>NC_092535.1:8755000-10005000 GCF_037038585.1 Patagioenas fasciata | reverse complement strand
TATTTGCCTCCTTGTGTAGACGCAAAGCCCAGATGACATTCCTGCGGATCAGCAGACAATCCTCCTTCTGAAAACACACCATTAGTTTCTACCCGTTATTCTTCTGCCTGTCAATGGGTTATTGATCCAAGAAAAGATCTTGCACCATTTTCATATTTCATTTACTCACAGAGAATTATGCTAGAGGTGAGCGTGGGAAACTTCAGAATTATTTATTTGGGTGCATGTCAGATGAGACATGTTTACTCAGCCAAGCGTTTACTTCCAAGCCTCTGCACTGCAGGAGTGTGTGTGGTGGGGAAATCACTGCTTTAACTCCAGTTTTCTGAAAAGACTTACGTACATATCTACATATCTGCTGTTCAGTTCTGTTTGAAGACAGTACATTTAATTTCCTTACAGATTTCTCTGTTAAACTGCTGCTGCAACATCCATAATCTGGGTATTTCAGAGCTACTAATGAGTTTCTTCTCACAGCAGCCTTGCACCTTGAGGGAGCTGCATCCCACCCTCCCTCCCAGGCCCAGCAAGCGGGGCCGGCGGAGCAGCCGCAGGCGTCCCGAGGAGGAGCTGAGCTTGCAGCCAGCAGATTGAACCCGGTACATTTCATGTATCTATATAATTTAAAATTTATTTTTTATTTTTAGGTTAAAACTACATCTAAGTTCCCAAGCACAACTCCAGCACACGCAACACAGATAGGCAATTGTACAGCAGAGCCTGCTCAGCCCCCGGGCAGAGCACGCCGGGCGCACAGCCATCTCTGGGGAGTTGTCCCATAAAGATATCAAAGTCCTTCTGAACACAAGCAAAATGACTTTCCAAAGGGTCAGAAAGGGCTGAACTCTCCTGGGCCTGAACTGGGCAAGAAAAAGACACATCCCTACCAGAAATACAATCCCCCTGTGCAATTCCAGGTCTCTGCTCCGAATCCTAGTGGAGACAGAGAAGCGATAGATGTTCTTTCTGCAGGGGCTGTGACCAAGGGGCCCCTCGGGCCCTTCCCAGGCTTGCGGCTGCCCCGGGGGAGCAGTGACACCCAGAAGCCAGTGCAGGAGAGCGCAGCTGCGGAGCCCGCGTTCCACACGCCCGCCTGCTGGCGCAGGAGCCCGACTCCAGCTCTCCCGGATTAAAAACACGAAGGCCACACGATGTAAACTGCTGCCTGACCTGAATTCACACGGTTAGCTCACGTTTTCAGAAGGCAATATAAAAAAACCTGAATGGACACTGCCTAGCAAGACTTCAGCCAGATGAAGGATTATCCTGCAGCCAGCAGTTAAAACCTGAGGCTGGAGGAATACGTGAGCTCTCGTTCACGCAGCACAGATGCCACAGCAAGGCCTGGGCTGCAGAGTCCAGGAGCATGGACAAAGGGAAGCCAATACGAGAGAGAAAACGGCAGCGCTTGCTCTTTGCCAGGTATCAGTGTCCTCCCTGCAGGTCCTCAGGTTGGCTGGTGGTTTACAAAACCCGTTACTACAACTGAGACAGGTTCTTTTCGACACGCTGGCTCATACAGCTTTTAGCACTGGAAGGTGCTATAGGAAACTGTGGCACACATGGCCCAGCTGAGTTACAGCCCCAGGTCTGCATCCAAATGAAAATCCCTTTCCTTGCACAACTATGAGCCCAAGGGTCCTACCGTGCTGCCACACTGAGCTGAAGGTGTCCCGTGTGCTGCCCCGCTGCCACCCACGCTGCTGATCCACGCTCTGGTCAAACCTTGCACACTGCCCACCTACAGTACAGTTCCCCAGATCTGTGTCTCTCCCGGCTCCCTGCATGCTCTTCCTGCCTTTACCTTCATTCTCGGTGTTTTGTTTCCTCTTTTTCCTGGATTTTGAGTTCTTCTTGTTTTTCAGATCCACAAGCTCCTTGATGCGCTGGACAACTGAAAATTCAAAAGAGGCTCTGGATTAATAATGTGGAAAGATAAAATACTAAAGCCCAGAGCCACCCTTAGACATGGCAGCCAGTCTAACTTCAGCACGAGGTCTGCTCAGGACAGGTCCTGCGCCACAGCAGCTCCACACACACCCATGAGGGGCCCAGAACATCATTCGATGTCTCCAAATGGTCAAATAATTGAGAAGGGGCTCACACCTAATAAAACCTACTGCCCAAATACCAGCAGGAGGAACAACCCACTCGCATAGTTCCGATTACTCCTCCTGGTGCTGGCAGGAGGATCCCTGATTCCTGGGCCAGGCGCAGCTGGAGGGAATGGTTTTGGGGAGAACTGACAGGGATTTAGGATCCTCATGAAAACCCAAACCAGAGCTGCACATCTGGCGGTTCAGGGAAGGAGCCCCACGTGAAAGCTACAGGCACGAAAGCAAAAGGTGGAGGTTGGCACTGTCCCACTGCCACCACAGGGCCCGCTCCACCGCCACCCTCGCAGCTGCGGGGCTTGACCTGCACCAAGGCACAGCCAGCACTGCTGCACCAGTGACAGATCAGCCAGTAAAGCAATAAATATTCTCTCCAGCCTGGCACTTGGTTTTTTTTTTTTTTAACAGGACACAATAGCAATATAAAATTGCAGTGATAATTGAATATATGCTGGGCTGATCCCCAAGGCTTCTGAAAAACAGATAAATCACATCTATTCACACCAAAAGCCAGCAACTTTCAGGATCCATGACTATTTGCCAAGCTAAGGCCTGTTTGTAGTGTTTGCAATGGCTCCCATAAAAAAATCGGTATTAACATGTTTGGTTTGGGGTTTTTTTGCCTGTTTTAAGGAACTTTGAAGTAAACTGTGTCTTCAGAGAACCCACAGAAACTCTGCCCTTGGCGAGTCCAGCTCAGCTCTTCTCAGTGCTGCCCTTGCCATGCTGGTGGGTGAGATGAGCACAGTCCAGGCTGACATTTCTTTGCCAGACCCAGGTGAGAACTGCAGGGAGATGAGCTGGTGGCAGCTCCATCCCACCGAGGGAGGATGAACCTGACCAAGACACGCTGCTCTCACAGACAGAAACCACAGCACTGGCTGGTGATAACCTGTGCTTTTAAAGACTAGAGAAGCCTGGGTAAGTGGTACAACCCACAAGAACGCTGCTGGGGACAGAGCAGGTGTGCATGAGACACTTACTGTTTTCATCACTGTCAAGGTGGCGATAAATGTAACCTTCCAGATAAGACTGAAATTTGGGTGATGGGGAGAAAAAAGCCAGACTGATGGCCATCAGTTCCCAGCCCCAGGCCAGACTTCGATAGCACGTATTATCCGTTGTCTGCCGGATCAGTTGGATGTAGAGCTCATCCCGTAAACCTTGCATGCTCCAGCACTTGGTGACCGTGACCAACGCCACGTGATTCCGGTCCATGCGAGTCTGACGATCTCCCATGTAGCTCTGCACCAGTTTGAACATCTCACACGCCTCTTTTTTGATGGTGCGGTTGCTAGTGATGAGCATCGGCTTCTTAATAGAGCCACCGTTCCAGGACAGCATGTTGGAGATGGAGATCCTCCGGCGGAAGATGCCCTGCGTGTGCATGTTGAGGTTTTTAGAAGCCCAGTCTGCCATGCTGCTCTGCGAGATGGGTTTCCGCAGGGTGCTGTAAGGGAAGTGGTACCCCACACAGCTGCCAGGCTGGCTGCCGCTCTCCTGCTTGGGGTCCAACTCGATTGTCCCGGGCTGCAACAGAGAACAAACGTGTTAAAAGCAGCTTAGATGACTCCTTACCCTGCCAGGAAAATTACCAACAGCGAGACATGAAGCAACTAGGAACTGCAAAGTAGGGAATCTGTACAAAACATGATTTTGTGCGGAATCAGTGGCTGACGACTGGAGTTTGCAAGAGCCTGGCTGGCACAGCCGCACATTGGTGCTGCCGCTAAGGGAAGCGTTGGGACACGGAGCAACAGTCTGAGTGTCCGGGTTGTCCCAGAGCAGCAGCGCAGCCCCGGGGCACCAGGCACACCCTGAGGAGCCACGTTCCTCCCGCTCTTCACCTCTCAGTTCCTGTGGAGCCACCGGAGCCCAAGAGGCGGGTGGGGAACACCCGGAGGTGGCAGAGACTAACCAGCCACAGCACTACTAGCGCTGCTTCCTTCTCATCTTTACCCTTTGCGGCCCTACAATCCCACAGCTGGTTCCTGCCCTTACTATTGTTCCAAGTTCTAGAAAGGAAAAAAAAACCCAAAGCAGACAAAACCAAATCAACATGGTTAACAACCAACAGGAGCTGCTGAGCTTCGTGCAGCCTGTGCCTGGAAAGCCCCTGTGTTGACGCATTGCAAACATTTATCTCAATTCCACCATGACCTTCCTAACAGAGATACTGGCCAGACACACAAATGGGACAGGAGAAGGCAAGAGCATGAGCACAGCTATTTTGGTGGCAAGGCTGTCACGCAGGTAGGATGAAAATGAATCAAAATGAAATCAGAATTGTTCGCAAGCACTGGGTTGTTTTTATTGCTCAGAGAAGCCAGGACGGCAGCTCCCAATGCAGCCTGCGGTGATCAAACTTGTTTGCTCCAGAGACAAGGGCACTGATCACAAGTTCGCAGAGATAAGCAGCAGAGACAAAGCTCTTCCTTTACATGCAGCCCTTGTCCACCCTTCTTTCCCAGTGATCACTACGGATAACTACATAATTAGAGCTTTAGTAGTACTGATCCCAAGAAAATGATGTGTAATAACTACTTGTGAGAATAAGACACTTGTTTTGCCCATCAGAATTCTCTGGTTTGGATGGAAGTGGCAGCCTGGGACACATATTGAACTCCCAACAAGTTGTTTTAGGAAACAGACCTTTTTGTTAGACTTGAAATGTCCACATATAGCAACTAACAGCTAAACAGCCCACACTTCACTTTGCGTTCTCCAAGGAGATCTCTAGCAAGCAGGAAAAAGCCAAAGAAGATAATCTTGAGGTCTCTGGGTTTTAAAGGAAGACAGAGAGATAGAAATGCTGCAAATTTGGTTTTGCGGTGGAAAAAGTGCTACAAAACATGCATTTTCCTTCTTTGCAGATCACCTTTAACTTGAATGCGACCCCCTGTTATGGTCCTGCCCTACAGCCAACCCCAAATATACTCGTTAGTTCTTAGAGCAAGTCAGTGTTTACTTCTCCAGAACGAGGACCTGCTGAACCGAGGACAGAGGCTTGTGCCACCCAGCCCTTGGCTGTGTCCCCCCCGCGGCTGAGGGGACGAGCTCCCATCACACCGCACCGCTCACTGCCAGCCTGGGGCCCAACCGCTTCTCCCGCTTTCCTACTTCACTATGTTCTTAATGCCTCGAGCTACCCCTCTGCCTCCTCGCTCTCTCGGAATTCACCCTGCCCGCAGTTCTCTGCCATCTCCATCCTTGCTCTCCTTCAATCCACATTCCACACCCTGGGCTGGTTTTCCTCCTGCCACCCTGATGGCTCCGTCAGCGTGTTTGGTACTTCTGAGGATCCACCTCCTCACACTCCCTAGAGGTTCAACAGGCTCTTGGTTCTCTCCTCTTCTCTCTCTCTAGAGCTTATCTCTCAGATCTTGTTCACACAACTACCCAGCTATTACCTTTGTGCTGACAGTCCACAGCCACTTCTGCTCAGCCTGTCCTGGAACTTGTGCCCACCCTCCTCAGCTAATGAATTTCCTTGTCTCCTGATTCCCTCTCCATCACACAGGCCCAGCGCAGGGCTCTGCTGCTGACTCAACACACATGCTGCCATTTGCAGGTGAGGCAGCAATTTTGCTGCAATAATCTCTGCAGCCTCATTCCCTCCTCACTTGGACTCTCATATCTCAGAGTATTTCTGTAAACAGAGTATTTATCTATTGACTCATTGCATTTACCACTACATCCATCTCCTTACACTGTATTCTCCTTCTCCATCCTTCCACTCACGAGTTATTCTTCATTTCGAAGGCCTATACCCAATCCACCATCTCTTGTGCATAATCAAGACATGAAGTCTCAGCTCTCCTCATCAATGCAATGAGGTCCAACATATCCTGAGGAGCGGGCAGCGGTCTTCCAAAATCTCTAAAGAGGCTGTGAAATCAAGTTGCTGAACTGTAACATGTAAGTCACGTAAACTCAAGCTGGCCTCATGCCTGAAAACTGGGAAACACGAGGACATGAAATCAGTTTTAAAAAGGGTTTCAGGCAAAAGCAAGGCACTATCGATCAGCAGTGACAATGAAAAGGTGAATGCACACACATGAATCTGATGCAGCAGGGAGGTGTCAGCCTGGTTTTTAGAGAAAAGTTACACCCCACAGGTCTGCTGGAGCAGTTTGAGATGGTCAAAGAGCTTTGCCAAGTTTCTTCATGAAAGGTCAGGGACTACCAAACAGGCGAAAAGACAGAACAAAGGGTTAGAATCAATAGTCAGTTCTCAGGCTGGAGGATCGTTATCAGATGCACAGCCTCAAGCTGTTCAGCAGGAGTCAAATAATCGGAAGACCGAAGGGAAAAAGGACAAAACCTTTCCAGAATATAGAATGTAGAACCTAAAACTGAACTAAAACCATGAAACAGGAGGCTCCTTCAAATCCAAATAGAAGAAAAGGTGGCAAACTAACTTCTGTGTTAGAAAGAAAAAACACTTGTGTAGGCACACTAATAGGCTTGAAAAAAGTTATTTCCAACAAAAGTCACTGCCACCGGTTTTCTGAATATTTCCATTTGATGCTCAGGAATGGTCAGAAGGGAGAACAGAATACAAGGGACTGTCAGAAAGATAGAGGAAAAAAGAGAAAATGCTGCCATGTGGCCATGGAAATCCTGACCCTGTGTCCTGCACAGCCCAGCGCAGAAAGGCCCCGGGGGGCAGGGGCTGTCAGAGCAGCGTGAGCACCGGTAAAACGATCAGGCAGCAGATTTACCCAAATAACACCACCGAGCTACCTGCAGCACAGAGGGCTCGCTGGACATGAGCCCCTCTGCCATCCCCCCCCTCTCCCAACACTGACATGGGGTGTCCCCCTGCACAGCGGGGATGTGCTGTGACCCGTTCGCTGTTGTGCTCTGCCCAACGGCCCAGCAAAGGGCTGCGACTGAACCCACGGCAGGGGGTACCTGGGAGGAGTGGCGTGTCGCATCTGACGAAGCCAAACTTGTCTGGCTGGTCACGTTCTTTTCTAAAGAATCTATTTTCTCAAAAGTCCTCTTCTGCCTCACTGTGTCCTGCGGAGCAGCCACATCGTGGGGAACACTGCCCCTGCTCTCCAGGCCTTGTCTGTACAGAGACCTGTTACTCGCCGAGATGTCGTCCCTGGAGCTCCGGCTGACGCACTTTTTCAAGTGTTCGGACTGAAATCGGACTTTGCAGCTCTCTGCCGGGATGCCGCTCTCCAGACTCTGAGCGTCGAGGCTGGCTTTGCTTCCCCTGCACGCCGCTGACCTGCCCACCACCGCGCGCATCTCGGCGATCAGCTTATCGTTCAGAGCTGTGAGCTCGCTGCTGCTGCCCACGGAGCCAGGTCTGCCCTGACCTGTCCCTTGCCTCCTTCCTTTCCTTTTTCTCAAACTTGGAGAAGGGCCGGTCGAATAACCAGAATCCTGATGGCTTACAGCAGTTGGGTACTCTTGAGTTTGCAGGCTGTTCTGCCGGCTGTGGTGGGCTCCCATGTTCTTGAGGACGTTGGCTTCCAAGATCCTCCAAGACTGCTTGAAGCTGTCCTTTGAAGCGAGCTGACCAGGCAGTTTAGCAGGGGCATCAGCTGTTGCAGCAGGAGAGTGGGAGAGCTTGGCCGACTGGTCAATGTTGACCATGTGTTTTATATATTCCCTGCCAGCCGGGCTGTATTCAGTGGCAGAGGGATTTCTTGCATGCTTCTTTGCAGCCTGCTGCTGTGCCATACCTGGGTGCTGTAACAATTTGGTTGGTTGCAGTTGCTTTTTTAAGCTATTGCTTGGCGACCTTGGAGGAGACATCCCACTCATACTGACGCTTTCAGTGTCCATATCTACCGGTGGCTCGTCATAAATCGGAGATTCTAAAGATGGCTCATCATAGATAGGTGCAGGGGAGGCGTACTTGGGGGACGCAGGCTGGGGGGTTCCTGCCTGGCTCCTCGGAGGTGTTGGAGAAGTTGGACCATTCATCAGCACTATGCAAAACCCACCATTCTCCGTCTTCTTGATCTGCATAGACTGCTTGGTTTCTCCCGCAGGCAATTGCTTTGAGACTGCAGGGCTCTGTGCTGTGGACTGAGGCTGAGCATATACGGCTGGTTTCGGAAGAGATTTTTGGCTGTTGGCCTCTGGAGCAGCCTGCAGGTGCAGCGAACTGTTTGAGGAGCTCTGTATCTGTCGCAGACTGTTCACTTTGACCAACATGGCTGCTTTCGTGCCTGGCAGAGGCTGCCAGTGGGTAGGAGTCTCCCTAAAGGAAGAAAGATAAAAAAACAGGGAATGATTTAAGAATTATGTTAACTGAAGTATCCTTTACTTCTACCCACATACCAGATTGTTAGTCTCAAAGTGCCTGGACATTCCTTAGCCAGTTACATCAGCTCCTCCTTGTTTTTTCCTGGAGATCCCCCTTCCCAAAACAGAAACACATCATTGTTACACACATGATAAAGTTCTGAGTCATGAACAGCATGACGAGATGAAACAAGTTCATCATATTATAACCTGTCTGGTATCAGCAGCACGAGATAAGAACCAGCCTACGCTTCCCAGGGCTCATTAGCCAGCAGGGCACCCAGAACAACCAGCTGAACACCAGTAAGCTATTCTGCATCACTCAGGCAGTGAGCTGGAAAACATCCCCAAGTGTCCACCTTTGGAAAGTCAAACTATGATGATAGTCCTTCCAGACCACATTATTCTTTTGACCTAAGTTTCCAAATGCATGTTTATTTTGCAGAAAAACCCACAAGGTCTATGGGAGGTGTACGGGGCTGGATGTCCTCAGCTCACAGCACGTGTTCTACTCGACACAACCCACCAAGCCCCTCTGTAGGGCATCATCCCAGCCCGGTCCACATGCCCTCAGCTCTGGTTCCCTCGGCCAAACCTGCTGGCCCTTCTCAGGCCTCATGGCTGTGAACTCCCCTCTGCTGGGAACACCCTCTGACCTGTGGGGGTACTGGGGATACACCACGACCCACTGCAATGGCGGGAGGTGTTCCCGTAACACCTTCACAGCCACTTTGCTCTATTTGAACCTTACCTCTTGTTCTCCATCCCGTGCCACTGACCCGTCCTGCACAGCCCCTGTACAGGTGGACAGACCCACCTCCACACCGCGCCCAGAGCCGCCTCTCGGTGACATTACCCCCTGCGTGTGCCTTCCCCACCAAGCCCCAAGACATCCAGACATCCCAACCTTCCTGTGCTCTGCTCCTGCTCTCCAGAGACCTCTCACCTGTGGTCCCAGCCCCCCGTTCAGCACGGTTTCCCTGGGGTGCTCTGCCTGTCCCCCATGGCTCTCCCACCGCGGGGTGTCTCTGCACACCCCTGCTCTCCCCACACCCCACTAGGACACGTCTGCCCCACAGCAGCAGTCCCACATCACTGTGGGTGCCCCATTTCACCTGCTCCCCTCCCAGTCACCTGCCCTGCACCCAATATCCCACATCCACTCCCAAAAGCTGCACTCCCCATGGGGTGGTGTGCCCCCTCCCCATCCACTGCTTACCGTATTTTTGGCAAAACATGCTGTCCGAGAGCACCGCGCTGCTGTGAACACCCTCGGCACAGCGGTGCGGGGAGGGGCGCGGGTGAGGCCGGCGTGCCTGGGCGCAGGGGCTGGCTCCCCACCAGGGTCCAAAGGCCCCAGCACCCTCTGGCCGCCCTGTGCTGCACCCCGGCTCTGCAGGGCCCGGCTCCTTCTCCACCACGCACGGCTCTGCCTCCTGCAGCTCCCCAGCTACCGGAGAGGGGTGGAGAAAGGGCCACCATCCTCTGCTTCTCATCCTGGGGTGCCCCTTGCTCCAAGGACTTCCCCCAGTATCTCCCCCTAAGGCATTAAGGGTTTTATTTTAATGGAGCTCCTGACACTACTTCAAGATGGAGATGCCGCCGCTGCGAGCAAAGACTGTCCCCAGCCATCGCCTCCTGCTCAGTGTCACAGCCTGGGACTGACGTGAGCCCTGTCCCAACACTGAGGGATTTGGTGTTGGCCTCCCTCCACCTGCCCAGGCTGTCGTCCCTGCTCTCCCCATCCCGTTTGCCATCAGTAGCTTGTCCTCTGTGCTTCTTCCTGGAGGTGTGATGCCTGGAGCACGGGGTGACCGCCAGCGGTGCCACACGAGGACGTGGGCAGGGAACAGCCAGCGATAACAGCAGGATGGGGGTGACATTCCTAAGGACACGCAGCCCTGAACCCAGCAGTGTCCCTGCCGGGGGTCACAGGGACTGGTCCTCACACCCGTGTGTCCCTCCCACACGCGGCCAAGCCCTGATCCCCAGAGCAGGCGCTGCTGAGGACCCAGTTGTTTCTCCAAGAGCTCCTGGACTAAAAGGAAGAACCAGAGCAGTAACATTCGGTAGGCTTTGAAATGAGCATTTCTAACACCCCTCCACCTACCCCTCCACTCAGCTGTACCAGCAGCTTATTTCATGGCAGGGAAGTGAGACTGGCAAAAAGCCACATCAAGGACAAGCAGGACCTGTGCTGCCCCAGTGCCACTGCGGGCAGAGGGAGCCAAACTCCAGCCCAGCCGTGGCCACTACGCTCCTTCTGACCAGGAGATTTGTAAGTGAATGAGATGGAGAAGTGAAACCACCAAACGTGTGCCATATCCCACTTTGCCTGTCAGTCTAATTTTGGGCACAATGTGCCATCTCCAGCCTCCCCAGCAGCTGGAGATCAGAGGAAAGAGGCACCACCACAGAGAAGACAAGGCTTTTTTGAAAGGACCATTTCCACAGCCATGAACAATCTCCTGTGGCCGTGTCTGGATACAGCTTTGCTCAACCCCATCCCCAGGCCGTTGAAAAGACCAAGCAGAGGAGAACGGGGAGTTCCTGGCTTCCCAGCATGGAAAAAGGTTCAGCCTTGTCCTCCTGAGCAGTGAAAGCCCTGACGGAAAGCAAAGCCAGCGGTGCAGAAATGTCCCAACGTGGCCTCTCAGCTGTGCTCTTCAGCCACCAGCAGCAGAGACCCTGCCGAGTCCCTCGAGATGGTTCCTTCGAGGAATGCTTTCAAGCAGCTCCAATATAAACACCAGGACCCGGCGCTGGCTTTCCCAGCCCGCACCCAGCTCCAGCAGGCCCAGCGGATCCGGCAGCTCTTCCCAGGCTCCAGAGCTCCATTGTTTGCTCTTCCCTCCCAGCAGCCTAGAGAAACAGCCTTGCACCTCAGCTCTGCCCTTCCCAGCAGTCGCTTTCCTGGTGCTGTGACAGAGGCGAATGAACAGGGATGTTTGTGTTTCAGCGGCGCTGCTGCCGGTGCCCACACTTGAGGCAGGGATGGAGACCCCACCCAAATCAGGTCTGCACGGCACCAGGAGAGCTCTGCAGGCACACGCAAAGCACATTGTGTTTGTGTGCCCTGCCCCAAGGCCAGCTGCATAAGATGGAAACAAGCCTGTAAGAGGAATCCTGATGGTGTTTCTTGTCAAGTTACAAGGAACTTAATACTGGCGTTACTTACACTGGGTCTTGAGAGACGTAAGCCCTTGATGAGGCAAACCAGACTTGGAAGAGGCAGAGGAACCCTCATAGCCACCTTCACAGGTCACACACCTCTTCTAACACACTGCTCTGGCATGGTAGGGCCAAGGTACTTCACCCTCCCAGCCCAGGATGCTGAGCCGTGGGGAAGGGGGTGAAGAAGGGGACAGGCAGCAGAACCTACTGCCCAGCAGAAGAGACCCACACCTTTCCTGTCCTGGGGGACAGCTGTGCCTGGGGATGGTGTATATCTACCTGGAGGACGCGGAGATGCATCATTATCACAAGAGGAAACCCCACTCTGAAATAAGTCCCTGACCCTGGGAGAAGCACAGGAAGAGAAGGGCTGGTCCGCAGAGCCAGCAGGGCTGGGGACGGCAGAGCCCACTCGCACCCTGACCAGCAGCGTGCCCGGCCAATGGTACCTGGGGTGGATTAGAAGGGGGTGGTCAGTAGGTCAGAGAGGTTCTCCTGCCCCTCTGCTCTGCCCTGGGGAGACCACACCTGGAATATTGTGTCCAGTTGTGGCCCCTCAGTTCCAGAAGGACAGGGAACTGTTGGAGAGAGTCCAGCGCAGCCACCAAGATGCTGAAGGGAGTGGAGCATCTCCCGTGTGAGGAAAGGCTGAGGGAGCTGGGGCTCTGGAGCTGGAGAAGAGGACACTGAGGGGGGACTCATTCATGGGGATCAATATGGAAAGGGGGAGTGTCAGGAGGATGGAGCCAGGCTCTTCTCAGTGACAACCAGTGACAGGATAAGCGGTAGTGGGTGCAAACTGGAACACGAAAGGTTCCGCTTGAATTTGAGAAGAAACTTCTTGATGGTGAGGGTGGCAGAGCCTGGCCCAGGCTGCCCAGGGAGGTTGTGGAGTCTCCTCTGCAGACATTCAAACCCGCCTGGACACCTTCCTGTGTAACCTCAGCTGGGTGTTCCTGCTCCATGGGGGGATTGCACTGGATGAGCTTTCCAGGTCCCTTCCAACCCCTGACATTCTGGGATTCTGTGAAAAGAAGGATTAAATCCCTTCCCCCCAGCTCTCTGTAGCATGTGCTTGTAGAAGGCCCCTTTTTGGGATCACGCTGGTCTCTCCTGGCCTCTCCATCTATCATGGGATGACAAACATGAAGGGAAGAAAAACAAAACTTTTGTACTGCCCTTAAAGAGAAAAGCAAAACCATCTTGGGTGAAGGTACCTATAAAGATGTCAAATGCTACCAAGAGCACTCAACGTACTTGCCCTCTGTTTATACAGCTGTATCCCTGCTCTGGGAAGGAAGAGGACACACTTGTGTTTGTCTTTGAAGAACAACGCAGACAACAGAGCTGACAAGCTTGGTGTGCTTTTGCTGTTACTAGACCAGACACCCCAGTAAGGGCATTAGATCCCACCTGGGAACACTTGTTTTGGGCTCAGCTCTTTGCTCACCATTTTACGAGCTAACAAAAGGCAAGAAATCTCTCCTTGGGTGTCAGATGTGGGTAGGGAAATCATTCTCCACGCTATAACCGGACATGCAACCCCTGCTCACAAACAGCAATGATGACACATGATGGATGTGCAAGGAAACAGCACCCAGCCTCCTGCTTCCAAGAAAGCAGCTTCCACAGGGAAACGCTGTTGACTTATGGGTGTGAGGGTCTGGAAGAGCCTGGCATTTCCGAGCAGCCTGTCAGCTCCCAGCAAGCTCCACTCACACCTTTCCCAGTACTTGCCTTTCAACTAAGCTTGTTGCATGCTCAAAGTGCCTCAAGATCACTGCAAAAACTTTGTATTGGGATGGAGGAGGATGTCTTCCCACTCCCCTTCCCTACAGGAGAACTTGCAGTGATGCCCAAGATGCTGCCTGGGACCAGCCTGGCTGCAAAGAAAGGTAAAACAAACCCTCCCCACGCCGTATCACTTCCCCGCCTCCCACACGAGGGTCCCACATGGGGTCCTCCCTGCTGAGTGGGCCAGAGAGCAGAGGGGTCAGAGCTGCCATCACTTATCCCTCAGACACAGCGTTCCCCAGAGTGAGGAAGAGGAGCTCACGTTCCCCTCCCGAGAGCAGAGTCAGAAATATTTTGGTCCCCGTGGAACTCAGGATACTTTGTGCCCTGTGTAAGGCTCTTGCACTTGCTCCTCTGGAAACACGTTGTTTGTCGGTGCCTGTCCCAGGTGCCCCAGAGTGTGGGGCTGTGGAGGGACAAGGAGGGGAAGCCAGTTGGCTCATGGCAAACCCCACGTGCCTGTGGCTCACCTGTGGTCACTGGTGTGGACTGGAGGGAACTGGGAGCTACTGGGGTTCAACATTTCTCAATGTTCAGGTTTCTCCCAGCAGAGCAGGGATCAACCTCTGGATGGGTCTGTAGCTCAGAGGGGCAGGAGCCACTGGAAACATCACAGGCTCCAGTAAAGCTCTGGGCTCTTTCTGGTGCACTTTATGTGCATCACCAGCGTTTTCCAGTCACACAGGACTGAAGTGAATACAGTAGCATCTCGCAAGTGCAGCAGACAAGTGGTAAACCTCAGTTCAGGGGGCTCTAGAGCATGTATTTTCCACAATCGCCCATCCTACACGGTTTTCATCACCTTGGTTTTTCTCTTCTTTTGCCACCAGCACCAGGCACACAGAGAAGCAACCGCAATCCAAACCCCAAGCTGTTAAGCCTGGCTCACTGCATGCCCAAACTGGGGACCAGGAGTGCTGGCATGGATGGCAGGAGAGCCGGGCTCACCTGAGCTCTGCTCCGGCCCTTGGGGGAGTCACTTCTCAGTGTGACCCAGCCCCGCGCTCTGCACGGCCTCCCTGGCTGCTGGCACCACGTTCTGCAGGGCAGGATGATGCCCAAACAGGGCAGGAGGAGGCAGGGCAGCCCCAGGCAGTGCCCCAGGTGGACAGGCTGGCCTCACAGAGACTAGAGAGGAGATACTTTTGTGCAGTTGAAGCTGGCAAAGTTTCAATAAAAAAAAAAAAAATAACAAACCCGATTGTTGTCAGACTGGTTTGTGTGTAAGAAAATCTCTTAGCCAAACAAAATAGCATCCCATTATTGTTCTTTCATTTCAGGCTTGATGTGAGCAAATAACTGTGCCCAGGAGCTCTGTCCCTGCAGCCCCATGTCCCACCCTGGCCAGAGCTGTGAGTACACGGAGGCAGCTGAGCGAGCAGGGAGGGAAAGAGCCAGAGCAGCCAGGGTCACCCACACCCTGAGCAGCCAAATCCCTTGCACGGCAGCTCAGCCGTCCCAGCAAACCCCACAAGTGCCCAACAGAGCCCTCATCGGTGTGTTACTCTCCCACCCGTCCCTCTCCTTATATTTAGCACAAAGGGCTTTGGAGCAACTACTATCTTCTCGTGCGTTTTTATGGTGCCTCATGCAAATGCGGCCTGGCCCAGACCAAGCGGTACCGCAGAGGTGAAAGTAGACGGCTGTACCCCGGGAAGAGGGCAAGCGGTGGTGCCAGTGTCCTGGCAGCACTTTGCCCCTCTCAGGGCAACACAGCTTTCCAGCCCTTCTGCAGGGCAGCCAGCGCCTGCTGGCAACTGAAGCTGCCCATCGGATATAAACAGAGAAAGATACAGCTCTCCCTACCTGCCAGGGTCTTTCCTCTTCTCCGCGGCGCAGTCCCCCTTGCCCTTCTCCATCTCCTGCAGGAGGGCCATTTGGATGGGGGTGCTTCTGCCATCGCTGCTGGCGCTGCCCCGGTGCTGCCGGCCCCGGCAGTCGGGCTGGGAGCCGCGCTTCATGGCCTGGAGCTGCGCCAGGGGAACGATGTCGCAGCCCTGGGGCCGGTGCCACACCGTCTGCTGCGTGATGGCATTGTAGTAGTAGAAGCGGTTGTTGTTCTGGTCAAAGAGCTCCCACCACTGCTTCTGGTCCGACTGGCGCACCTTCAGGTTGGGAGGGGGCTCCCAGCCACACTCGCCGGTGGTCAGGTTGACGTACATCCGCTCCTGGGAGCGGGGCTCGATGATCTCCACCCAGTCTGAGCTGCGGGGACATGGAAGCCATGTTAGTCTGGGCCAGAGGCTCGAAGCAAATGGGTTGTTTGGGAGCCCTGTGGAGCTGCTGCCTCTGGGCCAAGCAGCACTGCTGCAGATCAAAGTGCTGCTCCGGGCCATTCAGTGATCTAACAAACTCAGCGGAAGATGACAGAAGGGTTTGAGATAGGGCTGAGCCAAAGCAGCAGCTCCCTGGCACAGGGAACAGGAGGTCACCCCCCCAGCCTGGCCCTGGTGTCAGCTCACACCACGCTCCAGCGTGGGACAAGTGACATGGGGCGGGCGAGCATCACCTGCTGATGCTCTGATAACTCCCATCGAGGGCTGGTGCGATGGCAGGAGTGCCGGCGCCTGGCGAGATGCACAGGGGAACGCGCTCTCGGGAGCTGGGCAGATCTGCAAAGCAGGATCTGCTCCTTTCAGGAGATACACCCTGCTGTTAATGCCACCTCCGGAGACCAAAGCCCTGGCTCCCGACAGGGCGGGCAGCCGGCCCATGTGAGCGCTGCCTGCCAGCTCACACACTGTGGAACGGGAGGGGACCTCTGGGGCACCCGGTCCCTGCTCGAAGCCCACACTTGCTTGATCAAAAGATAAATGCAAGGAAGTGACTGGTAGACGAGACCATTTCCATTGCAAGCTCTTCCCTCCTCCCTCAGCTGATGGGACAAGGCTCCTGGCCTCCCACTCTCCTCCTCTGCCCTGTGTTGGGGGAAGCTGGAGGAAGAGGATCCCATTTAACTCAGAGTATTTTTGTTATTAATAAAAGCCATGTGAAGAGGATGGGTCCTGGGCCAGAAAGGAGATCCTGCTGCACCCCCCCACATTCTGGGCTGCTGGTGGGTGGTTCCTGGGGGGGTCAGGGTGATGGCGGCAGCACCGCAGTGCCCGAAAGGGCAGCCTGGCCTGAGCCTTGCTGGCACGGTGTTGGGACAGGAGGTGTTTGCTGGCAGGGCAGCACAGCCCTCGGCTCTGCTCAGGCTTCCTGGGGAATGTCAATATGTCCTCTCCCACCAGGCAAACCTGGGAGGGGGTTTAATAGCACATCACAGCTCCCCGCTAGGAAAACCGCTGGTGTATTCAATGCTGAGCAGCCTGGTAGGCGCCCCTAAAATGCAGGCTCCTCCTTGATTCTTTGAGGATGCAAAATTGATGGGTATCATGTCAGTTCAACCCAAAATAAACCTGAATCGCGCCAAAAAGGTGCAATTCTCCTCATCACAACATCTACCACGCGATGCTGACCACGCAGCCTCACAATGGTCATTTGGGCTGACTGGAGACGCTCACCCAGGTAAAGGCCACTTTTTTTGCAGCACAGGTCCATTTTCAGCCAGATCAGCTCAGTCGGCCCAGGCTGACACCACCACAGCCGTTCCCAGCAAGCAGCTGAGAGCTGCACACTCTCCTTTCCCCAGGGCACCGACTCCTGCTGGGCTCCCACCACAGGGCACTGCCAGGAAAGCTTTGTGTCTAGAAAACGCTTTGCTGTTTGGTATTTTTTGGTCAAAACTGGATCAGTTCTCCTATTTGATTTCAGGTGCAACATGAAGAGCTGCACCAGCACCCCATGCCATGGCTCGGGGTGGGAGTTACAGAGCCAGCCTAATTATTTCCACATAGTTGCAATATCAAACCACAGGCACAGGAACAAATGGGCAAGGCACTGCCGGTATCAAGAGCATCGTCACCCACAAACAGGGCATGAAAGGGGAAAAGGAGGGCAACAGCAGAGCCCAGATGAGCAGGTCCACGGGGACAGCAGCAAAGAAGTGCAGGTAGGACAAGGAACTGGCAAAGAGGGTTCGGGGGACAGTTCAGAGGGGACACGAGAGGAACAGTGACCTCTGAGAACACCACAACTCTTCACAAGGACAGGCAGCCAGCAGGAAACGGGGCGCAGGGGACTGAAGAGGGGACTTAGACCAGGTGTCACACCTGCAGCTCGGGGGGGAGAGGCCGGTGCTGCTGCTGGAAGGTGGGGGCATGAAGGGCAGGGTGGGAGGAGAGCAGGCAGTGAAGAGGAACGCGGAACAGTGGGACCCTCCGCACCGAAAGCAACAGAAACACACACACAGATGAGCTTGGGAGAGAAGCAGGAGGTAGTTATGGAGTATTTGCTTGGCAAGGAAATAAACCAAAACCCTGCAAGACCCAGCTGAGCAATCAAGATGCAACTGAGTGTTCAACCTTCTTAGCATTCAAGAGCATGCTGGTTTTGATCTGTTTTGCCAACAAGCAGATTAGCAAAGCTCTGAAACACCAACGAGTCTACCAGCGCTGCTGCTCCTCCACAGAGAGGAGAGGTCAGCTATTTTCTCTTAAATGCAAGCTACTGAAAATAATGAATTCTTCTCATGGCACTTGGCCGCAACCGAGCGTGTGTTTCTAACTATAGTCTTCCGTTTTAACAAGCTTACATTTATCTTTGTGTGCAAAGACATGTAAGTGGCTGACTTGGGTTGGTGACCTCTTTGGTCTCCTTAAAGATTGAAGGGCTGAGGATGACTGAGGTGCAGTTTAAGCAGAGAAAAAAAATCTGCACAGAACACACTGAAATACCAAAGAGTTTGGTAGAATCATGTTCATATGTAAAGAACAAAAAGGAAAAGCAAAGAGCACATTCCTGGAGCAGGGCCAGCCCTGGGCTGCCACACAAGCCTTGAACATAACATCAGGAACTCTGGAAAGATGTGATAAACCCAGGATTGCAGAGAGATAAGACCATAACTTGGACATAAAGAAAATATTAATTCCAACTCCCTTTTGCAGGGTTAAAGAAGCAGTTTCCTGGGAATAGTTTGAATAATGCTCTTCCTGTCTGTCCCCTCAGCTCCCAGCGCTGGGTGACACAGCAGCCCCGGAGCGCACAGTGACACCTGGACCCCTGCGGTGGTTTCAGTCCATCTCACCTCTTAGGACTCAGCATCCCCAGGCACAGGAATCCCTGCAGGCCCACTCTGCAAACACGGACAGAACCCCCACGGCAGCCCAAGCGTGGGGACACGCAGCCCGTTGGCATCACGCCAGCTCCGGAGAACTAACCCGGTCACTGGAGCCTGCAACAGGGGGGAATTTCAACAAAATCCCTCCTTTCTTCCAAAAACAAACCCATTGTGCATCCTCCTGTATTGTCAAGAGATTTCAGGAGTTTCCTCTGTGTCCAGTGCAAATACACAAACACTTTCCATGCCTCCCAGCCTGTCAACAGTCCACGGCTCCAGCCGCTTGCCCCAGCAGCCTGAGCCCCACCTGCCTGTAAAGGCACTTGCCTTGGGGACGCTGATTTTTCGGAAGGGTGGCAGGGCCATGGAGCGACTCAGTCCCCAAGCACCAAGCTGCTGGGCAGGGGGAGGACACGTAGTGTAGCAGGCACACAAAAATCAGGAGAAGCATAGAGCTTTTTGTGCAGAATTGCAGCTGACATGGGCAGACAGGTTTGTTCCCACCTGAAGGCTCAGCCCCCGTAGGCAGCAGCTTGTTTCCCATCAAGTGTCGTAGGGTAGAGCAGGTAAGATGCGCTCTGTCCTGCCAGCCCCTGACACAGAGGTGCTCGACATTTGCAGACTTTGCTCCTTCAAAAACAGCTGGGGTCCCTCTGGCTGTCACTCATGCTTGGCAAAGCCTTGGGATTAAAAAATATATATATATTTTAAAGGGTATTTCAGCCTGCAAGAACATCCTGCTAGCATCTCCTGGTTAGATCTTCTCACGAAAACTACAAATGTTAGTGCAAGTCCAGGAAAGAATAAACTAGTTCCAACTAAAGAGAAAGGAGCAACACTAGAAATGGAAGGGACAGAAACAGAAAAGCCACTTGTGGGTAGACCTGAGAAACACCAGGAAGCGGAACAGCCGCTACTCCACGGCAGAGCTGGGTTTCTTCCCACCGTCGCCCAAGCGACACCACAGCCTGGGCAGCCACACAAGGTCCCTGGACACCACGAGTTCTTCACAAGGCCAGGCAAAGGTAAGAATAGTAGAGCTATGTTCTCAGCTGGAGCTGTCAGCTCGAGAGCCCCACAATGTGATCACCCAGCCCTTTACACGGAGCTTCTCTCTGCTCACCCCGTGCCTGCTGCTCAGTGCCAGCTCCAGGAGGCACTTGCTGGCCAGGGGAGGCCCTGGGGAGCTCCACAGCCAGCACAGCCCTGCGTGGCTGCAGGGACAGCCCTCTCAGCTTGAGCCCCCATTTCACTTCCACGGTATGTAATTTTTGGACTTAGTGCTCTGAGCCAAGATCCCACCTCCTTCCCACACTTGTCTCCTTGGGGATGAGCCCTGCAGAGAGATGGGGCCCTATAAAGTCCTTCTTGACCAAACATGACTCTGTAATGAGTGGGATCTTTGAAGACTTCAGAAAGCTCTTGCTTCAAGGAAACAGGAGCCTGAGCAGACCCAGGGTATGGTCTGGTGTTCAGGATCGCAGAAAGATGGACAGGGGACCCTCCTGGGCAGCAGGAAGAACTTGAAGGGTCAGAAGACAACGTGACCTTTATGAGTGTTGATGCTTCCCTTTACACCATCTCTGTACCTTGCATGGACCAGGTGTTGCTCCCGTGCCCTGCGTGGGGCAGCCACCCTGCTGTGTCCTTGCACAAAGAGCTGTAGCTCTCTGCCTGTGGCTCCAAGCCAGGGCTGCTGAAGTCTCTGAGAAGCTCCAGGACTGGGCAAATCCCATCATCAGACGTCATCTAATTGAGATGCATCAACGCCAAGACTAAGTGCCTGTTTAAGTGTCCTCCTTGAGGATGAGGAATGAAGAGTTTGGCCAACAGACACACACAGAGATTGAAGCACAGCTCTTGGGAACAGGTCACGCTGTGACACCAGTCAGACGCAGGGACGTGTGTGTGGGGTCCAGGGCTCCTCTCTGCAACAAACAGCTGGGTGATGGGGACAGGCATCTGAAATCCTCTGTTCTACGGAGACAGGGAGTTCAGAGCCTCCTTCGTTTGCTGCTAACGGAGCTTACGACGAGGGGCCCATGAGAGGGAGCAGGAGCAGCCTTATGGAGAACAAAGCCATGTTTACAATCCCGAGTGCTCCAAAGGAAGGCCCCAGCAGCAGACCAAGGCAAACTAGTTAAGGAATGGGGAGCGGGCACCATCGCGGAGGCACTGAAGCTGTTGACAGCACTGCTCCTCCGCAGGTCCAGGCTCCTGGCTGGCTGGAGAGCAGCCCGGGTTGCTAAAAACAGTTGTGCTGATGTTGAAGAGGGTCACGCTTGCCCCTTCACCTTCTGCCACCCCAGCACACCGGGTGGGCTGTCAGACAGACTCCCCTTAGAAAAACTTTGCTCAGTGCAAATGCTGAGCAGTAAAGTACAACCCACACGTGGCTCCAGGTCACTCAGATTTGCACAAAGCCAGGACAAGGCTGTTAAACTCGTCTGCACCCTGGAGCTGCACAGGTCTAAGAAGGTCTCCAGCACCAGCTCCTCGCGGTGATGCTCCACTGGTTCACTCAGTCAACTTAGGCTTTACTCACTGCCTTCTCTCAGGGAAGTCTGGAAAAGCTGTAATTTAGATCTTAGGAAAAAAAAAATGTACCTAAAACAACCCTCTCCCCACCCCCCCCACCCCCACATATATATATATATCTGTATTTATTTTGAATACACATGCATCCTTCTAACAAAAATTTTAGACAAACTAAAATAAGTATAATGTCAGGCTGTCCCTGAAACTTTCCTGCTTCTGAAAATAAGCATTGTGCAAACAAATCAACCTCTGCTTCACAGGAGACAGACTAGACTGTGAAAATATAGAACAAATGGCTGCAATTGCTCAAAGCCTGAGCACGTATGTTCAGCTCCAGCAAGAGCAGCGCAGGTCAGCCCTCTGAGAGCAGAGCCCAGCGCGGCAACACGCACAGAGAGCAGAGCGGAGCACTTCACCGCAACTTGGGTGGGTGAGAGGCAGCACAGAGCCTGGAAAAGGCCCTATCAAGCAAAGCATCTCATTACTTTGGTGGTTTTAATTTTAAACAAAGTCAACCAACCAAACCCAACAACACAAAGATCAACCGAGGTCCCAAGCCTTCTGCTAAGTGGTGTTTTCAAAGAAAGAGATGCCAGATGGTGGCCTTTCGGTTGCTCAGACTCTGATGGTTCTTGCTTCTTCCCTGGCCATTCCCAAACTCCCCCAGCACCACCAGCTCCCATCTCACTGTCACGAGTCTCCCCGTTCATCTCGGTTCCAGAGCAGAACCGATGGCAACAGGGCAGCTCATCCTGCGGGAGCGGGTCAGGGCAGCACCAAAATTAATAGCACATTCCTCCAAGATCCTGTCTCAAAGAGAAAGGAGGAAGACACAAGGACTTTCAGGACATGGTTGAGATCTCCTGGGGTTTCCACAACAGGACTGGGGTGGCAGAGGGGAGCACTCCCCAAAGAGGACAGACACCATGCCGAGTCACGGCACAAAGATCATCAACTGCAGTCCCAGAACAGCCCCAAAGGCACAAGGTCCCACAGCCTGACACCGGCACCTGAACCTGGGGTGGGATGATGTACAGGCACCTCAGAGCAATGCACCTCAGCACGGAGGAGGGAGGGCAGCACACAAACTCCCCCAACAACCTGCACGGTCTCCATCACCCGCTTTGTGTTGAGCACCACCCACCAGCACCTGTGCAGCCCCAACGACAGCATCAGACTTGTATTGATCCAGACCTGAAACCAGCCCCAGGTCAGGGCCAGGGTCACACAGAGCACCCCACAGGCAGGTAACACAGAGGGGAGTGAAGGGCTGCTCGTCCCCACCACATCCTCCATCCCTCCTCCACAGGATGGGGCTTCTGCAACAGAGGGAAGAGCAAGGGACAGAAACCATCCCCATTTTCATGGCTTTGGGACAAAGGACCTGCTGGACAGGCCCTAGGAGAGCAGGATGAGAGCAGGTACCAGGGACATGGGCACAGTCACCAGGGGACTGCACAGACCAACACTATAGGAAATTGCACCTGAGGGCAGGAGAAGGAAAATCCACTCCCATTAAAAAAAAAATCTCGACAATGCAGACTGGGCACAGCTCCGCCTGCGCCCGCACAGCCAGGGCAAGCACCAGCTCTTGCCATAGCTCCTGTATCGGAGGGGCAGAGCAGGACCAGCTGCTGTGCCTGGGGAGGAGACCTGCTGCTCCCTGGAAGGCCAAGAGCATCTCATTTCTTTCTGTCTTCAGAAGGGTGAGCACCTCAGACTGCACTGTGGCCAGGGACCAGCTGTGGCCACTGCAGCGTGGGCAGAGCGTGAAAGACACAATACGTAAAAGCGTTCAGCATCAAAAAGGTTACAGGTGCTTTCCTCTGCAGTTCCTAAGGGCCCCAGGCTGGCCAGGGACACGGATCCTGCTGGACAGTTTCTCCTGCAGACCTGTCCCAGCCAGCCCAGGGGTTTTATGTGACCGGGGAACAAAAGCCCTTGTAGAGATTGAGCCTCAGGTCACAGAGCAATGAGCCACTTTCCTTGGGCTACAGGATCTGCCTGGACAACCCTCCCGGCCCTCAAGCTGCCCCCACAGCACCTGCGGGATCTCGTGCAGCACCACAGCTGGAGTTGTTGCTTTGCACATCAGAGCACAGCCCAAACACCCAACACAGCCTCCCTAGAGCTCTGCTTTGCCCCAGACACAGCGGCACCTCCTAAGCCCAGTGAAGGCTTCGGCAGAGTCATTTTTCCTTTTAAGGGCTGAGCATTTGAGAAAGAGTTTCAGAAGCAAAAAAAAAAAAAAATTGTACTGGCAGTTTTCATCCCCTCTTTCTCATTCCAAAAGGAGAGAGAGGACAGAGAGAGCGCAGAGGGAACAGAGCTGGTGAGGGGCTGGAGCACAAGTGTGATGGGAGCGGCTGAGGGACCTGGGGGGTTCAGCTGGAGAACAGGAGCTGAGGGGAGACCTTCTGATCTCTGAACTGCCTGAAAGAAGCTTGGAGCCAGGGGGGTCGGGCTCTGCTCACCAGGAACAAGCGCCAGGAGCAGAGGAAACGGCCTCAAGTTGCGCCAGGGGAGGTTGAGGTTGGATCTGGGAACAATTTCTTCCCCAAAGGGCTGTGGGGCATTGGACCAGGCTACCCAGGGCAGTGCTGGAGTCACCATCCCTGGAGGGGTTTAAAAGGCATTTAGATGAGGTTCTTGGGGACATGGGTTAGTGCCAGAGTTAGGTTATGGTTGTACTCGATGATCCTGAGGATCTCTTCCAACTAAAATGATTCTATGACTCTATGAAAATGTGCCCCATCCAAACCCCAGGTACCAGAGAGGAGGCAGCACAGGGCAGGTTTGGTGCCGCCGCAGGGTCCCTGCTCAGCGTCACTGGTGCCCTGTGGGGGACTGAGGCCCCATGCAGCTCGGTGCTGTCCCCCCACCTGTGTGGCCACGGGCTGCAGCAACCCCAGGACACATGGTCTGGTCTGTGATACCAGAGGCACTGTGCTCTGACAGCGACTGCATCCCACTGCAACACCATCGTAACCAGACTCTGCCCAACAGCAGGATCTACGTGGGAAAACCTCAATTTTAGCAATATTCTAGAGAATAAATACTTCACAGCTGCCAAGTGAAGGTATCACAGGACAGCCTGTGAGTTCAGCAACAACTGACCATGACAGCTGGGATGTATCCTGCCCTCCCTCCATCCCTGGGTGCTGCCCCTGAGCTCAGTCCCAGGGCAGCAGCCTGACACCTTCCCAATGCTCCCAGAGGCAATGCCCCCACTGTCAGGGAGGATTTGTACAGGCACATACACAAGCATGGCTTGATGGGCGTAATTGTGGCCATCCCACCTGTACACAGCCTCACCAAAGCAGGCAGCAGGTCCTCATGCGAGGCCATTGCCAGCTGCCCCAGCCAGATGCTTCCAGGTGTGCAAACCTCAGCAGTGAAGTACCCAAGGTCACACATCTGCTTTCTCCTTACAGAATCACAGAATGGTTTGGGTTGGAGGGACCTTCCCAGCTCCCCAGTGCCACCCCTGCCATGAGCAGGGACATCTTCACCAGCTCAGGTTGCTCAGAGCCCCGTCCAGCCTGGTCTGGGATGTCTCCAGGGATGGTTCAGCCACCACCTCTCTGGCCAACCTGGGCCAGGCTCTCACCACCCTCAGTATCAAGACCTTCTTCTTCATGTCCAGCCTGAATCTCCCCTCCCTTAGTTTTAAACCATCACTCCATACCCTATCCCAACAGGCCCTGCTATAAAGTCTGTCCCCATGTTTATTATCAGCCACTTTAAGTACAGAAAAGCGCAATAAGGTCTCCCCAGAGCCTCCTCATCTCTAGGCTGAACACCCCAACTCCCTCAGCCTTACGTCTTCTTGGGCCACACCAAGCTAAGATAGATGCTTCCAGCCAGAGCAGAGCTGGGCTTTGTCCTCCTCTGGGAGTGTGTGCGGGCACAGAGTCACACAGAATCTGCCCAAGACGGGACCCAAAGCACCCAAGAGCCTCCCAGTGTGAACGTAACCCTACAGTTAGGCCTGCACTGTTCCTATTTTTGTCAGGGGGATGGACACATAGCAAGAGGAAGGGATGGAGTCAGAGCACACGCATGAGTCTTCTGTTTTCCCGATGAGCCCTGGCACCACAGGGAATCTGCTGATTGAAACTGTGCTCAGTGATCAGAAAGCTGAGCACGGCTTGGTCCTGTTGCCTCTAAGTCCCCCACACCTCCCACCAGCCACTGAACAGACGTAAATCAGAACCAAGCAGGGTGACGTTTCCCAGTGCTGACAAGTCTGCCCCCATGGCCAAGAATGTCATCCTGATATGGCTGCAGGGAATGAGGTGGAGAAGATACACCTGCCAAAGGATGAAGGGCAAAAGCCCAGAGCCCTGCAGAATCAGCACACACCAAGTGCTCTCCCTATCCCAAAGCAAGTAATGTCACCCAGATGATATCCCTGCTATGTCAAGGACACGACAGCACCCGCTGCCCTCTCTCTCTGCCATTCTAGGAATTACTGACAAAGGTCCTGATTTATCTAGCTTGCTGCCAGCTGCTTCAGGAGTGAGATTTACTCTTCACAACCTCCTATATCACTCACTACCGGTTCCAGGGACTCCTCCCAGCCTTGCCACAAAGCCCCTGCAGCAGGGGCCCTGCAGCTGCTGCCCTGGCCGGTGCCACAGAGAGCAGCCCAGGAACAGGAGGCTCCACAATCAGAAGCTGCTCTGGACAAGCTGCCCCATCACATCAATCCAGCAACTGCTCCACCGCCTCAGCAGCAGCCCACATCACTCACACGATTCTGCAGCGTTAACTCCGCAGCCGACTGGCTTTCGTTATGTCTGTGCATGGCCAGATCATCCTGGGTGTAGTGAAACCGTGGAAGGCATTGCATGGCCACAAACACACTGCAATGCTATGGGGCGTACAGCTTCTCCATACAGGAAGGCAAAAGAAGAACCATTTTTGTACCATCTTCATTGAAGGGGAGAGAGAGCCCTGGCAGATACATTGGATCAAAGCAAACACCGAGTACCACAGGCTCGTTTACACCAGGCACAGTGATGTTCATTCGCTACATGAAGGAACGCTGAGCAACACAGAGAAAACATTTACAGGGGTTTCTAAAAGGTGCTGGTGAGCGAAGGCCGGGAAGACAGGAACAGAAACCTACAAAACCAGAAACAGGAAACCCATCAGCTGGTACCTCGGGATGAGCAGCCACCTTGGCAAGAGCACGCAGGGACGGGGCTGAAAGGGCCTCTTGAGACACCCACCTCAGGTCTAAAATTACTTCACCAGTCCATAAAAAACCCACCACAACCTCAGCTTTTCTAAAGGAGGCGCAGGAACCGGCAGCGCTGGGGACAGGAGCACAGCCAGGCTGTCATTAGGGGCTGAGCAACAGGCCAGGCCGGGCACCAACAGCCGGGGCACCGCTGGTGACTCCCTGCAAACAGCTGGGCTGCAGAGCATCAGGCGTTCAAGCACCAGTCTGCAAAGCCACATATCTGAGGCAGCTACATTCCTAAATGCGTGGCATTAGCAAAATAATGGCCCTCTGTCTCTCTTCATTTAAAGGGTTGCCAGTCATTTATTAGCTGAAACACAGAGGCCCTTGAAAACTCAGGGACGACACAGACATGGTTTGCAAGGGACGCGGTTATTTCTCAGCTTGCAGAGCCTGCAAGACACTGGTGGCTGAAAGTACAAAACAAAGATAACAGTGTTTCATCACAACTTTTTTAGGCCATTTCATTCTTCAGAAAATCTCCCCGGCTGCAGCTGTCTCTGCCAGCTCTGCTGAAAAAACTAAGCAGGAACAAATGCAGAGAAGCTCTTGAAAGCATTAGCTGTCCGAGCTTGCTAAGCGTGACTCAAGTTAACCGCTACAATGCCGGGATGGAAGAGGAATTTGGCAGCAAGACAAAGCAATAGGAAACACAAAGTCCGCAAATGAATAACTCTCCCCTGCGCCCTGAGCTGCCATCAGGAAACTCATCCCAATGGGACTCCATGCAGAGGAGCCGCTTCAGAGCCGCGTCTTCCCAGCCCAAAGCACACTAATTTCCTCTGGCAAGGGAAGAGAGGCAGTAAATAAATAACTGAAAATCCTAGCCACAGAGTTCATAAACCCTTCATAAAACAATAAGCAAAAAACCCTCTTTTCCATGAGAAATTAATTTCTTATGTTTGGTTTGCCTACAGGAACTGCTGAAGGAACGGTGCGCGGTTCCCTGCTCCACGCACACGTCCAGCTCCACAACGCTCACCTATCAATGAGTGAATTAGCCGTACGGAATAAAACACACAGCCCGTGCTTGATTTTTTCCATTGTTTTTAATTCTGATGTATTAAACCATGACAAACACTTCCTCCGAAAGGAAAGGCGTGTTGAAGTGTTGCCCCAAAGTGACATTCTTCTCTCTGATCGCCTCCAAAACGTTACGGTGTGGGTAGGAGTCACATCCCGTGAGCCGTATTTCAACCTCTGCTTTGTGCGCTCTACACTCGCGTCCGTAAGATTAGCAGTGACTATAGTAACACCTTCAAACTCCAGATAAACAAAAATACTAGGTACGTGTAGTTCTGGTGCTTTGTCATTAACAAGATCTGGCTTGAGTTAATGAGAAACAAAGACAGAGTCACTCAAGCTTGCCCTAAAACGCAGTCACAGCCTTTTTAACACTGAACATCTCCGCAACCTCGCATGTCAGAACAAAGCATGGTTAGTTAAAGCCCCAAATCTGCCATTGCTCTCACCATGTCATAGAAACAAAGGAGGGATTAACCTTCCTGAGAGTCAGCAAGAAGCCACTTATTGGTGACTGACACAGTTATTCACCAAAGGCTCTCAAAAATCACCTCAGTTGTTTCTCGGGGATGCCCACGAGCTCACTGGGTGAACCCCACGTCGCGGTGCTGCCCCCCGGGAGCCGCAGCCCCCAGCAGCATCTCCAGTGGTCCCACGTTCAGCAGATCCTCCCGAGAAACAGCTACAGCAGAATTGAAGAGGGATGCAGTCGCTCCCTGCGGACATGACTGAATTACTTCTCGCCTTGGACCAACCTTTTGCAGGGCATACGCTCATTTCTGCGGGGGGATTGTAAGGATAAAAGATTCCGTGTTTTCACTAAATCTTTTTCTTTTGGTTATGACGGTGGGCTGTCAATCCAGCGGGCCAGGAGATGTGGGGAAGGGTGACATCAAAGACAGTGACATTAGAAGAAACTGCAAGACTTGAGAGCACCAGAAACTAAGGAAAACCAGAGTGCCTGGAGAGTGGTTTCCTTTTAACTCTTGGGTTGGTGAGGAAAGGGGGCAGGGAGGCGTCCACAGTTAACAGCGACACTTGTGCAGAAGAAAGGCAAACTCCCCAGGGGAGAGCAGAGCGGCGCACAGAACAGCACATTCCTCTGCGGGGATTAAACCAGACAACTGCACAGCTGTGACTTGTGTATGACCAGAACCAGAGCTGGGGACAGACCCAGCACCCCGTCCTCCCCGTCACTGACACTCGGGCTCCAGAGGAACCGCCGCCATCAGCAAAAGCCCAAGTCTCACCTTTCCCACAGCTCCTCATTCAGGTGCCAGACGACCTGGTGCTGGTATTTCTGACACTTCCAGCCCAAAGGAGATTCACATGGGTGTGCTAATGCTGCTGGGAAAAGGTGAATGTGCACTTGGGGGCACTCAACACAGCTATCTATGCCAAGAACAGTTGAACCGCAAACTTGAATACGCGGGGTTTATCTTGCTTGTATGACCAGGAGATAAATAAAGAAATCATGCAGACCGAAGCCTGGCCCAGATCATGTTTAATTGGCAGCAGGTTCTCCCCTTGACCAAGCCAGCCTGAAATAAACACTTAAGCTTCTGTGCATAGCTGGAAGAGTAAATATGTGTCATCTGTTTGTCCTGGTCTAAGGGGATTAAAAAAAAGGTAATAAAAAATTCAGACTGGGCTTTCTTATAAATAGCACAAGAGAGACAGCCCAGCTTGGTTCAGGAGGCGGCTGCAGAGCTGGCAGCACCAGACAGGATCTCCAGAACAAAAAAATCCAGGAAATCCCCAGTGTCACTTCTCCCTACAATTGATTTAAAATGAGCTTATCCCTCGCACTTGGTACATGAGGAAGAAGAAACTTCCTGGCTACGAGGGGGGAAAACACAGTTATTAATAGCAGCACAATGAGCAAGTATCAGAAGTTATGTTGCAGCCCTGGAAGATCTTGGCTGGATCTTGAAAATATCTGTTGCCATGGCAGTAATTGCTATACATGGTAACAGCGAACAGTGGTGTGAGAACAATTTGCTTTTTGATTTGGTGCCCAAAACAAGTTCCTTTTGTTTTCTCTCACCAAAACCCCAAGCATTTATTAGCTTGTGTTCAGCCCAGAACGGAGCTTTTCACTTTCAGTAGTGGCAGGACGGCAGCGGAAAGGGGCAAATCCAAAAGGATGTCCCAGCAGGCAGTGCTCTCTCTGTCCTTTTACAGCATAGCCAATGGACTAGGGTAAATATCTGGACCACATTCAACTATATTTGATGTCCACCTAGACAGTTCTCATCTGCCTCCAGCACATAGTATTTGCTACTGAAAAAAAAAAGGCAAAAAAATGCAGAGGCGCTTATTGTACTCCAGCAGTATGAAGCAAGGACTTCTCTGAGATGGGGTGACCAGACACTCAACATTCAACCTGACAGTGGTGTCATGACCTGTCCGTGCTGTTCTCTGCTCCCTCTTTGCCATTCACAGCCTCCTCAGCGCTGCTGAACACGGTCGATGCCATCACAGAAACACCCGTTACCCCCAACCTCGTTACTGAATTTCAGTGCTCAGGATTTCTTAGCTCGCTTGCTCAGAGCCCATCACTGCACACGCGGATTCCAGCACGCTCCTCCCCAGCCATCACTGTCATCCCCTTTTCTAGGTCACACACAACACAAATGCTGCGAGCAGCAGATCCCAGCCTGGCTCCCCGAGGAACTTTCCTCCACCATGGAGCCTGACAATCCATTCTGGTTCTCGTAGCCTGTCTCCAAACCACCTCTTCACCCCCACATCCCACGATGGACTTTTCTGGGGTACCCTGTGCAGAAACCCTTCAGAGAGGCACACCAGACCACCACCGTGTGCTCCCAAACACCTTCCAAGTACTGATGGAGTCATGTGGCTCAGCTTTGGTCTACAAAACCACACCGGCTCTTCCACACCACGGCATATCTCTGTACCCACTTAATGCTGGTTTCTGGGAACTTTGAGGAATGTAAGATACACACCCTGGGTGACACTGCCCCTCCATCCTGCCTACAGCTGGGACAGCAGGAGAGGTTGGTTGGCAGAGCACGTGGGCCTGGTCGGACCCTCTCTCCATCCTCCTCATTCCCCAGAATCCACGTTGGTGTGATGGATCCTGAGGGTACATCCATGGCTGTGCTTCCCAGTACCTGTTTCAGATTGGTTGCCCCAAAGTTTACCCAAGTACTTTTTGATGCCTTTTGCATCCACAACCCCCAGGACAATGAATTCAGAGGTTCATCACACATTCTGTAAAATAAAAGTACTTCCCTCTACCTGCTTTAAACTAATCTCCTATAGGTTTCATCAGGTGCTCCTGGTTCTAGAGTCACAAGACTTGGTAGATAAAATTCAATTTACTCAAGGCCTTCACAATTTTGTATACCTTGGTCATACACTATACCAGACTTCTCCTATTCCAAACCAAAGAGTCACAAACTTACTCCACTCTCCTCATAGGGCAGCTGCTCTGTCCCTCAGTCATTTTAATTGTCTTCCCCACAGCCTCTCCAACACCACTGTCCTTGAGGTGCAGAAACCAGAACTGCATCATCCCCCAAGATACGCACCAAGGTGTTATAGCAAGTCAAAATGATGCCCCCTGCTTTGTTATTATCTCCTCTGCCAACAGTGACCAAAATTTATTGGCTTTTTGGCTAACAATGCACACTGAGGTGATAATTTCAGAGAACTGTCGATGATGACTCTCAGCTCCTTCCTGACCTGCAACCATCAGTTCCAGGTTCAGCATCATACAGGTCTGGAGTAGATAATTTTCCATTAAGGTTAACCCACATTCTCCTACATTGAAGCTCATCTGCCACATATTCGTCCACTTGCTCAGTTGTGTGAGGTCTTTCTGGACTCCCTCACCTCCAATGGGACATTCAGCCACCTGAAGGAGTTGAGGATCCTCTGCAAACCTGGGGATTTTACTGCACCCCCTGTGCCCGAGGTCACCGATCGGATGAAATCCAGTCCCAGCACCAGCCTGCGGGGCCTCGCTGCCACCTCTTACCTGAACAATGACCACTAAACCCGACCCTTTGCATCCCGTGCTTCCACCAGCTCTTGGTCCAGAACAAGACTTCCCTCCAGGCCCATGCTGACTTAGATTCTTAAAAGCCTTTGGTGGAGAATTTTGTCAAAGGCTGTTCGAAAACCCAGTTCTATGATGTCTATTGATCGTGTCCACCAAGTTCCAGCAGGACCCAAGGCCAGGTTTGCCCTCTGAACCCGGTTCCAAGGAGACGTGCTTGGCCGTGCCTTTAGAGGCCGGACACTCGGGTCTGTGGTCCCCAGGGTCCCCTCCACCCCTCCCAGCAGCACACCTGGCACAGGTATTGAGCTGCCTGATGTGTACGCGCCCCCCCCCCAGTTTCCCCAAGAATTAAAAATGCCATCGCGTCCACCACCATCCGTTTCTGCAATACCAAGGGCACTTCAGCAACAGGATACACACAAAAGTATCTCAGCAATTTCAGATCTAAGATCCTGCTGCACTCTTGAGTAAACGCTATCTGTTCCTTACAGTTCCTTATCAGTTCCTCTGTTTGCTCTAAAGTTATTTCTACTGACATTCAATGCGAGACAGCTTCTCAGACAGCTCTTCTGTAGCAAGCTTGTACTTTGCAAAGTTACAAAGCTCCTCCACAGGAGTCAAGATGGCCAAAAAATGGTTCGGATTTTTCTGTGATGGCTTTATCTTCCGTGCCTCTCACACCTTGATCTCTTCTGCTGCCCGTTTCCAAAAGGTTTCCGATACATTTGAAAATGAAACATATTTGGCAAATTCACTCTTCAAAAGTCTCTTTCTGACCTGCCTTATTTTGGTTTTACATGTAATCTGTCATAATATATACTTTTTGGTGAGTCTTGTATGGATACAGCTTCCCTTTTTTGACCAACATTATTCTCACTCCGCTGGTCTTCCTTCCCCTGCATGTTTTGTTTTGTTTTCTGTCTGTCTTCAAAAGAAATTTAAAAAAGCCCTTGATGTTTTCTTGGTGGAGGTGTCCATTGCTTCCAATGGCATCACCGAGTAACTCCCACACCACCACTGGTCCTACCAGTGACTCTTCAGCAGCGGGACAGAGCTGTACAAGCAGACAAACACCAGGGCTCCCACACCCTGCAACGACAGGCAGCTCCTCTTCAGCAGGCTCAGGCGTAAACACCAGCTCTACGGCAGGTAGTCTCATTAATTTTATTAATGCTGCCAGTCATAACGAGCCCATCATAGCCACAGCCTCGGAGCAACCATGACTGCTCCTGGGCACACACAGACGGAGTTTTCACAGGTAACTGCATATTCCTGATGCCCAAACCAAGATGGATTTCCAGCTGGAAACACATTACGTGACCAAAGCACCTCCTGAGGCACCTGCCAGATGAGGCAGAGGGGCCAAGGCTCCTCCTTCCCGGGGACCACAGCCAAGGCCGCCCTGCCGGGAGCAGCCCCAGCTGTGGCTCCTGCCTTGTTTTCAGCACTGCTGAGCACAGAGCTGCGGGCAAGGTCCGCACAGCTCTGCTCAAGGTCCTGCCGAAGACAAGAGGCAGGGCCAAGCTGCTAGCAAACCACAAAGCAGGTCTTAATTAAAAATTCACTGACCAATTTTTGCCTGAAGGGCAAGAAAAACGAGGGTTTGCATCTGCCAGCTGTTCATTACTCCTCTCCATGTCCTCCGTCATAGCTTAGCAGGTACGAAGTTGAAAAAGATGAAGCTTGAGCTGCTTCTGCACCCTGAGCAGCGTGGCAAGCTGTGCACAGCAGGGCTGTAGTGACATCGCTCTTCGTCCACAGGCCCACGCTCCACCTGCCCTGGGGAAAGGCTGCCCTGCCATGGGGACCAACAGAGCAGTTCAAGCTCCAGTGCAGACACATGCCACCATTAATGCAGATTTTGCCTTCTCCAGGTGAAACAGCCACACCATTAGGAGGGTTTACAGCTATAGTCCTACAGGCAAAGCAGTGCAAATTACGACAGGGAACTGCTGGAGCGAGTCCAGCGCAGCCACCAAGATGCTGAAGGGAGTGGTGCATCTCCCGTGTGAGGAAAGGCTGAGGGAGCTGGGGCTCTGGAGCTGGAGAAGAGGACACTGAGGCGTGACCTCATTCCTGGGGATCAATATGGAAAGGGCGAGTGTCAGGAGGATGGAGCCAGGCTCTTCTCGGTGACAACCAGTGACAGGACAAGGGGCAATGGGTGCAAACTGGAACAGAGGAGGTTCCACTGAAATATGAGAAGAAACTTCTTGATGGTGAGGGTGTCAGAGCCTGGCCCAGGCTGCCCAGGGAGGTTGTGGAGTCTCCTTCTCTGCAGACATTCAAACCCGCCTGGACACCTTCCTGTGGAACCTCAGCTGGGTGTTCCTGCTCCAGGGGGGATTGCACTGGATGAGCTTTCCAGGTCCCTTCCAACCCCTGACATTCTGGGATTCTGTGTGAAATTCCTACCACAGGTAACAGCCCCAAAATGGTAATTCCAGGGGAATACTATTAATTCATGTAAACCCCCTCAAATCCTCTCTGCAGTCCATGGAAACTCTGTGTTTAACCCACCTGGGACGTGGAGAGCACGAAAGCAGCACCACAGGCAGCCCTGTGAGAACTCTGTCTGTTCTCTGACCATCCCCACACATGTGCTTGAAGAGACGGCGGCTGCTGTTGCAAATCGTAGAGGTTTGGGGAAGGTAACGGGAATCAGACGCATGCCGAGGGCCAAGCTCGGCTCTGGGCTGGCACGGCAGCCAGCTGTGCGGGCTATTCTATTTCAGCACACGGAGTACAAGATGTACGTGGTGTCAGGAGACACACTCAAATAGGAAACCCTGCTCTTCCCCAAAGAGCCCGAGATCAATACGCCCTGGGCACAGCTCACCGCCCCAGCCAGCCAGGTCAGCCAGGATGAGCACACCGAGCCCTGGAAGTCACCCGTTTTCACATTTTGAGCTGAACTCTGGGCTGTTTCAGAGCTATTTGGTGATCAACATGCAGTCCATCCTACTCCACCTGCAGCCTTTGCTTCACGCTCCAGAGACGGCAGGGCAGACAAGGCCCAGGACGAGGTTCCCCTCTAGCCCCGCAGCACACACACCTTGCACTGAACACCGAGAAGCTTCTTCTCCCCCATGCAAAGACAGCTCTGGCAGCTCAGCAAAACCTTTCCTTATCCACACTGAGACGAAAAGCAGTGATTTCATCCCTCCAAGGCCAAACAAAGTTTAAGCACACAAGAGCTCAGCCGAGGCAGCACTGGGGACTCTGCCATCGCACACCAAGAGGTGGCCTTGCTGGGGAAGAGTTGTGGGGAGCCAGAGAGGCTGAAATCACTGACACCTCCCCCAGCCCTACTTGTTTCAACAACAAGAGCAACAGAAACAAGTGTCCCCCACCACGGGCAGCTCTGCCTCCCTGCCCCACAGCAGGGGTTGGCACTCAAGGTCAAAGTCTCACCACCGCACCCAGAGTCACCCGTGCAGCACGGTGCCCAGAGCTGGCCCAACGGACCACAGGGAGGGAGCTGCATGAGAATGTCACCGTACACCGAAGGCAGAGCAGACCCCACAACTTGCTGTTGCTGGAAGGAGGGGTCCCCTTCGTGTCCCCCCAACGCTGCATTCCCAGCACCCATCGCACAGGTCACTGGAGCTCTGCAAATCCCGCACACAGTTAATCTCACCTGCTAACTAAAAAGCAGCCAGTTTCCTCTCGCTTTAGTGAATTCAACCGTTCTGGTGACACGACCCAGGGCCAGAAGAGATGAGGGTGGCAGTGCACAGCATCACTCCCAAAAGATCACACTGTTTTTCTTATCTTTTACGTTTATTGCCACCCCAAACCAGACTTCTGCTTTGGAAAAGCCTTTAGTCTCCAGAATCTCAAACCCCTGTATTAGATTAATTTCAAATTGCAGCTTTAGTGAATTTAGGCTGAGTTGTCAGACCATCACCTACTCACCAGGCATTTCCTCCTAAACCCACAGTCCAGAAAGTACCACAGCACTTGCTTTTGACCCTCATTTTCAGAGATTTTAATAATAATTTCAAAAAAATTGAAGTAGCTTATTTCAGGCACAAGCTTTGTAAGGAGATTCCAAGCCAAAACCGCAACTCTTCTGCCATTTGTGCTCTAAGGTAGGACTGCGAGAGTTCTAGGGCAGCACCGACCCAAGCACAACACTGCTCGCTGAGCCCCAACACTGCTTGTTTCACACTCATTTCACTGCACAGATTAAGCACAACTCAGCCATATCCCAGCCAGACTATTCATCATATTAGGATGGTCTAAATTGCTAAGAAAACGTACCTCCACATTACAACATGCTTAGCATTTGTCCTTAAGCATATGTTAAGTGCTTCTCAAGCCGGCTGCACCCCAGGCCCTACGCCTCAGCCCACAGCCCTTTCACCATCTCTCTTTGCTTCACTTGATGTTGATTCATCACCAAGAATTCGTAAAACACTTGGAGCTTCTCCCACCATAGCTTAGAGCAATGCTTGGAAGGCTTAATAAAAAAATCCCAAACCTAATTACTGTAGCTAGAGAGCAAGGAAGAGCTAGACAGTGTGGCTGATACACAGTTCTCAAAGGACTATCAATGAAATACAACACACCAGTTGCCATACCAGAAGAGGACCAAATGTGGTCTTTACAGTTTTGTGAAAAACTGAATGTATTGAATTACCAGCTGGACCCTGAGTTACTGTTTAAACACATCTAAAGGAGACTCAGAGCTTGGAGCACAGTGTGTAACCACCCACAGTTCACCCATGTCTGGAAACAGCCCCACGCTTGCTGTCTCCCCTCCCAGCACCAAAAGCACACGGGGGACAAGCCCAGAGTGGATAAGGCAGGAGGAGATGGGCCGGGGTGAGGATCAGGTGCTGGAGCAGTGGGGGTGCCCAGGACCAGCGGCTGGAGCGGGTCGGGGTCCCTTAGGAACCCCAAGGCAGCCAGGGCACCTGCACCCAAACTGCAGCCAACAGCCACCGCCTGCTCCGGCCACAGCCCGAGAGGCACCACCACACCACACTGCTCACCCACTGCACCCCCTGGCTCTGTATTTATTTATTCACCTATAAAGTCTCCTGTAATAACTTTTTCACTAACTTCGCTTTGTTACTGAATATATTTCATGCCTACTCGTCGTTTTGCTAAACGGAGCCCTGACTGCTGCTACACATGCAAGACACTGCACTGCCTCAGAGACAAAACACCGAGACAGCCGAACTCTACGTCATTAAAAGGGATTTACTGAGCGTGGTCCCAACTTGCCAGGCAGCATTGTGCAGGGCTTTTCTTGGGATCACTGCTGATGGAGACAGTAAGCCTCTGTCACTCTTCTGGGGAAAAAAAATATATACAAGAAAACCAAACAGAAAAACCAGACCTCCAGAATGAAGAAGTTATCCCTGCTACAGTGCACCTGGTCCTGGGCCACCAACTCATGATGTCCAAGACAGCACACAATCCTACAACACTGAGTCTTTTCTGCCCCTGTAAGAGGTTTCCAGCCAGAAAGCAACAACTTTGTTTGCCCACGTAGGAAACAGCCCCATGTGCCAAAGCAAAGCGCCTTATGGTAGCGTCCCACACCTGCCAAGCCCCACGCAGGTTTGGGCTTTTCCCCCCCACTCTTGGTTTGTTTGTTTCTGGTAGATCATAAACCCTGTGGCTACGGAAAAGGCTGGTTTAGAGGGGCCCAGGGCTGCTCCAGGCTGACACAGGAACATGCAACAGGTCCAGCAGCTTGGGGCACTTGCTGTCATCTCCATTTCATCCCACGGCAGAGCAGTTTCCATAGAGGAAACGAAGCATAGTGAGGGTTGGCTCAGAGAGCTGGGCACAAGCAGAATGCGAGAGGGCTAAGGAAATACATCCTCTATGTAGACCCAGCCTTCTACTTGCTTCCGGAGGCTGACAAAGATGCCAGTGAATAACTCTATTTAGACCTCCCTCTTTCAGAAGTTCCCCAGCGTGCTGCAGCTTAAAGCCCTCAGTGAAATTTCATACAAGACCTTAAGTCCAAAATAACAAAAGAGCCTGAAAAAAACAAACTGACAAACAAACAAAACCTCAGCATCTCCAGTGCTTTGGTCTTTCAGCTTGTTTTTTCAGGGGGAATTTTCTAAAGTTGGTATTGTCCAACCCGAGTCCCTCCTTTCCACCTGAAGCTCGTACACACACCCCAGCTCCTGGAGTTGCTACACAAGGCGTACCAACGCTCCCCCGGGCGCCGCCGAGTCCTTTCCACCTCCCATGCTTCGTTCCAAACAAGCAATCTGGATCTTCAGCATCCTCATTATAAGCCTCCCAAAACCTCTTTTGGCTCTATGCATTGCATAACCAAAAAAAGGCAGCTGACAACACACAATGAAAAAAGCTCGGGAGAGTAGCTGGAGGATGGCTGACACCAGCTACACTGGAATTCGCTGGCCAACATTCAACTGGAAATATAAAACACTGTTATTCCTTACATCAGTAACCTAAAACACTTGGAATAGTAATTAGGATGAGAGAATATATCCTAAATAATGGTATTTTTTCCATTCTCCCACAAGACAAAGACGAAGTGCAAAAAGCGTTTTCTCTCTTGACCTACCGTGTCTTGTTCCAGGCGTACGAGCCAGATGGACCTCACGGCTGCTGCTTTGGTTAATGGTTTTTGGAGTGGCAGGAAAGTGTTTTAAGAAATGGGCCAAAGCAGAAGACTTCTCTTCCCCATGAAAAGTATAAAAACCGGTCAGCTTGCTTCAGTGGACACTCTGACTGAGCTACTAAAAAGCACAAGGAATTGCTTGATCATTAAAGCTGGTTTTTCTACATGGGAACTGCCCTTCTGTGCACCTTGACAAAGGCAGGAATTAACATCAAACACGTAAGGCACGACGGTAGAGCTCAGAAACTCTCTATGAATCCAGCAAAAACCAAATCCCAGTGTCTGCTCTGGAATTTATTTTTACTACAAATAAGAGGCACTTCACCAACTATTCAAATCTGCCCAGAGGGCTTTTTAAAAGGAACACGAGCGTATACATGTCACAACAAGGCACAAATAATTGCGTTCCATCTGGGGAGGACTGATGAAGCCTAAATGAGGCATTTCAAATTCTGACGTATTTATTTGCTGAAAGCCTGCAAGCATCTCCTGCTAATTGCATCATTCACTGAGAAAGTCATTTGGGTGGCAGGACTGGAATGGAAACGCTGGGAAAGGCGACCACAGGGAAGGAGGAAACGCTGCTTCTCCCCTTTGAACTTCTGATTAGGTTAAATCAGAAGACTCTGCTGTGTCTGAAGCTGTTTCCCAAGGATGAGGCTTTATTTGCATAGAATCAAACATCATAACTGAAGGCCCGGTTTCACCTCAGGAGTTATCTCGAGGCCATGCTTGGCCTGCTGAGGGGAGCAGCTTCAACAGCACATGGCAGTGTTGGTGGATGAGACAACCACCTTGTCCTCCACAGCTCATCACAGAATCCCAGAATGTCAGGGGTTGGAAGGGACCTGGAAAGCTCATCCAGTGCAATCCCCCCTGGAGCAGGAACACCCAGCTGAGGTTCCACAGGAAGGTGTCCAGGCGGGTTTGAATGTCTGCAGAGAAGGAGACTCCACAACCTCCCTGGGCAGCCTGGGCCAGGCTCTGCCACCCTCACCATCAAGAAGTTTCTTCTCATTTCAGTGGAACTTCCTGTGTTCCAGTTTGTCCCCATTGCCCCTCGTCCTGTCACTGGTTGTCATCCAGAAGAGCCTGGCTCCATCCTCCTGACACTCCCCCTTTCCATATTGATCCCCAGGAATGAGTCCCCCCTCAGTCTCCTCTTCTCCAGCTCCAGAGCCCCAGCTCCCTCAGCCTTTCCTCACACGGGAGATGCTCCACTCCCTTCAGCATCTTGGTGGCTGCGCTGGACTCTCTCCAGCAGTTCCCTGTCCTTCTGGAACTGAGGGGCCACAACTGGACACAATATTCCAGGTGTGGTCTCCCCAGGGCAGAGCAGAGTGGCAGGAGAACCTCTCTCAACCTAATCACCTGTTTCTGCCTCTGCCAGCAGAGCTACAGCAGCCAAAACATGCTTCTGGTTTCACTTAAAGCCAGTCAGTCCTTCACCCCTAGACTGTTTAATCCCAAGGAAGCTGCCCTGGGTAGCTCAGTGACAGCACCAGCAGCACGTTCAGAGGAGCAGGGATGACACCAGAAGCACATGGCAGAGCTTGGGCTGCCCATGTCCTCTCCCACCCACACGTATCCCCACCGATGTCGGACAGCAGAGAGCTTCTTCCCCACCCCAGCACACTGACTGGGGAGTGAGTTACCACAACGCTCAGCCAGGAACAGGCTCATCCAGCAGGCCAGAGCGGCACAACCTGCTGGGAGCAGAAGCTCGTCCTGCGGTCACAGCCAGCTACAGACGCGACGGTTATTCATGGCCTTATTTCAGCCAACAAAGAAGAGGGTAAATCAGAACACAGCACACCGACCCAGTTCAGAGAACACGGGGGGTTCTGTGCTGAATAACAGTGGGAGGTGCAGATGTTCTGCCAAAAACCAGAAGACCCTTTTGCTGCAAACCCACAGCTGAGTTCAGACACAAGGAGCCCATCAGCAGCTCCAGGGCAGGCTGATGAAGTGTTCCTGAAGTAAAGCTTCGGAAAAAAATACAGAAACCAGTTTTCAGGCACAGACAAATTTAAGCCTGAATTAATCTGAATTAACGATACGCAATGACCTCGTAGTAAAGATGCTGAGATTCAGTAACAAAAATCAAGAGTTTTCACTGCAACCGGAACATAAAGCATGTGAACCCTTTATGTTTCGTACTAATCAAATTAAAACAGCCAGCCAGACCAGCAGGTTTCCCACTGAACAAGCGCACCCAGTCCCATCCTCAGGGCCTCAGCAGTCCCTGGTGGAAGATCTTCCTCTGCTCACATCCCAAAAACGTGCTGCTAAAACAGCACGTCCAAACTGAAGAGTTTTGTCCTCCATAGTTAAAATGGCACGCAAGTAGTATTCTCACTAATGCATCTGCCTTATCAAGAAATACAGATATCCTTTGGCAACTTCAAAGAAAGGGTTCGTGAATATTAATGTTTATTAAAATGCATATTTAAATAAACTTATAGCCAAAATCCTATGGCAGTTTATGTTTTGTTATCTTTGATTAAAGAAGTCATTTCATTAAAGCTGATTGAGATCTTACAGTCCTTCCCACAGCCTCTCAATGACGCTAACAGTTCTTCCTCCATGGCTCTGTGGGGGAAAAAACCAACCTGTTCCCTGGTTTACAAAACTTTACCTGGTTGCCAGCAGGCAGTTGCCCTAATCCTATGAAGCAAACTCCAAGAGAACGGCAGAATAGATTTTTAAAAACCTCAAAGCTCAGATACAAACACATTGGAATCTGCAAGATTTTCTTACTCATTATGCAGCTCACTACAGGAGTCTTGGTCTCTCCTCCTTTCATCTTTGTACCACCACACGTAACATTTTTCTAGTGATAAGTAAACCAGCTGAATGGGAGGCATGTGCCTCTTGTGTCCCTAAAGCAGGGCAGCATTCAGCGAACCAGATTCTGCATCTCCTGTTGCCACATTAAATGTGCAAGTCTCACAGGAGGTTTTCAGCTGTAGATCCAGTAACGATCAGGCTGAAGCAGCCTTTTGCATCATAAGGACGACCATAAAATTCTCTTGGTTACAAAACGCACCAGGGCCAGGACACTTAGATCTCCCTGTAGCTCATGTGCTCCCAGCTAAGGCCAAGACATCTGTTTCAGCTAAGTAAACCTGTCGTGAATACAGAAGGCATGTGAACTATCCAACCAAAAACCTGGCTTCAAAATCTGCATTCCTACAATCCACTGTGATCTCAGCATTGCTCCAAATAGCCTCCATCCAACCGATAGGAAAGAGCTGTCTCATCAACCCGGCAAACACTGAACTCAAAAAGCACCAAAGAGATAGTCAGCGGGGATACACTGAAATCTGGTGCAAGAAGCCCTGTGCTCCCTTGCACTGGCTAGCGGAACGATAGCCCCAAAGCTGCGTGGCTTTGTCAGGTTTCCCAGTTTGTCCCAATGTGAGCAACCTGCAGCCACGATCCCCGAGCGCCCTGGGTTGCACGAGCACGGAGGCAGAAGCGGTCGCTGGAAGTTGCTGCCGCTGGCAGCCCCAGAACGTGCTGCTGTGCTGATGGCTTCGCTCTGGATGAATTCTGGTATTCTACATCCACTCTCAAGCGATCTGCTATCCCTTCCCAAGACACTCCTTCTTACAGACTAACTCAACACACGTTCTGCTGGAGAAGAGGCAGAAGAGACAGAAGGAAAAAAAACCACAACAACTTCAAATACAAGAGAAATTTAAAAATTCACTCCAAACACCTTGCACTGTCACAGAGGTACTGGGCAAAATGCCAGCACAGCCCTCCCTCCTCTCCCCCAGACAATGTGGGAAGCCGGCTGAAATGCGGTGCCCCTGGGGAGAGCCCCGCTCGCAGGAATGTTCAATGAGCTTTTGATCCAGGATGAAAAAAATAACCCACTAGCAAAACAGCACTAGAGCAACTGGCGTCGGCCGTGGGGCTGACAGTGCTTCTGCCAGGCTCTGCACCTTCCTCCCAGCACAGCCAAACTTAATTCAACCACTTCTGGTCCAGCAGCCAAGGCACAGAGTGACCAGGAGGAATTCTCCCTGAATGGGGTTATTCAGAGGAGCTGTGAAATCCGCCCGTGTTTGTGGGAAGCAGGATGCAGCCTGGGAAACTGGCCTGGCCACCTGGCCCTCCATTGTCACTGCCAACAGGTGAGCCTGGCTCCCTGCCCGCTGCCAGGTGAGAAGCGAACCCGATCCTGCTCACCCCCCTCCAGCAAACCGAGCGCAACTCACATTCCCATGCTTCACCCCAAAAACATGGTCATTTTGAAATTAGGTTTGGTTGTTTTAAGCGACAGAGAGCAACCTATGTATGCAAGCCATCCTGGAGGCTGCGAGCCTGGTCTAAAACGGGTACAAAATCAGAAGGTGCTTCCGATTAACGACCCGTCCTCAGAGGAGCGAGGGCACCCAGCACAGCCCGGCCTCCCCCCGGGGAGGGCGATGCTGTCAGCGGCCGCTCGGCCGGACCCCAAGGCCCGGCCCAGCCCAGCCCGGGCGCCCCGGGCGGGGGTCAGGCCGGCTCAGCCCAGCTAAACTCGGGGCCACCCGCCCGCCAGCGCTCGGAGCCTGCGAACAGCCCGGTCCCGGCGATGGCCGGCACGTCCCAAGGGCCCGGGCTGGCGGGAGCCGAGCGGCTGCGGGAGGTTCCCCCGCAGACGGGCTGCGGGAGAGCAGCTCCCGCACAACTTGGCCGCCCGGCCCCGCCGCAGCGCCCGGCCCGGCCGCCCCTCACCTGCGCGCCGGGGCCCGCGGTTCGCCCGGCCCCGCGCCAGGGGCGCCCCCGGCCCCGGCCCCGTCCCGCTCCCCGCGCCAGCCCCGAGAGGCGGCGGCGCCTCCCGCCCGCCTCAACAGGTGCGCGGCGGCCGCACTCACCTCTCCGCCATGGCCCGCTCAGCCGCGCCGCCCGCGAGTGGGGCAGGATGTGAAACCCGATCCCGGCCCCGCCCGGGGGCGGCGCGGCCCGGCCCGGCCCGGCCACCGGGACCCCCGGCCGCTCCCCGGGTCCCTCTGCTGGGGGCCGCCGCGCCGCGCCGGGCCGGGCCGGGAGGGAAGGGGCGGGGCGAGCAGCGGCGCCCGGGCCCGCGGGCCGAGGGCAGCCCCTGGCGGCGGCCGGGCCGGGCCCTCCCGAGCCCGCCGAGCCCTTCCCGGCCCGGACCGCGAGCGGCGGAAACGAGCAATGGCGAAGCGGAGCTGGGACCTCAGTTCTGGAGGAGTTGAAACATTATATGAGCTACAGATCAATGGCGACGGTCGGTTGTGACTTAATTTGTGAGGAAAATCGTGGTTGTACCCTCCTCACGGATGGTGTGGGGCTGTCCTCGGGTCACACACCTGCCCCCAGCTTTAGGGGCACAAGAGCACCCGGAGACTGTGGCTGGTGCAGGGCCTGGATCACGGCTGCCGGGTACACCGTGTGGCCCCGGCTCTGCCGCAGGTGTCCCGAGGGGCAGCTGCCCCCGCAGCACACGGGGCTTCAGCAGCTCTGCTCTGCCCTGTTCCTGGCATCCTCCAAGAGCGGGGACAGAAGGCAAGACTTATGCAAGTGGGAGCTGAACCACCCTGGACCATCAAGAGAGGAAAACGTCTTCATCTGTGCTGGAAAAACATCTTCCTCGGAGCTGAATGCTGCGCTGTCCCTGCAAGGTCACACAGTGGGATGAGGACCCTAGGGCCAGTTTGTGGTGTAAAGCTACCACACAGCTGGATTTCCCCAGATGTGCCCTCTATTTGCCCCGGCAATTTTGCCTAGGCAGATTTTGGGGACTTTTTGCGTTCATCTGTGTCCTGAGCCCATAGTCGTCTGGTCAAGGCTGTGCAGGAAGACCAGGTGTGTCCCCCGCGCACGCTTGGATCAGCCGTCAGTGTACGAACAGCAATTTGAAAAGGTAGAACTCTGCTCCTCGACCAGCATGACCAGTCTGAATAAACAACCCGTGTACCAAAGGTCAGCCCTGCTAGATCAGCTTCTGTCAGCCAGCAGTTTGGAGTGTGTCACTTGGCACGGCAGAGCCCCTGTTATCTCAGTGACTGCTGCAATGTGGCATTGCACCCAACGAATTCTGTACGAGCTTATGTTATTCCAGAATAAAAACAACCCCATGCAGGGACAAAGCTGCCCAGATGCCTCAGACCCCTCTAACTGCGGGTGAAAACCTCTGCAGATACTCGATAGATTTTGCCATTGAGTGATTGTTGGCCCGTATTACAGCACACAGCAAATTTCTGCTACGGTCAGAAACGAGTCTGTTCAGCTTATTAATCACCCTGAGAGAGCCAGTGTAGGGGTCCCTGCACAGACCAATACCGCGCGCGCCGTGCTCTCTTGCAGACAGCCTTTTGGCGCTGCCGAAGGACTTCAGAGTAACTTAATCTGAAGACATTCACGTGAAAGTCCCACTGCACATTTAAATAACAAATAGAGAGACAGTGAGATCATGGCCACTGCGCTCGCTGGCTGGACGCGCAGCTGCGTTGTGCTTACCAGGGGGGTCTGTGCAGCGGGGGCCAGCGGAGCGGGGCCCCGCAGGGGCTGCGAAGCTGCTGGAGACGCCGGCGGTGCTGCAGGATGGCGGGCAGGGAACGCTGAGTTCTGCGGGGCTGCAAAGCTCAAGGACTGAGGCACAGGCTGGGGGGAAAGGAAAGGAAGAGTTAAACCAGGTCTGCGTTTGAAACAAAGATTTGCTGGTGTAGCTCTAACCTGTGGTTAAACTGGCAGCTTTCCTTACAGAGATGCAGATATTACTCACCTTTGCCAATAAAGGCTGTGCTGAGCAAAACAGCAGTACTGGGGAAATGCTTAGAGCAGCCGGGCAGTCTCTGTTCAAGGGCTCTTGTAGATACAGACTTGATGTATAAAAACTTTTAACAGCCTGATTGATGTTGCTGTGCTAGCAAGAGCCTTTGGACAGACTGAAAATAGAGGCTGGGAGGTGGGAGGCTGCAAGAGGCCCAGCTTCAGGGCTCCTCCAAAATGAGTGACCTGACACGGTACACAAGAAGTTGGCTGCAAAAGAGACCAGACAAGACTTCAATTTTCTGTGACATTCTCATTTTATTTTGCATATTTAGGTGTTTGATGATAATGTGCAGGCTGTTTGCAACCCACACCTCTGGCAGGCTTGTTGCTTCATGGCTCAGCTGCTGCAGCTAAAACTCTTGGGACATGATTCTGCACACGAAGAGATCCCCTCTCTTGTGAGGCCAAAGCAGGGGAGCTGACAGCGCTGAAGAATGCAGAAGACACACTGATATGACATCTCAGATCAGCCCTGGTCATGAGCTAGCAGCCCTGTGCTCTCACACAAAGTCATGCGGCAGGAGGGGATAAAAATGAAGAGCCAGAAAATCACCATGAAGGCAGAACCTCTGCAACCAGAGCATGGTCACATGCTCGCTGGCACCAAGGGCACTCCTGGGAGCAGAGATCCCAGTGCTGGGAGAGGAAGGCTGAGTAAAAGGGGGTTCAGCTACCATAGGTAGTTGTGAGGCTGTGACTTGCATGCAGGTGCAAAGCTGCCGGACCATGGTCCAGCTCTTTGGGAGAGCCAGGGAGCACTGGTGGACATGAGCTGTGTCAGCACCAGTGACTCAGGGCAGGGGGGGAAAATCCCAAAAATTAAGCAGCTGCAGAGAAATCCTCCTTTGTGAGAGCTTTGCAGTGACTTTTTCAGAGGCTTTCACAGCTCGGGCACTCACAGGCTGAGGAAAACTTCTATTAGTGGTACCTGTGTCGTGGTTGAGATGGACAAAGGACATAGACCAAGTTCTTCCAGGATGAAAGTAGTAGATGCCATTTATTGCCACAAGTGCATTTTTATACAGTTTTACCAGTTCATGTGTCTCTTCACTATTGGTTACAAGTTACAGCAATAACATCTCATTGGCTAGTTTTGCTATCATCAATGTTACTCTTCTACTCCCTTCTCTCTCACGGGTACATCCTTAACATCTCCGGATACTCCTTTACTCCCATCTTCCTCATAGGTAAACCTTCATATCTTCAAGGCTAATTTCTGTTCCCATGCCCTCCATCAGGGAATCCACGGACCCCCCGTAGTCCCCCACATACCTGGTACATTCACACAAGGAGGTTCTCCTCCAGGGATGTAGGTGTGTCACTCTGTGACACACACATAGGAGATGAAGCCCATCAGTCGTGATACCTGCCATCAGTACAACAAAGGTGGCAGCAGAAGGTGAATAAGAAGTGTCTGAACAGTCTTTGGGAGCACGGCAAAGACATGGCAGTGTCTCTGAGGACAGAGGGTTATAAACCCTGGCTCTTTCACTAATAACAAAACCACACTGCCTGCAAGAAGAAACAGCCTTCATGAATTGTGAGGCTGTGAACAGTAGATCACTGTAGGATGAATTAAGAGATGTATGAGCAATGTTTCCAGGCCAAGTTATCCCCTGGCTGCCTGTTCTTGGCTGAAGGATATTTCCTACAAATGTCAGTGAAAAAACTGCAAAAGGAGCCAGGTCCCTGAGATCATACTCAAATCATTTCTTCAGATGCTGCTCCCAGGTGGAAGAAACCGTGTCTGCAGTCAGACACCCACCCCCCGATCAAGAAGCTGCACAGCTGGTGGACATTTGTACTTGTGCACACGCTGCACATCAGGAAATGGCAGGTGGAGAACTTTGAGAGGTCTTCGTCATCTGTGGGTGTGGAAGGACTGGTGATGCTAAAGGTGAGGAGAGCTCCATATTGCAATGCTGCTGCCCTGCTAGCATGTACTGGGCTGGGGAGATGGGGCAGTGCCCAGGCAGATGTGCAGCAGCTGGCAGCACAGCCAGCACCCTGCCCTGGAGGTGCGCGCCGGCGGGCACTGTCCGTGCTTTGCCTCTGCTAACAAACAGGACTGCACAGCCTGGAACCAGCGCAGCCCAGTACCAGCCCCATAGTCCATATGCAGCAAGGGGGAGTAACAGTGAACAAACCCTGTGTTGAGGAGAGACTGGTGATACTGGGAGTAGACACCTAAAATGCTTGAGAAGGTTTGGGTGTCTGAGCTTATGGTTAGCACTGACCCGGTGGAGCTGCAGCTTTGGGTCAGCCCTCCAGAGCAGCAGCGATGGTGGGAGGATGAGCTTGGAGATGTTTCATCAGGGGCTCCCCGCACTGCTCAGGAGATGAATTTAAGCTCAGATCCTTACCCTTGGCCACTCCTGAGCTACATTCCAGTGAAGTCTGTGCCAGGCCTGGTGCCCTTGCTGACCCTGACCCACCAGCTGGCTTTACCTGGGACCTGCCTCGTCACCAGGGACTTATCAGCAGTCACTAGACAGTGGCTGACCCTGGTTACCATCACTGAACCTGCTCGGCACCACTCGTACAGTGGGTACGGCATCGCCATGCTGTCACCTTGTCTCCAGCTCGCCTGTCACCTCCTATGGCCCCGAGGTTGGGAGGGGGAGCAGGAGCAGCTCTTGTGCTGAGGGAGCCAATAATGCCAGAAAACATTCTGTGCTGTGAAAGCCATATGTTAAATAGGTGAAACTACTGCCAAGCTACTACTGTGACTGCCTATGTGTGGGCAAGATTTCTTACTGTGGGCAGCTCTTTGTTGCAACAGGAAACAAGATAAAGTGCTAGGCTGACCAGGGAGTGCAGTTCCCTGCATGGGCGATGGGATCTCCATCCTTGGAGGTGTTCAGGGTTTGACTGTACAAAGTCATGGTTGACCTGATCTAGTGGTGGTGATGGTCTCACTTCAAACAAGAGTTTGGGCTCACACCCTCCAAAGGTCCCTTCTGATCAATACATCTGTAATTCTGGGTCAAGGCGCCTGAGGTTCGAGCTGGGCAGGCAGATGTGGTTATTTCAGGGCACAGACATCTTGTATCAAATGTCTCCAATACCTTACTGAACGGGACCAGGCTGACCTGGATGCAGGAGTTGCTGACTGGGGTTCTCTGCATTGTGTGCTGTGAGAGCCCTCTCTGACAAACGGTCTTAGCATGCATGAGGTGAAGAAAAAACACCCCTGTTCTTAATTAACCCTGTCTGTGTTTTGAAGCTGACTGGAGATATCGAATAGCCCAGGACTCACCTTTGGAAAGAGCTACTCAGAGATACTTGACCATTTGTAAAAATATGTGTGTTTAAGCAGCAATCAGCAGGTTTCTTTTATAGTGGGCATGATATAAATTTATGTAACAAGCCAGATGTTCTGCAGCAGGGCTTTTTAAAAGTCATCCTGCCCCAGTTTTCTCCATCTCACCGTCTTTAGCTCCATTGCACAGTAAGCAGACGTGCTATCGCATTACCGGCTGGCAATGGCAGCAGCTGGCTGTAACCCAACCTGAGCAGCATGGGACGCGGAAACAGATGGAGCAGCAAATGCTCTTTGCTTCCTCTCCTGCTTTCTAAAACAGATTGTGACTAAAAACATACAGCAAAGGTTTCTACCATCTTCCCTGCTACCGTGGCTCCCTGGCTGCTGACAAAGCTGCGGGATGAGCTCTAGCAGGGGTTCCTGCTCTCCACAGCCGAAGAGAGCTCTGCCTTTTTAGAGGGGAGCTGCAAAGAGGAGAACGGCATCAGATACAGCGATTACAAGCCCTTGGAGGAGTAAGAAGAGTGCGGTGGGTGAGATGGCTGAGCTGAGCTGACGGTTCCCCGTACATGATCCTGCTCCTCCTGCTGCTCTGGCTCTTGGTCCTGGTGTTCATCTTGGCCTGGGTGAACCACATCAGCTCATTAAACTGGCACTAAACAGCAGTGAGGGACATTTTACCAGGCTGGTGACATCAACCGGCCCAGTGGGTGATCAAACAAGCACTGGGGTGAGGATGAGGAGCAGAGCCACACACCAGAACGGGCTGGGAGGAGAGGAGGGCAGAGGAGGAAGGTGGCGGTGAGAGTGTCCCTTGTGAACCAGGAGATCGACTCTGCTGTCCTGAGTGGTCCTTGTCCCAAAGCCAGGCTGGCATGGGAAGGGAAGTCCTTGTTCCCAGATCACTTTCTATGAGCCGAACTCTGAGGATGCTGGCAACGAAGGTCAGGAGAATGTCCATGGCAGAGCTTTCCCTGCCTGGCTTCCAAATGCCATGGCATGAAAACTCCCCAAAAAAAGGTGTGCATGTCCCTGCCACCACATCCCTTACAGGTTCCCAAGGGATGCTACTCTGTCACAGCCTCTCACACCTCCTTGTGTCTGCTAAGAGCTCTGCTGCTTTCAGCGCACGTCCTCTAAGGATTTAGGGATGGGTCCAAGCGCACGAGCTGGACAACGGTGCTCTCTCCCCTGCAGGAGACGTTATGTGCTGGAAAACATGAAACTGCGTGTGTGGGTTGGCTGCACGAGTCCGGTGTCAGCCACCCCGAGCTGGGGACAGCTGCCCAGAGCACAGGACACTTGCCGAGAGGCGGGTGGCCAAGGCTGATGACACAAGACTGAGCTGGCGCTGCCACGTGAACCCAAACAGCAGCGTGGGTGGTGGTGACACAGCTGTCCCGTGTCACTGGGACTCCCCGCTCCCTCTCCCGCTGGCCTGCACAAGCTGCCTGACTCGCTTGGCTTCGCTGTGGCTGATGTTTGTGCCAGATTGTAATATTGTTGTAGGTTCTTGCCAAGAACTGAGTTTATTTTTCAGCCACAGACAGAACCTGTAATTTCTCAAGCTAATCTGGCAGTCTGATGTTTTTTTTTTTTCTTACAAGCCTTGACAAATTAATTGAATCTCTGTTTCTGTGAGAAACCTGAGAGGAAAATCCCACAGTCAGGACTGCAGAGTTAAAGGAAGACGGGGACTCAAGAGGTCACTGCTGCCATTTCTCACCAGCGCAGAGGCTCTTCTGCGCGTATTTCTTGCTGAACTTGTTTTCTCCCAGGGCAATCATTCAGACACCTATCTGAAGCCCTGTCAGGGTGTTTTGCATTATAAGTTTTCTCCATTTCATCCCATTATTGCTCGTCTTCTTAACTATAACAAAAAAATTTGCTCCATTTTGTTGTTTATAGATGACCCCAACTGACATATCTACAGGTTGTTTTTTCTCACAGGATCTTTGCAGTGAAATAATACAGATTTCATTTTTTAAGACTTAGTTTTGCCCTCAGATAGTGTTTTGAGTTCTACCTGCGCACCGCCTCTTTACTAGTACACACTGGTGTCAAAAGTCCTACAGTGAGTGCAAGAAGAGGTTTATTACTCTTTGTCTTTTATCCTTTCTCATACAGTCGCGGGTTTGAACTGTGCTCCTGCTGTAGTCAGTGCGAATGGCAGCAAGTTCTTTGCTCTACCGTGTAACCACAGGGAGAAGTGAAGTTTCTGATGCTGTGGTTGCCAGTGTTGTGATGCCAAACATCCCTGTTTGCATTTGCTGCACTTTGTCTGGCAAGCTCGGCTCCTCTCAGCATCCAGGTACCCAGCTCTAGGCAAACCCCTCTGAAAGCTGTTCTTTGCTAGTCGGTTAAACATCTTGGATATCTACTAAGCAGACCAACTCAATGAGCTGGTTCTTGTAAGTGCAGACTGTGCGGACAGGCTGGGTGCTGACAACATGAACACACACGTCTCTGTCACCGTACCCCCGAGGGCTGCCCTTTGCCAACAGCTCTTGCTAGGGGCACGATGAAACGCTTGGGCTCATGTCTGAGCCACATTTCAGGGGAGGACCCGATGCAAACCCCGGGTGATCCCCATGGCAGCACATCTGTGGGAGGCCCTACCGTGCCGGAGCAGCCCTGAGTGGCAGCCTGGGGCCCAGACTGTTGAGCGGCTCGGGGGGATGAGGTGGGTCTGAGCTCAACCTGGGAGGTTGGTCTGCAGGTCAGGGTCAGGGTCAGGGTCAGGCCAGTGATGGTGACTGAGGCCACACACAGCCCAGGGCCAGCCATGCAGGTCTGTAGTGACCAGGCAGAGCTGAGACCAGGCCAGGCAGTCAGGCTGCAGGTCAGGGAGACCCAGGGCCGGGCATGGCCTTGGACACACTGGTGAGAGCGCTGGATCAAGGGAACCCCCAGCACAGCCCCAGCTGAGGCTCCTGGGCATGGCTGGGGCACAAGCATCAGATGAGGCTGCTTAGAGCTATAGGGGCTTGTTATTGCCACTGGGGCCTTGAGAACAGCTTCACAAGCAGGAACAACAACAGCATGAGCATGGTTGGTCTAAATGAAGCCAAAGTTCTGCCTCACCCAGTGTCTTGATCTCCAGGAGTGGTCAATAAAGTTCCTGGGCAAGTAGAAGTGGTGGGTGTAGGTGCTGGCATTGCTGCTCCTTCTGCTCACACCTCCCCAGAGCTTCTGGAAGGAGAAGGAGCATTGTCCAGCGCTGAGAGTGGAAGAGAAGCTGAGGACAGGCAGGCTGATGCATGGGGGAAGCTCAGATCTCATCGCCAGTGGTGCCAGGAGACAGGATCTGCTCAGAGCCACCTTATGCAGTTCCTGTCAGATCCATTTGACACCTTAGAATGTATTCAGGGTCCACTCTGCTGCTGTATGGACATGGTCTGCACCAGCTTCACATTTTGAAGGGTGTTTTATTTTTAATTTCATATTTCAATAGCTTTCTTTACTGTGCTTTGTAGCCATACCAGCCTATCTTTACTCTTTTTCCTCCTGGTGATATACACCGTTCTCAGCCATTTTAGCAATCTCCGTGCTTCTTACAAGCATGTTGTGCTTTTGGCTTATTCATTTTTTTAATAAGGTCTTTGGGGAGAAATTTCTTTGTTTCTGTTATTCTTTTAATGATACAGTATCAAATACATTTTAATCACTCTTGCACATAGCTCTTTTAATAGCATGTTTCTGAATGAAGCCTCTCGCATCTCAGCACTAAACCCAGTTGCTTATTTGTGTTCTCCAACCAGCTGCTCCAAAAATCAGTCCTTTGTGGGATCTAAAATGTAGCAGCTACATAACAGGCTGGTGAGACACTCGCTCATTCGGTGTGGGGGTAGTTGGAGGCACTTTGTTGTGATGATGTTTTCTACTGCAGCAGCTTCTCTGATCTCCTGAACTTATCACTGTCACCACCACTGGTTTTGAGGACTACTCACTGCTGTAGACCTAATACTCCCGTTTTCCTATTGAGATGTGAATTTTCTAACTATAGGGGTTCGATGTTAAGTGTTGGAAGATGAAAATCGTTTAGGAGCATTGGTTCTGAGGTTTCTTTGGCTCCACTCCCCCACAAGCACAATTTGTTTGGCTCTTCCCGTACAATCCGTCCCCTGCTATTGCTGTGTCCCATTGATTAATTGCCTCGCACCAACTTCTGATAAGGTTATTCTCAGTCAAAACTGGGTAGTCCGGTTGTTCCACCTTATTTCTTGATTGCTAGAATTTGTACAGAAGCACATTGGTGGCTGTTACTTGGTTTCTGTACCTTTTTGGGGGGAGCTTCATTTGTTTGCCCAGAAAGGTGGTGGCTGAACCATCCCTGCAGACATCCCAGGCCAGGCTGGACGGGGCTCTGAGCAAGCTGAGCTGGTGAAGATGTCCCTGCTCATGGCAGGGGGGCACTGGGGGAGTGGGGAAGGTCCTTTCAATCCGAACTGCTCTGTGATTCTATGATTCATCCTCTCATTTGTCATTTACTTCTTCAGTTTCACCAGCTTCCATCCCCATCCTTTAATTAGGACAAGTTTAATGACTTAGCCAAGGATGGGCCTAAATTTTTTGGGGCTTTGCACATCGGTTTTCCTCAATTAGTGTAAAAACTCCCCCGTGACTTGATGGAGCGCTGGCAGCCCGGCTCTTCGGCTCGCGGCCCCCGGCCGTGTTCCCGCGGCCCTGCCCGAGCTCCGGCCGGTGAGCCCCGGCCCCAGGGCGACCCGCTCGGTCTGGGCGCGGCTGCGCGGGGACCCGCGCCCGAGCGCCCCCAGCCCAGCCCCGGGCGGAGCGGAGCGGCCCGGGCCCAGGGGCGGCCCCGCCGGCCGGGCCAGCGCGGGAGCAGCGGCGGCGGCGCAGGCAGCAGGCGGCGCGGCGGAGACTGCGAGCATGCGGTCCCACATGGTCTAGCGGTTAGGATTCCTGGTTTTCACCCAGGCGGCCCGGGTTCGACTCCCGGTGTGGGAAAGCTTAAATTTTTCCTTTCTCTCTCTTTTTTTTTTTTTTTCCCTACCGAGCTTTTGAAAAACTTCTTGTTAACTCTGCGAGACTGTGTTCGATGTTGGGCCCCTCATCATAAGGAGGACACTGAGGTACTAGAGAGAGTGCAGAGGAGGGAACGGAGCTGGTGAGGGGCTGGAGCACAAGTGTGATGGGAGCGGCTGAGGGAGCTGGGGGGTTCAGCTGGAGAACAGGAGCTGAGGGGAGACCTTCTGATCTCTCAACTGCCTGAAAGGAGCTTGGAGCCAGGGGAGTCGGGCTCTGCTCCCCAGGAACAAGCACCAGGAGCAGAGGAAACGGCCTCAAGTTGCACCAGGGGAGGTTGAGGTTGGATGTGGGGAACAATTTCTTCCCCAAAGGGCTGTGGGGCATTGGAACAGGCTACCCAGGGCAGTGCTGGGGTCACCATCCCTGGAGGGGTTTAAAAGGTGTTTAGGTGAGGTTCTCAGGAACATGGGTTAGTGCTAGAGTTAGGCTAGGTTATGGTTGGACCTGATGATCCTGGGGATCAATTCCAGCTGAAACAATTCTATATTCTACGATCCCTTCCACCGTCCTCAGTGCAGGGTAACCCACACCCCAGCCCCTCTGCATCTCCCCAAACTCCATTAAGAAAATGCCCAGGTGCTCGTAGCAGGGTTGGGGTGATGAGGATACACCAGCCATGGCCGGCATTCCCCACAGCCCTGCAGCCAGAGCCAGTCCCTCCTGCCGATCCAACCATCCCACAGCCGGGAACACTTCAGTTAGAGTGTGTCACCGAGTGTATCACTCAGGCCATCATCCAGGAATACACTGGAGCTGGGCTGGACACTGAGCCAGGCCCCCAGCCCACGCGCACCCAGGTTCATCCTTCCTCTCACCCTCCCCCAGCATCACACAAGGATGAGGGGTGTGTTGGCAGCTCCACAGGCAAAAAACAGGCAAGAAAACCCTTCAGGAAATCCATCAACATGAGCTCAGGCACATACTTCAGCTGCAATTGTATGACGAGGGAACAAGAACCGGAGCTGGTCAGACCCGACCCTGAGGCGGTGGACGGGAAGCAGGGGGCGAGGGACACGCAGCCACAATGAACATCCTTTTGCCTGTAAGAAAAATACTAATTTTGTTTGCAACCAACCTGTACAAAGATTATTAGCTTGGGATAGACCTCTTATAGTCATGCTTTTTTTTAAAAATATATATTTTAAAGCAGTTCATTTTCCCTAAATGTCCCAAACTCAATGAAGTTGACAAGTTCAGCTTAGAAAGAGTTGTAAACCCTGTGCAAAAGCTTCAGGATCTTTTTAGGCTATCAACATTTCAGGAACTTTGTTAGAAATGACATTAAATGACACAATAGCCTGGAAGTTCTGCAAAAACAAGTTTTCATTTGGAAACCTATGGGCCTGAGTTCTTAGACCTTATTTACATATTTCTATATGCAATAGCAAAATTATAATTTCAGGATACAAAGTTGGTTTAGAACTTCTCTTTACACTGTTTCAGAATGGTAGAACAAAACTGGAACAGCCTGACCCCCCTGCTATTATTGCTTATCTTGGGCTGAACTCAGCAGGAAACCCTGCTCAATGCTGTCTGCACCAGGGTGAACAATCACCCCAAACTTACGTATTATCAAATTTAAATACAAATGAGCCATTTTGTGGACTCCCAGGGGAAACACAGCACTATTAATGAGACAAGAGGGTTTGGTTTCACAAAACACTAATTTTTTGAGTTAAACCATTCAGCTTCTAGCAACCTGCAGAAGCTTGGGCCAAAAGCTGCACCACAATATCAGGTCACAGGCTACTGTAGTAGCTAAAAATCTGTCAGGTGGTGGCCCATTGAGGGGGGCGTGGTTTCTGGCAGAAGGGAACAGCCGCGACACCTTCAGATGCTGTTACTCTCAATGAATCCTGGCAAGCCCTCCGCTTGGTCAGACCACAGACGCTGTTAAATCGTCACGTCAGAAGAACCAACTGTGAAGAAACACAATTTCACCCACGTGCCCAATCGATGACCTAATCTGCGCACCCTCTCTCACATACAATAGCAAACAAGCTTGAAACAGCGAATCTTGAACGCTAACCCAGGCCACCATCCGTTTGGCCCAAGACAACTAGAAGTATTTCAACATATGATGCTCCCTCCTGGGCTCTCAGGCGCCTGCATGAGCAGCTCAGGGACTTCTTGACCTGGCCACAACTTACATACATTGTGTTTGTCCCAACAGTTCAGGTTTTTTTGAGGTGTTGAAAAGGCAACCGGCTTTCCTCCTCCAGCAGGAGATCCCCAATGTGCTTCTGACTCAGCACTGCCACCCACGATGTCTTGGTTCAGCTGGAAATGTGAGTGCAAGGGTCACCTGGGATCTCAAGAAAGGTGTTAGTTTTCCTTTTCAGCAGGCATAAAGTTATTAGATGTAAGAGATGTGGGTAGAAGTTTGGGCGCAGGTGTTAAATGGCCTGTCTACACAGGATACACTCCTGTTATTCCAGTAACTGCAGAGTGCAATGAGCATTTAAAGGGCTAACGCGGCTTCTGGAGCTAAGAGGCTGTAAAACCACTTATGGTAACGTGGTACTTGTTGCCATTAAGGGCTGGGTTGGCAGGTAAACAGCAAAGCAGTTGCTCTCTCACCTTTCGTTCCCTGGAGGGAAGGAAGGGAAAAAGAAGGGAAGACTCATGAGTTGAAACAGATTTAATAAAGCAATCATAAAAGAAGAGTGAACGGGAAAATCATAAAATAATATACAAAGCAAGACTTGGACTCTGGAACATGCCCTCCCAGCAATAAATGCCAGAGGCAGAACCTGTGAGGACAGCACGACCAGAGCACCCGTGCACAGGGAGATTGCAGATTGGGGCTCAGAAGCAGGACCCCACAGGCAGGGGGGCCGCGGAAGCAAGAAGGCAGCACTGGCACCTTCCCGCTTACCTACAGAGCACCATGTTCACAGCAGGGAACACTTGTGCTGGCCAGCATGGGTCTGCTGCCGAGGATCTGCTCCTCCCCGCGTCACACACTCGCTCGCTCACCCAGCACGGGAGACTGAGGGACGGCCTTGGCTTCCCCAGCAGCGAGTGCTGGTATCACACAGAATCCCAGGATGTCAGGGGTTGGAAGGGACCTGGAAAGCTCATCCAGTGCAATCCCCCCATGGAGCAGGAACACCCAGCTGAGGTTACACAGGAAGGTGTCCAGGCGGGTTTGAATGTCTGCAGAGAAGGAGACTCCACAACCTCCCTGGGCAGCCTGGGCCAGGCTCTGCCACCCTCACCATCAAGAAGTTTCTTCTCATATTTCAGTGGAACCTCCTCTGTTCCAGTTTGCACCCATTGCCCCTTGTCCTGTCACTGGTTGTCACCGAGAAGAGCCTGGCTCCATCGTCCTGACACTACCCCTTTCCATATTGATCCCCATGAATGAGTCCCCCCTCAGTCTCCTCTTCTCCAGCTCCAGAGCCCCAGCTCCCTCAGCCTTTCCTCACACTGGAGATGCTCCACTCCCTTCAGCATCTTGGTGGCTCTGATCTGAGTTCACAGTCATACCAATTCCTGAACTATGGAAAAACTACTTGAAAGAAACGTTAACTTTGTCCCAGGCTGTTACCTTATCATTCTCAAACTGAAATCAAACCAAAGGACCGTGCTGGCTACCAAGAGGAAAACTCACTGGCTGCATGGAAAACTACTTCGATTCAGTCAAACACGCACGTCGCGCAAGAAGAGGAATAAAGCGACAGTTTCCACAGCAAACCCCCCCAGTCTGGACATGCCCCGTGTGCACGGCCGAGGCTAGGACAGAACGACCCGGCACAAGAGCGGTTCAGCGGGCCCGGCCAGAGACCGGAGCCCAGCGCTGGGCCCGGGAGCGCCCCGAGGGCCCAGGGCACGGCAGCTCCAGCCCCGGGAAGGCGCGGAGGGCCCCAGCCCACGGGCGGCCGGACACGGGGCGCCCTCGCTGCCCACCGGCCCCACCGGGTTGGGGGTTCGGGTCCCGGGGTCACCTTTGACCTCCCCGTCGCGCCCTACCGGGCGCGCTCTCGCGAGAGCGCGGAAGCGCGTGACGGCCCCACCCGCCGCGCCCAAGGTCTCGCGAGTGTCTGAACGGCAGCTTCCGCAAGCGACGTCTCGCGAGAGGCGGCGGGCGCGGGCGCGCGCGGCCTTGTCTGCCGCAGCGTCTCGCGAGAGCCCCTGCGCCGCGCGCTGGACGACCCCGTGCCGTGCGCGAGCCTGCGAGCGGCCAGACGCGCGGGCGCCATTTCGGGGAGCAGCCGGCGCCGTCACAGCCGGGGACAGCGCGGGTCCGGGGACTGCCCGCCACGGTCGCGCTGCCCCTCGCCTCCTGCCGCCCCGGGGCTGCCCGAGCGGCGTCCCCCAGCTGAGGTTTAGCTGCCTGGAGAGGGCTCCCGAGCCCTCGGGCCCATCCGCCACCCTCAGCGCAGCTAGCGCCGAAACCGGGAGCCGCCGCTGGACCTCGGGCGCCCGAACGAGGCAGCACCGGCCCGCGGCGCAGGTAACTGCCGGGCTGGGGGCCGGATCCCGCCGCTGGGCGAGCCGCGGCCTGCCCCGCCGAGCGCTGCGGCCTGGGCCTGTGGTCGGGCCCGGAGGCCTCGCCCCTCCCGTCGCCGGGGCCCGTTCTCCCCGGTCGGCCTGTCCCTCGCCCCCGGGCCGCCGTTAGGCCTCCCGCTGCTGTTCGCCTTGCGCTGTGCTGGTGCTGGAGCGCCCGGCGGCCCCGAGGCCGCGGCCCGGCCGTGCGCGGCCAGCCTGTTCCTGCGGCCACGTAGCGGGCGGGTCTGGCTGTCCCCGCCGCGCCTTGTCCCTCCCCGAGTCCCCCCACGATGGCGCTGTGCGGAGTGACCGGCCCGGCCGTGCTGCCCGAGCAGCGGGGGCGGCTCTGGGGCTCGTCACGTTGAGAGGCGGCGGCGCCTCGGCCGGGCCCGCTGCACTGAGGGTGTCCGGGGGTGCGGGGCTGGGGCGGGTCGGCTCCAGCCAGCGGCGTGTGTGGGATCCGGGCTCGTCCGGTCCCGATGGTGCGAGGGTTGCGGTGGGCACTGCCCGGAGAGCCGGGTCTCCCTCCCGGAGCGGCCGCCTTTGGCCTCGGCTGCCCTGGTGATTGTCCAGGAGGTTCCTTGCAAAGCAAGGGTGGAGTTGTCATTTCTTGGGATTTCCAAAACTGATAATTTTGAGGAGGTGATCTTTTAAAACTCCTTTGGTGTAGTATAACACAGCAAAAAGAGACGGATCTGCCTTGAAAATACCAGCAAGATTAGTATCAGTAGATTTCATGTCCCTTTAGGCCTTCTGTAGATTTACAAAATTTCAAGTGTAGTTTATTCCTTGTGTGTTTTGGTTTTTGTTGTTGTGTTTTGAGTTTGTTTTCTCTACAGGTGTCAGGCATATGCGGCTTTTTTTTGAGCAAACTGAGAGGCTTTTATGAAAATTATTTTGATCTCTGTTTAGCAGAAGATACTTGAAGATCTGTCATGATTTTCTACTCATTTGAAATTAATAAGGACTCTTATTTGTGCTTTTATTCTTAATGGAAGAAGCATCATAGGCATTACATGAATTGCGAAGTCGGTAGTAGATCTGTGTTGTGTGAACAGAAGGTATTCTGATAAAAACTGTGGTATTGTATCAATGAAAGTGCTTTGCAGTGAGTACAAAGGGTAGAAATTGCATGGGGTGAGACCAAAGGTCCATGGAACTCAGGATCTTGTCTGCAATAGTGACCAACAGTAAATGCCTAGGAAAGGACAGAAATGGGGCAGTCAACAGGGACACTCACCTCTGTGTGCTCGTAGTTCTCAGCTGGTTGTGGTTCAGGGTCACAAGGCATGTCTCTTGTTTAATAAATAGCTTTTTCTGTAAACTTTTGTGCTTTTTTTGTTTTGGGTATTGTGAACAGTGCATGTGGTTTTTTTTCTTTGTTAATATTCACAGTTCTCTGGAACAGTGAATTCCATGGCTTAATGCTGTGTGAATAAGGACCTTTGTTGTGAACCCACCGGATGCTAGTTCATTCACTCTTATTTGGGTGAATTCAGCAATAGCCACTCGCTCTTTACTTTTCCATGCTGCTCATAGTCCCTGCTGTGGCCCCCATCCTGTTCAGGATGAAGAATCCCACCCCAGATGTGTAGCTAAATTACACATACAAGAATGTAACTGTGGGTGGGAGTTGTCATTGGGGGAATTTTTTTGGTAGAATCTTGGGTTTGGCTTGGTGCTTTTTCATGATCCTTAATCATTCTGATGTACTAGTTCGTACCAAATGCTGGTAGAGTAGTGGTGAATTAAATCATGTACGTCTATGTAGATGACTTAAAAAAGTGAATGTAAATACTCTAGTAAAAAGTAAAATGAAGCCATTACGCATCAAAGAAGGGTGATCCTATTTGTAAGTGATAGCACTATAGCCAAGAGGTAATAACTTGAAAATGAGGTTAGTGTGCCTTGATTAAGTAACAGGGTGTGTACCTCCAGTGCTTTGGTATTGTTGTGCTTTATTCTTGATGTATTGATGGGAGATGGTCAGATGTGGGTGGGGGTGTGACTTGATTCTTACATGTGGTGCAGCTCTGGTATAATATTCTCTGATATGAGTGAACATTTTAAAGGATGTTGAAATGTTGGAGTGATTTCATGATGCTGGACAGCAGCCGTGCCTGTAACAGAGGTGCAAGAATGAACCTGTATGATAAAAATCCATTTTATGGCAAATGTGCAGGAAAATCTTCACTCTCGAGCTGTCCGACATGGATCCAGAGACCTGGTCATTTTTGAGCTTAAGAGAGAAAAAGGAGACAAACTGTTCTGTTAAGAGATTTGAGGAAGTTGAGTCTCTATGCTTTAATGCAGAGAATCTTGAGAGGTTCTTAATAACATACCTGAATAGAGAGAGGAAATCACATGTCAGAGTGTTTAAGAGTATAATAAATGCGAAATTACATTGGGGATTGGAGTTGAAAAATAAGAGGAACAGTTTAAAAAACAACAACAACAACAAAACCCCCAAACAGAACAAACCAGAACAAAAAAATCGAAATCGAGTTTGTGGTGACTAGTGTTAAGTGGTGATGTTGTCTGAAATGTGAAGTTCCAGACCGGATGGATGTTGCGTATGCTTTAGTAACTCTTAATGCCTGAATCCTTTTTCATATCTGGCCACTGTTATGCAGGAGGCTGCATTTCTGAAAGAACCACAGTGTTCATGTTAAGTCTTTAGATTAGTAGGTGTGATGGTAGCAGGTGCTGGGAAGCTGTGAACAGGTTTGCTTGAATGTTTGTTCTGTGTTCTGTACATGTCTCTCTTGGGCAATCCTTTGGTCAAGCTCTAGTACTTGTCAAGATGGCCACCAGACCTGTTTCTGTATCATGAATGGTCTATGCTCTTTGTTTTAAGAGAAACAGTTGCAGTGCCACTGGGGTTTCCCCTGGCTAACTGCGTTCAATAGCATTTTGTTGTTCGCAGCTGTAATTGCTTTGCATCACGTGCTTTATCATCTGACCAGGCAAAGCTTCATTCCAGTTCTTGTGGGAAATGTCTGTCGTTTGAGCCAATGCAGCCATGGCCTCCTGAGCAAAAGCCTTTCAAATCTAAAGCCATGAGGGTGTTTCCAGTCTCAAATGGATTTTGCTTCTTCTTTCAGGTGTCCAGAAAAATGGCTGATGATATTGATATTGAAGCAATGCTTGAAGCTCCTTACAAGAAGGTGAGAAAAATGTGCCAGTGAGGTCCTGTTTACCTTAATTTAGCATTATTCATGAAACTACTGCTGAACTGTAAACTAACATCCCTGGAGCCCTCATGATTTGTCTTATTGGAGATGCATTACATGTAACTTACAAGTAAATATATACTGTTAATGTAATTATATTGTGCAGTAGTTTCACTTCAGCGTGATGAATAAATGCCCATCTATCTCTCTTTGTAGACTTGCCTAACGATATCTCACCTCTACTCCCATGAATTCACCTTTGATTCCAGTGTGAACTGTCAATCATAAGGTAGTAATTGAGTGACGTATCGCTGTACCGTGGTCCCCTAGGTTTAAAAACAAAACAAACAAAAAAACAACCACCCAAAAACAACCAACCAAAAAGAACCAAAACAAAAAAAACCCGAAAACCAAGAAACAAAAATCCTCTCCTAACGATGCCAGGTCCAGTTTGGTATAGCAACAAGGTGAATGCAGTGGTTTGGGAAAACAGCAGGGTTCCAAGAATTGACCTTTTCACCAGTCCCATGGCAAGTAAATATTTGAACAGTCTGCTCAGTGCAAGAAGAGTGAGACTTGCTTTTAACACAGAAGACTGGTGGCAGTTAATCTTTTAACAGGGCAGATGGAAATCAATTGCCGAGTGAATGAATTGATGGAAATTCTTGGATCCCTGAATAGAATGTTGTTAGCAAGTAAAAGACAGTATCACAGTTTGCAGTGTCATTCTAAAATAAGCTCTTGTATTCTTCTGTCCTAGTTGTTTAATTAGGAAATGTCAATTTTTGTGCAAAATTTTTATCTATTAGCATAGCGATGTCTTTTACCTAAACCAGCAGCAAATGAATACTGTCTTTTTTTGTTTTTCACCAAATGGTGGTGAAGTGTTAACATTATGCATGCTTTAGCACTGTTTTTGCAAAAAATGTATATTAAATCGCTTAGGAATTGTACTTTTGATGTAACTGATACAATTAAACTGTAAAGCAAGTATATAAATTATATAGCAGCTATTGTTAGTCTATTCTGCAGTGTTTATCACAACTATGTTATGAATTTTGGATGAGCATTTGTAAGTTTTAAGTGTATATTTAGTTTATGTAATATTTAGTAGTTACGTTAAAATCTTGAAGAGAAATTTGTAAATTGTTATGTTAAAATTCTTGTGTCCTGGTTTAACATGGATATTTTCCATGTAAACAGGTATGGAAATAGGGAATGTTTAGGCTGGACTGGTGGATTATTGATGACTTTCTTGGGAGTCGACGTTACTAAAGCAGTGTGAATCCCTGTTTGCTTCAGGGCGAGATGTGTGACAGAGGTGACATCAAGCTCTTACAAGCCTTCAACGAAAATGAGCGAAGATCTCGGGAATGGCATCGGTCACAGGAAATCCATAGTGGCTGGCTGCTAGCGTAGCCACGGGGGCTTAGGCAGAGATATAGCCGCGGGGCACACAAACACAAACCTGAAACTTCTCTTACATTTATAGAAATAACATTTAACCACTTGAGTGCTGAATTCTACAGGATAACTTGCTCTCTAAACCATGTAAGGAAGTATCCACAATTTAATATACACTTTTAAATGATGTAAGTCTTGTATTTTGTAATTGTATGACTTAAATTTAAGCAGCAAAGTGGTTAAACACGCCTACCTAAATTTTCTAAAGCTTTCCACATTAAACTGTAAACAAGTAATTTAGTATTAAAATTTTTGTTTTGTATTTTCTTATTCCTATTCCCATTACCCTTTGACCACTTGAAATGTTTCCACTTCGTCCTCACGATGTTCTTCTATCAACCCTGCTTAGGATGAGAACAAATTGAGCAGTGCCAATGGCCACGAGGAACGCAGCAAGAAGTAAGTGCTGTCTCAGTTCTCTACAATTCAGGGGAGGCTGCTGATTTTTGTAAACTTGTAAATGCATGTCAGAGGTGTTTAGGGAAATAAAATGGAAAAGCCTGATATTTGCAATCGCTACAACTGCAGCGATTATGACATTTTCTTTTGTTTACAAGTGTCATTATGACTTTGTCACTGATGTCATCAAAATTGTGGAAACATTTGATGTTAGCATCAGCTAAAATACAGACTTGGTAGGTTCAGCATATTTAATTCCTTTTTTCTTGAAAGAGGCTCTTAACTAGTTGGTTAAACAGTAACCAGCATGTTTTTGTAGTGTGCGGCTAACTAAGAAGTCAGCATGTATGCTGTTGTCATCTTCTGAAATCGTACAGATAAATGGATCCAAAGAGCGTTTATTGGCAGATGAATAAATATTTGGGAAATGAGAAGTCGCAGTTCCAACATTAGACTGATGTTGGAATCTAAAATACCTTATATTTGTGTTCCAAACAGTACTGTGAACATCATTCTCATATTAAGTACTGAGACATGTAAAATCCCATCAAAAACAACTGCTCCCAAGATTTTTAATTCTGGATTTTTATTGCTTTAAGGTATATATATGGGGCATGTAAAACCCTGCTTTTGTGTGGATGGCTACTCTCAAAATATAAACTCTGATCTGAAAGAAAGACAATGGGTTTTAAATTTTAAGAGTGCTTCTGACCTTGGTTCATGGTAGAATGGTGAGAATAGTAGAACGTGTTTGTTTCCTTAGTTGCTGTAACCTCTCTAAGACTAAAGCAATTACATTTGTTACCTTTATGCCCAGGGTCCCATTTTCAGGTTGGACCTGTATGCTCTGAGTTTGTATTTCTAATGCAGAAAAATAATACTAAGTTTAGAAAAACATTATATTATTGTCAAGTAGAAGGAAGTCAAGGTGTTTTGCTACTGTTAGTCTTGAAGTGTTGTGTGGAGTTTCACCTCTTCCTGTTTTCCTAAATATACCCTTGTGTCTGTTCAGAAATGTTGTTCCTGTGGTGTGTCCCCATTTCAGTTTTTGAGTTAGCTATTGTTAGAAGGTTGTTTATTCTTGTACTGCAGTTCTGTGCTTGCATGAAGCTTTTTGTCCCAGAATTTTGAGTTGATACAGCTGTTGCTCCTCTAAATCTTTAGAGAATGAACTACACCAGTTCGTATGTGACTTGTGATGGTGCACTGTGTTGCGGAAGACTAAGGCATGTGCAAGCTTTACAAGCCATTGCTTTGTTCATCAATTTAATTGGAGTGTCAGTATCTAGAAGATGTTCTGTATCTACTTCAGTTGGACAGTGCTGAAAGAAGACTCAAACTGTCAGGAAAACCATAATCCACACCAAACAGAAACAGCTAGAACATTAGATTCTGTGTGCAGCTTTCCATAATTGTCGAAACACACTATATTTCTGTTTTAAGAGTCAAAGGTTTTAAGAATCTATAAATCTTCTGAATGTCTGTACTATATGTCCGGTTTACTCATGGTTGGAAGGCAGAAGGTGGATCTTGGCTGTCAGGAGTCTTTGCATGCAGAGATGGGTCAGTACACAATTGGATGGGGAGGTGGGATCTTTACCGAGGTTTAGCTGCAGTTATTGCTTACGCTGGCCAGGATACTGGGTTACAGGTAGTATTTTGGGCAGCTACTGTGATAATGAGTGTTTGAGGGTTTTAACCTATAAAGGTATTGCTAAGTGGTGGATCCTGTCCCAAACTGCATTGCTGAGGGAAGTGTGGTTAGTTGGTGATGATGCAGATCATTCTGGATTTCTGGGTGGTGTCATCAAAGGTTGTGAAGCTTCTGAGTATGAGGGTTTGGTGCAGCAGCTTCCTCTATCCCTACAAATAAATATTAGAGAAACTGATGAGGTATTGTAGATGCATTATCGATTTTAAAAATGAAATATTACAGGTTTTAAAACCAAATAAAAGTTTCTTTTTAGAGATACATAATAAGATAGTTTAAATGAGTCTTCCTAGGTGGAAATTGGAGAGCAGAAGCTGCTAGTGATTATTGGGCTCAGATGTGGTAGCTGAGAGATTTTTACTTTAGTAATTGGAACTAGTGAGGAGGCTGGGTTTATATATGACTGTAGAAAGGGAACAGGGATGAACTTTTTCAAGAAGGTGGCATACAGAGTTTTTAAGTGTATAAGTGACTGCTTTGAAAACAGATGGTATATGTAATCACAAGACTCAAAAGGAGGAGAGGAAAAATCGAACAGCAAAAGGATGTTTTGAATTTCAGCAGTTTAGCAGCCAAGTTGGTTATTCCCAAAATTTAGTTTCAGGTAAATTACTGTCTTAAGTGACTGCTTTAGTATCTGTTTAACCTTTGTTTTATGTATATGTATGTATATATTTTAAAAACCAGAAACCTGTAAGCTCAGCTTACATTTTCTAAGTAAATGGTGAAAATTATGAAAATCTGTAGTTTGCCCCAAACCTGTATGAACCGCAGACTTAGAAAAGTGAGTGGCTTACGAGTGGAAGTAGCAAGTAGGGAGCAAAACTCTTAGGCAGTGTGTTAAGCCTGATGGCAGGGAGTATTGAGAGAAAATTTTTGTTTCCTTAAGGCTTTCCTCTTCCATTCTGTTTTTGTTGTGTTTTACTTTGCTGTAAAAACATAATTATTCTTAGCATCTTGATGGTGCGTTTCAAGTATGTTTGAAAGACACATGAAGTCCTGCATTTAATATGTACTAGATCTAATGCAGGAGATATTTTTTCAGTCCTTTCACTCTTCCTGAAAACTCTTCAGTGATGACAAAATTTTAAAAAGTGCTTTGAGCACTTCATGTTGCTCATGATAAATTAAAAGATTGCTGACATGCTTTAAATAAACTTGTACAAATACCAAGAGGTAGAAATGTTTTCCTATGAATATCTGTGACATCAAGTTAGAAGAACTCTGAAACATGAGATAAGTAATAACACTGAGTTACGTGTGTAACCAAAGTTGTCATTTTCTTTCTCAGGAGAAAAAAGAGCAAGAGCCGAAGTCGAAGCCATGACAGGAAGAGGAGCAGAAGTAAGGAGCGCAAACGGAGCCGAGATCGGGAAAGGAAAAAGAGCAGAAGCCGGGAAAGGAAACGGAGCAGAAGCAAAGAACGCAGACGCAGCCGCTCTAGAAGTAGAGATCGCAGATTCAGAGGCCGCTATAGAAGTCCCTAGTAGGTTATTCATGTAGAGTTGTGTGTGTGCTGCTTTAGTGTATGATGTGGAAGCCTGAAGTTTCGCTCTCTTGCTTTCTAAATTGGTCGCTAATCATCTCAGAAAAGGTGAGAGGTTAAGGTTGAAGAGTGTCAATAAATATGAAATGAAAAAGAAGAGGACAGTAACGTATCCAGTTCCTCCTGCTAGTTCTCATTCTTATCTGAACACAGGTGCAAAAGCAAGTGAAAGGATGTGAACACCTTACTGGAAAACAAAGTTTTATCACAAAATTAAAATAATGAGCAAGTTACCTGGATGTCCTAACTATCTTCAGTATACGAACCTGATGGTTTAACTGTCAAAAAATTAGTAGTCTATGACTTTGGTTACAGGCTGGTAAAACCTTTTGCTGGTATTAGGAAAGGTTTTTATTGGGTTACTGCTCTGAAACATTTCCTGCATAAACACTTCCTGTGTCAGTGCACCTGAACTGGAAGCGTCTCGTCTGGTAATGCCCATGTGTTGTGTATTTGGCCTGTGTTTTCTCAAACTTGTTTAGAGGCTGTGGAAGAATTCTTCAGTTCATGTCAGATCTTTGCTTGATAGAACTTCTGCTGTAGGTAGTTCCTGACAGTTGTGAACAATTTCTCAAAAAAACCCCGTTTTTTCATTGGTATTCTGTGTTTCTGCTGATTTGTATTCCTGCTGTGCCCTTTGCTCTCCACCACCTCTTTCTGCCTTCAAAGAAGCAGAAAACCAGTGGGAACTGGGCCAAATACTTGCCTTTCGTTGATTTTTCCAAGGCTGCTGTTTGTGTCCGCTTTTGTCCAGGTCACATCTCAGAATTCAAGATTGTGTCAGAAGTGTGCATTTGAAAATAATGTCTTTTTTTTTTAATCATGGCATTTAATGTTGTCAGGGATGGAGAAATGGCTTTAAAAATGTTTGAGAAAACAGTCTTTACCTGCTGATAAACTACAGGCTTGTACAGTTTTGTGCACATGAATGTTTTTCTAGGTGGCGGGGTTCCAATCAGGGGAACAAATTCCTTTTGGTACTCTTTGAATGCAAACAAAAAATGCCTGAGGTCCTAGGGTTTCATTTTGCACTAACACACCTGGATGTTGGCATTTTCATGATGAAAAGATACTGTGACTCCTAGCTCTGTGAAGACACAGGGTCGTCCTGTACATCCATCAGTCCTCTGTACTTGGGGATCCCAGAGCATGTCAGCCCTGCTTTTGCTTTGTCTTGAGGATCAGGTGTGTCACAACCTCTGTAAAGCTGCTCTGGGCTTCAGCTCTGAAGATTTCAGCTGTGCACAGTTGGTATGTTTTCTACAGCTGGTTGGGTTGTGCCAGTGCCACCATTGTAGCTCCAGACTGTCTTATAGAGGAGCCTTCATCAAGATCTTCAGCCTCCTGTATGTGGAGCCTGCCAGTCTTCTCACCTCCAGTGTGGTGTTGCATGGAGAGGATTTCCTTCGTTTCATCACCTGATAGGGAGTTGCTGCATTCTCTTACCTGCATCAGAGGGTTTTGTTCTCAGTTTTTCCTGTTGCCATGACGTGGAAGGGTTGTTCATCTAGACAGATTTGGAAGTCGCATTGTTCAAGTCTTCCAAAGTAATTTCCTCAAGTAGAGGTTGAAAGTATGGACCCATGCATGTTTTAATGCATGAAGATGTGTTGTGCCAGGAAGGTAAATTATGTTGAGGGGTCTTTTTTGTTGTTCTGATATTCTTCCATAGCTGTTGTGGGTAATTTCTCTGGTATTGAGAGACAATGAAAAATAAGGCAAGATAATCTAGTATTCCCTGAGAATACAAGGTTGTGCTTAGTGACGAGGCAGTGTTCTGTTCTGCTTCAGTTGCTGAATTGTTGCTTTCACTTAACCAAATAGAATTTCAGCATGTAAAATAGCTTAGTTGAAGACTGACATATGGCAGCTACGTGCATCCCAGAAGCATCAGTACTGGCTGTTGTGTAGCCGGCGGTTGGCTGTTGTGTAGCCGGCGGTTGGCTGTTGTTCACTTGTAGGTCATGGATGATGCTGTTGAAGTGATATACGTGCTAACATGATTCCAAAATTAAAGTTTTGTATCAGATGGTGTGAAAGAGAAAGAAAGAAAGAAAATGAGGGAGGATGACTCTTCATCTCCTGATCAGGACTTTTCATTGCAGAGACTCACCTTTAAAAGCCGTATAACAGGCACTAACTGTCAGGGAAACAAATTCTGGAGATGAAGCCTCCTGCATCACCAGCCTCCTCTTGTCAGCTACCTTTGGATCTACTGAAAATGGTGCTTCCATATGAAGAAACGGTCTCTGGCGCAGTGCCCCCTGTTCATTGTTCTGGAAGTAACTACCAGAATGCTCTCATTGGCTGGAGGATTTGAATCTGGAGTCTCACCTGTGGGACTATTGAGATGGTTGTTTGGTGTTACTGGAGGCAGTGTTGCAGCTGACTGCAACAACTAGTCCAACGGGCTTATAAAACTCTATTTCTTATCTTTCCTCCTCCTTCTGATCATTCTCATTTGCTTTATAAAGGCCCCTTTTCAAACTGTTATATCTACGGTGAGGTGTATTTGCTGCTGGGGGTGATGTGGAATTTTCTCTGCAATAGTAAGAACAGAAAGTCTAGTATGGAATCATAGAATCGTTTAGGTTAGAAAAGACCTTTAAGGTCGTTGAGTCCAACTGTTAACCCAACACTACCGAGTCCACTATTAACCCGTGTCCTTGAGAACCTCATCTCTGTGTCTATTCAACCCCTCCAGGGATGGTGACTCCAGCACTGCCCTGGGCAGCCTGTTCCAATGCCCCACAGCCCTTTGGGGAAGAAATTGTTCCCCACATCCAACCTCAACCTCCCCTGGTGCAACTTGAGGCTGTTTCCTCTGCTCCTGGTGCTTGTTCCTGGGGAGCAGAGCCTGACCCCCCTGGCTCCAAGCTCCTTTCAGGCAGTTCAGAGATCAGAAGGTCTCCCCTCAGCTCCTGTTCTCCAGCTGAACCTCCCAGGTCCCTCAGCTGCTCCCATCACACTTGTGCTCCAGCCCCTCACCAGCTCCATTCCCTTCTCTCAACTCGCTCCAGCATTGGCTCAAGGGGCCCAAAATTGACCCCAAGATTTGAGGTTTGGCCTCCCCAGTGCCCAGCACAGGGGATGGTCACTGTCCTGGGCCTGCTGGCCACACCAGTGCTGGTACAAGCCATTATAGGTGTTTGTGAAGGAAAAGGAGAAGAGCGTGCCACAGAGAACTTGAGGACTTTGAATTTGCCATTTTCAAGCATGAGATAGGGATTAAATATTTTCTTTTTTGAAAATCAGGTGACTGGCTTGCATTGCTTAGTGTTCACAGGGTTTTTAAATGTTGTTATTTTTGCATATCTTGCCCCTGAAGTGTTTTACAGTTAGATTATTAAATCTCTTAGGAGGAAGAACCTGACCAAGTATTCTTGCTTAGACGTCTATCTGACAAACCTCAGCTACTGCTAACATATAGTAGAAGTTGCTTGGTCTGTCTGTTGCTATTCTGGAACCAAGAATTTGGGCAAAGCTGCTGGGAAAACAAGCTTATCAAATAAGGACTGAAAGTTCTTGATGATTCTCCTGGACTTTGTTAGCCAAAGCTTGCCTTGTCTGAAACACTTTTGTTGGAGTCTTGGATATGAGCAAGCAGGTGAAAGCTGGTATTTTACTGGCTGTCTTCTGACCTCATGATTGTCCTGGAGCCGTCTGGCATCACGTAGGTTTAGGAAACCATGTGCTGAGTTGTGCTTTGGCTGAACGTGGGATTTAGCGTATTTGGCTTATGAAGAAGGTAACCGCTAGACATAAATTGCTTGTGACTCAGTGCTTCCATGTGTAATACCTGGAGCTGGGCAACATTTGCAAAGAGTTATTGGGTAGTAGGAGAAAAGAAGAAAATTCCTCCTTATCCCAAAGAAATGCATCCTGCAGAATACTGTTGAACAAGTCTTTACAAGGTAACTTGGGCCATCATCTTGCCCCAGGCAGCATTCTGCTCAGTCTGTTCTAGCAGTCTGTTAGTGGCTTTAGTTTGCTGGGGTTTTTTAATGTTTCTCCTGTGCAGTCATGTAAATAAGATAATAGTTATTTGTCAAAAGTGAAAATATAACAGAGATTTTTGGAGTTGCTAATGTAGTGGTAGGTTTTTTGGTTTTGTTTTTTTTCTTTCTTTTCCTTTCCCCTTTGGAAGTTGTGCATATACTTGAAAGCTCTTATTGTGTTTCCTCTCAGTTTTTTTTCATTAGGTTTAGACAACCACTTAAATAATTTCATTTGTTGTCTCCTCAAAAACTCACGGTCTTGATTATTGACCATCATTTAGTTGGTCTGGTTGTTAATCTGGAGTCACTGTAATTGATTTGTCTTGCTGCATTTGAGTTGAAGTAGAGAACACAATGTTCTACATCAGGTATGAAGCTGCAAGGTAATCCTGTCCCTGATAAGAAGCCAACCTCTGGAATTAGTACCAGCACCTCCCGATGCAGCTTTTGGCAGTGTGTGTCAAACACTGAAGAGCCTGGATGGGTGCTCTCAGTAGGAAAGGGAGTATTTTATCCCAGGAAAAAAAAAAAAAAAAGTCTGTTTTTGATCAATAGTGATCTCATATCAATGTGTGCCTGTTTTTTATGTCTTATTTTCTCTTAATAAGTAGTTTCTGAATGATCTTTTTTTCTTCATTTTTTTTCCAGTGTTACACAGGGCCATATTTCCCTTGCTTTAACCTGACCAGCACGGTTTTGGATCTTGGCCCCACTACTTCTACCTGTGTCATGACATGGTTAGAAATGGGCATCCTCCTCCTTGGTGTGGATGCTGAGTTTAAGCATTACTCCTCCACTGAGTAGCAAGAAGACTTTTATCAGACAAATTGGTTGGCTAAATGGATTTAGTGAAACTTTACTTAATGTTTTCAGACTGCCGCATCTTTCAGGGTGTTCTCACATCAATTTATAGCCACAGCAGAAAGAATCAGCAAGACAATCCCCTAGCATTCAGTGTGTGCAGCAGTGCCTCAGGAAGAACGTGAACAGGTGGTGTTCTTTGCCTTGCATCTACAAGGAGCTCAAGTTCAGGGAGGACGTGGTAGGATAGATCTTACTGGTCATGTCACGGGCTGTTACCCTGTGCCACAGTCCCTGGCAAGGGGACTGGCCCTGCCATGGAAGCGAAGGGCAGGTTGCCAGTTGTTCTTACAGCCTCGGTGAAGCCTGGAGAACTAAAATTAGATTCAGCCAAGAGATTGGATTCCTTCTGTGGTGACATGTCTGTGTAAGGTTAACTGCTGGCTTAAATGGCTCTGTTTTGATGTCTGTTAAGAACTTTACTTAAAGGAAGTTGCGTTTACATGTTACACTTTAGTGTCTAGAGCTGAGACAGCATTAGTAAATGTGTCCCTTGCAGATGTCTGCAGGGAGCTACTTTTCATTTCCACTTGCACCTTAAATTTCATGAAACTTTAAGTTTTAAAATGTTGCACTAGATCAAATAGTCCTGCCATCACCACTTTGCTCGAAACGCTGAGGCCGAGTTGCAGGCCGTTAATGTACAGCTTTGCAGTCAGCAGTAGGTAGAACATGCCTGTGGAGAACAAAACATGTGAAGAAGATTACAGCAGTAGCTGTAGGTCAGGATCTTTTTGCATATACCAATGTGCCATGTCTAGCTGGCTCTTGATTCAGTTCTTCTTTGGAGTCCGGTGAATTCTGGGGTTTTGTGATGCAGAAACTCTGCAGGGAGCATATTCTGTGCCTTACGGTTCGCAGTGCTGCATGTGGCTCCTGCATGCTATGGGTACTGCTCCTGGAAAACGTTCACAAGTTGAGGTGCAAGGGTGGGGGAGCACTTTCAATGTAATGTGAGTACAGGCAGGAAAACTTGAGTTCTGGTACTCCGGTGAGTAATGTCTGTCTTTGCTTTTGTTGTAGTTCTGGTCCAAAATTCAACAGTGCCATCAGAGGGAAGATTGGTCTGCCTCACAGCATCAAATTAAGGTTTCTGCATTTTCTCTGCTTTTTCTTGCATCACTAATAGGTTTTTTTTCAAATCAGACTGGTATATTTGAAGATCTTCTTATAGTCTTGTTGATCTCTCTTTACAGCAGACGACGCTCCAGAAGCAAAAGTCCCTTCAGAAAAGACAAGAGCCCTGTTAGGTAGGAAATTTTACACTCTTTTTTTTTTCTCAATTGAAGTTTGGAAAGTAATGGTGAAATAATGCATGGCCACGTGCTCCAGCTTACACGCACAAGTGAAGCTGGAATTCATTCTGAAAGCCCAGGAGAGGAGGGCATGGAAAGTATGTTGCTTTCTCTCCATGTCATAAACTGTATCTCCCTCTTCAATAACAGTGGATAGTTGTAAGTAATATCAGTTTGCAAAACATGTCTTGCTTTGATTTTTGTGTTTCTGCATTCTCAATCTTTTTCCTGTTAATTGTGATTTAAATTAGCTACCTTTTCTACTAAATCTTACTTAATAATCTTAAGTGCGAAGTGGAAAAGTACTGTACAAATGCTGCTTTTTCCAATTCAGTGTGTATTGAAGTTATTTGTAGAGAAACCAGACACTCATGAAATCCAGGAGGTGCTTATCCATTCTTACGCTTCTCATTTAAGGGAATTGGATTTAGATAGCTGCTAATGAGATTATTCTCTAAATGAAAGCAGTTAAATTTAACCAGTCTTTCCTTTTTTAATTATTGTCGGCGAGCTTCACTGAGACAATTTAGCTTAAATTTTTCTTGTGTATTCTCAGTGATTTTCTTTTTTTTAATATTTATAAAAATATAAATACATATGACATGATTGGAAACTCAACCAAGTATCGAGCATGCTAATTCTGTCTGGTACTTAAGTACAAGTCAGTTTTTTTTTTTAGATTTGAAGGCTTGAAAAGTAGTGCAACTAATTTCAGCTACTGATTAATATCAAAATAACATTAGTGCTTCTGGTGTCAAGCATGAGAGTAATTACTCACTGTTCATACTTTTGTATGGGTTAACAAGCTGAAGCTATAAAATGAGCGCTGGGAATTCTGTTTGTGTAGATGCCAGTGGTGTTTATGCAGTGGCTGTAGGGATTACAAAGTGACTGGGTAGATGTAAGATTTTTAGTTTGCAAAGCCACAAAATCTGGAGTTTGTAGCATTTGTCTGAGAGTTCAGTCAACCAGGCTCAGCTAATCCATTTCCCATTGTTTTCCTGTCATTTCATCCCATCCTCTTGACTACGAGCTCCTTTGTGGTACTGCTGCCTGTTCTGGGTAGTAGTAAAATAGCACCTCTGTTTAGTTGAGGCTTCCTTACTTAAAATTAATTTTTCCAGTCATATTTAATGCTTACAGTTGAAACAGAATGTTCAGTCATGGTAAAGAGTAAATATAATAATATAGGCATTCCCTTCATTTCTTGACCTTGCCTTTCTTAATATGGCAGGTGATTTTTTCCCCATCGGACTTTTAAGATTATTTACAGTTTCATGCATGGTCCAGAGAGAGTTATCTTAAATGAGATCATTTTTTAACTGACCTTTCCTCTTTCCAGAGAACCTATTGATAATCTTACCCCTGAAGAGAGGGATGCTCGTACAGTGTTCTGCATGCAGTTGGCTGCAAGAATTCGACCAAGAGACCTGGAAGAGTTTTTCTCTACAGTAGGGAAGGTAATTAATAGGGAGGTTAAAATAAATCTGAATACTTCCTCAAGCTGTCGTAGTACAGGATTGATGTTGTGCAGAACCATAAGCAAATGGTTTTCTGAAGCTTGCTGTACAGGTGAAAGGGGGAATGAACAGTGACCAACTAATTCTTAAAGGCTCTGAGTGGGAAAATGTAATTTATTAGGAGTTCATTGTTCAGCATGTGACATGATGCAAAGCATGGCAGTGCAGTTCTGATTCAAACAACATCATTTTCAGAAATTTATCTTTTGCAGAAAGGTCTACCAGTTTTAGTGTAATTTAAAAACTAATTTAACTTTTAGTTTTTGAAGAGCTTGATTTGTTCTGCCTTAAAGCATTACGCTGCTGCAAGTATTCCCTGCTCCTGTAGCCATGACATTTGCCTTGGAATGGCAACTTTTGATGCTCGCTCTCCTTGGGCACGTGCTTTATGCTACTACAGACCGGCAGCACAACTAGTAAGCCATTGACATAGCGAATGTTGTCTCTTTATTAATACTTGTCTGAGAAAAGGACTGCATTAGTGTTTTTTCCTTTCTAACATTTCTGTACTTGCCTTTCAGGTTCGTGATGTGCGAATGATTTCAGACAGGAATTCCAGGCGGTCAAAGGGAATTGCTTACGTAGAGTTCGTTGATGTCAGTTCGGTGCCTCTGGCAATCGGACTGACTGGGCAGAGAGTCCTGGGTGTACCCATCATAGTACAAGCGTCACAGGTGAGGAGCTGGAAACCTCGTTTTTAGTTGGGTTGAGCAGTGCCTCTTTTCTCTTGCTGGGAAACTCGCTGTTGGAAAATTTGCTGACCATTGAACATTTGGAAAACCTTAGCAAGGATGATTATTTAAGCTAATTATAAGTGGACCTTTAGTTTCCCGTAGTTGACAGGCAAATTAAAGCAATTCGAAGTGATATAAATACATTGTGAAAATACAGATGTTAAGAAAACAGTAATAATTGAACTGTAATAGTATTACAGAATCGTATTATATCTTATGTATGCTTTCCAGCATATGTAAAAGGTAAAATGTTAATTTAATTTACTAGATAAAACCCAGAATTCTGCATGCAGTTGTTCGATTGGAAGGCATTTGGAAGCTGTGTGTCTATACTTTGCCACAGTCTTGGATTTTGTAGATCTACAGTCTAATGGATGGTGTGCAGGTTATAAAAAAGCTTGTGTTTTTTTGGTGAATGTGCTAGTTTTAACCTGCTAGATGTACTCTGCTTATGGTAGCGTTTTTAATTAAATTCTTACAAGAAAGTGAGCTTTTCTTTTTTCCTTTTCTTAGGCAGAGAAAAACAGAGCAGCAGCAATGGCAAACAACCTGCAGAAGGGCAGTGCTGGCCCTATGAGGCTCTATGTGGGATCATTACACTTCAACATCACTGAAGATATGCTTCGAGGAATTTTTGAACCATTTGGCAGGGTAAATTTTAATTTGGCATGTTATGTAATGCTAGTTTATCTGTAAAACCTAGATTAGTTGTAGAGCACTCACAGCTTTTGGAAATAATTCAGCTGCACGCCTGCAAAACATTTGGGGTTTTTTCTCACTCTTCTGTGCCTGCACATCCACAAGGCTTTAGATACGTAGTTACTGTTGGAGAGCAAATAACCTTGATTTGTGGTGTGATCCAGTGATTTTTGAATGGCAGGTCTTCTAAAGGAAAGCTGAGAGAGTTCAGTGGGTACCTAAAATTACAAACCAAAACCCCATCCCTGCCTTATATCCTGCTGCAATTTGTCAGTATCTTCCCCCCAGCATGTGACTGGGGGCTCCATTTCACTGGTTGAAGCGCAGAATCAGGTCTGGATTCTGTTCACTGTGGATTTAATAGTTTCATCTGTTTCTGAGAATTTTTGCTTCAGTATTAGCTCATGCTGCCACTGGGAACCAGCAGCGCGTCCCATTCAGCTCCCACACGGGCCCCTTTTCACTCCTGACCATTGAGCTCCAGTTTGCAGCATGGTTGTGTGTTTTGTAGAGAATGCTGGAAGCAAGCAGATCATATCTGGAGTTTCCAGTGGAGTCATAATCAGTGTTAGCCCTACTGTGCTGACGTATCATGGGTGTATCATTAATGGATAGGGAAGAAGTAATATACTGCATGTGCAAAAGTTCATTACTGTTTTTTTCATACATGGATATTAACCCTGCCTCATACATACTGTAACAGCGCTTTTTGGATGCTTTATTCATATTCAACATGTGTATTCCTTTAATTCTGTTTTGCAAAAGCCTGGAAAATTGTAGCAATGTATTACACTTTAATCCACACGGCTGCTCTTGTTTTGTTTTCACTCAAGGTCTGGCAGTAGGATTAATAAAGTTTAGGAGGCTTACATGTAGGGCTGCAAAGGTTTTTCCTGATCCCATATACCTCGTCTTAAACTCAGCTTTTCCTCTTCTGTGTTGCTGTTTCTTCCCCACAGTATTTTATGGCTCAGGGATGACTTACTAATAGGTTTTAAATTCAGTAACTGTAAACTTGTATGATTTCCCATATGCCAATAATTATTTAAAATACGCACATTTTTCTTACAGCCCCTGGTCTGAGTCATGCAGTCTGTGTTTCTTACCTTGTAAAATGGAGTTTCTCAGTGTATGAGATGCCAAGAGTCATGTTTGTTAGAATTTGATAATGTCTGCATGCTTGTTGTTTGCTGGAATGTTCAGTCAGGACCAAGGCTCTGTCTGTAGCTGGACTAAAATTGTACGTCACCTATATGTTTACCTGCTTCTGTTTTAGTATCAAAGTACCTATCCCACTGCCTCTACACTAATCTTGACTTGAGGAAGGAATAAGGAACTGCTTAAAAAAAAAAAGGTTTCACATGTATGTTAGGCACGGCTGTATTCAGATTTTGTTTTGATATATATTTGTTCTAAAATGACAGATAATAAATAGGTTTATTCTTATTTTTAGATTGAAAGCATTCAGCTGATGATGGATAGTGAAACTGGACGTTCCAAAGGATATGGATTTATTACGGTATGGCTAGAATTGCCTGACTTGTTGGCTTCTGAGTGTAACCTTCCCATATAGTAGCACAGATTACTTAGTCTCTGTTCAGTCTCATCTTGGAAATGTCATGTTGCAGGACGTGCAACAGTGGCCTTGTTCACTGTGTCTGAGTTCTGTGTGGGTGCTCATGTTAACAGTGCTCATGTTTAGAATGGAATAGTGTGCTTGGTGATCAACACCTGGGAAACCCGTGCTGTGTTCTGCAGGCAAGATTCTGGCGAGGACTGGCATTGTCACAGTGCTCTGATCATGATTGAATTGCTAGGGGAAATACAATTTTAGAGGCTAAAACATCTTTCCTCTTTACCCTCAGATGCATAATTTTGTTAACTTGGGTTTCTTGACTGGCTGGCCAGTTTGTCACAGGAAAAAATATTGTAGCTGTGACCTGGCACTTGGAGACAAATGAGGCCAGACTAAATATATAGCTAATATGTGATGGTGTTAATGCTGAAAAAGTATTTATATATTTAATTTGATATTAGGCAACATAAAGCAGAACATCTGTTAAGAGTAGCCAGTAAATACATGGCAGTTACAAAGGAAGTGACTGCTGTTCTTGGAAAGTGTTGAAAGATAACGGCAGCTATGACTTCTGTTGATTGCAATAGCTAGATGTTCTAGCTTAATAATATATATTTAAATATATTCTTAGCTAAATACGAGAAAGTAAATATCTAAACTTGTGTGTGTTCAGTTTAAGAGCTTGTAGCTACTGTTACCTTAAATGTAGTGTTACTTGTGTGTACGGGCTATTATGTATGGTAGAAGCGTTGCTGAATCCTGCAGGCAGTGTTAGTGAATTAATGTTTTTCCAATCTACAGTTCTCAGACTCTGAGTGTGCCAAAAAGGCCTTGGAACAACTGAATGGATTTGAGCTGGCTGGTAGGCCTATGAAAGTTGGACACGTAACTGAGCGCACTGATGCTTCCAGTGCTAGTTCCTTTTTGGACAGTGATGAGTTGGAACGGACTGGAATTGACTTGGGAACAACTGGTCGCCTTCAGTTGATGGCAAGACTTGCAGAAGGTACGTGCGATGATTAATAGGAAATATGTGAAAATACAAATGTTCCCAGAATTTGAATTGAAACACCCCACTGAATATTAGGCAAAATTCATGGAATGGAATTTTTAAGCTTTTAAGAGCAGTAAGTTTTCTGATGCATCTGTTACTGCATCCCTGAGTGAACAAGTGCTTACTACTACATCTATATTCCATTCTAGGTACTGGTTTGCAGATTCCCCCAGCTGCACAGCAGGCTCTGCAGATGAGTGGATCTTTGGCATTTGGAGCTGTGGCAGGTAGGAAATGATGACCTATTTATTTTCCGAAAATGCTTCATGCTTTAGATTTTTGAGGCAAGAGGTACTTAACTACATTTTGTGATCTTTTAAAATGAAAACATAGGTATTACGACATGTTTTACAAACTGTAAAACTTTGCAAATCCATGAGCAAATACACAGTGACAGTAAATGACCGCGTTGATGGCCGTGATTCACTTTGCATTACTTTTGGCAAATCAGTTGTGGTTCACTTAATCCACCCCAAGCCTCCATCTCTATCTTTACTGTTCCTTGTACTAATGGGGACTTTTATGTTGTACTGTGGTGTAAATGTTCACTGATAAAAATGGCGGGCTCATAATTGGAAGGGGATTGACCCTTCTGAAAAAACAGAGGTGTACCAGGGGCCAGGACTTTCTGGGGGCACAACTAAGACTACAGCAGCGTTAGGTTTATTCAGTGTGTGTCCTGGTGAGGAAGGACGCTGTATGTCAGGGGCTTTGTGTGCTGCTGGGAATTGGCTGTGGTTTGTGTGTTCTGCATGTGGGTGTGTTGCAAGAGTTACTGAGACTTTATTTTGTTGTGAGAGGGAATGAGGCTGAGGATATTGATGCTGCTGCTAGTTCACAGCTGGCCTATGCAACAAACTATGTCAGAACGAGAGCAATGAGTAACCGGCTGCAGGAGATGAGGAATTTATGGAGTGGAATTTCTTCTTTCTGTTATTTTTTTTATTAATACAGTCTTAGCAGTAGAAAAGACTTGAGTGTCACAAATAACTAAATGCTGACATGTGTGAGAAGTGTCAGGAAATCAAGAAAGAATAGGTGACATTGTTTTTGTCTTCCAGCAGTTTGTGACAGAAGTGATTCGGACTTACGAGACACCTGAATCACGCTGCCAAAGTTCAGCTGCAGTTTTGGGAAGAGCACACATGTGAAACTGTCGATAGTTGCCAAAAGAATATAACAGGGTCCTTCTAGAGATACGCTCCTGGAAGGAAAAGGGGGTGGCTAGTGAAAGAAAAATGTGGGTTGAGGAATAAGATTTTCTTTCTAACTGAGAAGAAAAAGATGAAAAAGACAGTGGCAAGGAAAAAAAGCGTATCTAGTCCAGAAAGAGAAGGAAAGGTAAACACCACTGCGATTAGATCGCCTTTAATGTAGGTGATGAAGTGGTGTGGCAGTCTGCTTGGAAACAGCTCTACTCAATGAGAAATGAGAGAAATATTTGTAATAAACACCAATTCTTTCTCCACCCCACATATTTGAAATGAACAAGCCAAAGAAAACAAGCTCCCTAAATCAGGAACATGGCCAGAAGTGTCTGACGCAGCTGACCTGTTAGGATAGCATGGGATCTGTGTGAGACAGCCTGGCTGTGGAGGAGTAAATGACAAGGCTGCATACAGGGTTTTGAAGAATATGCATGTTGAGTAACTGTAGAGATAAAAGTGGTAGGAATAGCATTGTTTATTCCACTTGTATTGTGCAAAAGGAATAATGCAGGCGCAGGCATGTGCAACTTACGTAAATTTGGGAAAAAGATAAAAGTTTTTACTACCATAGAGTCATGAGCTATCCCCAAAGTGAGATTTGGTTATGGATTAAAGATCTCTTTACTCTTGTTAGAGAAAATTACTACCAGGAATTATGTCATTATGGGAGACTTTAACTTCCCTGATACAGATTGGAGAAGAATTGCTAGTAATAATGGTGGGGCCCAGATATTCCTGGATGTGATATCCGACAAATTTCTTCATCAAACACTCACTGACTCATGAAGAGGGGATGCTATTTTAAACTGAATTTGGTAAGTAATGAAGATGTTATGGATGAGAATAGAAATGATCATTGAGGGTTCATGAGTTACTCAAGTTTAAATGGAAGGATAAACAAATCAGGTCTGTAACTAAGGCTTCAGATTTCAAAAGCGGTGGTTGAAGAATCAAGGCAATGAAGTCATCTGCTCTGAGCAAGTTGGGTGTTGGACCAGGCAGGATGTAAAATGTTTCTTCAGTTCCAGATTGCTAATGCCATATTGGATCTGTATTCCACAGAAAGAAGAAACCGTCCTGTTAGAAATGGGCTCCATGCCAAACTGGGCGATTAACTGCCTCAAAAGAAATAAGGATTAAGCACAGAGCCTCTGAAGAACAGGGGGAAAAAAAGACTGATGATAAACCAATATTTTTAGTCTGGGAAATGGATAAAATGAGAATTACCAGCCAACAGTCAGTTTGAGTTAGACCTTGCAAAAGACATGATAGCATAGATGATGATCTACCAGCTCTTAAAGAGAACAAAAAGGAAGCGGGGCCGAGTTTGGATTAAAAACTACTCTAGAGATGTTTCGTAAGAATCCCCGTGCCTCAGTTTTGTAGTGGGGACACTGGTCAGAAAGTGAGAGCTGAATGTACTCAGTTCAGAGCTGAAAGAAAACTCCCATCAAATTAGGGAGGGAATGGGTACAGGAAGCATGAGCTGTGTGGTTCCAGCTGGCTGGTATCTGGTATTGTGGATTAACACTTTAAATCTGTGACACAACATATAGCTGGAAAGTCTAATTCTAAATCACCTACACTTGAAGGAAGAACAACATGATCTGGCCAGTTTCCAGTCCTGTTACTCTGACTTCTCTCCTTCAAAAGCCAATACTGAACATGGGTAAACTGGAGAATGTTATTGAAGCGTAGCATACTGCACAGCATACTTTTTTTTTTCTCCCACAGCATACTTTTCAGAGAAACTACATTTAAAGACTAACAGTCTTCGATAAAACTGACTTTTCCTAGTCAGAGGAGCAGTAGTAGAACTAGGCTCTGAACTTTTGACTTCTGTCATTTGGTAGTTACTGAACCAGAGAATTGGGTAGTGCAGGAAGGACAAGATGTGTGAAGAAACGGGCTCAAAGAACGAGGGATTGTTTTCAGAGGAAAGTGGGAAGGGTAGAGGCTACTGTTGAAGCCAAAGATCAGTGTTGGGCTGATCTTGTTTGATGTTTACATGAAAAACAATGGTCAACAGGAGTAGGAGTGAGGTGAGTAAATACAGAGGTGCTGTCAGGAAGAGATTCTGGGGATGTTGTACATTGTTCACTTGTTCAGGATTGAAACAAATTCTAGTTATATAGCCTTTCCCGTAGCAGTGAGAGATAGCCAAGGAGGAGGAAAATATCTAAATACTCCAGTTTATCAGTGAGTGAATGTGAACTGTCAGCATGATGCATTTTTTGAAGGTGCAACTGTGTTCCTGGAGGTACCATGTGTGAGCATCTGAGGTGCTGCCTACACATGTGTGAGCAGTTCTGGTCACCCATGCTTGAGATAGGTTGAATCAAACTAAAATAAACTAAATAATTAGTTTTATGGGAGACCTGAGAACTTAGATATTATTCCCATGGAGAGGATTCCAGCAGGAGAAAGAATTGAAGCTGAACAGTTGTAGCTGGATACTTTCTATTCTCTAGTAAATTCTGTGTGAAAATCTGAAGCTTAAAATAACTGTGAAGCTATAGAACATTCTTGTAATGCTTTGTGGGACAGAATATTCCTTACTTTTGGGAAGGAACTATCTGTTTATGAAAAAGATTGAGATAGTGTGCTACAACAGAGGGACAAATAGGTGTTATCTAGGACCTCTGTTTAGGCTGCTGTTCTGATGTAAGTAGCTACTTAGAAAACTCAGGCTTTTGTTTGTTTAAAGCTGGTTGTGTTTCAGAATAAACAACTTTATTTTGTTTAAAGACACAAAATGCTGTGATAGGCAGTTCTGTATTTCTGCTTTCTCTGTACTAAGCACGTATGTAGTTGTGCTAAACTTGCTACTCTTACAGATTATGTGTACAGAACATACTGAAAAAGTCACTTTGATCTTAATGTGACAGTTCTAATAATTTTAGTTTCCATATACTGCTTAAAACTGCACGTAGGGAAGAATGAGTTGACAGTGAAGAGCGCCAGTGAATTTCTAAATTTTGAGTGAATTTAGAAGTGCGAGGAGAGGACCATTCTGCAGTCACGAGCAATGAGAAAATTCAGTTAGTTGAGAAAAGATTTGCTGGACAGGGCGTTATGTTTCAGAGGCAGATAATCAACCTGCAAAACTCCTTGCCACCAAATATCGTCAACTGGTTTGACCCTCAGCCCTGCTCAGAATTGGAGCTGGCGATGTGTGTGATTTGCCCTGTTCAGTGCAGGGGCTGTAGAGCTCACATAGTGTTCCCCACTCTGGTGTTTCTCACTCTGTTTAGTTGAGGATAGAAAACACACTCAACACAGCCAGTTCTTGTTGAAGCTCATCCTGCAGACCTGCTCCTCCACCTCTGAGTTATCAGTGTGGTTCCCAGTGTGCATTCAGCTCCCCATGGGAGGGCGCCTGAGCAAGACCAGTCTTCGGGGCTCTGGTGCTTAGAGCAGAATTCCCTCCTGCTGGTCCCAGGGCTGTGGAGGGGGGTTTGTTAGAAAGGGAAAACGTGTTGACACCTGGTCCCTTCAGGGCTGAGCTGGGGAGCTTCCGTGGGGTCCCATCAGTTCACTGCTCTGAACAAGTCAATGAAGGTAAAGGTCTTTGCAGCTCCTTTTGCTCTTGTGAATTAAATCAGAGCATAAATGAAGAGGCTTATGCTTACATTTCTTGCATTCTGAAGTTTTCTGCAGCGTTAAACATGTTGAGTACTGGAGTCATATACTTGGAAATGGTTAGAAAGCTTGCATTTGTCCCAATTATTTCAAATTGGGGCAGCTGCATGGTATTAAACATGTAATTAGCGTTTTCTTAGCAAATTAAATGCTCAGAATGTTTGAAAATGGCTTGAATTTGAAAAATACTAAAGTAACTTGTGTCATGACATCTATGAAAAGATAACAGGTGAGATTTCACCTTATTCTACTTGAAATTAAATTGGATAACTGCTTTCAGAATGTCGCGTTTGGATAACTGTGTGCTTAAATGCTTTCTGTTAGTAAAGATGCCAGACTTCTAATGCCTGTGATTATTTTCTCATGGAACAAAGTACATCTTACAAAGAATTTAAGCACAGCAAAGGCAAGGTGGAAACAATATGATTAATTAAAGGACGTGGCCATGTCTTTGCTTTTAAGGTATTGATTCTCTTTGAAATACCTTTGTGATCATGGAATCTCTGTCAAGTACCAAATATTAAAGCTGAGAAGGTGAAATTAGTGAAACTACTCACAACTAGACAGGAACAGTGAGAGTGGGTTGAGGTCTTCACAAAAATACAAGCTCAACAACCTGGCAGGTAACGATACAATAATGCTTGCAAGTGTACTAATTAACTTCTGTATATTTTTCTTCAGATTTGCAAACAAGACTATCTCAGCAGAATGAAGGTAAACTAGCATTTAATATGCCTTGTCACCAGTAGGTTTTGTTACAGTTGTCTATAAGTGAAATGCTTCTGCTGTAGAGTTTGCCAGCACCCTGAGAAATTATGTGTTTTATTGGTACCTGTAGGAATTGTACTGTGTATTGCTTATGGACTGAAAATAACAGTGTGTGTTCAACACCCAGCCTTTTCTTTGTAGCGTTTCCCCGGTGCTAGTAATATTTCCCAGCCATGTGGTGGTCCTAGGAGATGTGTGGGTTTTGGTGGGTTTTGATGTGGTTGGGTGTGGGGTTTCTTCCTGCCTTGGAGGTGGGGACCAGAGCGGTCATTTGAGAATCAGGAGGTGGGGACGACTGTCCCGGATTAGACACCATCTCAACTCTGACCGCACGGCCCGAATGTCACCCTATGTAGAGAGAAGGTGGCCGTTAATTCAGCTTAACGAACAGAAGCTTGAGCCTATAGGACAGTGCTTATCTTTCATACGATGAGCTGTGATGATGAGCAACGATAATAATTCCATAGCTACTCGGAAAGTGTATAGATCTGTTCTACAGTTAAAATGTTTATAACTTTAGTTGTCAGATATTTCCTACGTTACACATTTCCAAGGGCCAAAAATACGGATATGCTTTTTGAAGGATAATTCAACATGCTTAAAATGTCGCGAGAGCTCTCAGCGGTGTCTGTTGGTCCTGTGGGGTCGGCAGGGCTGGTGCCGCCCCATCCTGGCACGCTGCGCAGAAATTAAACTGCTGCAGACACACAGCTTGGGCAGAAGGTGCAGATACCTGTGGAGATGTCTGTCTGCATTTAGATGCTCAAATTGAAAATCTGCCAAAATCAATGGACAGGGTTATCATTTCACTTCTCAGCTCCAGCTGTAGTTCATCTCTGCTGTTTTGTGAATTGATCAATTTTAAGTTTCCCTATTATAGATAGCGCCTAATTATAAGTTTTGCTTTCCTGCCTTCAGTTTGCTGTTTAGTTAGAACTGCTGCTATTATTGCTGAATGTTGGTATGTTAAAGAATATGTAGAAGATCGTAATAGAAGTTGTAGCCATTTATAGCAGGTTCTTAGATTTGTGTACTTTTTTTTTTTCCATTACAACAGTTCTGGCTGCAGCTGCTTCTGTACAACCACTTGCAACACAGTGCTTCCAGCTTTCCAACATGTTTAATCCCCAAACGTAAGTGATTTATCTTTGTTTCTGTTGGGCGTTTGTTGATGACTTTAACATCTGAGAAAAGAATCAGAATTTCTTTTCTTTTGGCGCTGGGGTGGATTTTGTCTGAGTGATAACAATTCCATCTCTGTCCTGTTCTTCCTCCTCCCCCTACAGTGAAGAAGAAGCTGGCTGGGATACAGAAATTAAAGATGATGTGATTGAGGAATGTAACAAACATGGAGGAGTTATCCACATCTATGTAGACAAAAACTCGGCTCAGGTACGACTGTTCCCAGGGACACCCTGAGTGTTTTAGGAGCTTTGTTGCTTTGTAGCGTATAGAGGGAGCATTACAGAGATTAATTTCTTAAGCAGACTCTAGATTTCTTGAAGTTATTTTACAGTTTTTGCAGAATGTAGGTGGTTCCCTGTTGTTTTGAGTCACTGTATGTAAATCCAGTGTGGGTTTGGGAGCAGTTTTGTGGTGCTGGAGTCTGCTCTTGGGGATTTCCACAGCTGAAGTTCCTGTGGAAATGCAACCTGAAGAGTAGTGGCCTCTTCATTTCTGATATTGGGCTTTTCCCTTAAGCTGCACATTGCCCAAAAACTGCAGTTTCCTCTGGGTCTAGAGAATACAGGCTTGTGCACAAAGGACACCCTGCCACAGTGGGCTTGAGATGGGTGTGTGGTCCCTGCTGGAAACACTTGTGTTCACTGTGGTGTTGCAACGGTGCCGTTGGCAGCCGGAGTGCCCAGAGTTGTGACTGGGGGGAAGAGAAAAGGGGTTCCTGTGCAGAATTAACTGCAGGTTAATGCCTGTTTGAGGGGCCCAGCCTGCGGGGTCAAAAGGCAAACATGTTCTTCTGTGCTCACTTTTACACGTTCCACAAACTGGTTATCTCTTCCCCTGTGTTTCAGCTCTTAGAATATCAACTCTGGAAGGTCTACAGAGAGGTTTGGCCTTCTTGAACTGCCTTTATGTAGAAATGTCAGCCCAAACTGAAGTGCTGTTCTCAAACACTCTTGTAGTCAGATTGGTTTCTAACCGTCAGACTCCGGAAGCAGTGTGGTGGTGTGTTTGAGGCTGACATCTCGGTGCTGTCGCTGCCGGTGTTGCTGAGCTGGGACTGTCGTGCCCTTGGCACTCACAAACCTTTGTTGTCCCTGTGCTGCCTCTACCCAAGACTTGTCACCCGAAACCCTTTCACGTGGGTTACTGAGATGTGGGATTAGAGCTGAGCTGCGATCTGGCACACAAAACAATGGATGGTCTTTCCTGGCATTTGGTAACCCTCAACATCACTGCTATGCTGGACTGGTGGGAGGTGGAAACCTTCCCCAGAGTAAATCCTGGTGCAGTCTCAGAGAAAACAACGTGTGCTTCAACAGATGGGGAGAGCAACAAAATACAACACACAACCCCCACAAAGCAACAGCCCTCAACTTACCTCCCGTAGGGTCTGAGCACATACTGCTGCAGGTCTGGTTCACATTAGCAAGTGGATTTAAAATAAACCTACAGCTACTGTATCATGAATTAGCAGTTTGTCATATGAAATCTATTTTGTCACAGTAGCGACTCTGATATAAAATAACCACTGATATTTTAAAAATACTTTATTTGAACCGAAGTTTCCACAGTGCTGTTCTGTTCTCCTGGCTTAGATTCTGGTCACCTTGTCCTTTAAGAGTTTTCATCTCTGGTGGGTTTAGGGCTCTTTCCAGGCTGAGGGCTGTTGGTAACCAGCCCCCAAGCCATGATTTGGGGGCGAGAGGATCGCAGCCCCCACCGAACATGTGGTCCTGTGTACCGCACCAATCTACAGCGTGGTGTGCGCAGGAAGACTAAAGCTTCGTGTTGCTGCATCTCACTTGGAGGCTCCAGCAGCCGGGGTCCCTGTGCCTGGGGAGGCTGAGGCCAGAGCTGCGTGTCTGGGTTGCTGGGAGCTCCTGATCTCCGAAGGAGTGAGTTGGGTCGCGGTAGGAACAGTACAGGCTGGCAAAGGCTGCTAAAGGGAAGGCTGGACTCTGTTTCTTAGTATATTCCTGTCCGGTAAAATCTGGTTCAGCCAGGATCTCCTCTGGTTCAAGTAATGCTGTTTTTTAAGCAAGAAGCCAGAAAAATGCAATGTGGCCGTCTGTATGTTTGGCAGTTGTCGAATGTGAACATTGCAGTGCTCCGGATTAGACTGCTTTAGTGGTTAATGGAAGGGGTGCTTAACCCCTTCATGAACCAGCCTGAACTGCGGACCTAGTGACACTTTCATGGTTGAAGTTGGTGACTTGCAGAACTCGATGGGCACCTGGGAGCTGAGACGGCCAAACTCCTGCTTTTCTGTTTCACATGAGATTTGTAGTCAGGAACCATTCGATACTCTCTTTGAAGTGTTATTGTGAGCGATCATTTCAGGTCAGGCTCAGATTTGGGCTGTTTTGCGGAATCCTATTTAGAGAAATTTAGTGCTGAGGTGACTGTGGTTGCCGCATGGCGATGCGTGTCAGTCAAACACCCACTGCTCCAGTTTCTGGTGCTCGTTCTGCATTATCAGCTGATGCCAGTAGGAGCATCACGGGCAGGTTTGCGTGTCCCAGCTGAGCCAGGGCGGGCAGAGCTGGGCAGGTTTCCCAGTTGTCTGATGGGCTGTATCGCTTCTGTGTTCCAGGGCAACGTGTACGTCAAATGTCCTTCGATCGCCGCTGCCATCGCAGCTGTGAACGCGTTGCATGGGAGGTGGTTTGCAGGTGAGTGGGTGACCCGTACAGACTGACATTTCTTTGTGAATTACAGAAATACCAAATACTGATGATTATTTTCCCCTTTAAATGTTCTGCTCAGGTAAAATGATTACGGCAGCGTATGTACCTCTTCCCACGTACCACAGCCTCTTCCCGGACTCCATGACTGCAACCCAGCTCCTGGTTCCTGTCCGACGATGAAGATGGATTTAGTCAGTTTTGTACATAGTTATTTTTTGGAGGAAGATTGAGTTATCTTTTATTTAGATAAAACTAAAGGAAAGGATTTAATGTCATTTTGTGTACACTTCCTGCTACGTTTAAAATAAAATGAAGTAAGCAGAAATGCAGTGTGTTCATTTTCCCTAACTAGCATTTCCACTGTATACAAAGCTGTTGACTTCTTGTTCTGCCTTGTAATTCTTGTACATTTACTAAGGTGATCTGTAGGAACTGAGAAGTAGCTTATAGAAAACAAGTTCTCTGTAAAAGGCAGATGGGACATAATGACATTTTTAATGTTTCACAAGCCTTTCTTTTAATGCAGCAATTACATTTTACATTTCACTAAATGTAGGCGATCTGCTGAAGGTTAATATCGGAGATAGACTTTATGAAGGGACATATTTAGTGTTTTGTATAAATGGAACATTCAAAAGGCTACTGAAAGCTGACCAGACGGCCCCTCAGCTTGCGTTGTGCTGAATATTTGGTAAGAATAGAAGGATTGAAGGGTTTTATTTCTTGATGGTAACTTTTGATTAATGTATCTGTAAAAGTTTCTTTGTAAATACTGTGTGAGGTGTGTCTAAGTTTCCAAACAAAACCATCTCTGCATTTCCACATAGGTTCTATGTATGCAGCGTGGCACAGGTGAAGGATTTCAGCCGAGTCTGAGAAGCAGTAGGAAATACAGAAACATGTTTTGTTCTGGTTGCATATAATCTTTGCTCTTTTTAAGCTCTGTGAGCTCTGAAATATATTTTTGGGTTACTTCAGTGTGTTTGACAAGACAGCTTGATATTTCTATCAAAGACTTTCATATTGCAACAATCTTTGTAAGAACCACTCAAAATAAAATTCTCTTAAAAAGGCCTTTCCTGAAGTTTTATTTCTCTGCTGTCCTGGTGTGATTTGTGCAGTGTGGAGGTGACAGGTGCTGTGCAGCGGTGGGTGTTTGGGACACCGCTGGTTCCTGCTGCTCTGAACCCGCAGAGATCATGGTGAAGCGGGAGGATGGAGGAGGAATTGATGTTGGCTTTTAGCCTGGTTTCCACAGGGAATCCTGCCCCACTGATCGCCCTCTTACTGCCCCTTTCCTGTAAACACTGGCTGAGTGAGCGGTGCAGAGCGTGGCTGGTCTGGGTGCTCCTGTCTGGGGCTGCAGATTGGGGTGGCTGTGGTGTTTGGGGTGGCTGTGGCAGAGCGGCAGGCAGAGGCCATTCAGCCAGGGCAGGAAAAGGCGCAGGGCAGTGGGAGCTGCGGCCAGGGGAGCGTGTGGAGGGGCTGGGAATGTGCTATGTGGTGCTATGTGATGCTGCTGGAGCAAGCCAAGTGGAGCGGCTCTGCTGTTGACTGTTTTTTTCAGTTGCCAGTGTTAATCCGCTGGTGGCAGTTTGGAGTGACACTGGAGCTGTTGCAGAGCAGCTGTGCTGCTCAGCTCGGTTGTTGGCGGAGTTTCAGAGGTTCCTGAGCCACATGGCAGCAGACAGAGGTTTCCAGTGGTAGATTTGTGTTTCTCCCTTAAAATATGGGGAAGCAGCACCTGTGCTATGTAAATGCTGTATAGGTGCTGGGTCTGGTTCTGCTGCTGCAAACCTGCCCTGTCCTTACACAGAAATACAGCAGGAGCAAAGATGAGCCTTGTTTCAAAGGGCAAATAACAGGAGATTGCAACACCAAACATTTCATAGTTCAGGGTCGGCAGCACAACTGGCTGGTAAAGGGCAGGAGGGATCCCCTGTGCTGCCTGGGACACCCTGAGCCCCTTGGACACCCGGGCTGTGGATGAGACTGTTCTGGCAGCACCACTCTGGCTGGTGCAGCCTGTCCTGGCCCTTGCCAAGGCAATGAAAATGGCCATGGCACCTTCTGGTGACGGGTGGCAGCTGTGACCATCCCTGCTGTCCTGGAAGGGCTGCACAGCACAGCGAAGGGTGAGGCTGCACCCGCAGAGCTGCAGCAGCTGAGCTGTAATGCACAGACTTGCAGCACAGCTAAGCCTGAGCGTGAGCTTTAGGAAAAGCCTGGCAAGGTTAGATTCTGGTGTTGATATCACCCTTCTGGTTCATCACTAAATACCGTTAGCTGTTGTGTGACAGGGGCGGTTTTCCGTTCTCCAGCAGTCTGAGCATTTCCAGCGCCGTTGCCGTTCCTGGACGTGCTCCGTCCCACACCCACCGGCTGCCAGGAAGGGGCCGGAGCTGCTGCCGTTTGCCTTCAGCTGCAGGACTTGCCCAAGTCCTTCAGGGTCCCTCGTTCTCTGTGTGTTTACCCCATATTACCTGGAACTCAGAAACGGGGCCAGCTTCACCCTCCTATTTTTGCAAGAGGAATTTCGATAGTTGATCTGCATTTGCCACGGAGTAACTCTCCTAAATTCAGGAACGCACAAACGCAACGGAGCATCGACACATCAGGAATATGAGCTGCCAAGTACCCAATGGAGAAATGTGTGCGCTGTACTTAAGTCTGTGAAATAGGAACTTTAATGTGGTAAAAAAGGATTATTAATTCTCATTCTCATAGGAGTAAGAGATGGGAGGAAAGTAGAAATTGGGTAAAAAGCGTGTTTACAATCAGCAGAGCGAGGAGGATGGTGCTTCCCCATTTCATGACGAGCCCTCACTTCCAGATATCGAAAGACTTTATTACGGTACAGAGGAGGAATGGCTGGCCGGGGCACTCCGGTCCAAACCCAGGCTCCAGGTTAGCAGCGGATTCCCATCCCAATAGCCATGAACGTCCCAAACGTCCCTCCGCTCTGCATCATCGTTTTGCCAACTCCACCCATCAGCTCTCGTCCTCTCATGCCGATCCTGAGACAAAGAAAACCACACGAATTATAAAATAGCTGAAGCCTGATAGGTAAAAGCCACAGAGCAGAAAACACCTGATACAACCAGCTCATGGCTGCCTGATCGCCTGAATCAAACACCTCCTCCTCCAAGTGAATTTAAACTGACACCTCCTGCCTCCGTGGGATGGGCTGCGGTGCCTGAGCCCGAGCTGCTGCACAGAAGTGGAGCTGTTCTCCCCGAGGCACCACAGTGACCGTCACTAATGGCTCACGTGTGTTCTTCCCGCAGTGGTACCTGCTGTTCCCTCCTGCCCTGTCACCAGCAGGACCAGCTTCACCTGCCAGGGCCCCAAATAACCTCCATTTGGGGAAAAAAATACTATTGTGTTGTCCATGTATTTGATTTGCCAGAAAATGGGTTTGAGCGGTTGCATTACCATCGTGTCTGGCTGCAGAGGCAGTATGTTTTAATACCACCAACTTAAAACATTTTGAAACTAACTTAATATTTGCCACTGACACCATTTTTTTAATATGAGAGAAACTCGAAAGGCCTGGAGGTGTCCAGAGGCATTTCTGTTCTGCAGTTCCCAGTTACCTGAGGTCAGGCTGAAACAAAAAGAATTGTTCTTTCTCAGGAAGCTCTTGTATATTCTGCTTCTAAGTACTGCAGCGACTGTAGGGTCACTGCACTTGAGTTTTAAAGTATGGAGATTTCCCCTCAAAAATGGTTCAGCAGAATTAACGTGGCTGTGTCATTCAAGTACGACACAACCACCGTTACTGCTTCTCCCAAATACCCTCAATCTGTATTTTCTCCTAATACAGAACTGCTTACAAATACTCTCCAGGATCTGAGAGACACCAGAAAGCCTTTTAAACTCTGTCAAAGATTGGGCTTTGTGCCTTTTCCTCCTGTTAGGCCCACTACTAAATCGCCACTCATGTTTAATCACAGATTAAAAAACGTCAAGCAGAAAGAGTCCTGCAAAATACAAAAGAGCGTATTTCGGTAATTCCTCATGTGTGCCAAAACCCATCACTGAGCACCGCAAGTATCCAAACCAGCGTGGTCAGCAGGACAAGGGCAGTGATCCTTCCCCTGTACTCTGCATTGGGGAGGCTACACCTGGAGTATTGTGTTCAGTTCTGGGCCCCTCAGCTCAGGAAAGAGATTGAAGTGCTGGAGCGGGTCCAGAGAAGAGCAACAAGACTGGGGAAGGGACTTGAACACGAGACCTATGGGGAGAGGCTGAGGGAGCTGGGCTTGTTCAGTCTGGAGAAGAGGAGGCTTAGAGGTGAGCTCAGCACTCTCTAGAACGACCTGAAGGGCAGTTCTAGCCAGGGGGAGGATTGGTCTCTTCTCCCAGGCAGTCAGCAATAGGACAAGGGGGCATGGGCTTCAACTCTGCCAGGGGAAACTGAGGCTGGATATTAGAAAGCAATTCTGTGCAGAGAGAGTGGTCAGCATTGGAATGGCTGCCCAGGGAGGTGCTGGACTCACCGGCCCTGGAGGTTTTTAAACTGAGACTGGACATGGCACTTAGTGCCATGATCTGGTCAATGGACTGGAGTTGGACCAAGGGTTGGACTTGATGATCTCTGAGGGCTTTTCCAACCCAGTCGATTCTCTGAGCGCTAACTTGGAGCAGCCGAGCGTTGTTTGTTCCTGCACTGCCGTGCTGGGGAGCACCAGGAGAAGGCAGAACATTGTCCCTCTCCGGTTCACAATGACTGTGCCAGCGCCAGCCGCGGCTCTGCCGACACTCTTGCCACTAAAGCCTTGGGGTCAGGACATCTTTGCTTCCACGTGGGGAAATGACACATCCAAACCTGGCACGATGTGGGTACCCGGGGGCAGGCAGAGCACCCTGGGAAGCGCCAGAGCCACACAGGGCTGCTCGTGTAGCTGCACAGGCAGTTCCCTGAGTGGAGCTCCCACAGCGTCCCAGCGCAGCCGCCCTCGCGAGCGGCAGGAAAAGGCTGCGAAATTGCAGCCCCCGTGCGTGCTGACCCGGAGATGATCGTCAGCCCTTCCCTCTGCGGCTGCTGGTGAGTTCAGACGCCAGGAGCAAACCCACAGACCCGCACCCCTCCCTGAGGGAAGCGTTTCTGTCCGGCTGTCGCCACCCTGACCTGTTCCCGGAGACAACTCCCCGGCTCACCTGAGGCAGGAGAAGGTGCCGAACAGCGCTCCGGCCGCCATCCCCACCGCAAAGCCCATCATGAAACCCATCTTCACTCTGTCGAAGCAGCTGGGCTGCGACTGCCCGTACGGGCCCACGGTCACAGGCATCTAGAAGAGAAAGCACAGAACCGCACCCGGATTTAGCGCTGTGTCCGACGCGCTCCCGTCACCGGACCCGCTGCGAGCGGGACCTGCGCGTCCGGAGCCGCCCGAAGGGCAGAGCCGGAGGATTCGCAGCTTTCAGGGCCGTGTCCTGGCCCGTCAGGGAGGAACAGCCGGGAGGGACCGGGGGTCGGTCCCGTTCGGCCCCGTGAGCGCCGCTGCGTCCCCCGAGCTGCTTCCGGACCCCCGAGCAACGCGGCGCACGGCGGCACCGGGTAACGGACCCGTCCCCCCAGGGCTGCCATCGGCCCGGCGGCACCGAATGGCCCCGCGGGGCTCCCCGGGGCGAAGCGGCCTTCGCCCCCGCCGCCCAGGCCCCTCTGCCCGCGGCACCTCAGCGCTCCGGCCCGCCCGCCGCCCCGCTCCTCCCGCACCTCGCTCCGCCGCCGCTGCCCGCTCCGTTCTCCGCTTCCGGCGCGCACCGTGACGCAGCCGGAAGTGGCGGCCCCGCCCCGTTCCCAGCGCCGCGGCCATGCTGTTGTGGCGGCGCCTGGCGGCTCCGCGGGTCCTTCCCGCCCCCCGGCGGCTGTCGGCGGCGCGACCGGCACCGGGACCGGGACCGGGAGCGGGACCCGCACCCGCACCCGCACCCGCACCCGCACCCGGTAAGGCCGCGGGGGGAGCAGAGCCGCTGCCCGGGCAGGCGCGGCCGGTGCCGCGGGCCCCTCACAGCGGCTCGTTCCTCCCTCCTCCCCTCAGGGCCAAGCGGCGATGGCGGCGGCGCGCTCCGGCCGCTCTACATGGACGTCCAGGCCACCACCCCGCTGGTAAGGGCTGCGCTCGGGCCCCGCTCCCCGCGCTCCTGCAGCCGCTGCCCCGAGCCCGCGGGTCCCGCACAGGACGGTGCAGCGGGAAGGGCAGAAATGAAGTTTGTTTCTGACCTTTTTCTGTGGGGCGCTCGCGTGTTTCGCGGGCCCGGGGCTCCCCCAGCGCTGCGGGAACGGCGGCGCTTGAACCACAAACAACAACAAACAACAAACAGCAGGAAACCCCGTTCCCGGCGCACAGCGGGTCCGGATCACCCTCCAGTCAGCTCCTCCGCCCCATCCCACCGCCGCTCCCGGGACCGGTGACAGCGACAGCAACACCTGCGGGTTGGGTGTCGCTTTGAGGGGCAGCAAGAAATTCTTTTGACCAAATGAATTGCCGTTTTTCCTGGCTTTTTAGGACATTGTATTTTTCTGCTCGGAAAACCCCGTTTTTCTGTGATTGCCTTGATGCGCATCGAGATTTAATGCAGGGGCACAAAACATGATTTCCAGATATTCATGTTTGCTGGAGGTGACGTCTGTAACGTGCACTGACCTCCAGTTTTCAAGATCTGGCCTGAGCTAAACCCAAACACTGCAGCAGAAGTGCTGCTGATCCCGGGCACAAGGAGGGGGTGCAGCAGAATCCCAGAATGTGAGGGGTTGGAAGGGCCCTGGAAAGCTCATCCAGTGCAATCCCCCCATGGAGCAGGAACACCCAGCTGAGGTTCCACAGGAAGGTGTCCAGGCGGGTTTGAATGTCTGCAGAGAAGGAGACTCCACAACCTCCCTGGGCAGCCTGGGCCAGGCTCTGCCACCCTCACCATCAAGAAGTTTCTTCTCATATTTCAGTGGAACCTTTTGCATTCCAGTTTTTACCCATTGCCCCTTATCCTACCATTGGTTGTCATCGAGAAGAGCCTGGCTCCATCGTCCTGACACTCTCCCTTTCCATATTGATCCCCATGAATCAGTCCCCCCTCAGTGTCCTCCAGCTCCAGAGCCCCAGCTCCCTCAGCCTTTCCTCACACAGGAGATGCTCCACTCCCTTCAGCATCTTGGTGGCTGCACTGGACTCTCTCCAGCAGTTCCCTGTCCTTCTGGAACTGAGGGGCCACAACTGGACACAATATTCCAGGTGTGGTCTCCCCAGGGCAGAGTAGAGGGGCAGGAAAACCTCTCGGACCTACTGACCACCCCCTTTTAATACACAGACAGAGATGTTTTTCCCCTGTTTCTGAGCTGGTGTTTGTGTCCCACAGGACCCCCGGGTGCTGGACAGCATGCTGCCCTACCTGACCGCCTACTACGGCAACCCCCACTCCCGCACCCACGCCTACGGCTGGGAGAGCGAGGCCGCCATGGAGAAGGCGAGAAGGGTGAGATGTCGGCACCCGTGCTCCAGCGTTGAAAGAAAATCAAAATAAAACTGTTGTTGTTAGTTAGCACTTTGTGAGCCGGGTTTAGCAGCTCCCCTCTTCCTTAGCTCTGCTTTAGCAGATTTATTGCAAGAAAAAATAGATAAGAGCAGCTGAAATGGGAGAAACCAGTGCTTAAGACAAAGGTGCCTCAGGATTTTTGATTTCCTGAGGTCACAGCTGTGCTGCTGCAGTAATTGGGCTAACTTCATATTTTATAATTTTCCTAGGATTAGGTATGGGTCTTTGCCATTTTTTTGGAAGCAATATTTACTGGGTTTTTGTCTGTTTAACTTTTTTGTTCTTTATGACAAGCCAGTGCTCAATACCACTACTGCTGATGACTGTGGATTCCTTATGTATTTCTATTAAGGCAAAAAATGTACATGACTTCATTAGATACCAGCTGTAATCCTCTCAAGGCTGATGGGGGCATTCTTAAGATCATTTTGCATGTGTTTGGCTTTGGTGTGTTCCTTGTATTTTATCTCAGCAAATTCATATTTCTTTAAAACAGCAAGTTGCGGATTTAATAGGAGCTGATCCCAGGGAAATTATATTTACCAGTGGTGCAACAGAATCAAATAACATGGCACTTAAGGTAAAAGTTTCATAGTTTTTCATTTTGTTAAAATTAAGCTTTTAAGAACTGTATGCATCTTTCAGCAATTCAAATGTTAATATGTTGGTGTAGTTAGGAAATCTTTGCATTCCTGGACTCACTCCTTGTTTTATTCTGCTACATATGTGGAGGAAATATGGGGATGGCCAGGACATGGTTTTTAGGACCATGTTTATCTTACGTGCACCAAGTACAGTCCTCTAATTTACATAATTAAAATCTTTATCGTGAAATATAGTGGAGGTGCTGATTCCGGACTATTTTCTGACTATATCGTGTTTTAACCTTCAGCATGCCATTGTTCATACTTTTCACTGCATGTGACTCCATTGCAAATGGTTTTTGAAAGGTTTTTCTGTTGAAAGTGTCTAGAACTTACATCACTTAACATTTTCACAGGCTTTTTGAAAACGGAGATGGTTTGAAAAATAAGTGCTGGTGGAAATATACAGTGTGAATTACATGTCAGTAATTTTTAGATTCATGACTTTGGGGCAAACAGACAAGATTGAAATGACTTGCATTTAAATAGCCATTTCTTGTTTTCAGTCATTTTGTCTAACACTTTTCTTTAGTGGTCTAACAGCAAATTTGTTGTTCATGGATTGTGCCTGACAGGGTGTTGCAAGGTTCTATAAATCCAGGAAAAAGCACATCATTACTACACAGACAGAGCACAAGTGCGTGTTGGATTCTTGCCGTTTCTTGGAGACAGAAGGTTTTCGGGTCACTTATCTGCCTGTTAAAAAAAATGGACTCATAGATTTGAAGGTAGGTTGGTTACTGACAAAAAGGGAAAATGGAAGGGATTTTTGCTTCAAGTTGATACTCAAGAGGACCTTGTGTCTTCTTGATGATGAGGAAAGAATGATACAACTCACAGGGTAGAGTGAGAGTCACGGTGAAATCTCCGTCACAGTTGGAGAAGGATTTTCTGTTCTGCCTGGTGCTCTAGGCTTCTTTTCAATCAAAAAATCCATCTCTGGATGGCTTCACGGCCACGCAGGTGGAGCTGTTGCACACCCTGTAGAGAGCCCAGTACCTGACTGGGATGGAGCTGCTGTGATACAGGCATTAGTGGTGAAATTCCATCACCTGAGCTATTCCAGGCATCAGACACGGCGGTGACAACACTCCTCATTGCTATCCAGGAACTGCCCCTTCTGGGTGTCCTGCCGCAGCCCTGGGGTGCAGGGGCCAAACCGCCTTGTGTCATCGTCTGTGTCCTGTGATACGGGGCAGCACCGTGTTCATTTCTGGCCCCTCAGCGTGGGGCGGTGATGTGTGTGTGGTGGAGTGGATGGCTCAGGCCTGCGGGCGCACAAGTGTCACTTGTGTTCTCTGACGACTTTGCTGTCAGGCTCCTGTGCGTGATGCTTCCCCGTGGACAGCGCAGTTCCTTTAGAGCTGGCCTCACTTGGTCTGGATGTGGCTTAAGCTGTTTTGTGGGTGGTTAATTCATTAAAGAAAATAGTCCAGAGGAATGTATGAAACAGCAAAAGCCTGTTCTGACTTGACCAGGCAGGTGGCACGGGGCATACTGGGGTAGGACACGCTGAAATGCAAGTGATCACGTTCCTCATCCTGCAGGACTCTCCTCCTCATGTGGGTTGCTGCTCTTAGCAGGACGGTTCAGCAGAACCCAGCGGGTTGTTGGCACTAGTTAGGGACTGGTTCTGAAGATTTGCTGGCAGACTGGAGGTGCACACAGGAATCTTGCTTCTGCTGTTAGTCACAGCTTCTGTCTCTTTGAATATTTCACCAGGAGCTGGAGGCTGCGTTCCAGCCCGATACAAGTTTGGTTTCTGTGATGACTGTGAATAATGAAATAGGGGTAAAGCAGCCAATTCATGACATTGGTAAGTACCCCGTGGCTTCCAGAGGCCAGCTCATGTCACTCCTGCTTCATTTTACTTAATTATTTTCCTAGTTGAGGGCTATTGATGCAAAAGATTAGGGGTAGTATGCTTAAGGAATAATTAATAATGCTGTCCCAAATAAAAAATTCTTTTAAAGGGAAATGAGGATAAAATTCAGTACTTATAGAGTGAGTTTTGCAGCAGTTATAGCCTTGTAGTACAGATCAGCTGCACTGTTTCTGGTTTCGTTCTGAATTGCATGATGGATGAAAAAATTGCACAGAATAACTGGCCAGATTGAATTTACATGTTGTAATGGTTTCTTGAGCACTTGTAGAGGAGAAACATGCAGAATTTGGGGCGGGAGGGGATGGTGGGTACCACACGTAGACACCTTTTCCCCCCAGTATTGCCATATACAATCACAAACAATTGGTTTGGAGGTCGAAAGGCTGTGGAAGAGCCGGGTTTCTGGAAGAGGAGGCGGGGAGAGGGGGAGCCCGGCCCTGAGCAGGGACAGGGAGCTGGGGCAGGGAAGGGCAGGGCGAGCGGTGGCACATGCAGCTCCCCACATGCCCCGGTGATTCCTCAATAACGTTTCTTATGACAGTGACAACTCCCCTCACCCAGTCCCCTTCGTATCCAAGATGTCCTTTGATAAGATGTTTGAGTGTGCAGACAGTTTTTGGGCTTTGGCCTCTGCCCTGGCAGTTATACGGCGTGGTTCTGGAGAGGATTGTTTCCTGAGACTGCGCAGGCATCTTAGCCTGTTGTGCAGCTGATTTTGCTCTTGCTTAGATGCTGCATTTTTTTTTTCTTGATTATCCTCAAAGCAACACTTTCCCCAAGGCTCTTCAAGGTTATATTTCTTAACTGACAAATAATTGACCACCAGTGAGTTGCTTACAGGCTTGAGTACTCTCTGTTTTCCTACTGTGCTTATAGTGTCAAGACCATTACTGTTCTCCTACGCTTAAATGCCAGAGATACCTGGTACCAAGCTCTGGTTCCCACAGTAAGTTCTCTCAACACCTTGATAGCAGGTCTAATAGGCCAGGACTGAGGCTTTGCAGAGCCAGCCTAAGGCTTGGTTAGCATGGGGCCTGCTGGTGGCAGTAGCAATGCAGCTCTTGCTGGGCCACAGGAGGACAACTCCTGGGAAAGCTGGTGCTGAACTCGTGTGGAGGAGAGGTCTGGGTGCAACCGTGCTGGGTTCAGACTCTGTGGAAGATGAATTGTGAGGTTTTTGATGACAAAAATAAATTATATTTCACTGCCCATGAACATCACATTATTTTGTTCCTTAGTCTATTTTAGCTCTGGATGCAAAACCACTGATCACAGGCTTGAGTGAGTTCGGGTGGGAGTAGTCAGCGTGCGTGAGGACTAGTGACAACTCTGAGCACGCGTTTGAAGCTGAGAATTGCAAAACTTGGAAAATAGAGGAAGCAGCATAAAAATACTTAGCAAATATAAACTTGAAAGTTAAGCTGACTTGTACTGGACTGATGCTGAGAAGAAGAAGAATCAAGAAAAAAGTATTGATTTTGTCTGCCTGTGGAATCATTGCTGAGGGGAAACTTTGATATCCTTTGCAGCCATTTGTACTTAAACCTGTTAGGTGTGGGTTTGCCAACAATCTCACTTCTTAACATCAGAAGTCTTTTTCAATTCTCAACTAAAGAAATTCACCGTAGTCTCACCTGCTGACCTGCCGAAACCTGTGTCCAGCGAGGCACCAGCTACAATAGCTCCTATACAAAGAAACATGATGGCACCCATTTCTTCCTTTGTCACCTCAGAACTGGCCTCTGCTATCAGCCGGTGCTTTAGATTCATCATTGGAATCACAACGATTAGATGAGATAACGTGGGGTTTTTGCCTCTGTGTTTTTATTGCAGGCGAGATCTGCCGCGCACGTAAAGTTTTCTTCCACACAGATGCCGCACAAGCAGTTGGTAAAATTCCGATGGATGTCAACGACATGAAAATTGATCTAATGAGCATCAGTGGCCATAAAATCTACGGGCCCAAAGGTACTTAGTGAAGTGCTTTTCTAGAGAGTTGTTGTTTCCATGCCTGCCTTAAGGTGACTACACAAGGTATGAACTCACACCTGTCTGTCCTAGTGACTGTTACTTAAACTGTTGAAAACTATTCCAGTGGTGGCACTGGACTGACCTTGGGGTAGTTCAGGCACAGCTGCCAGACTTAACGCTGCAGTGAGTGGGTCTGCAGAGCTGCTGGGCTCTGAGGTGCCTTCACAGCATCTTCTGGTGGTGCCGGCGTGAGGAGCGGTGGCGTTTCAGGAGCCATCTGCTTGGTGTGACGCAGCGTTGATGCTGAAACGGTTGAAATGAAGTTGCAGGATTATAAGGCAAAGTTTAGACCCAAGGGTAATGTGGAACAAGGAGATCGAAAGGGAGCTGGAAAGTTTAAATTCTTAGTGATTTTGATTGTCTTCTGCTTCCAATGGCTTCTTCCCCCCAGCCCCATTTGTGAATCTTCTTTGCAGAATGGGGTTTAAAATCTGGCTGTGGGTTTTCTAGTTGATGCCCAAATAGTAAAAGTTCATCTGTTATCACTGTTGTGGTCTGCTTGGTATGTAGACAGACAGAAATCAGGTTTGCCGTATTCTATGTGCTATTCAGAAACAACAGGCAAAACTGTATTTTCCAATGTGTTGTCTTTCTGTACAATCTCTCCTGAGAACTGAAGACCTATCTCTGGACAAGGACTAAGTTTTCAACCAATAACTTAGGGCAGGTGAGAGACATAAAATTTCACAGCTTATTATGACCAGAAGTTGCCACCATCCTCCCTGTGGTGACCGTCACCCGGTAGGTGTGCCAAGGCACGTGGAGACGTGGAAATCGGGTTTCTAGGTGAGAAGACAAGAGAGTGAAACTGGCTGGCTGTCAAAACAGGCTTATCTAATCTGCCCATTGGAAATTGGTGCCACTGATGAGTTTTGCTAATGAGAAGAAAGGGAGAGGACTCTTGGGAGCGGTGCTGGCCTGGTAGTCCCAGGAAAGGAGCTCTAGAACTTTCAGTTGCCAGTCAGTAACGGGACATCAGTGAATGAAGTATTTGCACCAAAAACTTCCGTGCAAAGGGACGAACTGTGCATAGAATTGTGAGCAGTGGGGGAAGTGCTGGGTCCTTAAGTGTCTGAAGTGCACGGGGAGGAACTGAACTTCTCCTGGGGCTGAAGCTCTGGGAGCCTGAATGAAGAGGAACACGAACAGTGGGAAGAAACACCATTTCCTAGAATGTATTGTGCGTCTGTGCGTGTTCGCCACATTTTTCTGGAGTGAGGTGTCCAAATATGTGTTTGCTGTGGAAATAAGGAATGTTTCCAAGCCCTGAAGTGCCTTTTCATGCTTTCAGGACTGGGTGTGTACTAAACCAGCTTTCCTTGTTTTCCAGGGGTCGGTGCCATCTACGTTCGCCGCCGGCCGCGCGTGCGGCTGGAGCCCGTGCAGAGCGGGGGGGGCCAGGAGAGGGGCCTGCGCTCGGGGACGGTGCCCACTCCCTTAGCGGTGGGCCTGGGGGCAGCCTGTGAAGTGGCACAGCAAGAAATGGAGGTACGGGGGAGAAAACTTTTGTCCTGAATTCCAGAAAATAATATAACAGGGCCAACTAAGTTCCAGATTATGTAGGTCTTTTTGTGTCCATGGGCCTGAATTAAATTTGATTCTCATGTTGTAACATTAAGTAGATTCTTTGAGATCTTCAGGGTTGTTTTGGGGTAGTTGGAAGTTGGTTTTCATCTTTCTGAAGTTGATTTTTTCTTGAAGTTGTGTTGCTGTTTAGTCCTGGGCCAGCAGCTATACAGCAAACCAGTTGCTCACTCACCTGTCCTTCTCTGGAAGGGAAAGAGGAGGAAAGACTTGTGAGTTGAAATAGCAACAGATTTAATAAAATAATGGTAAAAGAAAAACAATGCAGAACAATACTTAGCCACTAGAACACATGCTCTGAGCAATGAGCACCAGAAGGCAGACGCAGCGAGCAAAGTGAGTTCAGTAAAGACGTGGAGATAAGAGCAGGACACAGGAATGTCACAGGAATTGGGCCCTGAGCACAGGAACAGGAGCAGGAACAGTGGCCATCAAGGAAAGAGCCATTCCAGGAGTTTACCACTTAAATATGGAATATGAGGTTCATGGTGTGGAACACTCGTGTTGGCCAAGCTGAGTCAACTGGCCTGGATCTGCTCCTCCCTGCATTATAAACCTCTGTACCTGCGAAACATGAGACACGGAGGGACGACCAACAGCAGTGAGCTCTTACATTCTTTCATGCAAAGTCCCAAGCACTGGGGAGTTACTGAAAGAAAACATTAACATGGTGCTATTTTATTGTTCTCAAACCACGTTCAAAACAAAGGACCATGCTATCAACAAGCTCATGAGAAATTACCTTGATTCAGCCAGCCTAGCGCAAGTGGTTTGAATCATGGTTTTCTACAACAGGTTTCCAGTTGGCAGTTTTAGTGTAATACAGCTCTAAGTCCCATTCTGCACACATGTATTAGCAGTGTCTCTGAAATAGAATAAATCATGTTTATGAAATGTATATTGAAAAATTTAGACTACCTAGTCCATTATTATACCTACTAAATGTATGTAAGTTCAAGTTCACTGTAGCTTTACAATGAAGAATTAATTATTTTTCCTAGCTTGGACAGCAAAATTTATTGGTAGGTTTGGTGTCTGAGCCTCTGTGTGCCGCTGCCCCTGTGAGCACTGACACATCCCTTGCAGCTGGAATGTAAAAATGCTCCCCTGTAGTGCCAGTGGGATACATAAGCCAGATGTCTGTACAGGAAGGATCACACTGCTCCCTGGGAGCCAGGCAGGGATCCACCATCCGAGCGGGGGCTCTGGAAGCCTCATTAGGGGCTGCAGAGCCCAAATTCTGCACGAGCTTCACATCTGGATTCTCCTCTTCTCCTGGCAGAGTTTTGGTGTTTCTAAACCAAGTAATATCTGCAATAGCCTTGTTTTCTACCGAAGCTTTTTCAGACATGTAAACAGGTGTGAATTGCACGTGGTGTGTATGGTTGTGTCTGTGTACCGGGGCTGACACCAACCCTTACTGCTTCTTAGTGCAAATGACCTCATTTTTCAGCCTAGAACCAGGCACTGCACATGGGCAGTTCTTATTGCGTGGGCTTTGTGTTGTAAAAACGGAGTTCCCAGTCATTTGCAAGTCCGTGTCTTTATTAGGCGAGTAAGGGGCACTTACTGTAATAGATGCCCTTTCTGGTCTTGCAAAATGCGTCATCTTATGCGTTACCTAACTTGTCTTAAAGCACAAAGAACTCGTGACTTTGATGAAAGCCAATTTGGCAGCTTGTGCGTATAGAATTTTCTGAACGGTTTCGAACGGTTTTGAAGGTTGAGCTAGCTAGGACCAAACTGGTAATTCTCTTTTAAAACAGTCTCCTGAGTAGGCAAAGTGACAGTTCTCTTTGTTTCAGATGTGTTCTCTCCCAGTCTAACCATACCCAGCTGCTTCAGTCTGCTCGTGGCTGGTGACACAAAGCAGTTTGAATCAGGTCAAACTCCACACTGATTTTTATCTTCGTCTCTTCTCTGGTGTCTTTGCTAGTACGACCATAAGCGAATCTCCCAACTGGCAGAACGACTGGTTACAAAAATAATGAGTGAAGTTCCTCATGTGGTTATGAATGGAGACAGAGAGCATCGATATCCAGGTAACGAGCACAGTCCTGAGCCTGTTTGAACCATCTAGTTCCTGTGTTAATGACCATGACTGAATAATGCACTTTAGCCACATGTTGTGCAAGTGCTGCCGTATGGGGTAGGATTTGCCCCAGATTTCAGTTCTTTTTTCTATCTGATTTATTTGTATGTAGGGTGCATCAATTTATCTTTTGCGTATGTGGAAGGGGAGAGTCTTCTGATGGCTCTGAAAGACGTGGCTCTGTCTTCAGGAAGGTAGGTGGAATGTGTGGGAAGGATAGCAGTGTATTTTGGAGAGAAAATAACATCTGCTAAAGGAAGGACAAACTACAGATTGGACTTCTCTGTGCCCCATATTTGCTTATTCAGTTAATGAGTCAGCCTGGCATTGATTGCATTCTAAGATGGTGTTTCTCTGAAGTGACACATTTCAAATGAAGGTTAAGTTTACTCATCCTGAAACAAAAATAAACACAAATCCCCTAGAAATTCCTACCTGCCAGCCTTGCAGACTGGTTACCTACCGCCTGAGTAGCCTTGGCTTGTACCTGCTGGTGGCACTTTTATTCTAAAGGCTGCCAGTGTTTGAGCAGCTTCTGTCCTTGGCTTGTACCTGCTGGTGACACTTTTATCTAAAGGCTGCCAGTGTTTGAGCAGCTTCTGTCCTTCAGCAGATTTCACACGAGTGGCAGATCATAGTGAGGCCAGACAAGTATTGGAGTTCAAGTACCTCATAGTGCTGGTGTTTAATGCAGAAGCAGAAGGAAAGTTGAATACACTTTTATGAAGCTCTAACTCTAAGGGAGTGACCAGTAACGTTTCTGTTACTAAGGCAAACCTGATGGGTATGATGTTAATGGGGTGTAAAGATGCCTTCTTTCCCTCACCTTTGAGAACAAAGCAGTCAGCATATCTTAATTAGAAATGTGTTGATACTATGAACAGGAAGAACAAGTCTCTTGACTGTCTCTGAAGCCAAACACTTGTGTGATTTGAAAATCTCTTCCGAGGCTCTGCTTTGTGCACCAGAGAGCTGTAAACAGCTCTGGTTTGTGCCACATGCTGCTACCTGTAAAAATCGAGTAACACCACGGAACCACTTTTGCCTCCTGCTTCACGATGCAGGTTGTCTACTGAGGCCTGTAACTGGATCATCTTGCTCTGGCTGGATTCGTCTGTGCACTGTTTGTCATTGATTTGTTCTGCTGCCAAACAGCAGCTGGTGAAGTCTTTTGTTTTAAAGTTCCTTTTGGTGTGTTACCTTCTCTGGCTAGTTCTGTCTTGGCTCCATTTCACGGCCTTCCCTTCAGCTCCCTCTCTGTCAGTACTCCCACTGCTTCTGCTCGGCACTGAGTTTATTCTTATGCGCTATCTGTGCTCTCTTCTCTTACCTCATACTCCTAAGTTATTATCCTCATTCCCCCTGCCTGCCCCTTCCATTCTTTTCTTCAGCAGCAGAAACCCCTCTTCTTGCTTGTGTTCACTGGAGGGTTCTAAGAGGCTGGGGAAGCTGATAGAGGTTGTTGTAAAGAGTCAGAGTGATACTGAATGTCTGTAAGTGACCTGCTCTTTGCTGGAGGAGATTAGCAAGGTGTTACTTCAGTGTAGCACCAGACATTAACAACAACTTGACATTTTCCTGCCTTCCCTTTCTCCAGTGCTTGCACGTCAGCTTCTCTGGAGCCTTCCTATGTTTTGCGGGCAATCGGAACAGACGAAGACTTGGCTCACTCATCTATACGGTGCGTAGAGTTGTCTTCCCTAATGCTTCCAAATATTTTTCTTCTCTACTGAAAGCAGGTGCATTTGTTCTACCACTCTATGCATATTATTCTAGTCCTTACTGAGTTTCTTTTGGTTTAGATTTGGCATTGGTCGTTTCACTACAGAGGAAGAAGTAGATTATACAGTGCAGAAGTGCATACAGCATGTGAAGAGGCTGAGGGAAATGAGGTGAGACATCTTATTGAATGAAAAGACTTTTTAGGTATCATAACCATTTGAAGAGTTGGATTTAGTTGGAATTGTTTGCTTCAAATCTCTGGTGGTGTCTCTGTGCGTAAGCAAGCAGTGTTGCCAGAGCGGCCTGATCTTAGAGTGGGCCTGATCTTAGCAGTGACCAAGTTTTAAGGAATCAAGCCTGATAACAAACCTTCTCCCAGATCGTGCCTTTGGGAAAGAACATGAGTAGGACAAGCGTGCATGGCAGTACCTACAAGTTTCTAAGCCAGAGGGAGAATTATTGAGTTTATGTTTCGATAAGTTGTTTTATTTTGGTGAAACGGAAAGGCTCCTGACTCCTCTGGTCAGTGTCAAATGCAAGAGCTCAGTCTCTAGAGACACGAGTACTTTATGCCCAAAGCAGGAGCTTTGGAGAGGTGGAGAACCTGCCCTCGCACCTCATGAGATCTGAAGCTCACTGACCTCCAGAAGGGGAGACTGGTATCTCTTACGTGCCTGTGTAGCTGAAGAAATTGTTTGATTATTGTTGTTGATGTTGTCCTGTGCATTTTAAAAGTCCTCATTTTTCTCCTTTCTTTACAGCCCCCTCTGGGAAATGGTGCAGGATGGAATTGACCTTAAAAGCATTAAATGGACTCAGCACTGAGAAAACATCGCTGTCCATGGACTAGATGCGAATGTGGATTAAAGTGCATTTTTTGTACATTCTTGGACAAATTATGCAGCACTTCTGGGTTTTGACACTTGCAGTTTGACTGGAAAACTACCCTTTGTGACGAAACTAGTATTTATCCTGGAGAAAGGCAGGATGATGTAACACCCATTGCATTTATATTGACACACAGAAATTTATGCTAAAATGTAATTTATTTGGAAATGTATTTTCTGGTAAGAAAATGAGATCAGTGTGTTGCCTTTGGGCCAGTGGAATCCTGGTGAGAGTTTGTTGCTTCTCAGTGTAAAACATCCCGTGTCGCTGTTCCGTTTGCAGCAGACTGGTTGCCAGGCTGTCTGTCCTTCTGTCTGAGACGAGCATCCTGCAGCAGCAGCAGCTGCTTTTGTGCTGTCCAGATGGCTTGTACTACAAGAAGCGCTCAGGCAGGGAGACGTTTGGCATTTCTAGAGGAAAGGGATGCTGCAGTGTGGCTATGTGCCTTCATAGTTAGGTTGCATGTGCAGTTAAGAACATTTTCTCTTAACTATTTTGGGCTCTTTTTCCTTGTTTTTCTGTTGTGTTTTTTTCAAGCATTTTTTTTTTTAAGTAAGGAAAGAAAACGTGAATGGCTGGGGAGGGGATATGCAGCATATGTCCACTTCAGTTTCAGCACTGTTTTAGTTGAAACATGGCTGGTGTGGGCCGGGGGAGAGCAGATAAAGTGCAATGTCTTCATGCAGTCTGGGGGTTTTGTTTGGGGTTTTTTCCTCCATTTGTGGCGAGTCCTTTGCTCTTCCCCGATGTTGCCCATGGGCTGTTGGCTTCCGTCGCTTTGGGGAGTCTTGCCCGGCTGAGCCTGGATGTTTTGTCTGGGGAGAAGAACCTGCAGCTTCTGACTTGCATGGGAATCCCTGCCCTGCAAATGCTGGGGGAAAGTGTTAAAAAGAGTTTGAGATGAATTCATATCAGTGTTTCTCCTTCTTTACTTTTTTTGGTCTTTCTAAGAGGAAACAGAACCCCATCTGACGAAGTGCCTTTGTTTCAGTTGCATAAGCAGACAGCTCTCAAATTAGTTTTGCTGATTGACGGCTGGTGTAATAGCTGCTGGATTTAACGTATGCTGTAGACAGGACATGTGCAGTTCTGGATGGTGTCTGTCTCAGGGATGAGCCATGGGAGAGCTGAAGCTGAGTCTCATATTACCGAAACGTGTTGTTTTGTTGTTACCAAGGACAGATTTGGTTGGAATGCAAAGCTGATCCTCACATATCCTGTTTGAAATTACTGGCTTTAGCGCTTTCAGTGTTGTGGGGCTGGCACCTTGTATTTCATCACATCATTTTTAAAATGCCCATATGCATAAATAGGTTTTAGAGGCATTGTATGTACTGTGTTTTATCCTTGGGTCATACATGTTTTCTACATTAAGCATGTGATAACACTTCCCAGCATGTTTTAGAACTATACATTTGTGGGATTGTTCTTTGTGTTTCATGGATGATGGAAAAATATAAATAAGTCTTAAACTCGAGTATTTCCAGTCTTTTTGGATCTACTTTTCCGGCAGAACTCTGCAGCACTATCAGTAAGTCGCTAAATTGCAGCCTTTCCTTGGAGAACAGAGAGAAATTCCTGAGTTTTCCATGAACGCTGTCCATGTTGGAGTTTTGGTGAGTCATTCTTCTCAAACTCAGTGCCTGATCTCACCTAATTATTAAAATAAAAAAAATCTAATAGCTTAAATTGTAATTATTTATAGAAAAGGGAGTCCCAGATTTTGAAGATGTGGAGCATCTTTTATGTGCTAAGATTGAAAATATAAATTCTCCAGGTGAAAGTTTGGGAAACACACTGTGAAATGTTTGTTGGAGAATGTTTGTAGGACAAGATGAGGAAAAATGGGTAGTGGAGATTGCCCATGACAGAAAGAAGTAATGCCAAGGATGAACGTCTAGTCGTACACCACTGAATGCAGCTAAGGCTTTTTGCGGGGGAAAATAAATGTCTTTGGGAGGGAAATATTTACAAATGGAACTGCCATTAACTCAGAAGTGAGGGAGCTCTGGGGTTTTGTGGGTTTTTTTTGGTGATTAATTGGAGCCACTTGCAAGGAATTAATAATACAAGGTGAGACTACCAGGATGGTGAGGATTTAGTGTCACCATTTTGCAAGTGTCATAAAAATTGAACCACTGTGACAAATGAGAATAAAATAAACTTTCAGTACTGCAAGATCACACAGAATCCCAGAATGTCAGGGGTTGGAAGGGACCTGGAAAGCTCATCCAGTGCAATCCCCCCATGGAGCAGGAACACCCAGCTGAGGTTCCACAGGAAGGTGTCCAGGCGGGTTTGAATGTCTGCAGAGAAGGAGACTCCACAACCTCCCTGGGCAGCCTGGGCCAGGCTCTGACACCCTCACCATCAAGAAGTTTCTTCTCATATTTAAATGGAACCTCCTATGTTCCAGTTTGCACCCATTGCCCCTTGTCCTGTCACTGGTTGTCACCCAGAAGAGCCTGACTCCATCCTCCTGACACTCTCCCTGTCCATATTGATCCCCATAAATCAGTCACCCCTCAGTGTCCTCTTCTCCAGCACCAGAGCCCCAGCTCCCTCAGCCTTTCCTCACACGGGAGATGCTCCACTCCCTTCAGCATCTTGGTGGCTGCGCTGGACTCTCTCCAGCAGTTCCCTGTCCTTCTGGAACTGAGGGGCCACAACTGGACACAATATTCCAGGTGTGGTCTCCCCAGGGCAGAGCAGAGGGGCAGGAGAACCTCTCTGACCTACTGACCACCCCCTTCTAACCCACCCCAGGTACCATTGGCCTTCCTGGCCACAAGGGCCCAGTGCTGGCTCATGGTCACCCTGCTGTCCCCAGGACCCCCAGGTCCCTTTCCCCTGCGCTGCTCTCTAATAGGTCATTCCCCAACTTACACTGGAACCTGGGGTTGTTCCTGCCCAGATGCAAGACTCTACACTTGCCCACAGCCCGGCATTGCCTGGCACTGGGTCGTGGCCGAGGGTCCATGGGTGCAGAGCCCCAGCAGCCCTGGGCCGGCAGGGCAGCACAACTCCTGCAGCGCTGGCAGGAGCCCCGTGCAGCTCCGCATCCCCGCGGGGTCACACTGCCGCCACCTCTCCTGCAGCGTTCCCTGACCTCCGCAAAGCGCTTCGGTGCCTGCGCTGCTGGGGAGGTCGGCCCAGGTCACAGATCCCTGACCCGCTGCTTGGCGGGGCCGGCTCTGCAGGCCCCTTCTGTAGTGTTCACCTGGGCTGCTCCTTGTTCAGTGCAGCAGGAAAGTGCCAGCCCAAACAAACAGCAGCCTGCAAAGAGGCTTTTAACCCCTTCTATTGCCATCTGTTGAAGAAACACCAGGTGTGACAATGGAAGCTGTACCCTGATCTGCAGGGACACCTCTGTCCTGTGTGTGCCATGCACAGGACGCTGGTGACAGCATGGGGCCAGAGTTTTACAGTAAAGGTTTGCTTAGCGCTTTTATTGTAAATCTGTTCTGCTTGTTCTGTCCTGGAAGGGAGAGAGCAGCCCCTGCAGGACACAACCATCATAGTACCATGAATCTCTGGTGCCTAATAAAAACAATAAATGCTCTGGAGAGGTGTCAGTGAGGATGCTGGGATGGTGTGTGCAGCAGGGACTGAGAAGGATGAGCGGAAACTCATTAAAAAGGGAAAGTGCTATTTTGCAAGAATATTCCATGCAATACTTCCTCAGCTGCACGACAAAGGCAACGACAGGAACAAACCTCTCTCAGATAGAATCAGCAGTTGCTCCAGTAGCACAGCCGGGTGGACACTCCCGAGCTGCAGGGAGGGAGACGAAGAGAAGCCAAGTGCCTTGTGCCTGCAGAAGTGCCATAAGAAACTCAAGAGTTGGGAGAGGAACTTCTGAATACCAGAGCTGCTCATCGAGTACCACGTTACAAAGCTTCTCCCTGAAAAAACAGGTAAATACAGAGGACTCTGCCTAGAAGCGGTATGAATTATGATAGATGATGTTCTTTATGTGTTTTCCCCTCCTTTAAGAATTACTACCTCTTCAAATAGTGAAAAAGGGAAGAAAGGAGCTTTTGGAGCATCAGAGAACTGCAATTCCTGCACTCCACCTCAACCAACCAACCAAAAAGACATTGCTATACGCTGTTCAGCTGGGTTAAGACACATATGAAGCCCCATCCTCAGGATTCTGTCCTCCTAAACATTTTTCACACACAGCCTTTTATGTCAACAAAAAATAAAACTGGCTGAAAGACTGCTATGGCTAAATGAGCACAGTCCTCCACAGCGTAGGAAGGGAATCTAACAGCATATTAACACTCATCTTTACACAGAAGGAACAAGGAAGTATCCATTCAGCCACATTTGTTTTCAATTTAAAGTAAATATAGACATATACCACTAAAACTATGGATAAGTCTCCACAAGATGAGAGTTGTACTGAGGCCATGGGGGGAATATATACACTCAAATATGTACAAACACTTTAAAAAGAACTATAAACACTCTAAATGGCTCCCACCTTTCCCCTCAATTTCTTTGCTTCTGGTTTAGCTTGGTAAGCATCATGTGAGAATGAAGTGATGAACACAGAACTAAAAACAGTCATTGAAAAGGACTACAAGAAACAATTTGAGTGAGATATCAAATAAGCAAACCTTTTAACATTGCCCCAACTTGGCAACATCCACAAACAGCGTCATTTCCTGCCTCTGGTGACAGAATTCAATGGAAACAGCCTTACAAACTTTTCAAGGTTGTGTTACCATGTGGAAACAGCTTAAAGGAGAGAGGAGTGTCAGAAGAGCTGATAGCTTTCAGTTTGGAACAAGAACTATCAATGAGCTTGCCCTGTGCAAAGCAACAACTCCTCCAGTTCTCAGCAGTGATAAGATGCCCGATGGTCTGCAGAAACTCAGCAGGAGCTAGAAATCCACCTTGCACAGAGAGAAGATACTGCCCTGGTTAACTGAACAATGGGAGGGAGAAGAGGACAGAAATGTTCCATCTCCCTGGCTCCAAGAGTCTTGGTCCTGAAGGAACACTCGACCTGGAAAAATGAAAGCTGTAGATAAATACGCAAAAAGCCATACAAAATTTCAAAGCAAACAGAAATCCACATTCTATAAAAAACAAATTAATAGTGCGTTTTGGAATGACTGCTTTAGATACTTCATGAGTATCATGTTTCCTCTTATCAATCTTAAATTAACCAGGAACCTCCTTCTTGGTTTCCACCAATACTGTTTCCTTTGACTTCAGCATCCTTGACGAATTCTCCCAGACTTGTAAACTGCTTTCTACATCTCATCAGAAGAGAAAGCTGGCTGGAAAGTAACGTTGGTAGCCTATGAATCTCCTGCTCTTAAAAGATGCAAGTGCATTATCTCATTGCAGGGTAACACCTGCTGAAATGGATTCAAACCACATTTCACTTGTGCTTGGCATTCTAGATGTCCTGAAGGTTTTTCAGAAAGTTAAATATCCTTACACCATGGTAATCCTCATGCCCCAAAGACCTCTGAAGGTCTCCTCATGATCTTTATTTGCAAAGTGCTGTACGTTTCACTTGTTTTAAGGCAAGTTCTCCTTCCTGCCTTTATGCAACATTCACATGTCTGAAGGAACCAGAAACACCAGAAATGCCGAAAAACTCTGTTTGAAAAATAAAATTCTCCACTTGTGAGAAAAACGTTATTTTGTCGTTTTGTTCTGTTTCTGGCTTCAAGAATGTTAAGCCCCAGTGAGATGAGTTTGCTTCCCATATTGCCGGTTGCAGAGATGTTTGTCTATACTTGTACATAACCTTTGGTGTCATGTTCTGTTGCTGTTGGTTCCATATTTATACATATGTACCCAAAGTAGCTGAAAGTTGTTCTGCACAGTCATTAAGTAAAACTTTGTATTCCTTTTGGTTTCCCATAATCCTCAGGCACTGAAGGAAACATAATTTGGAACTCAGCCTTTTGATGTACGCTGGTGCTGTCACCTTGGGTCATCGCTTCTAGCGGGTCTGGCTGTTGAACGCAGTGGCTGTTTCTCAGGACTCTGACGGTCCAGAGAAAGTAGTGCCAAGTTAAGTTTCAGAGACCGATGGAGCTTCAAAGTTTCTGCTTCCAGAACAGCAGCTCTGGGCTCCCTGGCCACAGCTGCTAAGGAGGTCAAAAGCTCTTGGCGAAGGTCCGAGAGCTCCCGGCTGCTCTTTGTGCAGCTCTCAATAAAGTCTTGCTTGTGTTTTCGTTCTTGCGCCAGCTGCGTCTGCAGGAGGGACACCTGAAAGAGGCAAAAGGCCGAGCTCAGCCAAGCCCACGCTGTCAGGACCAACCGTAGCTCCACGGTACCGGCCGGCAGGGAAGACACGTCCTCTAACTCCAGCCCCGACAAACACTTTGTCCCTCTCAGTGGGCGGCAACAGGTTCCCAGAGTCACCCTGAACGGAGAGGGAGAGCCCCAGCTGCGCTCAGCTCCTCAGCCACAGCAGCTCTGGGATGTTCCTCTGCCCGCTGTGGAGCAGAGGAGATGGCAGCGCTGGGAGCAGCGCTCCGGGCTTTGTTGCTTGGGGAAACAGCTCAGGACAAATATCCATACAGTGCTCAGGTCTCTGGCTCAGTCCCATGTTGGGATCACGATCAGCACAGAAGAGCAATACGAGACTAATGAGTGCCTGAAGGCTCTAAGCTCTGGCACTACCTCGGATCCCTGGAGCTCTGGCACGATGCAGATACGCTGCTGATTGAGCCACAGGAAAACAGGAAGAGTCAACACCATGAGGACGACTCAAGGGGATCCCCCTTATATATATAAAATACAAATATTCTCTATTTTCTGGTGAGTCCCAGTTTCTGCAGCTCCTCCAGTCCCTCTGCCACCCTGCCTGACCTTCAGGGGTGTCAGAGCCCAGAACCAGGTGAATGATGTGTGTGGCCATGGCCAGCAGCTGTGTCTGACCCTGCCTGCTGCACTCCCTTGCTGACGGCCAAACCAATGCCGGGCTGCAGCGCTGTGCAAAGCTGTGCCCATCAGTGCGGCCAAGGCAGCTCTGGATGAGTTCCCTGCTCCTCACCTGCTGCTGGAACTCGGCCAAGCGACAACTGCAGCACGTGTGGGACTCCTCCTGTGAAGAAAACACAAGGATTTCTTTTTGTCTCCAGTTTAGCCAAAGCTGCGGCCCATATCTGAGTTTTATGAAGTCTCTGCTGGGGGCTGCTGCCACTGGGATTTGCCATCGTTCCTCCCTATGGCCAGACCCTCCTGCCACCCAGTGCAATCCTGTTCTCACCTGTCTAGAAGCCGGCACCTTCCACTGGTCAGAGAGAGACAATCCGCACGCATCTGGCAGCGACCGACCACGGCAACATCTCTTCAGCCTCCTCCGTTCACGTTCCACCTGCCCGTTGGGAAGGAGAAAGGGTCACAGACTCGGGCCACCAAAGGAGTTGCAGAAGGACCCCTGCACATCAGGGCAAGGAGATTTCTGCTCAGAGACTGTCACTTGCACCTGAGAACGTTGGGGCAAAACGCACTCGAAGCAGAATATGGAGGAGAAAGGGCAAGAGAGAGTCCAGTGTGTGTGGACGGGGACACTGGAGCAGGAAGGGTGGTACCCCAGTGAATGTGCATTTGTGAAGGCAACGGGTGCCAGAAGGGAGAGAAAATAGACAGTGAGTGTGCACAGGGGGACGGGGAGAGGGCAGGAAACTAGCAGAGGGCTCCAAAGTGCTGTCTGGGAAACGTGTGGTGTTCCAGGGCACCGGGAGGCTTTGCAGAGGCAGGGAGAGCCTGTTTCACCTGCTCCAGGGTCCTCCTGAGCTCAGCGTTGTACTGCTTCAGCTCCATCTTCTCCAGTTCCAGCCTTGCAACTGCTCCCTGCAGACATTCCAGCCGCTGCGACAGGCGTCTCTTCTCTGAGAGCCAGGAGAGCTGCTCCCCTTCTGCAGCAGCCTGCTGGGGATTCAGAGAGGAGATGGTGGAGCTGGTGCCACACGCAGGTTACAAGGGCCAGAATGAACAAGCCGGGGAGAGTGAGCAGGCTCAGGACTGGACAGGGCCAAGTCCCTTCTTCTCCCCCTGGGCCACAGCCCAAAACAGCCCCAAACTCTCTTCCCAGGGGCCCCCTGCAGGTCACCTGGGAGAAATCCACACTCATTTGCCTTCCTGCTTTTTTGGCTGGGTCGTAAGTACATCCGGAATGGCAATGAAGCCTTTAACCGGATCACGCAACAGTACCAATTCCATTATTTTAATACAGCGGAAAAGCTGTTCCTAAAAATCTCCATCTCTGAAAGCATGCTCTAAGCACCATCGGTGTCGCTGCTGTTCAGCCATCGGTATAAAACTCTACCGAGTTCCCTACATTAGTGTGGTCAACCGTGCCCTTTCCTTGCCATGGCAAATCCTCCCCAGGACACGCTGGCCAAGCTGGCCAGACAGGAGAGAACCAACGACCCAGCCCCAGCCGGGGGACTGCAGTTCATTTTAACGTCGAGCTCCGTCGTTGCGTCTGTAGTTCTGGGCTGGGCAGAAAATGTTCCAGCAGGTGAACGGTCTCTGGGCGGCCCTGCACAGACAGGCTGGCCCACTGGCTGCGCTCATGGGGCTTTGGACAAGCAGGTCGTGCAGTTATCACAGAATCACAGACTGGTTGGGGTTGAAGGGACCCTCTGGAGCTCATCCAGTCTGACCCACCTGCTAATGCAGATTGACCAGAGCAGATCACACAGGATTACATCCAGGTGGGAGACTCCACACCTGCTCTGGGCAGCCTGTTCCAGGCTCTGGCACCTCACAGTAAAGAAGTTTCTCTTCATGTTTAGACAGAACCTCCTGTGTTTCAGCCTGTGCCCGTTGCCCCCTAAACCTATCACGGGACATCACTGAAAAGAGTCTGGTCCATCCTCTTGACACCCACCCTTCAGATATTTATCAACATAAACAAGATTCCTCTCAGCTTCTCTTCTCCAGCTGAACAGCCCCAGCTCTCTCAGTCTCTCCTCCTCAGAAAGATGCTCCAGCCCCCTGATCATCTTCATAGCCCTTCAATGGACTCCCTCCAGTAATTCCTTGTCCTTCTTAAACTGGGGAGCCCAGAACTGGACGCAGTAACTCCAGATGTGGCCTCCCCAGGGCAGAGTGGAGGGGGAGGAACAACCTTCCTCCTCATGCAGCCCAGGTACCATTGGCCTCTTGGCCACAAGGGCACATTGTTGACTCATGGTCACCCTGTCGCCGACCAGAACTCCCAAGACCTCTGCAGAGCTGCTTTCCAGCAGGTCCGCCCCAACCTGTATTGGTGCCTGGGGTTGTTCCTCCCCAGGTGCAGGACCTTACACTTGCCCTTGTTGAATTCCATCAGGTTCTTCTCTGCCCAGTCCAGCCTGGCCAGGTCTCTGGATGGCAGCACAGCCTCTGGTGTGTTGGCCACTCCTCCCAGTTTGGTGTCATCAGCAAACTTGCTGAGGGTGCCCTCAGTCTCCTCATCCAGGTCACTGATGAACAGGTTGAACAGGACTGGACCAAACACTGACCCCTGGGGAACCCCAGTAATTATAGGCCTCCAAGCAGACCCTGCACCATTGATCACAACCCCCTGAGCTCTGCCATCCAACCAGTTCCTGATCCACCTCACCATGCATTCGTCCAGCCCATACTTCCCGAGCTTGTCTCTGAAGATGTTGTGAGAGACAGTGCCAAAAGCCTTGCTGAAGTCAAGGTAGACAATGTCCACTGCTCTTCCCTCATCTCCCCAGCCAGTCATGCCATCATAGAAGGCTATCAGTTTGGTCAAGCATGATTTGCCTTTGGTGAACCCATGCTGACTACTCCTGATAACCTTAGCTTCCTCTATATGCTTGGAAATGACGTCCAGAATAAGTTGTTCCATCACCTTTCTGGAGTTGGAGGTGAGACTGACTGGCCTGTAGTTTCCTGGGTCATCCTTTCCCTTTTTGAAGGCTGGAGTGTCACTGGCTTTCCTCCAGTCCTCAAGTACCTCTCCTGTTCTCCAAGACCTTTCAATGATGGAGAGTGGCTTTGCAATAACATCTGCCAACTCTCTCAGCATTCGTGGGTGCATCCCATTGGGGCCCATGGATTTGTGGATGTCCAGATTGTCTAAACTATCCCTAACCTGATCCTCCTCAGCCAAGCAAAAGTCTTCCTTTTACCAGACTTTCTCTCCTATCTCTAGGGTCTGGGATTCCTGAGGGCCTTTTTTAGCATTAAAGCATTAAAGATGGAAGCAAAGATGGCATTCAGTAACTCTGCCTTCTCTGTGTTACCCGTCACCAGGACACCCTCCTCATTCAGCAGCGCACCTACGTTTTCCCTAACTGTCCTTTTGCTGCTGGTGTACTGGAAGAAGCCCTTCCTGTTGTCTTTGACATCCCTGGAGGGATTTAATTCCAAGCGGAGGTTGGCTTTCCTCGCCACATCCCTGCCTATTCTAATGGCCACCTTATATTCCTCCCAGGTGGTCTGTTCCTTTTTACACATCACATAAACATCATTGTTCCACCTGAGTTTTGACAGGAATATATATTCCTATGTCTTTATGGGAACCATCTTTAGAATCCTTGAGAGACATTTCAGTTGGCTGGTGGTCCCTCAAGTGCCTACCTGATGATGAAACCGGTCCGTGTCCCTCTCTGAAACCATATTGTGCAGGATGGCTGCTTCTGCCCTCAGAGTCCCAGTGGCCATTTCACTCCTGCTGAGGGCGAGAGTCAGTGCTCGTGCCTTCTCCTGCCATTCCAGTTCTCTGCTTTCCGTCTGCTTCAAAAGAGCAGCCACACGCTCCAGTTCTTCCCCCTTTGCTTTCCTCTCCTCTTCCAGCTGTTGGGTCAGCTCCTTCTGCCTTCTCAAGAGACTGTCTCTCTCCTGGACAACTTGCCTCTTCTCTGCCTCCTCTTCCTCCCACTTTTGGAGTCTCTGGATTTGTTTCTTCAAGGTCTCCCCATCATCGTTCCATTGCAGAGCTGATGTTAATTGTTTCAGGAGGTCACTCTGCATCCTAAGCTCTTGTTCTCTCCCCTTCAGAGTCTCCTCTAAATACCTGACCCTGTCTCTCTGGTGCTTGAGCTTTTCATCCTTCTTTGGAAGAGTCTGTTGAACATGCTGGAGTTCTTCCCATTCCTCTTCTAATTCTCTTTGCTCACCTTGAACCTTGGTCTCTTGTCCCCTCTCAGGGCAGACTTCTCCCAGGAGCTTCTCCTGCTCTCTGTGGTGTCTAACCTCTTCAGTCTTCTGGCTTAGCCTGACCTGGAGATTCTGCAGGGTGTTCAGTTCTTCTTCATTGTCTTCATCCCTCTTCCTCATCACTTCCTCAAGCAGATTGACTTGCTTCTGGCATGATGTTAGAGCTATTTTCATGTTTTCTTCACAAAGCTGGAACATGTTAATTTGCTCTGTCTGCTGAAGGAACTCCAAACAGTTCTCCTTCACTATTTGGCTCATTTTGTCTAGATCCTGCTGCAGACTCTTAGCCTGCTTGCCTTTCAACTCCTTCTGCTCTTGAAGGTCCCGGACATGTTCTTGCAAAGACACTATCACCTGATCTCTAGCTTCTAAAGAAGATTCAGCACATTCTAATTTTTGCCTTATGGTTTTGGTCTGCATAACTGCCTCCTCCTTTTCCTGCTGAAGCTTAGAGACAGCCCCCTCCAGAACCTCTATCTTGCTTTCTCTTTCTTTTAGAGTCAGTTGTGCTGCTTGAAGATTTCTTTGCTCACCTTCATGCTCTTTCTCCTTTTCCTTGTATGCCTCACATTGCTTTCTAAGCGATAACATTTCTTGCTCTTGTTCCTTTAGCGCCACTTGAAGATGCTGCAGAATTTCCTTCTGCTTTTCAGAGTCTTGTTCTTGATTTTGGAGGGTCTCAATCACTTCCTTCTGAGATTGAATCAGGAAATCCTTTTCTTTCAGTATTGCCTTAGTGCATTCTATGTCTCTGTGTAAGACATTCGTCTGTTTTTCTGTTTTTTCCTCATAGCTCCTTCTTTGTTGCTTTTGGATGTCTATGAGTCTGTCCTTTTCTTTTAAGGTTTCTAAGGTCTGCTCCAGTTGGTCATGGACAGTCCTTAACTGCATTTCCATGACTTGTGCAGCTTCCTGGCTTTGCTTTTGTTGTGACTCAAGTTCTTCATCTTTTTTAGCTAAAGAAAGTGTCATCTTCTCTACTTGACCATGAAGCTCTTGCAGGCGCTCCTCTTGCTGTTCTCTGTACTGCTGCAGGAGTCTTAACTGATCCCTTTGAGAATCACACTCGCTCTCTCTGTCCTTAAGAACTGCCCTCAGGTGTTCAAGGTTTGTGTGCAGAGATTTTGCCTGTTCTCCCTCTGCTTCCAGTTCTTGAATCCGCTGAGTCAGAGATGTAAGCTCTGAATTTTTTATCTTCAAGTTTTCTTTCATATGATCAAGATCCACAAGCAGATTTTTCACTTGTGATGCACCATGTTGTTCTAGAATCATTATTCTCCCCTCCTGGAATTGGATCTCCTGGTCTCTCTCCTCTAGCTCTTTGGTCATTTTACTGACAGCAGTCCTCTGCAATCCTAATTGCTTCTCCAGCTCCGCTATCAGTTCTTGCTGGGATCTGATCTCCTGCTCTCTCTCCTCCAGCTCTTTGCTCATCTCACTTACAACAGTCCTCTGCAGCTCCTGCTGCTTCTCCAGCTCCCGGATCTGGTCTTGCTGGGATTGCACCTGCTGGTTTTTCTCTGCCATGTCCTTCATAACCTGATCAAGAGCAGTTCTCTGCATTTCTTTCTGCTTTTCCAGCATTCTCACCTGTTCCCGGTACAACTGTGTTTCTCCCTCCCTCTCTGACAGGACACCAGTCACATGAGTGAGAGTCTCCTGCAAAGCTTTTCCCTCTGCTGCCTCTTGCTGCAGCATCCGCATTTTCTGCCACTGCATTTCCACCTCCTCATTTTTCATTTTTAAGATAGACAAAGTAGTTTGAAGTTCTTGTTCAAGGCAGTGGTTCATATCTGTTGCTGTGTTTGCTTGGCTCTCAGAGGCTTTGACTGACTCCTGGAGACGTTCTCTCTCCCATACCAGCTTTTCTTTAACTGCTTCCAGCCTGTCCCGTTCATGCTGCAAAACAGCAAGACAAAGATCAAGTCATTCCACCTGTCGGTGTTTGCTTTTCCTACTGGGTTTGCACTCCTGGACAGTGCCAGCCCAGGGCTGCCTGCTCTCTCCTGCCTCTCGGGGTGTTCAGACCTTTCCTGCACCTCCAGCTCCGGCTTTCCCAGCTCGCTCAGCCCGTCCCACCTTCCTCTGTGCCCTTCCCTGACCCTCCCAGCTCCAGTGTGTTCTGCTGCGGAGGAGCCGCCTGAGCCGAAGCCAGGATGCACTTTAGTGCATTTTGGGGGGGTTTGTTTGGCCCTCCACTGTGTGGAGGTTTCGTGGCACCATCCTCTAGAACCCCACTGTCCCCCCTTGAAGGAGTAATGGCCAGATCACACTCTGTCATTCTGCGTTTGAAATCAGGACTGGTTTTCCCCTGGCAGACATACATAATTAGCTGGATCTGCACTTCTTGTTTTTCAAATTTCTGTATTATTTCCTTACTGTCTGCTCTCAGCTGGGCAATGTTGAACAGCTTTCTATTATTAGCAAACTTTGTCTTCTCCCCCCTTTTTCCAGATCCAGATATGTAGAAATCTAACTAGGGATTTGGACACAAATAAATGCCCAAACCATGCAATGTAAATAGAGACAAGTTTGAAAATTACTTGGACTTAAGCTTTAAGGGCAGAAATCTTCAGAACTGAGGAAAATAAACACCCTGAATCATAACTGAGTTTTTATGACTAGGGTATCTTTTTCCACTTCTTCAGAAGAACACAATTGGAAAAGCGAAACCAAAAAACAACCACTGGTATAAACTATATTCTTCTGCCCTTTTCACGGTCTGTGGTGTCTCCACATAGTCTGTGACACTGGTCATCTTCATGACCTTTCCTTTATGACTGTTTTCTTTCCCAAGGTGATGACCCTGCTAGCTCAGCTCCAGGGCCTGGCAGGAAAGCAACAGTCTGGGAAACAAGGAATGATGAGTGGAAGGAAGGGGACAATGGAGGAAACTTGGTCAGCATCGGAGTACTCTGTAGCTTCTAAGATTTGGACAGAACCTGTACACGACCACCCAAAACAAGCTCTCCACTGCAAAAAAGCTGCTCCTTAGGCTTATTAACAGAAGGCCAAAAATTATGTAAGAAACGGTCCTTTACAGCATCTGCCAGCCTCACCAGGACATCCTTTCTTTGCTTCTCAGTGCTCTCGAGTTTCCTTTCCAAAGATGCCATCTCTTGATGTAGGGTCACAGTCGCCTCCTTTAGAGCAGCAGCCTCTTCCTGCAAGGCAGCTTCTAGAGAGTTCTTCTTGCGTTCTGCCATCTGTGTCTCTGAAGCAGTAAAGGTGAAAGAGAAGGTGAAAAGCAAAGCAAAACTGAACTGATTTGCCTCCTACAGATAAAACACCATTTTCTTAACTGTCTGTCTGTATTTTCCAGGCCCTCAGCCCACAATGACTCTCAAAGCAGACATAAATAAAGGAAACTTTCAGGCAGAGAAAAAAAGAAGAATGAAAGTGTTAGAAGAAGACAAAAAACATGTTTGCTCTTCTGCCTGTTGAAAGGCCAGGGCTTCAAAAAGGGCAAGAAGGAGGAACCTGGGTAACTATAGACCGGTCAGCCTCACCTCCGTCCCTGGGAAAGTAATGGAACGGCTTCTCCTTGGTGCCATCTCAAGGCATATCAAGAATAAGAGGGTTATTAAGGGCAGTCAGCGTGGCTTTACCAAAGGTAAGTCATGCTTGACTAACCTCATAGCCTTTTATGAGAATGTAACAAGGTGGATGGATGATGGCAGAGCGGTGGATGTGGTCTACCTTGACTTCAGTAAAGCCTTTGACACAGTCTCCCATAGCATCCTCACAGCTAAATTGAGGAGGTGTGGTCTGGACAATAGAGTAGTGAGGTGGGTTGCAAACTGGCTTAAAGAGAGAAGCCAGAGAGTGGTGGTCAATGGTGCGGAGTCCAGTTGGAGGTCAGTATCTAGTGGAGTGCCTCAGGGGTCAGTACTGGGGCCAATATTATTCAATATATTCATTAACGATCTGGACGAGGGAATTGAGCATACTATCAGCAAGTTTGCTGATGACACCAAGCTGGGAGGAGTGGCTGACACGCCAGAGGCTGTGCTGCCATCCAGCGGGACCTGGACAGGATGGAGAGTTGGGTGGGGAATAACCTGATGAAATTTAACAAGGGAAAGTGTAGAGTCCTGCATCTGGGCAGGAACAACGCCAGGTTCCAGTGTAAGTTGGGGAATGACCTATTAGAAAGCAGTGTAGGGGAAAGGGACCTGGGATCCTGGTGGACAACAGGATGACCATGAGCCAGCACTGGGTCCTTGTGGCCAGGAAGGCCAATGGTACCTGGGGTGGGTTAGAAGGGGGTGGTCAGTAGGTCAGAGAGGTTCTCCTTCCCCTCTACTCTGCCCTGGTGAGACCCCATCTAGAATATTGTGTCCAGTTCTGGGTCCCTCAGTTCCAGAAGGACAGGGAACTGCTGGAGAGAGTCCAGCGTAGGGCAACAAAGATGATTAAGGGAGTGGAGCATCTCCCTTGTGAGGAAAGGCTGAGGGAGCTGGGTCTCTTCAGTTTGGAGGAGACTGAGGGGGGACCTTATTAATGTTTATAAATATATAAAGGATGAGTGCCACGAGGACTGAGCCAGGCTCTTCTCGGTGGCAAACAATGATAGGACCAGGGGTAATGGGATCAAGCTGGAACACAAGAGGTTTCACTTAAATTTGAGAAAAAACTTCTTTTCAGTGAGAGTGCCAGAGCCTGGCCCAGGCTGTCCAGGGGGGTTGTGGAGTCTCCTTCCCTGGAGACATTCAAACCCGCCTGGACATGTTTCTGTGTAACCTCATCTGGGTGTTCCTGCTCTAGCAGGGAGATTGGACTGGATGAACTTTTGAGGTCCCTTCCAATCCCAATCATACTGTGATACTGTGTGATACTGTGAAGGGTGCGGCAGCACATCACCCACAGTGTTAGAAGCAGGTTGAAGCAACATAGATGAAACCAGGACAGAGACAATAGGTGAGAGTCAGATCTGGTGTCCTAAAGGGAAATAAGCAAAAGTGAAGACTGACTATGACACCGTTAACTGACCAGGAAGACTCAAGAGATGTTAGAGGAAAGAAGTCAATGTTGTGCTTGAAGATGCACTTTGGTATTTGTCCAATATAATGCTAGGGGAATATGTTGTGCACTGGCAGAAAAAAAGAAGAAAGGAAATATTCAGTGATACGAGGACAACAGCAAGGCAAGAACAATGGAGCATCATGCCAGACCTGAAACCAGAAGGACTACAGATAGACAGGATCTAAAACTAAACTAATAGCTGAAACTAACTGACGGGAACTAAAGAGGGAAAGAACTAATTGGACAGGCAGGATCCATCCAGCGGCAGAATTTGAAGCACAGAAGCTGTTATAATATGTAACGTATGTAGTAAAAACTACATATGTTCCAGAAAAAAGTGATGATCTAAAGCCTGGAAAACTCTCCTGTAAAGAGTTTGAAAAATGATCAGCAGTTCCATCTCAGAGAGGGATCTTAAAGAAATACTGAACAGGTAAAGGCGCGACATGAGCAGGCAAGAGCCTGTGGGGAAGGCAATGAGCCAAGCCCGCACCTCCCTGTTCCTGTCGTCTGAGACAAGGAAAACCATCCTGATGTGGAGAGTGGGAAAGCAGTGAGAGAGGAAGGAGCAGGGATGCCTGTCCAGAGGTGATATAGAGAGGCCAATAGCCCCAGAGGCTCTGGGATGGCCTGGAGAGGAAGAGGTGACTACATGTGAAAAGCTGTTTACAGATAAACGAAGTGTGAACACGTTAGCAAAGGCATAAGAAAGAAGTGGCTAGGGAACAGACACCAAATCAATATCAGCAAGAAAACACGTAAGAAAGATGCAGTAGCACTAGGGACCAGAGAACCAGGAAAAGCAGCAGCGGAAGCGATGCAGTTAACACAGGAGCTCAACACTGAACTAACATTCTGTGAATCCGCCGTGTAGGAGGCAAAGGAAGTCAATAAAAACACGGCTTTTGGCAACTTGGTGCTCAAAAAGAGCATATGGAGGGAAGATGCTGTGAGGCATCAAGCTGCACCTACAGAGCAGTGACACGCGACCCGAAAGGCACCACCTGGGCACGTGGATCACCAGGAGCACAGCTGGGTGCACTGCCAGCCACTGCATCTTTCTTCTCCTCTTCCCATCTCCAGGCACTGCACTTTTCCACTGTGTGTTATCAGAGATCCTGCTGCTGAGAAAGGACAGGGCCAGCAGGTTGGAAAGTAGAAGCTGTACCTTCCCGGCTTTGAGCCAGCTGTGTCTGCAGCTCCTGACTCTGGGCACTCAAATGGTCCCTCTCCTCTTGTCTCTTGCTCAGTTCCAGCTCCAAGTCCTGTATCTTCTGCCTTGCATCATCCTGCAAGAAGAGAAGAATCATCTCCCAGAGCCACTGCTGGCAGGAGACAAAGAGGCACAAACACTAAGGCCAAGGTGGGAGGGGGCAGCTGGACAGTAATGGTATATGTGATCAGGATTGTCCCTTCTCCCCATGGCAAGCCAATGTGACCTCCGAGAATTTACACCCGCTCTGGCTTGGGCTCTCGGCCTGTCTGTTCAGTCCAGCAGGACTGGATTTCTGGGTGCGCTAGATACACGTTACCAGATCTTGCTGAGTCTGCTTCAGGTGCTGACGCAGGTCTTGTAGGGCTGTTGCAACTCTGTCCACTGTGAGCTCTGCAGGGAGGCCCCCGGCCTGAGAAACATCACCCTGTTCTGAAGAAAGAAGCCATTCTGTTCCAAGCTTTAATGGAAAGGTGTCCAGCAAACAAGGCTGCTCTATATCCAGGAGGAGGTGGCAGTGCCTTTGACATCATTCTAGAGCTCACATTACAGCAAAACATGTGCCACAGGCTAACGTTATTCTGATGACCACTACTGTCAGCGCTGCCCCAAGGAAGAACGTGCATGCCGTATGACTGATGTGACTTGTGCCCTATTTCATTTTGATGCTGGTCATTTCTCCATGTGCAAACATGGACTTGTCTCTCTGCAGGGATGTCAGGCTTTCCAGACTTCCCAAGGCTTGAGTCAGCATCTATCATATCAGGATAACAAAGAACCACTCCTCCCTCCGCCTGCTCTCCTGTCTGTGCTCTAGAGACGTGTTCATCCGCCTCCCACACTTGCCTGAACTCTCAGTGACTGAGTCTCTGCTGTCACAGATCATGCGGTGCAGAACCAAGCGCAGCTTGTTCAGCTGCGATCGGGCTTCCTGGTGGGCACTGTCCGCCTGCTGGCACGCTGTGGCCAACGCCTTCGCTCTGTTCTCTGCACTACAAAGCCTCAAATGTAGATCAGACATCTCAGCCTCCAACATGCGCAAAGAGTCCCTCAAGCACTGTTCGCCTGCTCGGGACTCCTCCAGATCCTGTACCAGCTGCTTCTCTCGAGTTGCCAGGGCAGCCTCCTTCTCCAAAACCACATCCTGCAGTGACTGCACCTGTAACACAGATGCATGGAACCTCAGGGACAGCGCAACGAAGGAGAAATTCCTTCAAGCAAAAACCACACAGGAAACGGAAGGCACCAAGACAAGGATTCAAGCTGGGCAAAATAAGCTAGAAACAGGTATTTGGTGGCTTAAGGAGACAAAAGGAAGTTTCCCCATTCCTAAAAGAATGGTTGAACTGTCTGTCTTTCCTGCTTTCCAACCTCAAAAATGAAGGTAGAGGGGAGGGTGGGTATCTGTGTGAGAGAAGAGGGTGAGGGTGGGTGGTGGGCAGGGTGAGGTGGCAGATTGAGCATCTCTGCATGGAGAGCGGGGCTGCCAGGGATGGGTGGGGGACAATCGGCACCCTTTCTGGTGCATCTGCAAGGTGACAGAGGAACTGGCTGAGACGAAGTGCCTTCCACAGACTGATAACTGCTTCTGTTTCACCAGATCGGCCAGTGCCCAACAGAGGCAGAAACACCATCTGGGGACGACATTTGTAACAGACACTGAGAAGCTCCAAAGGAGCTTTAATGCTGTGAACCACAAGAGAACAGGGGACAACAGGCAGAACAGAGCAGATCCAGCCTTGATCTAAATGTGCAGAGTCTCTGGGCAGAACACAGAAGGAGCCTATGTTGTTGGGAGGGGAAACAAGTTGGGGTCTACAAGCTGAAGGTGGTATTCTGTCCCTGGAGAAGAGAATGCTGTAAGTCACCTGGTTGTTGAGCTCTTGTATTTCTCTTCTGTGGTCTGAATGGAGCTGCTGAGCCTGGTGAAGAGCAGAAAGAAGCTGAGAAACCTCATTGTGCTGGGCAAGGCTGTTTTCTTCCAGGGTTCTGAGGCTCAGTTCCTTCTCTTCCAGAGACCGAGTCAGCCTGAAAGAGAGCATGCAACTCATTACTGCATGATAGAACATTTAATAAACTCATAAGACTTCCAGCACCAAGGAGGAAATTGCTTTGTCTGATGAGGTTTGTCTAAACAAAGAGGCTGCTTGTTCAGCCCTGTGCCAAGCTGCCAGTCACACCCCATCGTGTGCCCACGACAAAGAAAAGTGAATTACTGGTTAAATACCCTATCTTTTCTGAAATGGGAGTGTGAATATAAACATAACAAAGTCTTGAAATGAAGACATTGGGGAAGAGGAAAATGTTTCTGTTGATTAATGAGACTCCAAGGGGGAGGTTTTGTCAATAATGAAGAGACATTTTCTTCCGCTGCCCGTGTGTCCTGATAGGAACAGCAGTAACTGACAGCAAGGTGATCTTTGGGGAGTTACATCAGATGTAACTAGAGAAACAAAGGCTGATACCAGAATTGGTGATGGAGGTTTGGAGGATGCAGGATACCTCACAGGTGAAGCAAGAGTGCGGTGCCTTTTATTTCTCTGCTTCAATGCAGATCTGTGTTGAAGAGTGGCAGGACTTCACCAGGTGAAGTCACCTACCTACACTTGCTCTTCTTGCATTCCTTGGACAGTCAGTAGCATCTGTAACTGTTGAGGCTCTTTTGAGGAATGAGGAAACAGATGGCACATTCACAGGGGCATCTGGCTTAGTTCAAAATCATGGGTTTAGGATGGCTTCTGCCAAGCAAAGGGATCAGGATGGAAGACGGATACAGATCCCAAATGTTCAAAGTTTACTGGACCCAAGGTGGAACTGATGGATCTATCTAGCTCATTATACTGCAGCTCATCCCATCTCCTCTGGTGTGTTTCAGGTTTGAAACTCCTGCAAGCCTCATGTAACAGTATTAACATGCTGAACTAACAAAAGAACACCTCCTTTTAAGGAAAGGACTACTCCAAAAGCCATTTCTTCAGAAAAACTGTAAGTACAGGATTAAAGGAAAACAAAACAAAAGACAACATCCAGAGAATGAAACACATCTGCATGGATAGTTCAGAACTCTGCTTTGTAGGAAATGTTGCCAGAGCCACTTGTAAACGCAACGATCTGAAAGAAGGAATCCACTAAACAGAATGGAGAGTCTCAAGTGCTTTCATCTACCTGGCTTTGTCACTCTCTAGAACCTTCAACGAAGCCTGAAATTCCATGTTGTGACGCTCTACTTCTTCCCATCGACTCTTTTCCCCCTCCAAGGACCGCAGACGCACTTGCAGTTCCTTGTTCTGATGTTCTGCCTCCTCCCACTGACTCCTTTTCTCCTCCAGGATCTTCTGGAGATGCTCAACCTCCAGCACCTTCTGCCTTGACAGTTCCTGTGCCTCACTCAGATCTTGCTGAGCTTTGCAGCCAATCACTTGCTGGGTCTCTTCGGAGGCTGCCAGCTGAGATTTCAACTCTTCCACCTAAAATAAAACATAACAAAGACTACAGCTTGCCACTGTCAGCCATATCATGTACTGTGAGGACAGGGAAAGAAAAACTTCAAATTTTACCCTGTCTTGACAATACCAGATTCACAACGGATAGAGCTGACTTGCTTAAACATCTAAGTGGGTCACCACGTTCATCTAAAAAAACACCTTAAAAAACAAGCCCAGAAGTAACAGGCCAGCAGAAATCCATTTTGATGATCTCTGGCACAAGCAAATGCACCAGCCCGTCTGCCCAGGGCAGCAGCTGAGATTCACCTGACCAGCGAGTCTCCTTCAGACCAGCTGAGATGGAGACCACGGGCCGGTGCAGGCAGAGGGATTGCCCCGTCAGCCTGCTGCTCTGTGACGAGAAGGCAAAAAGTGGACAGACCACCTGCTTGATAACCAGAGTATCTACTGCTGCCTCAGTCACCTGTTTTTGTAGAGCATCCCTCTGCTGCAGAAGGACTTTCATTTCCTCTTTGGCGGTTTGGAATTCTACCTCGTGCCTCTTCTCCATTGCCCCGATCTTGCTCTGAGCTTCCTCCAGCTCTGCTTGCAGCTTTTCTGTGACATTCTGTGAACACAAATGGAGAGCAAGTTACTAGGACCTGCCATCAGGTCCAGCTTTTTTCTCTTCCTGTCTCAAAATCCCATTCATTCAGCTGCTTCTTTCTGCTTTTCTACCCAGCGCTGCTTGCACTGTCACCCTTCCTTCCTCTTGCTCTTCTCTGGAGCTGACCAGGCTCTGTGCTTTCAGTGCCTGCAGTAGTCCTTGCCTGCTCAGTCCCAGCACTGAGCTTTTCTGTCCTTCCTGCTGCCTTTCCCTCTCTTCCCTGGCTCTCTCAGCCCCTCTCAGCTCACGCTCAGTTGCCAAGGGCCTGTTCCTTCAACCCCCCGAGCAGGCGGACTCACCTGCCCCTTCTCTCCCTGCTCTTCCATCTGCTGCCTGAGCTGCTCTACCCGCTGGCAGGCGTCTGTGAGCTCTCCCTGAGTCTGGCGAAGCAGCTCCAGTAAAGAATTCTTCTCACGCTCCTTTTCCAGCACGACCTGCACAGAAATAAAGAGCAGACAGGTTTAAACTTCCCTCACAAAAGGTCTGTGCCAAGACTCCAAGGCCAATGGGCTCACATGTTCTCCAGGCGCGGTGCTGCTGCTCTCCTGGGTCGTTCTCTGCCCACGGGGAGATGCAGCTTCCTAAAGGACATTGGCAGGATAAACAGGGTCCCTCTGGAACTGAATCTTCAACAAACTCTTAGTCAACTCACAGGAAAACACATGGCATTTCTCAAGTGTCTCGCCTTGCTGGTGAGGGGATCCCTCATCTGCTGCTGCTCCTGTTTGCCCTTCCATGGCAGCTTTTGCCCCCCATCAGCAGCAGAGAAAATTCAAGGCTGCCAGAGGGCTGCAGCCAGAGCTCCTTCAGAAAACTCATGGATTGTGAGTGGGGTTGGGTGAAAATGAGTTCAGTTTTATGGTACTCAGTAGAGTTTGGATCAGAACTGCCATTCCAGGTACACACGGTCATCTCTGAGTACTGCCCTGTCCTGTCAGTACCTGCAGACACAGCTGGGGGTTCTGCTGTCCCCAGGCACCCTGCACACAGGACCTTGGGCAGGACACAAGCGCTGCCAGTGGCCCCAGCCATCTCCCACAGCTCCAGCCTCACAAAAACACACCAATTCTCCTTTCGCAGCCTTTACCTCTCGCTCGGCATTTTCACATCTGGTTTGTTCCTCTTGTCGTTGAGCTTCCACAGCAGCAACTTTCTGCTCCATGTCCACCAGCTGCTTCTCGTGCTCCCTCTCTGTCTCTGCCTTCTCCTGTTGCCATCGCTCCAGCAGCTCCTGCAGCTCTGACTGGTGCCCTTCCCGTGCGCGTGCCTGAGGACGGGAGGAAAACGCTTCAGGATGGAGCCCCAGCCAAGCTCCTCTGAACATGGGAAGCTTCACCCTCCTTTGGGGTTCAGACCCAAAGAAAACCCCTCTGTCCACCAAAAAAGGGCAGCAAGAAAGGAACAAAGTTCCCGTGACTACAGCTGGCAGGAGGGTCAGGACTCTGCCCCATGGGAGACGGGAGGCTGGTAAGAGCCCCCCTGTGCTGCCACGCTCTGGGTGGGACCCCCAACCTGCCCTTGAACTTGTCTCACGCCCACGCTCCATCTGTGGCTGCATTTCCTGTCCCAGCACAGTCCTGTGGGCTCCACGTGCCTTCGAGTACGAGCCATCGGCTCTGCTGCTGGCCTGGCAACGTGCGGCCTGCGACACGCGGTTGCTGCCATTTCACACCTCGGGCCGTTCCTCTGCTAAAGCCAGCCGACCGAGCTTGCTTGAGGAATTCAACATCTCTTGTTTCCTACCAGGTCTTGCAGGAGCCTCTGTATTTCTGCTTCGTGATCGCTCTGCTGAAGTCTGAGGGCATCGTCATGCTGCCGTTCTCTCCGCAAGAGCTGTTGTGCCGCGTTCTCCCGTTCCTGCCTCAGGAGAGATCTCTCTGCTTCCAGCTCACGTTGAAGACACTTCACTTCCCCTGCAAACCCCACAAGTGGCAAGAGTCAGAGTCTACCCAGACCCTGGTTCTGGCCTTACTGACCTCAGCCCTTGGAGTTTCAGTGCTGGAGGGGTCTGTTCCAGCTCATTCACTCCTCACAAGCACTGCGGACAGAGAGCTGGTTTTATACCATCTTGTCTACGCAGGGGATCACCAGAAACAAAACACATGGGGCCTCACCTTGTATCACGTCCTTGGCCTGCGTGACGGTGTGAAGTCGCATCTCCAGGTGACTCTGGGCGATCTCCAGCTGAGATACGCGCTGCTGAGCCTCAAACAGGCTGCGCGCCAGGGTCTCCTTCACCGGCCTGCGGGTTGTGGACACGGAGAGAAATGAGCTTCTTGCTCCTGACACCCACAGGGAGGGATCCCAGTGACAAGTGCTTCAAGATCCCTGCCCCTGAGAACGGAAGAGGGGCTGCATGGACACCCATGTACAGCAAACATATTTCTACCATTTAAATTAGCAATGCGGGTCCCTCTGAGGGAACACCCAGGCTTTCCTTAGGACCCAGCGTAACACAGCAAGCCCAGCTGAATTTCATCTCGACAGTCAAATCTGAAATGGCTGCTGCCTGATGGATGGCACACAGGTAGCAGTTTTCCTGACAACGTCTGTGCCAGCCAGCAAAAGCCCAACCTCTGCTCACAGGTGCATCCCATCAGCACTTCCAATTGCTCTGCAGGGGGACACAATAAGCAGGTTTTTGTCCCCTCAAGATTCTTCCCTGTTCTGTCCCTGGAAGGTGAGAACATCCACAAAGCACAGGGGACACAAGAAAGCCCCGTGCAATGCTGACCAGCTCTGTAATTCCCGACAGCAAGTCATGTCCTGCCCAGGGTTCCTCGCCCTTTACCTGGCCTCTGCCAGCTGCTCGGAAAGGCCTTGTCTGTCCCGCTCCACGGCTGCCAGGCGCAGCTCCAGGGCAGCCTTCTCCTGCACCAGCACCTCCTTCTCTTCGGACACCTTGGCCAGGGCAAGCCCTTGGCGAGAGGACTCCTGGCGCAACTGCTCCAGACCAGTGCTGGCCGACTCTTGCTGCCGGGACACCTGGAACGGGACAAACCGCAGCTGGAGCCCTTTCTGTGCAGCTGTGTGCAGAGCAGCCAGCGCCGCTGGCCAGTGGGCGGGAGGAGAAAGAGCTCCTGTCCCGCGGGCTCCAAGTGTGAGAGCAGCTGCTGGTCCCGCACCGAGAGCTTGGGCTGCCAAAAGGCGCTGGCCCCACTCACTGGCAAGTGATGTGCAAGGCCAGACTGGGCTGCCTGGGACCATCTGTGGCCTCCCCAGTGCCCAGTGCAGGGGACGGTCACTGCCCTGCTCCTGCTGGCCACACCAGTGCTGGGACAAGCCAGGCTGCTCTTGGCCTTCTGGGACACCTGGGCACACGCCGGCTCATGTTCAGCCGCTGCCGACTGGATTCTGCCTCAAAAAAAGGATTCAGAGCTACACAGTTTGTTTCTTTTGTCACAGGTGACAGGAGTCACCCCGCTCTGATCCATGGACAACACGATCACCGCTTTGCAGCTCAGCAAAAGCCACGGAAGAGGCCAACACGGACTGGTGGATTAGAAGAATCCAGAGAAGCAGAAGACAGCGCAGAGAACTGCAGAGCTGCTCCGCAAGCCATCAATGTGGTGCCAAAAAGAAGGGAACAAACCTCCTGCCCTGCAGGGCTACCGAGTGTCTCCTTGACACAAAGCCTGCAGCAGCCAGCAGACACAGCTTCACTCAGCCAAGCAGCCAAACGCCCACCCACAAGCACCAGCTTTTTGGTCTCACCTCACTGAGCTGCTCTCGGGTTTCTTCCTTCTCTTCTGCCAGTCTCCTCAGCTGCACCCGCAGCCCCTCCTGCTGCTCCTCTGCTTTCTGCAGCAGCTGCTCCAGCTGGGCTTTCTCTGCACAGAGCTCTGCCTTGGTTCTTTCACACCAGCTCAGCTGCTCCTGTTCACAGACTCTTGTTCTCTCCAGCCCGGCCACTTTCTCTGACACAACCTCATTCTCTTGCTCCAGCTACAATCACAGAAGCAGAGAGCACATCAAAGACAGGAACATTTCCTAGGAAGGAGCTTTGGCTTGGACAGGACAAGGAACAACATTTGCACAGCCAGCCAGTCCTACTGCTGGAAGGCAAGAAGGCTGAGAAGCAGCAGCAGCTGGAGACAAACAGCTGGCAAGAGCTTTGGCAACTCTGCTCACCTGCAGCACAAGGTGGTTCAGCTGCACTTTCTCCACTGCAAGAGCTTCATTGATACTGCTCATGTTGGCTGCTGCAGCACGGAGATCAGCTATTTCTACACTCAGCTGCTTCTGAGTCCTGGTCAACTCTGCCACCGACTGCTCGGCCTGCAGAGACAAAAGAACAACGTGACAACAAGGGCAGGAAAATGCCTGACTCCCAGCAGCAACTCCCATCCCCTGGGTGTCTCTGACACGCTCCCAGTTCACGCTCCCAATGAGCACGTGGGGACTGAACACCCAAAGAGCCTGTGTGCTCTGATCCCCATTTCCCCAGAAGGACAACAACGGTTTCCCTGTCTTCTCCTGCCAGGAACAGCACCGGTGCTGGTCCTGCTGTCACAGCTCCCTCTCCCACAGGTGCTCCCTAGGAATAAGGTGACTGTACCTTCTCCAGGGCCATGGTCAGCTCGTGTTTCTCTCGCTCCAGTAGATCCCTCTGAAGCTGTGACTCCTCCAGTGTCTCTCTCGCCACTACCAGCTCACTCTGCAATAATGAATGTTTTCCTTCGAGCGCAGCAAAGTCCTTCAGCCTGGGAGACAGGGAAAGACAAACAAGTTCTTAATCTAAAGGCATTGTCATCTCCAAACCAAGAGTACCTACTATGTCCAGATATGGCAGTTGGAGGGATTTCCAACAGCTTTCTATGTACACCTGAGGAACGCTGGAATTTCCTGCCCAGAGCCACATCACTCTTTGCCATTGATGTGGGTGAAACATTTGTCACTGAGAAAGTAAAACAAGCTTCCAGAAATCACAGAACCTTTCCAAGTGGCTCAGGTACTCTCAACGGGTTCCTGCCTATTAGTTCTCCCCCTCCTCTTGGATCCATCGGATCCAAGACTTGCCAAAGTTCTCCTTCGGGTACGACAGACTCTGCTCAGGCTGGGAATGATTTCTGTGAAGCTCACGCACAAAGCACACGGAGGCGGCTCTGCTGGATGGCAGCAGGCAGCCAGCCCTGCCCGCGGGCTCCCTTCGCCCTTCTGCGCTGCAAATGACGAGCAGGCACAACTCAGCCTTGTGCGCTGGGCCCCTAAGGTCCAGCCATGCCCACCCCTGCCCCAAGAAAGCTTGAACGCTCACAGCAGCTCCTGCTCACGACGTGCTCTCTCCATCGCCTCTTGCTGCTCCACCTTGTCCCCCTGGGCTGAGTCTTCCTTCAGCTGCAGCTCCGTGTTCCTTTGACGCAGACGCGAGGCTTCTTGCTCCATTACTTCCAGCTGCCGCTGTAGCTCATCCCTGGTTCTCTCCAGGTTGGCACAGTCACTGCAGAGACAAGGCTCCGTTACAAGAATGAAGAGGCCGGGAGAGTCACAGATCCCGTTTTCCTCATCCCAGGATGGAGCTGTGGGGAGCACGGGGAGGAAGAACTTGCTCTTCCCCTCCCAAGGTAACTGAAGAGGGAAGCAGAAAGGCGGGCAGGCTGCTGCCTTCAGCCAGCGAGAAGCGGTGCCCGGGAAAGGGCACCCAAAGAGCAGAAGCAGACGCAGCATGTCGAAGGAGAGGCGCCTTGTATGCCAGCATCGCTCTGAATCACCCAGCCAGCCTTGGGAGGCACAGCCGAGCAGGAAAAGCAGCGACAGGAGGATGCTGTGGTGCCAAACAGAGGCACGCACGAGGCCGGGCAGGCAAGTTCTCTGCCCAGAACAGCTCTGGGCTCCCGAACTGGAAGCAGATTGCCTCTGGACCGCAGGAGGAGGAGGAAACGCTCACCTTCTGAGCGCTTCCACCAGAGACTGGAGGTGCTGCCGCTGGCTGCTGGACGTGGCGCATTCCTCCTGCAGCTGCTCAAGCCTCTGCTGCAGCGTCCTGCACTTCTCTTCCTGCTGCCTGTGCTGCTGCAGCAGGGAATCGATGGAGTCCTGCCTGGCAGAAAGCTCTTCTCGTAGGGCCTGCAAGCAACGGGCAGGGAAAGAGAACAAACAAGCAGTGAGGAGCAGCCAAGGCGGCTCCAGACAGCCGGGAGAAGCAGTGAGCAGAGAGACGGCTCCGATGGAGGCAAAAGCTGGGAGCTGGGGTGGAGATCAAGGAGAACAAAGCGGCAGAACACAGAGCTGGGGAGGGGGGCCGGGCAACAGGGTCCCAAGAGTGGGAAGGCTGGAAAGACGCTGGCTGAACTGGCCAAGGACATGGAAAGTGTCCAAGCCAAGTGGGGCATGAGCGGCTGAGCCTGTGGCCAGCACTGCAGACAAGTAGAAATTCTCACCCGTGTTGCTCCTCGCCTCCTTGCCAGCGCCTCTTGAACCAAAGCAAAGGCCTGCTCTGCCCCACCGGAGCTCAGGACAGAGGGGATGGTGCTGGGCTCTGCCTGCTGGGAACTGTCAGGGCAGATCACGCTGGCCGTGCTGTCACTGGCATCCAACACCACCTGAAAGCCCACAGCAAGCGGTTACGCTCTGCTCAGTCTACTTGGCTTGCTTTATTTATTTCTCCTTTTGCCCCCACTTCACCCTCGAGTCACCAAAAACTCAGTTCTCCCACCTCTTCAGTCAACAAAGAAGTCTTGTCCCTGTGGCCACAAGTGCTCCAGGGATTTCTGCACACAGCCACAAAACCACAAAGAAACAAGTGTGCAGTGGCCCAAGGCTGCTTGAACACCCAGTGTCTTGAAGCTCTCAGGAATGACTTTGGTCTCCTTTTTAGACTGGAAGGTGAAGCACAGCATGAGGAACAAGCAAGATGAACCAGAAGCCTTGGCCTGTTCCCAGGAATACAATAGAACTGGCAGTAGTAAAACCTGGTGGGATGAATCCTGTGACTGGTGTGGCATGATGGATGCTACAGGCTCTTCAGAAGGGACAGGCAGGGTAGGAGAGGTGAGGGGTGGCATTGTATGTAGCAGGGTGGCTGGAGTGCATGGAGCTGGCAGTTGGTGATGGCAAAGCTGAGAGCCTCTGGGTAAGGATTGAGGGTCAGACAAATAAAGCGGATGTCATCATGGGTGTCTACTACAGGCCACCCAGCCAGGATGACGACTCTGATGAGTTATTCTTCAAGGAACTAAGCGAAGCCTCCAAGTCATCTGCCCTTGTCCTTTTGGGGGACTTCAACTTGCCAGATGTCAACTGGGAATACCACACGTCTGGCACCAACAGGTCCAGAACATTCCTGGAGCATCTGGACAGTAACTTCTTGCTGCAGGTACTAAAAGAAGCAGCCGAGAAAGGTGCCTTCCGAGATTTGATTCTCACTGACAGAGAGGGTCTCATGGGACAAGTGGCGACTGGTGGCTCCCTTGGGCACAGCGACCACGAAGCCCTCAGGTTCAAAATCTTTGCTAATGGAACTAAAACTGGCAGCAAGACGGTAACACTAGATATGAGGAGAGCAGACTTCAGGCTGCTCAGAGAACTACTTAGTAAGATGCTCTAGGAAGAAGCTTTTTGAAGGTGTTGGGGTCTATCGGTGTTGGTTGCTTTTTAAGTTCCACCTACTAAGAGCACAGGACCAGGCCATTCCAAATGCCAAAAATCTAGCACACAAGGCAAAAAGACAGCTTGCTTGAGCAGAGATCTTCTTGAAATACAGTGAAAGAAGAAATGACATGGTCAGTGGAAGCAAGGTCAGGCAACATGGGAGCACTATAGAGATGCTACTCGCCATTGTAGGGAGGAAATCTGCGCTGCCAAAGCTCAATCAGAATTGAATCTGGCCAGTACTGTGAAGGACAATAAAAAAGGCTTTTAAAAAATATATTAATGGTAAAAGGTAAACTAGAAATAACATGGACCTATTAACTGATGAGCATGGTTATCTTATTAACAGGGACATAGACAAAGCTGAGACATTTAATGCTTTCTTCTCCTCAGTCTTCAACACCAATGATGGACTTTGGGGCCCAGACAACCCTGGGCTAGAAAGCCATGACTGTGAGAACGATAACCTCCCAATGAATCCAGAACTTGTATGGGATTTGCTCCTCCAGCTGGACCCCTACAAATCGATAGGGCCTGATGGGATTCATCCAAAAGTGCTTAAAGGGCTGGCTCATGTCATAGCAAGACCTCTCTCTGTGATTTTTCAACCCTTCTGGGAATCTGGAGAGGTCCTGGGTTACTGGAAGCTGGTGAACGTTGTCCCAATCTACAAGAAGGGCAACAAGGATGGCCCTGGCAGCTACAGGCTTGTCAGCATCACTGCTGTGCCTGGCAAAACCATGGAGAAGATTGTTCTGGGAGCTATTGAAAAACATCTGGATAACAATGCAGTCACTGGTCCCAGCCAGCACAGGTTCATGAGGGGAAAGTCTTGCTTGACAAACTTAATTTTGTTCTATGACAAGGTTACCTGCCTAGCTGACCAAGGGAAGCCCGTCAATGTGATCTTTTTGGATTTCAGTAAAGCCTTTGATAGTGTCTCCCACAGCCTCCTCCTGCACAAGATGTTCAGCACACAGCTGGGTAAACACACAGTGCAGTGGGTGAGCGATTGGCTGATGGGTCGGGCTCAAAGGGTTCTAGTAAATGGGGTTATGTCAGGCCGGAGAACAGTCACCAGCGGGTTCCACAGGGATCCATCTTAGGGCCAGAACTCTTCAATGTCTTCTTAGATGACTTAGACTCAGGACTTGAGGGACTGCTTAGCGAGTTTGCTGATGACACTAAATTTGGGGTAGCTGTCGACACTGGACGGCAGAGAGGCCCTGCAGAGGGATCTGCACAAACTGGAGAACTGGGCAATCACCAACCACATGACGTTCAACAAGGGCAAGTGCCGGATTTTGCACCTTTGACACGGCAACCCTGGCTGTACACACAGACTGGGGGAGGAGATGCTGGAGAGAGGCTCCACAGAGAGGGATCTGGGGGTTCTGTTCAACGGAAAGTTGAGCATGAGCCACCAGTGTCCCTGGAGCCAAGAGGGACACGTGTCCCGGTGCATCCAGCACAGCATGACCAGCCGGGCAGGGAGGGGATTGTCCCGCTCTGCTCTGCGCTGGGGCGGCCTCACCTGGAGCATTCACTGTGTGCAGGGCTGAGGACACAGGAGAAAAGGAGATAAAGCTACTGAGGAGTGTCCAGAGGAGGAACACCAAGTTGGTGAAGGTTTGGAGTGAAGCCGTGTGAGGAGCGGCTACAGTCCCTGGGTTTTTTCAGCTGGAGCAGAGCAGACTGAGGGCAGAGCTCATGGGGCTGCAGGTTCCTCAGGAGGGGCAGGGCTGAGCTCTTCTCTGTGACAGTGACAGAACCCAGGGAATGGCAGAAGATGTGCCAGGGAGGGTCAGTTGGACATGAGGAAAAGGTTCTTCACCCAGAGGCGCTGGACACTGAACAGGCTCCCCAGGGAGCTCCCCAGGCTCCTCAACCTGAGAGTGTTCAAGAAGAGACTGGACAGCATCCTCAGACACACGGGGTGACCTGTGGGGTGTCCTGTGCAGGGACACGAGTTGGATTTGATGATCCTTTGGGATCCCTTCCAGCTCAGGACATTCTATGATTTTCAGAGCCACACACACGAGCACCAGATAAACACTGGAAACAGCCATGAAAGGAAACATGAATGCTGCCCAGGGAAGAGGGAAACTGAGGAATACTGGAAAAAAGCCATGAAAAATCCCATGTTTATAATGACTCGGCGCAGTACCCAAGAGGACAACAGTGACTTCATCAGGAAAAAGACCTGACTTTGAGAGGGGCTGATTAACCACCCCTCCACAGAGTGAAGCTTAGAACTAAGTTAAAGTTCCCCCTAAACAGTTAGACCAGTTGGATTCTGGGGAGATAATGGTCCGTGAATGTCGAGTGAAGGAGCAGAGTTGGCAAGCGCATTGAGCCAGTGACCTTTCATAAAATCTGAGGAACAAGAGTCATTGCTCAAGGAGGGTGGGGGAAGCCTCCGGGCAACCCTGGAATACAAATGTCAAGAAGCCAATTCTGAAAGCCCAGCCCAAGAGAGACCTGAGCGGGACGGTGCAGGCAAAGGCGCTTTCTGAAACTTCTAGCGACTCAGCTCAAGAGTCACAGGACAGCCACCTCGGATGTTCTAACAAGGGGTACAAAACTAAACAGCCAGGAGCAGTTACCACAGATAGTACCCAACATGGATCTCTGTTGCCCAGGCTGGGCTGTTGCCTTCCTCAAGCACTCTGAAACCACGTTTACAGGGATGTGGTCCCAGCTCTGCACGCACCTCAGTTATATCTTTTATCAGCTTTTGCAGGGACAGGTTCTCCTCTTTGGCACTTTTACTCCACAGAACTTCATGTTCTTTCTCTAACCGACCGGCTTCCTGAGAACAGAAGGAGGAAAGGGTGGGCAGGGCAGAGCTGCTCCCTCTGCAGCGTTCCCATCCTCAGCGGCACTGCCATGCCCAGAAGCCTCAGCCCTCAGGATTCCAGGGCATTCCTTCCCACATTCTATTCCGCTTCTTCCTCGCTAAAACTAAGAAGGGAAAGACCGACAGCTCGTTTCCATAGACTGCCAGGAAGCTGCCAGTGCCAAGGAATATTGACCCCAGGCACAACAGCCTTGGTGCAATCCCTGAGGAAGACACCGGAGCTGTCTGCAGCTCCCCTGCCGCTGCTGCACCTGGACTGACTGCACCTGTGCCAAACACACAAGGAACATTCTGGCAATGTCCCTGATGTTCCCCTACAGGTGGCATCTCTACCCCTCCTTCTGCTGAGGAAACCACACCTCTGTGTGCTACGGCTGGGGAGCAAACACTGGGCTGTCTCCCAGATCAAGGGAAAACACACCAGAATCTCCACAGTGTCCTGAAGCGTTTTCATGATCTTCTCCTTCTCCTCATTCTGCTTCTGGGACTGTACAAGCAAGGCCGAGAGCTCCATCACCCTGCGAAGAGAAGGTCCACGTGCCACTCCAAAAGCACAGCACACCACCGCCTGGGAAAGAGCTGAGCAGCTCCCAGAGGCACAGCAGAGAAAGTTCAACCCAGAAAATACAGCAAAGGCAGCATCCAGCTCTACGGGGTAATGAGTTTGAGGGTGCCAAATGGCCCTTCTTGCCACAAAGTCTTCTGCACTCAGTCTTGCAAGGAACCGTCAGCACAGAGGAGCTACACTGCTTATGATGCTCCTGTGCACATTCCTCCCAACTGTTTTAGTGCAGCCCTGGGGAGGAAAAGGGCTGTACAGCGAGAGAGTTCTCTTTATGCTGCTCTCCATTTCTCACCAAGAATCAGCTAACAGCAAAAACACTGTGCTATGCAATCTCTTTGCCAGTCTGGTCTTACTCAGAACAGCTTCTGTCAGTCTGACGGTTTTTCTGCCCCTTCTGTTGAAGGGAACAGTTTGACCAGGGACAGAAACGGGGCTGTGCAGCATGGGTGTGTTTAAAACATGAACACAGCTCATCTACAAATCACAGAAGCAGCCACAAAAGATCATGTTGGTAACAGCAAAGTTTAAAACAGCTTCACCTGTCCTGAAGCTCCTTCTTCTCCAGGTCTCCCTTGACTTGTAAGCACATCACCGCCTGAGTCTTCTGGTTTCTATCCTGTTCCACTTGCTGCTGTGTCTGACCCTTCAGGACAGCTCTGCCCAGCGTGAGGGACTCCCAGAGCTGGACACCAGAGGTTGGACGGGAGCAGCTCACAAGCACAGCTCCAGAAAGCCTCATGTGCTCTGCCTTCAGCTCAGACAAATCTCTGAAGAGGAATCAAGAAAGAGACCGTGTTCACAGCACCATCTTTATCAGCTCACTCGCTTCTGAAGCGCATCGTTGTGCACCAGTCCCAGCTGGCAGGAAAGGTGACATCTTGGCTGGGACGAGCTGCTCATCTGGCACTTTGGGACGAGGATGCATCTGGACAGTTGAGCAATGAGTCTGCATGATCATTGAGGATGAGTCTGTTTTCTCCTCAGAGATGAGAAGAAATGTGTGGGACGGACAGAAGGCCTCAAGGACCTCCAATGACTCCGACTGTGGCTGCTGCTCTAGTTTATTAACATACTCTCATTCAGTGAGATGTAAGGCAGATTTCCACCATTCTATTAAACGGACTGCTCTACGTGCTGCATGCACAGCTGTGGGGAGTCTCTTCCCCCGTACTCACCGGTCAGTGGCAGTCTTCATCTCCAGGAACTGACGGCGGAAGGTCACCACCTGGCACCACAGGCGGAGGAGACGCTGATGTTCACCCTTGACGTAGCTGTCATACACCTAAACGTGTCAGGACAAAAAGAAATGCCAGTCCAGCCTTCACCAACACTGCTTGAGTCTTTCAGAGAGGAGAGAGCGCAACCCCCAGCACCAGGTCTCTTCCATCTCCCAGCCCTGTCTCCTGCTCCTCAGCACCAACACCACTCAGCAGAGCCACCGCTGCCACACAGCAAGACCTCTCGGCCAGAAATCAAATCCATTCTCACGCCGCTCTGGCATCACGGCTGATGAGCCCGTAGCCTTTCCTTACCTCGCGCTCACGGCGCCATTCACTCTCCTTCAACCCCAGCTCCTCCCGGGCCCTCATCCAATCCGCCGTCAGTTTTCCAACATCTTCTTTGAGGGCTGAATTAACCTCACTGGCTTTATCGAGCTGCTCCCGCAGGAGAGCGTTCACTTCTGCCAGATTCTCACACCTGGGAGAGGGAGAAACAGCAGAGAGGTCGCTCAACAACTGCTGTCCACAAGCAGCAGCCCCGGGATTTCCCAGCTCCCTCAACACTGACTTTGTTGTCAGACTCAGAGGCAGCAAAAGCGCTTCCTGGCATTAACTAAGATCTCTCTGGGACAGCCAGCTCAGCTGCTTCTCCTGGCTTTAAGCCTTCCATTGCCATCCACAGGTTCGGTTCTCCCTTCCTCTCAACTCTGATGATGCCCACAGTGAACATCTTGCCTCCCTGCCGTGCTGTCTGATCACTGCATCATCACCTTTCTCTACCACTGTCCTGAGCCCTCACCTACTGAACCCTGGAGCACCTGAGGCTGGAAAGGGACCGTTGCAGCTCACCTGGAACAACCCCCCGCTCAGAACAGAGCCATTCGGCACACAACACTGTCACTGCACCACAGAGAACACATCGTGGACCTTTCTCCTGTCACAGTGGCTTGTCCAGCCGCTTCCCTTGGGGAGAGCAGGTGGCACTGGCAGGTTTTCCCTCCCCTCCATGAGCATCCAGGGTACCGGCTATGAGGGAACGCTTCTTCCTTGTACCTTTGCTGCTCCTCTTCCAGCTGCAGCAGTGCTTTCTCCAGGCTGTGGTCTTCTGTGGCTTCCCACATGCCGGGGAGGGATCCCTAAGGCAGAAAGGAAAAGATTAGTCAAATTCTTTTGTTCCCTTCACTACTGTCAGCATCCATTGCTCTCCCCTCCATTTGCTGGTGTCTCTGGAGCTCGTGGCTTCTTCCAGGCATAACAGTGTCGTGACAGCAGAGAGGAAGGGGAAGGGTGTCACTGCAGGTGACAGCTCTGCTCAGTCTCCCACTGTTGCACTCTCACAGCCCGCGATCCTCCACTCAGGACCACAGGCACTCACTTGCACTTGAAGCCCAGGAATGCTCTCCTGCTCTCCTACTCTTCCTCTCCCAGGTTTACTTTAGCCGCGAAGCAGAAAGAAAAGCACAGAAGAGCCAGCTCTGTGTGCTGAACGCCAGCATTCCCGCCTGCCGAAATGCTGTGTTCCAGCCGGTTCTCTTTCAGAGACGGCCCCACAATGTAACAGGCAGTACAGACCTCTCCTGAGACCGAGGACAGCGCGTTACCCCAGCAGGAAAGCGCTCTCTCACAAAACTAAAATCCTTCTTGGTGGGGATTTCTGGACTGGCATTTCTGGGACTACTGGCTGCTCCAAGAATGGCAACTGCACACACACTGACCGGCAGAATTACAGTGCTTCCCGAAACCCTCCGGTAGCAAAAGCCTGTTTTCCTGTCACTGTCACTCTGGAGAGGTGTTTTTTGCCGGTGTTAACGAACGCTATGTGCACTGTCTGTAGTCAGCAGCCTGCACACTCACCCCTCCTGCCTCCACTAGCTGCTCCAGCTCTCGGCACCGAGTCCGGTACTGCAGGACCTGGGTGGATACAGAGAATGAAGATGAGCGAATGCAGCTTCTCCAGACGCGGCTCCTCCCGCATCCCCTTTCCTCTCAGTCTCTGCAGCCCAAGCACAGAACATTTCACGGCGCTGCTGATACAGCAACGAGAAGTCGTGACCATACGGGGAAGCTTCACCGCCTCTGATCTTCAGGCCAGCCAGACAGGGTTTCTGTCGCACACAGCACTGTCTGCTCATGCTAAGGCAGCGCTGGCCAGCAGAGCCCGCCCCATGGGCACCCGGACCCCAACTCGAGATTCCCACGGGGGAAAGGTCCCCCGGGCCCTGAAGGGGGGGCAAGGAGGGAGTTTCCACGTCGCTTCTCAAGCTCCGCCGAGCAGGTCAGCTCTGCCCCAGCCCCGCTCAGCCGCTGCACAACGCGGTTTCTGTGCAGCTGCACAAGAGCCGCCCGGGCCCGTTCGCCGGCCGGGCAGCGGCAGCGAAGGCGGCCAAGGGCTGCCGAGCGGCTCGGGGCTGCCGGCGCGGGAAGCAGCGCCCAGCACGCCTGGGCGGGCCGGGCGGAGCGGGGCGGCTCCCGGCGCCTCCCCCGAGCTCCGCGCTGGGCACCGTCCCGCCCGCGGCAGCTCCGGGAAGGAACCCGCTGGGGCCGCGCGTTCGCCCCCGGCATCGCCGCGGCCCAGCGCCCTCTCTGGGCAGCCCGGACACCCCGGACCCAGCACCGCGGCCCGGCCCCGGGCAGCTCCCCCCGGGCAGGCGCCCCCGCTCCTCACCTTCGCCTGCAGCTTCCGCACCACCAGCGCTTGCCGGTGCTGCGCCTCCTGCGAGCTCTGCAGCTGGCGCCGCAAGGAGCCCTGGCTCGGCGCCGCCTCCTCAGCCCCCGTCGCCATGACCTCCTCGGCAGCCGGGCCCGCCACACGCGGCTCCGCCCAGGCCCGGCCCCGCGGCGGCACAGCCGGGGCGGCTCTGGGCGGCGCTTCCCTTCCCGACTTCCGGGTGTCTGGGCCCCCACCCGCTGCCGCGGGGTTTCTGCTGGGCATGAGGAGAAACTGATTCTGTGAAGTCCTTTGAGTGCAGAGAAACCCGCACACCCCCCTCACCCAGCGTGTAGCACGACAAAAGTACCTGAACGGCAGAAGGCGTCCCTAAGCCAAGATCTCGGAGCTTTTGCAGCCAAAGCCAGACCAGTAAACGGCAGCAAGGGCAGCGCCAGGTGCCGCAGCCTCCCCGGGCCGGTGTGAGGCCCTGTCCCCGCGCGGGGCAGCCCGTGAAGGGCGGCAGCGAGCAAACGGTGCGGGCAGTGATGCCATTGCCAGTCATTGCCGCTGGGGGTGACTCTCCGTAGTTCCAGTTTGTATCGTCCTCTCTTGATTATTACGGCTCTCTAGATAATCATCTCCAATACAGTGAAGGCCTAAATATAGTTGAGATGGATTCAGCTCCATGTGTTTTAATATAGGTGAAGCAGCCTTAGAAATCTGGGCAAAACTAAAAATATTCAGAACTGGGGGTAGCGTCTTGTGAATAAGTTATTGCAAGAAAGGATTTCGGGGATGAGCTCTGAAAACCTGCTTTACACAAAGCAGCTAAGGGAACTCTAGCTTATTGATCAGGAGATGAAGAGAGAGGTTAATTTAAAGCTATACATTACTGTCAAATTAGACAAATATAGAGAAGAAATCAAATCTCCGAAACTCCAGCTAGACAGGTCCAATCCATAAATGTGATGCCCTCCATATGCAAGCGGTGCTGCTGGGTGAGTGGATCACTTTACACTGTCTCGACATTTCATTTCATCCTGAACTTAAGTGCTGCTCTGCAAGAGCTCAGAGCCTCTGCCGGTGTCTGAGGACCATGTCACTCTGTCTCCAAAGGGACTCGGTGTCAGAGTCACAGCAAGCAGCTGGATGGCTCCAACCATGTGTTGTGGCATCCTCTGACAGATGAAGCAGGTGATCTGAGCTTTCCCCAAGAAGGAGCTGCTGCTGCTGCAGCAGCACCAGGTAGGACTTCACCTGGCTGGAGCTGAGCAGCGGTGCTGCATCCAAATGACAAACATCTACAGGTAGCAACATGATCCCCAGGTGTGTCCTTCAGGAAGCACATCAGGTGTTAGTGTTGGCCGTGCCCAAGCATTAAAGAATATCAACAGAAGCTGGCATCCTGGGAGGGCCCCATGCACCATGGCTCCAGGGTCTAACTCATCACATGGAAATATAGTGACCTGGGCAGGATCTCAAGGGGTTAGCAACTTTTTCAACACTGCGAAAGGTTCCTTTGGCTCCCCAGAGTCACAGAATCCCAGAATGTCAGGGGTTGGAAGGGACCTGGAAAGCTCATCCAGTGCAATCTCCCCATGGAGCAGGAACACCCAGCTGAGGTTCCACAGGAAGGTGTCCAGGTGGGTTTGAATGTCTGCAGAGAAGGAGACTCCACAACCCCCCTGGGCAGCCTGGGCCAGGCTCTGCCACCCTCACCATGAAGAATTTTCTTGTCATATTGAAGTGAAACCTCCTGTGTTCCAGTTTGTACCCACTGCCCCTTGTCCTGTCACTGGTTGTCACCGAGAAGAGCCTGGCTCCATCCTCCTGACACTCCCCCTTTCCATATTGATCCCCAGGAATGAGTCCCCCCTCAGTCTCCTCTTCTCCAGCTCCAGAGCCCCAGCTCCCTCAGCCTTTCCTCACACGGGAGATGCTCCACTCCCTTCAGCATCTTGGTGGCTGCGCTGGACTCTCTCCAGCAGTTCCCTGGGTGTCCAGAGGGACTCACGGAAATTGTCTGTTCGAGAAGGTGGCACAGCTCATGTAGACATAATGTTAGGCTCTGGAGAACGGAAGACAATGCACTTTCACAGAGCAGGGACCCAGTTAGTCCTCCGTTTGCGAATCCCCATGCACACTGTGTGAGGAGCGCCTGTGCAGAATGGGCCAAGAAGAATGAGTGGGCTGTGTGAACCAAGCCACTCTGCTGGTACACATAAGCTTGTCCAGTGGTGAGAAAAGGCCTTGACCATCTCTTCCACTCTGTCCTACTTAGATCTAAAGCCTGCACCAGACTGGGGGTTTTCATGTGCATATTGGAGATACCAGTTGAGTTTGAGCTCAGCCAGCTGGAATAACTGCACATTCATGTAGGGCCACAACAGGACACCCTCATCAGTGGAGCTTATTCAAGGCAAACATTGCTCTCTGGGGCCATGAGGCTCAGAACACCCTGCACAGCAACCGTGCTCCCCTGGTTCCAAGCACCTACATGGAGAGTCCCCCAGGAGAGCCTCTTTTAAAGAGAGAATAGTGCGCACAGCTCTCTTTGCTTGGTTTTGGTCTTTTTTTTTTTCTGTCTTGGCCTGTCCAGCCCACTGAGATATATTAATCTCAGACCTGTAGTGTTTGAATACACAATTGATTGTGCTTGTAATCTGATTTACTAAGAGACAAGGCCTATGTAATCACATTGTCTTACCTCCTGCTCTTTCATGTCCATCTCTCAAATAATTTGTAAATCTGTTTGCAAATCTCAGCCAAGTCTGATAGAGCAATGGAACTCTTAAAGATATAAAGTTCTTACAAGTACTGTGAAAACTGGAAGCTGGACAGATTAGAAGTGGGAACTCAGCATTTAACTGTTTTTTTTTTGGCCCACTGGCAAGCTAATCAATGGCTCATAACACAGAAGCAGACACGGCATGCCATTTCCTGCCCAGCAGGAAGGTGGCCAGTGTGGCAAGGATAAAAGGACGGTGTGGTTGGGAAGATAGAAGGACGGTGTGGTTGGGAAGGCCATGGGCATGGCAGGGACTGACTGCAGGGGAATGGTTTTGTCAGAAGAAACTCAGTCAAAAGCTGCTATATTTTTATGAGGAATATCAAAGCTACAACTGATATCAGATGAAGGGCCATTAGGTCAAAATCAGGAGGGTGGGTTTTTGCATCCACCTTATTTGTGACGTCTGTGAAATCACTGAACTCTTCTTCTGTTCCTCCATCAAAACAAGGTATAGAATACAGGGCTTCTCATCTAGAAAGGTTGTTATTTATGAAAGTAGTTTAGTGTTTCTGATATTAATACTAGTCAGGGTGGAAAATGTTACAGCACGCACAAATCAGGCTAAAAAGTGGTGTATCTTTTCCCTTTCTTCTTCCCCCAGAAATTAAAACAATGAGGGAGGCAGACCGGGCTTAGCGTCAGTGCAAGATGAGAGAAGGGTCCCATTAATCCCCGTTGAATCCAGCCCGGTGCCTCATTTCCCGAAGGCTCCTTTAGACCAACAACGGTTCCGTTTTTGCAGCTTATGAAGGCCACGCTTGCTCCACACTCTCCTTTGTGTGGCTGAAAGCAACAGGGTAGCCCTGACTCGTGAGTAACGCTGCCTTCTAACTACCAGCCTTCTTGTGGCTGTGGGGTAGGCGGCTCTTGAGAGTTTTGTGTCTAGTTTGAAGAGAAAGGCCGGCATTGCGCGGAGTGGGTTTTGGGGCGCAGGCTGCCTGCAGGGTGCAGTGCTGCCCCACGCTCCGGGCACCCCGCGGGGCTGCCGCGCCAGTATTGCTGTAAAGCACAGCAATAAATACACCCAAGCACACCAACCGCAGGCACGGCCGCGCTGCTTTGTGAAAAATTAAACTTCACCTCTGTTAAGTGTCTGCGCTACCAGCTCAGCCCTTCAGTCACCGGGGGACAAAGTGAAGCCGCTGTCACAGTCCTCTGGAAAAAGTGCTAAAGAATTATACTGAGCTATTTTAATGTATGTGTCCAGCGGACTGTGTGACAGGTCTCAGTTGTTGATCTTGCAGTTTGTCTCGCTCAGACGTGCCGTTTGTCGAAGGCTGAGGTAGAGGTCGTATTGCCACTTGAAAAGGCATCCTCTGGAGTTTTGAGCCCGTGGAGCTGTTTCACATGAGGCAGAGTATGACTCATGCTAATGAAAAGGGTAAAGAAGATTTTTTTAAAGAAATATATCGCAGTTAAATTAGTTTAGACAGCATGACATCAGAGAGTAATTAAATAGGTTTGTTGGAATTCCGTTTCCAATTCCTGAGTTCAGGTTTGTAAAAGATTTCTGAGCACCTGCAGGTCTCTGTGTGTGAAATATTTTCACTGGAAAGGATTCAAAACTTTAAAAAAACCTTTTAACACAGAGGCAGCATTACGCCATTCTTCCTTCTTGGAAAAAAAAAAGCCCTTGGATTTAAACAGGACTCCTTCAAGTTTTCAGTCAGTTTTACAGAAGAAAACGAGGTGGTAAACTTTCTCTTTTCAAGAACAAGTTCTTTATAGCTGCAGACTGAAGCCAGGGGAGACCGTATCTGAGTACATGAGCGTTTCCACTATGGGACTGGATACAAGTATTGAACAACAAGATTTGAAATGGTTTAATCTCCAACGAAAAGCATTTTTGCTGACTTTGGTTTTTAATTTCTTTCATGTTTTCTTCTGCCAAACTGGAGGAACCTTTTCTGATTTTTTCTTTAGTGGCATTCAGAGGAAGACCAGAGGATGAAAATCCTGCATTTTCTCACTTTACTGCTTTGGCATTTGACTTGGCTGCCTCTGGATCTAGTTCCTGGAGCGCTGAGTAATCCCGAAGCAGGCCAGAGTAACCCAGGATCTAAACTAGGTTTTTTGAAAGCAGAAGGAAAGGAGAGGAATCCCTCAGCACGGGCAGGTACACTGAGGACTGCAAGCCATGGATATAGTACTGGGACCTCAAAGGCCAGAACTAAAAGCAGTTCTGTGCAGGCTGGAGCCCTACTGGCCAAGAACGATGAATCAAAGAAGGTTCTCTCGAGAACAGCAGCCGCGGAGGGCAAGGTAGGACATCCCAGCAGAGCTTCTGCAGTGAGGACAGTGACTCCAAAGGTTCAAAATCTTAGCAGCAAGGTGGCTTTGAAAAAAACTGGCACAAGTGGTACTGACGCTGATTCTTTCAAAACCAAAAAGACTAAAGAGCCTGTAACGCAGAGGGAAACTAAGGAAACTTTCCGACATCCCCCTATAACGCCACATGAATACATGCTATCTTTGTACAGGACGCTCTCAGATGCAGAAAGAAAAGGTGTTAATGGAAGTGTAAAACTGGAGGCTGGACTTGCCAATACAATAACCAGCTTTATAGACAAAGGACAAGGTAAGAAAGGAGCTTGTGGTGGTGTGTGTGTGGACAGAGAGAGATGTCTGAGTATGTTTGTACATGTAGAGACTATTAGAAAATAATCCTACTTCATTAAAGTCAAATAGGTCTTTTTAATGTAAATGAAATCTTACAACTTTGCTGCAGATTTTGTCGTCCTGCCTTATCTTGGAAAAATCCTTCAGAGGCAGAACTAGATGGTTGTGTGGCAGCCAAACAAAACATTTAGAAAATATTTTAGATGCATATTGTTGAAAATGAATCGGTCTTTGCATGCTTAGGTGTTTAAAAACCTCTTCAATTCTTGTATTATTTCCTTTCCATAACTAGCTCCTGGAAACTGCAAACATTAGATTTTGTTGTCAACTATGTCTAAAAATGCATGAGATGCTAAGAACAGGACTATTCCGTTAAACAGCCACAAGTTTCGGTATCAAAAGGTCAGCCTGATTTGTCCGAGGTAGAGTTGTGAGGAGCTACAGTGTGCACCCCGGAGTCATTGTAGCGTATGGCGGGTGTATCGGTACCAGGTCCAAGCTCTCGCTTTCAGGTACCACCAACCTTCTATGCACAGAAGCCACAGCTAAGCACAGACTAACCAGAGTAAATAACTTCTGGGACTCCAGAACTGGCAGTTTCACCATTCTGGTTCCCAGCCTTTTTGGAAATTTGAACCAGTGTCTGCTTTCACACAAGATCTAGCCAGGCTCCCAAAGAATGGTGTTCACGTTACTGCTCTGGCTGGGGAGCCCCGTGTTGCTTCCAGTGATGTTAGTACGAGTTTTGCCCTGTGCTCAAAGAAGCAACACAGGCTACAGCTGATAAAGTGATGGAAGACTCAGGCAGGACTGGGTTTGTTTGCTATTTAATAGTGTGGCTCCTGGGAAGGGACGGTGCACTGCTCAGAAGTGCTGTGTTCAGGTTCTCAGCTCGCCAATGGAAGGTGCTGTTGATGTAACAAACCTTGGCTCATCCATATGCCTTCGTAGTGCTGCTCCTGAGTTTAACCACGCATGTGTAACGTCAGGTTAAATGGAGGTGTGTTTTTCTGCCCAATTTGAAAAAGTTGTGAATCATGCGGAGTTAAGTTAATAAGGCAATTATCCTTGTGTCTGGCAGTTCCTGGGGGATGTGGTTTTAAAGGACTAATTCACTATTGTATCGTCTAAGGGCAGGTTTGCTCATGTTTGGAGCCAGCGTGAGGCCTGGGCACCACTGACGCTCTGTTTCAGTAATTGAAGTAGGATGTAAGTGGTGAATAGGCCCTGTGAGTGCTCAGCCCTGGAAAAGGACTAGTTTTCAATTGGCTAATTGCTACTTTGAAGCTAGAAAATCCTCACCAGTGAAAGAAATGAGATTTCTACAGGGCAAACTCAGAAACTCATTTCCCCGTTGAGTCACTGAGTTCTTCTGGGTCCCTGAACAGAGCTGATCCCTTCGACAAAAACTGCTCTTTCTGATTGCTGGGCTAATTAAGGAAACTTCTAGGCTTAAGAGGAACCTTAGGGAAACCATTAAGAACTGAATAACTGATATTGATGTGTGCTTGATATACATTTGAAAATACGTGTGCTTTTTTTTTAGATGAGAGAGCCCCAACTATAAGAAAACAAAAATATATTTTTGACATCAGCGCATTAGAAAAAGACGGTTTGCTGGGAGCAGAGCTTCGAATATTGAGGAAGAAGCCTTCGGATACCTGGAAGTCTCATTCTTCTGGAAAAACGTCCCAAGTGAAATTATTTAGTTGCTCTACAAACAGACAAGCAGCAACGCTCCTGGACTCTCGTACTGTCACTATCACAGATACACCGAAGTGGGAAGTGTTTGACATCTGGAAGCTTTTCAGGAACTTTAAAAACTTGGTTAACTTGTGCTTTGAACTGGAAACTCTCGACAGGGGGAGGGCTGTTGATCTCAGGAGTGTGGGATTTAACCGAACGGGCAGACAGGTCAATGAAAAGGCTCTCTTCTTGGTATTCGGGAGAACGAAAAAGAGAGACTTATTCTTCAATGAGATCAAAGCTAGGTCCGGCCAAGACGACAAAACTGTTTACGAGTACTTATTCAATCAGAGGCGGAAGAGAAGAGCTCCTCTAGCAACACGGCAAGGGAAGAGGCCCACTAAGAACCTGAAGGCAAGGTGTAGCAGAAAAGCCCTCCATGTGAATTTTAAGGATATGGGCTGGGATGACTGGATAATAGCCCCTCTGGAGTACGAAGCGTATCACTGTGAAGGGCTTTGTGAATTCCCGCTTCGATCCCACCTGGAACCCACCAATCACGCAGTTATCCAGACTTTAATGAACTCGATGGACCCAGAATCAACACCCCCGACTTGCTGTGTCCCAACCAGGCTGAGTCCGATCAGCATTCTTTTCATTGACTCTGCAAACAATGTGGTCTACAAGCAGTACGAGGACATGGTGGTGGAGTCGTGTGGTTGTAGGTAGCAGAACAGTTGCCCACATGAATATGTTATGAAAGGTAATATGACACATTGAGCATGAGCTCTCCTCAAACCAGCTTAACTAGATTTCTTACCTGTAGGGTACACATGTTTACAAGGATGCAGCAATAAATCCCGTGCTTCTGTTTGTCTCTCCACCATGGGTGTATTTCCGTAGCGTTTGGATGCTATCATGCAGTCTGATACAAGGCCCTGTGTTGGCGACACGAGACTGGCTCTGACTGAAGCTCATGATAGAGAAGGTTACACCTCCACACCTCTGCTTTTAGCCTCAATGCAGTGGGTAAAGATGGGATCAGTGAGCTGTGAATATGACCCGTCTCATCCTTTGAACAATGTTCTTGAGACTGAATTTATGTCAGAGTCCCATGTGCTGCGTTCATTGAGAAATATAAGAAAAGGCTCCTGATGTCTACAAGAGAAGGTTGTGTTCTGGTGTGCTCACACCCAGGTGTAAATACTTACACTGTCATATGATTTCTTTCTGATTAGCTCTTGAAACTATATATATATATATATATATATAAAGAGTCATGAAATATAATATGTTGATTTAGTTCTAAGTTTTATGTGGAGATAGGTGATGCAGGAGGTATTTGCTTCCACGTATGTTTTCCTCCAAGCTACATATCTTTCTTAAGTACCCACCTTTCCATTATTATGTAGCAAGATATATTACTCTGTATAAGGTCCAAGTTGTTCTCAAGTGCTCATAGTAAAAGTGTTCAATTAAGGCATAAGATGTAATAAATTATTGACACAGTGCTACATTGTGTCTAGCTCTGCATAATTATAATGCTATTAAGAAATTGTTTTAATGTTTTTGTACAATAAATACAAGTGAAAGGGACTTTTCAGTGCAGCAGAATACCGGTAGTATGCAAAACGTGTCCCCATATTTTGCTTGCCTCTAACTCTGCTGCCACAGAAACTGGGAATATTGGAAGAAAGCTCTAAAAGTATGATGTGGTTTGAGCTGGTGGGGAATGCCACTGTCACTTGATGTAGCTGGTGCGAAAATGAGTTATGCAGATGATTGCAAAAGAGCTCTGGTATCCTTGTATTTTGCCCTCCGAGGGCTGTGTGTTTGCATATCCCCTTCACCTGTTCTAGGCATGGATTATACATTTATTGTGGCATTACTCTGTGTACATTCTCACCTGCAAAACTAGGTACCAGATGTTCAACTGTAGATGGATAGAAAGGCCATAAGGACCAACAGAAATTATTGAAGTAGCTGTCAATAGTATAGAATATAAATGCGAAGGTTTGATATTGTTTCATCACAGTTCAAGCCATCACGTCGTGTGGTTTCCTGGATCTGAGCTCTCCTCTGCGCCGCGTCACTGGTGGGGTAGTGGCAAGGACCTGAGGTCCTCCTGGCCGGTACCCCACCTGGACCTGCCCTAGTTCACACTGGCCACAAACCATCCAAAATTCTTGGTCGATCGTCATAAAAAGTGACAAAAAGCTCTGCCTTCCCTCCCACAGTGTACACGGCTGAGCTTTAACCAGCCTAAAATACCCAGCTAAGCAGCCTTGCAGACAGACACGCAGGCTTGCCCTGTGCAGGCAGAACCGTCCTGTGCCATAACCTACAGCATGGTGACACAGAGAATGCACTGCAGGGACCTTCCATACGTGTGATGTCTTTGTAATAGCTCGGCGCCGTGATTCCTGCCTGCTGGAATTTATATTGCTTGGTGCAGGCCATGCGCTGACACAGAATGATGTGAATCAGAATGCTGGACTTGGCAGGAGGGTGAATCACTAATCAGCAGGTTAACAAGCATGTAGAGTGAATGACGAGCACTTGAAGCTGCTTCATAATGTCCATGAGAAATTCTGGCATATTCCGGACCTATGTTGTGGGGCTGTCCCCAGGGCTCCTCTACCTCCCTCTGCACCCCTGGTGTGCACTGCCCAGGCCCTGCTCCTCCTCATCCTCGTGGAGCCGTAGCCCAGGACCAACAGACTTTCAAACCTATACGGAGTTTTTAATTCTAAGCTTTACTACAAGTTTATTTAGACATGATTTACTGTTGCTACAGGCCAGAAAACATCCTCCTGCCACCCCACAGCCAAGAGGGCATCTCAGACTTTTTTTTCCCATTCTGTTCAAGCACTTCTTTTCTTGCTCACAGCTGTTTTCTCAGTCATTGGACTGCAGCTTTGAAGGATCCTTTCTCTAGCACCAAGCACAGCTCTGGCACCTTCTGGCGAGGCTGGGTGACCATGAGAAAGCGCTGTCTCCTTTCTTCCTCGCGGCGACGAGTGCTGCTCCCCACGCACTTTCCTGCTGAAACCCCCATTCTCACGCAAGACAGACACAGCTGGGCCACCCCATTTGTTAACCACGCAGGCACATTCCTCAGGGCGATGAGTTTAAAATAGCAATTCCTGCCTATTTAAACTCGATTTGAAGTTGTCTGAACAGACAAGTTACCTCCTGGGCTCACAACTGCCTGCAAAGGGTGGTTTGCTTCAGTTCCAGCTGCGTTCGGGAGGTGCTGCGACAGCTTTGGAGGAAGGTAGCGCTGGTATTCCACACAATGCGTGGGAGTTGGGAATCTGAGGAGGAACATGGGAGGCTCTGCTTGCACTGCCCAGCTGCCCATCAGCCCCAGGGCCTGGTGAGGCTGGTGCGGAGAAAAGGTTTCAAAGCCTTGTAGGTATCTCTCTGAGGTGCTTGTTTCCAGCCCTTGTATGAATTTACTCAATACACCAATAAAACAAGACAAAGCTTCAGGTAAATGGTGATTAATGGAGTATGTGTGATCATCTAAATGGGAAAAAAAAAAAGAGGGGAGAAAAAAAAAGCTAAGATTTTGCAATTATCCCAAGCAAACAGTATGAACTGAGGACAAAATAGAAGAAATACTGCAGTACTAAAGTCTTCAAATATACCCTGTGGTAATGGTTCGAACTCCAAAATTCTGATAGGTGGTAGTTATACCTTGAAGGGAAAAAATAAACAAAACCAAACCCCCAAACAAACAAAGAAAAACCCAAATCACTAGTAGGTCTTTAATATAAGTTTAAGCGAATTTGAAACTACAGACACTAAAATGCTAGAATTATAACGGATTATTACCACATCAGAAATGCCAGATATTTTGTTTGGCCTAAACAGAAGCAGTTTCAGCCCAAGTGTCCGGGTTAAGAGATAACGTGACATTCCCTGTGTGTAGCTGGTGGCTCAAGTGCGGTGCCACCCAGACGGGACGGTGCTCGCGCTGCTCGCATTGCTCCGGCTCAAGTGGGGAGTTTATCATGGTGGGCACAGTAGATGGCAGGATTAGGGTAGGCTTTTCGCTTTAAACTCTCAAATTTCATATCCTTGGGTTCTAACACTGATCATAAACCAGTGCTGGGATGTCCAGAGTGTCCTTTTGCATTTCTGTTCCTGAATTTGTTTGATAACTCTGAGAATTCCAGCTCAATGCTGTTTTATTCTGAAGTGGCCTACCGACTTTCCCCATGGAGTGCAGGTATAGACGCTATAGGTGCATATAGTTGCTATAGGTGTGTTGCTTGAGCCACTGGGAGCAGCTGACACAGACTTCTTTCTTTGTAATTAATGGTAAGGTGCTTACCGAATGTTTACAATCACTGCAGTCTACAGTGCTGGAGTGACCTCTTCCACTGCTCTTCTCGAAGCGGTTTCTGTTATTCACCTAAAATCTCAATAGCAACAAAAGGATGCTGCCACGGTGAGCTGTCATTTTTTATTTCTGAATTCCACATATCCATTCAATTTCTACTCACAAACTGTTGCAAATCTCGTCAAGACTTCATGTGGAAACGTGCAGCTTCAGTTATCTGGCGTGAGAAGAGAAACACGTATCAAAACTTATGTGCGAGCGGTGGCCTTTAAGATGATAAGCACAACCCAGGTGGACTTGACTCACCCCTCGTTCCTCTCCTAAAGCAGGTTTAGGGACAGGGCACAGCGAAGGAGCTGGAAAGGAGCAGAGCAGCTTGAAACTGCAGAGGTTTGGCAGGACTTGCCTTGGCCTGGTCATTGTATAATGTGCAAAGATAGACACCCTCAATTATTGCTCCGGCTTTCTTCCCATGGGTGACTTGGTGTTAGCGACTGGATGGTAGAAGCGCACAGAAACCTGAGCTGTAAAGCACCATGGGTTAAAAGTTCAGCTTTCCACCTTTATGATGGCAGGTTTCGCTCTCTCACTGAGAATGCCTCATTTGTATTTACTTTCTAGGGTTGTTATCTGTCCCACGAGAGTCTTTGTGAAGGTCCAAATTTCAAATAAACAGTATACTATAAGACAGGTATGTGTGGATAATTTTTGTTGTATTTGGCTAAAATATGGGTACTAAGCTCAAGAGGTAAACATAAAAGTATGCCATTTAAAACAATGCATTCCCATTAGTGTTTGAATATGTGCCTAAACTCCATGTACACTTTTACATGGTTATGTCATTTCCTGTGTAAAATGTGCTTGTTTATACAGCAGCCATATGAAAGATGCAGTAACCCGCTATGTGGGCTATTTGAAGCTTTCTTTAAGAAACATAAAAACCCCTTGACCCTTGTATAATAAAAGGTGTTAAAAGACACTGCTTTTATAACATCTTAGCCAAGACTAATAAGAATGTACAAAGCAAACAGTTTTTTTTTGCTCCATAGTCCTGGTCAATCACGTGTTATTTTATGAGTTTACTGTTGCTGTTGGGTAGTAAAATGATATTTTAAAATAAAATTGCATGAGGTTTCATTGCTTCTCAACAAATTTAATAAATAAGGAAATCTTGACTTTTTGAAAAACAGTAAATACAATGCAGTAAATACACTCAGGATAACCCGTTGATTCTGTCACTCCGAGTTCACTGATGTCCCTGTTTTGCTGGGGTTTCTTTTCAGGACTAGTTTCAACTTTCTGAAATGATTTGGTTCAAATGGATTCAGTTTTCCCCGATGTCATTTTGAAGGGCACAGCTGTCAAGAAAAGAATTGCTCCATTAGTAATAATAGTGATGAATTGGCTGAGCCTCTGCTGGGGGACAGAAAATGCTCCTTTCACTGGTCTTTTCTCTAGGAGTTTCTTGGGTTTATCACCCTGTGCCAGGCTGTGCCAGCCAGGAGTCCCAGCTGAGCAGACTCTGCCCACTGGGCTGCCAGAGAAATGCCATGAAAATGAGGGTATTGCTTCTGCACGTTTGGTTACTGTCTGCCTGGTTTTGTACAAGATGCCATTTATCACGACATTAAGTCAGAAATAAGCCTGTTATTGATAAAAGCAGGCATGTCTCGTTTTGCTCATGCAAATGGCTTCAAAACATTAAGCTTTCTCTAGAAATGTTGAAAGAGAAAGACCCTTTGGGTGCTCCATGGCTGTATGTCTGCACGGCAGCTCTCTGTTCTGCAAAGGTGCAGTAAGATTCATACACTTTAGATGGCAAAGAAGTCATTAACTCATATGGTTAGTGATCAGATTACAGGAACCCAGCTAGAGAGGATAAAAGGCTCATGGTAGGATGGGGAGAAGCAGATGGCATGGGAGCAGGCGCTCTATAGAAACCCTGGAGGGAATGTGGCTGAGGAGAAGGTATTGACACAGGTTGGGGATGCAGGGATGGAGAGCAGCCCTGAGGAGAAGGACTTGGGGACACTGAGGGATGAAATGCTGGACATGACCCATCCATGTGCATTTGCAGCCCACAAAGCCAGTCGTATCCTCAGCAGCATCCCCAGCCCCAGGGGCAGCAGGTTTGGGGGGATCCTGCCCCTCTGCCCCGCTCTGGTGAGGCTCCCCTGCAGTGCTGGTCCAGCTCTGAGTCCTCAGCACAGGACACACATGGACCTGCTGCAGAGGGGCCAGAGGAGCCACAGGAATGACCCGAGGCTGGAACAGCTCTGCTGGGAGGACAGGCTGAGAGAGCTGGGGTGTTCAGCTGGAGAAGAGAAGCTCCGGGGAGACCTTATTGCGGCCTTTCTGTGCTTAAAAGAAGTCTGTAAGAAAGATGGGGACAGACTTTTGAGCAGGGCCTGTTGCAACAGGAAAAGGGGTGATGGTTTTATCTAAAGGAGAGAGATTCAGGCCAGACAGGAGGAAGGAATCGTTGGCCCTGAGGGTGGTGAGAGCCTGGCCCAGGTTGGCCAGAGAGGTGGTGGATGAACCATCCCTGGAGACATCCCAGGCCAGGCTGGACGGGGCTCTGAGCAACCTGAGCTGGTGAAGATGTCCCTGTCATGGCAGGGGGGCACTGGGGGAGCTGGGAAGGTCCCTCCAACCCAAACCATTCTATGATTTTATGATAAGGGGCTCGGTGAGAAGTGGCTATCAGGGGGTGGCAGACGGGACAGCAGGATTTGAGGTCTGGGCGAAGGACTGAATAACAAGATGGACTGAATGCAGGAGCCACTGCAGAGTGAATGTAAACCCAGGTGGAAGAAGAGATGCAGCTCTGAGAGCCAGGTCCTGGGAGAGCGAACTTAAGCGTCTGGGAGCTGAGCTGGGAGCTGGTGGGCAACAAGGGCCCCAAAGGAGCCTGGAGACAGGTTACCTGTGGGTTGGGTCCCTCTGTCCTTTGGGGATTCAGCTGCAGGCAGGAGAGGGATTCACTGTCTAGAGGAAAAAAAAAAAACAGTGCAGAGGCTCCTGTTAAACATCTTATTCCCTGGCTTTTTTTGTGTGTTTTGTTTGTTTGTTTGTGGTTTTGTCTGTTTGTTGTTTTGTTTTGTTGTGGGTTTTTTTACTTGCCCAGGGTGTGGAGGGCTGGGGTCTGGTTCCTTCTCCCTGCTGCACTTCTACTGGGCTGGAGGCACCGGGAGGGCAGGACTCTCGTGTCTCCCCAGAGTCACAGAATCCCAGAGTGTCAGGGATGGAAGGGACCTGGAAAGCTCATCCAGTGCAATCCCCCCATGGAGCAGGAACACCCAGCTGAGGTTCCACAGGAAGGTGTCCAGGCGGGTTTGAATGTCTGCAGAGAAGGAGACTCCACAACCTCCCTGGGCAGCCTGGGCCAGGCTCTGACACCCTCACCATCAAGAAGTTTCTTCTCATCTTTAAGTGGAACCTCCTGTGTTCCAGTTTGCACCCATTACCCCTTGTCCTGTCACTGGTTGTCACCGAGAAGAACCTGGCTCCATCCTCCTGACACTCCCCCTTTCCATATTGATCCCCAGGAATGAGTCCCCCCTCAGTCTCCTCTTCTCCAGCTCCAGAGCCCCAGCTCCCTCAGCCTTTCCTCACACGGGAGATGCTCCACTCCCTTCAGCATCTTGGTGGCTGCGCTGGACTCTCTCCAGCAGTTCCCTGTCCTTCTGGAACTGAGGGGCCACAACTGGACACAATATTCCAGGTGTGGTCTCCCCAGGGCAGAGCAGAGGGGCAGGAGAACCTCTCTGACCTACTGACCACCCCCTTCTAACCCACCCCAGGTACCATTGGCTTCCTGGCCACAAGGACCCAGTGCTGGCTCATGGTCACCCTGCTGTCCCCAGGACCCCCAGGTCCCTTTCCCGTACGCTGCTCTCTAATAGGTCATTCCCCAACTTATACTGCTTATACTTATACTCCCACTGCACAGCTGTGTTCCAGCTGCTCCCTGGGGCCATCGTGGTGCTGCCTGCACCCTGCGGCGTGGGACTGGCACAGGACACCCACCCCACACCTCTGCGGGAACTGGGGATCCGACTTCAATTTCCGATATAAATCACACAGAGGAAGGACTTGCACTAAATGCTTCCACGTTCAACTGATCCCTTTTACTGCTGGGTCCTTAAATAAACAGCTGTGTTACAGACAGCCTGATATTTGAGGGATATTGTGAGAACAGCTGCTGGATGAGCCCTGCAGGCAAGAAATACCGAGTGTGAGGAGGGGGAGAGGAGAGAAGGACTTGAGCAATTGGCAGCAGCACAGCCGATCCTGGGCTCTGGGCCTGCACCCAAACAGGGACTTGAGCACATGAACATGGTTGCAAGAAGGTGTCGGTGACACCCGTGGTGACACATGTCACCGCATTTTTACAGATCCCTGAGCTATAGTCTGGTGCCCAGGCTGAGATGTTAAAACATCGAGCGTCTGCAGCCCACACATCTTCACTTCATAGCATCTATAATGGAATTTAAACCCACCTGGTGTGGGTTGGTGACAGTAGACAAATCTCAGATGTATGAAGAAATATTACAGGCATGGAACAAGTTATTGATTACTTCATTTTTTTTTCCTATGGAATAATGTTGTGTGAATAATATTTGATCAATAAGCTCCAGAAAATGTAAGCTGGAATCTTTCTGAGGCACGGAAACTTTTGAAACAGATTGATTCTTTGGAGTTCTGGGCAAAATGACCTGCCATTTGTCTCAAAATGTAAACACGGTGTAGCTATCTGTCTCCCAAAACATCATAGTGTTTTTGGGAACAGAAAAAGCCACAAGAAATAATTCACTTCTTGCAACAGTAATGAAATATTCCCCATGCCAGTAAGATAAGAAAGTGATGAGGAGCATGTGCTGGGTTTGTCAGGGTTTTAAAACATTTAACCTGCACCAATAAGCCTACTGATTTTTAATAAATCTTGGAATTCTGGGGAAATTCCAGAGGTTTGGAAGACTCGGGAGAAAAGGAATTTAATTCAGTGCTATAAAGGGTCACTGTGCTGACCTGGCAATTATAAGCAAATTATGGGACTGACTGCATCTTATGATGTGATTGAAGAATGATAGTTTAATTCATAGGCAATGAGGGCAGGAAGAACAATTAGGATCATTTAGGCTGGTGAGCCCTATGTACCTCCAAGTCCCTGAAATGTCAGCTCCGTTTTTACAGCAATTGAGGCAGCAAATGCAACTTTAGGAATGACTGGAAGAGAAATAGAGAACAAATGAGAAAACAATACGCAGGGGCTGCAGGGGTTTCCAGGGCCGGTGAACACTGTGGTGCAGCAGAGCTGGAGAAGGGCAGTAAGAACCACTGGGAGCATGAAACAGCTTCGGGGACAGGAGTAATTGGACAGACGGGAGGTGTCTGGGGGAGACAGAAAGTCGATGTGGGCCAGGAATGTGAACAGGGGGCAAGTTTTCTCCCAAACAAGAACCACGAGGTACCCAATTAAACTGGTTCAGGACAGGTTTGAAACCAGCACAAAGATATCGATTCCTACAGTGCAGCCCAGCTGCAGAGCTCCTGACCGCACCCTGGTTTGGATGCTAAAAGTCTACATATGTTTAAAAATCCTGAATAAGTTCATGGAAGAAAAACCCATGAAAAGCTGCTGTACGTGAGTCCATGGGACTTTCTGAGCCCCTGGGAGCTGAGAAGCTGTGCCAGGGAAACCTCACTGCACATTTGTCCTCTCCTTATTTTCTTTTCAGGGTTCTGTTGCCTGCAGGAAATGGACTGGATGGATTCACAGGCCGACTTGGCAGAACCGCCCTGTTCTGTATGTTCTGTAGGGCTTGCAGTGAGCGGGTACAGTGGGACCTCCTGGCTGAATCCAGGATTTAACAGGGCTTTGACCACTGTCCTGTCAGAGAAACACGGTTTTCTGATGTGGTCTCTGTTTTCCCACCATTTATTTTTTTAAAGGAAACCTATTTTTAAAGTTCCTTGGCATTAAATGACACTACATAATAGCCGGGTAATATGTATTTGGAAAGAGAGATCCAGGATTGATTTAAAGACCGAAAGTTTTAAAAAGCTCGCCACATTCAGCTCAAAGCTAATTCTGTGAATATTAGCACTTCATTTTTTCATAAGCAGCTATTTCTACCTACTGTCCAGTTTCCACTTTGAATCAGTGAATTGACTTCTTTGTCCGCTACATTAAAATCTTGCTCCCATGGGCATTGTTCTGCCTATGCAGACTGTGATGAATTTTTTCCTTTATTTTCTATGAAAGGGGTAGATCAGCTTGGTTTTGCTTTTGCTGTGCACTTTTCTTACCAGATTTTTCTTCTTCTTCTTCTTGTCTATTTTCTTTAGACCCTCACTTCTCCAAATACGTTTTGCAGTGTGAACACCAAAACTCCTGTAGTGTTGCAGTAACGACCTCATCAATGACACAGAGACACTACTAACTCCCTACTTTGCCTGAATTTTGTCTTTAATTATAGTTCAGTGTTCAGCTTTCCCTCTCAGCTACAGCATCGTGTTGGGAGATTAAACTCAACCTTCTATTACAGCCAACACTGCCTTTGCATAATCACTGCTTTCGAAAGAAAAACTTTCTGTTTTGTAAGTTCTTGCCTCACAGCTGAGTTGAAAAGCAGCTTAGTCCCACTAAGGAGTTCCTGCTTGACAAGATTTATGTAATTCCTTCTATTCTTTACAAAGTAAAAGTTACTTTGCTTTTTAGGGTGAGGCACTGAGACAGTTAGGAGGTTGAGGGGTGACTCATTCATGGGGATCAATACAGAAAGGGTGAGTGTCAGGAGGATGGAGCCAGGCTCTTCTCGGTGACAACCAGTGACAGGACAAGGGGCAGTGGGTACAAACTGGAACACAGGAGGTTCCACTTCAATATGACAAGAAACTTCTTGATGGTGAGGGTGGCAGAGCCTGGCCCAGGCTGCCCAGGGAGGTTGTGGAGTCTCCTTCTCTGCAGACATTCAAACCCGCCTGGACACCTTCCTGTGGAACCTCAGCTGGGTGTTCCTGCTCCATGGGGATTGCACTGGATGAGCTTTCCAGGTCCCTTCCAACCCTGACACTCTGGGATTCTGTGAAGCGAAGGTGCAGCCTCAGGGGCCCTGTCAGCAGTGCCCCGTGTCCCAGGCTGGAGCCATCACCAGCTCCCCGTGCCCCCGGAGCAGTGAGCTCTTTGGGAAGGAGCAGAGCGGGGATGCCTGCAGCGATCTGCACTTTTGGAATGTCGAAGTGCTGGGCTTCAAGAACCAGGCAGAGGGCTGACAGAGCCTCCGCTGCTCACACTTCTTCACTAAAACCCTCGCTCTCAGGACATTCTGCAGACATCCTGAGAATGTGAAGATCGAGCTGTGCTCTCTTTGGCACAGATTTAAAGGTTACCTGAACGCTGCTCTGGAGCAGAGGACTGATTCATACAGATCTTGTTCTGCTCTCAACCCCGATCGCTGCGGGAGGTTTGAAACTCTTGCTGCGAGTCCACGGGGCATCTCTGAACCCTCTTGTAACCACTGGTTCCTGGCAGGCGAAGCTCTCACCAGTGTCTTGCTCTCCTTGCGCGGTGCCGCTGCCTTGGGGAGGTTTTACCTCCAGGCATTGGGCTGGTTTTCTCCAGTGGTCTCCAGTGCAGCCTGTACCGAGCTCCCCGCCGTGCTGGCCAGGTGAGCTTCAGCGAGGGCTGCGGGGCTGCTCCTGCTTCCCAGCCTCCCCGCAGCGTGGGACATCACTGCTGGACACAGCCCCGCCAAGGCTGGGCCTTCCGCTCAGCTTTTTGGGATATGAGCCAGACCATTGCTCAGTCCCTCAGGGACTCTCGGGAGCACCAGGAGGCTCTCGCAGTGACCGGAGAGGGTGTCCTGGTTTTGTTAAACCTTCACGCTTCTGCTGTCCTTACAGCACGGGTCCAACTCCCGCAGGCCGTGTTTGGAGCCGTGTGAAGGGAGGGAAGAGGGAGTGACTGCTGGAAGGTGGTGGGGACATTTCTTAGTGAAAATTGCTCAGACTTCGCTGGGAGAGACTGACAGCATGAGGCTGATCCTGGATAGCCAAACCTTGCCCCATATTATATGGTTTTGATCACAAACATGAATGTACTTGGTATAAAACAGAAGGTCAGGAGGGTTTAAGACACGGTGTATGAGAAAACATTTTCCAGATTTCAGCTTCCTCCGAGGTAATATGCAAGTGTAATTAAAACAGAACCTGGAAATATAGAGTACAGTACCCTATTGAAAGTGTGTTGTATGAGCTGAACTCCCTTCATTGATAGCTTTCCAAAACACACAGCTGCAATAATCTCTATCCAGGAGAAGGGAATAAATTAAGTCTGAACACCTCTGCATATAGTACAGTACAGTGTATAGCCCTGCACCCCATATAACCTCTGAGTGGTAATGGAAAGCTGAAGGAGGCGCAAGTGGAAAACCTCTCTGACCAGCAAACACTTTTTTCTCCAGAAAGCACACAGATGGGAAGAAAAGCTCCTGAAGCAGAGGTGGCTTAAGTACTGGGATGGCTTGTTTGTGAAGCGGTCTGCTCAAGTCATCGAGCCTCAGCAGTGGCCGGGTGCCAAAGCACACTCCGGGCTTGACAGGTGGGGAGGGAAATGTCCTGGGCCTGCCCCAGCAAACAGTGAGCACTGGCGGCAGCGAACACACAGGAGTTTATCACAGTGAACAGTAGCAGCAGCCACGAGGATATAGAAGCTCGGAAAAAGTAATCAGGTCTTATTGCTACTTCCCCTGAACAGTTCAGCCATGGAGCTGAGGATTTGCTTGCGAGGCTTCCCCAAAGGCAGGCGGTGCGGCACCGAGGAGCCTGTTCCGCTCCACATCTGCTGCTCCTGCAGCGCTGGGGCGGGAGAGGAAACCTCCTGCAGACCAGAGCAAGGGCCACTTTGCACCCCTGGCCAAGGAATTCCAGGTTACGGAGTTGATCTCCACACTTGCAAACTTTTCAAGGTCCATAATGCATTGTGAGGATTGTACTTTTATTGAAATATTTTCTTATTTTCATATTCTTAAAGAGCATTTATCCTGGAAAACAGCAGTAGCAAATGTGTGCACAATTACACTCTTAACTGAGTACTTGGTCTTATGGAGAGGACTAAGCATCTTTAAGTTGCTAAAAATATAATTGGTTTTCATTAAAACTCCTTTTTCAGCTTGTAATATCATCCTAAGGGTGGACTTGGTCTCAAATTGTCTAGATTTGCTCTTTATGCAAAGGAGAACATTTTTGTGAAAGCCAAGTATGACCAATTCATTATAAACTACCAGTTCAACCTTAGAAATGCCATTTTCCCCCAGTGCACAGCCAGAGCTAGAAACTCAGCACAACCTGGGTTTCCCCAGATGGCCCCTCGCTGCATTTCTGTTACTGGGAGCTCTGGTCAGAGCAGTGCAGACACCCAGGGAAGCTCTGCGAGAACTCACACCACACTCTCAGGGCTCCAAGGGGCTGTTATCACTGATCTGTGCTTCACGTCCTAAAGGCTCCATCGGCCAGGCCGTGGTGCCAGAGATGCCCAGGCTCCCCACTTTGTATGAGGCTGCTTCAGCCCCCGGAGCACCGAGAAGGTGCAAAGACACTCGAGGTGCAAAGACACTCGAGGTGCTGCCAGATCAGCTGGCAACCCCACAAATGCACCAACCCAGGGTTACTGAGACCTGCTGGGTCTGAGCAGAGGTTTTGCAATGGGGTTTCTCTTTATCATCATCTGCAGAGTGTCCTGGAACACCCACTGTCGCGGTTTAACCCCAGCAATATAACCATGAGAGCCGCTCGCTTGCTGCCCCGCAAACGGGAGAGAATAGAAAGGGGAGGGAGGAACTTGGATTGTGATAGACACAGGTTAATAAATATCAAAATACTAATACACTACTAGTAAATATATATATAGAATATAAAAGAAAAGATACTCAATGCAATTCCTCACGACTCTGCCCGTGCCGAGCAGCCAGTCCCAGGAAGCAGCACCTGGTCCTGAACAGCTGATCCCAAAGAGAGAAAGAAGGAAAAAGGCAGAAAGGCCCTGAGACCTCTGCAAAACGGCACGATGGTGAAAGGCCGAACTAAAGAAAGACCTGACCAGAACTCCCTGAACAGGTCTCCATCCTGGCTCCAACCAAAAGAGAGAGTGCGAGAGTAAGAGAAAGAGAAAACCAGAAGATCCTGATCCTTCTTAAATACAAAGTCTGACGCCAACGGGCTGGAACACTCTGATTGCTCAGTGTGGGTGTCAGTCCAGCTCTGTCCATCCATCCATCCATCCATCCATCCATCCATCCTCCTCCTCGCTGCCTCACACCTGTGGGCAGAGCTCAGAGCGTCCTTGGTTCTTGGACCAGAGCAATTAAAAACATTAACTCTGTGCTGGGGTTTTATCTGCTTGTTCTCAAACTAAATTCAAACAACGACTGTGCTAGCTACAAAACAAAAGAGAGGTTTCCAATGCATGAAGAAAATTAACTCATTTTCAGTCAAAGCAGCACACCCTCCTGTTTTCTGGAGTGTCCCAGCCTTGCCTGTCCCAGGTGACAGGGGGAGACCCTGCTTCCCCATGTGATTGTGAGATTTTCTTTGATTCTTTTCTTCTGCAGGAGCGGGTGGTTAAGAAGGAAAATTAATACAATTTTAAATCTGCACTTAGAGGGGAATTCAGACTGAGCAGAGCAAAGACAGAAGGTGAAAGATCTGTACTTCTGCCCTGCTCTGAAGTACATTTGTTTCTCAGAAGGAGGGAGCCCTCCCCACAAATGCTGGGCTAACAATTGCCTTACCAAGTTCTTTATGTGACTGAGAAGAGAAAAATAAAGAAGTTGTTATGGGACCTTATATATTTAGAATATTTCAAAATGGTCGATTAACCTGCATAGTTACATTTTAAAATCGAAAACCACAGGCTTACGTAAAAATGATCAGTCTGCTTTTCTATGAGAAAACAGAAAAAGGATGTTCTATGATAACATTTGAAATGAAATTATGTGCTGATATAAAAATAGGACAGGAACATCAAATATTTTAAAGTACCTTTGTTTAGAAGTTATTTATCATTCCTAGTTAATTAAGTCAAAAAAAAAAAAAATAGAATTGTAGTAATGACCACTGAACCAGCTTGGGAGAGGTTACACGTACAGGTAACCTTAGGACTACAATAGCCCAAGGGCCGCTGTGCAGGGTGGGGAGAGTCTTTCAAAAGCGGACAGAGATACACAGAGTAAAAAAACACACAGAAAATCTGGTTTGTGATGAGTTAAACCCAGAACGTCTGACTGCAGAGTGGTCTGAATAGAACATCGTCACTGCTAGAGGAGGAAAAGTGGCGAGTAAAAAATACCAGAAAAGTCATAGAGGTGCCTGTCTCTGAAGTCGGAAAAATGGAAAAGTCAGGAATGATTTAACCTGCCGATTCCAGCTTGGCAGATCAGGCAGTTCTCAGTGTGCTCAAGTCTTGTGTGCATTCCCCAAGGCAGAGGCCACACAGGACCTGGATTGCTGGGTCACCACACTGTGTCTCATACTTTTGACCATATAATCACCACATGCCCATTTGTGCTTCTAATTTCTGATGACAGTACAACAAGCTACTTAAAAAAAAAATCAGAACCATTTCATTCTCTTTTATTATGAGGAAATACATTTATATCCACCAACAGGGTGAAAACTCAAGTAATATGATAAAGGTTACATAAGACAAATCTTGCAGAGCTGTGATATGGAGCCTCATCTCCAGAACAGCCAACGGAGAGTTTCTCACATCTCTGCAGCGCTTCTCACAGCAAATAACCTGAGGCTGGTTTCTTAAAGTATCAGCCAAACTCTGCTGTTACATAATACCTTCAGGAACTTGACATCAAAGGGCGAATGGGGCTCACACTGAGCATTGTTATGTTAAGTAGGAGAAAACTTTGACAGTGTAAGATTGGAAGGAGCTTCCTATGGAAACTGGCAATCACCTTACAGAAATTTTGAGGTGCAGGTCAGAGAAATACGCACCAGAGTCCAAGTACTTTTGGTACTGGATGTGGAGGATGGTCTAGGTGGTATTTTTGGTTACATACCTACAAGATTTGCAAATGTCTGTAACTAATTATGCCAATCAAGGAATAATATAACAACCCAGAATCAAAGCCTGAGTCCCTACCATTGCCTGGAACACCCAAGTGAGGGCAAACATGTTAAAACTAACAAATATCTGAGCGTCAGAGACAGCCTGGAACATTTTGACAACACTTCTTAATGTAAAAATGACAGTTTCTCAGAACTGAAGGTTTTTGGGTAAAGACCTGGTTTTTGACAAGGTGGCTGTCGAGGGTTTTGATTGTGAGGTGACAATAAAGCCCTGGCAGATGTGTTGTTAACCTCCTCTACTGCCCCCTTCTCCCGTTTGTCCCTCCCTCTCCCCCCTTCCCACTCAGCACAGGCGATCGGGAGGGAAAGAAGGACAGAGAGAAGAGAGCTGGAAAAATTAAAGATGTTTTACTAATGCTACTAATAAGAATAGAGAAAATAATACAAAATATACAAAACCAATCTGGAAAGTCTCAGCAACTGCAGAGCTGGCACCCAAAGTCCTGGACTGAACTCTGAAGCCAACCAGAGCTGGATTCAGTCTCTCACTGGGCCTCAGTTCACAGGGATGACTCGCAAATCCTCTCCTAATGTTGGCCATAAGCAGAAGGGACGAAAAAGAAAAAAAAAGGGACGAGATCCTCGTGATCTCCCGCTTTTATATGGAGTATTCACATGAATGGGATGTTACACTTAGTTGGTCAGTTCCTTGGTCCCCTGTTTCTCGTTGCCCCTCTCGCGAGATGTCCATCCATGCTTATCAATAACTTCCCATTCCATTGCTATGTTTACCAAAACATGGATCTGGTTCTCCAGGAAAATGCAGCTGATATGAAGCTTTAGCTGACAGGAAAATTCACTAAAAGAGAGACTTGTTTTTAATAAAACCAGGACAGGGCATTCTGAGACCAGCACGGAATTGTTGGGCAGATCCAGAGCCTTTGTCCCGCTCTCCCCACAGAGAACAGCTGGTGACCTAGGCGGGGGTGCTGTGGTGCAGTACTATTGATTTTCAGTCTTTGCCAGGATTAAGATGACAGGATTTTAATCTGAATTTTTCCCACTGAGGGTGGCCATCACCATTGTGCTAGAAAGGCCTCTTCCTTCTTTTTCAGTCTTTCTTGTGGCACTTTAGGTCACTAATTAGTGGTTCACTGAATCAGAAAAACAGTTTCTGTTCTGATAAATATTTCCCCACCTCCCAGTTGACGATACGCAACTCTTCCTTCCACACGCGCTGTGCAAATAGGCTGCCTGCACTGGAATGGGGCTGTGCTCCTGAAAAACAGTGGTGTCAGTAGAAGGGCACTGGGACTGGATCAAGATTGCAGTAACAATAAGATTAAAATTCCTGTGCTGTCTTACATGTGCTAAACTGAATCACAATTGTGGAAAAGAAATATTGGGCGCAACTTGTATCTGTCAGTTGTTTTGAAGCGCTCAGTTTTGTCAATCTGCTTGATTTTGGTGCAGTATTTTAACACTGAGGAAATATCTACGTGATTTTAACCCCAGCCCTTCACTGCCCACTCGCCCATGTTTTTGGGTTAAAAAACTCAGTCCCTTACTGTCTCCATTCATGGTAAGGAGGAGATTTGGACCCTTACCCTATCTTCACATATCTGGATAACAGGCGGATGTGGAACTTTTCCTCCATGAGTTTTTTCAAGTCTAAATAAGCTTCACCCTCCCCCTTTGTGTTTGGGTGCTTGCTGGACTGAGGCTTTGACTAGCAAGCTAGAATTTTATCCCCATTCCTGTTCAGCTCAGTAGCTGACTTGTCAGAATGCAGCCTTGCCAACCACAACAGCCTTAACCTAGACCCAGCGTGCTCTAGAAAACCTGATGCTCCACAGAGCCGGAGTTAAACTCAAACAGAAAGCGAAGCAGCCCCAACACAGTGTCTGTTCTTGCACAGCTCCAGGAAAGTGTTGGTCGTTCTCCATGTCTGGGCTAGAATGATCCCAAAGGGGCTGGGAGGGCGCCCTGGGCTGCCTGATCCTGCTCTGAAATGCCAGCGCAGGATCTCGTCGGGAGCAGTTCAGGTGTCCTCGTGCCTCAGAATGGCCACCTGGGGAAAAAGTTTTTTCCTGTGCTTGCCTGTTTGGGGACAGGGCTTCAGGGTGATGGCCACTAGTTCCCTCCTTTCCCCCTTCTGTTCCCGGTGTTAGCAATCAGGACACATAACCACGGGCGTAGTTATATGTGGTGCTTTATTTCAGTGCTGGGAAACCAGGGGTTCGCACCCAAAGCTGGCTTCAGCGGTCAGTTTAAGTTGCACAGTATTTATACAGTCCATTCACATACATATTCATGTATTCATTAGGATCATTAGGATATGTAATAGTTACTCAACATTTATTGCAACATCGATTGCAACACCTTGGAATTACTTTGATCATGCGCAGTGTCCTCTGGTGGTCTTTCAGGGGGTCTTCAGGATGAAGTAAGTAGTCTTCATTGCTTCTGTCCTTTTCACCTTTGGGTACTGTGCACTACTCTATAATTGCATAACTGCTGACTTGTTCAATTTCTAGAGATACTGTATATACTTCTTCTCATTCTAGGCATATTTGGGCTAAGACAAATGCTAGGTTGATAAGAGTATACTCAAATCCCTTATTAGGTAAAACACGATATGCAAAGGATGCATCAGTTTTGCACCTGTTCCAGAAGGGAACATCTTGTAAAATTGATTCTGTTACTAACACCTGCAGGACAGGAATCCCCGTCACCCCAGCATGAGGAGCACCGCCGGCAGCAGCGCAGGCAGGATGGCGGCGTGACACAGGGTGACAGTACGGACAAGCTGACAGAATAGCTGGCTGCTGCCAGAACTGCCGATCTGCTCTCCTGCTCTGTCCCCAGATACGCATTCCTGGCATTCCTCAGATCCTGAGGAGAGCTGTTTTCCAGCCAAGCTCACAGAAAATCCTACTAAACACAACAAAAGGACAATCTTCTGCTGGTCCAGCTCCTTCAACCAGCTCATTGGCTCAGCAATCACCAGATGAATGCTGGTGCCACCACAGCCAGGGGCAGGACCTCTCAGCAATTATTAATTCTATTAGTTGTATTGTCAAACTGAATCCTTGCTTCATCCACCAGCCCCATCCAACCAGGCGTACAGGAGCAGCCAGAGGCCTCTCCCACCGTCCTGACATCCGGATCATCACTGCACCCATTTGTCCGGACACAGCACACAGGGCTGCACGGCACAGCCCCAGTCACCAGGAGCTGTCAGCAGGTTCTCCACCACCGCTGTCCTCAAGAGAGGACTTGATGGGTAGAAAGCAGAGAGTCTTCTCTCCATCCAGCTTTCACTTGCTTTCTGCTCCCCGCTTCTCTGCCTTTAACACACAGCAGTCTCACAACCTGTCCTGGTCACGATTAAAAAATGGCGGAGTTCGTGTTCCCCGGCGTGTTTCAGTACATCCGTGAGAGGAAGTTTCCGTGCCCTTGTTAATGGCCTGGGCTGAAGGGATACCAGCAGTTAGGTAGGAACTTTGCTGCCCTGTCGCTGGGACTTCATGTTGCTGGTTAAAGTGGTCTCTGAGGAGCGGTTCCGCACGGGACATTCGTCATGACTGAAGTGAGACCCATGCAGCCGTGGAGCTGCCCACCGAGCAGAGCTGAGCGGTAGAACACGAGGACAGCAAGGACAGGGGACGAGAAGGCAGCACATTGCCAGTGCTCTGATGGAGGAAATGCCCTTAGAGTTGAAACTGAAACTCAGACCTGATGTTCAGAATGGTATTTAATAATGCTTTGAGTCTAACACACAGAGGACAGATAAGCAAATAGAAAGGAGCAGAGGTAGCTTTAACCTTCCTCCCTAGAACTGGCCACACACACATGAATGAAATGAAGTGTAGCATATTCCTGAGAGAGATCTCCAGTTCCCTGCGTGTTCAACCACCAGCTCCAAGTCAGAACCACTCATTCACTAAACGCGTTGTCAGATGCAGTTAACCCATTTCAGCAGACAGCTGCGGTGTCAGAACATCTCGAAGAGCTGACTGCAGGCCCAGGGATCCGGGACGCCTGTGGAAGTCCAAGCAGGTGATTCCATTGGCCCCCTGAGACCCGACATTTAAGAACATATGAAAGATTTCTAAGGACTACTGTGGAGTTTCAGGGCTATTAAAGCAGCTGCTACTGCCCTCTTGAGAAGCTGACATCCCAGTAAATATGCTGAGAAAGAGGGGAGTAGAATATTATAGCTCCCTAAGCCCTGTGAGCCAGCACTGCTGCTGACAGAGCAGCCTTGCTCTCCTCCCCAGCTGCTCTTGCTCACATCTGCACCAGCACTAACATTTGTGAGGTGATGTGGATGTGATCCAGATTAAGACTAGCCTGGCAAAACAAGGCAGCTCATTCTAACCCGTGGGGTTGCTGCTCAGGTTTACTCTGCGACCTCGTGAAGGCTGGTGCCGGCAGCAGGAGCAGGGCGATGGATGGCCCTGTGCTGGCTGCAGGGACACCAGGGGCTGTGCTGTGTCCGGTGCCACCGCTGACACCCGTGCTGGCCCCGGGCAGGCTCACACAGATGCGGGCAGCCACAATGGCCACATACACCTCAGCCAGGGGAAATTTGCTGCCCCTATGCTGCTCCTATTAGAGACAGGTTCTCCTGCCCCTCTGCTCTGCCCTGGGGAGACCACACCTGGAATATTGTGTCCAGTTGTGGCCCCTCAGTTCCAGGACAGGGAACTGCTGGAGAGAGTCCAGCGCAGCCACCAAGATGCTGAAGGGAGTGGAGCATCTCCCGTGTGAGGAAAGGCTGAGGGAGCTGGGGCTCTGGAGCTGGAGAAGAGGAGACTGAGGGGGGACTCATTCATGGGGATCAATATGGAAAGCAGGAGTATCAGGAGGATGGAGCCAGGCTCTTCTCGGCGACAGTCAATGATAGGACAAGGGGCAATGGGTACAAACTGGAACACAGGAGGTTCCACTTAAAGATGAGAAGAGATTTCTTCATGGTGAGGGTGGCAGAGCCTGGCCCAGGCTGCCCAGGGAGGTTGTGGAGTCTCCTTCTCTGCAGACATTCAAACCCGCCTGGACACCTTCCTGTGGAACCTCAGCTGGGTGTTCCTGCTCCATGGGGGGATTGCACTGGATGAGCTTTCCAGGTCCCTTCAACCCCTGACATTCTGGGATTTCTCTCAGCTGCTGAGCAGCAGTGCCAGCACAGCCCCGTGCCCCCAGGGGTCGGCCCTTGAGCACAGAGCCCCGCAGTGCCGGGCAGGCACAGCTCTGTCGCCTCCTCCCCTTCCCAGCCAGACCCCAACCCAGGCCTGGGGCTCCCTCCTTTTGACACCTCCCGCCTTACCACCCCGCTTTTCCCAGCCTGTCAGCCGCTCCCCGGCCGTGCAGCGCGGGCAGCACAAGCGGAACATCTCCCCCATCATGGCCACGTGCGAGGGATGAGGGTTGTTGCTGACATTGTTGGCGGTGTTGGAGGTTGCACGGGGACTATCTTGGGGGGCAATTCGTGCAATGTGTGTCGGGGTGGTGTCAGAAGATAGTTTAATGTAGAATACCAGCTTTGGGAGCTGGAGGTGAGGGTTTAATTCCCTCTTTTCTGATGATGAGAGATTGTGGGGGAACTCTAAGAAGGGGTATAACCTTCATTCTTCGGTTTACAAGACGGATATTTTTATAAACTATTAGAGTGTTTTAGGGATTATTTTATTTTCTAGGGCCCAGAGGACTAGGAGGATGGTGAAGCAGGCGAGAGAGGCTGGTTGGCCGATGGTAATGACGGTGTCCTACCGGCTGACCCACGTCAGGACACGGCGTCCGGCGACCTGGACTCAGCACCCGCCCCTCGGCCCCGGCCGCTCCGAGCACGCGCACGCGCGGTGGCGGCCGGAAGGGGCGGGGCCGTGCCTGCCGCGCCGCCGGAAGCCGTGCGGAGGAGCCATGGCGGCGCTGGCGCGGGCCGCGGTGAGTGTCCGCCCGGAGCGAGCGGCGCTGCGGCAGCGCCAGCCCTGCGTGGCCGGGACTGCCCCGCGGGCTGTGTCCGGCCCGGCCTCTCAGCAGAGAACGTGCGTGAGGCACAGCCCGGCCCGCGGGGCTGCGCGGGGAGCGGCGCCCAAAACCTCCTCATGCCCCCTGGCCGAGGCCCCCTCCCCATGGCCCCCAGCGCCTCCCCAAGGCCCCTGCCCGGTTGTACCTTCGCTGGGCGAGCGGCGTTTTCTTCATAGCTTGTCTTTACATAAGATCTAGGCCAGGCTTTAGCATTCCTGCTTGGGCTTGAGGAACTTTTTCTTTTTTTTTTTTTTCTCATTCTGGTGCTTCTGCCGTCGCTTTGGGCCCCGTGGGGTGGGGATTGCTATTGTGGGAGATTATTTTCTCACTTCAGAGGTGCTTCATTGCAAGGATAATGTGAAGATTCCGGTTTCTCTGTTACGGGGAAGAGATCAGGTTCTTATGAATGACAGTAGATGACTAGTCACACAACTGCCTTCTCATGCATTAGTGGTGTTTTGTTTTGAATGAGCTTTCAAAGTCTTTCCAGCAGAATGCAGCTTTTAGCATATAGTTTAGAGAAGGGAACTCTGTGCCTGGGTCTGATATTCAGTCACAACACAAATACAGGGATGGCCGGTGCTCCAGGCTGGAGGCAGATTCTCGTCAGGAAGATGAACGGCCTTTAGTCTGAGGGCAATACCAACTAATGAGAAAGAAAGCATTAACAGTCCCATCAACACAAACTGTTCTGTGTTTCTGTGAAGTTAATCCACTACATTCCTGGAACTGGTGTCTCAGGTGTGGTTTTTACAGGCGTGGCCAACCCTGCCCTTTCAGCTGCCCAGCAAACCTGCCCTTCAGCAACTGAAATAAGCTGGAGTTCCTGCTGCCTACTCCCATTCCTGCTCATTCTTGCTCATGTCTTTGCACTGCTGGCCTACCATTGCCTCCTCCTGCAGTTTTTTGGGCCCCTGAGCTGCAAATGCTGGAGCAGCAGGACTGTGGTAACAGAAAAATAGTATTCTGCAGTTTTAGTACGTTAGGCAATTGTAGCAAAAAGGGAGGGGGAAGCCAGGCAGGAGGGGAGCCGGGAGGGTGTAGAGAGTCACCAGATGGATTCAGCTCTGTGGAGCTGCACCCCCAGGGGGTGGTTTGCAATGAAAACCTTGCAGAAGGTAAAGGACTTGTCTCCTGGGCTTACCTGTCCGTGGACAACTCATCTGCTGGCTGTTTCTGGCATTTATATGCAAAGTAAGCTGATTCAGCTTTTCAGCCTGGTCATGAAAAATTCTCTTTGGAGGGGAGGAGATGTAGTTGGTGGCTGTTTTTGTGATCTGAAGTGCCTTACTTTGTAATCAGAGAAGCACCTGAGTTGTAGAAAGTGGTGGGAATATGCAGTTGGGTAACGGGACATCTGAGAGCAGCAGTGTGCTTCAGCTCGAGCTTTGCTGATTCTTGGCATTTCCAAGCATCTGCTTTTGTGTCAGAATTTAACAGTTGCCTAATCATATGAAAATAAGTCTTCAGACTTCCAGTGTCTCTTCTTTGTACTGGAAATAAGGACGGATTTTCTTTTCTTCTGTCTTCAGGCCTTCTCAGGAGCTCAGAGTGTATGGTACAGTTATTGTCCAGATGTTTCAGCCTTACCAGTTAATAGTGCTGTTAATAAAGCTGTTCTTTACCTCAGAAGAGATCTTGCTGATTAGTTTGTCTGTTATGTGAGTCTTTCCTAACGGTTTCCAGGAGGATTTAGAAGACCACAGCGATATTCCTTCATCTTGACAAAGCAGCCATGGGCAGGAGGTGCTTGTGCTGTCTGCAGACTGTTCCCGAGCAATCCTGTGCAGTTTGTGCTTGGTACATTTTCTTGCAGCCAAATGGAGATGTAAAAGTAGCACTTGTGATTTGAAAGGAAAGTTGTGTTCTGCGAGCGGTGGTGCTGGCTTAGGGAAGATTCTTTGGCTCATTGCGTTCCCTTTCGGCTGCTCTGCTGCTTTCTGCTTTTACGGTTTTCTTTATTAGTCGATTATTTATCAGATCTCACCTTTGAAATGTGGGTATGCTCGTTGTTTGTTTTCGTATGTCTCTGTCTGGTTGTGTTGCAGCAGTGCTTTTCCACAGCTATAAACCGCAGTATATTCCAGCTCTAAGATATATTGCAGCCTAGGCGTGCTTTTCTTCTTGCCTCAAAGATAAAGCCTCAGAAGAATTCTGTCACGTTCCTTGGAATCTTGTATGGATTAGTTATAAAAAACGGTGATTTTTCTCTCTAACGTCAGTGTTTGTTAAACTGTTTATCTCAGAGCACTGGAAGTACTTTGTGGTACTCAGCTGAAATGTCTTTTTGGATAGAAATCTATCATTTTCATAATGGTACTTGTTGGATGGTGATGTTAAGGAGAAAGAGCTGGAACTACGTAGCCTTGCTGCAGTAGCAGTGAAGACTGATCCCACTTGTTGTGGCAGTGCATCTGTCCCCTCACAGTTTTTAAAAACCCTGATGGATTCCCTAATGGATTAGAAGTGCAGCTGTGTGAGGAGCCGAGGGGGGACAACAGGGACCGCAGGGACAAGAACTCCAACCCGTTTATCTCTGCTCCCCCAGCCCTGGGCAGACGTGGGGGTCTCCCACTGTCCTGTCACTGGGCTGCCCACCCCATCGGGGATTTATGCAAACTGTTAACATTCCCCTGGAGCCTTCTCAAATCTAAATGTCTCCTTATATATTGGATGCTTCAATCTCTTAATCATCCTTGTAGCCAATTGAAAACAAAGCCATTTTTACAATATTAATATGGAACATGTATGGAGGTGGCAAATATTGTACTAACTTGAATATTGCAGCAAATGAAAGGTGCAAAGGAAGTGCAGGCAAAGAGAACTCTGCCTTTTTTCCATGCTACCTGGCATTTTCATTACAGAAAATAATTATTTTCACTTAAATTTATTGGGACAATACATGTTTTTGAAATACTGAAATTCTGAGCTGTGCCTCAGTAGAGTTAAGAGAAAGATGTGTAAAAGCCATGAGTTGGATGTGGACTTTTTAGAGCTCGCTCGCTCAATCGCGGAATGCTTCTTAACCATTTGAATTTATTGTATAGATACAGAAATTGCGGTGTAGTTTTACGATGTAGACAGCCGGCCATTTCCTTTGACCGGTCTGTTTCTGCCATCACACCTGGGTTGCACGCTTGTACTGGAAGACAAGACTTTTTTAAAATCAAAATTTATACTTCTGTCAAGCGCAAGTTGGGAGTTTAATCTGAGGATTGTTGTATAAATGGATAAAACTCGTGGAAGCAGGAGGACAGTTAAACTGTTTCTGAGCATTAGGGTCCTTTTCTTCATTGCTCCTCTCTCTGTTCCAGAGCTGCCAGACTGGAGTCGCTCACCGGATCGCAGCCTGCGGTGGGTTGTTACACACAACCGCAGTCCCAGGCCAGCGCAGACGGACGCTCTGTGCTATTTCCCAGGTAGATATCAGTATATTAAAGTGTGTAAAAAGTGGGATAAGTTTAAATTGGGATGAAAAAGTCATGTTTATTAAATAGAGGCTTCCAAAAGTGATAGCTTCACTGTCTGTGTGTTCCTGAAATGTCAAGGCAACTGGAAAGCCTTCTGTTGCTAAAAGAGCGAGCTCCCACCCTTCATTGCTCAGTTGTCTTCATTCCAGCTGGGTAGTCTTTTAATAGATCCAAATGATCCCGTTGCGAGTAGATGAAATGCAGAAGTCCAAATGGAGGTGTTATTTTTTCCAAAGCTAATAATGATTGCATGAAATTTACAGCACTTTATTTCATAGAAAGTCTCCACTGTACAATAACCTTGGACTTTCTGGTACTCTGGGTATGTTACCTGGCACAGCAGAACATGAAGTCGTGTCGTTTCAGTGGCAAATACAGCTTTGCTGTTGTGCTTTCAGTTCTGCAACAGCGTGCACAGTGTCAGATTGTGTCTATCCATAGTAAATTAACTAGAATATCATGTAATAGCAGTTGATGATAAAGAGGTGAAAAATGTGTAGAAAATGGCAATAGATGCAGGCTGTCTGGACAGAATTAGAGTATATCTCTTGGTGTTTCTTTGTTGCATAAAGTGAGAGGACACGGAGACTCTTCTCTGTCTTCCTGTATCTTAAAACTCATATCAAGAGCCATGACATACAGAATTAGAAACTTACCTGTAGATTCTTTGGCTTGAATGTCTTTTCTCAGCTAAGACCTTCCAGTCCTGGGAAAATTGTCTGTACTTTTTTTGCACAACCATACTGTTACAGCATCATCCATATGCAGTAGGATACCATGTAGGGACCCGGACAAGCTCAAGAAGTGGGCCCATGTGAGCGTCATGAGGTTCAACAAGGCCAAGTGCAAGGTCCTGCACCTGGATTGGGGCAACCCCTGGTATTGGTCCAGGCTGGGGCTGCGGGGATGGAGAACAGCCCTGAGGAGAAAGACTTGGGGACAATGAGGCATGAAGTGCTGGACATGACCAATCCATGTGCATTTGCAGCCCACAAAGCCAGTCGTATCCTCAGCAGCATCCCCAGTCCCATGGGCAGCAGGTTTGGGGGGATCCTGCCCCTCTGCCCCGCTCTGGTGAGGCTCCCCTGCAGTGCTGGTCCAGCTCTGGGTCCTCAGCACAGGACACACATGGACCTGCTGCAGAGGGGCCAGAGGAGCCACAGGAATGACCCGAGGCTGGAACAGCTCTGCTGGGAGGACAGGCTGAGAGAGCTGGGGTGTTCAGCTGGAGAAGAGAAGCTCCCGGGAGACCTTATTGCGGCCTTTCTGTGCTTAAAAGAAGTCTGTAAGAAAGATGGGGACAGACTTTTGAGCAGGGCCTGTTGCAACAGGAAAAGGGGTGATGGTTTGATCTAAAGGAGGGAGATTCAGACCGGACAGGAGGAAGGAATCGTTGGCCCTGAGGGTGGTGAGAGCCTGGCCCAGGTTGGCCAGAGAGGTGGTGGGTGAACCATCCCTGGAGACATCCCAGGCCAGGCTGGACGGGGCTCTGAGCAACCTGAGCTGCTGAAGATGTCCCTGCTCATGGCAGGGGTGGCACTGGGGGAGCTGGGAAGGTCCCTCCAACCCAAACTGTCCTGTGGTTGTATGATGTTTGGAGTAGAGAGGGAAATGAGCAGTTGTGAATTTGATTGATAGAGCTGATCTTACTCTGAGCCACCAGTAGATTCACTAAATACTGGGGGTGACTGCTCTTAAAAAAAAGCACTATGTCTGAATTTATTAATAAATAAGGCACTGGTGATCTGGGTGTGCTGGGAGGCTATGGGAGGTGTGCTAGTCAGTGTGCAGCTTCTTCCCTGGAGATCCCACTCGCTCCTGCTCAATAGTTTTCTTTATTGTGCGGTAGCTCCGTGATCCGGATCGTGTGCTGTGAAACCATAGTGTTTGCAGTGGTGGTTTTTACCTTGTTATTTGTTTTGCTCAAGTCCTGACACAAAGGCGATTGAATGGACTATAAAGTCGTAGATAAGAGTAGCATAAACTGTTTCTCTGCAAGGACAGGAAAAAAGAATTATTCTTCATTGAGAGCAAAACCCATAATGAGAAGTACTGTCTGAGAAAATGAAAGCAGATAGCCCATGGTTTTTGAGAGTGAAGTGTTCTGCCAGTCTATTCCATCAGTACATGTGCAGAGCACTAGAAAATGTATGGAGCGCAGCATGAAGCATGGACAACCACTTCGTGTTATGATAATAAGTTTGTGCTTTTTGTGATATAAAGTTTTTCAGGATTAGACTGAACTGTAATTGATGTGGAAGCAAACTAAAGGTTGGTTGGTGTGAAGTTAAGTGTTTACTTGTCAATGTTTCTTTCATTTTTTACTCTTCTAATCTTTACTAGAGACGCCAGGCTGACCAGTTCCGACTGTCGAAATCCTGTGGTGGATTGATTCAAGCCAAGGGAGCCGTTACACAGCCAAACAGATCATTTTACAACACAAATAAGGTTAGAAGCGTTTGGTGTTTTTATTGTCGGGGGGCACATTGTCCTAGGGATTATACAGATACAGGTAGCAAAGCTCATTTCAAAACACGTAAGACATGATTGATCCTTTATATAAAATGCCTGAATATAGCATGAACAACGGGTACAATAATTTGAGAAGCGCGTCCTGTTTCTTTCCAGAAAATGAAGCACTGGCATGGGGAATGCAGTCGCTGAGTTATCTGGGGTGTAGGTTCCAAGGAGAAGCCTGAGGGCTTCTTTCCATTGGGGAAAGAAACTAAGTTAAGGAGAGTAGTTATTGAGGTGGGGGGCAGATGTTCCTTTATTACCTTTAAAAAGGGTAACACAGAAGTTGCCCATACATGTTAGAAGCGACAAGATGTTTCCTGATTCTTTACCTTGGGAATAATGTGTAACGACAGCTTCGCTGTCTGCTAAACCCTGAAAATTGTCATGCAATCTACTAATAATGACTAATTTTTGTGTAATTATTTACTGTTCATCTGCACTATTTTGTTAATTTGTGGTCTCTGCATCTGTTACCTTTATTGTCTTTTGTTTTGCGATGGAAGTTTTCTGGAGCACGAATCATCTCTGTAAGATTAGTTTAGCCCTTAATCCAAGGGTGTCAGCATCTCTCAACTTAAAAATGTCCTGATCCTGCTCTTGTTAACTCAGTGTGAAGAAAATGGCAAAATGGAATGTGTGTGTGAGAAATGGGAGGACAGAAGGAAGGAGACAGTTAGGGATTCATGGGTGAAACTTGCATTCCCAGTTTGCTGTCGATCTAGTGTATTTTACTGGTGCAGAGTTAGAGGTGAATAATAGATGTAAATCAGCTATTTTGACATGGATAGACAAACCAAAGGAAAACAAGGAGATGTGTGGAAGGAAAAAAAACCCAGCTGCTGTTTACATCTACTTCTTAACTGAAGGTTTTCCTTTTTTTAGTCCATTTTTTGGTGTTTTTCAGCTGGTGAGGTAAACCAAACATTTTGCAGGCAAGGAGACTGAAGTGCACAAAGTGGCTTGTACAGTTTACCATGCCCAGAGCCAAGAACAGTACCCAGGCTCTCAAAGGCAGCGCGTACCCCTTGTTCCTATGCCTGCCTGCGCCCCCCTTCTCGTACCTGCGCAAGGATCGTCTGCAGAGCAGGTCTGGGAGAACAACAGGTGACAAGTCAGGGGGTGACAGGAAGATCTGCAAGGCAGAGGTCAGAGACTTGCTTTTGCTGCATCAGAAGGGGCTGGGGAGGGCTGCAAAGCTTGAAGGATGAATTTGGAAACTTCCTTCTTAAAATAACCATGGTGTAAGTAGCCGGGAAGGATTTACGACCAGAGAAGAAGCAGTTTACAGCAGCGTAGGTACGGTTTGAGGTAGGTTTTTGGACTGCAACCTCGTTATTTCAAGTAGGAAAATACTTACTTGTCTTTGAAATGTGAACTTGACTATGCACTCCTGGTAGGAAAGTGGTTTAGAATTAACAATGAGCTCCAGTTGTTTCATTTTTGTATTTGTGTCAAAATTAATAGGATTGTTCAGCTTGAGCACTGCATTTCAGGTATTGAGCAGGAAAGTCAGCCTGAGGTGGGTTTAGGTCCCTTTCAATGTCCCGATGAGCTTGTTTTGAGTGAGTTATAAAACACATTTTTGAAGTTTTTTGTGTATGTTGTCTAGATCTGATTTTCTACACACTTGTAGGACTGTTTAGTTGATTTGGCTGCAGTCCTGGCGCTGGCGGGATGAACCGCATACCTGTGTCCATAGGCTGAACCACACACTCGCTGCTTCAATCCCCTCTCCATCTCCTGAGCCAGTCATAATGCATTTGTAGATAACAGACACTTAGTCAAATTAAGCTGCCTAGATTTGCTGAGGTTTAGGATGATTTTAATTCCTATGGAAGAGATGAGTGGTTATTGGGGCACGAGTTCTGCATTGAGCAAATCCTGTCACTGCCTGGCTGGAGCGGGGCTGTGGAGTTACCGTGAGGTGTCATTGTTAGTGCAGAGTATTGCGTGGGATAATCTTGAAGAGAAAGTACTAAAACTTGGTTGAAATATTCAGATACATGTTGGTAGACTCACTGGGTCCATCGCTTGTGGCAGAGGGAGGAAAGGTGCCTGTGCAGATGCTCCTGTTCTGGATGAGGACAGGGAACTTGGCAAACAGTGTCAATGGCCAATGTTCCAATCTGAGGATTAAAAAAGGTCCTGGACAGCGTCACAGCGTCTCACGAGGTGACTGTAGATACTGAAATGGCACTGGGCATGTTTGTTCCTGTTTACCTGGGCATGATGGCATTCCAGACAGCAACAGCTGTCTCTGAATAGTACCCAAGTGCAAAGGATTTTCTCTCACATGCATGGGATATACATAGGGATTGATTATGTCTCAAAGCTACAGTTTTTATCATGTTTACAGTTACTTTCTGATTAATGATAGCAACTTGTGCAGGATATAGATCTGTGTTTTAATGTGTATTTATTTATCATTCATGCCATTTTAAAAATTACTATACCAGTGCTTGTAAAGCAGTAGAGAAAACACCCAGAATGATAACAAATGTGAAAGGCATCAGTATGAGGAGAAGCTATTTTAGAACCCTTCTAAACTAAGAAGAGATAACTGATGGGCATATATATGATACTGGCCTAGAAAAGTAATAAAAATACTGAAAACAGGAAGAGAAAATGGTTGGTTTTGGCTTCTTACGGGACAACAGGGAGCATCCAGTGAACCAGCAAGGTTGGATTTAAAACGGGCACATAACTGTGAAACTCATGTACCACGACTCTGTGCGTTACGGAGGTTAAATAGTTTCAAACATGGGGCTGCTGAAGGTGCATCCAGTTGTAGCTGCCAAAAGTGAGTGTGTGGACCCCTGTGGTGGTGCAGGCCGGGCTGTGAGCAGCCGGGCAGGTCACCCCAGACTGTGGCCCCGCTGCTCCTGGGCATGGCTGGAGATGGTGTCCTGGGATGAGTGTTTATTCTGGCTATGTGCAGCACTCCTTACATCGTGAAATTGCTTCTCTGCTACGCAAATTATTTTTTTAGTATTCGCATGTCTTAGAAGGAAGTGTTTAGGGTAAAATTCCAGCAGCTTAAAGCAATTAAACATTTCTTTGGTCAGGGAACTTTCTCAGATCAAAGAATCATTTTGGTTGGAAGAGACCCTTAAGATCATTGAGTCCAACCACTACCCCATGTCCTGAGAAGCTCATCTCCGCATCTGTCCAACCCTCCAGGGATGGTGACTCCACCACTGCCCTGGGCAGCCTGTTCCAATGCCCCACAGCCCTTTGGGGAAGAAATTGTTCCCCACATCCAACCTCAACCTCCCCTGGTGCAACTTGAGGCCGTTTCCTCTGCTCCTGGCCCTTGTTCCTGGGGAGCAGAGCCCGACCCCCCTGGCTCCAAGCTCCTTTCAGGCAGTTCAGAGATCAGAAGGTCTCCCCTCAGCTCCTGTTCTCCAGCTGAACCCCCCAGCTCCCTCAGCTGCTCCCATCACACTTGTGCTCCAGCCCCTCACCAGCTCTGTTCCCTTCTCCCAACTCGCTCCAGCACCTCAAGGCCTTTCTCGTCCTGTGGGGCTCAGAACTACCTTCCTATAGGGAGGACCCATCGTAATGCCTCTCAAGTGTGTGTAGGAGATTCACATGAATTAGATTTTGCTTAGATGGGTTAAAAGTACAGTGATTGGTTGATAACAAAATGTTTACACTGCGTACTTAATTCATTAGCAATGATTTGCTGGAGTGCCAGTGGTAGGTACCGCGGGCTGATTGCTGCTGCCAGAAAGGCACAACGCCACAGGGGTCCAACCAGTCCCGTGGGGTTGAAGGTGTGTAGTTAATCTGGAAGAGAACGTTTCTCTTTGTGTTTGCAGACACTGCAAATCAATAAGGGCTAAATACTTGCCTGATCTAGATTTTCCGCAGGTACCATTTAGATTAACTGTGAGGGGAATAACAATCTGGGGGAGGTTTTCAGTAAGAACAATGGGTTCATGGAGCTTCGTTAGTTTGAAGACGGAGCTGATTGGTTTCTATAATTACCCTATAATATGACATGCCTGTGAGAGTAAGAGAGGGAATGTGAAATGTTAGCTTTATTTGCTCTGTTTCTGTGATTTATTTGCTTGTTTTATCTGTAAAAGATTTAAGCCCAAGACAAGATGTACCTTTAGAAAGAATATTGGAATCTAGACTGGTGGCCGTGTTTTGCAAAGGAGGTTTCTCTACAGACTGTTTGAGTCTCAGCTTCCAATGGGATACTTTCAGCAAAACAGTTATGCAGCGTTTGATTCATAAACAGAATGATGTCACATAGGAAAAACAGTGTTGTATTTTGCAGAGAGGACCTAAATATGTATTTGTTTTGTTGAACAAAGAAATTGAACAAAACCCCTCGAATTGTCTGTTAAATGTGTAGCTTTTCTAACTAAAATGATTTGTCAGATTTTATTGCTAAGACTGTAGTATGTGATATTTCAATATTACAGCATCTTTCTGCGAAAGATTCCTTGCAGCCATCTGAAGAGAAAGTGGGTCCTTTCACAAGGTTGATAGAAGCACTGGGTTTCACGGGACCGCTGAAGTACAGCAGATGGGTAAGGCATTCATTTAATAGTTCTTTTGCTTCTTTGATACTTTCAGAGTTCTGAAAAGCAAACAAAACCCCCTCACTTTTTATCCTATGATAGGAGGAGTACTTGATGGGAAAGTTCTAATTATTACCCATGTAAATTCCTGGCTTGTGATGTGAGGAATAATAATCCATAGCTTGAACCTCCCTTGATCTATGCATTGCCATCATTGACATAAGTAGGAAAATCAGTTTGTAGAGTCTTAACCTTCTTGAATTTCTTCTGGTATCTTATTTTTCACTTCCTTTGTGCACTGAGGATGCAATAACAACCTTACTATCCAAGTGGGACACCCACATTGACCATTGTCTTGTTCTAACAATGACCAATTGCAGTTATCTAAAGATAATTTAATTACAGGAGAGCACCGTATGGTACTTGTCTCGTGTGCTCCTCCAGCTACAACAGTCGTCTGTTCCAGGACTTCCTGCATGACATTGGGCATTTTTTCTTTAATATCTAGTGATGGATTGTTTTCTATAACTTTGTCCAGTTGCACTTTAAGGTTATAGGATCCATCACATCCATAGCGTTCAGTGTCAGGAGTTCCGTAGCTTCAGTACCCACTGGGGGAAGAAATACTGTTGTTTTCAATTGGTGCCTTTTGATTTTGTACTTAAATAAATGGTGATTATTCTCTTCTTGGAGTGTATGTTCACATTCTCCCTTTCACTGATTTTATACTCATATATTCCACAATAACTGTGTCTTTCTCCGAACCGAGGAGACTTGTTGCTATCATTAAGGTTCTTTCGTGTTTTGATTCTCTGCATCTCTTTGTGTTTGATATTTCTGTGACAGGAGGGTCTCCCAAGCAGTGAGATACGATACAATTGCTGTTTGAGTTGCTGTTCAGTAATAGCTGACTGGGGCAAGGTGTGCTTTTGTGTTTTTTAAATAGTTCTTTTGTAAAGCCATTGTTAACATTGACTAAATGAGAGCAGTTCTGTCAGAGACACCTTCAGTTCCTTATGCAGAAGGAAAAAGAGATGGAATTCAGAATTTCTTTGCTCTGAACTAGGACATGGTATTAAGGAGTGGGGGGAAAAGGCAGCTTAGGCAGCTTGAAGCACAGAATTAAAACCCACAAGGTGTTTCTGGATATCCGCAAGGCAGAGTGGACCTCGAGACTGATCTGCAACTGCCGCTGATTGCATCTCAGTCCTCAGGAAGAAAATACCCAGAAAAGATAACTGACACTTAAGGGAGTTTGGTATTTTGGGTAAAATTGGTTGTGTTTAATCAGGTGATGCTAAACCTCATGAGGGAGTAGTTTCTCTCCCATGTGCTTGTGTACATATTGTTGTAATAAAGCTTTTCGTTAGCGCTAAGTGTTGACTCAGAGTTCTTAATTGCTCCTCTTTGCTGCCTGCTCGTGGCTGGGGAGCTGGATATGGAGAGGTTATTTTGTGGGTAGGGCCCAAGAGAGCTGAGTTTTGTCCTTGCCAGTGCTCTCTGTGAGATCTTAGGGAACTTTCTTAATATTTCTTTGTTTTTTTTCCATTTTTTCTCCCTTCCCCACACCTATTTTACACCCTAAAACTTCCATGTTTAAATGTCACAGGTTTCTCCCATGTTACCTGCCTTGTTTCAGGGCTGGACTGCAGGGGCTGTTCTTTAGGTGTTTGTAATGTCTGGTAAGGCCTGATCTGGGGCAATGTCTTTCTCCAGGGAGATCTCTATTCGCAGGCCAGGCAGCATTTCCTTTAAAAAGGAAACCTTAGAACTCCAATAATCACTGTAAATTATTTTACTGCAAGAAGTTTAGATGTGTACTTGATTTTTGACAGAAGCCTGAGGTTGTCAGATAAGAAGAAAATAATGTCTCCTGTGTTTCCACAGCAGATCAATTGCAACTTCCTTATTTTCCTTTCAGTTAGAGGAGACACAAATCATTACTTTAGTGACCGCAAGTGCCATTTGACAGGCAAAGTGCTCATGTCTGTAGTGTAGCGAGCGCTGAGATGATACCTGGTGTGTGTCACTAAAATGAAAAACAGAACCAAGCCAAACAACCAAAAAACAGCAACAAAACACACACACAAAACCAAACCAACACACAAAAAATCCCCGCAAACAAGAAACTTCCTCGAACAAGCAAAAACAAAAAACCAAGCCGAAAACAAACCCCCAAGCCTGGTGCTGCTTCCTCGCTTAGTTGGGGAATAGACTCTGGAGTTTTCATATTCTTTTAATTTTTCTCCCCTTGACATGAATAAGCAGGAGTGACTTACAGCTCTTTAAAATGTTTGTTGTCAGCTAGTGTGCTCTTTGAAGCTTCAATACGTGTCTCTTTGTTACAGACCATGCAATCAAGGTGTGTCTGGTGCAATGACAAGAACAAAACCAGAAGTGCCAAAGCACCTGAATGTACCTCACGTCACTCATTGTTTGGGATTCCTTTCTCACTTGTGAAGCTTAGTTGGTCAATTTGCACTTTTTTTAGGAAAAAATATATTTTTAGGACATACCTTGTATGTCACTTCTTTAATATTTAAAACTTACATTTTACAAACCACTTTGAGTGATATGCATCAAAGTTCTTGGAGGAAACCAGGAACTGTGGATTGGGATCTTTGGAGTCCCTGGAAGGAAAGCCATTTCATTTCTTTTTCTGTAATGACAGGATTATATTAAACTAGATTTGGAAGAGTATTCAAGAAGCCAGTTATACTTGTGTAATTCCTGGGAGATATAATAGTTTAATGTGCTCCTGAAAATCTCAAGTGATTGTGATTCCCAAAAGGTGTCTTCTCAGAAAATGGTAGTGTATGCATTTAACAGAAGCAGTGGTGTTCACTGACTCTCATGAAGAATGCTTTAAGTATTGTCTTTTCTTTTTCTTTAGAAAGTTAAAGTAGCAGCTTTGCGCATGTACACGTGCTGCGTGGAGAAAACTGACTACGAGGAATTTTTTAACAGTAAGTAATGGACTTGCTGATATTTGAAGGGGGGTGGTCAGTAGGTCAGAGAGGTTCTCCTGCCCCTCTACTCTGCCCTGGGGAGACCACACCTGGAATATTGTGTCCAGTTGTGGCCCCTCAGTTCCAGAAGGACAGGGAACTGCTGGAGAGAGTCCAGCGCAGCCACCAAGATGCTGAAGGGAGTGGAGCATCTCCCGTGTGAGGAAAGGCTGAGGGAGCTGGGGCTCTGGAGCTGGAGAAGAGGAGACTGAGGGGTGACTCATTCATGGGGATCAATATGGAAAGGGGGAGTGTCAGGAGGATGGAGCCAGGCTCTTCTCGGCGACAACCAGTGACAGGACAAGGGGTAATGGGTGCAGACTGGAACACAAGAGGTTCCACGTCAATATGAGAAGAAACTTCTTGATGGTGAGGGTGGCAGAGCCTGGCCCAGGCTGCCCAGGGAGGTTGTGGAGTCTCCTTCTCTGCAGACATTCAAACCCACCTGGACACCTTCCTGTGGAACCTCAGCTGGGTGTTCCTGCTCCATGGGGGGATTGCACTGGATGAGCTTTCCAGGTCCCTTCCAACCCCTGACATTCTGGGATTCTGTGATATTTGGACTACTGCCCGGGTGAGAGAACTTCGATTGAAAATTCATTAGATATATTTATGCCAATAACTATGACAGCAAGAAGACTTGTCAGCGCCGAGCAGTGTGGTCAGCTGGGAGCTGCGAGTGCTACCGCGTTCCCTTCAGCTTTGAAGGGGCTCAAGGGCAGACCTGGAGCCTGGGGCTGTGGCGTTTTGCCCACTGCAGTGGAGAACAAGGTGGGACAGGTAAAACCCAGAACATCCTGGACTTGGAAGAGAGTTGCCTTTTTATTAACAGGGCTGGGATAAAATAAGATTCCAGATCTCTCTCCCATTTTTACTGTGGTGAGATGGTTTCTCTGTCCTACCCTGCCCCATGAGCAGTTGTGAGAAGGTCCAGGATAACTGGAATGCAGGTATGAGACCCATCCCTGTGCACTGATGCACAACTGTGTTTAGATACGGAATCAGTCAGATCACAGGGTCCAGCTTTGCTCTCTTCCTCATGACTGGGGCAGGTTTGGGCAGAACTTAGAGACTTTCTACATTTTACTGACCGTGAGAGCGTTAAAGCAGGACACATCTCTTGACTGGATAGACTGTGGCTAGAACAGAGACACAAGTCCCTCCTCTAAGTACGTGGGAATAATATTGGCTCAAATTGGGATGGCTTTTCCATGTTGCACACAGGTTTTTAGATATTAGCTTAAAAGTCTTTTCCTGCTTTTATTAGTATCAAATCTGGCTGGTGAATGGGCAAGCCGTGGTTTCGAGACTTACTTAAGCTTCAATAATATTTTATTCTGATGTGAATTATTTCCTGTGTCAGTGTGATTTAGCTGGTAGTAAACCCGTTGCCTGGATCTGGCCTGTCAGCTGAATTCCTGAGCTACCAAACGCTTTCTTACGGCTTCACGACGCACTGCACAGGTTGGGGCTGCCGCTGCCGCCTCTTGGGAGACCAGCTGAAGGGACATCTTTGTGTGTTCATCCAGTGCTGAGCTTAGCAAGGGTGGGTTGGTACGTGGTGTTTGCTGCTGCAAGATTTTCCAGTGGTGTTCAGAAGGTTTTCCAAAACTGTGATGTGGTTTCAGCGGTGGCAGGAGTGCGAGAACGCTCTGAGCGGCAGGATTCATCATTAGTGATCAAAAATTAGAGCCTCATTTTTCCTGCGCGCACACCTCTCCCCAGCTGCCTGCCCGCTCAGATAAGTTCCCTTCTGTTTGTCGTATTTGCCTCTCAAATAGAAGTTTTGCTGGTTTTAACTGGTGTTTCACTATCTCTGCTTAACAGGTTAGTTCTACAAAGATGGATAAATGTTACCCTAGATTAAAATGTAAAGGAATTTCAGGACGTGTCTGTGAAAAAGATACCAGCACAGATTTTTACCTTCAATACTGACTAAAATTACGTCAGTTTTATTCTTGCTATTGTCTAACTATTTTAAGCACTTTAAACGTATCAGGAACAGCAGGCAGCCTTGCCTTCAAGTGTCACCGTTTTCTCCAGGATGTCCTGTTGTTCCCTTTTCGCTCTGTAGTACAAGTTGCAGCCAGTTCACCTCCGAACTTACACCAGGGAAGCCTGGCTTTCCATTGACTTGAAACTTCCGTAAGGAACAAGGTAGCTTGTTTTGCCAAGATTGCCAGAGTGCGGGATGTACCTGGTGGTGTTATAAGAACAGCTGTGGTGTTGGGGTCTGTGCTTGTGGTGCCAAAGAAATCATTGCTTTATAAAGAGATGTGAGAGGTGTCTGTTACTTCTGTCTGCTTACAGCTGCAACAGTTTGGGGGATTAGCTCTAAATTCAACAGGCGTGTGATCCATGCTTAAAAAGTAGCTCCCCTAAAACAGCTGGTGTGGGGTGGGCAGGAACCTTTTAATTGATTTTGCCAATGAAGCAGCTTTGGGCGGTGGTTCCATAGGCAGCTGTGTTCAAGCGGTGGCCAGAGGGACAGGCTCAATTCTGCATCTCCCGCCTGTGGCCTGGACAGTTACCATGTCCTGTGGCGAGCTGTTCAGGTCACTGAAAGAAAAGGGCCCAGTTTTTTACTGATTTACTGTTTTAGTGAACTGAAGTGGCCCATGGAAGGGTTTGATGGGCAGCAGCCTAACGTAGGTGGTGAGCAGTACACTGTGAGAGGGGAACATGGCATGAAGCAAGACATCCAACTTTTCAGTTCAGTTCTTCATCAAACGAGGCCAGGAGCTGTTTGTTTCTGTTCGGAATTGCTCCTTTTTCCACTAAAGATGGGCAGCCCTTAAGCCAGGACTGCAGCTCAGTCCCAGAGGAGCAGCTTGGGGGACGAGCAGGAACCAGCAGCCACTGACTCTTGGCTCTGTCCCACGGAGCTGCAGCGAGGACACGTGTGCCGCACACCCACCGATCCGCTGTGCCCTGGAGGAACCCCAGGAGAGGTCCTGGTGCCGCACGGGGCCCAGCTCAGGTCGGCCTAAGCCAGAGCTGGCTGTATGTAGACCTGGGGTGTATTTATTTACCCTTTGCTTTGCTTGCATGGGGGTGAGATATCCCGGTGAACTGCATCGCGTCAGCTCTGCTCTCTGGAGAACTTATTAGCTTTTTCTCTGCCATTTGTAAGAGTTGTGAACCTACTGAGCTGGCCTCGGAAACCATTCACCCATGCGTGCGTAAAACCATTTATGGTCTCATTAACCCTGTGTGATCAGAACCGGTTCTTACAGAGCCTCCTTTAGTGCTTCTGGAGGCATTTTAGTGACGTGGTCACATTGTGACTAACAACTGCGATGTGACCTCCTGGAACTTGGATTGGTATGTGCATTTTGTCAGGTAATTCTCTGACAGAGGTGACATAGAGTGTAAAGACTGGATAGTGTGGTGCTGAGGACTAGGACAGTGATAACATTTCATGTCTTAGTGGCTGTCTTGCCATCCCAGTGTGTTGCTGCTGATACCCGCTGAAAATACCGAGACTTCGTGTTACGCAGTGTGAGCCCTGGGATCTGCCTTTCTCTGTGCTGTGCCGCAGAACAGCAGTTCCCAAAATACAGACTATGTATATACAAGTCATGACCCTGCTGTAGAATATAAAGGTGTTTTAGTTGAGACTCTCTAGTATTATACTACAGTTAGTTTTATTATACCTGCCATTCTGTTCTCTTTGTTTTGTGATGAGCCATGGGCAAAACCTGGGGAACTCTGCTTCAGAGCCTACATCCCAAGTGTCTGTATTTTGCTGTTGATGTGGGAAATGGAGCTGGTTTAGGTCTTTAGCTGTTTCTTGTTTAAAGGAGAACAGACAAGTAGCAGAGGTAAGGGCCAGATTACAGTGCCAGGCTTTCCGTGCACAGCGCCTGCCGAGCTGGGGCAGTTCTGGCAAAGTGCAGGAGGGAGCTGCCTCTGAGGAGGGTGTTTCATGCCTAACTTTGCAAAAGAGCTTTTAGGATCAAGGAGGTGATCCTGAGAGCCGAGTTGAAGTTTGGGTGATGAACATGGAGTGTAGGGTTAGCTTGAATACATCATGAACTGTTAGTGCTGGCAACTGCTCCACTGTCGTGCATCTGCAGCATAACAGCCTTTCAGGTGGCTCCTGGTGGGGCTACAAAGCAGCTAGAAAGGGCTGGAGTTTCCTGACAGGACTCTGGATTCTTCTATCTCCCTTAGCCCATCAGGAAGCCCTTGCTGTGCCTTTCATGCTCAGGGAACACTGATGTGGTGCCCCTGGTTTTTACAGACTGGGGGGATTATTAGCCCATTGCATCCTTCCTAAAATTGGGGTAGTGGTAAAGATGAGCTGTCATGAAAGCAAGTCCACGTTCAAGTTTTGCATTCCATACCTGATGAATTTGAAGTGCAGAATATGACTGGAGGAAGAGGTTATGTCCTCACAGTCCTGAGCATTCGTGTCTCTTGTTGTGCACAGACATGTGAACGGGATGTGTTCTACAGGCAGAATAGATTTATTCCCCAGCTGATAGTGATCACAGTAATTTCATAAGTAGCTTTACCATCAGACATTTTTTCTGTATCTAACCGTATTCTGAAGGGAGTAATTTTCAGATTAATAATATGATGGATTTTTCTCCCCAGTTAGTTTCCCCGAATAAGATGTTCCAAACCTCCAAATTTTAGAATTACATTGTTTTTAAAAAGCTGATATCTGAGGACAAGCCTTTTGCTTTAAACGAACCATCTCTCCTTTAAATTCACGATATAGACAGTCCTAACATAGAACTTTAAAAAATTATAAATATAGAAGTGCAACACTTGGAAAGTTAGTAAAGAAATTCTTCCCTCCTGGGTACTGAATAGGCCTTGAAAAACTTTCCATATTTCCTGTAGTAGAGGTGTGAGCTTTGCTTTCCACTGCAGTGATTTCTGTCGTGGGAGACTGATGCGTGGTAACTTCTGCTTCAGAAACCTGCAGCATCTGTTGAACCCCCAGTGTTTTACTCTACATCTTGCCCATGGAACCTTCATTTAATGACACGGTTTGATTAACGCAAGCGTTGCGTACTGTTGCCCTGGCTGGAGATGCTTGGGCATGCCTTTAGGTCAGAGTAGTCATTTCTAGGCACATGAACTATTTTAATAGGAGTGAGAGAGCCAAAAGAGTGAGAAGTTGGGGGAAGCTTGTGTTTCATCTCCAAACATAGACTGTTAGTGTCTTTATACTGCCTTAGAGGTGGCACAGGGGATGTGCAGGCACTGATGCTGAAACTTGCCACCTCCTGAGCACTGGTGGAGGGAGGAATCACAGAATCCCAGAATGTCAGGGGTTGAAGGGACCTGGAAAGCTCATCCAGTGCAATCCCTCCATGGAGCAGGAACACCCAGCTGAGGTTCCACAGGAAGGTGTCCAGGCGGGTTTGAATGTCTGCAGAGAAGGAGACTCCACAACCTCCCTTGCTCAAATTTCAGCGGAACCTTCTGTGTTCCAGTTTGCACCCATTGCCCCTTGTCCTATCATTGGTTGTCACCGAGAAGAACCTGGCTCCATCCTCCTGACACTCACCCTTTATATATCTGTAAACATTAATGAGGTCACCCCTCAGTCTCCTCTTCTCCAAGCTAAAGAGCCAGGCTCTTCTCAGTGACACAGGAGGTTCCGGTGAAGTATGAGAAGAACCTTCTTCCCGGTGAGGGTGCCAGAGCTTGGCCCAGGCTGCCCAGGGAGGTTGTGGAGTCTCCTTCTCTGCAGACATTCAAACCCACCTGGACACCTTCCTGTGGAACCTCATCTGGATGTTCCTGCTCCGGCAGGGGGATTGCACTGGATGAGCTTTCCAGGTCCCTTCCAACTCCTCACATTCTGGGATTCTGTTTGTGTGAAGGGAGCAAAGCATGTGTTGATGCTTCCCTGGTATTCTCTGCTGCTTTGGGACTTCGGAGCTAGAAGCCACATGATTCTCTAATTCTCAACTTTGTAAATGTTTCAGAATCTACAGTGTCCTGTGACTGCATGTTCTAGAGTTTAAACACGGGTGTGACAGTGAGTGCTCTTTGCTTCTGATATGTGTGTTCTGTTTAGGGCCAGAAATTGAGTTATTAAAATGTAGATTTTGGTGTAGTGCATTTCTGCTAGGCGCAAAATGTGATGAAATCCATATTAATCTTTAGTTTTGTTTTTGTGTTTTTCCCCCTCCTATCAAGGGTGTCAAATGCCTGATACTTTGAATTCGTGGTTTCTAGTAGCCCAGCTTCACGTCTGGTAAGTGAAAAGTTAAATAGTTCAAGAACTGTTTTCACGAAATAGTGCTATGTGTCTTAATGTGAGAAAAAGTAGGCTCCATGCTTATTGATAAATAGTGCTTATACTGATTTTACTGATTTCTGAATTTTAACAGTTTTCTACTAAAGAACAAAAAGCCCCTTAGAGAAGCCAATGTCTTCTACATCTCTGAATTCCTCAGCAGCAGAATGATGTTTCCCATGGGTTTTCTAAAAGCCTCGCTCAGCCTATGTGGAAAAATCTTACCTGGGTGTTTTAGGAAAAGTTGAAATTTATGTAGAAGTGGTTTAAATTGGGAGAATTTGTGGTGATTGAAGTCGCTGCTCGTCAGAAGCATTTAACAAATTATAGCATTGGCATTTGTTCTTGCACCTCTAAAAGGTACGTGCACGTCGGTGAATGCCAGCTTGGCTACATGTAAAAATATTTAACACCTTACGCATTAAGTTTTCCCTTTTTTTCGTTTGTGAAAATAGTAGCCAAAAAAATCAGGTTTTCATCTGGCATGACATACTTGTAAAGGTCAGGGGGATCACAAGGGAGTACAGGCGTTTTTGTGAAGTGCCAGATCTTTCAGGAAACCGAAGCCCATAGACGTACGCTCAGGTATCCAGAGCCTGAAAGGAAGTTTGTACCGAAATAGCTGCACTTAAGCATAGGCCCCTTATTTCCTTGCCTCCTTTTTTCCCCCTTCCCTCCTTTTAATTTCCTGTCTCGTCAGTGCATTGAAAGATGGGGCAACTCGTTTCACAAAAGAATGAATAAATTAGCAGAACCATTGAAATTATAATCAGTTAATGAAATCAGTGGAATCAAGTAGGGAAGAGCCTGGAGATTTGCAGTTTATTTATGTCTTACTGTTCCCTGTGGGAAAAAAGGCTTTAAAAAGTCAGTTGATAAGCTAATAATTCATATTGGTATTTGGAAAACTACTGCAAGAAATGTTGCAAAAAGAACTGTAAATATCTAGGGAAAACCAAAAAGGAATAATATAAGTCTGCAAAAAACCACATCTTTTGTCACATCATCTTGGCTTGTGTGCCCTGTGATACACAGCATCAAATTCAAGATACATAATCTTTCATGACAGTCATAAAATTAAACAAGGGGACTGTGATAGAGATGAAACTACTATGGGATAGACACAAAAATCCTAAGATCAAAGCTCCGTTGGAGAAGGCCAAGAGTTGCCACACTTTGAGCTGGGGATGTTAAGGAGACATTTAATGATGGAAATTGAAGGAGTCTCATGCTTAGGATATGAGGGACAGTTGATAGGGATGTCCCACGCAAGCGGGAAGGAACCAAATCCCTCTGCTTCATACGACAGCAATGAAAATCTGAGTGCGGAGGTTAATTCTGCAGGGTGTCTGTGCCTGGCTCCTCTGCGTTCCTGGCATGCTGCCCTCGGGAATGCTGTTGTTCTGGCCCACAACTGAGAGGTGCAGGTGGATGTTCCGGGAGGCAGAGGAGCTGTTGCCAGGACTGCAGGCTTCGCGTGGGGTCAGCTCGGTGACCAGGGGTGTGCACAAACCAGGCACGTCACAAGAAGAGCCACGAATTCATTGCAAAGAACAAGTTTTATTGTAGTTCCCTCTCTACCGGGGGATCTCCAAAGTCGCACCTGAGCTCTCAGCAGAGGTGACACCAGCGGGGCCGCAGGCGCTGGTCAGTTCAGCCCTGGTAGGAGATCGCTGGGCCTGCTGAGCTCGCCTGTATTTCAAGGCTTCAGGCAGGCGCAGCCTCTCGCTCTTTCTCACAACAAAGCAGGAATCTCAGCCATAGTGATAAGGTGTCTGGAGTTTCTCTAAGACAGAGGTTCTGCTCATCAAGCACACAAGGTCAGTAAAACTATTAGTGTGATGTATGTGCTTTTCCTACAGACACCTGCAAGTCACTTGAGTGTATTTACATTTAACCAACCTCCTTGCCGAATCTTCCGCTATATCCCCATACACCAGGATTTTGCCAAGGCATCATTTTGCTTTCCCAGTCAGCTTTATTACTGTGTTCTCTGCTTCTCTTTCTTTAATCAGTTTGACCTCAGTGGAGTGGGAGCAGAACATGGTTGGCTCTGGCAAGGCCAAGGACACCCTGCCACGCTCTGAAGGCTCCGGTACCTCTGTCTTTCCTGCTGGACCTTTTACCTCAGAGGCTGGAAACCTTCCTGAGCTGGTGGCCAACGACCTGACCATGTAGATTCTGATCACCAGCTGTTAAACCGTTCCTGTTTCCCCTTGCAGTGTGGTCTAGATCACATTCTACTGTACCTCCTTCTCTCCAATTCTTCAGAGTTTTAGATTCAGCTCATGTAGAGTGTCTTCTGGAGGTGGAAAAGATGAGAATTTTTCCTAGTTTGGTAAAGCCCACCTCCTGTCTTGCTGTTGCCATTGCCCATTTTGTTCTAGTCAGCTGTGTCTCTGGGCTTCTTGCATCCCACTTTTTATAGACTTCAGGTGCTTGTGAAAGCATATGTTCTGTTACAGATTCTGGTGGGTCCTCTGAATCTCTGGCTCTTATTTCATTTCTTCTTGTCTATGAATAGAGTTTTCCTACTTACCTTCAGTCAGATGTTTAGCCTCTGCTTTTGCCCATTTCTTTCAAGACAATGTTCCTTCGAGACACTCCAGTGCTAAAATTATACTGTAGAAAATCAACCCATTCTTTCCTGAATGTCTTGTCTTTATAGGCCATTTTTGTTACTTTACACCTTTGATGTCAGGAGGACTCTTTCTTTATGTTTAGAAGTCCAGACCTTTTAGAAAATCTCAAGCAGTTCATCTCCACTGCTGGGTTCGCCATTTCCCATCTGGTGGCAATCTCCATGGGGTATTGACCATGGCCAAAGCTGTTAACAACCTGCCAAAGAGATGACTTTGGTGACCGTGGTGACGTGCTAAGAAATGTCTCGGTGCAGGATGTATCACGTAGATACATAGAGCTTCCTTCATATTTCCATCACACCAAGTGTGGTGACATCTCTAAGGTATTTAGGATCAAAACAGAGTGGTGCTATGATTCTTGTTCTGAAAGACTCCAAGATCTGTTGCAAGACTTCACCTGAGCATTGTTTTTCATAAAGAAATCTGAACTTGAGAGAGTGTTGATCAGTCTGAGAGAGTTCAAGAGCCACCAAGTACGTAGAAAACAGTTCCTGCAGGAAAAGGTGTCTCAGATTTGCATGGAGGAGACTGAGGATACCATATCAGTTTGAAATGTGCTGCTTCAGAAGAAAAGAAATAAACTGTTTCAAGGTAGAGAGGACAGGGAGAAAGGGATTTCAGTTACATCAGAGGAGTCTTGCAACCAATGACAGGACAAGGGGCAATGGGTGCAAACTGGAACACAGGAGGTTCCACTTAAATTTGAGAAGAACCTTCTTCCCAGTGAGGGTGGCAGAGCCTGATCCAAGCTGCCCAGGGAGGTTGTGGAGTCTCCTTCTCTGCAGACATTCAAATCCGCCTGGACACCTTCCTGTGGAACCTCATCTGGGTGTTCCTGCTCCATGGGGGGATTGCACTGGATGAGCTTTCCAGGTCCCTTCCAACCCCTGACATTCTGTGATTCTGTGATTCTGAGAGAGGTTTTAAAAACAAGTTTATCTGGAGTGTCTTAGGCATTTAGTTGATCCTGGCTTAACATTTGTGGAACGGGCTACACAGCCCATGCAAAGGCACCAGGAAGGCTGTGCAGCCACGCTCGCTTCGATGAGGTCTGCCCAGTAAAGACCTGGACACGGCTGTAAGTACAATAGCTGGTGAACTTGCTAGGCTGGGCCACAGGATGACATGTAATCCTAACTAGGAAGAGTTCAGAATTCTGCTTGTTGCCATTATTCATAGAAGTGTATGGCACAACATACAGCTGACAGCAAAGTCAATTCAGGAGCTTCCTCCTCCTGCCCCCCGGGTTGCTGGCCATTTGTGAACAAGTTAAATGGAATAAAGCCTTCCAAAATTGCTGTTGGTACTTGTAGAATCACACTTAGAATTGTAAAATCATTTTGTTTGGAAAAGACCTTTAATGTCATCGAGTCCAACCATTAACCTACACAATCATAGATGTTGTTAGGGCAGAATAATTTCTCTGAACAAGTATAACGTTGCTTCAGAAACAGTTGCCCTGGAGCAACCGAGGAAGCAGGAGTGAGTGTGCAGGAGCTCAACGGGGAGCTTAGGGGAGGCTTTGGATGTGTAAAGCAGCGTGACACTGGGTGGCACTGGGGCCAGCGCACAACCGGACAGGCCGGTGGCCACTGCTGCTCCTCGGCGTGGCACTACGGGAGTTATTGACACAGCAATTGCAGTGGAGGGTGTTGTGGGGAACTGCGACGTCTCGCCTAACATGGCTTGAGTTATAGGTGCTCCTGGATTTCAGACATCCTTTCATATAATTTTCTTTTAATATAATCTCCCTGCATAACTTAAATACAGCACAAATTATCCAACCCAGCCAGCTTTCTAAAGATAGTCTGGAATAATTTTGCTTTCATGGTTTGATGAAGATGAGTCAGCATTTGACTAACTTACAGAACAGATTCTATAAGGAGCTCTAAAATGTGTTGATCTGCTTAGAAGGTTTATAGTCCTTAAAGAGCCTGTGTCTTTCAAACCTCAGATGGCAGGTGTAGTAACAAACTACCAGATTTTCAAATAAACTGCCAAATTCCATGATCTCAGCCGTGGTGCAGCAGAGCAGCCCCGTGACAGCGCCGGGCGGCCCAACAGAGCTGCCTTTGGGCTTTGCGGGCAGCAGGTTGGACTCGGGACACCCTCAGGTCCTGCTCATCAGTGCCCCGTTGTTTCTGCTGCTGCGTGCACTGCCTGCTCCCGTTCCCCACCCCAGGCTGGATGGGAACCAGGAGTGATGCTCAGGACGAGATTTTCATGCCAAGCCACTTTTTTTTGGGCCCGCTGAGCTTGCGTATTCAGCAAGAGAAGTATAATAATGCTTTTCTTAGGCACAATTAGTCTTTTAAACTGAGTCTTTTTCTTTTTGACTTGTGAAGAGTGGATAAAAATTTGGGATACAGTAACTCTTCCTGATTAACTTTTTCATACAGCTCAATTATGTAAATGCGCAAGAGGAACAAAGGTTTTGAAAGCGGTGCCAGCAAGACACAGGAGTTTTAAGCTCTTCATGCGTTTGTTCTATGGAAGAACAGTTAGCTGGGCAGCTGCTCTCTGGGTTCTAGACCACTCTTTTAGTAGAAAGCTTTGTCATCTTTCTGTGAGCAAGATGAGGATTCATTTGTTAATGCTCTCTTAACTGCATTTGTTTGCTGGGACAGCAGTGCTGTGGGACAGATACCGAGCTGTCACTGCCACAATGTGACCCTTGGGAATCCTTGCACAGCTGTTTCCTGAGACAGAAATTGTCATGATCTTCCCAACGTTCCCGTCATTGGCTGCTGCCCTCACCCTTTTCCACACACATTCCTTTGCAGGTTGGAAAATGTTTCCTTTGGCGATCAGTAGACAAGACAGAATCCATCATGAAGATTGGCAGCTGTCCTTCTACAGCTCAGCTCAAGTGTTTATGATTTGTAGATTACCAAATACTTTTAATACCTATAGGGAGGCACAGATCTCATGTCCACTGAAGAAATGAACAGCCAAAAAAACCACAAAATCATCATTTTACTCTTGTGGCACATATACTTTTGTTGTTAGTATGTGACTGCTTCCAAGTGGCCTCCAACGGCTCCGCTCTGTTGCTTTTCCATCAGCTGTGAGAAGAGTTTGCAGTGAGCAGTTTCCCACCTGTAAGGTTTCTCTGTGCAAAGCAGGTTCTGAGCATCACCCTGTCCACAGGAGCCGGGTCAGTCCTGCTCAGGCACTGTGAGCGGAACACAGGGCAGGGAAGCGGGGACGGTGACAGGGCTAGTCGCTCAGTGAGGGATTAACCTCTATTTTAGTCTTGTAAAAGAGGCAAAATACATTTTTTGATGATTTATTTTTTAGACAGAGCAGCAGCAATGAAATTCAAGGGGTTTTAATGCTTAAAAAATAGTCAAACAACTCAGCCTGGTATTCTCATTAAGATCCCACAATGCACCTACAAACTTGGAAATTCTTCTAGCATGTACTGCTTGTGGGGGTTTTGCCAAGTGGTTGGATGCGTGTCCAAAGACCCCCATAGTTGAAATAATTTAGGACGTTGCTAATGTGAATTTGGGTGAAGTCTATAACTTGCTTAATCTCTCGCAGCTTGGCTGGTCCGGACTCTCGCAGCACTTTAGTGTCGCAGCTGAATCCCAGCTGGCTTGTGGCTGGGGTTAGACAGGGCATGGGTTCCTGCTCCAAAGGGTGGTACCTTCTTAATGCTGTGCAGTTCAGGTGTTGCAGTAATTACAGTGCTGTCAGCCAGAATGAGTCCATTGTCACTCTTCTGTAGCTGGATTGGCCCAAATCCAGCAGATGCAGTTCTTCAGTACGGAAGTTTATTTAAAAATGAGAATTTATTTAAAATTTTAAAAGATCTTTGTATGTGATGTTTTCCCTGATCACAAAAGCACATACTGACAGGAGAATCGTGAGCCAAAATGCATTTAATTTACTTTTTAAGTTTGAGGAGAAACTAGGAGCTATGTATTTGGTGTTTATGTCCTTGCAGGATGTGTCTGGTACGAATGAAGCAGGAGGGTCGCACAGGAAAATACATGTGTCGCTATATCGTTCACTGCATGTGGGAGGACGTCGAGCAGCGCGGGAAGGTGATGGGGGTAAGTCACCTGTGGTGTTGGTCACCTTGATGATTCACATCTGTCAGTGCTTTTATCACTTTACATGTGTTAGAAGAATACACAAAAATCAGCTTGCAGCTGCGTGTTTCTTTCTTTATTAGCTGAAGCTGATGTACGTAACCCTCACTCTTGACCTCTCATTCCTGAGCCTGTTGTATTCAGCCACTGACCTTGTTTCTGAAACTGCATCATGGCCTGAATGAAGACATTGATTTGTCTTACAGTGATTAATTTTCTCTCTGGTTTGCCATGTGATTGCAGCAGTGGATGCTGTCCGTGGACAGGAATAAGCAACTGGGGTAGGGAGAAGCGTGACTGGTGCCAAATGTATAACCACGACTTAGGTAATTCCTGCAGAGCTTTGAGTTTTCTCTGTATCTAGGATGGTGAGTAAAAGGAAAGGGACAAGGTTTTTATGTTAAGTTCTTGTGCGTGGCTATAACTAGTCATTAGTTTAATTTTGGTTTCTTAGTACGCCTAGTCCTTATCACAAAAGAAATGTTGTAAGGAGAGGGTAGCTCCAAGGAAAGTTCATTCGCAAGGCTGAAGGAAGAACAAGGTTGGATCTTTCTGGCCTGTGCTGAGGAGGTTATGCTGGTCTGCCGTAATGGGCATTTCTGTCCTCAAAGCCCTGAGTGCGTTTCTCCAGCCCTGCGTTTGATGGGCTCCAGGGAAGGCCGTGCAGAAGCAGTGGAGCAGGAGATCAATTTCATAACCTGTGTCACAGTGGTGACAGGAGACCTGAGACAGGTGAGGGTGTCCGCGTTCAGGGCATTTCTAGTGGGAGAACAGGGCTGGGAATGGCCTGTGCTGCGGAGAAAGAAAAGAATTGTGCCATGATTAAACAGAGGTTTGTCTGTGATTAAAATAAATTAGACTGATAAAGAAGTGACGGCTTTCGTACAGCAATAGTGTCATAGTCTGAGGTCTTCATTGTCAGCCACATCCCCAAGGGAGAGGCTGCTGGGCTGTTGCTGTTGGTGACAGACGGGAGTGAACCAGTGAGGTAGGGTTTACAATGTGATCACATCAGGAATTCAAGAAGTTTCTCTCTGATCTTTTATTTTGTACGTGGTTTTGGAAAGTGTTGATTCTGCTGTAACTTCAATTCTTCTGTCAGCGGTGGCTCTTTTTTTCCCCTAGTTATTGGGAATTTCATAGCTTCACTCCATTCCAGCTTGCTTTTAAAGACAAGTCATCCTCTTCATCTTCTTTGGGATTAAATCTAAATTCAGACATTGTAGGATTTCTTGCTACAATAAAGGGCTTACATAAATTCCACTACGGGAATCTCCATGTCCCTGGTTAGATGCCATAGGCAGCGTGAACGAGCCTGGGCAAATCGGCTGATAGTACCACAGACTAAATGAAATAGCTTATGCGTTTCTGTCCTGCGACCAGCGCAGGAAAGCACCGCGGGCTGTTTACTCACCGTACGAGCAGGCAGAGCTGGAAAGTGAAGCACGGTCTAAGTTAGACCTGTATTGAGATTTTTCTCGGTAGACTTGAAGAGTAAAAGAAGCCAGTGCTTACGGGCAGTTCAGGGAAGCACAGGGTTTCCATTTCCGCAAATTAAACTATTCCATTGCACCTCAAAGTTCCCCAAAGTCTAAAAAAACACAGTAGTGTCCTTGTTCTCGTCCGATCTGGGGCCTCCAGTGTTAATTCTTGCGTATTATAATGGTGTGGTTGCCGTGTGATGCAATTGTGAGGACATCTTAAGTTGTTGGAATGCCATTAATTCTCTACCTTGGCAAGTTAGGCATCTTTTCAGTTTATCCTTGAATTTGGGTTTTGCAATCTTTGTTTGTAATAATGATCATGCAATGTAATAATGAACATGCTTACTTTGCAATAGTATAATTCCTGTAATATCCTTTTGACTGTAACCTAGTGTTAGCGTAGCTTTTATGTGGCAATAGCTGATACTTAAATGAAGTATGTACACATTGAAGGGCTTGATCTCCAAACCAGTTACGTCTGTGGATATTTAATGCAGTTTAGCTGCACTGAGACCCCCTGATTTTAATGAGACTCTTGTGGGAGAACGTGAACTGGAGGTAACAGCTCAGCAGAGGCGCTGGGGCTGCGGTAGGAAGTGCAGGGACCTCTCCTACATTGTAAACCTGGGCATCAGGTCTGTTCTTTTTCCCCGAGGTGTTTGGGAAGGTGTAGGGCTTTCGTAGTATTTTATTGATTTTTGTTTTCTCTTTCATCTTTTAGTTATTCCTGATATTCCAGTCATTATTTTGTCAAAGTGAAAGAATTTTTTAGTCTCTTCTGGTAGTATTTATTCTGCATTAGATGAAAATAATGTATGCCTTGCTGTTTGAAGAGGTTAGCTGTTCCGTTGCTCCTTATTGTTGCTTTATTGTCCTTCCCCTTTGCTGGTTATCCTGATTCAATCAGCACTCAGCCGTGCTCCTGTTCCTCCTGCGCTTCTTCCCGTGCTTTCCTGCCCCTCGCCCAGGGAACCCGGCTGGACCGCTCACCTCTCAGCTTTAGCAATCGCCAGGAGTTTAAGTGATGGCTAAAGGGCAGTTAGCACAGCTGTTAGGTTCTGCTTATTAATCTTGATGTATTTATCCCCAATGGTTCTTTTAAAATGAAGCCGAGGTAACGACAGAGGGTTTGTGAGCTCATTGACGAATAACGTGTGACAGCTATTTATTTTCAAGTAACTTAGTCCTGCGATCAGTATGTATTCTACCTCCAAAGGAAGGTCGGTAAGTATATCAAGATACGAATCATGGATAAAAAGAAGATGACATTTATGTTCCTCCGTTGATGCCTTCAAATTTCAGAATCTGAGCCTTTCTCAGAATGAAAAGAAACTTTACTGACTACGTTTAGGGCACCAAGTTATCATCTGCATAGCTCCTGGAGGGCAGGAAATTCCATTCCCTGCTTTTTCTGTCATGCAGGGTATCAAAGGTCAGTATTTCATTCCGATGGGTACATTCCTGGATTGTGGTATAAGTGACAGAGCACCTGTATGAAATTGGATGCGATGAGTTTAACTTGTTGACAGACAAAGCTGCAGTTCTTCATCTCCTTTCCGTATCTAGCAACAATTCCAACACTTGATGCAGAAAATGGATACTATACTCCCGAATTGATATTGATGGTTTTTTAAAATATGCCATCTGCTCTCAAATATACAAGTTCATTGGAGCCGAAAGTGATAGAATGTAAGGCATTTTAACTGCTAATTTACATCAGCTCCAGCTCCAAATGGAGTTTGTATTATTTCAAAACCTGGTTGTTAAAATTGCTGAAATCTAAATCTCAGCTACAAAGTTGTGGGACCTGTTAGCCTGAGCTCCTTCAGCACTCCTGGACGGCGGCGAGAGTCAGAAACCCAAACTTGACACAGCTGTGAAAACACAGGGAGAGCCTGTGGCCTCAGCAAATTCTACTGGTGCAGGCATATTTCAGATATAAATTTTACTCCGCTGTCCCTAGGACTAATGAACTCCGTTTCTTTTGGTGGGTTTGCAGCCAGGTGTGTCCAGCTCTGTGGCTAACCAGTGCTCTTTACTTAATTTTTCCACTAGTGACATTTCTATCAAACTTTAAAAACAAACAGAAAAATTGGCTTGATGCAATGACTCCAAGTGTTAATAGTAACATTAGGCCGGGTAAAAGGCTTCCTTTGGCTCCTGCTTTGCCAGAGATCTCCACCTCGCGGCTGCAGGGAACACGTTTATACGATGCAAACTGGCAGCCGCCTCGTCGGGTTGTAAGGGGAGTTGAGTCAGGACCAGAAATTGCTGCTATTTGTCTTCTTAACAGAGTTCTTTAGTGCCCTGAGCATTAACCTTTCTGACCTGAGTATTGTGTGTTAGTAACTGTGTGTGTAGCAAAGCAGTTGTTATAAGGTTATGTGTGTTTGAATACCCGTAGGTGTAGAGTTGATCAGAAAGACTTAGAGATGCTGGGGTTCCCTGGAATGGGGTTTCCTCTGATAATCAGGCAGGAGATCCGAGGTCAGAAAAAATAAGCCAAACCCCAAAAAACCAACACCCCTTCCCACCCCTTCCTCCCAGAACCCAACGCTAACACTTCTGGGTGCAAATCACAGCCTGTCCTAGAAAGGTCCACGAGGCTTTATCCAAATACTTGTAAATTGTTGTAGGTGCTTTTGAGCAGTGTTAGTCTTGAGTGTAGAGCTGGCATTTTGCTTCTGAAGTTAGTAAGGTTTTCTGGGTGCAAAATAACAATTTTATAACCACACGTGTTCTAAAAGCTGCAAAAGAGATAAGAGTAGGAGGGGCTGTCAAGTCCAGCATGCCAAACCTGGTTTAATTTATCTTAATCTCACTTTCCTGTTTTCCCACCAGACCACTTAGACCCCTGCCCCCTTTTTTTCCAGGAACACATCTACATGTCTTTTGAATTGGTTTATTTGCTCTGCTGTGCACAGCACAATACAGCCTTTGTTACACGTTCAGCTGGAGCTGTTCCTGCCCAGTGACCCGTAATTTGCTCTCGGTTACACTCGTGTACATCTGAGGCAGCGCCATCAGAACCAATAACAGGGTGCACGTCAGTGGGACCGGGAGCAGAATCTACCCCTGTGAACTTGGACACCATTTTCACTCTTTTCACAATTAGAAGACTTGAGATGATTAAAAATGCCGATTTACCTTATACAAAACTTCCTAAACATGGTACAGTTCAGTTCGTTATTCTTACTGTGGAGAACAAAAAGTCTGACACTTACACAGACCCAGAAAGCATGGTCAGAGTGAGATGAGTGAGATTCTGGAATGGCTTTAGAAGGGTGTGAAAATGATAGAATTTTGAAACGGAGCTTGATCTTTGTAGGAATTGCACTGTCGTGGTTGATTCACCTGCTGGGCTGGAATATCAGGGGTGGTTTCCAGCCTGTCCCCAAAATCTGACGGGAGGTCCCGGGATCACGTTGGGATGCGCAGAACAAACCAAGCCCGTTATCCTGGAGAAGGGGCCGAGCCGGGGGAGCGTTCGGAGCCGAACAGTGCAGAGAGGGGAGGGATTGTGTTTGAGGGAATGGATATGAGATAGAGGGTAGTGCTTGGTACACTTGAAAAAGACTTTTAAAAACCTGTAAAACTAAAGAGGAGAAGTTTTACTTTCAAATGGTCTATGTGTATTTTGAAATGTGAAACTTTACTTGGACGTTTGAAGGAGAAAAATGAAAAATGTTATGAATTTTTAATGACTATTTAGAAAACATAAGATATAAAGTCTTACCAGTTTCTGTTGTTCCCTTTAGTAAAAACCAAACCCCAAAGCAACAAAAAACAAAACAACAAAAAAAATGAACTTCAAAGAAACCCACAACAAACAAAAAAACCCCAAAACAAAGCAAACACCACAAACCATGAACAAATGAAACCACTTGCCAAATTAGTGAGACACAACATTGCCGTGTGTGGGTTTTGTGCTTTCTTTGCTTAACAGGCCACTAGGAATTGTATGGTATTTTTTATCTGAACTTAGTGTCGTGAAAGAAATAGTTCATCAACCCTTGATCATTTCTCAAAGAGCTCAAAAGTTTGCGACAATATTCCAGTGTTTTGTCATCTTGTAAAAGAATAATAGTGTCAGGTACCGCTTCCCGAGTAAATTCACTAAATTTGATTCTGGGGATCTTAATAACTTAAATATGCAGGAAAATGCATGTGTATGGAATGTCACCTTGCTGAGCTCTGGAACAAACAGGATGCACGGCCATGCAAATGTAGCTTTACCAGCCTATGGAGTTTTGAAATAAGTGTCTCTTTCTCACGTTGTTTTTAGTGTAGTTGTTGTAGAACCAATGCCTGTGGAACTAACACAACGGGCCGTCTGAAACACAGGCATGCTGGGGGCGTGCCGAGGATCCCTGGTGTTGAAATCAAGGTGTAATATATGCTTGGGTTCTTTTCTGGCCTGCCCCAATTTTTCTGGCATTAAAAAAAATCAATTTAAACTTCCCAGATGTGTTGGATCGTGTTACTGTAAGGTGGTGTCCTTGGCCTGCAAGAAGCAAAGCTGGAAGCACCTTTTCCAGAAATACCTTTCTCGTTATTCCCCACGTTCTGCACCAGTGGCACCTGCATGCCCACGTGCCAAAATGGGTTTCCCCATGCCATGGGTGTGAGGTGCTGCCCCGTGTTCCTCGGGCTCTCCAGAACATGGTAGAGTTGCCAAAATTCAAACATTGCACAATTAAATGATTGCTCACCACAGCTGCATCACTTTGACTTTGGCAGCGTGGCGACGGGGTGGAAACAGAGCGGGGATCCCAGTGGATCCTGCCCGGCTCCAGGCCGCACACAATGGCTGCCCCGGCTCCTCGCAGGGCTCCGTGTGTGTGTGCACAAGCGCAGGTGCATCACAGGAAGAGCCAGAGGCCACTAATGCATTGCAAAGAGCAAGTTTTATTTTAATTACCTCTCTACCGGGGGATCTCCAAAGTCGCACCTGAGCTCTCAGCAGAGGTGACACCAGCGGGACCGCAGGCGCTGGTCAGTTCAGCCCTGGTAGGAGATCGCTGGGCCTGCTGAGCTCGCCTGTATTTCAAGGCTTCAGGCAGGCGCAGCCTCTCGCTCTTTCTCACAACAAAGCAGGAATCTCAGCCATAGTGATAAGGTGTCTGGAGTTTCTCTAAGACAGAGGTTCTGCTCATCAAGCACACAAGGTCAGTAAAACTATTAGTGTGATGTATGTGCTTTTTCTACAGAGGCCTGCAAGTCACTTGAGCGTATTTACATTTAACCAACCTCCTCACCAACCTTCCCACACAGTGTGTCACTCAGCATCTCGTTTATGATTTGCCCGTGGTCAGTGCAAGGTTAAGTAACATGTTACACCACGTGTTTTGGACATTTACATTATCAGCTTCCTATGCTTTTGAACTTTTCTCCATAATTCCTCAGCTGAGATCAGCGGGTCTGCTTGGCTGAACCTTTGGGACTCTTGAGACCAAGGTGACTCGTGTTGTGATTGTCATTATTTTTTAACAACTCTACGCTGCTGCAGTGAAGACGTGAGTGCACTTTGGTAAATACAGAAAAATACCAGGACCAATGTCTCTTCTAAATCTGAGCAGTCAAACAAATCACTGAGAGGATCTGTATTGTTACCCATACATTTTAACGTATTGCTGCTTGTGCATTTTGCTGCTGGTAGAATGTCACTGATATCTTCTGCTTCTTCTTCAGGAATGAATAACTTAATTTTTCCTTATGTTTTTAGTGCCAGCCTGTCTTGAAAGACGGTACCATAAGCAGCAGTGCGGGTTCTGGTGCGGCGCAGGGTTCAGAGGCTGCTGCTGCCCGTCCCCAACACAGTGTCTCTGGGTGTCCTGGGCTTTGGCTGAAGCAGCGTGTCCCTGGCTTGGGTCTCTTCTGGGTGCCACAGGATACAGGAGATAAAGCTACTGGAGAGTGTCCACAAGAGGCCACGAAGTTGGTGCAGGGTTTGGAGTGAAGCCGTGTGAGGAGCGACTGAAGTCCCTGGGTCTGTTCAGCTGGAGCAGAGGACACTGAGAGCAGAGCTCATGGGGCTGCAGGTTCCACAGCAGGAGGGGCAGGGCTGAGCTCTTCTCTGTGGCAGTGACAGAGCCCAGGGAATGGCAGAAGATGTACCAGGGAGGGTCAGTTGGACATGAGGAAAAGGTTCTTCACCCAGAGGTGCTGGACACTGAACAGGCTCCCCAGGGAGGTGTCACGGCCCCAACCTGACAGTGTTCAAGAAGAGACTGGACAACGTCCTCAGACACACGGGGTGACCTGTGGGGTGTCCTGTGCAGGGACAGGAGTTGGACTCCATGAGCCTTGGGGGTCCCTTCCCACTCAGGACATTCTATGATTCCTGGGTCACAGCTGCCACCTCTGTGGTGTCTCTGGCTCTTCCTCCTGTGTCAGGAGGCTCTGGCCGCAGGTAGTGGATGGTGTTTGGTACCTTCTGCTGCCAGGAGCTTGGTTGGGTTTGTGTCCTCATCCATCTGCTGCTGAACGCTCCTGAGTGCTCCTGGTGCCTCAGCTGAGGGGCAGCTGAAGTGCCACATTCTGCACAAATCTGGACTTGTCTCCACAGGGCACAGGTGGCACCAGTGAGGTCTGTTCAGTACTTGGGATCTCTTCTAGACATAAAGCTTAGAACCTTCATTTTGGGTAAGGATTGGTATCTGTTTCGTTGCTTTGTTTCTGAGAGCAAATCGCGAGTGCATCTTTGTGGACTACAGGAGAGAAAGAGGCTCAATGTGCAAGAGAAATCCGTCTCTGATTTCTCTGTGACACCCAGTGCATTCAGGCTAACATGATCTTCATCAAGGTTATATCTGTACAACTGTGGTAATTAGTCTTGGTCTGTCCTTGCTCTTGTCCTGCTGTCCTGTTCTCAGGGTTGTCTTCCCTGCCTGACTTCCATTTTTCAGGTGGGAAAAGGTCGATTCCACATTGGGTGCTTTGCTCTGCGGTACGCTGACCGTGTTACTGCTGTCAGGTCTGCCTAATTTTGGCATTTACTTGCAGTACGTAAGCAATTACTTAAGGTCTTAATTCATCATGCCCACTTTGAATGTTTTTTCCCCTCCTTGTCCTTGGCATTTTTGTGTTACCCTAACACCTGAATTCACTGGAGCTTGGATCTGATGGCACCTGCTTTCACATTTCTCCTCTGTCAGCGTGTCACATACTTCTCCCTTTCTACATTTTATCTTGTAGAGATACTGGTTTATCTCTTTACCTTTTCTTACCTCTCTTGCTAATTCTCTTTGTTTCCTTGCAGGACCCCTGCACACTGTCACACTGGATGTCACACTGGATGTCACACTGGCCCCACCACCTCTCTCCATTCCCTTGTGTTTCTTCTTGTTCAACTAATCCTTTCAGAACCATCATGCCCGCTGTGCCTCTTGCCATCCCTGGCGTGTTGTTTCATCGTTCCCAGTGGTCATGTCCTGCCTCTATTCACCGTGCTCGTCCTGCAGCCTCCTGGTGCAAAGGGCAGCTCAGAACCCATCCTCTTGTGTGCTGGCTTCAAACCCGCCCTTGCATATGGAACAATCTTCGTGAATTTGCTTCTTTCAACTCCAGATCTTTCTTTGATTCTTCAATCCCTTTCTTTCTTTATCCGAACACTTTCCCATCCGAAATCCCGGTTGCGTATTTGCCATTGTCAGTGCCTTCCTCTGCTGTTAGGATCCTCGTGCCTCACCTTTTTCTCTCTCTGACCCAGGCATCACTCGTATGTCTTCCGAAAGCTGCCGCAAGGACCGTCTCTCTGGCTGGTTGCTCGCTGTGGCGTTGTAGCCCCTGTCCCCACTCGTGGTTGTTTTGGCCCGTGGCGTGCAGGATGTCCTGGGCTGTGGAGCAGCTGCTGCCCACAGCTCTTATGCCACTGTCACTGTCACACTTCCCCTGACCCGTTCAGTTCTGCTGCAGACACAGTGATCACAGGCGCAGCGCCTTGTAGCCCGGCCAGGTCAATGGGTTGCAAATGGTTGTGTTTTCCTGTTAGAACTCAGTTTGTTTTGTTACTTCATTTCCTGACTTCTCTGGCCCATTTTTTCCATTTATAAAACACGCAACTCTATGAAGCCCTTATTTGTGACTGTTTTTGCAAACAACTCCCAGAGTAGAATAAATCATAATGATTGGGAAGTGCAAATCCAATACATTCAATAATTCCAATGCTCACTTCCGCGCTTGCTTGCTGCTCTGATTTCTGTTGCTACTTTGGGATGAGCAATGGTGTATGATGCTTTTGTGCACGGCTGGGCAAAAGGATAGGTTTTTCTGTTTTCCATTCTGGTTTGGGAATCTCAATAGATACTTTGTTCCCTTCTCTTCCTCTCCTGTTTCTGGTCACACCCAGCACTTGCTGAATCTCTGTTGACATTAACTAGTTAATTGTCATTAACTTCTGTAAAAACGTCAGTGCTGTTTTCTCCATATTCAGAGAGCAGGAAATAAAGCAAAAGGTCAAAAGATTTGCCCAAAATACCAGCATATCTGATCTTGGAAATCTCTTCTTAGTTTCTAGCAAAACATACATGATGTTGCAGTTCGGGTGCTGTGTCCCAAGGAACTCGAAAATCATGTGTCTCACTGAGAGCATCCGACATGTGCCCTTTTGTGTTTCCTGGTTTATCCCATGCTTGCGAGAGGGAAGGTGGCCCATATGTAGGTTTAATCTGTGTTGTTCAGCGCATAAGGAAATATTTGGCTTCTCAAAATCCTTGCCCACGCTTTTAGGATCTTCTGGAAGTTTATTTATTCACAGCAGCATCAAGTCTGAGTGAAATACAGAAGATGGAAAACTCACAGCATCTTACCGTGCAGCTTGTTCATGGTTCGCTTTCCTCCTTTGCCTTTTACTTGAGGGCAGGACTAGGGTAGAGAAATAATTTCTGTTCGCTTCTGAAAGGTTACAGTAATAAAGAAACTCTTGTTAACATCAGCGTATATGGCAGGCAGGAGTTTTCACAGTCTGGCATTGTTTATTTTACCAGCAATTTGGAACCTTCTGCACTCTTAAAATATTGGCAAGAAAATATTTAACTGTTAACTATTCTGTGGCATGCGTGTGTTTGAAGCCCTGGGGAGGAGGAGTGCTTGGGGAAATCAGGTTTTTCTCAGCTTATGATTGAAACCAGAAGGTGCAGAATATTGGTAGAAGGTGAAGGCAATGTGACTTCAAATTAGAATTTTACTCAAATGTGGAACTGATGGGAGAATGTCAAACGGGTCACATATGAACAGGGCTGTGCTAGGAAACAGTGGGAAGTCTGATGGGGCAAACACAAATTAGCCAGAAATGAATTGGAAAGGGAGATAGTGAGAAAAAGCATTTGTGTTTGTCCTGTTCTCAGCCACGGGGTGAAGGCTGCACTGGTACCAGGTGTAAGCATCAGGGATTAGATCTGTTAATTGCTCACTAATTGTGTGGACTGTAGCAATTGCCACTCCAGACTGAGGGGTGACCTCATTGATGTTTGCAGTTATATAAAGGGGGAGCGTCAGAAGGATGAAGCCAGGCTCTTCTCGGTGACAACCAGTGACAGGACAAGGGGCAATGGGTGCAAACTGGAACACAGGAGGTTCCACTTAAATTTGAGAAGAAACTTCTTGATGGTGAGGGTGTCAGAGCCTGGCCCAGGCTGCCCAGGGAGGTTGTGGAGTCTCCTTCTCTGCAGACATTCAAACCCGCCTGGACACCTTCCTGTGGAACCTCAGCTGGGTGTTCCTGCTCCATGGGGGGATTGCACTGGATGAACTTTCCAGGTCACTTTCAACCCTGACATTCTGGGATTCTGTGATTTTGAAATGAAATCAACTTTTTTCATGGAGAGTTTTTGAGAAGAGATGTGACTTGTTTTTCTGGAGAGGAGACAGGTGATTTGCCATTCTTACCCAATAGAATCTTGTTCTGGTCCCAAATTGTTGGAGAAAGAATGTGTTTTTTTCATTAGTTTTTCCCCTAGGGAAGGATAATGTTTGGTCTGAGTAGAATCATTCCTGCTCTTACCCCTACATAAAAAGCAGCCCCTACCCATGAGGTTACTAAAAGCTATGGGGAGGGTAACAAGTGTTTTAGTTGCCCTGGGTTATTTCAGGTGAAATCGTCCCAGGTCAGCAGGGTGAGCTGGCGGACGGTGTCCAGGGTCATGGCACTCGCAGCGGAGATGCCACTGAGGCAACCAACAGAGATACCTGGGGAAAGATATAAGAGATGGAACTGTGTACCAGGATTTCTTCTGGTGCGTGCACTTGGTGTTCACTGACGCTGATACGAGAGCTGCATGGGGACCGTCGTATTTAGTGTCTGCTCACAGAAATCCTCCAGGAATGTTCAGCCACTTTTTTATCTCTTTGGTATTTGTTACTCATTAATGTCCTGTGGCAATGACTTCTACCACTTGATTGTGTTGTGTGAGGAAGTACTTTTATTTTCTCTTAAAGTATTATTTGCTCGTTTCATCAGCTTTACATATTTTTAATGAGAAGCAGTGAACAGTAATCCCTTGTTTACCTGCTCAGTACCGCTCATGATTTCACCTCTCCATCATCATCTTCCTCATTTCTTCGTGAGTATAACTACTGTTTTCTCATATGTTTAATCACCTTGGTCTATTCGCTGTGTTTTCTATTTCTTTTAGATCTGTTCTGAGACAAAAAGGCAATAAATATATGCAGCATTTTATATGTGGACACATTATGGATTTATGGGAGAATAGGGTTCCTCATAGTAACTCCTAAAATTTATCTTTTTCTTCACTATTGGATTATTGAACTGAAGTTTTTTTAGATTTCTCCACAAAATACCTTCACGATGCATTTCCAGAATTGTAGGTGCTAAATGTGTGCACATTGTTGGATACATTTTATTATTTTTTTTTTTTAACACCTACTACTAGTACGTTTATCAGTATTGAATATTACTGGTCATAATTATCTGTGATTGTTATTTGAATTAATTATTGCATTTTCTACTAATTTGTACTTACCTGGTTCTGCTGAGATACTTCAGCAAATACAGATGCCACCTTTCATGGCTCTGCAGTCCTGCTAAACGTTATCTAATACATTTCATTTGGTTGAGTACTTTATGACCCCAGGGACTGTGTTGCTCTTGACTTTTATTCACAGAATCATAGAATGTCCTGAGCTGGAGGGACCCCCAAGGCTCATTGAGTCCAACTCCTGTCCCTGCACAGGACACCCCACAGGTCACCCCGTGTGTCTGAGGACGCTGTCCAGTCTCTTCTTGAACACTGTCAGGTTGGGGAGCCTGGGGAGCTCCCTGGGGAGCCTGTTCAGTGTCCAGCACCTCTGGGTGAAGAACCTTTTCCTCATGTTGCACTGACCCTCCCTGGCACATCTTCTGCCGTTCCCTGGGCTCTGTCACTGTCACAGAGAAGAGCTCAGCCCTGCCCCTCCTGCTCCTGCTGAGGAACCTGCAGCCCCATGAGCTCTGCCCTCAGTCTGCTCTGCACAGACTGAACAAACCCAGGGACTGTAGCCGCTCCTCACACGGCTTCACTCCAAACCTTCACCAACTTGGTGTTCCTCCTCTGGACACTCCTCAGTAGCTTTATCTCCTTTTCTCCTGTGTCCCCAGCCCTGCACACAGTGAATGCTCCAGGTGAGGCCGCCCCAGCGCAGAGCAGAGCGGGACAATCCCCTCCCTGCCCGGCTGGCCGTGCCGTGCTGGATGCACCAGGACATGGGTCCCTCTTGGCTCCAGGGACACTGTTGGCTCATGTTCAACGTTCTGTTGAACAGAACCCCCAGATCCCTCTCTGTGGAGCCGCTCTCCAGCATCTCCTCCCCCAGTCTGTGTGTACAACCAGGGTTGCCGTGTCAAAGGTGCAAAATCCAGCACTTGCCCTTGTTGAACTTCATGTGGCTGGTGATTGCACAGTTCTCCAGTTTGTGCAGATCCCTCTGCAGGGCCTCTCTGCCCTCCGAAGTGTTAGGGCTTACTTAACTCTAACCCTTGAGAATGTATTGAGTTATCTTAAGGCTTTTTCTCTGGGCAGATCATATCACGTGTGATACGATGGACTTGCAGAATCCTGAGTGCCGTGAGAAGGTGATGGAGGCACCGGGTGCCAAAAGCGGGGCAGCAGATGAACCAGGAGCTGGTTCCAGCAGCAGGTGATGGTTCTCAGGGGCAGCAGAGCAGGGCACCTCTTACTGAAGCATGTGGTGGATGCAGAAGGCTTACTGGATGTAGAGCTGAGGATTGTCCCGAGCTGAAATTGGTTGGGAGAATACATGGAGGAAGGATATATCAGCCTGTCGTCTTTGTGCTGGTCTCAGTGGATCTGGGCACTGCAGAGGGCGAGATACCATGTTCGCTGGAGTCTTGGTCTGATCTGGGACAGTGTTTCTTGTGTGACTCCCGCCGACAGTTACTGCGGTTTGTCTCCATAAAGAGATCGAGTTTTATGGGAGCTCTGTAAGTGCTCATGCGGAATATCTTCCTTAATAATTCATTTACCTTTGCTACCGTCTTCTCCAATTGCCTCTTTTAAACTGGGCTATGTAAATTCCTTTCAGTTTCTCAGTCTGAATTCTTGATTTGGTGTGTTCAGAAACACGTTCACGATCAGTTTTAGGCTTTTAGCAAGTAGTTTTTTAAAAGAGGCATTACAGGAAAACCCCTCTACAACTGTTTGCCCTTACAGGATGAGCACAACCGAGCGCAGCCATGTCACCTCTTGTCCCTGCTCTGTCCCTTGAGAGGTTGTCAATGAGCTCTGCCAGCCACATGCTACAGAAAAAAGGAATTTGGAATAACCCCCTGTATACTGAGAACAGTTTGGATTGTACTGCAATCATCTTTCACTCTTACCGTGGCAGTTTCCAAATTAATAGACTGGAAGACAGAAACATTCCTCATTTTCCTGATAGCGGCCAGCTGGAGTGACCACCTGCTTTTGCTGGAACCTGGAGGTGATGTTGTATTCCCTCGTTTTTCTCTGTCTCCTTGAAATGAACATGCTCTGAGGAGCGTTCCTGATGATTCTACAGTTGTTGCGAAGGGAGTAGAGCATGCAAATGCCTTTTCCCATTAACATCTTGTTATGGATTGAAGATTTTGGCAGGAGCTGGTTGTGATGCAGTCTGACTTTTAGCTTTTGTCTACGTTAATATTAGGATATAGGACTGGTCACTGAACGTTGAAGAAGCCTTTAAAGCCTGTTCTCTGGAGTTACTTACCTGCTGTGGTGCATTGTGAAATTTTATTTAGAAAATTAGAGGATTTATCAGAAAAGTTAATATTTAAAAGAATGTGGGGACTCACAGCTGTAGCTAATTACAGCCCGGCAAGCTTGTTTGCAGACAAAATAACAGGGTGGTTAATAAAAGACACCAAAAATGAAGATTGGAAAAATAATTTCTGCAATATCTTTGTCATTTCACAACTATGTGAGATTGCCTGAAGGAACTGGCCTTTTTGATCCCTTGCTACAGAGATATTTTTAATCTGTTTTGTTCATTTAATTTTTCTGATCCTAGCTGCAGTCTCAGCCATTTTCAAAATTACTGTCCTACAAGTAATAGTTACGTTATTGGAGGAAATAAAAGGGTCGTATGCAAGTTTTCCCATTTAATGTCACGTGCCTTTATTAAAAGGGCAGCAAACACTTAAAAAGCCCATATATAACTATATGTGGTCATATATTATTTATAACTGATGTAAACTATATATTATAAGTCATTCTTTCCAAATGCAACTTGAGAGAAAGTCCATTAAAAAGCCTAAGTGTTTGAGGAGTGCCATTTTTTATCATGGAGGGTTTGTCCTGTGTCTGCTCTGCTGGTCCTGACTGCAGTGGGAGCCGAGGACGTTCGATGGATGTTGGGTGGGCGTTTGGTGGGTGTTCAATGGATGTTCAGTGGACATTCAATGGACATTTGGTGGACATTCAGTGGATGTTTGGTGAATGTTTGATGGGTGTTCGATGGACGTTTGATGGACGTTCAGACGTTCGATGGGTGTTCGGTGGATGTTCAGTGGACGTTCAGTGGGTGTTCGGTGGACGGTCAGTGGACGTTCAATGGGTGTTCGGTGGACATTCAGTGGATGTTCAATGGGTGTTCAGTGGATGTTCCATGGACGTGTGATGGACGTTCAGACATTTGACAGGTGTTTGGTGGATGCTTGTGCTGTGGCTCACGAGAGTCCCCAAGTAGACTCAGTCCTAAGGACAAACACATGCTCATACCTGCCTGACTTGTTTTGCACAAGAGATGGATTAATTCTTGCTGTATCAGCATAAACTACTACTTTGCTATTACAACTTTAATCACTTCAGGAGCGCATTGATGATGTAGTGTATCAGCCTAAACGTTACCTTTAAAGGGCCTAATCTTTGTTTGAAAAGATGGCTGTGCCGACACATCTGCGTACAGGTACAGGAGCAAATACATTGTACAGAAGAGGCTTTTTATTTGACCAGGAACAGTATAATGAGAATGAGGGGGTGGAAACTGAAGCCAGAAAATTCAAATATGAAATGAGATACACATGTTCAGCTGTGAGGGTGATATGCTTTAGCCAAACACAACTTACTGAGCTTAGTACAGAGGGAGCTCGGTGAAATGTAATGGTCTGTGATATGCAGAGGGTCAGGTTCTATGATCTAATCATTTCTTCTGGCTGAAATATCTCCATAAAAAAATCTAGTTCAACCATAACTTACAGCCTAAAGAGAGGAATTGCTGCATGAAATTCAGTGACTAGTGCCTGTACAAGGTGCACGTAGAAGTGTCCCTTCTGGCTTTATAGTCTATAGATGGATTCATGTGTTAAAGTAGCTTAAGGGTGCAACACACGCTGGTAAAACCGTAACAGAAAACTCCTGTTATTGTGCTTTCGGACAGTGGAGCCCGTGGACATCCCAGCTGTGTCTGCAGTGGCGTTGAGCGTGGTCTGACGGGAGCAGGTTGCGGAGCGGAGCCGTCCATTGCCCCGTGTCCCAGCACCGTGCTGGCTGGGCCCTGGGGCCGGTGGAGCACATCATGTTCCCAGTTCACACACACCCAGAGCTCTGCGGTGTAAACCACAGCGTGGGAATGGTGGTGAGAAAGAGAGTGATTACAAAAGAACACTCTCCATCCATTCAAAACACTTAATAGGGACTAATACTATAGCAGCTTTCATTTTAAAGACTGTGCCCTTACGTGAGATATTTTCATTCATGTCCGGCATACACAATAAAGCAGCGTGCTCTTACTGTCCTAGAGAGTTTGTTAGGATACAAAACCTTAACCAAGCATTGATAACGTGAATTGTCTGATAGAGCAGTAAGCCTCCTTGGTTGGCTGTCGAATGATGCGTATTGAGGCTGCAGATGAGGTTTCTCATTGCAATATAACAACGAAAATGCAGTAGCGCTGTGCTGGAGTCGTCTTGCAGGCAGAAGGTGGGATCGTGGCGTCTTTCAATGAAAGTGATACGTTAGCTGTACATTTCTTTTTTCTTTTAAAGGACTTGTAAATGTGAGAGATGTACCAAAAGCGTATTCCCTGTTTTGAACTAGGATAGTTCTTTGTGTCAGTTGAGGCGATGGCAGATGAATTTATTGTGGTGGCAACCCTGCCGTGGGTTGTTCCAAAGGAGGCAAAGGGGCTGAGCCCCTAGAAGAGCTCCAGATGTTCATGATTTTTTTTCTTGTTATTAGCAATTACTCACTTGGAAGGGTCCAGCAGTTTTTCTTCTCAATAAAAAACTGTGGAAGAGTCAGCAGAATCACGACCAACCAGATCATGAACCTTGCCAGTGTAAGAACATGTACAGACTGAAAACAGGAAGCGTGTCCAATAGATGCTGATTTGGATTTACTCAGTTTTCTTGTTTTATGAAGCAGGATTTCTTTCTTACAACGTTAGTATTTAACCAATGCCAATTGTATTCTTCAGAAACTGCAATATTCCTTTAAATGTCATTTTATTGCCTAAGATACGATGCCATCCCCAAAGTCATATTTTATATTTTGAACTGTTTGCCTTTTAAGATGTATTTATTGCCGTGTTTGTTTAACGTGGTTATCTCCTTTGTCAATCTATTCCTTGCTAACTTAAAGCTGCTGCTCTTTGGTTTTCGTACTGAAAGCTGCTTCCCCGGGGATGTATAGTCCAGGACCTGTCTCTGTAATGGGACTATTTGTTTTCTTTGCCCCTTGCAGTTGCCTGCTGTAACATTTGTAGTATGTGTTAAGTAATCCTTGAGGTAACATTTTTATTATGTCATAAAAAGTGCGTGGCAAATATATAATAACTCACGGAATTTGTTTGTTTAAAATGGAAGGATAATTTATTGAGTGTGTTACATGAGACCTGCTCCCCCTTATTAGAGCTGTAGAAGTGCAGCTTATTTAGAAGTACGTTCTATTGAGAAAAACCACGGTCTCTGACATGCAAAGAAAGTTTGAGCATGGTTGGGTAGAAATGACATCATAGTTTATGTACTCAATAAAAATTTAATTAAGTCATTACAGAAGTTGCAGTCATCATTTAACCCTCTGATTTCTTATGTTTAGTTCTTTTTTTAAACATTCAGTAATAACCAGTCTCCAAATCTTGAGAGCCTATAAAATATCTGCATGAATTTTAATAGTTTCTACTAATGGAAAAATATGAGTAACTGACATAAAAGGAATTTTCCCTGTGTTTGCACTATATGCATTTCTATAAAAATCAACAGATGAAAAAGATAGTGGTTTAATGGAAGAATATTTGGAGGTTTGCTAGCGTGGCAAAAGCTAATTCATATTTTGATAGAAAAGCTATTGCGTAATTACCAAGGTGAGGATACTGAGAAGGTATTTGGGACGTGTGGTTCACAGTGTCCTAAGTGTGAAGATTCCAGCTCTGTGAGTTTTCCCAGGTGTTCTGCACATCACAGCCAGCTCTGCCCGCCCCACGGCACATCTACTGTCCTACCCTGCGCCCGGTTTGCTTGTCACACCTGTCCCCACACGCAGCCTCACACACGCGTGTTCTGCTGTGCGAAGGTAACAACCCTGGGGATTTAAACTTAGGCTGTATATGAGATCTATAGAAAAGAAGTTAGATCTCTCCTGAGAGTCAATACAAAGCAGCAGCTTTTCCAATGGACGTGCAGCTTCGCCCTCAGGAGAGGAGCTGTTGATTAAATAATTCAGTTGTCGGATGTCGTAAGTACAGGCAGGAGGAACGGCCGGGGTGAGCGAGGGATGTGCCGTGAGGTGTTTCAACAGCTCTTCTCTGTTGGTTCCATCTTAAGCTCACATGGGGTCAGTGGGTGGCTTAGGCCAAACCAGCAAATATTTAAGCAACTGCTAAATTTAGTTAGAAGTCAGTGTGGGACTTGGCCTGAGTCACACTTGCAGTATAGGGGCAAGTAGCTGGATAATCACAAACTGAAAGAAATTTAGTCATAGTCAGAAAAAGGTTGTGTCAAAAGGAGAAGAGGAGCTCCAGAGAAACCTTATTGCGGCCTTTCAGTGCTTGAAGGTGGCTTAAAGAAAGATGGGGGCAGAGTTTTGAGCAGGGCCTGTTGGGACAGGACAATGGGTGATGGTTTTAATCTAAAGAAGGGAGACTCAGGCTGGACATGAGGAAGAAATTGTGGCCCCCTGAGGGTGGTGAGAGCCTGGCCCAGGTTGGCCAGAGAGGTGGTGGATGAACCATCCCTGGAGACATCCCAGGCCAGGCTGGACGGGGCTCTGAGCAACCTGAGCTGGTGAAGATGTCCCTGCTCATGGCAGAGGTGGCACTGGGGAGCTTTAACAGTCCCTTCGGCCCAAATTGTTCTGTGGTTCTATGAAAAACTAGTAAGTCTGTGCTTCTAGCGAGATGCTGGACAAACAGAAGTCGTGATTCCTGAATGAGAAGGTCGGTATTGACAAGTATGGAGCTGTGGTGGGGATGGTGCCTCTTCAGTGTTACAGAACTTTTGCTATAATGACATGTCCAGCTCCAAAGAAAAAAAGCTGAAAATCCTCTACGATTCTAAAAGACCTGTGTGAATGAAACAAGAAAACCTGCTTAATAGTTAAAACACAGAGCAACTTTCATAATCCAGGTGTGCACTGCCCCGAAAGGACGACCTGGCCTGCGCTCCTTCTGCGCTGCGCTGTTCTCCGCTCGTGTCGCTGTGTGGCAGCGCTGTTGGCGGGGGAGTTTTCTGCCATTCATATATTCTAAGTGACGCTACCCTTCATTTGTGTACGGAATTACAGGAGCTGTGTTGTGCGTTGTTCTCAGGTGTTTGCCGGCACCACCATTGCTGCCGACAGTAGATCCCAGCCTGCGGGCCCAGACGCTGTTTCTTCTTTGCCTGCTCAGAGTGAACCTGATGATGTTTTCTCATCATCTCCTCTTTCTGGTTTATTTTTCAGATTAACTCTGTTGTTCTAAAGGAAGATTTGAGAAGCATGGTGGAAAATTTCTACGCAGCTCTATTTGGATATGATGAGGTAAGAACAATGTTTTCAGAGAACGTGCAAGAACAAGTAAGCCTTCAAATTAATGAACAAAGGGTGCTCCACATGGGTAAAACATTTGCCCTACATATCTTTGGAGAAATGTTATGTTATGGAAGCAGACTTTTTAGGTTTTTGGGTCATTTCATGCATTGAATTAAAGTGCTGTTAAGAAGACAGCAAGCACACAGCATATTGATTAAAAACAAGGGATGTGGAAGGAGGGATGTTCTTTGTCACTGCTTGACCACCAAAAAATCGTTTCCTCCCTCTGAATCCCATAGTACTCAGCTATACTTTGAAACCAAAGAGAGTATTTATATGGAGTCTGTGTGAGAGGGTATTAATAAGAGGTACAAGTGTCCGCAGGCCTTTCGAGAAGAAAACACGGTTACATCATCTCTTTTAGTAGTTATTTTTTTGCTCTAGTGGGTGTTGCTTTTCAGGTGCTCTTATTCACATGGTGATGCTATTTTTTGCATGGTGATTTGCTTTATTAATATCTTGCAAATGCGAGCATGTTAGAGTTGTGGATAGTGTTAGGCATGCAGGTTTTTAATCTAGTTTTAAGTATAGCCAGGACGTGTCTGCCTGTGTCTGTCTGTCTTTCTTTCTTTTCTCTTTTTGTTGACGCTCTTTTTGGAAACAAAATGTCTGGTTAAATTAAAAACAAATGTTGACCTTTTATTATTTTTAACTGAACGTTTTAAAATCCTCTCTTGCCTTTGGCGAAGGTGTCGGCAGAAAACAGGGGTTATGAGACCATGGTGGTAACAGCACATAATCTGAGAAGACAATAAAAGTGGGAGAGAATTTAGACAAGAAGTGCTCACTGTTGTGATTCTTGCATAAGCCAAATTTAATATTAGGTTTAACTGGAAAGATCTAGATAGTTCTTGACAATTCTGAGCTCTCTCTCATTTAGAATGAAAAATAGAGAAGCAAAGCAAAATAGTGAACTCCTAACAGCATTTCTGCAATGTTGTGTGTAATATCCTCTGATTTTTCTTTTCCAAGTGTCATGGGCTTCACCCAATTCTGTGGGGTGGTGCTGTCTTCTCTGTAAGGCCAGAATTTTTACGGTCAAGATTTCATAGCACAGAAATGCAGTTATTTGCTCCTGCACTAGGAATACCCTGATGCGTTTTTTTTTTTTTGCCAAATTAACTTGCCAGAATATTTGTTACAGGCTGCTCTGTAAATTGATTTAAGGCCATTTGTATTCTGGGGAAGAGATGTTGATGCCTTTCCATACGTACAGTCAATCGTGGCCGTGGGCTTTGAGAAAGCCAACGCTGGCAGCCGCCAAATGGAGAATTGTGTTCAGGCCCTTTTCACCTGCACTGTTTAATTCTCCTCTGTATTTCCTGTAGGGAATCTTGTCTGATGATCATGTTCTGGCAGCAGCTCTTTGGAGAAACCTTTTCAACAAGAACTGTGAGGACCCTCGGCATCTGGAGTTACTCGTAGAATATGTGCGCAAACAGGTACCCTACAGCTCATAGCGCAGCTTCCTTCTCTTCTTTAGAATATTCAATATGTGTTTTTATTGTGTGCATACTATGTAGCTCAGTTCCCCTCATAAACAGAACTGATACTTATATTCAGTGATTATTTTTAAGGAGAAAAAGGTAAAAAAATGTAAAAACCAGCTGATATTTATTGCAGTTTGATGAGGAACGACTGCAGAGAAATTCACAAAATATTGAAAGCAATCCTGCTCCTCTTGTTCTGCACCTGTGCTGTGGAGGGGCTTGACAAAATGTGTCAGGAATGGGCTGCAACTGGTTGTAGAATTACAGTTGATGTTGCGGATTTGAGATTCCCTTCATAGTGAAATAGCGCGCAGAGCTTGAAAGTCTCCTGGCGATCTTCGAGGAAAAGAAGTAAAAGGATTTGTTTTCCAGAATTACTTGTTTCTTTCAGTTATTACCTGGAAGAAACAATATTATGTAGTGTTTGTCCTCTCAATCCTTGGGAGGTTTGTGAACCAGGTTTCTAGGAAATGTTGGTAGGATATAGTCCAGGTGGGCACCAAAACCAGAAAAGAGGTGAGAGGTTCTGGAGTTGGGCAGGGAACTGAAGACCAGCGCCTCCATGACATCGTTCTCTAGAATGTTTCCAATACTATATTCAGGAGCAGATAGAGATTTGGAGAGACAGAATCACGGAATCACAGAATGTCAGGGGTTGGAAGGGACCTGGAAAGCTCATCCAGTGCAATCCCCCCATGGAGCAGGAACACCCAGCTGAGGTTCCACAGGAAGGTGTCCAGGCGGGTTTGAATGTCTGCAGAGAAGGAGACTCCACAACCTCCCTGGGCAGCCTGGGCCAGGCTCTGCCACCCTCACTGGGAAGAAGTTTCTTCTCATCTTTAAGTGGAACCTTTTGTGTTCCAGTTTGCACCCATTGCCCCTTGTCCTATAATTGGTTATCACCAAGAAGAGCCTGGCTCCATCCTCCTGACACTCCCCCTTTCCATATTGATCCCCCTCAGTGTCCTCTTCTCCAGCTCCAGAGCCCCAGCTCCCTCAGCCTTTCCTCACACGGGAGATGCTCCACTCCCTTCAGCATCTTGGTGGCTGCGCTGGACTCTCTCCAGCAGTTCCCTGTCCTTCTGGAACTGAGGGGCCACAACTGGACACAATATTCCAGGTGTGGTCTCCCCAGGGCAGAGCAGAGGGGCAGGAGAACCTCTCTGACCTACTGACCACCCCCTTCTAACCCACCCCAGGTACCATTGGCCTTCCTGGCCACAAGGGCCCAGTGCTGGCTCATGGTCACCCTGCTGTCCCCAGGACCCCCAGGTCCCTTTCCCCTACACTGCTCTCTAATAGGTCATTCCCCAACTTATACTGGACCCTGGGGTTGTTCCTGCCCAGATTCAAAACTCTACACTTGCTCTTGTTCTATTTCATTAAATTTCTCCCCGCCCAACTCTCCAGCCTGTCCAGGTCTCTGGATGGCAGCACAGCTTCCAGTGTCAGCCACTCCTCCCAGCTTGGTGTCATCAGCAAACTTGCTGACAGTCACTCTATTCCCTCGTCCAAATCATTGATGAATATATTAAATAATACAGCCCCAGCACTGACCCCTGAGGCACTGCACTAGATACTGGACTCTGCCCCATTGACCATGACTCTCTGGCTTCCCGTCAGAATTTCAGCATGTACCTGAGAAAGTGGTGCAGGAAGCAAAGGGCTGAGCTTTGTAAGAGACTGAGGACACTTCTGCAAGGCTTGAGGGCTTCTCAGGAGTGACAGGCTCGATTTAGTGCTTCAGCTTGCTGATACTTAACATCAGGGAGGCTGTAGGAAAGTTTAAAACTGAAGATTGGCAGGGAGCAAACACATATAAAAAGTAAAGAATTTGGGACGATTTGCTGCCAAGTGGGGAGTTTGTTGTACATCTGTATATCCAAGAGAAGGATGGGACAGAAGCTGTCAGCAGTTGAGTAGGAAATAGTGATCACACAGGTCCACGTGGCACGTTGCGGAAGAATCAGCAGCTCATGTAGAGACATGTTGTCCCTGCAGACACCTCTCAAGTGTCCCAGCTTTACATACGTCTGGATGAGCCCTAAACTGCCTGTGCCACACAGGAATGACTCCTTGAGATTGCAGTTGGATTATCAAAATCTCAGCTCAGCACTCAGTAGGGTTTAAAAAAGGCAAAACAAATGCCCACAATTACTAAGGAATAAAGAATAAAATAGTGTTGTCATGCCACTTTGAAAATCTATGGTACCCTTGTGATCGTGAATAATGTGTATGGTTTGGGTTCTGACCATCGAGAAAGATAAAAGCCCAACTTGAAAAAGGCTCAAAGAAGAGGGTAAGGATGGCATGGAACAGCTCCTTTATTAGCAACGAGTAGGATCCCCTGCCTGAAAAACAGCTGAGAAGGAAATGAGACAGCTCTGTGAAATCTTGAAGGCATATAAAGGTGGGCAAGGAAAGGCTGTTCACAAGAACGTGGGACGTAATGTTGCCACGGGTTGTGTGGGATGTGACAATCACAAAGTTGCTGGCAAGGTTTATGGAAGAGAAGTCTGTCCAGGGCTATTAAATCCACAACATCCACTTCAGGCTCAAAATACTCAAACTAACATGTTTTGAGAGGGAGGGGAAATAAACAAGGAAAATAACATTGTATGTGTGTGTTGTCCTGGACTCCTCCTGGGGAATCGACTGTTGGTGACTGTCAGAAACAGGAGGTGGTGCTTGGCTGGCTTGTGGGTCTCACCCTCTGTGGCCACTGCTGTATTCTTTCCTCCATTGAGAAACTTCAAGTTATCTTTTGGTTCCAGTATGCATTGCTATGAGGTCTTTCCCACCATTTCTTGCTGATCCTGTCTCTAACAGTGGCTATTAGTGGATTCCAGAGAAGAGCACAGTAACCGGGCAGGCATGTGTGCTATTTCCCTGCTCCTCTCTCCCAGCAACCTGCCTCACAAGCTTCTTGAGCCAGAGGTGGTTTTCCTTGTCCCCTTCCCTTCCCCCATGTTTACAGTGTCCCGTGGCAGCAAGTTAACCCTATGTTGTGTCACAAAAGGGCTGGTTTTTATTTTGCTTGCATTGCACCTTAAAATTTGATTTGATCCCAGGCATTTCTTGTATTGCAAGAATGAGTGTTCATTCCATGTTCGTCTCCTCCGACTCATATTATATAAATCTCAGGTGTTCTGTGCTGAGTGATAAACCTTGTTCTGTGCGAAACCACTTTTATGAGACCGCTCCTTTTAGATGATGGCACCAGCAGTGTGTGTCACCTGAATTAACTGCCGGGAAGGTGAAGTGACTCATGTTAGTTTTGCGTGGCTCTTCTTTGTCCTGCTGCCAGACTCTCCGAAGAAGCATTAGCTCAGGTGTCAGTAGAAGACCTTACGCAGTTAAGTCCAGTGGATCTGCAGATACTTATCTCCTGGTCTTTCCCTGACACTTCAGCAGTCATAAATTACCTTTTTAGCTCCTACCTCATTTCACAAATGGCAGAGGGTGCTAAAACCTCCCTGTTCTGCTCTCTTGCGGGAAAGCCTGGTGTTTGCGTGGCCCTTGAGGAGCCCGAAGCGGCGGCGGGGATGGCCCACGGTGCACTAACGTCCTGTCCTTGCAGGTGCAGCACCTGGACGCGCTGAGCGGGGAGGACCTGCTGCTGACGGGCGAGGTGAGCTGGCGCCCGCTCGTGGAGAGCAACGCCCGCAGCATCCTCAAGCCCCTCAGCCCTGTTTACAACGACGAAGGACTCTGAGACGCCAGCGCTTGACGTTTCTATCAGCGCGTCAGATCAGCCGGGGGAGCGGGCCTGACGTGGAGCTGGGCTGAGGCTGTGGGTTCAGGAAGGAAAATCTGCTGTTGGAGAGAAAATATTTAATTAGTTGTCCTGTTCGTGGTGACTCAGTAGCAAATGGGACAGGCAGACTCTTCTGAATATGCACCTGCAAACAAATGCTAGTTGGTCTGAGAACCTCTGTCCTTGTCACAGCGCTGAGTGGCCCTTGCTGACAAAGGGAAAGACCTGCCTTCTGTCTTTAGGAAACCACATCTTTTACCATGACTTAGAGTTGTCTCAAGAAGACATTTCTGTCCTTTGCCTTGTTTAGAGAACATAGACCCAGCAGTGTTCCTCTGCTCGCTGAATGGTTGTGAAAACAAATCCGAGCTTTGCATATTAGATGTTAATGTATTTTAAAAGCCTGATATCAAGATGGAATGGCCTATTTTTGCTTTAGTGGAGTTAAGAATTGCTTTAACAGACTCTGAAGGGTTTTCTGTGAAAATCCTCTTTAGGAACTCTCTGCTCTGTTGCACAGGGATAGGAGGATGCAGAGAATAAAGCACGGTCCCAGTAATCCTGTGTGACTGTCAGGGAGCAGAGCTGCTCTAGCAGCGACTCTGGCCATCTTAATGAGCATAAAGTCCAAAACATGACGGGACCGTCACTAAAAGCTGCCTCAGAGTACTTGATATTTCAGTCTGCCTTGATGATATTTCCGTATTCTTTTTAGAGCTGTGGTCTAAGAATGTCTTTGTGAACAGAACGTCCCTTTAGCTGTGCGGGGCTCACAGCACTGTGCTGGCTCCATCCCCAAACTGTGCTCCAGGGCTTCTCAACACGACCCATCCAACCCAGGGAAAACTGCGTATGGCTGTGCAGGCAAATGATACCAACGTAGTAATTATGGGAGCAAGAGCTCTGCTGATGTGATGAGCAGAGGCCGGGATGGTTCACCGGGATGGTTCACCAGGCTGTTCCCAGGTCAGTGGCAAGAACGGTTTAACTTCCCTCCTGTCTAAAATCCTACTCAATAATAAAAGTGTGTCTGGATAAAATCGATGTGTATGTGTTTTCTCTGCTGTCTGTAATTTTGATAAGAATAAGCCCTGTAATATCAGGACTTGTTCCTAATAAAACTATTTTTAAAAAGTCGAAGGTGATAACACTTAATTTGTGAAAGTAATCCTTGATTTGTGAATCCTTAATGTGGTGCAAGTGTGACCGTACCTGGCTGTGACTGTTCTTTCTGAAGTTGCTTTCTTCATATTGTGTGTTTTGGGGGATATTTGCCGTCCCTTCTCTGTGTAAAGAGCAGTGGGATGCAGAATATAGGCTCCCAAACACTCCTTCTCTTAGGGAGCCTTCTGTGTATAAAAAAGGCATTTTGTTCTTTTTTTTCCGAGGCGAACTTCCTCAGTTTAACTTGTTATAAAATGAGTCATGTAAAGAAACCCTCTATGTGTGCGGTGTATCCCTTCTCTGTGAAAACATTACAGACCAAACAACTTGCTTGCAGTTTATTTAAGATGCTTTTGTTGAAAGCTGAGCTAAGCAGAGAAACCTCTTATGTGTGAAGTATTATACAGTGTGTGTGAGATAATAACACCTTGTAATTCATTACAGCTGGGTTGTATTTACATAAAAGAAGGCTGAGCTGTGTAGGAATTTGCTGATTAATTTATTTTTAATGAGAGTGAAGTATACCAAGTACCAAAATAAACTTTACTTTGTGTATCTTACTGCTCCTGAAATAGGTGGAAAAATTAATGGTAGATATTTTGGCTCAAAGCTACATACATTAATTCATATACAAAACAGTCATTTAAACTTTAACCCCTTTCCTGCTACGTAATTTAAACCTGGGCTCACGTTATCCGTGCGGCAGGAGCACGGGTCGGAGATCGCGTGGTGTCTGTGGGGCCGATGCCCCGAAGCCCCCGAGCTGCCCCAGTTGGTGGGACCTGCTCTGGAGGTGATGGTGCCTTTTGTACTCTGAGCATGGGGCAGCCGGGGGTCAGAACCGAAGCCTTTCCTGTGTTTATGGGCAGCAGGTTCCAGAAGTCGTGGTGCCGGACTGTGGTCATTGGCATCTGCCTTTGCACCTTTGATTCATGTGAGAATAAAGACCTAGAATCGCGGCTCTTTGTATGTTCATAAAGCCCCGTGAGCCGCGCCACCGTCCCAACAGGCAGCCTGTGTTTTGGCGGGCTGGGAGAGTAAGGCAGAAACTGAGAATTAACAGGCTAATCTGTTAGAGGGCGAAGATACACTGGAGGCTACAGAGGACAAGAGAAGACTTTGCATCCCAGCCATTAGTTAACCTGGAGACAGGATTTGGATTCAGAATATGACCCCTCTTAATTCGAGAGGCGTATGCCAACAGGCTAGAAACGTGCTGGTGTCTTATATAAAAGACATCTTTCCAACCAAAGTTTAGAGACCTTGAGAGAGAATACATTTCCAGTAGCAAAATATGCACCTTGCAGGCGTTACCGCCGCACTGACTGGCAGTCCAAGGTGATTCTGGTGCAGCAGATCGCAGGGGGTTTTTAACCAAATGTTGTAAGCCCGTATTTTCCCTTTTTTGAGGTTTTATAGAGGGAACGATTGAAGGTAGTTTGCTTATGGACAGTTGTTTATGCTGCTGGCTTTTTGGAAGCGATTTCAGACCATCGGGTTGAGGCCGCTTACTGTATTTTAAGTGAGTATATGCAATGTGTCTCTTCTGGAAGGAGCTGTGTTGAGCACTTTATCATCCAGCCTGATCTCCTATCTCCTGTACAGAACTTGGACATTATTCCAAAGGACTTATTCCCCCACCTTTCCTGGGAGAGCTGAGCCCCTAGGAAGCACTCATCAGTCCAGCTGGGTCTTGGCTTGTTTCTCAGAGCAGAGAGGGGCCCTGTGCTCAGTGTCATTGCTCCCGCTGGCCCATTCTGCACCAGTGCCAGAGTAGGTGCGTGTTTTGCCCACAGGGTCTAACTTGGGAAGCCTCTTGGTTCAAACCAACAATCTGAGACATTTTGGAGCCAAGGGGAGTCATCTACTACCATTTGATGCCTACTCTGTATTTTAGGTGAGGTGTTTTTCCCTGTCATCTTGACTGCTGTGTTCACACTGCCTTTTGGTTTTTATACCTAACGGGTTTCTCCTGCTTCTTCAAACAGCGGAAGTGCTGAGAGCATCAGCATCCTTGGTGATCTCCACATTGCCTGTAGTGTCCCGAGCCCTGTTAAAATGCAGTTACCGCTTCCCAGATTTCTGACTTCCACAAAGTGAAGTTTTCAGTTGTGCTTCTGCCACAGCAAACTCTGCGGTGAGAACCGCTGCTCCGGACACAGCCGTTGGCCTGACCACTCACCAGTCTCACTTGTCCTGCCTTTGGCTTGGCAAACAAGGTGAGCAGAAACTGGAGGCTGAGTAAGAGTAAATTTTTCCACCAGAGCTTTAAATTAGATGAATGTAGAGCAGATGAAGAACAGCAAAGCCATGGGAGAGCAAGCATCAGCTGGAGGAGACAGCAGCTGGTTCTGCCGGCGTGGTCGCTGTGGAGTCTGCTGTCAGGTCAGTGGTGTAGGGTCCTGCTTGCCACAGAGCAGCATTTAGATCACTTAAAGTGCAACTTAATAGAGTTCAATGGCGAGGGTCACTCTGTTACTTGCTGCATGGGGGAAGTACGTCAAGCAGAATGAGGTGAGAGTTGTTTCAGAGCAATTTCTGTGGGGACAAGAGATGCGAAAGGGCAGAGCGAGGCCCTCCTGTTGAGTCTGGAGGTTCGGAAGGGACCTCTTGCTCTCTAAGCTCCTTTTCAGAGAGGAGTCTGGGTGCGGGTGGGTCCAGACTTACCCCAGACTTGGTCAATGGGTTGTGTCTAAGAGACACAGAGGGTAAGGGAAAACAGGTAAGGGGATTATATGTATTAATGGCCCAAGGACTATATGTAACCACTCGATTCTTTATATTGCTTGGCTGAGATTTCAGAGTTTCATCATCCTGCGTCTCAACCTGCCCACCTCTCCTCCAGGGGATGGTGCCAACTTGCTTCGAAGTCTGGATCCCAGGTCTCTCGAAGCAAACTGTGGGGCACTGAAGTTCAGGGGAATAAACAACTTAATGGAGTAGTACACCAGCAGGGTCGGCTCGAGCTGGTGCCTTTGCAGAAGTCCAGCCCAGCATAGAAATCCCTGGGTTTTATACCCTTACAGATTATTTACCTGCCCCTCACACCATGGTTCAGTCCAACAGCAATATTTGACTCTGGGGTCTTCTTCTTTTTGTTTTCTCTCCCTGACCTCAGGCCTTTGTTTTGTTCAGCTGCAGACATGGTTGATAGTTCACAGGCACTTGGTGCCAGCCTTGAAAGTGTTACCCTGTCCAAATGGATCCTGTTTGCTCAACAGAGTGCAAAACAGGCCTTATCTTGCAGGTGCTGTTGATGGTTTGTACCTGCTTCTTTTTCTCATTGAGTAGATACAAGTTTGGTGAAGATGAACAGAACTTTACAACACACAGTATAAGATGTCAGCAAATTTATCTTAGTAAGTAATGTGAAGCAGATAGTATATTAAAAAGCACACACCTTATAAGTCTAAGTGCTTCGTTCTATTTGAAACACACTTAATGATCAATATAAAACGTAAATTGCGCTCATCCAGTGATCTGTGAGTAGTAAGCGATCATGACCATATAGCCAGCTTGTCTAGCAGAGAGTGCTCACTGTAGCTCTCCCAGCCTGTCATATTTATGGAATAGTGTGGTTGGCTCATGGTCAAATTGCCCACAGTGGAAAAGGTCTGCACAAGGCTCCTGCACCCGCACCTTACTGGGGTTCAGTTGTTCTGCTTCCGTGTGGGTTTCCTAAAGGAACATTCTTGGCCCAGCTGCAGCTCAGGCCTTTCCCTCCTTTGGATCCTGGACCAAACTGGTGCTGGTTTGGCTGGGGGAGGCTGAGGGCATCTGTCTTGTGTTATCAATCAAGACTTTTTTGCTCTTTTCTCTACAAACATATTGTGCTAAAGCTGTGCCCGTTCTTTCTGCTGAACAGTGCTGCATCGCGCTTGGCTTTGGTGTCCTAAGGCTGGATTAGCATCTCTTTGGGCAGCCTACGTGCTGGTACTTTTACCACTCTGTGGTCTTAGGGAGCAATATCTCCATCTTTTGGGCATATTGTGCCTGCACAGCTGGGTCCTCAGCGCTGTTTATCTTATCCTGGAGGTCAAGGAGAGAGCAGAAGCTTACACAGGAGCCTGGGGAAGTTGGCAAGGACACGGACAGCCCTGAGGCCCAACATGAGTGAGCGGCAGGTTCTGCTGCCTGGGCAGCTGTGCTGTGCTTGTGAAGAACCCACCTCTGCCTGCAAGGGGGTGTCACCCGCCGTGCTGTGCGCCGCCCGACCCCTGTGCTATGATGGGGCAGTTGCGTATTAATAGTTGCAGGATCCTTCCCAGACTCCTCCGGTGAGCTTATTTTACCACTGCTCCTTTGTCAGGTGTTTAGGCCTGTCCTATGCATCCTGCATACTCTGGTTTCTCTTCAGATGGTATAAATCTTTCACCTCTTACTAAAGGTTTCTGTGAAGAGGAACAGGCATGAGTGTCAATGAATTTTTTGAAGCTTCTTTTTTTTGTTTAGGGCTATGAAGTTGGAGTGAAGCTGTGTGAGGAGCGGCTACAGTCCCTGGGTTTGTTCAGCTGGAGCAGAGCAGACTGAGGGCAGAGCTCATGGGGCTGCAGGTTCCTCAGCAGGAGCAGGAGGGGCAGGGCTGAGCTCTTCTCTGTGACAGTGACAGAGCCCAGGGAATGGCAGAAGATGAGCCAGGGAGGGTCAGTGGGACATGAGGAAAAGGTTCTTCACCCGCTGAACAGGCTCCCAGGGAGGTGTCACAGCCCCAACCTGACGGTGTTCAAGAAGAGACTGGACAACGTCCGCAGACACATGGGTTGAGCTGTGGGGTGTCCTGTGCAGGGACAGGAGTTGGACTCCATGATCCTTGTGGATCCCTTCCAACTCGGGACATTCTATGATTCTGTGATTCTACATGTGCTCTTCCTGAAGCTGCTGAACATGTTGAGGGAGTACTTGTTTTGCTTCCAGTCATTCAACCTGCTTAGCAGCTTGCTCTGCTCATTTGTAGGACAGAAGAGATGTTTGGGCCTTGTCCTTCTACAGAGCTCACATGAGCACAATTCCACCTGCTGCTGTTGGGTTTCAGTGGCTGCTCCAGATGTGATGTGCTGGGAGCAGCCAGGGAGTTTAGGGTAAGTGACGATAGATCTGCTGCAGGGACCTGGGGCAGAGTTGTGTAAACAATTTCCTGCATGCAAGTGCAGGAACCAGAAACATCCACTGTCCTGTTCTTACTGTCTCGCACAGGTATGTTCATGCAGGAGGACCCTGCGACGTGTGGCTGAGGCTGGATCCTGTTGGTGTCGGTGTGCTGCTGCAGCTCTCCCAGGAGGTGAGAGCTCCTTTGTGCTTGTTTAGGAAACAAGGAGCCTTGCACATGAAAGCCTTCATTACCGGTTACGTCACTGACTAAAGGAGTGAGCTGGGCTCGTTCATTCCTCATCTCCCCTGCGCCTCCCGGGCTGCTCCACATCCTGTCCCAGCCAGGCATCTCGTGAGGGTTTGCTCATTGTCCCACATCCTTCCCTTCGTACCCTCTTCCTGCTGCTAACTGGTCCTGTTGACATTACAATGCCCAGTTCTCTTGCTGTGCATTTCCTTTGGAAGGAGAGAAGGAAGAGGTGTCTGAAAGTGCGTTTTCACGTGCACAGCCCAGGGCAGCAGCCTGGGGAAGAGGACCCCTGTGGTCCTTCTCAGGACGGCTGAGAATTGGCACCCTGAGCAGCTCAGGGCTGGACCACGAAGGGCCACCGGAGCAACTCCGTGGCCACACGTTGGCTTCTCTTCGTGGCACATGGGTGGTGGGGACCTCAGAGCAGCAACTGGAAAGCACCTGTGTGCTGGGCTCACCCTGTGCGGGGAGCCAGTGGAGGTTGGGTTCTCTGCCTTCCCTGCCACCACCAGTTGGATCGTTTGGCCTGGAGCTGGCAACTGGTGCCCAGCGCCCTCCTTCAGCTGAGTGGGTGCAAAGCTGTCTGTCCTCTGACTTGAAAGAGGCTTGACATGAGAATGGAATAAATGAAACGAGGAATTTATGCACTGCTGCTGTGTTTAAAAGAATGATTCTGTAATGCCGTGGTCAGGAACCTGGGACAAAAAACCCAGACTTGACTCTGCACTGTTCTCTCTGTGAGTTCACACAGATCTCAGCACAGTAACTCAAATTTGGACTTTTCTCATCTAGTTGTGCTTGCTGATGACATCTGGCCAGCGAATTCTGCACCATGGAACTTCGCTATGCAGATGGCTGCCAGAAATGCCTGTAGATAGCTGTGTTTGAACACCATGATGCTTTGTGGTGGAAGATGCGGATTTCAGTCTGAAATGAAGAGGAGGGTTAAAAGGCAATCTGGCTCTGGGCGGCTGCTCTGCAGGAGCTGTGCTATCAGGAACAAGCTGGCGGGCTCCCTCCCATTTGTGCTTGAAGAGGAAGCAGCAGGTATCTTGTGGCAAGCCCAGGCAAGGTGTTTGTGTTTGGTAAGCTCCAAGAGCATCTGTAGTGGGACACGAGAACAAAGCATTGCCTGATGCCTGGATCCTGCCTGAGCTCAAGTATCACCCAGAGACATGGACTTGGAACTGGGACTTGGTGTGTGTGTTGAGCCAGAAGGAATTTTCCCCTTGTATTTCACTGTTGATCGCAGAAGGTGTGTAGATAACACTTCCAAATAATTTCCTTGCTTTCAGCTGGCAAAAACTGGCTGGTGAGATTCCCGCATCCTGTGTTGGCCAAGCAGTCTGTAGAGCCCCAGTTATGGACATTTCTCTCTTAGCCACACAGCAAGGACAGGACACCTCTCATCATTTGAGATGTCTGCATGGTAAAGCTCTGTCAGTGACTTCGGCAGCCTGAGCTCTCCTGCTCCGTGAAGAGAGAGACACGGTTTCATGGCACGTTCCAGCTGCCCTGTCTCAGATGTTGGCTACAGGGGGAGGGAACTGACTCCCTAGAAATCTCTGCCTCTCCCTCCAACACTGAAGAAGCCCAACCAGACCAGCTCAGCTGGGGGCGTTTGCATCGATTGTGCTTTCATGTGCTGAGGTCCAGGAGAAATCCCTGGAGGGGGTGTAGGTTGTGGAGACAGCAGAAATCCCTTTACGGAATCAGCAGCAGTTGTTTGTCTGGCAGAAGAGACACATTTGACGAGTTTTTAAAAAATCACACTCTTTTCAGCTCTTCAGGAAACCAAAAGTAGGTTGATGTTACCCTTTGATGTTATCACCAAGGTGATGCTGTCACCCTGGCAAGGCAGCTCTAGAAGAAGGCCCATCATGTTATAGCCTTTGTTTTTTCCCCAGGCTTCCTGACATTGTGTTCAGCTGTTCACCTTATGTTTTCAGTTAATGTTTAAGCTGCTCTAACACTTATTTACATCTTTAACACTCCTATGCCAACAGCTTTGTAATGATTTTGTCCCCTATCTATTATCCACAGCTGCAAACTCCGCACCTGCTCGCTGCGCTGCAGCACAGCTCTGGCAGGCAACTTACATTATTTTAATAAATGTACCTGTTCTTGCAGTTTGCACAGTCCTGGTAAGAGTTCATTCTGACTCGAGTGATCTAAAGACGAAACAGCTAATTTAAACTAATCATCCCACTCCATCCATGGAGAGTGATAGTCCCTTGGGGACATGACTCATCCCAGCTGACTTAGAACCTGGTGTCTGAATGTGCTGGTTCACACTTAGGCATGGCTGTCTCTCTCCCGTTGACTATAGCACAGCGATCATTAGAGAGCAGACGTTTAGCTTTTAGACGACTTATTTAGCCTGGATGAATTTGACTTACAGGGGGTTTGTAACTTGTAGATAAAAGGGCAGCTGATTAGCCCAATAATCCAGCGAGTTAGTGGTTCTCTGGTTAGCCTCTCTGGAGTTCAGTAGCTCCAGGGTAGGTGGTGGGGAGGTCCATCCGCAGTGTGGGGACTCCTGTGTGCTTTCTGTGCACAGTTTCTCATGTACTGCCTTGTGTTTTAGATGGTGCGTTTCTAACACAGCGTCTCGGATCACATATTAATGCCTGCCTGTATTGTTTCTCCAACAATAGCTCCATGCTGCTTTGGGGAAGCTGGAGTTCACTAATCCCAAAATACACAGCATGTCAACAGTTTGGTCGTTCACGTTAGCACCAGACTCCTGAGATTGCGTGTTCTTTCCTTGAAGGATTTCCAGGGAGAAGCTAAAAGACCACACGAGCTATTGCTCCTGTCACCTGTGGTATCTAACGACATGAGCTGTGCTAAGATTCCTGCTGTGCTTCGAGCAAATACTGAGACCCCGTGATACCAAAAACCACGATGTTTGGGCTTCTCTGCTGAGTGCCAGTCTATGCAGATCCCGGGCTCCCAAGAAATGCCAAGAGGAGCGTTAACTATGGTTCAAGGATGAATAAGTTTCTTGGCTGAGTCTGATTAGCCACTTGTGATATTTGTATGTCATTATAACTGACACGGAGAAGCATGTTTGATTTGGAACTAATTTCAAGCAGGAACAAGTTTCAGCATCTGCATTTCCACTGTGAGCACATGAGGGACAGAACAGGTTGGAGCCTGCTTGGCCAAGGGTGGGGACCGCTCGGTAGGGAAGGGGAGGGCAGCAGTGAATCAGTTACAGGGAAAGGGAAGGAGCAGCCTGAAGAGCTGCTCGTCCTCCCCTTGCAAAAGGGACACTCTGAGCGCCAGGTACCAGATGCGTGTCTGAGGAAGCCGAGGGCGGGAGCTGGGGAAACCCAGCTCCTCCCCCAGCGTGGAGGCCGCACCTGGTGATTAACTCCCCATGAGGAGTGGAGCTCATGCTGAGTCCTGAGGGAACCTGTTGGGAGGAGCTCAGGAGTCCAAGAGTGCCAGGAGACCTGGAGTGGCACAGAGGACTAATGCAGCTGGACAGGCACTTCTTACCACCAGCCGCTCCGGTCATGTTCAACTATCTGGCAGGAGAGGCGAGACCGCAGTTCCAGCGCAGCTATGGGGGCCAGCAAGCACTGTCCGGGCCACTGAAGAGTCGCCTGGAGCAGCTGAAGAAGCCGTGTTGGTGGGAGCCCACCCCGCTGGTGCTCCAGCACAGCGAGACAGCCAGGCTTGCCATAGACGCCTTCCTTGAGCAGGGGGAGCGGGGATACCTGAGCGCCATCACGGAGGAGCGGGAGCTGCCCCTTCTTTCCAGCCTGGATATGGAATATATAAACCATCAGAGAAACCAAAGCTTTCCAGATCCCAGTGCGACGAAAGACCAAGAGGCTGACCCTGGCAATGCGGACAGTGGAGACAGGTCTTCCCTCAACTCTGAACTAACATCTGGCACCTACTTTCCGCTCATGTCCGATGTGCACCCTCCAGAGCTGGAGCTGGGGTGGCCAGTGGCACCGCTCCGCACGGTGTCTGGCCAGACTCAAGCCACTGTGATTTTCCAGAGAAACAAAGTGAACAGCATTAAGGATTTGCTCCGATCTCTGATCAGCCGGGCACGGACGGTACGTATAGAGCTGCGTCCCTTGAGTTGGGTCTCGTGCCACCGCACCTGAGTCCTGCTGGCTGGTCCCATGTCCGTGCACCACATGCTCCAAGCTGGTGCTGCTCTCTAGTTGCCCGATGTGATTGTGATTGCTTTTTCTCTAGCAGATCTCTAACTGTTCCTGCTCCTTTCCTTCCTGTAATTTCTTTCTGCCCGGGATTTCATGTCGTGCAGGCAGTGCCCTTTCAGGCACGTTGGGTCTGTATTTGGGGGCCTGCAGAGCACGGTACCCAAACGAGCAGCAGAACATGCAGAATTAGCGCTGTCCTGAGCCGCAGGGCGCACCCACCAGCCCCTCCACCTGGGGTCTGCACAGCCAGGGCTTTCCTGGAGCCCCAGACATGGTGTTAAGCAGGACAAGAGGATATTGCTGTGAGTTGCTGTGGGAGAATGTAAGAACTAAGTAAACGTGGGAGACTGAAAATCCCCACCTGTGGATTGAAGTGAGTTAGAGTACATCACCGTATCTTCTAGACTTGACATCTGTGCCTCTCTGAAGATGAGTCATATCAGCCCGTTTTGCCCCATTGCAGTTTCTGCTGGGTAGAAATTGCCAGCCCTTGGATGTAGTAAAAGCTGGATAAGTGCAATACTTGCCTACCAAGCACAAACCCAGCGTGAATTTGCTCACTAAATTGTGTTCCTTCTTGTTTCTTTTTACTCTGTCACTATACTGTGTTCTAAAGGAGCAGCACGGACAGTTGTACCTCAGGCATGGTTTCAGCTTTTATTGTCTTTGTCCTCTTTATGGTTCTTTTCATCTGTTCCATGTATTTCATTTTAACAGCTGGGTGATATTGAGTAAACTTTTAGTGCGAAGTTCACTTTTAACCAGCTGGCTTCTAGGCAATTTCTCTTATCACTCCAGTCGTTTCTTGTTTAACTTTACAGTCACTCCTTAAATTCATTACTGCCTAGTGCAGAAAGCAGAAGATAAAGAATTGTTAAGCCTGGACTTAGCTGTGTCAAGAAAATGAGCTGGTTCCAGGCAGACTGAGCTAAAGCATTATCTTCTATCACCATCTGCAAAGTTGAGCAAACCAAGTTATGTTGTCCCCAGCAGATGAAACTGGGCCATGCGCAGCATCTGAGCTTCACCAAAGAACCGCATATCACTGACATTTGGGCATGATATGAGGTAAATGGGGATGTTGTTTCTTTTGTCCAAAAGAAGACTGTTTTGCCACATAAGCTACTGCTCAGTTGTAAGCAGCCGTTGCTTAATGCCTGAACGCCTACTGCACCTTTGTAGGCAAATATGGGAAGTTCTGTCCAGGAAGTAAGTGACAAAAAGCTTTGTTTGTCCTTGCAGGCAGCTGATTTATGATATCCTTAATGGTCTGAAAAGTCCTGTGACACCTACTGCATCTTTTTCAGCAGTTGGGATTAAGACACAGTCATGGCAGAGTACACAAAGTAAATGACTACCAAGAAATGTCCCTTGTCGCTTAGCACGTGTCCCGGATCTCTGACGGTATTATGATCCTCCAAACCACAGGGAAAACACCTTGTTGTTTTCTCAGTTCACAGGAACTTCTCTACTGCTCCAGGGGAGCTGCCCAGGCAGTAGATGCTTTATTGTACTGCTTGGCTTGAAAAAGCACTGACAGTCTTTAGCCCTTGGTGTTCAAGCTGGGGATTTTCATGCAGTGGTTTTGGCTGTTGCATGAAACGTGAGAATGAGTTTTAAACCATCTTATTGTTTTATTACTGGTGTTTTACTGGCTTCTAAGTTAGCAGCTCTGTCCAGCGCTTCCCAGGATTAACTCATGATTTACAGCACTTCCAGATCATTCACAGTCGCAGTTACACATCTTTGAGTATTTACTGAGTCATTTTGCTCATCAAACCAACCCAAAGGATATTACCTGTATGTCTTTTAATGACAAAAGAGCAACTGGAGGTAAAAACATCTTTTACTTGAAGTACCAGTAGCAACTGTGCAGAGAACCGCTCCCTTTTTTGCTTTTCAACTGCTGGTTTGGCATTTCAGATATTTCCTGCGCTAGACTTTAAGCTCTCATCATGTATCCCTCCTCCAGAGTGTCTGTCCTGCTGTGTGCTTACAGCTGACATAGGACGGGATCCAGCGAGAACCCTGAATGCTTTTCCTGGGCCGTGTAGACAGGCAGGCGTGTGTCTTGAAAGGCTGTTTGCTGTTTTCTCTTGTACAGTCATACAGATCAACATCGGCTGACTTATTTTGCAACACCATGTTTGTACTGACAAATCAGCAAAAAGGCCGTTTGTTCTGTGGGTACCTTCTGCTGGCGCAGTTTGTCTTTCTCCTTTGCTGCATTTAACCAGCTGTCTTTGAAGATGTTTTTTCAGATTTGAGCTTTTCTCTTTGCAGGCATAAGAAGATGCAACACAGCCACACCTTAGCCTTCATTTGATAATACTATTACAATTTTACTTTTGTTGAATGAGCTCCGATCTATTTTGAACTGTTCATGCTGCTTCTTTCACCCCTCCTGTACAACTCTGGCACTGGCGGTGTGTCTGCATTTGCCTGCGATGGTAGAAGGGTCCCTGATGGTCCCCTAGAGAAGCAATGTCTTGCTTCAAGTGGCAACACTACGGTAATGACCAAAGCCACACTGCTATTGGCAAATACCAGTAAAACCAGCTGTGCTGGTTACAAACCAGACAGATGGCAACCCCAGTGAGGTGCTGCTAAGTGCTGTAGTTCCCAAAGTGATGACAGAAGTAATTGCTGAATTGTGAATTTCCAGAGGTGGATGTAGAAATGTTATGATTTAGCCCTACAATGGCGAGGTGTGAATTGTCTGGAGCCTGTGGGGCAGCTGTGTCTGCAGTGTCCTGACCCACCACGGCGGACCCGTGGGCTTCAAGGCTGTGGTCAGCGTGGTCAGGAGCAGCGATGCTTGGAGGCATCTCCAGCCTTGCAGCCTCCACCGCTGAAACCGAGGGCCTGGAGGCACTGGACATACATTGCCTGGGTTTGTAGGACCAGATTGACTTAAATGCCCAAGGCTTTTAATGTGAGACATGAGTTGGCGGGAGCCTGAATTGGAGTTGATGCTTAGGTACCTAAATCCCACTGTTTTATAGAGCTGTTGGAAATTAACTTTCGAGGCTTTAGACCTCATTTCTGTGACAGTAAGGTCTTAGGAGGCTTCCAGAGGAAGACTTCCTGGCTCCTCTTCTGCCAAAACTTCTTGGCTTTGGGGTTGAACTGGTGTAATTATAAGAGCTGCCTGCTTTGTTTACTGAGGGGATATGATGATCTGAGCCGCCCTTATGGTTGTCGTGTGACACCCGAGCTTAGAATGAGCAGCCCCACCACGGGCACCTGCATCTCCACCATGTGAGGCTGTGCCAGGGCACAACCTCCCCTCTCTCTGCACCGCCGTGCTCCTTGCTGCAAACAGCCCTCCTGCCTCACATGGGTGCTCCCAGCACCCCCAGAGCAACTCTGCCCAAACCCCTCCTCACATGTGAGGAGGCCCTGAATGGAGCCAAGGCCTGTTCCACCTCCTGATGCCAAGTGAAGACCCACTTTGGAAAACATGAGTCTGACTATCATGCAGGGCTCCACCCAGCTTGCACAAGCTGGTCTCCCGCTGCCTGGGGTGTCTGCTGCCACACCGATGCCAGAAACCTGCCGGGAGGCTGCCAGGAGATGCGGGTCTACCTGGCATCCAGCTGTATCCAGCCCAGAACACGGGTGCCACATGGGTGGCTCTGGGCCGTGTGCTGCCATGCACAGCCACGCTGCTGCCCGCTCAGCCCCGCAGACCGGCAGTGCTGGCTTTGGGCAAGAAACAGCCCTGAACGCTGCCAAAGCCTGCGAGCACTGGTAGAGAAAAGCAAGATGGTGTGGACCTTCCGTGCACACCAGGCAGCAGCACTGCCTCTGAGCATGTGGGGTCTGGGGACAAAGGAGCATTGGTCTCTCTTGACTCCATCATATTGACTTCCCAAGCCAAGTTTAGACTGTCTCCAGGGCCAAACCTGCCTCCGGCCTGCATTTGAGATGAGCTGGAATATTGTGAGGCAATTGTGCTTCATCATTAGAGGATGGGTGGCCCATCGAAAGCATTTGGCTGAATTGTCTTTGGTCTTTACCTGAAGGCCAATGTGGTCAAGTCCTGTTTTTTCTGTGTGGGTTTCTGCAGTACCTAATGCTGATAGCCCAGCAGCAACATTGATTTGAGAAGCTGAAGATACTTCCTTACCATTTTCATAGCACTTCCATGGACTCTGCTGTCCATGCCAAGATGGGCACATTTTGGGGGGGAAGCAGAGTCTGCCAGAGCCTCATGAGGCTTCTGGGAAGACAGCACTGATGAGGGCTACAGGAGAGGTACCCTTTGGAGCCGGGCTCTGAACCTGTATCTCCCAGGGCTAGGGTGAGATGGTGGAGATGTGTTTGTGGCTTGGACAGTAGCAATGATTTTTAACTCTTGATTACAGCTGCTTTATGTCCAACATGGATGCCTGGGATCACACCAGCCTCCAGGAAGGTTCTTCCCCAGATCCTGCTGGGCTGGGCCTGGAGTCTTCTGCAAGATGTTGAGGCCCAATACCTGTGTTGAAGACATCATCACTGGGGACAAATCAGATAGAGCCAAGAGATCTTGTCCATGTGCAAAAGGGAGCAGGAAGCAACCTTTTGGCATTGCTGCCCTTCTCTGCCATGGCTCTGGGGCAGAGAGTCTCTCCATGGTGTGCGGGTAGAGCAGGCTGAGAGGAGCCAGCTTGCCAAGCAGAAACCTGGGCAGGAGAGCATGGGGAAATCATGGAGCCCTGCTCTGCCCATGGATGCTGCCTCCACTCAGCACAGAGGCCATGAGTATGGACCTGGAAAGAGTCAGTTTATCAATGAAAACAGAGCAAAAGAGCTACACTGGGCAGTGGGCAATCTGGGGCGTGACGGTCTGGAGCAGAGGCATGAGCCTGTCCCCACATCCAAGGGCAGCGACACTTGGAGGTCCTCTGCTCTTTTCTGAAGATATTCCAGGTCAGACCCATGAATGTGATTCAGCTTGTTCTTATTTGAAGCTTGAACCACTACAGAAGTCAACCTCACTGCTGTCCTCTGCATTAACTCTTTGTTTGAAGAGGAGCAGCCAAGCAGAGGTGGCAGAGGAAACCTCACCCTATGTGGTCTGCTCCATCGGGTGATTTGCACTATGGAGAACTGCATTTATGACCGTGCTCTAACATAGGCAGGGGAGGTGTTTGAAAACAGGATTCCTCCATCCTCATGGGGTACGTGATGAACAGCAGAACAAACTCAGGCATTTTGTGTGCAAGGTGCAGTGCAGGGCATGAATATTGAGTAGCAGGGTAGAGTAGGCCACTGGAGCTTCACTCCGAAGCTCAGTGCTTTTTGGGTCATCTTTACTTTGGCATGCTCTACTGGGTGCAGAAGCTCCAAATCAGAGTTATGCATATAACTTACAAGTACCAGACAGTTACGTTATTTACTGCTAAGATATGGTAAAGACTGGTACTAAAGTACTTGGTCAGTAGTTCCGTTATTTTTTCCAGCTTTTTCCAGCTTTTTCCAGCTTTTGAAATGACGCTGGCCTGTCAGTAAAGCCTTCACCACCTCACCTTTTTCAGTCCCGCAGTGTGTTGCCACCTTCCATGAGTTCTCAGTGCTAATGGTTCAAGGTCTAAGTCACCAGATTGCTCTGCACGCAGCCTCGGGTGAAGTGCGTCAGGCCTGACAAAGCATCCAGCTCAGCAAGTGCTCTCCTGCCTGGTCCTTCCCTCGCCAGCATGTGTCCCCCTGATTCCTGCCACTAGTGATGATGGCCAACAGGTGGATCCCAGCAAGTCCTTTCCTGATCCAAACAACAGCTGCCTCGATGTTGTCTGTTGGCAGCCTCACTCTGTGAGGAACATTGCAACAGCTTCTCCAGCCATATCTTATGTATTTATGGTTGATTTCTCTTGATCCATGGTTCTGGTTGCAGTCATACTGTACTTTGAATTTTCTAGTTCTGGATCAACCCATAGTAGGTACTTGTCATGACCTACTTTTCATTTTCTGTATTTTCCTTCCAGTTTTTGGAGAATTCATTTAGCCGAGATGGTCTGCTGCCCCTCATCCCATCTCCACAGTGGGAGATGGGTTGCACCTTATTGGCCCTGGCTGGGGGTTGTCATGGCCTTCTTCAATCTCGTTTTTTAAAGAACTGGCAGTTCTCTTTAAAATGATTTTCCTTTTTAAAAGCCCTTCCTTGGAGACCTTTTATTACAAGTCTTCAGTTTACTACAACGAAGCTGTTAGGTTTCACAACCATCGCCTGCATCCTGGGTTGTGTTAGCAGGAGTGCTGCCAGCAGGGAAGGGATCCTTCCCACACACATTATTCTACAATTTTGTCTGGTCACCCCTAGGATGTAATATTGGAACAAGGGCATGTACATACTTGGTCAAAATACCTTCTCCCTTACCTGGCAGTGTGTCCTTCCTGAAGAAAATAATATGTCTTTATATTAATATGCTAGTTATTTATGGAGTCACTCATGTTGATTGAATAATGATTTTGGTCAGTCTTAGCTCTTCTGTTCATATGCTGTATTCCTGGCATAGTTGCTTAAGGCAACACATATTTGATGCATTAAGGATAAGCAGAGTTTGTGCACATGCATTAACCTCTCAGCTATTTCTTTCTGTGAATGACAGATGGGACAAGGGTAGCTGGATGGGGAGTGTCTTCATAGATTTTTAAAGTGATTTTGGCTGCCATGGTGGGGTAAGGGCTTTTAAACACAAAGGTCCAGAAGCAGTGTCCACTCGTGTGGCCACAGATGCTCACCAACTCAGGAGGTCTGAATGCTTAATTCACAGTTTAAAGCACAGTTCTCTTGAGCATGAGATTTTAACAGTTCCTTGGTTTTCCACCCACCCCTCTTTTCTCCTGGCTAGGTGATAGCAATTGTGATGGATCTGTTTACAGACATGGAAATACTGTGTGACCTGCTGGAGGCCTCAAGCAGACGACACGTCCCTGTTTACCTGATCCTGGATGAAGAATACTTGAAGCATTTTGTGGAAATGTGCAATAAAATGGCTCTTACTCAGGACAACTTCCCAGTAAGTTTTCAGTCACACACTGGATATGATAAACATGTCTTGGCATTGATAAAAACCTTGTACCCTTTGTTCTGGTCTCTAGGACCTGTCCCTTGTCCCACTGTCCCAGGCTAAGAGACCATGGCTGTTTGGTCTAGGAAACAGAGGTCTGTCTGGAAGCTCAGGGGAAGGAGGGGAGGAGCTGTTTTACTCCCATGTCTTCGTGTTTTGTGGCCCTCGTTTCAGTCTGACATGCAAGAAGTGTGAAGCCAAGGCCAATAAGATGCAATCCAGTACTGAATGATTCTCTGAACTGGTGCAATTGGGCAGACAGGGCCAGACCAGAAAACTTGGATTCATATGGACCTGTATCATCTCCTTTCCTTGTCCCCTCTCAAGACACAGAATTGCAAGACTTAAATTGCTCATGGGTCAGATCCCTCAGCTCAGTTCAGATTCTGGCCACAGCTGCTGGAGTGTGGTAACTGGGTGGGGAAGAGAAGCAATGAGTCCCTTCAGATGTCCTGATGCAAAACCTCCCATTTCCTCCTCAGCCTGCTGCGCTGCCTCGCTGTAAAACCACGTGTTAAAAATCTCATGTTAAGATCTGGTTTTAGGCTTTGTGATTCAGTTGTGGGTTCCTGAGGGATTTGTTCCCCGCTCAGTGGGGAGCCCATCAGCAATGGTGTGTGGTGCCCAGACCAGGCAAACAATAAAAAATCAGTGTGGCAAGCTCTCTTGGGAACTCGCAGACTCAGAAATGCACCCCAGTATCTTCCTGCTCCCCATGTCACCTTTCTGGCTACTGCATATCAATGGAAGTCGGGTTTTTGTTGTCATTTGTTAGCCCTGCAAGGCCAGCAGTCCCGGCCGTGCTCCTTCACGGGCTGGGGGCTCCTTCTCTCCCAGCCACCATGTTCATAGTTCTTCCCTTCGTTTTGGCGGAGGACACTTGAGAGTCATCCAGTTACCTCAGAACAATGTTTAACTAAAAAAGAGGCTAGAGAAAATGCAAAAATCATGTTTTACAGCATTCAAAATAGATGCAGTTACAAAGGTCTTAATTTCCCCTCATTTTTAACCTGTCTACACAAAGATTCATTTAGAGAGGCACCCCATGCTGGTCTTTTCTTGCTTCTCACAAGCCAGACCCGTTTCATCCTGCCTCTTGAGATGGCAGCTGTTGGGGAGAGCCGCTTCGTGCTGGAGCATGTTTTCTTTCATGAACAACTGCATCACTGAAGTCACCTGGTAGATCCAGATGAACTCCATCTCTCCAAAATTTATTTTATTTGCTTCTTATCCAAGAGCCCAGCCATTGTTTTTAATTAAAATTAGAATGAGTTTAAATCCATGGGGATGTCTGTCTCTTTGTTAGGCCTGATGTCACGTCTTGTGCTTGAATGGCTAATTAACACTTTCCTCCCCCATGCAGTGACTCACCCGCAGGTCTCAATGTGCAGTGACTGATGCATCTCAAGCAGTATGTTAATATACGTGCTTGATAGTCACATCTAAGTGGAATGAGTGTACGTATCTTATTCCTGGCTCTGAGTTGAGGCAGGATGTGATGGTAAATCTCCATTTGGAATAATTGGTGGCAGTTTGGGTTAAATGGGGAATTTGGGGCAATTGCCCCTCCAGCAGCTTCTGAGAACATTGTGTGAGACCACTGGTGTCAAATCCTGGTGCTGAACATCACCAGATCCCACACTGGCGCATTGAGCATTGGCACCGGTCGCAGCAGAAGACTTAACTGTTGTATTTTTTCAAAGGGCCATCTGCCGAACCTAAAACTACTGTCTAAATCGGGCACCTAGCAGCCTGGCTTTCCTGCAAAACTGCAGGATTCTCGTCTTGTTTGAACAATTCAGGGCCTGGATTGCCAAGAGGAAGAAGATGATGGAAAAATGAGGCAGATATCAGAAACTCATCCAGCCTTGGAAAGGATAGAGGCAGTGAAGAAATACTGTGGTGACAAATCTATGGGATATCCCTTACTTGAAGTGGTTTTAGCTTCCCTGGGGGCGAGAGGAAGCTCCTTCCAGTAAGAACTAGTATTACCAAAACCTCAGCGCTGGAAAAAAAAAGCCTATGTTGATTTGCAACAGGATTAGGTGAACATCTCCCCAAGCATCCAGCATATCTTGCTCTATATCATCAACTTGTGGTGGCATTTCAGGGTATCACAGGTTGATACAAGTTGGCAGGGACTTCAGGAAGTCACTGAGTCCAACCTCCTGCTCAAAGCAGCATCTTCTGTGAGGTCAGACTTTGTTGCTCAGGACCTCACCTGGTCTAGTCTTGAAAATCTCCAAGCATGGAGGCTGCACAACCTCTCTGGGTAACTTGTTCCAATGCATAGCTGTCCTTGTGGGGAAAAAGTTTCTCCCTTCTCATAGGTGACAGATGAGGATATGTTCTGGGTCACAAGAAGACAACAAGTGGGTGCTGCAGTGCAGTGACTGTGAAGCTTCAGCTTTGTCCCTGCTAAAAGTTTCCATGAACTCAATAGAAGACTGGACAAGCACTTGGAAAAGAGGTCTGGCGGGGTTCCCACTAAGACAAACCACCAGAGGCTCAGGAAATGCCCTGAGCAGAAAAGAGTCAGCAGCAATGTGAGGGGGCAGCACCATAAACGATGCTTCTCCTGCACGTCTCCAGCTGCCATTGCCCCCTGCGAGAGATGGACTGTTGGGTCAGATGGACCCCGATCCTGAGATTTGCAGCTGTTTTGAAGCCCTGAAGGCCATGGTGCTCCTTGGGCAGGCAGGGACTTCCTCAGCGTGAGGTGAGAGCCAAACCTTCCCCACCCTGCTGTGGTGAGCGGACATTTTGGGAAGCCCAGCTCCGAGCCGGGGACCGTGACAGAAGAGGAGAGCGTCAGGAGTGGAGTCACCTGCTGCAGGGTGGCTGCCTCCGCTCCTCACCCCCGAGGCACAACTTCTGCGTCATGAGCCCCACATGAGCCCAGAGACTGGGCGAGCTGGTCCCGGGTTGTGCGGACGGCCTGGGGGGCCCTTGGGGGGTGAGGATGGGGAGAGGGGCTGCAGCTGTGCCCACAAGCACGGAGGGGCGGCAGGGACGTGGGTCTGTGCCCTGCAGAGAACATCTGTAGGTAAATCACAGCTCTTCGTGCTTGTCCTGTGCCTGCAGTACCGGCTGTTACAAACTGCTGTTTCTGCCAGCCTGACACGGGCTGTGAGGGGAGGCTGCCCTGGCCCCTGGAGCAGCTGCTGGCCATGGGCAGCACCCACCTCTGCCCAGAGGAAAAATGGCCCCGGTGGCGCCTGCAGCCCCTTCCGACCCCTGCCCTGGGCCTTTGTGTTCTGCAGGGCCAGTGTCACAAAGAAATCTGCCAGCCCAAACGCAGGTGGGGACAGTTGTGACAACTCCTGGTGCCCACGGCAGGGAGCAGGACCCGACCTGGCGGGGCAGCCCAGCTGCAGCCTCAGGGACGTTTGTTCACACACGGGATGTTTTGTTTGGCACTACCTCAGACAGACCAGGCACTGACCCTTTTCAGTGACTCTTCTCCTCTTCTGCCTTCCCCAGCTGAGGTGCAAATAACTTCTATTATGGGCACAAACGGCACACTGGATAAAAGGCTCCTGCTGGATATTGAGAGACTTATTTCCTTTTTTGTACTGGGCCAAAGTTGTATCAGAGAAGTTCTTTGCAGTCTTTCAAACCGATGAGTATCAGATCTGTTACACTTGAGTAGAGCAGCTGAAAAACTTAATGTAATTTTTGGATATACTGATAAAAGGCAATTCTTAAAATGTAGACATACCTTTCTGTAATTTATTTCTATTGAGTGATACTTTGGTTTTAAGAAGCCTGTCACTGTATAAAATCAGAACAGCACATTCAATTTATTAGAAACTATCTAGTTGTTATGGGTTGAAATTCAGTTTAAATGCAGAGCCATCAGCTAGTGGGGTTAGTTGAATATTATCAATAATGTGGAAGAAATTGTATAGTCTTACATCAGAAATTATCTGTAAGGTCATAGGATTCTTCATTTTTTTTTCAAACCAACATGTGTGCCTAAGCACAACTTGTTAATATGTATTGGTATTTTTATCTTATAGAAACAGACAGTGTGACGAAACATCTGGTGTGTAGAAGCCAAGAAATACTTAATGCTTTGCTGCATTCTACTGCTGGGAGCAGAGCTCCTGCTTGAGGGAGTGCATCCATCAGTGATGCACCGGGAACATTTCAGTTCAGTTCAACCTACCAACTCTGCTTGCTCTGTTTTCAGAACATGCGCATAAGATGTCTGAGTGGAGACACCTACTACAGCAAAGCAGGCAAGAAGTTTACAGGCCAGGTTCTGGAGAAGTTTATCCTGATTGATTGTGACCAAGTTCTTGCTGGTACATACAGGTAAGAAAAAGCAGCGACTACTGTGTCTCTTCTCATATGGTAGCTCCTTCCTCCCTCAGTCATTTTAACTATCTTTCTCCACACCATCTCTAACCTCACTATGTCCTTCTTGAGATGTAGAGACCAGAACTGCATGCAGCCCCCAAGATATGGCTGCACTGAGGTGTTATAGAGGGTCAATATGATGCCCTCTGCTTTATTATTGTCATTTCTATTACCCTTGCCGACAGTGGCCAACGTTAATTGAATTTTTTAGCACACTGAGCTGATGATTTCAGAGAACTGCTGATGGTAATTCTGAGCTCCATTGTGAGTTGTTCTGGGTTCAGCATCATGCAGTCCTGTTACAGATCATTTTTTTCCTATGGATACACCACATTCTCCTACACTGAAGCTCATCTGCCACATATTTGTCCACTTGCTCAGTTCTGTGAGGTCCTTCTGGATTCCTTCGCCTCCAGTGGGACATTCAGCCACCTGAAGGAGTTGAGGATCCTCTGCAAACCCGGGGATTTCACTGGACCCCCTGTGCCCGAGGTCACCGATCGGATGAAATCCAGTCCCAGCACCAGCCTGCGGGGCCTCGCTGCCGCCTCTTACCTGAACAATGACCATTAAGCCCGAGCCTTTGCAACCTATGCCTCCACCAGCTCTCGGTCCAGAACAAGACCTTGCCTTCATGCCCATGGTGACTTAGTTTCTTAAAAGCCTTTGGTGGAGAACCTTGCCAAAGATCGTTTGAAAACCCAAAAATATATAGTCGACTGGTGCTGACTGGCTCCCTCCTCAAACCGCAACAGGTCTGTGAGGCAGGGCTTGCCTTTAGAGGAGCCCTGTTGACCTTTTCCCAAGAGGCTGAGCCATCAGGAATCTTGTTCTTCCCACCCACTCTGCCTTGTCCCAGGGGGAGCTCAGCTCAGTGTGTGGGTCTCAAGATCACATGCAGAGCCCTCTCTGCATATGGGATCATACTGGAAGCCTCCCAGTCCTCGGCAAAGCAGCCTTGGCAGTGGCTGAATACACTGGAGTGAGACACATCTCAGTGTCACCAGCATTAGCGATGGGTGCAAAGAATTCATTGAGGTTCTCTGCTATGGTCCTGCCGTCACTGAATCCCCTTTGACCCATAGGTCTCAGACAAGCCCGCTGATTTCTTAACCACCAGTACCACGTTTCTGAACAACCTACAAGCTGTAGTCATATTGGGTTTTTTGGGCTGCTCCTTTTCAGCTGTTTTTGACTAATTGCTGCAGTTTTACATAGTTACCTTTATTGAAATTGAATATCCACTTGCTGAATTTATTTAGATTGCATTACTATAAATGGGCTCTTCCAGTTCTGCCTCTGGAACAGAGTCTTATGCATCATTCCAGACCACATCCTGAACAGCATCTCTTCTTGTGGGTCGAACAATTTAGACCAGTTAATTCTGGGAAGTAATCAATTATTGCTTCCACAAAGTTTTTCTCCACAGCTCATCCCAGTGAAGCATTAACCTAGTATGTATATGAGTGGCTGAAATCTCCCACTGTTACTACCTGTCCTAATTTTGCAGCCTCTGTAACCACAGTTAACATTGTCTGATCACCATCACTGTTCCGATCAGAGGGTTGGGACTACAGTTCTTGTACTATATTTTTATTACTAGACTCAGAGTTTTCCACCCACAGACCTTTTCCACAGTATTTTCATGCTGTTACACATCATATTATCCTTCACAAACAGTGCAGCTTCCCAGAACTGACTATTGTGATATTTCTGTGAATTGGGTGCCCTGGCAATATTTTATTCTCCCTCCACCAGGCCTCCTTGTACACTGCTCTCCCTCCCCCTTTCTCTCTCCTTTCCACCTCCCACCCGACCCTCAGTCTGCCAGTGTCCTCACCAGTGCTGTAGCTCCAAGCTGTGCCTTCTCCTCTGCTCTTGGCTTCGTCACCTCTGAGTGTGGAGATCTCTTCTTATCAAACTCTGGCAGTGAAAATTGGAAGTACCTGGCTCTATATATACAATACAGTCTCTATATGAACAATATGTAGAGCAGTGTCTGGTGGCATTTTGTCCATCCTAAGATGTGTATCTGTGCTGGTTGACTGAAAATGGGTTAATTTTCTTCATGCAGTTAGAAACCTTTCTTTTCCATAGCTCATTATTTGCGCTCAGTTTGAGAACAAGAGATAACACCCAGCACAGGGTTAATGTTTTTAATTACTCTGATCTGAAAGCCAAGGACACTCTGAGCTCTGCCCACAGGTGTGAGGCAGCGAGGGAGGGGATGGATGGATGGATGGACAGAGCTGGACTGACACCCACACTGAGCAATCAGAGTGTTCCAGCCCATTAGTGTCAGGCTTCATACTTAAGAAGTCAGGGCCTTCTCGTTGGCCCTTCTTCTGTTATCTTTCTCTGGGGTGCAGCCAGAGGAATTCAGTCGGGACATTTAGCCCAGCCTTTTGACATTTTGCAGAGGCCTCTGGGCTTTTCTGCCTTTTTCCTCTCTTTTCTCTCTCCGGGATCGGCTTTAGGACCAGGCGTGGTTTACTGGTACTGGCTGCTCAGTTGTGGACAGAACTCGTGAGGAATTGCTTTGAGTATCTTTTATTTCTATTTTATATATACATATATTTATTTACTAGTAGTGTATTAATTATTTTATTAAACTGTGTTTATCTCAATCCAAGTTTCTCCCTTCCCTTTTGGTTCTGTCCCCTGTTGGGGCATGTCAGGAGGGCATGAGCGAGTGGCTATTGTGGTTGTATTGCCAGCTCAGGTTAAACCACGACAGTATCTGGGAGCAATGGAGTGAATCACTGTCTGGAAACATCTGTCCATCCCCACTGAGTGCAGGGGGTGGGGATTAGATAACTGAGAACACTCATTCTTCAATGGCTAAAACAGCGCATGTCTCAGCTGGACTGAACCCTATGGCTGCAGGAACATCTTGTTTCCCTGTGGCCCAGAGTCCATGTGTTGCTCAAAATGCGGATTCAGTTCTCTGGGTGGGTTCCTCCCTCTGCTGCTCTGGGGCTGGAATTTGGGTCTGTGATTTGCTTTCTTTCTATAGGTCTCTGTATAGCTGCAACTTCCTGAGTTCTGGAAGATAATTATTCAGTTGTGTAGGGTCTTATATCTGATTCTCTGCTGTCCCAGTAAGCACATGATGTTCTAGACTGAAAGAAACAGTCTCTCTCTGCGGAATTTGTTTAACAGTGGTCAGAAGAACTGTCACAGGAGAAACTCTGGGAGTCTGCTACTGGCTATACTGCAGCCTGGTGCTAAACCTAGCACAGCAGATATTTAGATTACTCTCCCTGCAGATGGAAAAGCCATCAGACATCTGAAAGGGTGAGAGTAGTTACTGAGTGAAACCAAAGATTCAGGTGGATCCAGGGCGGGCTCGGGATATCGCAGAGAAGCGGGTAAGAGTGTTCTTACCCAGTGGCAGGTTTTACAGTTCAACAGTCTTGTGTGCAAGGATCAGAGGTTTCAGAACCTCCAGGGTTGCACGTTATATGTGCTTCTTTGTGTCTGATTTGTCACAGGAGGCTTCTTCCCACCATGGCTGCCCTCACGATATTCTCTGGATCATGCAGTTTAGTTTATGTTTGGTGTGACTGCTGGATAATTATAGTTGATGCCCTCAAATTCCCATAACCTGGGCACAGTCAATCACTCTTCCCTATTGACTCTCTTGACTGCATCCATGATTTCATCCTCCTTCGTTATAATGCCTCATGTGAATTATCTCGTCTCCAGCTGAAGTATCGTCAGCTGTTCAGTTGTTTCTCATGCAGAACTTTCAGGCCCTTAATCACAATGTCTGTCTGCTGTGAGATGAACTGACAATGGCATGAAGAGGTCAGGATATCCCCACCCGCTCCAGTTTAGCACCGCAGTGTAATGGTGACTTCCGTCTTTTCCTCTGTCCCGGTTTTGGCGGTTCCTGGTCTGCTGTTTCCCTTTTGGACTATTGCTAAACATTGTAGCGATCAGTTTTTGAACCAGCCATAGGCACCCTGATCTCTTTCCTAAGTGTTAATATCTGAGAGCTCATCAATATACAGATATTGTCAGGGTTTTGGCAACTGCTTGAATTTATTGACATTTAATTTTGTCTGTCGTTTTGTCACTTATCCACCCCATACCAGCTCTTGCAGCTTCTGATTATCCAGTTTTCTCTTGGCCACCCATGAGCTCTGACACAGACTCTTTCTACCACTTTTCAGGACTTTTCTGAGCATGTTGCACAGCACTGATCCTATCACAAAACTTGTGTGATCCAATGGGCAATTTAAAATTATTACTAGTGTTTACATCCCATCTTTAATCAACTGTTAGTCCTTGGGAAAACCCTCTTTGCACTCCATGATCACTTAGTTTTCCTAAGAGTCCTTGCTAAATGACCCTGTCAAAATCTCTTTGAAAATTCAAGTATCTAACAGCAAGCAGATCAAATGCATCTGTGTGCTTGCTGCCTCCTTCAAAGACCGGCGAGAGGCTTTTGAGGCATGGCTTCCTTCCACGAAAACATGCTGAGTCTTCAGCATTATGATTATAGTTATTTATGTGTCTAATCATTTTACTCTCTATTTGCTTCTACCAGTTTGTTCAGTATGGAAATAAGACTGGCTCGTTTGTAGTTTTCCAGGAGCCCTTTAAAAGGTTCACATTTACTACTTTCCATTCCTCTGCTACTATGTTCAATTTTAAATGATAGGTTATTCGCTGGTTAATAATTGGAAAATTGCTGACTTCCAGTTTTTTGAGGCTGTTTAATATTTTCCTTTAATACTCCTTTTAACTATGGTGACTCTTTGGATGTTTTAAAATGTCTTTATTTTGATAGATACATTTTCTCTGAGACTCTAATATAGCGTCTTTAAACAATCTTCACGCTGCCTCAAGCATTTAACCTTTTTGGTTGCTCTTTTAAATTTCTTTTTAAGAGCATTCCTCACTTTCTCTTTTAAGTTAAGTATTACTGTTGTGGACAATTTAGGTCCTGAAAGAATATTTGATATGGGCACGTCATGGTTCTTTTTTTGCTGAATGGCCTTTCCAAAGAAACTTTCTGAACTGGTAATGTTATTTCTCCTTTTGCTGGTTTTCTGGTTAGTTTCTCAAAAAAGCGATCATTTACAGTGTCTAAAATGCAGTTGCTGCAGCTCTCCTGGTAACAGCGCCTGTTCAACATGGCTAGAACTGAATCTCCCTTTATTCCTCTGCTTTCTGCCGTCTTTGTCTCTCAGCGCTTCCTTGTGCGCATGTAAACATTTGTATCTGATCTGGTTGTTCACCACTATGCACTTTTCTAAACCCAGTTTTATTTGTTCAGGTGTTCTTCATTGATTCTAATTTCCTACCTAAGTGTCACTGATTTCAGTCCTGCGCTTATATTAGAATGTGGTTCTCTTGCTTTTATTCCGAAGGTCAAGTGTGCAATCTCAAACTGCGTGGCCTCCTACACCTCGCAGCTCTGCTCCAGATTCTGGTTTAAAGCCTCCCTAGATCGTGTGCGTTCCATTGTGCAGCAGCCAGGTTTCGTTTAGGTTAAGATGGAATCCAGCTTTCTTTATAGGGTCACTATGTTCCTACAGTTTTCCATTTCCCTATGATTCTACCATCCTTTCCCTAGCGTAATTTCCATAACCATGTCCTGAAATGCTCTTTTACTTCTCTGTCCCATTCTAAGCATGGAAGAGGGAGCATTTTATAAGGCTAGCAATAAATTTGTGAACTTTTTAGCTTCCTAGTTAGGTGCTTCATTTTAGCCCCAAGACTCATCCTGTCTTTTTGTGTTAGTGAGACCTATTTGGACATTGACCAGTGGCTTCTCTGTAGTGCTCCATAACCTAGATCCAAATGTCTCTACTGCCCCTCATCCCAGTGAGCAACTCCCTCTTCATTCTCTGCTGTGACCCCCTGAGCACTGAGTCATGAGGGATTATTATACATCTGTGTGTTCTGTGTCTCCTACAAACACCAACACAATTTAGTACCTTCCATATAGCTGGTTTGTACAGCCTGGGGACTGTGACCGTGCTGGCCGTCAGTTGTCTCTTTTCCAGCCCAAACATCTCCTGTTCCTCAAAGCGTTCAAGGTGAGTGAAGGGATTACACGTCTTCTAGGCTGCAATGTAGTTTGTGCACCCCCAGGATGTTTGTTTGTTTCCCAGCGCTGTGACACTACAAACACGTGTTTTCCTTAGGACATACTCCAGTCCCTGCTTGTTCTCCAGCCTGTGTCCATGCACCTGATCACAACTGCTTGGAATGCATTTTCCTTAAATATTTTCCTGTAGAACTGCATGCATTTTTTTCAGAACTTTTTTCCAACTCGTATCTGTGCAGTCCCTCTCCATCATATATGGTTTGTGAATTTAATGAGTGCACACTCTTCCGTCATTCAGGCTGCCCGTGAGGATATTGGATAGCACCAGAGCCAAGATGCCAGATCCCTCTAGAGTTCCAATACATCTTTCTGTGTTGGCAGTGAATCCAGATGTCTAATCTCTCTGCACCTTGCCTTGCAGAGGGGTATTTTCCTACTCCATCCTTGACTATTCAGGTATTCAGTGTCTTTTAATACTTTGGCTGTAAGAAGAGACTCTTTTCTCCTCAAATGTGTGCTCAAATCATGCCTGAAATCCATTTCCAGTCTCTAGTTACCTCTCCAGCCATCAGATTCTCTCCCCTATGAGCCCCATATGTCGTGTTACACGCATGTGGCAAGAACAGTGCACATATTGATGTTTTCATGTTGAACCCGCTATGTTGACAGTGTTGTTCTCTATGCTGACATTTTCCTTGACAGTTTTGTAAAAGCCCTTCTTATTTTCCAAAGTACTCTTGGCAAGCTGAACTCATTCTGATATATTAGTGCCTATTGTATGAATCAGACACCTTTTTGGAAAGCTTTCTAAATACAGGAACCAAGCTCACTGCTGTTATCTTAAACAACTGTAGGCAAATTAGCTTAGACCCCCCAGCTCTTATGAGTTTATTGACTAAAAAATTTCCCTGTGTTTTCTGTCTTTAACATTTTATTTCCTTTAAATGAAGACAAGGTAAGAACAGGGTTCATTTAGATATCTAAGAAAAGCAATAATCTAAAATCCTAAATATTGTGTATCTACTTATTTAGTGTCATTCTGGGCACCAGAAGAAAAAATTGTTTCTTTGAGCACTTATTTAACATAACAGAGTGAAGGATATGAAGACATTTCCTAATGCAGCAGATGGGAGGAACCTGAAAGCAAATGGGGCCAGAGCTAAACAGGATCTTGAACAGGAAAACTAGAGTACACATCTGCCAGGTTAGGACTAGAGAGGTGGTATTGCCAGCCTGAACTGGAGTTACGTGGCTGTGTGAGTTGCCTTAGAGGAGATTAAATTTCTCAGCTCCAAGTGGAAGGTGGTCAAAGTATCGGTCTGTGTCCTGGCATTGGCACAGGAAGGACGGAGCTCATTGTTTGCTGTATTGGAGTGAAAGAAACTCAAGATTTGGGGTTGAAGCTGACAGGACAGCTGAAATTGGAAAATGAGAGGAGAACGTTGAGAGGATCACAAGAGCTCTGCACCTGGCTGCAGTACCGAGGAAGGAAAACAATGTACGTGTTTGGCACGGACAGGTACAGCTCCATGGGTTTGAACCCGGAGGAGACTTGGAATTTCTTCACAAGATAGATGTTCCTACTCTCAGGTGTCCATGTCCCAAGCAAGAGCAAGTTATAGATCTGACTTGGTGATCTAACTTAAGAAAGAAATTATAGTTCAGCAGAAAGTGAGTGCATGAGGAACGAAAAGTGTATCAGCACAGAAACCCCAGGCTGATACGCACAGCGATAAAGTGACACTGCCAGAAGATGAATCCTATATAACCTTGTGGAGCACACCGAAGCAAAGAGGATTATAAAGAAAAAGTGAATCCAGAAGAAAGAGCCAAGGCAAGCTGCTGTAAGGATGAATAAGAGAGAAGGATAACTGAGATGGGATGGCCAAATTAAATTAGTACATTGCACTGTTTTTAATCAAAATGATGATGAAAAATGAGGAGTGGAAAATATTTCAAGTGTGTTGGAAGCAAGCTTAAAGAGCTTACTACAATAATATCAGATTATTGTCATCTTATCAAAGAAAATGTCACATGAAATGAAATGTCTAGTAATGAGTTTTATGTAGTATCTACATTTGGCAAGGAACAAAAATTATACACAGGAGTTTGTGTTGGCATACAGAAAGAAAATAACTCTTTGTCAGCCGAAGTGGCAGAAAAGCAATAACAATGAGTGAGAGAAACTACCGAAAGCAAAAAACCTTCTGCTGCAGACTGGGATCTCATCAGTCGGAAAGAGCTGAAGCAGAGCAGGCGAGTGTGGGACTGAGGCTGAAACCCGCCGGGGCTCTGGGCACTGCCCCGGCAGAGCTGGGGACAGGGACGGGGACGGGGACAGGGACCGGGACAGGAGGGCGCTGCCACCCCTGCGGGTGATGCTGCAGCTCCATCTCCTGGCCAGAGCCCGAGCTGCAGGGGCTCCTGGCGGGGTCCTGCTCCGGGGGGCTCTGAAAGCAAAGCAGGGATGGGATCCCATCCTACAGCCCCCCATCTTGCAGCCCTCCCCTGTCCTGCAGCCCCTCTGTCCTATAGCCATCCTGTCCTACAGCCATCCCATCCTACAGCTGTCCCATCCTGCAGCCATCCTGTCCTACAGCCATCCTGTCCTACAGCCGTCCTGTACAGCCGCCTTGTCCTGCAGCCGTTCCGTCCTAAAGCCAGCCTGTCCTACAGCCATCCCGTCCTACAGCCCCCTGTCCTGCAGCCATCCTCTCCCAGACTTTGTGCCCCAGGGGGATTCACAGCTGGGCACGGGATCTCTGTATGCAGCAGTCTGATAGGAAAGGGTAAGGACAGGAAATCCCAGCCGCTTTTAGAGATGCACATGAAGTCTAAGCATCCCCACTGGCCTGCAGTGAGGAGTTTCACAGCTCACCTGTGTGTTTTGTTGTGTGAGGAAGTGCCTCCTCTTCTCTGCATTGAACTTGGAACCTGTCAGCTTCATTCGATGCCTCATGTTTATGCCAGAATAGACCAAGAAGGATCATTCCCTGCTATTTCTTCCACGCCATTCATGGAGGAAAAGACCTTTTTCAGTTTGTAGTGATGGGAATAGCCATGGCTGGCAAAGCCACATTGTCCTGTCATGGAGACCTGCACCGTGGCAAAAGGGCTGTGCCACTGAGGGGATTTGGGTGATTCCTTCCAGGTCCTCTTGTGACACAGTGGGCAGACCCCAGTGGATGAGCATGGGAAACTGGGACACAGTGACGCCTGGACTGGGGAAACTGCTGTAAGAGGCATCAGTAGCAGAAACAGTTGTAAGGCCAGGGGACCATACCACTGGATGTGAGGCTGCCCCCCTGGCAGGGGCAAGGACCGTTCCTGTGGATGAGAGGAGATCACTGGCTGTCCCCATCTCCTGTGTTTCTGTAGGGAGGCAGCTGTTGGGTCAGAGTGTGTGGGGAGAAGGCAGAAGATGGAAGTCACTTCATCTGGGGGGAAGGAAGACCTAAGCAAGACCTGTTGTCTACCTCCTGCTATGATGTGGCCAGAGGCTGTTGTGGTGTTGTGATGTTTTTGCTAAACCATCCGAGTCTGAGACATGAGACCTCCCAGCCAGGATGAGGAGAGCAAACGTGACCCATTGCACAGTTCTGTTTCCAGCTCTGCTGGCCACAAGGGTGCCAGGCAGGGGGACAGGGTGGCACTGTCCTTCCCCCTTGGGAGGTTGTTCCTCCTACTCTGCTCTGCCCTGGGGAGGCCACATGTGCAGCACTGCGTCCACTTCTGCGCTCCCCGGTTTGAGAAGGACAAGGAATTACTGAAGAGAGTCCAGTGAAGGGCTATAAAGATGATGAGGGGTCTGGAGCATCTTTCTCATGAGGAGAAACAGAGTGCTGGGGCTGTTCAGCTGGAGAAGAGACGCTGAGAGAGATCTTACCAATGCTTACAAATATCTGAAGGGTCGATGTCAAGAGGATGGACCAGACTCTTTTCAGTGATGTCCAGCGATAGGATGAGGGGCAACAGGCACAGGCTGAAGCACAGGAGGTTCCATCTAAACATGAGGAAAAACCTTTGAGGTTTCTTTGACGTGCCAGAGCCTGGCCCAGGCTGCCCAGAGCAGGTGTGGAGTCTCCTTCTCTGAGACATTCAAATCCATCTGGATGTGACCCTGTGTGATCTGCTCTGGTGACCCTGTGTTAGCAGGGGTTGGACCAGATAATCTCCAGAGGTCCCTGCAACTCCAACCAGTCTGTGATTCTGTGGTTCTGTGATTCTGTCCTGCCCTGGCTGACCAGGGTCTTCTTGCTGACAGGACAATCCTCACCGTGCTGGGGTGCAGACCTGCCCCTCCAGAGGAGAGGGTGCTCAGCCCTCTGAGCGCATTGGTCGTTTTGAGGAGTTCAAGTGAGCACAAGTGAGTGTGTGAGCTGGGACACGTCTAGAAGTGAAACAGCTGTCAGGAACGTGGATGGGAACAGCAGCACCCTGGGAGCCAGGCGGTGACCGGCCAGACGCCTGTCACAGCGCTGGTGCAAAATCTCCTGTCTGGACTCTGATTTCTTCAAAGAGCTCTCACAGCTTTGTGAGAGATAACTTTCCTTTGCAAAAGCTGCCTTTCTTATTATATCGTATTTGCCTATATGGCCATTAATTGTATTCTTTAGAAGAGTTTCTACAAATTTGTGCTGTGCAGTTTATGACACTTAATGGTCTGGAACATTAAAAAAATTACATCACATTAGCAACCTTCCACTCTTCTGATACACAAGGCGTTTTCAAGTGACAGATAACACGTGCTGGGTAGTAGCTGAGCTATTTCATCCTTGCATTCCTTTGGTGCTCTTGATTTAATGTTACCTGGTCCTGCCAATTTGTTACTATCTGCTTTGTTGATATGTTTTCTAATCTCTTCTGCAAAGATTTCAACTTGAGCCTGGTCCTCCCCTGTGTTCTGTGTAAAGGCGCATTCAGGGCAGGGATCATCCTGAGCTCCTGTGTGATGAGCACCGCTGTGGAGGGATTATCTGAGCACTCCTCCTACACACGGACCATGTGCTGGCCCCGCAGAGCTGAGTGGTATTTCTCGTGCCTTTCGCAATGTATGACCCAACCTTTTTGAAAGATGGGTTTTCTGGTCTTAATAGCTTCTCATTTAGCCATCCCAGCTATTTTCTGGGTTTGTTTTGTTTTTCCTCGTGTCTCTGTGAAGCTGTATGCATTTGCTTTGAGCTTCCAATACGGTATTTCTGAATACTCTTCATGGCACTTGCAAAGGTTTTTCACTCCTTTACTACTTCTTCATTCTTACATAATTTAACTGGTTTGATATTAAGCAGAAGAGTTTCGATCTTTCCATTTCGTGTTGCTCTTTGGGAGGTGTGTATGCTGAGTGTACGTAGTGTCAGTATCTTGTTCTGAAATGAGAGAATAATTGGAATCTCCCATTGCAATTGCTCTCCTGCAGTTTCTGTGATTTCATCCTGCTCTTGTCCGTCAGTATCTTGCTTTAGTACCTGATAACGCAGCCCTAAGCTGGTTCTTCTCTCAAAGGTCTGGTTTGTTTCACACAATTAGTCTGTTAATCTAGTTTGACTCTAGCAAGAATAAAAGAAGCAGCTGATGATTGGGGTGACCAGGAGCCTACTCTGTAAGAGGAGCTTCCCTGTTTAACCCAGGAAAATGAAGATTGGGAGAAGAGATGTGGTTACTATGTGTAGATAAGTGAGGGGAGAGCTAATTAAGTTACAGTTTTCGCACAAACAACAGGTGAGTTTAAATACATAAGGAAAATACGCAGAGTGGCAGTTGGTGGAAGTTTTCCTCCAACTGAGGCAAAATCTAATTCATTTTAACATAATAATCTCCCAGAAAATATCCCAGAACATCGCACTGTGAGAGCAGGGACTACACTTGCTGAGCAAAGGACTCGTGAACCTCTAACACTGTTCATCTCTTAACTGCACGGCAAGGAAAAGTCTGGGGACTTTCACAAGCAATACTTATGGAAAACATCACCAGCCTTCCTGTCCTGAGGAATTCCTGAGGGGCTCTGGAGACCTCTGCTCCTCAAAGTATCTCCATTCCACACCCTCCCACCTGCCAAAGTGTCTCCTTCAAGTCCATCACGTGTTACGGATGGTAAGGACATGAGAATGTATCTCCTGCCTCCTTGCCAGCTTGATACGCACCCCGCAGAACCCGCCTGCACGGGCTGACAAACCTGCCCACAAAGGTTTGTGGTTCACCAGGACTGATGGGATGGGGAATGGGAAACAATGGCTCTTGCTGGCACGAGGAAGCTGGAGAAGAAAAGGCCTGAGTTGTGCTGCTGTGCTTTTTAGGCAGGGACCAGCTGCTGCTCTACATCCCTCATAAGGCTGAGGAAAACCAGCTGATACCTCTCGTTCATTGTTTATATTTTCATACAGTTCATTCCATCACTGAAAGTAAATACCATTTTGGGGTTGTGTTTTCATAATTGTGTAATGAATACACTCTACAAGTTTACTTACTCTACAAGTAACCTCTACAAGGTTACTCTACAAGTAACCTCAGACTTACATACTTCAGAGAAAGTTTTAAGGACATGTTGGAATCTTTGTAGAAGAGATTAGAAAACATCTCAGTAAAGCAGATAATAACAAATTGGCAGGACCAGGTAACATTAAATCAAGAGCACCAAAGGAATGCAAGGATGAAATAGCTCAACTACTACCCAGCATGTGTTATCCATCACTTGAAAATGCCTTGGGTATCAGAAGAGTCAAAAGTTGTTAATGTGATGTAATTTTTTTAATGTTAATGTTAAAATCAATCATAAGCATCTTAGCACTCTGCGAACTAAAGTTACATGTGGTTTTTTTCTTTTCTCACAGTTTCACCTGGCTTTGCAGCCAAGTCCACACCTGCCTGATGACCCATTTCCGTGGTCAAATAGTTGCAGAGTTTGACAAGGAATTCCAGTACTTGTATGCGGAGTCCAGAGCAGTGACCAGCTTCTGCCTGCCGGATCCCGCAACCTGCCACTCTTCTCAGGATTCTTCAAAAGCTGCCAACTCCCTTTTAAAACCCACACAGGCGGATGATGCTGAAACCTCAACCCCCTCCAGCAGCCTGTCCAATGTGAGCATCAGAAGCATCAAAATGTCTCCGTTCCTGAAAAACTCCAGCTGCAATGCGCAACAGGAAAAGCAAGATTCGAGCTCTGATTCTGGTAATAAGAAGGAAGAGACATCTCTGAAGCCCACTTGCCCTAAGCAGCAAGGAGAACCACCAGACTCACCGAACAGTCCTCCAAACAAACCCAGCCCAGCCGTGTATCACAAATCCAATCTCACCACAGCAAGGACATTCTTGCAGCCAGAGCCTTCCCCTGCCCTGAGCTCCAATAAACCGAGTTATGAAGGGGACAGCAAAGCTACCAGCAGCCACTGCTCCCCACTAGGACAGGAGGAGACGTCGCAGTCCCTTTCGGAGGGTGCCACTAGCAACGGGACAAGCGTGAAGCAGAAAGGGCCGTCTGCTGCCCCCAGGGAACCGACACCCGAAAATGATGCTTTTTGTGGGATGGAAAAAAGACAGAGTCCCAGGCAAGGGAAATTGGACCTGCTGTCCCCGTACAACCAGCTGAAACGAGATAAAAAGCCTGTAGTTCCTTGCTATGATAAACTCACTGAGGACATGCTGACGGAAAAGAACAGCACGTATGGGGCTGAGAAAAGACTGACTCTCGGGCACAGTAAGCTGGATCTGATCACCAAGTACAACAAGTTGAAATCTAAACATATACACAGTCGGTTCGAACTGTGACCTGGGCCTCAAGATATCCTTTGGTCTTATTTTCAAGTGGCTGCTTTTCCCCACCAATCATCATACCTGGGGCTTGAAATCAAAACATGGGTGGCAAATTACTCTTGTTCCTATTAAAAGGTGTCTATGCGGTTTCTAATACATGCAGATGACTGATTCAGATTAAATTAGCAAGTACACTTCAGTTTTTCAGTTACAGGAGAGAGAAAATGGTATAAACATAATCCATGCTTCTTTGTTCTTTTTGCCCATTTTGCCCAAAACTTAGAGCAAAACTCTTGCTACAGCTGCAAGTAGCTCAGCCAATGTGGTCAGCAGCGATTCCTCTCCCTGTAGCCAAGTGCTGAAAATGAAATGGTCAAATGCAGGGTAACACTGCTCAAAATAAAGTAGCTGTTCTGCTGGAAAGAGCTGTGTTGGGTCCCTCATGGGGGTGAGCACCTTGCGCTTGGCTGGGGCCCCCGTGCTGAGCTGCGCCGTGCCGGGGGTATGGGTGGCACGGATGGGGACATCGTTGGCATCTGCACAGGATGACGCTGGCACGTAAGTGGTGTCTGCACGTGAGGGTAGGAAGCCTCTAGAGTGGGATCTGGACCCGCTGGATCGATGGGCCAGTTGTCTGAGGTTCAACAAGGGCAAGGGCCGGGTCCTGCACTTGGGTCACAACAACCCCATGACCACTGCAGGCTGGGGAAGAGCGGCTGGAAAAGGACCTGGGGCTGATGGTGACAGCAGCTGAACATGAGCCAGAGTGTGCCCAGGTGGCCAAAAAGGCCTCCAGCATCCTGGCTGGTATCAGGAATAGTGTGGCCAGCAGGACTAGAGCAGTGATTGTGCCACTGTCCTGGGCACTGGGGAGGCCAAACCTTGAATCCTGGGGTCAGTTTTGGGCCCCTCATCATAAGAAGGACATTGAAATACTAGAGAGAGTGCAGAGGAGAAAACGGAGCTGGTGAGGGGCTGGAGCACAAGTGTGATGGGAGCAGCTGAGGGACCTAGGGGGTTCAGCTGGAGCACAGGAGCTGAGGGGAGACCTTCTGATCCCTGAACTGCCTGAAAGGAGCTTGGAGCCAGGGGGGTCGGGCTCTGCTCCCCAGGAACAAGCGCCAGGAGCAGAGGAAACGGCCTCAAGTTGCACCAGGGGAGGTTGAGGTTGGATGTGGGGAACAATTTCTTCCCCAAAGGGCTGTGGGGCATTGGAACAGGCTGCCCAGGGCAGTGCTGGAGTCACCATCCCTGGAGGGGTTGAAGAGATGGAGATGAGGTTCTCAGGGACTGGGGTAGTGCCAGAGGTAGGTTATGGTTGGACTCAATCTTAAGGGTCTCTTCCAGCCAAAATGATTCTATGATTCTATGGATGGTGTGTGCACTCAGGTGGCAGCTGACACAGGTCACGCCGGGACATGGGTGTCCCCTGTATATGACTGACATGCTGAGGCACTCGGGTGGCAGCTGGATAGTGGGTGACACATCTGCACACAGGTGACATGACACATCTGCACACAGGTGACATGCTTGCACACAGGTGACACGTCTGCCCCTGGATGCTGTTGTGCACAGAGGTGGTGCTGGGACACAGCCCTGCGGTGACAGGGACGCTGTGGCTGCTCAGGACTGGCAGCTGGACAGGGGCTGTGCCCGCGGTGCCATGTGCAGGGACAGCCAGGGGACACCTGAGCCCGTGGTGGCCTCTGCTACGGGTGGCGTCAGCCTGTGTGCCGTGTCTGGGAACACGGGGGCCATGCGGTCCCTCTGTCCCATTGTCCCTCTGTCCCACTGTCCCATTGTCCCTCTCTGTCCTGCTGTCTCTTTGTCCTGCTGTCCCTCTGTCCCATTGTCCGGCTGTCCCATTGTCACGCTGTCCCACTGTCCCATTGTCCCTCTCTGTCCTGCTGTCTCTTTGTCCTGCTGTCCCTCTGTCCCATTGTCCTGCTGTCCCATTGTCACGCTGTCCCTTTGTCCCACCGTCCTGCTATCCCTCTGTCCCTGTGTCCCATTGTCCCTCTGTCCCATTTTCCCTCTGTTCAATTGTCCCGCTGTCCCACTGTTCCGCTGTCCCTCTGTCCCACTGTTCCCCTGTCCCTCTGTCCCGCTATCCCTCTGTCCCGCTATCCCTCTGTCCCTCTGTTCCTCCGTCCCTCCGCTCCCGCACTCCCCGTGGCGGCGGCAGCCGGTGTGACCGCACCTCCCGGCCGGTGGGGGCGCTGTTCCCGACAGGCGCGGCCGGGGCCACTCTGCCCCGCGCTCTCCGCCGCCGGAAGCGGAAGCGGTGGCACCGCGTGCGTGCGGCAGCGGGCAGGCCTTGCCTTGCCTTACCGTCCGGTCCGATCCGGTCCCGCCATGGCGGTGCGCGCCAGCTTCGAGAACAACAACGAGCTGGGCTGCTTCGCCAAGCTCACCAACGCCTACTGCCTCGTGGCCATCGGCGGCTCCGAGAACTTCTACAGGTGAGGGACCCCCGAGCGCCCGGCCCGGCCCGGCCGTTCCCCGGCGGCACTGACGGCGCTTTCTCCTTGCAGTGTGTTCGAGGGGGAGCTGTTCGGCACCATCCCGGTGGTTCACGCGTCCATCGCCGGCTGCCGCATCATCGGCAGGATGTGTGTGGGTAGGTCTGGGGGAGCAGAGCCGGGGAACTGCCCCGGGGTCTGACCGGGGTTCCCCGCTGTCCGGGGTCTGGCGGCGCGGGGGGTCCGGGGGCAGCACCCACGTCCCCAGCGTTGGTTCTAACGCTGGTGTGGGGAGGAGGAGTCAAACCCGCCCGGCAGAGCTGGAGCAGGGGAGCGTGCCCCTCAGGGCTGGGCTGGGCTGGAAACCCGGCTCAGGCTGCCTTGGGGTGATTGAGAAGTTTAATTTGTGTTAATAATAATGGTTCAGTGCCCGAGACGGGGAGGTTTCAACAGTTGTGGAAGCCACAGACGTGTCTGTCCCTTGTCTGTGGTTATGGAACCCTGTTCCATCAGACAAACTTCTTGCTTTTGTTCCTGTGAAAAGAACGGGTTTGTCCTCCCTGTGTTATATTAAAATAATACAAACAAGCAGCATCTGCATGTTTGGTGGGGTAACTGACAACTACAAGGGAAATTCCTGGTCAGGGTGTTTCACTGAGAACCTTGGGCCACATTTGGTTCTGTTGGAAAAGAGAAGTTATGAAAGATGGTGCCATTCAGCCACTTCTACTCTGAGATAAGTTTGTGCTTCATCCTGGCTATTTCTTACCTATGGTGCTGTTGTTTTTAAATGCTGATGTTATTTCTCCTGAGCTGAATTCTGGGCTTGGGAGCAGCAGACAGGGCAAGGGCCATTGTGGCCCATTCAAGCCATTGTGTGGACATCAGGGAAGTAGGAAGCCCTGTGGAAATATTTTGTTACTTTCCCTCTCTCTTTTTAAATTATTTTTCTGGTCATTTTAGGAAACAGACATGGACTGTTGGTCCCAAGCAGTACGACAGACCAAGAGCTTCAGCATATCCGCAATAGTCTTCCAGATTCCGTACGAATTCAGCGAGTAGAAGAGCGTCTCTCGGCGCTGGGCAACGTCACTACCTGCAATGACTACGTAGCCCTTGTTCACCCGGATCTGGACAGGGTTCGTGGCTCGGTGGCGCTTTGCAGTTCGCGGTGGTTGCCCAGCAGCAGTTTGGGTGTGCAGTTGTTGGGGTTGCCGTTCATAGCGTGGGGATCGGAAGACCTGTGGTAACAGCTCAGCTAAAGCCATGCAGGTGGCTGCACTGCCTCCCAGCTCCTTTCTTAAGAGAGAAGGCTGGAAAGTGCATTCTGGATGCCTGACTTGGTTTCCGTTGATCTGCCTTTTGTCCTATTTGTGTCTTTGTGGCTGTGGGCGCTGCCCCACGTGTGCCCTCGTGTTCCGCGGGCTGCAGTGACTGCACTTTGTGGGATATGGAAGTGTGTAATTGCGTGTGATTTGCTTTGTGTACGTAAAATTGAATGAATAAAAGAGGGTGTGTGTGTAGTGCAGAGAGCGTGAAGGGGAGCTCAGTCAGGACTACGGTGGTGGTTATGAGCTGCTGCTGAGCGAACTGAAACTTGTAGTAGTTATGAGAGGCCGTGAATGTTTACAAAGGAGTGAAAGGTGAATAGAAGGGCCTTGTGCGAAAGTTTAAAATAAGGGCAGAGGACACAAAGTTGCTGCTACTTTATGTTTGAGAACTGATATCACAACAGCGTCAGAGAGAGGTGTGTGTGGCTGCAGGTAGCGAGGGTCTCACAGCGTTGGTGTTCAGCTTGTGCTAAAGGTGATGAGGGAGGACTTGGTATTAGGAGTACAAAGGCAAAAAACAAGGGGCCTCCAGGGAAGGTAGCGGTCTTTGCAGCATATTATGTTTTAAATAAGTGTAAAAAGTAAGACAAGGTGGCCAGAGAGGGCAAAATCAAAACAAATCACAGTGAAAACCTGGAGAAGGTGGGAAGTTCTTAGGGTTATAGGGAGGAGAAGACAATTTTGCCCCTGTGGGACAGAAGAGGGTTGGTTCCCAGGGAGCGCCCAAGAGCGGGTGCAGCTGCCAGACCCCGCAGAGGGCGGGGACACGCGCACTCCTCAGTGAAGACTCGGTGCTGTGTTTGGTGACAGTGGCTCAACTGGGTGTGCACAGAGAGCTGGGAACACCCGGAGTACAGGGGTTGAGGGAGCGTTTGGTAATGGTTGGGCTGTGATGGGTTGTGCAAGTGCGGGCAGGTCTCAGAGGGAGGATCCCTCTGGTGTTGCGTGCAGGAGCAGCTTCACTTCAAATTCCTGGATTCTGTTTTGCTGAGGACTTTATTCTCTCCTTCTGTTTGCAGGAGACAGAAGAGATCTTGGCAGACGTACTGAAGGTTGAGGTTTTCAGACAAACGGTTGCAGATCAGGTGCTGGTAGGAAGTTACTGTGTTTTTAGTAACCAAGGAGGACTTGTGCACCCCAAAACTTCAATTGACGATCAGGATGAACTGTCTTCGTTGCTCCAGGTCCCCCTTGTGGTAAGGCATTTGGGGCTTTTTGCTTTCCCTTGCCACTCCCTTCCAACCCAGTTCTAGTTTTAATGTTTCTTCATCTCCTGGGCTACTGTTTTCTCTGCACAGCTGTTCCAAGCAGGAGTTGAGGAGAAGACTTGAATGCACCAGTTCCTCTCACACATTTTCCCTGTCTTTTCTGAGCCTGAATAAGCTGCTTAACACCTTCAGTTTGTTTCTGAAACGTTACTCTGCTGGGATTATGCAAGTTATGGTGATGGATTCATACAGAATGTGAGATTGGCCATGTTTTGGCCAAAAGTAGCATTTAAAAAACAATTGCTCAGTTGGGTTTGTGAGTTTCAGGATTGCTGTGCCTTTGTGCATCCTATTTGTTAGATTTTATTTCACTGATCGCAGAGTTTTCTCTCCAGAGATTAAAGGTCGTTCATTTATCTTTTTGACTGAAATCTTTATAGCTTTGTTCATGGCAGAAGCTTTTCAGGAGGGTGAGTTGAGTCCCTCCACTAAAGACTTGTAATGAACCGCGTTGCCCTCAGCGTAGCCTGTACCTCTCTCTTCTTTGTTCTTGCCAGGCCGGGACGGTGAACCGCGGCAGCGAGGTCATTGCAGCAGGAATGGTTGTCAACGACTGGTGTGCGTTCTGCGGGCTGGACACCACCAGCACCGAACTCTCCGTCATCGAGAGCATCTTCCGGCTCAACGAAGCTCAGCCAAGTACAATTGCTACCAACATGAGAGATTCCTTGATTGACAGGTGAGGACGATCAGGGTCTGTGTATTATCCTGATCAAAACAGGCACGATTTTCCTTTAAAAGTTGCTGTTTTCAGAATTGATTTATTTTATATTTTACTTCCTCTTCTGTTGGGTTGCTGACAACAATAACCTCATTGCACAAGGGTTTGTTTCCTGTAGCCGATGAGCCTGTTTAGTCCTGTTTGGAAAGCGTCAGGGTTTTTATAATCCTTTTTGTGAGAAATAGTATCCATTTCAACACTCAGATACTTTTTCTAGCTGTTCAGTGCTTATCTATGACATTAATGGATTTTTTTAAACAAACCTTGTTTTAAAAGTGAAAATGCCAGTGACTTTGTTTGGTATCTTGGCTTTTGATTGTTGTAACCCATAAAATTATTATTTCAACTACCTGCTACAACCATTACTCCAACCAAAAAAGACTTTTGAGTTTTGCTGCTGGCTTAAATATTTCTAATTCAAGGCTGCTACCTTAAAATTTGTTAAGCCTTTTTGTCAAAGGCTTTGTCCATGTTACCTTCTAATGGGAGGCAGTTTCTCTTGTTTTCTGCCTGGACTGGTAGCAGTGAGGGACCTTCCCCAGTAGGTCATGAGTGCAAGTTTGTTTTGCAAGGTTTGGGCATACGTGTAGATGTCTGTCCTGTGCAAACTTCACTTGAGCATTCATTTGATGACAACTCTTGGTATCGTTGCTGTGGTTCTTGAGGCACTTCAGCCACTGTAACGTAGCGGCCGAGTTCTCGGTTATCGTAAGAACGGCTGGGAGTGGTTTATGGCATCAGGAAAGAGGAAATGAATTCTTCTTGAATGAAGAACCCTTTGGAAGAGCTCTGCTGCCCCTCACAGTTCCTGTAGCAAGGCTTGATGTCTCTGAGCAAAACAGAGCTGTGATTTAACTTGCTCTGAGGTTTTGATAAGGACCCAGGCCAGGCTGAGCATACGTTTTGCGGGACGCGTCTGTCCTTAGTGTGGCTGGCCCTGCTGCCCTCTGTTCACAGACCCTCGTGTTCTGGGAACGGACATTTCTGCTGGGCCTGTGTGACTGGAGGTTGAGAACCGATGGTGCTGGTGTTTGGAAATGTCTTGTGTGCTCTCTGGCACTCACCTGCTAAATCTCCTTTCTGTCTTGTGTTTTTAGCTTGACATGAGCAGTGTTGGTTCCTGCTTTCCAGAAAGCTCCTGAGGAGTGAAGTGTCAAGCTGCACTTTGGATCGCAGACACCTGGACCTTCTGAAGTTGTTTCTGCAGGCCGAGCCAAGGAAGAGGCTACAAAACCAACTTTTTGTAGTTTTGTAAATTAAGTATTACTACAAAACCTGGCAAATAACATGCATAAGTTACAAATAAGGGATACTCTCTATCCCTTTGCTGACATTTTCCAGTTCTTCAGCTGTGCTTTCTTGTTCTGTGATGCTGAGTGAGCCCCTCAAATCAGCCCACAATATTTACTCTTGTGGCTCTTGAATGTTGATCACTAGGGATTATTTTGCATTAAATAATGCGTCGGTGTTGTGCACAGCAATCTGTTCAGCACGTACACGGCACTGCCCTCTCCTTCCACGCTTTTGCTGAAGAGTGGTGTTTCTGCTGTAGATAGACCTAAGAGCCCCTTGTATCTCCAGCACCAAAAATACAGTAGTTTACTTGCCACCAATTGATTTGGACGCCATCGCCCACTATCCTGCCCTGACTTGCAGCTGTTTCCACAGGACTGGTGGTTCTGCAGGGATCAGCTCTGGTTAAAACTGGAGTTTCTCAGAGTCAGCGCAGGATTTCTGTCACCGCAAGGTGTGACTGTCCCCGGAGCAGCCCTGTTTCATTTGTCCGTGTGTGCCTGGTGGCACCTCTGCTGCTCCTGGGGCATCGCGAGAGCGAGCCCAGCAAAGCAGGTTAATCCCAGCAGGCTTAAGCATCTTCTGCTGGAGTTACCCAGCAAATCAAAAAAGATTTAAACCACCTCGAGTTATCTTGGAGACAAAGGATAAGTAACACGGTTGTAACCAGTTACTCCATTCAGTCGGATGTTACAGGTTTGCGAGGTTGCTAATGAAGAGCTCTGCCCTCGTCAGGGAGCAATGATGACAAAAAGGAGCTGTACATCTGGCTTTCAGGTAGAGGATGGTAATTTACCCCTAAACTGAGCTGTTGCTCACTGATCTCTCGGTGCAGTTGCTTCTTGCCCATTGAAGGTGTACTGAAGGCAGATGCCTCCCGTTCCCACGCTGCGGGCGTGTGGGAGCTCCTCGCTGCTGCTGCGCGGCTGTGGTGCCCTCAGTGCTGTCCTGAAGTGCGCACAGCTCTTCTTTGGCCCTGGTGCTTCAGGCTTTGTAGAAAATCAAGCAAACTTCAATTTTTTACTGTCTGCATGTTAACGGGAGGCTTTGTAAGTTTGGGTTGGTTAAAGGTTGCTCCTTAAACTTTTAAGTAAAGATTGCCACAGGATCTTCTTTGGTCACAGTGGTCCTGCCACTTGGGCTGTCTAGAACAGGGGCTGCCATTCCAGACAACTCAGCATCCTCCTGCCTGCCGGAAGCCCGTGAGCAGCTCACGAATCCTGCAGCCAACGCTTGTTAGTGGCGATGGCCCCTCTGAGATGCTGAACAGCCTCCCTGGGCGCTGACTCTGGGTCTCCACATATGGCAGCATTCAGAGCGAGAAGCCGCCTTCCTTTGGCCACGTCACAGGGCTCTGAGTCCCACCACTGCTATTGGTGTTAGTGTGTTACCATCCAGTGCAAGATTAAGGCTGAAACTGTTTTTATTCCAGTTGATAGGCAGGAGTCGTGGTTTATATTGGTGATCTTGGGGTGTGTGCCGTGTTAAAAATTGCTTAAAGCAAAATAATCCAGACTCTGTAATCCAGATCCTTACACGGGAGCTTGGGAACTGGAAGGTGGCAAACATGGTACCTGTTGTAAACAAGGGCCTGTGGGAATGCTGAACTAGTAAGGTGGACCTATGTACAGGGGGAACAGAATAAAGAACAGGAATACATGATATCATGAGAGAGTGCAAAATGGTGTTTTAATGGCAAATCTTGTCGTAAAGACCTGTGGAGTTCTTCAAAGGAGGCCATGGGGATATGGAGAAGGTTTGCTGTGATGTTGTTTGTATTCCCAAGAGGCATTTGGCAGGTTTTTGTGCCAAAGGCTTTTAAGGACCCTGGGTGAGTGATCCCATAGAATGAGAGGGAAGCCCCTTTACGTGCTTGAGCAAGGGGGAAAGGCCACAGGAAAGGGTGAGATTTTCCAGCAGTTTCACAAGGGGTTCCGCTGGAAGCCACAACGTTCGGTGTCACCATGTCCTGTTCAGCGGGGAAGTTTGCCCAGGCTGACTTCGACAAGCGAGGATGAGGACTGACTGCTGGGTTGATGGGAAGGTAAATTTGGTGCAGCTGAACGTGAAGTGAAGCATGTTGTGGTTAAGAATCCAGATTTCACACTGGGAAGTGATGAACTCTGAGCAACACAAGAGCAAATTCTTCACCCAAAGGTGTGTGTTTGAACAAAGACGTGTGCTCAGTCTTCAGCAACAGTCAAAAAAAAACAAAAATAGAAGTTTGGAGTTAATTAGAAAGAGAAAACCCAAACAAAGCATCACTTTCTGTAAATCTGCGCTGCATCTTGATCTTGAGTCCTCTCTATAGATCAGATGCAAGTGTTGCACAGTGGTTACGAAGCTTTCCTGCACATACAGGTTTTTGGGTAGTGCTTACGGGCTTCATTGCTCACTGAATTGGGGTTCTTCTGCAAACTAAAAACTCCAAGAACAGCCAGGGGATAGGATGGGGCTCTCACACTGTTGCTGGTCACTCCCTGTGAGGACCCGGCTGGCGGTGCCGGAGCTGCAGGGCTGGAGGACCAGACCTGGAGAGCAAGGGTGTGAAATGGGGGGGACAAACAGCAGCTTGGGCCTGGGCGGTGACAGTGGCAGTGACAGCGGCGCACCCTGGGCGTTACGCAGCCTGAGGCACTTCAAGACCTGAGCATCCCTGACCAACCTGCTTTCTGTGCTGTACCTCACAGGCCGCACCCTCCAGTGACGATGCCAAAAAGTGTTAAGGAATGGTTAATAAAATCAAGTCGTATGTCCCCAGTGCTGGAAAATGCTACTGTGGGTTCTCAGGATTAAAAATGCTGAGCTGTGGGGCTGTGGGTCACACTGTGGCTTCGTGTGTCCTTCGCTGTGGGGCGGTGAAAGGCGAGACGGGACTGCAGGTGCTGCAAAGGGATGCAGGAATGATCTGAAGAACTGCAGCTGAGTCCAGCTGTGCTGGACAGGGAGATGGCAGCGTACAGCTGAGTCCAGCTGTGCTGGACAGGGAGCTGGCAGCGTACAGCTGAGTCCAGCTGTGCTGGACTCAGCTGTGCTGGACAGGGAGATGGCAGCGTACAGCTGAGTCCAGCTGTGCTGGACAGGTGAGTCTGATACCAGGTTTGGAATCAAGTCCTGTGATGAAGGTGACAGGATGGAGAAGAGTTGTCCAGAGGTTTTGAGGGAGGGATGAAAGTCTCGCAACTCGGAGTTCAGTGCCGTAGCCACAGGGTGTGTAGTTTTGGCTGCTGTAGTGTGTTTTAATGCCCCAAATCGTCTGTCGGGATCCTTCACAGAGCTTTTTAAAGATTTGAGTCTTTGTGCTGTGAGATGGGAGATCTCCTTGAGGTTTAGTGACTGTCGGTTAGAACAACCTCTCACAGAGGGCACCTCTGTTCTGACTGCAGTGATCATGCATCCCAGCACATTTCTAACTTACCTGGGAAAACGAGCTGTGTTACTGGGGATGAAATCACAGCAGTGACCAGCACCGGTGACTCTGCAAGGCCCCGAACACCCACAAACCCCTCCAGAGCTCAAACACCTGCACCAGGAGCAGTCAGAAAAGGCGCCCAACTGTTTGTGCGGCTGTTAGGAGCGGTGGTTCTTTGGGGTAGCCCGAGTTCGGTTGATGTTCCTGCAGCGGGTGCCAGGGAATCGGTTCAGCCCGGTGCTGCCTGCGCTGCTGCTTCACAACAGGGCAGGAGGAAACAATACAAAATACAAACAAAACCAGACATTTCTCCAGGTTGTAATTTCTCTTTTTTTGTTTAATGATGGCTGTTGGAAGTTGCTCAAAGGTTTGGGCCGTCGCAGTCCCAGAGAGATGGCAGCGTACAGATGAGTCTGTGTGGCTGTGGCGTTCGTGTGCGTTCTACCACATACAGAGTACACGTAGCAGCGTACGGAGTAGCACGTGTGGGGGTGTCTAACTGGTAGCTCCAATTTCATTTGGTCCTTTGCACTTCTTCACCCATCATGAGACATCATCACTTTTTTTTTTCACTAAAATGCAAAGTTTTGCATCTACTAGCTTCTCACTTATTTTGTAATATGTTTGTAATATTTTTTTAAATGTTTAAACACAATAAACAGCTTGGCTATGGAAATCAAGTATGAAGGACAAAATACAGTTTGAGACCATGTGTTGCGCAGTCCTAGTGGGCTTCACTACAATGATCTACTTGTCTATCCTGCTTCACCACAGCAATATTTGAGCACTAGTTAATCCAGAATGCTAACAGTCTTTCTGCTTCTTCACTCCTCATCACTGTAATTAGGATATTTTTAGCATGTTTGCCATCCTCCGATGTTTTTTTTCTGTATCTGACATTATAAAGCTGTATTTCCTCTATACTAACTGGACATTCTGTGCATTGCACATGCATTGCACTGAATAGAATTCAGTTATAGGCAGAGGGCTTATGCAATCACCCGCTCCTCAAAGTGAGTGTGCAAAGCAGTTCATGTGCTGCCACGAGTGGCACTTGTGTACCGGGCCGGGCTTCACCGTGACGTTGCATTGCAAGAAACTCCTTCTTCCGCTCCTATTCAACATGATAGAAATATCAGCATCAACAACAAAATGGACTAAGTTTGTGGTTAGGACACAACATCCTGAACCGTTCACAATTGTAAGAGGGATAAACAGAAGCCACTGTTGCAGGAAGAGAGTTGTGAAAAGTTACTAGCCAAAAGTTTGGATATTTATCTCACCTTTACCTGACTTTTATGTCTCAGTCAAGTGTGGCTGGTGAGTCACTCATTCTGCTGCGTGCCGTGCTTGCTTTGGTTCTTGCCAAATATTTGCCTGTGAAGAAGTGAGCAAAACCAAAAAACAAATTTGGAAGGCATACAATGTTCATAACATCTACAGGGACTGGATTGAGTTATAAACAGGCCTAATTCTTACTGTACCTTGACTATCTTAGCAAAACATAATGACGACCTCACTCCAAACAGACATTTCCATTCTCCTGAAACCCGACATACAAACTCCACAATCTAGTTATACATGCCACAGAACAACGATTCATCTTTCCCCAGCATCTTAACCGAGTGCAGTCTACATCTATACATATTTTCCAGTATATCGGTAACCATTTGTTCATCGTTTCTTGCAGATGGGAGCTTAAAACAACATGTATTTCCATGATTTTTTTTTAGACCCAATTACTTTGTCTTCAGGTTGTCCTGATCGAGGGCTTGATGTTGGCAGGTAACGTCATGGTGTCTGGTTTGGTGCTTCTTGAGCTCTGCACTCATTCACCTCTCTGAGTGCTCAGTGGTTCCTCATGCACGGTGCTGAGTGGCAGCGTCGCTTAGTTATGAATGTACAAAACATCTGACCAGCAGGTATTGGAAAATTGCATCCAGGTAATTCCCTGGATTTCGTAATAAACTAAGAAGATCTTTTAGAATGGTTCAGCATCAGAATGTCTTCTACTTACAATACTGAATTGTTTGTGTTCATCGATTTAATGATCTTAATTCATTTATGAGACAGCTGTTAAAAAAATGGTTCTGTTCAGAGGTGGTTCAGCTACACTGGAGAATGCTGGGTTTAACGGGAGCACTGGTGCAGGAACGGAAGGGCAGGTGGAACCCGTCTGAAGACTCCGATGTGGGCAGCGGGCACACGAGATGGACGCGCGGCTGAGGCAGCAAGAGGGAAAGAGGCTCCACACTGCAGGGCTGCCTGTATTTTTGCCAGTTTTCCTGCTCCTTTCAGTCCCAGGCTGTCCAAAACTTGTAGGTCGCTGAAGTAGATTTGTTTGGTAGGCTCTTGAATGCTTTTTTTTCCTTCTTTTTTTTTTAAATTTCTTTTTTTGTCCATAGTCCTCACCAGATCAATGAGTTGAAAAGTGCAGCGGGCTGTGTCATACCCATTCCTGAACAGGTCTTTTATAATACACAACATTCTGCTGCACCTCTTTGTTTTTAAACTGGAAGATTGTGTATACCAAGACGAGGATACACAGAGACAAAATGCAAGGGATCACAACTGCGATTGCATTTACAGTGCTAGGCACATCGTTTATTGTCACCATAATATCCACGTCGTCGTGGGGGAGGCGTCTGTCTTTACTTCGTTCAACATCCTTCTGGTTACAGCCCATCCAGTCTTTGAGGATTGACCTGGGGTAGCCTGGCTCCACGCTCAGCCGCTGGTTATCGAACTTCCAGTACTCCTTCCCTTTGTAGAAGTAGGTGTAAACTAGGAGACAAAAGAGAGAATATTCCTCACCACACCATTTCCAGCTGGGTGAGCTGGCTTGTGCGAGGATGTGCAGAGCCTGGGGGGGCAATAAACCACATCCAGCCAGGGCAGCCCAAAACCACTGCAAAGTGAAGGTGGTTTTGGAGCTGGGATTTAAGGGAGAAGCCATAACCCTGGCTTGGGGGGCGTGATTTGGTTCACAGAGCATCGTTTCCCTTCGCCAAGACAGGCTGTGAAAAAAAAAATCACCAACTTCACAGTGAGTGTTCTGCGGTGAGTTATTTTTCACTAAAGCATCTGTAAATCTGCGCTTGTTACCGAACATGAACATAATCACAGCATGACAGCGTGTGCCTGGGTGCGACGGTGTTTGGGAGAATTCTTAAGGTTTCACTCAGCCTGAGGGAGCAGATGCTGAATGAGTCCTTTTGGCCACAGAACCGAGGAGCTTTGGCCTTTGTTAAGGAGCAGTCTTGTCCTGCTGTTAATACAAGACTGATGGTTTATGCTATATGTTCCCCCCCACCTGATGACTCCTTTCCTAATCACTGTGGAGTGATTAGAAGATAAAAAGCAGAAGGGAGCCGGTGACAGTATTGGGTGTCCCGTGCCTGCCCTCCAGCCTGGCTCACTGCAGCCTGTCAGCCCCACAGCCTCGGCTCGCACTGCAGACCGTGTTTAAACACGGTCTCAACAGCACAAGCCCCCTCTGTTGGTTCTTTCCCCAGCACGAAGAGGAAGAAATGTCAAAATCAGAGACAGAAACGTGTTGGAAGGAGGCTCTGGAGGTCCAGGCTGAATTCCAGGTGCATCAGGCAGGTGGGTGCAGCTACAGGTAAGAAACCAGGGGGAAAATGTAACCTGCAGCAGCCTCACAATCAGCACCCAGGAAAACTCGTGTGGGGACTGTTGTGGCAGCAAAACCCAAAAAAGTCCTTCCCCACATCACGCTAATGTGGTTTGGCAGCTGAGGAGGTGAGGAGCTGGGATGAGGGTGAGGAAGGATCTCACTGCCGCTGCTTGTGGGTGCCGGTGCGACCCCAGAAGTTCTGAGACTGTTCCTATCTCAGGAAATACTCAAAACACCCCACGGCCAACCACCCAAGGCAGATAAGCTGTCTGTGAACTAACACACACGATGACTGCGGATACGTACAGCCTTCTTTGCTGATAAAAGCCCCCTGAGGAGCCTGAGGGATTCCTCTCCACACGGTGATGGGCTTCGGGTATCCCGGGTCCGTCGCTCTCTTGTCCTCGTTGTACCTCCAGTACCTGTCGCCTTTGAAGAAGTAGGTTTTGCCGACGGGCTCCCAGCGCAGAGCCGTGTCGATGCCCTCCCGGGGCAGACAGCTCCCCAGCTCCACCAGGCTGTGCGGGTAGCCCGGCTCTGCCGTCACTTCTTTAAAAACCCAGTACTTGTCTCCTAGAGATGAATGGGGACACAAACAACAAACAGATTTGCCTAATTGGTAGTTGAATTGATATAAATGTAAAACAGCTGCAATGAACCACAGCATGTCGAGGACTTAGAGCCTTAACTGTATTACAGAATCACAGAATCACAGAATTGACTGGGTTGGAAAAGCCCTCAGAGATCATCAAGTCCAACCCTTGGTCCAACTCCAGTCCATTGACCAGATCATGGCACTAAGCGCCATGGCCAATCTCAGTTTAAAAACCTCCAGGGCCGGTGAGTCCAGCACCTCCCTGGGCAGCCATTCCAATGCTGACCACTCTCTCTGCACAGAATTGCTTTCTAATATCCAGCCTCAGTTTCCCCTGGCAGAGTTGAAGCCCATGCCCCCTTGTCCTGTTGCTGACTGCCTGGGAGAAGAGACCAATCCCCACCTGGCTAGAACTGCCCTTCAGGTCGTTCTAGAGAGTGCTGAGCTCACCTCTAAGCCTCCTCTTCTCCAGACTGAACAAGCCCAGCTCCCTCAGCCTCTCCCCGTAGGTCTTGTGCTCAAGTCCCTTCACCAGTCTTGTTGCTCTTCTCTGGACCCGCTCCAGCACTTCAATCTCTTTCCTGGCCTGAGGGGTCCAGAACTGAACACAACACTCCAGGTGTGGCCGCTCCAATGCGGAGCACGGGGGAAGGATCACTGCCCTTGTCCTGCTGACCACGCTGGTTTGGATACAGGACAGGATCCCATTGGCCTTCTTGGCCACCTGGGCACACTGTTGGCTCATGTTGAGCTTCCTGTCCATTAGTACCCCCAGGTCCCTTTCTGCCTGACATTATGTGAAAAAGCTGCTCCTCCTCTTCATTTTGAACCTGAAACCTGATTTCATATGCTACTCCTCAACTCATTTTAGAAGAGACGTTTTACAACCTTTTCCATCTACCGCCTCTAGGCCAGTCACGATTCCAAAGACCCATTCATGCCCTTTGTCATCCCTCATCCGGACTGAGGAAGTCAGCCCATGCTTTTGATCATTTCTGTTGCTTTTCTCTGAGCCTTCTCAAGTGTTAATACACTTTACTGAGATGAGGGCCTGAGGCTGTGGACATCAATGCAGAAGACCAGGTGCGGTGTTTCTGTATGGGGCAGGCCAACGCCTTCCAGCCACAGTTCCTTGCTTGCACCTTGCTCTCAGTTACGGGATCCTGTGCGGACACTGTCACGGGGCAAGGAGCTCGTGTGGGCCCCAGCATAAGGTTGGACATTTTGTCTCTTTAGGAGACAATTGTCCAGAAATGTGTTTGGGAGTGCCCTACACCTGGAGAGACTCTAATGCCCTGCGAAACGTGTTGTAGGAGATGATAGGTGGGAGACTGACGCTCCTTGGGAAACAGGAGCTATTTCTTGCTATCACATGGAAGCCAACTTCCAGTGATCAGTATTAGCTTATACAGAGATTGTCCTGGCAAGGCCAGCCCACACTAAACTATATTTTGAGGAATTTTAGCTGCTTGAAGTGTCCCCTTGGAAAAGGACATGCATACCTGTTTTCACCATTGTCATGCCATAAAGGACTGTGATGTGAGGTAGGTGTTGTAGGCTGTCACAGATATGTACCGTACCTTTGAAGAAAACGAATTTTCCATCAGACCGCTCATAGGCTGCGTCGATCTTTGCGGGGAGGCCTTTCCAGAACTGCTCGATTTGCATGGGATATCCCTCCTGCACTCGGTTGTTGCGCAGGCGCCAGAACCAGCGATCCTGAGAAAACCAGAAGTGTCTTCAGACTATTTTTATCTTGCGGTCAAACCAGGCTGGGTGTCTAGCATTATTAAGCCCTGCCTAGGCCCTGTAACCATTACAGACAAGTCCTGGTTCAGTGACAGCTCCAACCCAGCCCAACACTGCAGTGAGGGAAGCGCTTTGTGGGGAAGATGGCAGCCAAAAGGGTGAGAAGTTGATCACTGGTGCTGTGAAAAAGGTGGAAAGGAGAGGGAAAAGGAGCTATGGACTTGCTTCAAGTCCATAGTTATCAGTGTTATGAACCCATTTGTGAGTGAACTCTCCATGTGTCTTGTCACTGAGGTGTCACACTTGTCCTGGTACAACTGGTGGTCAACCATCACACAACCCCCTACACAGCCTTAATGTTACCCAGGGACTGCGTGAAGCACAAAGAGGCACAAAGGAGTTAACAAATATGCCTTTAGATATGAGATCATTAAAGCCATAAACGGATTAAGAAGCCATAACTGACGCTCAGGGCTGACTGAGGGCTGGACAGAGCTTGTGAGACTTCTCCCAGGTACTGTGTTCAGTTCAGGCATTCTCTGCAACTGATGTGGTTTGTGCATTTAATGACCTTCACAACAGCCTTCTCCACATTCACGCCCACTGGGCAGAGGGAAAGCTACAGGTATTTTGGGAATGGGACCATGGATTTCCATATTCAAGGCATTCTGGCGGGGTAACTGAGCAAAGCCTGTTCTTCCTCCCTGGCTGTAGTTGCCAGGCGAGATTGACTCAACTTCCTGAGAGCTCCGGTGAGCCAGGAGCTCCGCGGGCCCGGGGTCCGGTGTGTGCATCGTGGAGGCCGCGGGGCGGCCCTGCTGAGGTCCCGCACAGCGTTCCGGCCGCACAGGGGGCTCTGCTCTCAGCTTGCGGTGTCTGAGTTCTCCGCCAGTTCACGTTTTGATGCATGGGCACCCTGCAAATCGCATCAGGCGCCGTTTCCAAATACTACAGAGCAAATCTGCTTACACTTCCTTCTAATGTTGCTCATTCATCAGGCTCGGAGAAACAGAGCTATTTTCAGACATTTCAAATCTCACTACCTTATGCTTCTATTAATCTTTTCCAGCAATGAAACTAAAGAAAGACACATGGGTAAGCAGGAATTCTTAGTACCTTGAAAACAAACATTTCTCCTCTAAAGAGAGCCACGGTGTTAAAGTTGCCATCGCAGATGTTGGGTTTTGCACCAGGAGGAGATGGCCGATCCCCCAGAGGAGGACTGGGAGGCCTCGGCTGTCTCTCGTGTTTTCTTTCTGAAGTTGAATGAATTCTACGAACGGGAAGAGTCGGTAAAGGTCTGGTCGGCTCCAGAGGCTCTATAGGAGGACCTAGAAGTGAAAAGAAAAATGTTCAGCAAAGTGGACAAGACTGGATTTTCTGCGCTTCCCTTGAAGGTTTTAAAAGGCAACAGTCTGGATGAATGACGACGAATTTACAAATTCCTTACGCAGAGCTCATTCCCTAGAAATGGGGAGCAGAACAGGATGCGTCCACATGTCAAAGATGTCCCAAAACAGACGAGTGGTAAGAACTGAACAAGAGCCAGTATGTTTTATTGTAGGTCCTCCCAAGGAGGCTGGAACTAAAAGGAAGGAGCTGTACCAATCACGTTCCCAGCTGAAATGGGAGGTGAGAACCCTTGAATAGAAATGTTTAGTAGACCATGAAGAAACGAAACAAACCAAGAGAACAAAACAAGATAGAAGCCAAAGGAAAACCAGAAATAAGTTAGGGTGTGAAAACCAATGCTACGATAGAAGGGAACCGCAGGGAACTGAGAAATTTGAAAGCAATTACTTTATTAGTCACCAATCTTTGCATTCAGCACACGATGGGAACTCTGCTGAACAGCCAAGGGAAGGGACCATGCGCTGGTTCAGACGATGCTCCCCACAAGCACAGCTCCCCCTCCAACCCTCCCCAGCCCAGCTCTGGGATCTGACAAGAGTTTTAAAGTTATAAAAATACAAGTGACTTAGACTTGGAGCAGGGGTGGTCTCTTAAACTAGCTCTGTCATAAGACAATCCTATTAACAGTGATAAAATCAGGACCAAATCAAATTAAGAGAGTCACAGATTTATTGTTGCTTCTCAGAGAAGGCCACAGGTTAGTAGGGCAATAAGCAGAAGGCTACTAGACGCAAGTTGGCAAGTTTGATGCAATCAAACGGGATTTGATTGTTTATTTGCATGGATTACGGTGTCGGTCTCTCTCTGAGCAGTGCTTTTGAAGGGCCCTGTAGAGAGACCGCCGGACAAAGCTCCCGCAGTGGGCAGAGTGGGGCTGATGTGGCTGTGGGTCAGTCCCCCCGTGTTGGGAGCTCGGCAGCAGCTCCAAGGTGCTTCACACCCCTGGTGTCCCCGAACACGTGTGTGGGACACGGCTCATCCTCCCGGGCTGCAAGGGCCTCGGTGACCCTGTTGTGGTGATTGCCATGCCCGGACCCGGAGGAGGAATTTACGGGTAAGGATTCAGGTCCCCAAAGAAGCTGCACATCTCTGGGATTAGAAGAGAACATCTGCACATAAACATTTTGAACTACGCGGCCTAAAATGATGGTTAGGTGCCCGAGTCCCCATGCCAACTTAGCTCTTAAATGTTACATTTCCAAAGGGTTCCTATAATGAATGAGTGCTGGAAGGGTGGTTGGGTTAGTGACACACAAAGACATCCTCTGAGAAAGCCATCATATTGAATTGTTATCAGGTTATAACTCTAAGAAACCTGTGTGTAGGTTTCATAGATATTATGTTCAGAAAGCACCAGTCAGATAATAACAGTCCGAGCTGCTGCAGCACCGGCCAGAAACCTGCACCTGGAGTCCCATGAGGAGCCTCGTGTTCCCGGGGCAGATACCGCACGTTTTCCTGATTTCAAGCCGTGGAAAATTTGCAGCAAATTGTTTCAGTGATTAAGCCCTGTCATTGCTAAGCCTGTGTCTGACCTGTCTGTTACACTCTGTATTTTTTTCTTATCTTTAGCATTTCAACATTTAATCATTCATACATCTTGATGATGATGCTTTTAAAATTCTCTTTAATGAGCTAAGTAGATCAGTTCCATCTGTCTGTTGCTGCTTCTTCTGCTGTCTTTTTGTTTTAAGATCTTGAGATTTACTCTTGGAGCTCTTTCCTAAAGCTTTTCAAATGGATCATTATATTTCTTCGAGGTTACTTGCCCTCATAATGTGATATTTTGTGCCGTATGCAATTTTTCTTAGCAACTATTTTTATTTACTTTTATTCTAGGACTTTTAGTAAATATTGCTCACAGAAATCCCTTAGATGAGGATTCTTTGTTAATAATTATTGTCGGAAAGCTGTCCACATGGAACAGATAAAAATATTATAGAATCATAGAATCATTTCAGTTGGCAGAGACCTTCAGGATCATCGAGTCCAACCACACCCTAACCTAACTCTGGCACTAACCCATGTCCCTGAGAACCTCATCTAAACACCTTTTAACATACTTGATATTTGATACTGATTATACTTGATACTGTGTATTTCTCATCTCCCTCTATTCTTAGCTGTTCAGTGCCCAGTATCTTAGCATACCGTCAGTTATTTTAAATGAAATTCCCAAACTGTGCTACTGCTCCTGCTAGAGGTCTCTGAATCTTCCCTAAAGGGCACAAACAAAGCTCCACAGACATCGCCCGCCACAGGAGCAGCAGGACTGGACACCCTTGTCAGGCAAGAAATTTGCTTATCGGCTTTTTGGCCGAAGCTAAGCTGGCAGATGCACTTTTGGGGCGCACCAGGACATGGCAGCTGCAAATGGGCAGCACAGGGCACAGCCAGAGCTAATCCACAACCACCCTCTTCCCGAAACGCAGCCCAAGCAGGTGTCAGGTCCTCAGCACCCCGTCCCTCGTCACTGCGGCACCCACAGGCTGTGACTCTTCCGCTCAGCACCACAAGCGCTCACTTGCACTTGAAGCCCAGGAATGCTCTCCTGCTCTCCTACTCTTCCTCTCCCAGGTTTACTTTAGCCGCGAAGCAGAAAGAAAAGCACAGAAGAGCCAGCTCTGTGTGCTGAACGCCAGCATTCCCGCCTGCCGAAATGCCGTGTTCCAGCCGGTTCTCTTTCAGAGACGGCCCCACAATGTAACAGGCAGTACAGACCTCTCCTGAGACCGAGGACAGCGCGTTACCCCAGCAGGAAAGCGCTCTCTCACAAAACTAAAATCCTTCTTGGTGGGGATTTCTGGACTGGCATTTCTGGGACTACTGGCTGCTCCAAGAATGGCAACTGCACACACACTGACGGGCAGAATTACAACGCTTCCCGAAACCCTCCGGTAGCAAAAGCCTGTTTTCCTGTCACTGTCACTCTGGAGAGGTGTTTTTTGCCGGCGTTAAGGAATGCCATTTGCTGATATGGCCGCAGGTCAGTGACCGCGGGGTGAAGCCCCGGGGTTGTGCGCAGGCGGCTCCTCCACCAGCTGGTTGCACTTCTGGGCCGGGCTGGTTGGACTGGGTCGGCACAGGGGGATGTGCTGCACAGGACGGGAATGGGGAATGTCCCAGGCCGATCCCACACAAAGTAAGTTCTGGTTTGTTCGGATGGGAGCACAGTGTTCAACCCCTGCTTGGGTGAATTAAAGGAGCAGGAAACTGGTAACCTGACTTGGCTGCCAAAAGTTGCACTTGGTGCCAATTACAGTACCTGAATAAATTAAGTTTGAAAACCAGTGATTTACATACTTGGTGAAGATTAGAAATGCCTGCATTAAGGAAAGAACAAGTAGTGACTTAGTGCACACTGCAGGTCTCTCATCAAACATGATGCCTGTGCTGCCATCCTTGTGGCTTTGAGTGGATGTGCTTTGTAAATAACATTGAAAAGAACTCTAATGCATGTCCTACATGATAGGATTCTCCTGCCAACAGACTGATACAAGGATCACCTTTCCAAATGAGACTAGAGCATGTTGCTACAGAAGCACAAGAGGTTTGTTCCCTCCTGTTGGCAAGAGGCTGCTGCACACTGACCAAGTCAAAAATGCATTTCTGTTGCCGCAGATGGATCAGAAAAGCCTCTTTTGTGGTCAGTTTAATTAATACAGTGGAGCAATTTCATCAGACGCCTATTTGGTGGTTTGCAGAAAACCTCCACCAGTTCCAGCACAGGACAGATCCCCGTGTTGTGAGAGGCAGCCAGGAGCAAACTCACAACCTGACTGCAAGGAGGACTCCAAAGAGCTCTGTTGCCTTTAAACACAGCGAGGTGCGTGGCAATCGGCAATGCTGAGAGGGGAAACTGTCTGGGACGGACTCAAGAAGACAGCGTGTGTTACGTATTCCAGCTGCTCACAGAGTGTGAAAGGCAGTGATTGCCAAGTCAAGGTGGTTCTGCTTCACAGATACAGCAAATCGATAGAAATGCTCAAATCAACAGCAGTTCTGGATTTCCAGAAATAACAAACCAAAACCTCCACGCTTCGAGAGGAGAAGAGAGCAGAATTAAGAGTTTTATAGAGATGGCCAAGACCAGCAAGATAAGAACATGACATTGATTTTATCCCCTCTCTTTTATGGGAAAAAAGGGTGAGACACGAGTAATATCTAAAAAAATTATGATGAACGTGCCTGATGCCTCACAAAGACACGACAGCAAGGTACGGAATAGGGACTACAGTATCGTGGTCATATGGTTAACATCTCATGACTTAACATCTCATGCATGATCGGAGTTATGAAAGATTCGCTCTCTCTTCACAAGCGAGGAGCAGGACCAGGTCACAGCAGCCGTGTGCAGCTGTCTCATGCTCAACTTAGGTGCCCAAAGTCTGTCTCAGTCTTCTGTAGAGAAGAGCAAAGTTAAAATAGCACCTGCCACCCATAGGACCAATGCAAAGGTTTTAATTAGCCCTAAGATGCCACTGAAACAGAATGCAGCAAACTTGCAGCAGCAGTTGTACACGCTGCGGTCTGGATGGCACAAACCAGCAATGAGTCAGGTGAACCAGAGATTTGCATTAACTGAAGCACTTGCTACAGCACCGGAAAGAGACCACAAGTCAGGATCAATGATGGAAGCTGGGCCACCGCATGTCCTCATTGTCTGCCAATGCTGGCAAACTGCTCTGAAGGAGGCGCCCAGCACTGACCAGGCTCCCCACACATTTTGCAGGTGGTCCTGCAACTTGCTTGGATACAGACCTGGTCACTTCACTTAAAATATTCCTCTTACTGTCTTTCCCTGACAGCCATGGACTTCTCCTGCCTATCTTTCTTGTTTTTATGCATTGTGGGCCTTCTAATTTATCCTGATTGAGGTCTTGTCTCCTCTTGTAGGTATACAGACTGAATTTTTATCTTTAATTGCTTTGTCACAGCGTGAGGGTGGACTCACAGGTAAAGCTGGAAGGTAATCCTGCAGCTACGCACGTGCAATGAGCAGAGGAGCACACATACATCATGAAAATCCTCATGTCCAAGCGCTGGGCAGGCAGAATCTGGTCTGCAGTGAGGGGGATGGAAAGCAGAAGCACAGCCTGTCCATTGCTGAAGAAAGATGCTATCTTGTAAGACCTAAGCCACTTCAGAGCACAACCTGGCATGAAAGCAGAACGAACAGACTCTATACAGTTTGCCAGTCATTATTATTTCCAGAATCTCAACACAGTGACCTGCCTCCAAAGCAGATGGCTAAAGGCAGGATATAACAGGTTATGAGTAGCAGAGATGACCGTGTGAACAAAGAGTTACTTAAGAGCTGCTGGCACCGTGGCATTTAGTACAGGAAATGACTACACCCACCACCGATATCACTAACCAGGCAGCATCACATGCAAGTCAGAGCCTCTGTCACTGTGTTCCCCAGCAACTTCAGAAAATCAGTCAGAGCAAATCTCAGTGAGAGAAAAATTAAGTGAGAGAGGCTATTGCATGGGTCTGCAATTGGGCCTGAACCCAGTCACTAGTTATTACACGTGATCCCAGCACCGGAGCCGAACCCCACCTCACATGAACCTGCAGCCACTTCCACATGGGAAGCAGGTAAGAAACCTCCTGGAGCTGGAAACTCTGAGTTCTGGAGGGAAGTAACTTGCTGGGACTTTACAGACACTGTGTGGAGAAGAAGATTTTCTTCCTCTCTATCACAAGCAAGGCAAAGAATATGTCAGAAAGCTTTTGGGTCACAGCAGATCACCTTCAGAGTGTGACTTCCACCACTGGCACTTAGCCTCCTCCCTTCATGCTTCCTCTGTCGTAGACCATCTGAATACCAAGGTGACCTGTGAAGATAACACAGAGAGAGGAGGCATTTAGGAGCCACTGTGTCGATAGTTGAGGACAAAATATAATTGTACTGTCCTCCTGGCTATTGACAGAGTGTTCCCTCAACTGCACAACACCTGCCTGGAGGCTCAGCATCCTGCCCGGCTCAGCATCATCACAGCAGCGCCAGGCGACCCAGGCGGCTCTCCAAGCCTGCCAGGGCACAGGATGCCCTTTCCTTTCAGATCGGGGAGAAATCGATCCACCTGCAAACAAAGGCCTGTCTTTATCTTCTTAATATTCACTCCAAGACTAGAACGATCATCCAGACTACAGACAGGCAGGGGTTTTGACTAACACACAGGGGTTTCTTGGTTGTGCAAAGCTGAGCTGCCTGCATGTTTCTGCAGGGCTGCACCAGCTGTCCAGGCACACGGTTTCAAATCAAAATGCAGGATCCAAATGAGCCAGGGAGAGTGAGAGAAACCCACCCGGCTGCTCTGCAGACTCCAGGGCGGTGGAGAGAGGTTCCTGTTCATGTTAAATGAGGTAGCTGCCAACAAGCTATCTCAGGGACAAGAGACGGTCTATCCACAACAGCTCAGAGCTCAGGAAGGACTCACTTCCCTTGCTGACTCAATAAACCTGTCCACAGAGCATTTTGCACCCCAGTGCACTCTGGTCTGCAGAATAAGCCCCAGCACCCCCAATGGCTGGGCAGTCATGGCCCTTGTGATCACCACTGGGTGGCAGGAAAGTTTCTTGAGCCCTTCTCGCATAGACGTTCTCCTCTGGATGACGAGCTGCCACCCAGGTGACAGAGCACTCACCTGGGAGACAACTGTCCATGCCTGAAACCCCTGCTTGAAGCCAAAGGGAATGCTCTCCTCGGCACTCCAACCAGGCAATTCACCTTGCAGTTGGGTTCTCTGCTTTGGGTGCAAGAAAAATGAGTCCAAAATTCCCAGGCTTAGGGAGGCAAATGATGAGAGTTTGGGGCTTTGCAAGATGCTCCAGCTATGGTACTTGCAGCCCAGTTTCCCCCTGGCAAAGCTTTAAGAAGCCTGACATGCTCCACTGCAAACCAGAACATTTTTTTATACTCAGAGAGATCTGTAGGATGAGAGAAGCATTTCACACCCAGCCAGAACATAAAGCAGCGTTTCTCCATCAGCTGAGAAACCTCCCAGGAGAGGTGGGACCCCTCAGCTCCCCCTCGTCAGGAGGGTCAGCACGATCGGCTCCCTTCCCTCACATCAGGGCTGATGTGGACATGGTGAGCTCTCCACGGGCAGGTGGGCCACAAGGACAGCACCGGGAACCAGGCGGTTACTCCCTGCCTGTTTTTCGGAGGGATGGGAATGGAGACCTGGCATACAGCAGCTGAGACTTGGCAGATGCACCAGAGGTGAATCTGGTATTTCCTCCTGGGTTCAGCACAGACAGGAGGACAGGTGCAAATGAGGGGATGTAACATAGAGAGGGAGTGTTGAATCTCTGCAGCATGCCAGGGATGTGGCACCAGAGCAGATCCCTCCAGCTCTCTTATTGCCACAGGTTTTCCTTCCCCTGCTCTCCTACAAGCACAGCACCATGGGGTATGGATCCAAAAGTCACAGATCTTGCAGCTTCTATAGATAAGGTCTTGGATGTTACTCTGTTTTCTTCCCAAATTCAAGAGGACATTATCAGAAAACAGCTCCAGGCCTAACATGTCCAGGTCCTGCACAACAGCAAAACTTGCTCTGATGGTCCCACTCACAATGCAGTGTCATGACGTGGAACATTTTGCATCAGGTTTTTCTGCTGTTTCCTCATGAGCCATCTCACACATACACATAGGTTACAAGGATCTGGGATTGCTCCATGGGCTGCCATTGGGAAAAGGGGAGGGAGGCTGTGAAACCCGTGTGTACTGAGGCCGGCACAAGGTGCTATTTGCTCACAGACACTGTGCCCTGCTGATCTGGTTCCTGGATGTCAGAGCTGGTGCTGTCTACTTCCTTGGCCAAGGGCTGGTGTGGTTTCATGACCACCCTGGACCTCAGCCCTCATGGAATGGATGCAGCGTGTACACTGGACTGGGAACTCTGCTCCTGAGCTGCAGAAAAGATGTGTGAGGTTGACACATCCTCAATGAGGACCCAGATCCTTGAGGTTGTCTCCATGCTTAATGATTTGGTCTATCTTTGAGTGATGAGGAGACCTTTCCTTTGTGACCTTAGGCTTTGAAAGGGCCTCCAAGGTAACAGCCTGGCTTACCAGCTCCAAGCATCTGTGTAGACATGAGCTTTTTTCCTGCACATCATGTCAACCCCTCTGCTCCCCAGACATCGTGTCAGAAGAGTCACTGCTAACATGAAAGGCTGTTTCACCGTCAACTGCAAAAGGGCAGGACATGAAGAACAGGAGAATCAGTGCTGATGGATGAGCAGTGCGGGCTGTGGGACAAGGCCACAGCTGAGCTTGTCTCCTTTCCCTATCTGCACTGCAGCCCTGACTTCAGCACCAGCAAAATTAAAAGAGGCAGTCAACTTAACAGAATATCCAGGGGACCTACATAATGTTATTATTGCCAGTTTAACTCCTTCCTGGGTATGCCAATTGTGACACGGGTACATAAGTACAATGGGAGATATCCATCTGAAAAAGAAGTGCAAAGAACAGTATGATACTTCCTCACTTTATCACGGAACACGCTACCAGAAGCACTATCAGCAGACAGAAATAGTGCTGACTTGTCTTACAGTCTGCTCTGTCACACACGGTGAGCTGCTCGCCTCTTCATCATCAGCCCACAAGTGGACATAACGTTTTAAACATTGACCCTATACTAACCAGCATGAAGCACAAACAAGAGTTCACATCACCTACTGTCTCTTTAGGTGAGTTTTGAAATAAATCCAGCAGAAAATAACTTGATAATTCAACAAATCATTATATGACAGATTTAGACATATTTCTTTTCTAATGGATAAACACAGATACAGCATAAAAGTACATTTGAAAAGCATCATTCTCGAAAGGAGACAAAATGGACTTAAGCTTTCGTAGAGCCTCTGTTCTTTTTTCTAACAACTTCAGTGGAATGAAAAATTGGAAGTTTTAATTGAATTTATTTAAAAAAAAGATGTTATATGTCAGGCAGTGGCTCTGGCTCTGACTTATTCTGCACAATAGGTTCCTAAATAATAGGTATTGAGCACATGCTGCACTGTAGATAACGTCAAAGCAGCAAGAAAGCAGGAGGGTTTGATTTTGGACAGGTGCTCTGGTAGCTTTTGGCATTCCCGAGGCACAACAAAGCAGATTGGCACTGCGGAAATAAAACGTTAGCTGAACGTTCCTGCTAATGCTACAAGAAGGATATTTCAGCAGTCCTTCCTCAGCCGTAAGAATATCAGATGAAAGGATCTGTTTTCATATCTCCAGTTCCAGGGAGAAACACAACTTGCATTTTCCATCTTCTCTTTGTGAACCATAAGAGTAAAAGCCAGTTTTAAACCGAACTTGAGTTTTTAGACCATAACTCTGTGCTAAGGGCTGAAATCTCTCCCTGGGGAACCAAAGCTTCTACCGCAGAAGCCGCTGCTTCTCCCCCAAGACTACAATCACCATCGCCACTCCCAACCCACAGGCCTCAGGGAAGAGCCTTGTGTGATTCCACGACAGCCAACAAACTAATGCCTAATTCCTGCCTGCACCGGGCAGTAATTCATTCACACTGCTTTTTTTTCAAGCTGAGCTGAAATTTTAAGCACATTATATTGTATAATAGAGAATCTTAACACAGTATGTGGCTAAAGTTTAATGTCTCTACCCGTGACAAACAAGCGGCAGTGCAGCGGTGCTGCTGAGCCCTCTGCTCCGTCACAGCGGCGCACAAGACGCCATCGGTGCTCTCACAAACTGTCAGGGCCCTGAGGACACTAACAGGCATTAATGTCCCTGAGCAGTGTCACCTGCACCCCCACCCACAGGCCCAGGAGCTGCAGTTGAGCTCAGGCCTGGGCCCTAGGCCTGGCCCAGGCTGTGCTGGGGGAGCGCTGGGCCCAGCTCAGACACAGCTGATCCTGGTTTGAACCACTAATGTGAAGCAGCTGGCTGTCAATTCCTTATCTGCTCCCTTTCCAAAAAGGTTATCTGAAAACAGAAACCAGTAATTTTTTCTTGACTGCACTTTCACTGTCAGCAATAAATTAAGATTATTTTTTTTATTTTTCTTAGTCAAAATTCACAGGAACTAATGCAACATTTCAAAAGAGAAACAGTGTAATGCCATTTTAGCAGCTTTCAAAAATGAAAACTAAGGTATATTATTTAATGCAAATTTAATACTAGCACTTTATTTCAAAATCATCCAGAGTTTGTTATCCTGAGTATTTGAACACATACTATGTTAAAGTATGCCATATGACATACCATATGACCACTGCCATGCAACTTCATCCTGGTAATGAAGAATAAAAAGAAATCTGCAGCTGCACGAATGTGAAGAGCCAGTTCAATGGGTGTACTTCAAGCCATCTTATGCTGGACTTATCTTAATGCTGGGCTTCACTTGAATATCTGCTTTGCGGTGAGATGAACTAACTGCACTGTACAAATGCCCGTTTTTCCCCATTGTCCAGACAGGAGCCAGGGAAACTGGCCCAGAAAGAGATTTCTCTTCTTTAGGCATCTACGTTTGAACACATGAATCTCATTCCAGTCCCCCCGAAAAAAAAATCAGATTGAAACAATTGACATCCATCTTAGACCTTGAAGTCTTGCTGTGCTGCTTTAGAGTCTTATAGGCACAAATTCTACTGGCAGTAATTTAAAATTCACTGGCAGATCACTGATGTAAACGTTAACTAGTGTCAGGTGCCACTGATCCCAGCAGCGATCCCAGCAGCAATCCCTTAGGAACACCGGCTTTCCCACTGAGAATCATTTTATAAGGTTTTTTTCAGGTCTTATTCATCTAGTATCTGCTTTACCAGTACCGGGAACTAATAGTTGACTCCAGATGTCAGGCAGCTTGCATAGCGACATAGCATAGTTGCTCTATGCTACACTTTTAAAGTAACCTCTCTATCAAACTTTCCTCAAGTAATGAAATCACGGATGTCTGACAAAACCTGTTTTCCATGGGCTGCCACAGACCGTATCCATTAGCATCTTCCAGCTCAGCCTCCCCTTGACTGTGGCTCCTAAAACTCGTGTTTCCCTCTGCTCCCAGAGTATCCTTCAGCCAATAGTTCTCTGAAAATCCCTCTCCTCACACCCTGGCATCTGTGACCCTGTCACACGCTGCCACATCACCTCCAGCCCCTTGGTTTTCTCCCATAATCCCTCCACCTCCTTTGCTCTCTCTTTTCCTTAAGCCCCTATCTTTCTGGCACATGTCGTACAACATTCAGCTGAAGAGTAAAAGAAGTCAAGTCTTCCCTAAGAAGATCCAAACTTTTTTTTTCTGTGCCTTCTATATATGGAGAAAAAAATGAGTGCATAAACACCTTTTACCTTTCCTTGATGTTCCACGTTCTTCACACTCCTCCCCTCTATTTGCCTGTTTTTCCCTTTCTAGTGCTCCTTGATATCAGGGACATAGCGAGGGATGGAGCAGCAGTGAGAGCAGAGACCTTTGGTTATCCTGACTTGTGCAGAGATATTGCCATCGGAACAGTTGTTTGACCCTTGGCCGTGGATCAAGGGCTTTCAACAGTTCATGGTTCAGCTATGCAGGAAATCCCACCAGCTGTGAGCATTTTGGGGGCTACCTGTCTGCAGCTGTAAAACACTCCCTAGACTCGAGCTCAGTGTAAGTAGATGAGTAAACAGCGTTGCTCACCATAGATTTTCTGAATTCCTTGGAGGTCATCCTGGGGCAGTTTGAAGTTGTGTGTTTCCATGTACTGGTAGAAAGGAGCCATGATAGCACTGGGATCATTGGAGTGCTCCAGCCCCAGCGCATGTCCCAGCTCATGGACTGCCACCAGAAAGAGGTCGTTCCCTGCGGAAGGAAGGGACAGCCAGGTTAGCACACAGCCACAGCCTGACGCAACCCCAAGCCCCACTTCCTCATAAAGCAAGAAGCGAACTCTTCGCTGTCCTATTGCACAGCAGGTCACAGTGCCAGGGTCAGCTCCTGAGATGGTTTTAGTCCTGAAAGTCTGTGCAGGTTTTATGGTCATCGTCACAGAATGTGCAGGAGGCTCCCACCCCATGAGCACCCATCCCCATGAGCACCTTCGGCCAGGGTGCATGGAGCGAAAGGATGCAACTGCAGACTCTTTTGTAGAGGCTTTACAGAAAATGGTCAACAAAACAGATGGCTCTGATACCATTGCCTCCTTACTGGGAGCTGGCAGGAGAGGTGAGAGCACTGACAGTGTGGGAAGGGAGCTTTGCCCCCTTCTGAGTCCTCCGGTGCTGTGCTCTGACCTGAGTTGGACTACCAAATCCTACAGGATGTCTGCAAGGCACCTGGTAAGGCAGGAGGAAGGACAGAGGAGACGAGGGCTGACACCCATGTAGTACCTGTGACAACCCCATCTCCTCTAGCACAGGCTCCTCAATGTGCTTTTACTTTGCTGGACTTCTGGCACTGCCATGTCTGCAGGAGGACGTGAGCACCAGCACCACCATCCTGCAGAGCCACACAGGGAAAGGCTGGGTTGGATCCCAGTGGGAGGAAGGAGGAAGAGGAAGGAGAGAAGGGACATGTTCCTGACAGGAGGCTGAGGAGCCCTGTCTGGTCCAGAAGCTGTTAGGAGTGCAAAGCAGGGGTACCTTCTACTCTGTGTTACAGGCATGTATTCCTCTTCAGTCCCATGGAGCTGGGACCCTCATCTCCTTGATCTACTGTGGTCCCTGGATGTCCTGCTCCGTGAGGGGACCTTGACATGGGCCATGCTGTGTGAGGGATGAAGAGACAGCCAACAAGGACAGATGCCAGTCTCCCCATGCCAATAAAATGCCTGAGCCCTCAATTCTGCCTGAATCAGATTTCTTTGTGTTTTTTGGCAAGGCACTTGGCACTTTGGCAGCGGCAGCTCAATGGCTGCTTTGCAGCATCTCCGCTGCATCTCCAGACTGCACCTTAGAGGTAACAAAGTCCCGTTTTGTGTAGACAGCTGAGCTCTCCTTAGAACAGGAGTTGCAACAGTGATTCACTACCTCCACTTTTAAAATACTTACTGCTTCACTAGTACCCATAAGAACATGACAACTTAGGTTGGGGCACCTGCAAGTCTTCACAGAGGGGTGCTCTGCCAGCATCTCAAGACACCTCAAGTCAGTAACCAACAGTGCTCAACTGATCATACATACCCCAACAAAATGGTTAAATTGTCTAAACATGTGAGCTGGAGGGCATAAACACCTGAATATGCAAGACATGTTAAAATATACAAACGCATTTCAAATATGTATTCAAATACATATGTGGGCTAAAATTTAGCCATGTATGTATTTAAAATTCCAGAATTTTTGTATTTGGGAAATCCAAATGGGGACTTAATAATTCTTTCTCATCTGGTGTCAATAAAGTCAATAAAACGTCCAACAGCATAGTATAAAACACATTAAGTAGTTTCACGGTAAAGTTTGGAGGACTGATCACTCTTCATGGGTTTTCAAAACCACTCAGGCTTAGAAGATGCAGCAATTTGCAAAAGCTACTAAAAGACCCAAAGACCCACTGAAAAATAAATGGACTTACTCTCCTATATCACTTAAATGCTCATGAAAGCATAATTTTCATTGCTGCCGCAACTGCCCACACATGGAAGTCCACGGTAGAAATCCCTCAGGACAGAGCTGACTTGTATCTGAAGAGCCTCACCGAAGCCAGCTTCACCACAGGCTCACAGGCTGTGCCCATGTGCTTGGAGACCTTTTCCCTCACCAATCTGGTGGCATTTTCCCTCTTGCTGAAGTACCCCAGACAGCACGTCAAGAACTTGTCTCTATGCAAGTCTACATACAAATCTATGTAAGTTACTTGCCTCTATGTGTTAAACCTTTATCAGGAACATAAGATCAGACACTATCTTCATTTAAATGAGTCTTAAATAGCCTTCAGTCACTTGTTTCTGCCCAAAACAAATGCCGGCCCACTCTAAAGCTGGAAAACAGAATCACACAGACTCACAGAATGGCTGAGGCTGGAAGGCACCACTGGAGCTTGTCTAGTCCATACTCCCAGCTCAAGCAAGGTCAAGTAGAGCAGGTTGTCCAGGAATGCGTCGTCAGGCTTTGAATTTCAAGCTTTTGTATTGGGAAGCCCATACATAGCACTCCAGATGTGCTGAGCAGAAAGGAAGTATCATCTCCCTCGGTCTGCTGGCAACGCTCTTCCTAACACAGCCCTGGACGCTCTCGGCCTTCTGTGCTGCAGGGGCACAGTGCTGACACATGGTCAACATGGTGTCAACCAGGACCCACAGGTTCTGCAAAGCTGTTTTTCAGTCTGTCGGCCACCGATAAAGCCCATGGGCACAACTCTGCATTTCTCTTTGCCCAACTTCATTAGGTTCCTGTCAGCCCATTTCTCCAGCCTCTTGAGGTCTCTCTGAATGGCAGCATCACTCACTATTTAGTATATCAACCACTCCTCCAAATTTTGTATCATCTTTGAACTTGCTGAGGGTGCATTCAGATGTATCATTGAGGTCATTCATGAAGATTCAGTAGTGACCTCAGTATTGTCCCCTCTGACACATACCCTGAACTCCACCACCTCATGGTTGCTGCTGCCAAGGATGCGACTGATCTTCACACTACCCATCAGTTCTTCCTTTTTAAGCATCAGGTCCAGCAGATCACACGGTTTTGCTGGTTCCTTAATCACCTGTGAGACAGCTAGGGAGAGCTCTGAGATGACCACTAAGCCCAGAAAGATGATGGCTCATACCTGAGGAAGTACGTCAACAACCATGCCTGGCCAGCTCTTTCACTATGGAACAGAAATGCACCTTTTCCTAGTTGTCCTTAAGAACTACCTGTATCTGGAGATACAGACAACTACAGAAAACAGCTGCTGCTGTCCTGTTTTACAACATGGTTTTGACCGACAGCAGTGTGTGAGGATGCCACAGAGCACTGAAAATTGTGGCTGGGGAGCTCTGCTTTCTTGCATCTAGAGGAAAAGGGACTCACTAAGAGATGAACCTTCCCAGTTCCAGCACAGCCAGAGGACAGGTCAACACTGGACTGAAGGAGCTTATTTTTGTAAATGGTACAGAACTTCATAGCGTGGAAGAAAAAACATTGTTAATGTTCTTTTCAAAGGGTGGGCTAAGATTTGCTCTGAAAAGAAAACATCAAGGTGTGAAAGCCTTGCCTGAGTGCGCTTATCTCCTCGCACAGCCCGAGCTGGGAGCTGCGGTGGCTCTATGTGCTCTGTGACCCGCTGCTGTTCCAAACCGTCCACTCCGCCGACTGGAGGAGTCCTGACAGGAGCCTGTACCACCACATTGTTTCTGTTGGTTCTTGAACGTGCAGTGAGGTCTCTGACCTTCATGTTCTCCACAGTTCATGTCCAAACAGCACTTTTAATCATGCCCATCTTCTTGGAGCAAGATTCAGAAGGGAGAACGAATAGCCCAGCTTGATACTTCGCTACTCATACAGAAACAACGTCAGGCAACCAGATGAAGCTCCTTAATTTCCTGTTCAACTCCATCCCGCAAGACCAAGTAACAAGTAAAACTTGTATTGAGTGTAACAGCCACCCAGGTAAGACAGGAGGCTGAAGAAGGATGGACCACCCTTGCTTTGTACATGCAGGGAATGGTCTCAAGAGAAATGCAACAATTTATGCTCCTATGCACCTTCTGTACAAAATAACCAGATGTGGTCAGAGACCTCCCTGAGCTTTCTCCTTCCCGATTCTCAGGAGGCATCCAGGCCACCAACAAGCACCAGAGAGAGGATGAGCCTGGAAAACTGGGGTAGCTTCCCAAGTTGGTTCATTGGGTGAGACAGTTTGACCTGCTATGCTAAAACATAAAGAAACACAGTTAATTTAGCTTTAAAGTTGCTGATGTGTTTTCCTTACCAAAAAGTTATCACCAGAGAAAGTTATAACTGAGGATACACTTACAACAATATAAAAGCATCACCTGTTACTACACCAAACCAGCTGAATGCACTGCTTATCTGACATCCAGCTTAAAAGCTCTACACTCCCCACAACCTGAAACATACTTTTTAGTTGAATATTCTTAATTAAAAGTAATCTAAATTTGTGCTCAGAATAAACCTCCTGTTAGGTGATGTATTCCCAGTTGAGCTAAATTGCAATATAATCACACATCAAAACCAGTTCTTGGTTAAGCACTCTCAAATTGTTTATAATACAATACCTTTCCCTGCAGAGGTAAGAAACACACAGTTTATTGCAACAACACAGAGAACAATGTAGTCACAGATAAACTGATCTATGGATAATCTTCCTTCTAGTCATGAACTCCATCACTCCTGCTCCTCTGATTTTCATCTTCAGCTGGAAAAACAGCTGTTCAATCAGACAACAGACATCTTGAGAAAGGTTTTCATTTGCAAAACTGCTAGCACATGCCTTCTTGTAGTTGCATCCGTTTTAATAATGAAAATCCATATCAAAACATTTTATTTGGCTAATAACTCATTGTGTAGTAGGGTATCCAATTGCTGGAGGTCAGAGAAAACACTCATTTAATGCCTCTCAGTTGACAGTAATAGGTCACAGGGATACTATTATGGCAATGTTGTGGTATTACTGCCAGTGTGTATCCCTGAGCACGACAGCTGTATGTGAAGCTGCAATGAGAGTAGGTGGGCTCTGTAGAGCACCCAGCACAGTGAAAATTCAGGACAGAGCTTCTAAGACAACACAAGTACAAATAATAGTGTATATCTGACTAATAATAAAAAAACAACTGTACATCTCTGACCTTTGCCATATTAGTTTTATACTTTCTGAACATGGCAACACATCTACACACTGCAGTTTACTCAGACATAATTAAAAAAGACATAGGAAGGTTAAATGTTGAAATTTTATTAAAGAACGATACTGAAGGAATCAGATCATCGATTGTGACAATAGCATGTCTAGGATAATTACAGAAAAGCTGGTGTGAACTAAACGTGCTTTAAATACACCAAAGTGTTCCCACTCCAACAGCCATGTAGAAACACCTGCTTTCCAAGCACAACTTAAAGAAGCTTTAGGGCTACTCTAAGCTATGCCTTGGTTCTTGCACCTTCAGGCCTGGAAGGTCTGAACGGCTCAGCAGAAGAACGTGTCATTGGTCTGCACTCCATTCACCTCCACGACAGGCACAGTTCAAGAAAAGCTTTTCAATCTTCTGAAGACCCTGAAGAAGTGGTGATACTGCTCGTCCACTTGTTTGCGTCAAATGAGATGTGGAAAACAGCTTTCCTATCTAGAAAGGAAGAAAAGGACACGTTAAAAAGAACTAGAGGTTTTGTTTTGTTCATAAACTAGTATCATTATTAATGTAGCAATTAATATCTTAAGGACTTCATGAAAACTCAAGAGTGTCTTTAAACAGTCTCACGGGAGGAAAAGGGAGTAACGCAGTCTGAACAGAAATTGTGCTGCAGCCACTTTAACAAACTGATCTCCATGAGATGAGTGACTGCAGGACACAGAACCACATCATGGTGTAATCATCACAAAACACAGGTTTGCCTTATTGTCCCCAAAGGGCAGCGAGCAAAGAGGCCTCTTGGTTGTGTTACACACTCGACACAGGCACCGGAGTCAGAGCGTTCTGCTTTCCAAAGTGTAGGTTGTAATTCAGTAAGCAATTCAATACCCAAGCATTACCAATCCTAAAATGAAAATTCCTATTTGCCTATATCATATCATTTGCCTATAGCATATCATTCCCTAAGCTGACCGAAGAGATGGTAAAGAAAAGAAAAATACTCATAAAAGCGTGGAAAATGTAGATATGACTTTCATTCTATCAGTCTTAAAACTACACTGGTGGTTATATATTTTTTAAAGTATTTAAATATAATTTGGTCTAGAAACAGAACTTAGCACTTGCCCTAGCTGTGGAACAACTGGAAGGTGACTACAAAAAAACAAACCAAAACCAAACAGATTTTGCAGCTGGCCCAGTGTGTTCCAAAGAGGTCCCGGCACACACAGAGCAGGTACAAACAAGTTCGCGCTGTTTGGGAACCTGTTCTGCAGTCAGGTTGAAATTACATTTAAGTCCCAGTGCTGGCAACAGAGCAGGTGCTGTTCTGGATGCTACGAGAGCAGCTCTTTGCCACAAAGAGGGTGCTTTGTACCTAGGACAGAGATTGTCCTTGTCCTCCCCAGACACAGAAAGTTCCTGACAGGGCTGCAAAGACTGAGCAGGACTGAGAAGTAAGAGAACGGTGATGTAAAAGACGTTCCTCCCTTCAATCAGAATTCATGGTGGATTTGGGTAGAGCAGGCAAGGAGTACTAGTTAATCTGGCCTCAAATCTCGTGTTCTTCAGAAACAGGAGAGAGAAAAAACCAAAAAGTAGTTTAAACAACTCCGAAGCCTGTCACTTGGTTGTGATGTCAAGATCTAGAGGACTGGGTGACATTTCAGTGCTGATGCTGCAATAAGCAGCAAACTCTTCAAGGATTAATCACAGAATCACAGACTGGCTGGAGTTGGAAGGGAACTCTGGAGATCATCCAGTCCAACCCACCTGCTAATCTGTATTTTTATTTATTCTCTTCCTGAATGCCTGTTATTTTACTCCTCTCCCCTTCAACAAAGGGAATGCAGCAAGTTTATTAGAGATGCTGCTGCATTTTGGCTTGCTTCACATCATCTGTTTCTGCTCTACAAAGGCAAGGCAGCACAAAGAACTTCTTGGCTCACCTTGATTCTCATGACCTGCCTTCTTGGCAGTTGGGTTTTTTCTTCCTTTTTAAGGGAATGAGACATCATTTTGATCCCTATTGGCTCCTTCCTAGGAATTCTGGAGCACCTCTGTGGAAAGAAGTAAAATATTTCACTTTGATTATACAGAAATCAATAGCATTCCAAATACATACACAACTGCATTCATACTGTGTATTAAACAATTACTGACAAAAGCACTGGAAAATCATTTTCTTTCTAGAATACTGTGAACATCAGGTGTATTTACAAGCACACTGTTTAGAAAGTGGAATTTGCAGGTGATCCTTATTAACGAATTTCAGCTGTAATCAATAATTATGACTGTCTGTACTGTAAAGCTTTCAAATCCAGGCTGCCCTAGCACAGCAGGACTGTAATGTCACTTCTATGTTTGTATAACGACAACATTTACAAGAAAAGAAAGCGCTACTTACAGAGATGCTGTCCGGTAGCAAAGAAGAAGGATCTGCAGCCAATCCTCCGCAGGTGCAGGTCGGCTTCCTCTCTTCACTTGACTTTCGTAAAAGACCTTTAATTTGCAAGTGCTCTATTTACAGCCTTGGGTGTTTGGACCAACATGCCTCAAACTGATATCGATTTAAGCCACCTGATTTTATTTCTCTTTACTGTGGCTGGCTGTCGTGAGCCCACATGTCTATACGGTTGCTCAAATTTGATTTAACATTAGCAGATGATTTTAGAGAACTCTGGTTTATGGGAACAAGTCTCCCTGAGTAGTTACAGGATGGAACCAATGTTAAATAGGTATGTTTTAGAGACCAAATGCTGAACTGGTCTCCTTCAATGAGCAAAAGTACTGACCGACAGCGTGACCTGGTGAAGTGTCATCAAAAGACTTGATAGAATAAATGGAAATTTTAATACAATCTGTGCACCACCTCCAACATCTATATGAAAGCCTTCCAGAGAACAGGTCTTCTGAGTCAAAGGACACGTGGGTAACTTCAAAGCAGCTCTGATTTTCGCTCTGAAAAATACTGATGCTCCTTTTCAACAACAGTGCCAGAAGCCTGAAAAATAATGATGGATTCAAAATGCCATTTGTTAGAACAAAAGTCTTTGGATGTGGAGATGTTCTGTACCTGAGAAATCAGAGAAAGAACATTTTAAAAACTATTTAACAGCCAAACAGCACAAAGATTACAAGCGTACCATGTTGCGAGTACATGTGCTCTCTGTCCAGCTGCTCGTTACACTGATACTTCATAAATTGGCTTTGCTGGCCTCAGCATTTCCATAGAAAACAAGCATGAGAAAAGTGGTAAAATAAGAAAGGAGACAGAAAGCAAGATAAAACGCAGAGGAAATAAGAATGAATCGAGGATAAAAGACTACCGAGTTCTGGCAATGTGCTGGGTGAAGGTACCAGGTTCAGGCCACACTTGGTTTTCAGCCAGCATGCACTGTGCCTGTACAAGTCAAACAAGCGGGTTGGAAGCGATTATTATTATAGAAAGTCAGCCTAGAAAAGTGGATAGAGCAATACAAATGTCAAAAAAAGGAGCAACAACTGGCTCTTTGTTCCTCTTTGTCCCCTCCCTCCACACAGAACATCGTGATTGTCATCAAACAAATCCAATAGGATAAAAGAACGTTTAGTCGGCAATGTTTGCAGAGCGACTGGAAACACTTGGAAGTCTTTGATAATAAAGAACTATCTGACCAGGTAAAAAAAATGCCAAATCTACTTACCAGATTCTCTAGTACTGAGGTGTCTGTGTATAAATTGGTGCCTAACACACACTCAGCGTTTAGATGATTCATCTAGTAAGCCCTTACAGAAACCTTGTATATTCTTGCATTTTAAAAAAGGTAGTAATAAGAGGTGGTACTTCAAAAGTGTGATAGAAAAGAGAATTTTATGAGCTGAGTACCTTGTAACAGCTCAGAACTGCCACAAGTAGTTACCCCAATTTGCTCTTAAGTTCTAGGAATTAAAATTCTGTCTGTTTGGCAATGGTAAAGAATCACAGAACACCTCGGATTGAAAGGCACGTCTGGAGGTCAAGTCTGCAATGTCTGCTTCAAACAGGGCTCATCGCAAAACTACAGCGGGTTGCTCAGGGCATCAACCAGCCCAGCGCTGAATGCGCTGCTGCTGAAGAATTATCTTCCTTCTGCCCAGGCGGGGTTTTCCTTGTTGCGGCTTGTGCCCATTGCCCTTCACTCCTTCCTCTGTTCACCTCCAAGCAGAGTGCGGCTCTGTCCTCCCTGTAATATCCCCTCAGATGCTTCCTCCCCATCCTCCTCCTCCTCGCTAGGCTGAACGAGCCCAGTTCCCGTGTTCCTCCTTGCTCCAAGCCCCTATCACCCCTGTGCTCCTGCACTGGACTCTTCCCAGTTTGCTGGCACACCTGGAGGCCCCAAACACCACACTCCATTCTTGTTAAAACCAAAACATCAGTGGTTTCAGCCATGTGCTACAGACAAAAGTGAAGGTGGCTTTGCAAAGAGATCCCGCTAAGGAACAGGAAAATCTTTCTGCACGAAAATAGTGAAAAAGAGCAGGAAGAAAAAAAAAAAGGCAAAGAGAATGACAGGCAGAAACTAACAGGTTTGAAGAAATAAAACTCTACCCAGAATGTAGACACACAATAGTGTTGCTGTGGTTTTATGATCCCGATGTGCATCTTGCAGTGGAAAGGGCAGCACCCTTCATCCTGCCCCCCATGTCTACCTGCTCTTCCAACTGAGCCCAAGAGCTGGGGCAGCTCTAAGGTAAACCAGATCAGGAGAAAGGAAGAGAAAGACAATATTTGGCTATATCTGTTCCCCATCTGGTTCACACTGTGCCCACTTCAACCTTCCCTTGGTTCAAAGGGGAAGAAATAGAAAGAGGCGCTGGGAGAAACCTGCCAGTGATGGGCATCATCCCTTGTGCTCCGTTTAAACTGAGCGGAGACCTAAAGCATCTGACTGCGGACTCAGAGCACTAGTCTGCAAAGTTTCAGAAGCTGAGAATTAAAAGCATGGTACTTGAATATTGTTTCTCATTCAAGGTCAAATTATCTATCCCTCTAAGATCCAGGAATCTGAACAGGGAAATCCATACCCCTATTCCATAAGACAGTCTGTAGAACAAGAACCTGTTCTAGGTAGACACAGTCCATAAAATATAACAACATTGCTCAGTATCTGTGGATTTTTTGAGAAGAAACCTTTCATATTGTATCTTTAATGTCCTTCTAAGGTATTCAAAACAAGTAAGCAGGTTTAAGTACTCAGACATGACAGCAAAGGCAACGAGTACAGAAGCATAGGACATCCTCCAGAAGACACCCGAGATGGACCAAATGGACACAGGCAAGGTCAGTGATCTAAATGGGACACACTCCAAGCAGGAGCAATGCTGCAGCAAAAAATCTGGAGGTGCCTTGGCAATTTTAAGAACTTTGTAATCATAGTAGGAATAAACAGAGTACCAGGACATTCAGGTTCAAGCTCAAATTAATTTGACGCACCTGATTTCTTAACAAGAACAGCCCAAGCTGGGACAGGAGTGGCTCTCAAAGCTTGGCTAAACGCCTGTGTTTGTGCAACCGAATTCCACTGGCGAGAGAATCCTGTCTTCAGGAACAGGAATACAAGCGGCAAGAGAATCAAGGTTGGTGATATTAATACTGCCAGGATAGAAAACAGTTAACCTCCAGTGAAGATATCACTCTGAACGCACTGTCCAGCAGATTAAACATCAGCTCAAAGCTACGCATGTCCCCCACCAGTAGGTACAACAGGCTGGCTCTCAGGAAGACTATCCTCCAAAATTAGCTACTCTAATCAAAACTTTCTCCTTGAAGACCTTGCTGAGCAATCGGGCAGCTCCAGCAGTATTTGGCTGTCCTGAAAAACCTGCACAGGTTCCTGAACATATGTGATGGCCAGATGGCAGCTGCAGGAGCGCTGGCTCTGTTAGCCAGGCAGATGCCCCCTGAAACAATGCTAGTCCTTGTGCTGGAACCACAGAGAAAAACCTGCCCCATTCCTCTCCTCTGTGGCTGACAGAAGCCTTCCCAGAAGGTGCTTCAGGTGTTTTTTCCTCCAGTGATTCTTCAGAAGCTCCTGCACTGATCTGGCATTGAAAGCGACTACTGAGGTGTCACCTCCTGCACCAGTTCTGGCAGTGCCTGCAAACGCTGCCGCTCTTTTTGGTTGGCTTTTCGTCAGAAGGCCTGAACAAGTAGCTTTCCAAAGAAGCCTCCAGAGAAACCCACTGGGATCAATGGGGACATATTTGTTGTAACAATTACAATATTTGTTTACTTGCGTTTCTTGCCAATATCTGAGGAGCAGTCCCAGTGTTAATCCTGCACTTACACACAGAACTTGATACAGGTGCGAAGCTGCACAGTGTGGGACAGCACATGCAACAGGGGACACTGAAAAATGAATCCTGTGAACTGTGAGGAGATGGGATGTGATAGAAAGATGAGTTACACTAGGGTCACCGCGGGAATAACTCCTCAGCTGGAGGTGTTTCCTGACAAAGCTGAAGCAGCTGCTCCCCCTGAGAACACCAGACAGGCAGCAATGACAGGGAGGCCCTTGGAGCTCAACCCTGGCCACAACGAAAGAAAAATTCTGGTGATTGCTGGCAGGGCATGGATACCTCAGAACCCATCAGCAAGGTTCTTTAAATGTCTTCCCTAAATCATTACTGCTCCACTTTAAGCCTTTTACTACCACATCAGTGCATTTCTTGACCAACACGGTGTCTGGAAGACAAATGCTTTGGAAAGCAATCCAGACGGCAGAGGACGCTGACAGATGGTGTCACCGTGGCAGGTGGGACAGCCCAGCAGTGGCAGTCCACAGAATCCCAGAATGTCAGGGTTGGAAGGGACCTAGAAAGCTCATCCAGTGCAATCACCCCATGGAGCAGGAACACCCAGCTGAGGTTCCACAGGAAGGTGTCCAGGCGGGTTTGAATGTCTGCAGAGAAGGAGACTTCACAACCTCCCTGGGCAGCCTGGGCCAGGCTCTGCCACCCTCACCATCAAGAAGTTTCTTCTCATATTTAAGTGGAATCTCCTGTGTTCCAGTTTGTACCCATTACTCCTTGTCCTGTCACTGGTTGTCACTGAGAAGAGCCTGGCTCCATCCTCCTGACACTCCCCCTTTCCATATTGATCCCCATGAATGAGTCACCCCTCAGTCTCCTCTTCTCCAGCTCCAGAGCCCCAGCTCCCTCAGCCTTTCCTCACACAGGAGATGCTCCACTCCCTTCAGCATCTTGGTGGCTGCGCTGGACTCTCTCCAGCAGTTCCCTGTCCTTCTGGAACTGAGGGGCCACAACTGGACACAATATCCCAGGTGTGGTCTCCCCAGGGCAGAGCAGAGGGACAGGAGAACCTCTCTGACCTACTGACCACCCCCTTCTAATCCACCCCAGGTACCATTGGCCTTCCTGGCCACAAGGGCCCAGTGCTGGCTCATGGTCACCCTGCTGTCCCCAGGACCCCCAGGTCCCTTTCCCGTACGCTGCTCTCTAATAGGTCATTCCTCAACTTATACTGGAACCTGGGGTTGTTCCTGCCCAGATTCAAGACTCTGCATTTGCCCTTGTTCTATTTCATTATATTTTTTTCCTGCCCAGCTCTCCAGCCTGTCCAGGTCTCTGGATGGCAGCACAGCTTCCAGTGTCAGCCACTCCTCCCAGCTTGGCGTCATCAGCAAACTTGCTGACAGTCACTCTATTCCCTCATCCAAGTTGTTGATCAATATATTGAATAATACAGCCCCAGCACTGACCCCTGAGGCACTGCACTGGATCCAGGCCTCAACTGGACTCTGCCCCATTGACCACGACTCTCTGGCTTCTTCCCTTCAGCCAGTTCTTAGTCCACCTCACTACCCGATCATCCAGCGTCACCAGCCCTGGTCAGACACTGGCACGGGTCCCCGCGGAGATGACAGAGCACATATTGCCACGACCAACAGAGGAATATGGAGAATAGCTTTATGCAGCTCTATCTATATAAAGCTAATATCTGCAGTGGGCTGGCAGACACCACATGTTTAGCGGTATGGTGTTGACAACGTGCATAGCTGCAATGGTCTTCTACTTTAAAGGACCATGAAGAAGATTTGCCTGGGATTGTTATTGATACTGCTCACAGTGTTAAACTGGAGATCAAAATTTACTCCCTGTAATTAACCTGGATTAAATTGAGTTGTCAGAGGGCTGTAAGGGCAGACACGTGTAATGTGGATAATTAAACTGACAGAACTTACTTCAGCGACTCAAGATTCCTTTTCAACCTGTTGTTGGAGATACACATATATATAATTACTATTTTCATATAAAGCCTAGAAAATATTTGATTTGGCCATTTAGTAATGGATTCCATGCAGCACCTCTGTGCTCGCTCCAAGTGAGATAAGACACTGAGGCAGCCAAGGAGAGAGATCCCAGCAGGGTCAAGTCCGTTCACCCTCTTTCGGGCACAGGCTTTGCTGCCTACGGTGAGCAACGTCTGTCAGCGGCTGTGAGCCTTGAGACAGGCAGTTCATAGCTTGCTTTGCTGCTCCTACAGCACATGTCAAGTATCAAAGGCCCAAGACTTGGAGAAAGTAGAAAGTCTGTTCCAGGAGTTCAGCTCCCTGCCTGGTTTTGCACATCCTCACCATAATGTTATCTAAATTAACCTTCCACAGCTTGCTTATGGGAATGTCAGAGAAGGCAGTACAATTAAGATGATAAATCAGCAATCACAAATTGAAGGTAGAGTATTACTCAGCTCAAGGAATTGCATGAGAGTGGAACTGGAACTAATATCCAGGGGAAGCAAACTTTGCATTCACTTTGAAAGCCTGTGCAGGATGATTCTTCACAGCATAAAATAACAGTGCTGGTGCACCTGCCTTTGTTACCATAGTCTCAGAAAGACAATCAGCAGCATCAGTTACTATGATTATACCAATAATTTTAAGGGACATGGCTGTCCACAAGGGGCAAAAGCAGTGTAACAACGGTCATGCACAATGAAATGAGTAGATCAGTCCCAACTAACCCTCCACCAGCTGGTGGGTGACAGCTGCACCCAAGCACGGACTTAGCGAAACTCTCCAGGGGCCACACCACAGCAAGACACACAGAGACCAACAAAAGCAAAGCTGCAGATCACACCGGTTTGTAACAAAATTATATGGACTCTGAGGACCTACGGTGCCAGTTACAGCATCCTGCTCTGTTGACCAGAGATTTATCTTTACAATCACTGCAAGGCTAAGAGAGCTTTGAGGCAGACTCTTCAAATTTTCCCTCCAACCAATACACGTTCTTGTCAGGAGTGGAACGTTTGACATGCTGATATTCTGTGGGTTGATATAAGGATACTGTTGTTACTTCATGGCTATTTTAAGACTTACACAGTCACGGAATGGATGCTGAATGGCCAGAGCAGTTCCTTTTTGCATCTGAATAAACGCGAGTTTTGTTATTGATCTACTGTAGGGTATTTTTGTTCTTTCATTCAGACACTTCTTCAGTTCCAGACGGAACAATCCCATTGCCCCAAAACACACGTCATAAAGACAAGCAAAGACCATATTTGAAGAAATACCTCCTGTTAAAAAGACAGTATTGCCCTTGCTAACATCTTCTTGCCAATGAAAACCAGCAGTGCAGGAAACTTCTGACCAAGAAGAAACTCTTTAAGACCTGGTAGAGGTGAGAATCTGGATCTAGTGACACAGAAGGAAAATTCATCCTAAAAAGTCCTGGATCACCCAGTGAGGGAACAGGACATCTTCACATACGCAAACCAAGGCTAAGAACATGGGCAAAACCAAATTCCTCACATTTAACATTCACATGGATAATGCTCTGACTACAGGTTACCCCCTCATCCTCAATACCTGAAATTCCCTTTCGAACATCAGTGCTTCCCGCAGGTGGAGGGGACAAATATGACCCTGCCACTCCCAACATCCTCGTTGGCGACTTTTTTAGAAGAGTTTTCAAACGAGTGTGCCAGCTGGTTCTTTGAAAACAAATACACAAACGACATTTATCCTCTGGAATGGAAATCTCAACTCTTCTATCAATTTTCACACACATCGGCTCCTCACATACCAATTACATGCGCTCGGAGGACACTACTCATGACACTCAGCACACCAGAGAAACACGTTATGTTTTTGAAAGAACCACATGGAAAGTGCTTTTATAAAGTAAGAGATGCTCTATTCATTGTATACACTGCTCTCAAACACCATCCTAAAAACTATTAAAAAAAAAAAGTGATAATATATGTTAGAACATCCTGGCCAGTGGAGAATTTTCCCCAGAGTCATCCCTGCCAGTCTTTAAGCTGTCTCCCAATCTTGCTTAAGCTTGTCATCAGAGGAAGCTTTTTGTGAGGAAAAAAGAGGAAAAACCAAGCACATGTTGTCAAACCCTCCCCTTCCACCTTCCCGTAAGGACCTTCTATCCCAGAGCCAGCACTCGCAGGTCTCACACCTGGGAAGTCACATCCTGTGCATGAACGACCCTCACACCCCAGAGATGGGAGGAAATAACTCCCGAGAGCAGACTGAACCCGCACAGATCGCTAGTGAAGGGCAAACACACCGAACTGCTGCAGAGGCAGCTCTGGCAAGGTCGGCGCTCAGTCCGATTGTCAATCCCGATCCTCAGGGAAACCCACAAACTGCCCTCCAGCCACAAACCAAGAAATAAAAATCCGTGACACTTCCAGACAGCAACTGTGCTGCTCTGCCACACCGTAACCCCACAACCCACGGGCTGTCACCTCTCTCTTTCTCTGCCTACATCTCATCCGGGCATTTAAACATGCCAGGAAACATCACTTCTCTTCCCCTGAGAAGACAAGTATCACATCATTCCTGTTTCCCTACAAATCAGCATTCCCATGCTGAACTTGCCAGCTCCATTTCCTTTCAAATAGGACTTGATGGATACAGACTCAAAACTCCCAGGGATTTTCTCATTTCCATTCCATTTGGAAAGCAAGCTGGCACTTTTAGCTCAGGCCTGAAGGTGGCTTGCATGCCTGAAAGCTTTTCTACTTTTCAGACTGTGCGCTCTAATGAAAGACATCACCTCTGCATGCATCCTTAGACATCACGGCCACAACAATGCTCCTGTGTTTCTAGATACTTTAAAAAAATCAAGCCATATCTACATTCAAAATAAACTTCCAATCCTTAGAAAATGTTTCAAAACCTGATTTTGAATCCTCAAAAGTTTAAAGACACATTGCGCCTCCTAAACCACTAAGGTTAGAGGAAATTTGAGTGATATCTTACAGGGCCACTGTAAAATTCTAGTTTTCCAACTTAAACTGTTCACAAGTCATCACTATTCTCAAGTAAAGATTTGAAAATAGATGAGAAAGTGCTCATTGCCATTAGAGAGCAAGATAAAGCTAGAAAGACACAGAAACTGCTTAATATCACAAAAACATTAGTCTTCCCTAACAAATCAGCCAGTCCCAGTGTCTGATGGGAGGAACTGGGACCACACTCAGACTGTGGGAAAACAAATATTGATCCAAACAACTTGACGTTCAAAGGTCTTCACTCTCTCAACTTCCTGTTCGCCGTTACAACTCCATTGGCCCTTGGTAAGCGTTCCAGGAGATCCAGGTCTCACTTCTCAACTCTCTGTTGCTCACCCTTGCCCCCCAGAGCTGTGGTTTCTGTAGCAACTATGGTGCAAATCTTGAGAGAAGGAAAAAGTCAGCAGACACACACTTGTGTCCACACCTCAACATTCACACCCGTGCACAGAGGCATGCGGAGTCACAAACCTACTGACAAAATTATTGACCCATTGAAGATATAATCCACGTTTGAGAAAACATTTGAACCACTGTATGGGAGGTGAAAGCTCCACCACCCAAATATTTTCTAGGTGAAAGCCTGTCAATGCATCTACATTCAACTCATCCTTGTTCTGAAAAATGACCTGCGCTCTTACCATCGTGATTAGAATTTCCCAGGGTCCAGGGCTCATCGGAATCAAAGTGAGTATCTCCTCCTATTCCTGGTCCAGGAAAGTAAGCGTGAGCTAGGAATCCACCTTCTCCATCAAACGGAGAACTGTCTCCATGGAAACCAGAAGCAAAAAATATCATAATATCTGCCTCCTTTCTGTCATTTTTAATTTCGTGGTAGGGGACCTCTTCAAAGGTCAGCGGTGTCACCCTCTGCCAAACGTCAAACGCCTGTCGGATGGCTCTCCTCGTATCGACCTCTCCAACCTTGGGGGTATAGTTGTGTACGCTGTGCGGATGAGAAAGAAGTGTCCTTTAAACTTGCAGAACACATTGAAGATTTCTTACTATAATTCCAGTACACAGCCACATCTACACGGTTTCCATTTCCAAAGGGTCTTTCTTTTTTGCAGCTACTACTTTGTGCACGCAAAGTTTTGCCATTACAAATAAAGTTACAAACAAAACTACGTTTTGCATTTACTAACAAGAATCTTCCCAATGCTTTGGTTAATCTTGCATCCCTGCCTAAAAACCTGAGAACCTTTCAGTCCTGGTGTAGACAGCTAAACAAGGTGGTTTAAAAATGTAAATCACTTTGGATTTTGTCTGAAATCATTGTGCTAAAATGGAACCCAGCACACATCTTTACTCATCATTCATTTTCTCATTGAGAATAGACTCTTCAGTTACTCCAGTGCTCTCAAAGTGTTTCCCCCCAGCATGTTCTGAGCATCTAAAGGCTCACGCAGCCATTGGAGCAAAAAGTACTTACTTACAACATTTGCTTACCAGACAAATACAGAACCTTTTTTCCCCCCCCAAAAAAAGGCGCATGGAGGGGTCTATACCTGTAGGTTATATGCTTCTGCCTCCACTTCTGTCCAGTTAGTGCATACCGCTTTTTCCTCCGGCTATGGCGTAGGTGGGGATGATCTGGAACTCCACATCGAGGCTTCTTCATCCACCTGGAAGGGAAGGAAAGAGTTTGGAAACAAACAGTCTGGAAAAAGAGATTCCAAAGAACTCGGGGTGGCTGGAAGGGCTCCGAAGGACGGTCAGTGCAGACACCAAGAAGGGCTCAGTATCCCCTCTCTTGGGTTCACCCTCTATGCACAGAGCTGCACATCCACCTCTGCTGACAATCCACACCCCAGTACACCCCAAATAATTCATTTTTCTTTGTGGAAACACAGGCACCAGATCATGTAGACCTCACGCTTGTCAAGAGCTTAGTGACAATAATGCCACAAGAGAGGCCCAGATCAAAACCGCACACGCGTGTGCAGTGGGATGGATCAAACTCTGCCATCACCTGCTCTATCCACTCTCCATTGTTAAAGTGCTCCTGTGCCAGCAAAACAACCTCCAATTTGTAACTTGCTAGATAAGACCGAAAATGAGCAACCACGACCCTCCCAGGTAGCAACAAAGGCTTACACCTGTAATAACCAGAACAGACCACTCCAATCTGTGGGTCACAGTCACCAAGTTCTGTTAGGTCCTCCCCATAAGCCTTGACTCTTTTCATGTCCCTCGTCACGTAGGAACCTTTTGTCTCTATGGCCAGGTGACCTGGAAGAGCAAAGGCTGCTGTCCCTTGCACAGGACCCAGCTCCGACCATCAGAGAAGACAGGTCTCCTCCCCAACCTCCTTCTTCTCCAGTCTCAACAGATCTTTGCCTGTTTCTTGCACCAGGTTGAAGGTGCTCAAGCACTGGCACAGGTAGAGTCTTCATCCTTGGAGGTATCCCAAACCCAACTGGACGTGGTCCTGGGCAACCTGCTCCAGCTGTCCCTGTTTGAGGAGGAGGTTGCAGTAGATGGTCTCAAGAAGTCCTTTTCTGATATAAATCATTATCTGACAAGGAGAAATCGACTGTACCCCAGAACACTATCCATCTCGCTGGTGCTGGCACACTCCAGAGAAGTCAGAAGCAGCTTATGGAGCAAGGAATCTGCCCATGTGGCAGCGGGGGAGAGAGGAGACAGGGACAGGAACACAGAAACTACAGGTACTGCTCTCCAAAGGTCCCAGCACAGCAGATTTCTACCCCAGCCACATTCTTTAGGATTTTGCAGTGCAGCCCAGGACAGAAGACCAGCACCCAGGAATAATGCAAGTGGTGTCTGGCCACAGCCTCCTGAGCACAGTGGCCCTCGGCCCAGCTTGGGCTGCTGCTGGGGACGTGGCCCTGGCATTCGTCAGGGGTTTTGCACGTTTGGTCTGACAGCAAGGGCAAGTATCCACTGTGACACAAGGCCTTGAGAACACACTGCAGGACATGAGATACGGAACACGCCACTGCCTGGGCACACACAAGAAGAGCATCGTAGCCAATCCTGGCAGATTTCACAGAGTCACAGAATGGTTGAGGTTGGAAGGGACCTCTGGAGATCATCTAGTCCAGCCATAGGAGGAGACTTCACAACCTCTCTGGGCAGCCTCTTCCAGTGCTCTGTCACCTCTCCTCTGTCACTGGGCACCACTGAAAGCAGTCTGGTCCATCCTCTGACACCCACCCTGAGATATTTATAAACACTGATGAGATCCCCTCTCAGCTTCTCTTCTCAAGCTGAACAGACACGGCTCTCTCCTCATAAGAAAAGTGCTCTAGGCCCCTAATCACAGTATCACAATATCACAGTATCACATAGCCCACCACTTGACTACCCAGTTCTCTCCCCTCTCCTCAGCAGGGCTTCCCCACATCCCCAGCCACCTAGGGACAAGTTTTGGCCTCCCAATGCAGACATTCCCCCATCAGCTGCAGCCAGCCAGTGATAAGCAGTCCATATGTGCCCACATGCTTGAGCCTAAGCAATATACATCTCATCTACCAGAAATATTAGCCCCACACCTTCAGGATGGGAGCCTCTTCCCACCCGCAGGAGACGGTTTTCAAGACTTCTTTTCAGAACACCTTTTAAATAAAAACCAGACAGACACTTTGCCTCATCCAGCCTCACAAGGACCTTCTTTCACAGCACACACCGTTCGGGAAGCGGAGCAGCCGACCTCTCCTTAGGTCACTTCCTACATCTAAAACCTGCGCGGGCTTACAAAGTGCACTCACCTGTCATCTGCTCCCCACCACGAACGGAGCAAATGAGACTTGCTACACACATAGAACCGAACATAACAGGAACCCAAGCTGGGTACATAAAGCCAGCACACATCTTCCCCTCTTACATCACCTTGCAGTTATCGGTACGGTACGTCTTTCAGAAACGTAAGGAAATGTCTTGCCCACACAACTGCTGCCACCTTCAAAGAGAAGCAACACATCTGAGGTTTGCTTTCAGAAAATCCATAATAACTCAACCCCAATACACTGTGTTTTTCCAAGTGTCCTTTATTTGTGTTCTTTCGCATTGCTTCTGCCACTCTGCTAGAGAGATGTTCGGCTTAACGTAGCCTAGATATTTCTGAGTATTTTTTAAAAAATTCCAGTCACGTGATACGGCACCGAGTTTTCATAGCATAACACGATACAAACCACAGTGTGAATGAGGTTTTCATCTCCTGAGCTACGTGAGAGCTCCAGTACTCTGAACACCATCAGGCCCTGATCACAGTCAGAAAATCACCTTCTGTTCTACCTTTACTGGTTATCATCTAGAAGGCAAAAAGTAAGAGGAGAGTGTTACCAAACCATGGTGGATGTGTGGGACGGGACAGCAGGACTTTCCCGGGCAGTGCCAGCTCTGCTGAGACACCAGCAACACACCCTCGAGCCCCTCACCCCCCAGGCCCGCTTGAGGGACGGACACCGGCTGCCCCACGCCCAACAGGCTGCGGGAGATCAGCCCCACAGGGGCTGTCGGAGCCAACCAGAACTGCACAGAGACCCAGCCAAGAGTTCATTCCCTCAAAGACAGCCAAGTTCCCTGCCCATGCCGGCCCCGTCCCATGGCGGAGCTGCAACGCCAGCACCCTGGCCTTCAGGGGCTTCTTCAGCCAAAGCTGCCAAGGTATCGGTGTTTGCAGAGCTGCCGACAGATTCACGCTATGCACAGCTGCCTAACTCCTCTTTCAACCCCGTAACACCTGGGCCTGTCTGAACCCCCATATTCTACCACAGTTTGCTCCAGAGCTCGGCTACACACATTCCGAAACAGACCCGGCAATAAAGCCCAACTACCTGGGTAGAGCCAGTACCCGAGTTGTGCTCCTGAGCTCAAGTAAGGCTGGGAATGTTTTCCTGTATCAGTTCCCTGATTCAACGTACTTCCCAGACATAGGGAACCCAGTCTAACCTCATGGGCCAGGTACAAGACCAGCCATCTCTTATTTTCTCAGCAGGGCAGATCTACGGCAAAATAATCACAAAGCTGTAGCTTGCTGCTGTTGATCTTCTTCAGCTGAGCTTTCGGACAGCCATTCTCTACTGAGCACTTTGGATAACCCCTTCTGTGCTCCAGGGGATTTATAAAAACACATCACATCAGAAACAACCGCAAAAGACAATTACTCGACGCACAATTCAGATACTTATGGTTTCCTTCCCCCACCCCGCAGCCTTTTTTTTAATTAGCACGAGAATAACACAAGTTTATACTTGGCATTAGCAGGAGGACCATGAGCCAGCACTGGGCCCTTGTGGCCAGGAAGGCCAATGGTACCTGGGGTGGGTTAGAAGGGGGTGGTCAGTAGGTCAGAGAGGTTCTCCTGCCCCTCTACTCTGCCCTGGGGAGACCACACCTGGAATATTGTGTCCAGTTGTTGCCCCTCAGTTCCAGAAGGACAGGGAACTGCTGGAGAGAGTCCAGCGCAGCCACCAGGATGCTAAAGGGAGTGGAGCATCTCCCGTGTGAGGAAAGGCTGAGGGAGCTGGGGCTCTGGAGCTGGAGAAGAGGAGACTGAGGGGGGACTCATTCATGGGGATCAATATGGAAACGGGGAGTGTCAGGAGGCTGGAGCCAGGCTCTTCTCGGTGACAACCAGTGACAGGACAAGGGGCAATGGGTGCAAACTGGAACACAGGAGGTTCCACTTAAATTTGAGAAGAAACTTCTTCCCAGTGAGGGTGCCAGAGCCTGGCCCAGGCTCCTCAGGGAGGTTGTGGAGTCTCCTTCTCTGCAGACATTCAAACCCGCCTGGACACCTTCCTGTGGAACCTCAGCTGGGTGTTCCTGCTCCGGTGGGAGGATTGCACTGGGACTGGATGAGCTTTCGAGGTCCCTTCCAATCCCTCCACAAGACTCTGTTAAATCAGGGAAGGTGTCATTCAGTCACCTACTCCTGCGCCGGTGGGAGTGGTATCTTCAAACAGTGTCATGTATCCCAAGGTCAGTAATCTTTTCAACAGACTGAAAACACAGCACAAGACACATGAGACACTCCCAACACCACTAAGACTATTTCTCGGCTCCGTCCAGGGCCATGTGATTGATTACAACAAACACAGCAGTCATCACTTTTGCTAGACATCAGTGTCCCTTCTCTCCAGCACGCTCCCAGGACCATCGCCTTGCCCAGCTGCCAAGCAAAATTACAACTCCACCCGCCAGCTGCGGGCAGGCACGAAGTTTGCCGAGGCACTGGCAGCTGCAGGACACGAGGAGGCTGTTCTACAAATTCTCCCCTGCTCTCCTTACAAGCTGGTACCTCAGGGCAGCCTCTCTGCTGAACACATTCCCACCCCACAGGTCCCAGTAAGCAATACCAACGGTGTTGTTCCTTCCCATTCCCCACTCCCACTGGCAGCCCCTGCATGGTGGCTTTCACACTCTCGGGGACTGGGGACACATGGGGAAGGAGATGAAAAACTTCAGGCTTCTATAATAAGTGTGAACAGAATATGCACAATTTGTTGCCTAACAAAGAAACCACAGAAAACAGTAACTTCGCACTCTGACTGATTCTAAAGTCACCTTACAGGGACAGAGGTTACGACACTGACAGAAGCAACGGAAAAATTCATAATTGCCATCTCAAAACTCGTACCACAGACTGAATTAACAGCTTAGCAAACGCCTGAGTAATCCACTCCCGAGCTCTCAGAGCCAGCCTGCCTGCCAGCTCTGCTCCTTTTGCTCAGCTTTCACAACCAGGGCTGGGCCGACAGCCCAGCACGGCCCAGCCACACGTGCCCCTCAACTCAAAACACAGGCTCGCTGCTAACAGCATTTAGGAGCTGTTTTTCCTTTCACGGAATTTCTGGGTAGGTACTCCTGCCATACAACACAGGGAGCTCCTGATTCAGGACAGAGGGAGGTAGAGCACAGCACACCCGCGCTGGGTTGCAGCTGAGGTTCCAAGCCTTTGGAGAGTGGAGTTTCCGAAGAGGTACCATCCAGGTCTTTCACCCACCTGCCTTTGGGTGGTCACGCACCAATCAAGCCCTGCCCTTACACAAACTCCGTAAAATGTGGGCAACACCTTCATTTCCACCAGAAAAATCCTTTTACTTACTAAAGCAGGGACTCCCAAATGCAGTTTGCTCCCACCGCCCACAGGGCAGCAGGCCCTAACTTCCAAACTAGCCCCCCAGTGCCATGGCCCCTTCTTCCCCCAGCCCCTTCCAACTCACACGCATCCCACCTGCAAGCTTCTGCACACAACCGCACATACACAACCTTGCTCTCTGGTTCTGCTTCAGCATTCACTTACAAACTGTGCTGCTAAGGGCAAAGAGATCCCAGATGGAAAATCCCCACCTTTAAAAAGCATTTCATTTGCAACTCATTTGGAAAACAAACAAACAGGATTTTCTCTGTCCCTCAATGGAGAGCAAGGGGCTTGTCCTGTGAGCTGAATGAGTGTGGGAGAGGCGCTCCCAATCCAGGATGGATGATCCTCTCCCGCCTAATTCACTCATTTCTTCTGTTTCTCCCTCTTCTTGTAGTCTGGAAGGCACACAACCAAACCCCTTTGTTCTGCCCACTACTTGGTTACTTGGTGCCCCATTCTTTAGTGCTACTGTGTCCCTTTTGCCAGCAGAGTGCTGCAACAGGAGAGACGAACTCGGCAGAGCACACTCTAAAAGGATCTGTTGATGCAATAAGAAAAGGTCAAGGGAAAACTCTCAGGCAGCGCCTAAACAAGTCCTATTATTTGTGCTTTCTTTTGTTGCCCACCACGAGATGCTTCTTTCCCCCAGAATTAGTAAGACCTTCTCTGCGTTCTGCTTTAGTCAATGGATGCTGCCCTAGCCCAGACCAGCAGCAGATTCAGTCAATACACAACATCCAGTCAAGCGGATGATGTGGACCAGCAGCAACAAACTGCTCCCACCCCCGGCACAACAGGGTTACCACCTAAACCACCTCAGCACACGCTGAAGAGCAGGCTAAAGGCAACAGCCTTCAAAGAACAAAGCCGCTCCAGCCCAGGCGATTTAGATCGATGCTTCCGTGCTGTCGAGACACTGATCGCAAACAATAGATAACACACGGTCAGCGTACAGCAGAGAACACCTGATGTCCAACAAACGGCAACTACTGACAGCTAACTAGTCTTGGCTATCGCCATCAGACTACGACTCACTTCAAATTGGAACTGTAGATCTCCACAAATGGCATCTATGGAGACCCACGATTCCAGTTAATTACTAAATACACTAGAAGCCATTTCTGAAGCCAGATCTTCACCTAAATCCAGACAGAGATGGAAATAAAGGAAACGCTCGATGTTCTCTGCTTTCAGAAACTCACAGGATTCACACTTTGCTGTGCATGATCAGCAGGGATCCATGTACAAAAAACAACACTTAGCAGGAGCTTCTCCTCATGCTTGCAAACAGTACTATTGGCAAAAAGAAAAGGTGGGATTGTCCCAATGTTTTTGTTAGGGGCACCTTTCTGTAACCAAGACTTCTCTGGCTGAGTCAGTCAAATATATCCCTTTTGAGGACTTCTTATAGCTGGAATAATAACTCAGGTAATGTGACAATGTGTTAAGAAAGGGAAAGACAAAATTAGCCTACGTTACTCTTACTCAATAGTTGTCTGGTCCAAAACTCCTGTTACTGGGATCCCATAAAACTGCTGCATAGTGGCAACTGCGGACTGCACGGCTTTTCCCGACTGCAAGGCAGACGTCTGGCTGTCAGATGGAAGTAAGTAGCCGTAAGTTTTTAACCAAACCTGTAAAACAGAGAAACAGATGGTGAGATGCCACAGTAAGTTTCCAACTTAACAGATCAGAACATTTCCTCAAAAGAAAAAGTGACTAACTAGCCCCCAAAAAATTCATCTACCTCCCTCTTTTTTTAATTAGGTTTGGTAATATCATCTGATCCCCAGGGAAGGTTGAAGACCCAGCTTCATATCACCTTGTCCTGACAGGACAAAGCAGACCTGCCAATTCAAAACAGTCATCATCCCTACTGAGTAACTGGGGCAGGCTTAGGTCTCTGGAGCACCAGAGATGCCCAGGGAGCTCTGTCCTTGTTCCAGAGACCCCCTGCGCACCCTGTCACCTGCGCACCCTGTCCCCTGCGCACCCTGTCACCTTGCTGTCACCAGACCCCTCAGCCCCCACAGCATCACGTTCCCCAGAACCCACTGCCCACCCACCGCCTGCTGCTGCTCTGAACCATCACCCCAAGCAAACGGCTTAACCCGGGCGGTCCCTGCAAACACAGGTTCAGCTTCACACTTGCACTGAGCACAGGAGTATTTCTTTAAAAAAATATATTTAAAAAAGCACCACCAAAAAACACACTGGGAAAGTTTGCAGAGACTCTGGTTAGGTGCATTTTTTTTCTCTACTAATAGCAGATATCTAGCAAATTGTCAAAACAGGAAAAGAGCCAACTCTCCTCAAGGAGTTTTGTCCCTTTTCCCCACCTCCCCCCCAAAATGCAGCCTTAGAAAAAAACACATCAAACTTGTCAAAATGTTAAGGACAGCATTTCCAAAAACACCCATCAATTAGGGTTTTTTTCTTTCCCCTTCTCACTTTGATACCAGAAGAAAAAGGAATATTAATTCACCATCAAGTGCAATCGCCAATAAAACTTGAAAGAAGGCTTGCTTTCAGAAGCTTTCCATCAAATCCTTTCACACACACACCCCTCAGTGTTTCTTCTGGCCAGTACCCCAGCCCTCCGATTCAGCACTTCGACCAAGGGTTACTATGAGATCAACAGATATCCCATAAGCTTTTTCCAGCCACGAGGACAATCCCATCTGACCCACAGGACAGAGTCCTCAGCACACAAGCGCTGCCGAATCACCTGGTTGCTCAGAGGGAGAGGAGACGAACACAGCCCCTTAGCCCAACAGGGCAGCGGGAAAGGGGCTCAGGTCAGGGGAGCACAAGAGGGAGAACAATCCCCATTTCTTCATGGCAACAGGAAGATACCGGAATCCATTGGGAAGAGAGAAAGGTCTTGCTTCCGCAGCAAGAGAACAAAGGCATAAGACAGTACCTGGGCCAGGCATGCTAAAGTTCACACACGGCGCTATTCAACATGGACGTCAGCAATGGCTCCAGGCAAAGCCAAGCTGCAAACCGGCTTGGAGACTGGACATTTGTTACCGCTGCCTTGGCACCTCGCGTTGGCCTCTGACGAGCACAGCGCGCTGGAACACCTGAACCTCCCGTCTGACCAAAGGATGCTGTCTCTGAGCAGCAAGGGCAGAGCTCAGTAACCAAAATAGCTCTGAGAGGGACTGCCACCAACTACCGCTGTTCCTCCCGGCCAGACTCGGACACGGCAGCGGGCAAGGGACGGGGACGCCGGGGCAAGGGACGGGGACGCCGGGGCAAGGGACGGGGACGCCGGGGCAAGGGACGGGGACGCCGGGGCAAGGGACGGGGACGCCGGGGCAAGGGACGGGGACGCCGGGGCAAGGGACGGGGACGCCGGGGCAAGGGACGGGGACGCCGGGGCAAGGGACGGGGACGCCGGGGCAAGGGACGGGGACGCCGGGGCAAGGGACGGGGACGCCGGGGCAAGGGACGGGGACGCCAGGAGACGTTCGCACAGGCACCGCGAGCGGCTCTCCCCGGGAGGCCGGTGCTCCCAGCACACGGGGGTCCCGCCTGCCCCGGCACAGGCCGGGGAGCTGCCAGCGACAGCGGCCGCGCACCCTCAGCCCAGCCCGGCAGCAGAAACCGAGCCCGGCCGCTCCGGCAGCGCTTCGAGGCCCTACGGGGGGTGCCCGAGGGCTCCTGGCGGGCGGCAGAGCCCGGGCGCGGAGGAGCCGGGGAGCCGCTGCCCTCCCCACTTCCCAGCCCGCCCCCGGGCCAACGCAACGCACAGCCCGGCCCCGGGCTTCCCGGGCCCCGGTCCCAGCTCCGGCACCAGCGGCCTCCCCACCCCACAGAGCCGCCCGGGCTGGCCCCAGCCCCGCTCGCAGACCTACCCGGCCGGGGCTGGTGTCGGCGGCGGCGCGGAGCAGCGCACAGAGCAGCGGCAGCAGCGAGCCCGCCGCGGCCAGGCCCCGGCGCCGCCTCAGCGCCATGGCAGCGCTCGGGGCTCCGGGCAGCGCTCCGGCCCAGCGGCGCAGGCTGCGGCTGCGTGCGGCAGCCGGAAGCGGAAGGAGCCCCCGCGCCGCCTCTTCCTCCGCCGGGCGCTGCGGGCCCCGCTGCTCTACCGAGGGTCCCGGCACCGGGGAGCTGCACCCGGGCGGACTTCCCCCGCGGGACGAGCTGACAGCCGGGCCCAGCAGCCCCGGGCCGCGTCCCTCGGGGCTTGTTCCATTTCCCCGCCTCTGACTGCGGGCAGGGGAGAGGCAGAGAGGCCGGCAATGGCCCCGGCCCACGGCAGCACAGAACAGGAGGGTCGAGGCCTTTCCCTGCCGGCCTCTCCTCTCCGGCTCGTTTCGTGCTCCCAAAGCTCCCGCCAAGGCTGCGTGGCGTGGGCTGGAGCAGCCAGGGGATCATCACACGTGTGTGCAGGAGCCCAGCTACACTGCTTTGGGCAGCTGGTGGTTCATTGGCACCTTTTGTGCCCCCTGTCCATCCCGTCCCCGGGAGCCCGGTCCCTCACAGCCCTGGGCTGGGGGAACAGAAGGGCGGGACCCCGGTCACAGACGGGGTCCTCAGCCAACGAGGTGTCCCGCCCCAGAGAAGCTTCTAGACCATGTCCATAAATGACTGGGGTGTAAAACAGGACCCCGCTCCCCGCCGTGGAGTGACCGTTTGGCTGCCGTGGGGAAGGTCGGATCTCCGCCTCGGGCAGGGACGCTGCCTGAGGAGACTTCCCGGGACCGAGAGCCCTCACCAGTCCTTGGTGAATGGTTATTTTTCCTGGAGGGAGCCCCTGACAAGCCACTGTTTGGGGTGCAGGCTCCCTGTGAGTAGGGCTGGGCCTGCCCCGCTGCTGTGGCCATGTGCTGATAATGGCCCCGATGCTCCGTGGAACCGGCTGTTGCTCAAGGTCCCTGGAGTGCTGGTGGGTTTGAGATTCCCTCCCTCCGGCTTGTGTTGGATTCTGTCATTTGGTTTCAACAATTTCTTCCCCAAAGGGCTGTGGGGCATTGGAACAGGCTGCCCAGGGCAGTGCTGGAGTCACCATCCCTGGAGGGGTTCGATGAACATGGAGATGTGGCGCTTAGGGACATGGTTTAGTGGTGGCCTTGGCAGTGTTGGGTTAACAGTTGGACTTGGTGATCTTAAACATCTTTTTTCCAGCCTTCATGATTCTGTTCTACTCCATTCTATATAGATAAGGTTGCTTCGAGCACCATGAAATCTCACCTTGAATGTTTCCAGGGATGAGGCATCTACCACCTCTCTGGGAAACCCTTTGCCAGTATTTTACCACCCTCATTCTAAAAAATTCCTTCCTTGTATCTAGTCTAGTTCTCCCCTCTTTTTGTTTAAAACCATCACCCTTGCCCTGAGACAGAAAAGAGGAGAAAAGGAGCTCCCGGGGCAGAGAAACGCAGAGCCCGGCACCCAGGGCACAGGGAGCGCCGTGCTGGGTACCCAGCGGCAGCTGTACAGAAATTCACTTTGCTAGAGCTCCGTGTTCAGAAAAAGAGACAGAGGAGTCAAACCAAAAGAAAAACTTTATTCAAATAAAGGGAAGAGTCCACCGGGCATATCCCTGTGGGGTCTCTTCCAAAATGCGGGGAACGCAGCCCCCATTGACCCCAGTTCCCCAGCCCTAGCTCCCGGCCGCAATGATCCCTCCTCCTTTCCCCATGGGCTGAGGTACTCGGAGGGTACAACCTTTCCGATCCGCCTGTTCCCCATCTCCCCTCCCCAACCCCCCAGTAGCTCGTGGTTAAAATTCACTTCCTTCATCTCCAAGGGTGTGACTGCCCCCTGGAGTCCTGCTTCTATTTTGCTTCTTGCACCAGCTGTGTCTCCAGGAGGGCCACCTGAAAGAGGAAAAAGACCACTGGGATTTGCCATCGTTCCTCCCTATGGCCAGACCCTCCTGCCACCCAGTGCAATCCTGTTCTCACCTGTCTAGAAGCTGGCACCTTCCGCTGGTCAGAGAGAGACAATCCGCACGCATCTGGCAGCGAGCGACCACGGCAACATCTCTTCAGCCTTCTCCGTTCACGTTCCACCTGCCCGTTGGGAAGGAGAAAGGGTCACAGACTCGGGCCACCAAACGAGTTGCAGAAGGACCCCTGCACATCAGGGCAAGGAGATTTCTGCTCAGAGACTGTCAATTGCACCTGAGAACGTTGGGGCAAAACGCACTCGAAGCAGAATATGGAGGAGAAAGGGCAAGAGAGAGTCCAGTGTGTGTGGACGGGGACACTGGGGCAGGAAGGGTGGTACCCCAGTGAATGTGCATTTGTGAAGGCAACGGGTGCCAGAAGGGAGAGAAAATAGACAGTGAGTGTGCACAGGGGGACGGGGAGAGGGCAGGAAACCAGCAGAGGGCTCCAAAGTGCTGTCTGGGAAACGTGTGGTGTTCCAGGGCACCGGGAGGTTTTGCAGAGGCAGGGAGAGCCCGTTTCACCTGCTCCAGGGTCCTCCTGAGCTCAGCGTTGTACTGCTTCAGCTCCGTCTTCTCCAGTTCCAGCCTTGCAACTGCTCCCTGCAGACATTCCAGCCGCTGCGACAGGCGTCTCTTCTCTGAGAGCCAGGAGAGCTGCTCCCCTTCTGCAGCAGCCTGCTGGGGATTCAGAGAGGAGATGGTGGAGCTGGTGCCACACGCAGGTTACAAGGGCCAGAATGAACAAGCCGGGGAGAGTGAGCGGGCTCAGGACTGGACAGGGCCAAATCCCTTTTTCTCCCCCTGGGCCACAGCCCAAAACAGCCCCAAACTCTCTTCCCAGGGGCCCCCTGCAGGTCACCTGGGAGAAATCCACACTCATTTGCCTTCCTGCTTTTGGGGCTGTGGCACAAGTACATGCGGAATGGCAATGAAGCCTTTAACTGGATCACGCAACAGTACCAATTCCATTATTTTAATACAGCGGAAAAGCTGTTCCTAAAAATCTCCATCTCTGAAAGCATCCTCTAAGCACCATCGGTGTCGCTGCTGTTCAGCCATCGGTATAAAACTCTACCGAGTTCCCTACATTAGTGTGGTCAACTGTGCCCTTGCCTTGCCATGGCAAATCCTCCCCAGGACACGCGGGCCAAGCTGGCCAGACAGGAGAGAACCAATGAAGGGAGGAAGGGAAGAAAGAAAAGAAAGAAAATACCCAACATTTCATTTCCCATTTTGGGGGGGTTTGTTTGGCCCTCTACTGTGTGGAGCATGTTCCAATGATTCTCAGCCCCTCTCAGCTCACGCCCAGTTGCCAAGGGCCTGTTCCTTCAAACCCCAAGCAGGCGGACTCACCTGCCCCTTCTCTCCCTGCTCTTCCATCTGCTGCCTGAGCTGCTCTACCTGCTGGCAGGCGTCTGTGAGCTCTCCCTGACTCTGGCGAAGCAGCTCCAGTAAAGAATTCTTCTCACGCTCCTTTTCTAGCACGGCCTGCACAGAAATAAAGAGCAGACAGGTTTAAACTTCCCTCACAAAAGGTCTGTGCCAAGACTCCAAGGCCGACGGGCTCACACGTTCTCCAGGCGCTGTGCTGCTGCTCTCCTGGGTCATTCTCTGCCCACGGGGAGACGCAGCTTCCTAAGGGACACTGGCAGGATAAACAGGGTCCCTCAGGGACTGAATCCACAACAAACTCTTAGTCAGCTCACAGGAAACGTGGCTCACTCTGCACGCAGGACCTTGGGCAGGACACAAGTGCTGCCAGTGGAGGACGGGGTTGCTTTGGCACAGCAGAGCTGGGCACAAAACAGCTCACCAGCCAGGGACTGAAAACAGCCCAGAAGACACCTCTGTCCTACCGCTCCAAAATCTTTCACTGGACTCCTTAAAAAGGTTTTTCGTTTGTCAACAATCCTGCTGCGCCCCTCCCCGTCCCCCCAAACACAAACCCCATCCTCGTGGGGATTCAGGCCTACAAACTCACTTTGGTCTGTAATGGACATGAGGCTATGAACACCTACCAGTAAACATCAAAAGAGGACCGTTAAGAGAGCAGTGAAGTTATTCTGAGGTAACTCTTACAAAACCAGAACCCACGAGCAGCACGACAATCTAAAACCAAAGGTCACATTTCTGTCTGGCTTCCCATGAGAGGACTCGTCCCCAGTCCCAGCGCTGGCCCTGCACGCGTTTCACCTGCCCAAATTCAGTGCAGGAAACATGCGGGGATGCTCCACACGGCCCCAGCCCCAGCCATCTCCCACAGCTCCAGCCTCGCGAAAACACACCAATTCTCCCTTCGCAGCCTTTACCTCTCGCTCGGCATTTTCACGTCTGGTTTGTTCCTCTTGCCGTTGAGCTTCCACAGCAGCAACTTTCTGCTCCATGTCCACCAGCTGCTTCTCGTGCTCCCTCTCTGTCTCTGCCTTCTCCTGTTGCCATCGCTCCAGCAGCTCCTGCAGCTCTGACTGGTGCCCTTCCCGTGCGCGTGCCTGAGGACGGGAGGAAAACGCTTCAGGATGGAGCCCCAGCCAAGCTCCTCAGAACATGGGAAGCTTCACCCTCCTTTGGAGTTCAGGCCCAAAGAAAACCCCTCTGTCCACCGAGAAAGGGCAGCAAGAAAGGAACAAAGTTCCCGTGACTGCAGCTGGCAGGAGGGTCAGGACTCTGCCCCATGGGAGACGGGAGGCTGGTAAGAGCCCCCCTGTGCTGCCACGCTCTGGGTGGGACCCCCAACCTGCCCTTGAACTCATCTCATGCCCACGCTCCATCTGTGGCTGCATTTCCTGTCCCAGCAGAGTCCTGTGGGCTCCACATGCCTTCGAGCACGAGCCATCGGCTCTGCTGCTGGTCCGGCAATGTGTGGCCTGCGACACGTGGTTGCTGCCATTTCACACCTCGGGCCGTTCCTCTGCTAAAGCCAGCCCACCGAGCTTGCTTGAGGAATTCAACACCTCTTGTTTCCTACCAGGTCTTGCAGGAGCCTCTGTATTTCTGCTTCGTGATCGCTCTGCCGAAGTCTGAGGGCATCGTCATGCTGCCGTTCTCTCCGCAAGAGCTGTTGTGCCGCGTTCTCCCGTTCCTGCCTCAGGAGAGATCTCTCTGCTTCCAGCTCACGTTGAAGACACTTCACTTCCCCTGCAAACCCCACAAGTGGCAAGAGTCAGAGTCTACCCAGACCCTGGTTCTGGCCTTACTGACCTTCAGCCCTTGGAGTTTCAGTGCTGGAGGGGTCTGTTCCAGCTCCTTCACTCCTCACAAGCACTGCGGACAGAGAGCTGGTTTTATACCATCTTGTCTAGGCAGGGGATCACCAGAAACAAAGCACATGGGGCCTCACCTTGTATCACGTCCTTGGCCTGCGTGACGGTGTGAAGTCGCATCTCCAGGTGACTCCGGGCGATCTCCAGCTGAGATACGCGCTGCTGAGCCTCAAACAGGCTGCGCGCCAGGGTCTCCTTCACCGGCCTGCGGGTTGTGGACACGGAGAGAAATGAGCTTCTTGCTCCTGACACCCACAGGGAGGGATCCCAGTGACAAGTGCTTCAAGATTCCTGCCCCTGAGAACGGAAGAGGGGCTGCATGGACACCCGTGTACAGCAAACATATTTCTACCATTTAAATTAGCAATGCAGGCCCCTTTGAGGGAACACCCAGGCTTTCCTTAGGACCCAGCGTAACACAGCAAGTCCAGCCGAATTTCATCTCGACAGCCAAATCTGAAATGGCTGCTGCCTGATGGATGGCACACAGGTAGCAGTTTTCCTGACAACGTGTGTGCCAGCCAGCAAAAGCCCAACCTCTGCTCACAGGTGCATCCCATCAGCACTTCCAATTGCTCTGCAGGGGGACACAATAAGCAGGTTTTTGTCCCCTCAAGATTCTTCCCTGTTCTGTCCCTGGAAGGTGAGAACATCCGCAAAGCACAGGGGACGCAACGAAGCCCCGTGCAGTGCTGACCAGCTCTGTAATTCCCGACAGCGAGTCATGTCCTGCCCAGGGTTCCTCGCCCTTTACCTGGCCTCTGCCAGCTGCTCGGAAAGGCCTTGTCTGTCCCGCTCCACGGCTGCCAGGCGCAGTTCCAGGGCAGCCTTCTCCTGCACCAGGACCTCCTTCTCTTCGGACACCTTGGCCAGGGCGAGCCCTTGGCGAGAGGACTCCTGGCGCAACTGCTCCAGACCAGTGCTGGCCGACTCTTGCTGCCGGGACACCTGGAACAGGACAAACCGCAGCTGGAGCCCTTTCTGTGCAGCTGTGTGCAGAGCAGCCAGCGCTGCTGGCCAGTGGGCGGGAGGAGAAAGAGCTCCTGTCCCGCGGGCTCCAAGTGTGAGAGCAGCTGCTGGTCCCGCACCGAGAGCCTGGGCTGCCAAAAGGCGCTGGCCCCGCTCACCGGCAAGTGATGTGCAAGGCCAGACTGGGCTGCCTGGGACCAGCTGTGGCCTCCCCAGTGCCCAGTGCAGGGGACGGTCACTGCCCTGCTCCTGCTGGCCACACCAGTGCTGGGACAAGCCAGGCTGCTCTTGGCCTTCTGGGACACCTGGGCACACGCCGGCTCATGTTCAGCCGCTGCCGACTGGATTCTGCCTCAGAAAAAGGATTCAGAGCTACACAGTTTGTTTCTTTTGCCACAGGTGACAGGAGTCGCCCCGCTCTGATCCATGGACAACACGATCACTGCTTTGCAGCTCAGCAAAAGCCACGGAAGAGGCCAACACGGACTGGTGGATTAGAAGAATCCAGAGAAGCAGAGGACAGCGCAGAGAACTGCAGAGCTGCTCCGCAAGCCATCAACGTGGTGCCAAAAAGAAGGGAACAAACCCCCTGTCCTGCAGGGCTACCGAGTGTCTCCTTGACACAAACCCTGCAGCAGCCAGCAGACACAGCTTCACTCAGCCAAGCAGCCAAACGCCCACCCACAAGCACCAGCTTTTTGGTCTCACCTCACTGAGCTGCTCTTGGGTTTCTTCCTTCTCCTCTGCCAGTCTCCTCAGCTGCACCCGCAGCCCCTCCTGCTGCTCCTCTGCTTCCTGCAGCAGCTGCTCCAGCTGGGCTTTCTCTGCACAGAGCTCTGCCTTGGTTCTTTCACACCAGCTCAGCTGCTCCTGCTCACAGACTCTTGTTCTCTCCAGCCCGGCCACTTTCTCTGACACAACCTCATTCTCTTGCTCCAGCTACAATCACAGAAGCAGAGAGCACATCAAAGACAGGAACATTTCCTAGGAAGGAGCTTTGGCTTGGACAGGACAAGGAACAACATTTGCACAGCCAGCCAGTCCTACTGCTGGAAGGCAAGAAGGCTGAGAAGCAGCAGCAGCTGGAGACAAACAGCTGGCAAGAGCTTTGGCAACTCTACTCACCTGCAGCACAAGGTGGTTCAGCTGCACTTTCTCCACTGCAAGAGCTTCATTGATACTGCTCATGTTGGCTGCTGCAGCACGGAGATCAGCTATTTCTACACTCAGCTGCTTCTGAGTCCTGGTCAACTCTGCCACCGACTGCTTGGCCTGCAGAGACAAAAGAACAACGTGACAACAAGGGCAGGAAAATGCCCGACTCCCAGCAGCAACTCCCATCCCCTGGGTGTCTCTGACACGCTCCCAGTTCACGCTCCCAATGAGCACGTGGGGACTGAACACCCAAAGAGCCTGTGTGCTCTGATCCCCATTTCCCCAGAAGGACAACAACGGTTTCCCTGTCTTCTCCTGCCAGGAACAGCACCGGTGCTGGTCCTGCTGTCACAGCTCCCTCTCCCACAGGTGCTCCCTAGGAATAAGGTGACTGTACCTTCTCCAGGGCCATGGTCAGCTCGTGTTTCTCTCGCTCCAGCAGATCCCTCTGAAGCTGCGACTCCTCCAGCGTCTCTCTCGCCACTACCAGCTCACTCTGCAATAATGAATGTTTTCCTTCGAGCGCAGCAAAGTCCTTCAGCCTGGGAGACGGGGAAAGACAAGCAAGTTCTTAATCTAAAAGCATTGTCATCTCCAAACCAAGAGTACCTACTATGTCCAGATATGGCAGTTGGAGGGATTTCCAGCAGCTTTCTATTTACACCTGAGGAACGCTGGAATTTCCTGCCTAGAGCCACATGACTCTTTGTCATTGATGTGGGTGAAACATTTGTCACTGAGAAAGTAAAACAAGCTTCCAGAAATCACAGAACCTTTCCAAGTGGCTCAGGTACTCTCAACGGGTTCCTGCCTGTTAGTTCTCTCCCTCCTCTTGGATCCATCAGATCCATCGGATCCAAGACTTGCCAAAGTTCTCCTTCGGGTACGACAGACTCTGCTCAGGCTGGGAATGATTTCTGTGAAGCTCACGCACAAAGCACACGGAGGCGGCTCTGCTGGATGGCAGCAGGCAGCCAGCCCTGCCCGCGGGCTCCCTTCGCCCTTCTGCGCTGCAAATGACGAGCAGGCACAACTCAGCCTTGTGCGCTGGGCCCCTAAGGTCCAGCCATGCCCACCCCTGCCCCGAGAAAGCTCGAACGCTCACAGCAGCTCCTGCTCACGACGCGCTCTCTCCATTGCCTCTTGCTGCTCCACCTTGTCCCCCTGGGCTGAGTCTTCCTTCAGCTGCAGCTCCGTGTTCCTTTGACGCAGATGCGAGGCTTCTTGCTCCGTTACTTCCAGCTGCTGCTGTAGCTCGTCCCTTGTTCTCTCCAGGTTGGCACAGTCACTGCAGAGACAAGGCTCCGTTACAAGAATGAAGAGGCCGGGAGAGTCACAGATCCCGTTTTCCTCATCCCAGGATGGAGCTGTGGGGAGCACGGGGAGGAAGAACAGCTCTGGGCTCCCGAACTGGAAGCAGATTGCCTCTGGACCGCAGGAGAAGGAGGAAACGCTCACCTTCTGAGCGCTTCCACCAGAGACTGGAGGTGCTGCCGCTGGCTGCTGGACGTGGCGCATTCCTCCTGCAGCTGCTCAAGCCTCTGCTGCAGCGTCCTGCACTTCTCTTCCTGCTGCCTGTGCTGCTGCAGCAGGGAATCGATGGAGTCCTGCCTGGCAGAAAGCTCTTCTTGTAGGGCCTGCAAGCAACGGGCAGGGAAAGAGCACAAAGAAGCAGTGAGGAGCAGCAAAGGTGGCTCCAGACAGCCGGGAGAAGCAGTGAGCAGAGAGACGGCTCCGATGGAGGCAAAAGCTGGGAGGGGGGCTGAAGATCAAGGTGGGGGGTGGAGATCAAGGTCCCAGCTCTGCACACACCTCAGTTATATCTTTTATCAGCTTTTGCAGGGACAGGTTCTCCTCTTTGGCACTTTTACTCCACAGAACTTCATGTTCTTTCTCTAACCGACTGGCTTCCTGAGAACAGAAGGAGGAAAGGGTGGGCATGGCAGAGCTGCTCCCTCTGCAGTGTTCCCATCCTCAGCGGCACTGCCATGCCCAGAAGCCTCAGCCCTCGGGATTCCAGTGCATTCCTTCCCACATCTATTCCACTTCTTCCTCGCTAAAACTAAGAAGGGAAAGACCGACAGCTCGTTTCCATAGACTGTCAGGAAGCTGCCAGTGCCAAGGAATATTGACCCCAGGCACAACAGCCTTGGTGCAACCCCTGAGGAAGACACCGGAGCTGTCTGCAGCTCCCCTGCCGCTGCTGCACCTGGACTGACTGCACCTGTGCCAAACACACAAGGAACATTCTGGCAATGTCCCTGATGTTCCCCTACAGGTGGCATCTCTACCCCTCCTTCTGCTGAGGAAACCACACCTCTGTGTGCTACGGCTGGGGAGCAAACACTGGGCTGTCTCCCAGATCAAGGGAAAACACACCAGAATCTCCACAGTGTCGTCAGGTGTTTCCATGATCTTCTCCTTCTCCTCATTCTTCTTCTGGGAGGGTACAAGCAAGGCCGAGAGCTCCATCACCCTGCGAATAGAAGGTCCACGTGCCACTCCAAAAGCACAGCACACCATCGCCTGGGAAAGAGCTGAGCAGCTCCCAGAGGCACAGCAGAGAAAGTTCAACCCAGAAAATACAGCAAAGGCAGCATCCAGCTCTACAGGGTAATGAGCTTGAGGGTGCCAAATGGCCCTTCTTGCCACAAAGGTCTTCTGCACTCAGTCTTGCAAGGAACCGTTAGCACAGAGGAGCTACACTGCTTATGATGCTCCTGTGCACATTCCTCCCAACTGCTTTAGTGCAGCCCTGGGGAGGAAAAGGGCTGTACAGAGAGAGAGTTCTCTTTATGCTGCTCTCCATTTCTCACCAAGAATCAGCTAACAGCAAAAACACTGTGCTATGCAATCTCTTTGCCAGTCTGGTCTTACTCAGAACAGCTTCTGTCAGTCTGACGGTTTTTCTGCCCCTTCTGTTGAAGGGAACAGTTTGACCAGGGACAGAAACGGGGCTGTGCAGCATGGGTGTGTTTAAAACATGAACACAGCTCATCTACGAATCACAGAAGCAGCCACAAAAGATCATGTTGGTAACAGCAAAGTTTAAAACAGCTTCACCTGTCCTGAAGCTCCTTCTTCTCCAGGTCGCCAGAGGTTGGACGGGAGCAGCTCACAAGCACAGCTCCAGAAAGCCTCATGTGCTCTGCCTTCAGCTCAGACAAATCTCTGAAGAGGAATCAAGAAAGAGACCGTGTTCACAGCACCGTCTTTATCAGCTCACTCGCTTCTGAAGCGCATCATTGTGCACCAGTCCCAGCTGGCAGGAAAGGTGACATCTTGGCTGGGATGAGCCGCTCATCTGGCACTTTGGCACCAGGACACATCTGGACAGTTGAGCAATGAGTCTGCGTGATCGTCGAGGATGAGTCTGTTTTCTCCTCAGAGATGAGAAGAAATGTGTGGGACGGCCAGAAGGCCTCAAGGACCTCCACTGACTCTCACTGACTGTGGCTGCTGCTCTAGCTTATTAACATACTCTCATTCAGTGAGATGTAAGGCAGATTTCCACCGTTCTATTAAACGGACTGCTCTACATGCTGCACGCACAGCTGTGGGGAGTCTCTTCCAGCATGTCCATGTGTGCCCGTGCCTGAGTTAATGTGCCCAAACATCACCACAGGCAAGTTCATCTGCTCAGGGCCTCGGCATTGCCCACAGCCCGAGCCCCTCAGTCTGGTTTGAAAACCTGCATCAAACCAAATCATTCCAAAGACAGCTAAACAGCTTCATGGCTTCATTGCTTCAGACTCTCAAAGGAGAAATCATGGCTTGAGCCACAATTACTGTAACACGGAGGCTCACCCAGCAGGTGTGAAGGAAGCTACAGCTTTCCTGCAAGAGCTCTGGCCTTCCCTCGTACTCACCGGTCAGTGGCAGTCTTCATCTCCAGGAACTGACGGCGGAAGGTCACCACCTGGCACCACAGGCTGAGGAGACGCTGATGTTCACCCCTGATGTAGCTGTCATACTCCTAAACGTGTCAGGACAAAAAGAAATGCCAGTCCAGCCTTCGCCAACACTGCTCGAGTCTTTCAGAGAGGAGAGAGCGCAACCCCCAGCACCAGGTCTCTTCCATCTCCCAGCCCTGTCTTCTGCTCCTCAGCACCAGCACAGCTCAGCAGAGCCACTGCTGCCACACAGCAAGACCTCTCGGCCAGAAATCAAATCCATTCTCACGCCGCTCTGGCATCACGGCTGATGAGCCCGTAGCCTTTCCTTACCTCGCGCTCACGGCGCCATTCACTCTCCTTCAACCCCAGCTCCTCCCGGGCCCTCATCCAATCCGCCGTCAGTTTTCCAACATCTTCTTTGAGGGCTGAATTAACCTCACTGGCTTTATCGAGCTGCTCCCGCAGGAGAGCGTTCACTTCTGCCAGATTCTCACACCTGGGAGAGGGAGAAACAGCAGAGAGGTCGCTCAACAACTGCTGCCCACAAGCAGCAGCCCCGGGATTTCCCAGCTCCCTCAACACTGACTTTGTTGTCAGACTCAGAGGCAGCAAAAGCGCTTCCTGGCATTAACTAAGATCTCTCTGGGACAGCCAGCTCAGCTGCTTCTCCTGGCTTTAAGCCTTCCATTGCCATCCACAGGTTCGGTTCTCCCTTCCTCTCAACTCTGATGATGCCCACAGTGAACATCTTGCCTCCCTGCCGTGCTGTCTGATCACTGCATCATCACCTTTCTCTACCACTGTCCTGAGCCCTCACCTACTGAACCCTGGAGCACCTGAGGCTGGAAAGGGACCTTTGGAGCTCACCCGGAACAACCCCCCGCTCAGAACAGAGCCATTCGGCACACAACACTGTCACTGCACCACAGAGAACACATCGTGGACCTTTCTCCTGTCACAGCGGCTCGTCCAGCCGCTTCCCTTGGGGAGAGCAGGTGGCACTGGCAGGTTTTCCCTCCCCTCCATGAGCATCCAGGGTACCGGCTATGAGGGAACGCTTCTTCCTTGTACCTTTGCTGCTCCTCTTCCAGCTGCAGCAGTGCTTTCTCCAGGCTGTGGTCTTCTGTGGCTTCCCACATGCCGGGGAGGGATCCCTAAGGCAGAAAGGAAAAGATTAGTCAAATTCTTTTGTTCCCTTCACTACTGTCAGCATCCATCGCTCTCCCCTCCATTTGCTGGTATCTCTGGAGCTCGTGGCTTCTTCCAGGCATAACAGTGTCGTGACAGCAGAGAGGAAGGGGAAGGGTGTCACTGCAGGTGACAGCTCTGCTCAGTCTCCCACTGTTGCACTCTCACAGCCCGGGATCCTCCACTCAGCACCACAAGCGCTCACTTGCACTTGAAGCCCAGGAATGCTCTCCTGCTCTCCTACTCTTCCTCTCCCAGGTTTACTTTAGCCGCGAAGCAGAAAGAAAAGCACAGAAGAGCCAGCTCTGTGTGCTGAACGCCAGCATTCCCGCCTGCCGAAATGCCGTGTTCCAGCCGGTTCTCTTTCAGAGACGGCCCCACAATGTAACAGGCAGTACAGACCTCTCCTGAGACCGAGGACAGCGCGTTACCCCAGCAGGAAAGCGCTCTCTCACAAAACTAAAATCCTTCTTGGTGGGGATTTCTGGACTGGCATTTCTGGGACTACTGGCTGCTCCAAGAACGGCAACTGCACACACACTGACGGGCAGAATTACAACGCTTCCCGAAACCCTCCGGTAGCAAAAGCCTGTTTTCCTGTCACTGTCACTCTGGAGAGGTGTTTTTTGCCAGTGTTAACGAACGCTATGTGCACTGTCTGTAGTCAGCAGCCTGCACACTCACCCCTCCTGCCTCCACTTGCTGCTCCAGCTCTCGGCACCGAGTCCGGTACTGCAGGACCTGGGTGGATACAGAGAATGAAGATGAGCGAATGCAGCTTCTCCCAGACGCGGCTCCTCCCGCATCCCCTTTTCTCTCAGTCTCTGCAGCCCAAGCACAGAACATTTCACGGCGCTGCTGATACAGCAACGAGAAGTCGTGACCATACGGGGAAGCTTCACCGCCTCTGATCTTCAGGCCAGCCAGACAGGGTTTCTGTCGCACACAGCACTGTCTGCTCATGTTAAGGCAGCGCTGGCCAGCAGAGCCTGCCCCATGGGCACCCCGACCCCAACTCGAGATTCCCACGGGGGAAAGGTCCCCCGGGCCCTGAAGGGGGGGCAAGGAGGGAGTTTCCACGTCGCTTCTCAAGCTCCGCCGAGCAGGTCAGCTCTGCCCCAGCCCCGCTCAGCCGCTGCACAACGCGGTTTCTGTGCAGCTGCACAACAGCCGCCCGAGCCCGTTCGCCGGCCGGGCAGCGGCAGCGAAGGCGGCCAAGGGCTGCCGAGCGGCTCGGGGCTGCCGGCGGGGGAAGCAGCGCCCAGCACGCCTGGGCGGGCCGGGCGGAGCGGGGCAGCTCCCGGGACCTCCCCCGAGCTCCGCGCTGGGCACCGTCCCGCCCGCGGCAGCTCCGGGAAGGAACCCGCTGGGGCCGCGCGTTCGCCCCCGGCATCGCCGCGGCCCAGCGCCCTCTCTGGGCGGCCCGGACACCCCGGCCCCAGCACCGCGGCCCGGCCCCGGGCAGCTCCCCTCGGGCAGGCGCCCCCGCTCCTCACCTTCGCCTGCAGCTTCCGCACCACCAGCGCTTGCCGGTGCTGCGCCTCCTGCGAGCTCTGCAGCCGGCGCCGCAGGGAGCCCTGGCTCGGCGCCGCCATGGCCCTGCTCCCTGCCGGGCCCCGCGGCGGGGGCTGCTCCGCGCCCTGCCCGGCGGACCGCGCTCAGGCGGCCCCGGGCCGCGGGCTGGCGCCTCCGGGGCGGGCGGAGCGGCTCCCCCTGCCCGCCGGGCGCGACCGGGAGCCGCGGGGCGGGAGAGCCGGGCTGGCTCGGGGCCGCTCTGGGGCAACGCTTCGCTCCCCGCTGCTCTTCTCGCTTCTGTCTCCTCTCTCCTCGGGTCTCGGTTCTCTCTGGTCGCTCCTGGCCGGGCCCGCCGGGCTGCGGTGCTGCTCTGGGCAGCGCTTTGCTCCACCGAGCCCTGCGCAGGGACCGGTAACGGCCCCGGAGAACGGTGCGGGCAGCACGCGCTGCGGCGGGAGCCCGGGAGAGAAGGAGCGAGGAAACGGTCCCGAGAGCAGAGCGTGGGGTGTGGGGACACTGGGGCAGGGAGGGGGCAGCGCAGGGACAGCACAAAAGCTCCGTGGGCCAGGGGAGCCGACGGAGCAGCCGCAGCTTTCTGCTAAAGCTCAGACTTGAGCCCGGGACTGGCCCTGGCGCAGGAGTTCCAGGCTGGGGCGCAAACCAAACGCACACGGGTGGCACTTGGGAACCTTTTCCTCCCTGTTTTGCAGCATGAACGGGACAGACTGCAAGCAGGTAGAGAACAGCCTGGGTGGGAGAGAAAACGGACAAGTCACAGCACCACGTGCTCTCTGAACTACACTTCACTTCATCACCTCATGAAGAAATACAGGAACCAAACATGACACACGGGGCTCAGTCCCCTTGGCCAGACTAGTCTGTTGCACGAATTCACTTATTCACCCCTCAGGTCAGGAGCTTTCCTGACTTAGAACCTCTCACGCTTAATCCGTGCTTCACAAGGGTGGCACCCACGGGCACACGCAGGGCCATGGGGGTACCAGAGGCAGCAAAGGGCTCAGGCTGGACACCCAGGGGCACACGCAGGGCTCTGGGCCACACCAAAGGGCAAACAGAGGGCCCCAGGAAGCACAGGAAGAGAAACGGAGGCCGTTGGGAGGCACCAAAAGGCTGTTCGGTGGCCCCTTGGTTGCCCCAAAAAACCATCCCTGGGGACATGGAAAGGCAAACAGAGACGGCTTGAGGAGATGAGAGGAGGAGTCCCTGGGAAAGATGGCAAGCCGAAGGCCGGTCCCTTGGTGGGACAGCAAAAGGCCCAGCAAGGGCCCTGGGTGGGAACCCAAAGGGCCATCAGGAGCCTTGAGGGGCCGAGAGAATCAATGGCCAGAACAAGGCGCAGCCTTCAACAGCACCGCCATGTGGGACTGTCCTAGGGCACGAGCACGGCTTTACAGAGCTGGACCTGCCCCTCCAACAGCCTGGCCGCAAGGCTTTCCAAACAAGGCAAAAGCCTGGGCTGCTTTTCCCCACTTAAGATTCCCTGTAGAACTGGGTCTTAGCCTGAGTGAGGCTGTAGGAGGTGTTATAGTTGAGTTAACTTTTGAACTGTATCCAGGGGTTTTCTGTGTTTGGTTTTGTGAATTGTGTCCAGGATGCTGTGTCCAAGGTTTTACCTTATTTTGAAGTTTTACAGGCTGTATCTAAGTAGATGTGCATTCAAGCATGATCTCATATAACCTTACCCTATTCTTAAAATTGACATAGTTTTATGAGATATTCTTTAAAACAGGTAACTTAGAAATAACTGATAAACATGCGAATGTTACTTAGCATCACTTATATAGACAGTTTGTGTTAGAATAGGTGTGGAATATGCTAACGGTTGTCAAGAATTGTCTGCTATCACCTTGCAGGAGAAGCTTCGGGAACACCTGCCCAAGTTAGAGCATGCTCCCAAACTGCGGGGGAAGATCAACACTTCTTGTCTGGGACAGCGGCTCCTGCTGCCTCAGACACCATCTTGTCTGGGACAACAGCTGCTGCTGCCTCACAAACCATCGTGCCCACCTCCACCCAAAGGAGCAAGCAACTCCCTGAAATGGGGGCGACGCTTAAGAATGGACGCAGCTTTGGGCAAGGGCCAAAGCCCCTCCCAACTTGAGCCAGGACTCGAAGGTGCAGCCCGTGTGCTCAGAGCTGCAGAGCCTCCGGAGATCTCTTCTCTGCGCCATCGGCAGCAAATCGGACTGGCGGCCGAGCAGCTTACAGCGACTGTGTCGGAGAGCTTGGGGAAGCACTTCGCATCCGGCACACCTGAGCCAGGGCCTGTTGCCGGAGGAACCACCGAAGCGGGCAAATCCAAGGAAGAGAAATCGGGGCAAGCTGAAAGAGCAGCTTCCGACAGAGCAACTTCAGGGGCTTTGCTTGACCGTCTGGCCACAGAAGTTGTCAACATTGTCTGCAGCACCTTGGAAGCCATTGGAGCCTCTCAGGCTGAAGGAGGCTGTAGCTGCACATGCTCTGGACTGCTGGAGCTTTTCAGGGGAGCTGTCTCCAACAGACGGCCGCAGCCACCCCGGGCGCCTTTCTCAAGTCCAGGCGTGGAGGAAGGACAAGGATTCCCCGGCGCACCTCAAGAGCAGAGCCTGGAAGCCGGCAAGGGAGCAAAGTCGCCCGGACCTCCAGGCGGAGAGGAGAGCCGTCCCGCTGAGGACACCCGCCCCTCCACGGGCCCACAGCTCTGCAGACAGCCCGTCCCTCCGGCAGCTCCGAGGGCCCCTGCCCAGACAGCAGCACGACGCAGAGCAGCGCGCGGCCAGCTGGTGGGAGGCGAGCCCCAGCAGCCGCGGCAGCAGCGAGGCCGTTAGCTGGGAGGCTTGCGGGCCATGTCCTGGGCAGGGCTGCGGCAAGAGACGCGTAGAGCCCTGGGCAGCTCCGCCAAGTACAGCCCCGTGCTTCCAATAAAGAGTTTGTTGCCAAGTGCTGGCTTGTGCCTGCCTTCTTCGCTGAGGGAGCTGCTCCTGCACCCGACGGGCGGCGGAGCGGCAGACCTTGCCACGCTGAGGGGTTTCCTGGGGCGGCAAACACCGAGAGAGGCCGCCCGGAGCCGGCAGCTCTGGCCAGAGGCGCCGAGGAGAGCTGGGCCTGGCCGGAGCCACGCTGACCGCCGCTCTCGCCCCCACCTGTCAGCAGCAGTGCCAGCCCGCAGCGTGTGGCACGGCCCGTGCGTGCGGGGAGGGCGCCGTCACCCCACCGGCTCAAGAGCCGAGCTCAGCTGGTGGTTGTCACCCTCCTAGGAGGAGCTTGGCCATGGTATCCAGCCAGCAGAAAGTTGTGTCCTCTGCACTTGCCAGGAAGGTCCTGCAGCAACCGAGGCAGAGCTGCCAGGGAAACATGCAGCCCTGCAGGCCTGGGGCTGCCGGCAGTGCCAGAGCCTTTCCTGGGCTGGGATGGCAGTAGAGACCAGAGCTGTGGGAGGGGTGACCAGGCATCCATCTGCTCAGCCTGGTGGCAGAGCTAAGAGAGGAAGCAGAAAGGTTAAGAAGCATCAGGGAGTCTGAGGAGACTGGTGGGACTATGCTCTGGCTTCCCTGGGACAGGAACAGCCACCAAAAAAAACCCAACAAAACCCACCAAGATCAAGGGGGCCCTTTACCCTCACCCTGCCGGGCTGGAGGCATTAGCTCAAGGGAAAGGAGTGAATGGAAGCAAGTCCACACTTGGGGCAGCAGGTGAAACCCCTCCTTGCCCACCTCGCCCTCCCAGGTGCCTCCGTACAACAGGTATGAGGCTCTGGATGTGGAAGACCAGTCAATGGATCATGAGGACGAAGGCCGATCCACACCAGAGGTGTTGACAGGGTCAGGAAGCATACCTGCTGTATCAAGACCAGCTACACGAGGAAGGAAAAAATGGGTTACAGTTGTAGGTGACTCGCTTCTGTCAGGAACAGAAGGCCCAAAATGCCAGACAGACCTTCCCCGTAGAGAAGTCTGCTGCCTCCCTGGGGCCGGGGTCAAGGACATTGCCATGAAACTTCCGAGCTTGGTACGGCCCTCAGACTGCTGGTCTGCCCTTGCTGGTCTTCCATACGTAACAATCATACACACACAAACAACTCCACTTCCCTCAGCTGTTCCTCGTAAGACTTGTGCTCTAAAATGCTGAAGGTGTCCCTGCTCATTTCGGGGGCTTGGAGTAGATGATCTCCAAAGGTTCCAGCCCAAACTATTCTGTGAAGATTCGCCAACACAGGCAGCCCTGGTTTGCCTCTCCCGTAGCTCTGCCTTTTGAAAGCATCCTTTTGCTGGCTGAGGTCACATGGAGCAGAGAGCTACAGTGGTGAAGGCAATCAGCACATCTCCAGTGATTGTGTTCACGGTGCTGACAACAGGACAACTCGGCTCCACCACCACAGTCCATCAGAGGCTCCAGCTTGCTGTGTTTAGCACATCTGCTGCTCCTTTGACAGCTCCCACAGGGAGAAGCCCCAGCAGGGCTGACACTGCTGTGGGATCAGTGCGGTAGGCACAGGCCCATCACCCATGCCTCCCTGGGCAGCCTGGTCCAGGCTCTGGCACCCTCACTGGGAAGAAGTTTCTTCTCGTATTTAAGTGAAACCTCCTGTGTTCCAGTTTATACCCATTACCCCTTGTCCTATCAGTGGTTGTCACCGAGAAGAGCCTGGCTCCATCGTCCTGACACTCCCCCTTTCCATATTGATCCCCATTAATCAGTCACCCCTCAGTCTCCTCTTCTCCAGCTCCAGAGCCCCAGCTCCCTCAGCCTTTCCTCACACGGGAGATGCTCCACTCCCTTCAGCATCTTTGTTGCCCTGCGCTGGACTCTCTCCAGCAGTTCCCTTCATCATATTCATACCTTTTTTAAAAACACACTAATCAATGAGTTTCATATTCTCTTTATAATCTCCAGGACACTTAAAACGTGATCCAAAGACAGCACAGACATGTGGGTAGATGCTTGCAAAAAACCACATTGCCATGTTGCTAATATACGTGGATAAGTATGTGTAACTTAATTTCACACGCAGCATGTTCATATGTTCAGCTGAAACTAATCAAGAGGAAAATCTGCATTTGAAAGCATCACAGTATGTTTGCACTATGAGTAACTTGCCTTTTGTTCTTCTTGCCTACACTGTTCACATGTCCACGACTGAGAATGTGACATGTCTGGAAGGTCCATCCTGCTCTGAATAGATGATGGATTTTGGCATATTCTGTGCAGACTTACACAAATAGAAGATCTGGTATTAATGATCCTCAGTTTAGTATGCAAAGGAAAACAAACAAACAACAACAAAAAACTGAAACAACAGATCTATTAGGCTAGAAATTCCAGTCAAAGTTCCATATGGAAAAAAGCCAGTTTTGAGCAGAGAAGGTGATTACCAGCTAGGCGAGTGATACAGCCCTTTCTCCAGTAAGTGGTCTCTTTAAATCCAAGATTAACTTCAGTACAGCGCCATGTGAATCTGACTCGATGATCAGATCTTTTATTTCTATATGACATTGAAACATCTAAAAGAAAGTGCACTTCTACTCTTCGCAGGACTGTGACTGCATAATGACTTGAGAGGTCTGCACCACCCCCGCCTTTTAGCATGAAACAGGCACTTATTTAGTGCCTGCGTGCTTATGCTGGCATCTGGTGGCTATTAGTATTATTACACAATTGTAAATAATACTGTAAATGCCAAGAAATTGTTGACAGAGGATGAGGTATGGTTATTATTTTCATTCAAATAACTATCTTCTCTAAATTAGTTGAAGAAATCCATGGGTTTCCTCAAGCACGTTTGATAAACCAGGTGAAATGATAAAGCAGGGATTGTATCAAATTTCCCTAAATAGAAACCACAGATGTGTTACTTTCAAATTTTGTGGTTTGTACATATCTGAATGTGTGCAATTGGCCTATGCTCAGCTATAGCACGATGACTACTGGTGTTAAAACACACAAATGAAGAAAGAATAGCTCAGAAGATAGTATTCTGCCATCAAGTAAGTTATATAGGCAATAAAACGTGGAATTAGTCACAAATCTTACTTCTGTTTTATTACAATTCCGTGCTAAAAGAAAAATGCTTTGCCTAAGGCAAGCACTAAGTCTGGTATCTAAGGCACTGTTCTCCTGTTTTGAAGTTTACTTAAGCTATAAATTTTGCTTTTGCTCTGATGTTATTAACTAATAATTCAAGACTGGAAACCTCAGTCAATTGTGATAAAAGAATTTGGCTGAGTGGCAGGCAGATAAGTTTTCCTGAATGCCATCAGCAGGATCTATTTGCACAATAAATCACTACTCTGATAATCTGTCCTTAATTTATAATTCCAGATGGAACATTTCCAATCAGGTCAGTGATTTAGCAGCACTGCTAATAACCAAGATGACTTTTTTATTGCAAACTATAACCATAATGGTCACATTAGAATTATGTCGTGTTTTGCCATATATTCTGAAAAATATGCAAGAATAATAATGAAAGTATTCTGTGTGTTTATTGTTTGTGTAAGCTTGTGTTGGGTCTACAACACATCATGCTGACAATCACCCAAACACTACACAGAAATAGCCATTGCTGAGGGGACAATGGCAGGGCTGGTGTCAGGAGTGCTGTCTGTGCAAACGCAAGCACGGGTGATCGATGGCCTCAGCTTCTGCTTTGCTTGTACATGACGGCAGAAGGAGCATGTGAAGCCTCTGTTTTGTTCAGGGTCTGCTTTAAACTAATTACCTTTATCGATGATTCTGGGGGTACCCCAGGGGAACATCGGGGGGGTGGGTCTCAGGGTGACACCGGTAAATGCTGGTGATGGGCTGTAGTGTTTCAATTACCTGTTCACAGTGAGAGGTCTAATCAGGATGCCTGTGAATCCCCATTACTTCTGGCCCCTGCTGTGCCCAAGTCAGTGGGAGTCCCAGCAGCACAAGTGTTTATCTCCGCACAAGCTTCATCTCTGTCTTTGTTTTGCCTCGTTTATAAAAATCTTACGTAAAAGTAAATGGCACACAATCAGTAAAGGGGAAAATAATCACAGTGGAACCAAACTTCTGACACTGAGTTTTAAAGGATACAAGAGAGACTGATCACAGGATGGTCCTACAGAGAGTGGATGGCAGCATGTCAGCAATAAAATCTTTTGGTCTCAGGCAGAAAGCATTTTCCCTGCCTGCTCTTCTCTCTGCTCTGTTGAGCAATGGCAGATCCCCCGGGATCTTCAGGCTGCCACAGAAGGAGGATAAGTTTTAATCAGATCTTTCTGCGCCAGTTTGGGGCCATTTTCTCTCTTCTGAAGGATCCATTTGTCCTGATTCAGGTATTACAAGAAGTCATTTAAAGGACAAATAAATGACAAGAGATTTTATAAGTGAAGGGCAAAGTATGTGCTGAGTGTGCTATGATTAGTTCTTTCTATTAATGCTCTAGGTGTCGTATTTCACAGTCCTAATAATTAAACACTTAGTAACAAAGTGTTGGATTAGTGTTTTAAAAAATCCCATAGGCCAAGCTGGGGACTTCTCTCAAATTTTCTGAGAGCAAGTAGGGAACTGACATTGTAGCTCTTGTGGTGATGGCAAAGTTTCTCAACTCAGTTCAAAAGCCACCATCACCTTCAAAGAAACTGAAAATGGCCTTTTTCTTTCTTAACATATGCTGGTACTGAAGACTGAGAATAATGAGAGAATCAGACTGTTCTGATGTGGCTTTCCATCTTAGCCTGTAATTGCACTTGGATGGGAAGGCTGGCGATTGGGGAAAAGCGAGGGAAGAGACGCCAAGCCAGCGCTTCCCTGGGCGGCGTTCTCTGTGCCGTCCCTGCTCTTTGCGCTCTTCAAAAGTGATGAGAAGCTTTCAAAACGGAAACCTCTACTCTCCTGTGCTAACCCTGTTAGTGAGACACAGCACATTGACCTGGATCTGACCAGGACACTTTCATGATGTCTACAATAACATAATTCACCATGTCTACTGTAATTAATCAATTCAATCCTGAATGCACATTACTTATGCACTGATATATTTTTCAAGAAACAGAAGGCACTTAAAAAACCTGAATATTTAATATTTCAGATGCCCACTTTGTTTCACTTAACACGTGTGGTAGGGGTCTACTATTTCCAGTTGCGCTGTGAGGTGTGAACTGAAACTCAAACTCACAAAACAATTTTCACTCGGATAAATCTCCACATTTCTTCTGCTCTGTCTGTGCCACCTCTCTACTGCTTTGGAAGCTGCAGTAGAACCCAGTTTGCAAGATAACCATTCTATACTATGGAAAATGAAACATAATGAGGCTACAGAAGACGGTGGAGGCCCTTCAGCCTTTTTCCATGTCTTCTAAGACAGATGTAATTACCCGATGTGAGATTTGGCAAGAGTGATTAAATGAATAAACAGAATAGCAAAGCTAAAATTTCCAGAAGCTCAGACAACATCAACTGCTCTTTGCAGGTTCTTCTACCACTTGCATCAGAATGGTAACCGAGTGTCACACAGCACACATATTATGCAACATGATTAACATCTGTTCCTTCTACGTGATTATCCCCAAGAGATGAAAAGCCAGTCTTTGAGAAAATGGGGCTCTCATTAGTAAAGTATCAGCATAAAAAGTAGTTTTTTATAAAACCTAACTTCACTATCATTATTGTTGGGACCACGCTTACAAAGACCTTTTTTGTCCAATCTTCTGGTTATTCATAATAGCTGAATATGATACGTTATTAATAATTCAGTAACTTTTGGCTTGCTCTAAATTCTATAAAATAAGAAAGAAAATTACTTCAGGGATTCAATTAGCAAATTATTTCAAGGCAATGATAATTATTAATGCTTCTTGATGGAGGCTTTTCCTGTGATAAAAGGCAGTTCCGTAAGTATCCAGAAGATGGCATAAGTAGGCCAGTGATCAACCTTCCAGTCCCGAGAAGGAAAACTAAGGAAGGATTCCTAATACCCTATTTCAAAACAAATCTGATTATAAAAATGCGTTTTTATATGGTCAGTGGGGATGTTTTTTTCCTTAAGACATAGCCCTTTCCTCATCAGCATCATGCAAGGAAACTACCACTTAATAACTGTACAACAGTATGGAGAAAAAGGAATGTGAGGAGGCTGATGTGAAAATCTTCAGAAGAAATACATGACTTTTTTTCATTAGACTATGTCCATTACATAGAAATCTTTCTGTTTGCCTGCTGTTTTTTTCAATGAAGAGACGGCAATAACGACTGACAAGAAAGATATCTCTGTATTTTTGTATCTGTAGTGTACTCTGTCTTGTTAATTTCATTGTCTTTACTTTTCCGAAGGGTTTGATTCAAATAATTTCTAAAAGCATAGGGCATATGGGAGAATCCATTTCCACCAGCAAATGAACACTTCCAAGCACAAAAAGGAGACTTATGCTTGAAACTAGCCTTCAATATGTCACTTTCCACATGAGCAATTTACATATTCCAATATACATTTTCATCATTCAAACTTATCAATCCCATAAACAGAAAATATGTTCTGCACACGATGGTGATTGATCTTCAAAGAAGAAACAAAAATTGAGGGAGATCACTTTCCGTCTCTTCATTCAGTGACAATAAAATTGTATTTGGGATGAGTATGAAATTTGCTAACTGGAAATCTGTTTGTCACATTAATTGTCCAGAAGTGAAACCACGGACAAATGCAATTAAACGACCAACACTTCTTGGACCTTGGGGCAAATCCTGATAACACAGCTGCTGAAATTGATCTTCATAGACTCTGCATTAATATCTTTTTTTTCTAGGCATTTGCAAAGTGCCACAGAATGTCATAGTTGAATCCTCCCCTTCTGGAAGGCCAAGAGCTGAGTTAGTGGAGCTGTTGCAAATCAGCTCTGAGATGCAATAGCTGGGTTATGCAGGGAGGTTTGTAAACAGCTGGCAAGGCAAGTGTCACATTGCTAAGTTCTGAATGAATTCCCAGGAACTGATAAAGGTAAAATGTCTAGGACTAGAAGACATGAATATACTAATAGAGAAGAAAAAATATTAAACTTACATATTTCTTTCAGAAGGGTAGACTATCACTTCACCATCCTTCCTGATCTCCATCAAACATCAATGAATCTCGGTCTACGTATTGTATGGGCAGGCATCATCTTTTATGCCTTGGCAGAGCCTGAAACAAGAGATTTTAGTCCCTAATTAGGGCTGCAAGATGCCTCTGCAATATAAGCACTAACAGTCAGACACAGAACTATTATTTGTGCTTTTGAATTTTTTTCTAACACATTTTGTAGGATATCTGTGAAAGGGTATTTTTCTTTCTGCAATTTTTGCCTCCTGCCCCAAATAGCTTCTACATAACCAGAGACAGGAATCTCACATTTAAGAAAACCCATGTTTTTGTTTTCAAACATTTAGTTTACGAAACATCAGCTGTGGCCAGGACTATCATAAAACCACAAAAACTCAGCCCAGTTCAGCTTGTCATATTGCCAAGAATTCTGCTTAGACTAATGCAAACACCATCAACCTATTTAACTGAATTGTATTTAAAAGGGAGATGGAAAAAATAGGAGGTGATTGTGGAAGCTGTGACAACAAATCTTCCAAGGAATACGCTACAGATTCTTCTATGAAAAAAGGAATAACAAATGCATTACAAGGCACTAGCACTCACAGTGGCAAAAAGGCAACATAAAGAAATGGCTTTTAGTGCAGAAACTGGAGTGTGTTCTGGATCCTGAAAAGCTGCTGACATAGGCTGTAACTGATGGAAAGCCAACAGAACCTGTCATCTCTGTGTTATATTACTGACAGTATAAAAGGTATTTTCATTTAGAAATACATTTGAAAGCAGCAGTGACATGTGAGTTCCTATTTCTACCTATGGTAGAAAGAATTTCTCACTTCAGTGCCTGATCTTTCTTCCCATTATGCTGGGGCAAATCCAGAGTGATACTAGTAAAACCAGTGTGGTCAAATGAAGCAAATGGAGAAGATGGAGCCCCATGCATGTCTTGGTCAGAGTGTCCATGACTGTGACCAGAACACTCTGCTTGCACATGGTAGCATTACACAGAGGAACCTTCTGCCTATTTGAAGAGAGGGAATTCTGGAGAGTGTATATTCAAAAGGAGATACGCTTGTGGAAATTGGAAACACAAGCTAACCTTTCCCAATGATGTTAGAAACCAAGAAAGGTTGGACTGTGGAATCTGGGCAACTTCTTATTCCGACATTCCTAGAAATCACAGTATAAAACGGAATCTCTTTGAGTCCGAACTGAATGAACAAGAATAAAGGATTCTGGAGTGACTCAATACCGAAGCTAAAAAGGCTTAATATGGCAAAGCACTGTGCTAGGAAGAGTGTAACTCAAACCTGGACATAATTATGCTAGAGAGGTGCTGTGTCTGGAGCAACTGCATACATGGAAGAGTACTCAAACTGCAAAATCCCTCTCCAGACACAAGAAAATCCGGGCCTCTGGTGGAGGAGATAGTTCGTGTTTGCATCTTGTTCCAGCAGAACAGTAAAAAGCAACTGGAGCATGTATCCGTCGCAGGAGCTGGGAAGCGCTGCCAAGGCCAACAATTGAGACATAATCTAAGTTTTCTTGCTTGAAGATCCAGGTGACTTACTCCAAAACAGAGCCAGGGAGCAAGCTATTGCTATGGATAGACAATGGCAAGTTTTGGCTCAAGTTTGAGCTGAAAACCTAAGCTAATACTGCTGTATGCACCTAGTCACGATAGTCTAAATAATGTATCCTCAGTATGAGAAGAAAATTGGGAAGCCAGGTGTCCCAACAGGGTGATCTGCAACTCTGAAAATCACGCTTCATGAGATTCCTTTGTGACCTTGCGTCACTTAGTTGTCGTCAGATTTTAACGAATTATTCAACATCTGCCTCCACTGGAATTAGTGGAAATTAGATGTCATAAATCTGTCTACTCCATCTCTCCAGCTGTGAAATGGGAACGGTCCTTCCTGTCTCAAATAAATACTTCCAAAGATTATGAAGTATTTTAACAGGACAGCAATAGGAAGCACATAAGTATCCTAAACAGAAATATGAAGTTTTCCTAAACTGATGCTGTGCTGATGTGCTGAATAAATATTGTCCTTAGGTTTTTTGCAATATTCAGGTTTATGAGCCAAATTAAAGCAAAGCATGGATGATATTTTTAATGTGCCGAATAAATATTCATCAGGATATGCATTTTTTAAGTTAAAGATCCAATATTATTTATAGTCTGTGCTTTCATGTAGAGAAGTTAGTTATATCAGAAATGAGGAGGAAAACTGACACCCTGCTATGAAGTTGCTGGATATTTACCAGCAAGACCATGATGAAGGTGAAACAATCACGTGCTTGACTTGAACGGAAAGTGTGGGAGTTCAACACCTCTGAAAAACTGAGATTTATTTCACTGTCTTGTTGAACTTCAATGGTTAACTTTGGGCGTTCAAATAGTTCACGTAAGATACTTGCCAAATATTGGAGAGTGAGAGATTGACAGAAACAGGCAAAAAACTTAAACAAACACATCTACTGATTTAAAATCCCAGCATCTTTCAATGTAGGTGGTTTTAACATGGCAGAGAAACATAATTATTGGGAATTTTGTCTAATGCTTAAGGTGTAGACTACTTTCTTTGCACTTTCCAGATTACTGGGAGAAGAGAAGGTATCTTTAACAGGAGCTTAAGTGTTTCCTCTGTTTTACTAGATGGGGGCAATCCCTACAATCAACAAGTGGCGATTCGCAACAGAAGGACCAGCAGAGTTTCCAGTTTTCCTCTTCAGCTGTCATTTGGTTCATGGAAAATTTTTAGAACCATATGCTGGGAATTAAGTATCTAGTCCCTTACTAATAGTGAAATACTTAGAAAGACCTCAGAAAATGTACTTCCAGCTTTTAATCAGGAAGCCTTATGTAAAGCCAATAGCAACAGCGTCTCTCATTTCCCCATGACTACTCAGAGACCGCTCTCAAAGTCAATGCTATTGTATACATCCAATCATCCTGTGCCTCTAAAAATGAAAAATGGGTCAAGAAATTGCAAGGTGAATGAGTTAATACATAAACCATTATCATATTCAAGTGCTGTACAACTGAATATCTCCTATTTAATTATGAGGCAGTAGAGTCAGTACAGTGTGGTGACATTAATCATTACAATGCTGAAATTTTGTTACCATGGTGTGATTTTTTAAGAGGAAACTCTTTTAAGATGTAAATTAACTTTGTCTTACAATTTCCCTCCTCATACCCTCAGTCAAGCAGTAATGACTGTTTATAGGCATTGTGTCAGGCTACGCTGAGCTGCAAGAGCAACTTGGAGACCTTACTAAGTGTTCCCATAATAGGAACCACCATCCTGATTTTGGCCCTATTGCAAAGCCATTCAGTTTCCTCTCTGTCTCTTTGCACTTTTTAGCAGATATTAGAGTAGTTAAGGAATGTTATGTAATGACAGCTATATTGAATATCCTTTATCTCACATGAAAAATCATAAAACAGGCATTTGTCCCTGCCTTTGGCCAGCCCAACTATCTGGACAGCAGAATGTGTCTCTAAACACTATTTACTCCTTCCTCCAGACCTTACGCTGAGTGTAGCTCAGCTGCAGAGGGAGAGTCCCTTTTGTGCACATGCAGATATTTATTATAATTTGCTCCTGCAAAGTCGATCTATAGAGACCACGAGACAAACTGAAGCTTTACCCAACACTCCAGATCCATCTCCATTGCTTGTTTTTATGTCCTAACGTGCCTTTTATACTCTCAGAGCCAGATAGCAGCAGTGAGATGATGGATTGGGGTGTTTTGTGGAATCAGAATAATTCCTGGGGAAAGGGAGGTGGGAATGAAGTCTGTGAGGCCTTGGATCAGGCCCAGGTTAGAGATACTGAGGAAGCATTTCTGGGCTGAACAGATATGAGCAGGGGGCAGACAAGAGGGTCTTCTGGATGGAGAAGTTGGAGCAGGCGATAACATCTTTTAGGCAGGAACTTGTGACTGTAAATCTATAGTAAAGACAGGTCTTCCTCATGCACAAAGCTGAATTTTCCGCTGAGGTAAACTGTGTCAATTATCCTGAATTCGACCACAAAATAGTCCCTGGAAGGCAGACTAGATTATTGTTATAGCTACAAAACAAATATTCTGTTGTTGTAAAGGGTAACCATTTTGTGCTTTCTGAACTGAAAGACTATTGTCAGTAAGTTACGGTTAGAATTCATAATAGAGCCTGAGGGATTCAGACACTCAAATGCCATTGAACTTCATAAGCAGCTGAATGCTTACATCCTTTAGGCTCCTCTTGTAAATCCTTCCCTTAAATTACAAATCTGGCCTATAAACACAAAAATCTATTAGATTGAAAGAAAGGTTTGCAATAAAGTATGGATCCATCCTAAATCCTTTGTTCATGAGATGCTGATCAATATGTACTAAATATACATAGCTCTACTGTATTAGCTCATCACTTGTAAAATCTTTTAACCTTGAAGTGTTTTTACTTCTGAATTTCAGTTCTTTCATTTTTTATTGCCAAATATCGGAATCAAAGCTCTCTGAAATAAGAAAAATAGTATTATTAATTCTGTGGTCATTGGCTCAGAATCTAAGCAAAGTAGGTAAACCTGTATCTTTTTGCTTACAGGCAAATCCCTCTTGTAGAACAGCTGCAAAGTTTTCTGTGTAGTCATTTCAAGTACATTTTCAGCTAATCTCCCGCTGGAGTGAAATTCAAAGGACAATGGACTGAACAGAATTCCTTTCTTGAATTTGTTTTTATTTTAGTCAAACTTCAGCTTTTTTAGCTTTTCATTAGAATCAATTTGCCCTGCCCCATCGGTCAGAGAAGTCACGGCTATCTCCTTTTGGCAAGGAGATGCCATTTTGCTGTGAAAAATGAACTGCAGACAAACTACCGTGCATTTGCATAACCTCTTTGGTAACAGTTTGTCAAGAAACCCTCTCAGAATTGTTTCCTGAGACAACAGTGCTGTTTCTAAGGGTGCAAAATGATAGCTCTGCCTGGCATATTGTAGAATCTTAAATACATTACTAAATCCAGCTTCTCCTAGCAGTATTCTTTTAGTATTTGTCTTTGCAGAGTCATTTAAGGGCTTGCTGAACCCTCACAAAGCACATTTTCTGAGAATTACCCATGAAGTTTCTCTTGTCAAGGGATTTTTGACAGGTGCCTTATAATTTCCTTTTCCTGCTTTGGTTCACTGGCATGAGTATCAGAGATATAACCATGTTTTATTTTTCTAAATATCAACACTGTCAATTGCTTCAGTACTTTTATGTTCTGATCTCAATCAAGGTTTGACCACAGAATATTGATGGAGCCTTTAGCAAAAAATCCCCAAACAAATCAGTGCCTTTGTACTGGGAGGTGTGATGGTCACACCTTTTAGATTCTCTGAAGCTCTTCACCTCTATTTATTGAAACACTTGCATGACCCTCTGGGACAGCTGATGGAAGAACCATTACTTATCACATTTCCATACACTTGCACAGAAATTTCAGTCTATTTTCTATTTATTCTATGAGATATTTCCATAATACAGGTCATAACTAAGCCATTGACACTCCCGATGAAGCACTTTTTTGTATTATGCTGAGTATTCTCTTTGCTCAGGTGTACTCACGTTATGAATTCTTGGCCGTTCCAAGGCAGTGAATGTGCAGTAGGTGGCACTCACTGTCCAGAGGAAACAGAGAGTATCAGTGCCTCTTAATTAGAAAAAAGAAGGCAGGCTATCTTATCACTTGCAAAATTAACAGCTCAGAATAGGTAATCACTAACTGTGGATCAATTTAATTAGTGTCCTGTCAACGTGTGCAGTCACCCTTTTGATCTATATCCATATGCATGTATCTGACGTATCGGTCTTACGGTTTACAAACTGGGCATTAAGAAAAGAGGAATCAGATTATTTGACTGAAGCTCTGACTGTGCTGACATCACAGGTTATCATTCATGCTAAACTTATTAAACATATATGCTATCGCTGCTGCATTATTGCTCAAACATTAGAGTCCTTCTCTGTTATGTCTCTCCTGTCAGAGATACTTGCAATAAATTTAGACAACACCAGAATATAAAAGGATAAAAGCCCTTTGTTCAGTATAGAGTGGGTGCTGTTAAACAATCGTCCCTTAACAACAGACTGTTGGAAACCTGTACAGACAACTTTTAGCAATCTGTAAGTCCCTTCCCAGTTTGAGAAACTTTTAAGATACAAATACCTCTCTATATTAGTAATCTTTGCCTGACAACTCACATAGTTGTTGGAAAAACAGAAGAAGAAGGGATATGGATTCTCCAAGCTCTTTCCTCTCCTAAAGAAAAGCTTCTGTTTGGAAGACCTGTTCCTCTTATTATTTATGACAAGGGTTTTGAAATGGAAAGGTGGAGCAAAGGTACAGTGTGAAGAATGGGATGAGATGAAGGAGCTGCAGCCTGACTATCACACAGCACATACCTTCTCCACAGACGTTTGGGAGCATCTCTTTCTGACTGAAAAAAAACCCAAACAAACAACAACCAACAGCGGTTGCACTCCCCTTTGGAGAATATCCAAGTTCTGATATTTCATACAAACCTGATTATGCTGTCTGGTATTATTGATGTTGACAGCAATTGTAAAGTGAATTTGGAGAGATTAAGTAAGGATAGTGTCTGTAATTTTTAATAACCCTCTTCTCTTGGATCCTGAAGAAAAGGAACATGATTGTTGTGGATGTATTAATGGTATCTGCCTGTCAAAATAATGAAACTGAGAAAGCTTTTATTTGGTGTGTATATCATAGAAATGTTAGCATTATATATGTCCCTTGTGCCAAATGTATTACCACAACAATAAATGGAGAAGCATCAACAGGAAGTTTGTGCTGCAGCTGTAAATTGACAAGTTAAATAGTGCAGCAGAGCTGCAGAGAGACAGGACTGGGGAGGAGCATCTTTGATGGTACATCATGCAGCCCAGAGGCTGCTTGGAATAAGAACCTGTGCAAAGCACTTAGCAGTGTTTGCAGATGGGTTCAGAAACTCATTTATTTTTCTTTCCTTCCAAGGATGGCGATTAATTTCTGTCTCTTCAATGTAAAACAGCTGTTGCTCCTCTTTTCTAATGGAGTGACGGCAGATATCAGAGTCTGCAGTCTCTGTGGGCCAGACCAGCAGTATGACTCCTCCTGGTACATAGTGCTCATCCTGCTGACCCCAAAAGTTGGTGCATTGGCAGCACTGGGTTTGACCGACTCTGGCTTCCAAGGAGGAGAAGATGGGCAGGCAAATCCTATTCAATTAGCGAACAGCCCTGCTGTTGGCAACAGGAACAAACTACCACTGGTACCGAAGAGCTAAACTCAGATGTCACTTTGCCATTTGTATGCAAGTATAGCAATTTGTTCTTGTGACTGTGAATATTTCAGAAATGCCTAAAATACTTGAAACAGTTATTCTGCCTCAGCCTCACTTCACCTGCTGGCAACCATTAGACTGTTTGTCTTTCCTTTGTTGGACTGGCATTGCTGGGAGCAACACCACTGGCACGACAATGATTGACAGGAGATGCTGCATGGAGAGGCACTAATTGGGTGAAGCAGGAGCAGCAGACCACAGCTGGCTGGGCAGGCTCCAGGAGACGGGAAGGGACCTGGAAAGCGAGCTGGGCTCCCTGCCGATGGGGAAAGGGCAGAGTATGAGGGCTGAACTAGAGAGTGTGGCAATGCCTCTGTGAATCTGCAACCCTGAGTGGTGGCACAAGATTGTATTACCAAGTCTTTGCCATGGAAGTAAACGATGTGAATGACTAGTCTTTTTTTGATTAAAAAATGAGAATTACTGGGGTACCTAAAAGCATGAGAGACTTATTTGCGTGACTTGTCATCTGAAACATTTTACCCTCCTGTCTGCCATGGATGCTGCCACATCTTTCATACCATGGCTCAGTTCTTACTAGAAAACCTTCTGACGAACTGCTTATTTCTTTATTTATCCCTGCATGGACTACATTTTTGCTTCCTCTTGGGAAGACACTATTGAAATCCCTCTGGCAACTACAGCAGCTGCTTAAAAGCAGCCAAGATGGTACCTCCCGATCCAGCTGTTTCAATAAAAGAGATGGGTTCTTCATTGCCATGATGAATATGAATGCACAGAACCAAAGTTAAATAACACCATCAACAAGAACAAGGCTTTGAGAACCTCTGCACCACCTCATTTTAAACATAAACCTGAGTACTACGCCTGATCCCTGACCTGGCTCTACCTACCTGTTATTCTCTGTCAGTCTTCATGATAGAAACATGGGCAGGCAGTTTGCCCTTGCTGTGGGAAGGAAGGGATGGAGAAACTTTGTCATTCTGCAGTACTCACAACTTGATTTTCCTTCTTTGTTTCCTTCCACACCACTACCATTATTTCTTCATTTACTTCAGATGGTAAATGTTTTGCATCTTTGCATCTTTGTATTTGCTAACAAGGTGGCAGGACAGATGGCACACCTAAAGTGTACCATAAGACATATGTTTTTGTGTAAGTATTTGGACATTTTCAGTACACGGGAATGTGTATTTATTTTTGTTAGTAATAATTTACGTGAATATTGGTCAGCTGATGATCTGACACAGCATGTCTAAAAACAATTCATGAGACAGAATTTCTAAATTGCAAGTGGCTACCTAATTTTTCAAGGCTTAAATTAAAACTATCTATGCTACTCAGTAACAGGAGGTTGACAAGGTGTTTGTGGTCTTGTATTAATATTCAGAGCCATGCAACAAGACTTGAAGAACGAGAGATTCCTGTAAATAATTGGTATATACGTAATGAAATAAGATATTTAACCTTGCCAGCCAAACACCTCATGGTAACTGAAAAACATGAAGGGCTGAAATTCTGTAAAATGCATTTGTGGCTGAGGAGGAGACAGTAAGAAAGGGAATAAAATAAAACAAAAACATAACATGTGTTTGGTTAGGGGAAAGATCAAAGGTAAAGGCAGTGCAATTGCTTTTGGAAATCTCTTCAGGAGCAGCATTTCATGCAGACGCCTGCTGGGTGCCGTCTGCTGCTCTCTGCATTTGGATGGTCTATGCCAAGGAGACTTTTGGGGAATGCTTACAAAAATGTGTGAGCTGCTGATATAGCATAGCACAGAGTGAAAAGTTCTGTTATTCTATTTACGTCAGCCTTTGCTTACATGCATGTACTCAGAGCACACCTCGTGTACTGGAGCCTGAGCACCAGCAGAACCCCGGAGCGCTACTGCAGTGCAAGTCACGACCCAGCACAGGTTTTTCTTCACTGAATCTTAAAATGAAACTCATGCCGTTCACAATGGCCTCAGTGATCTCTAGGTTCTTGATGGTTTACAAGTGGGAGATACTACAAACACTAGTTAGAATCGCTGTTTTTTCACAGAGCATGAATTGAGACTGGTTTTCGGTATTCGTATTCCAAGCAGAAAACAGAAGCTTCTGTGGAAAATTTTACTAACTTGGGACATCATGTGAAATATTTGACCTGGATGGCTTGCAAAGTGGCAAAACTAATTTTTCTTATATTTTCCATAGGCCTAGTTCATCCTACTACTGAAATACATAATTTTAAACTACAAATGGTTAATAAGAAATAGCTTTTTAATTGTTCTTTATCAGTGCCCTGATTATTACACAGTATTTTAAAGACAATGTGTGATCTGGGAGCTATAAATTTTTTGAGCTCCTGGATGAAATAGAGGCACTCTGCAACAGGGATGCAATGCATAAATACAAACGCTTTTTAAAATTATATATATTAAAAAAGCTGGCCAAGTAACCAAGCCTCCTTTTCACCTTCTTGTCAGTCCAGCTCAAGATGTAAATGCCCCGAGTAAGCAATACATCCTCAGAGTGACAGCACTGGGCCATCACTCACTTGTGAAAGCCACATAAGCTAAATTTCTGCTGAAGGCAATGCGGTAAAATGGTATTTGAAGTACAGAGGAATGCCATCTCAAAACAGTGTTATGAATTTCACATTTTCATGTGGCCTGCCAGTAGCAGGTGTGGGAGGTATCTAAATCCACCAAAAGGATGTCAGATGCTGGTGGTCTCTTTGGGCACCAGGCCTAATAATAGGAGGATTATGCTACTGAAGGGTGGCATACAGAGAAGAAAAAAAAGGACCTTGATTAAATATGAATATATGAATGGTCTTTAGTACAACATATTATGGTTCAGGAGGAGACATGAAATAGCATTTTTTTTTAATACAAGTGATTGTAAAAACCAACTGGAAGACGCAATGAAAGTATCTGTAGCCATACGCTGCCATTAGGACTTATTTGATCAGAGAACACAACACTGAGACTCTGCCTGTGGCTGAAGGAGCCTTTTATAGTAGTGATGAAAGTTCTTCAAGCTGGTCTTCGTTAGAAAGATGTGACACAGGATTCGTTTATCCACCTCTTCAAGGACAGGGTTTCACTGGATGTACAGTACTTAAGCATCTCACCATCACAGAAATCTCAGTGTCCAATCTGTACTTTATGCCAGCTCTTTCAAAGCAGCCGAACAGACCCATAATGCCAAGGAAGATTCCCCTTTAATGACTTATATGAACAAAAGTTAGTTGGGGCCTAAAGGAATCCATCAAAAGAGGAGAGAGCTGTGATTGCTCTTCTGCAAGATTTGGCTCTAGCCGCCTATCTGTCACTAAGCAAACACCTATCCAGATTCAGATTGACCATGTCTGATTCCTACAAACATTTAGGTGTATACCCAGCTTAACTTTAAGTAGAGGACTACTACCATTTGATTTCCACAAATATGAGCATGGATCAGGGAAAGACATGTGGCTTTTCTTTTTGCTTGACATGTGCACTGAATGCAACACATGTAAGTAGCCAATATGCCCTAACAGATACAGCTAGTATGATAAAATTTTTCCTTTCATATTAATTTTCTTTGTGTTTTTTGTTGTTTTTTCTGTTTGTTGTGGGTTTTGTGCAAAGTATGTATTTTTAATAGTTTCTTTGTGTGGTCTCAGTTTCTTGATTTATGAAAACAGGACTGCAAATGTACTGTCAGGTCTTGTAGCAGCCATATCTCAGTGAGAAGAAACCATGGTTTGGTAAATGCAAATGAAATCCAGTGGAGAACTGATAGACCAGGGAGGAAATAGTAAGCTGAGGACGTAAAAACAAAATTATAAAAGGGATTTCAGATACTTTCTCTATGTTTAGACTTTCTTTGTCTTTTTTTATTGGTTTTAATGGTTTGTACCTAGCTGACCAACAATAAACAGTGTGATGTTGTTTGTTTAAAATGGGGTTATACCATGTCGTGCTTTGCAGTGCACCTGTGGAAACAGAGGGAATCTGGTTGACTGTACAGTATAACCATGAGACAGGCCAGCCAAAGTGCTCTCAAAGGTACAAATCAGCTGACAGGCACGATAGATAGTTCCCATTTGTTCCATTTCAATTAGGGTAGATATTGTTTGTAACCATAACAGAAATATTTTGAAAGAAGTGCAATTTTAACCATTTCTGTTTCTATTTAAATATTTCACAAGGGCAAGCATCATGGTAAAGAATATAATGTGATATTAACCCTGAACAAATGAATCAGTGGACAAATCTTGAGTGATTCTAAACATTTGTGAAGAATCGGCAACTCTCACTGCTCACAGTTACTCTGCAGGAGGTCAGCACTTCATTATGTTCAAGATAACTTCCTTTAATCCAGACATATTTCTGACACAGTTTTAATAGAGTAAGTTACTCTAATAGATTAATGTATTGCATTCTTTCTTTCTGTACTATTGCTTCCTATTTTTTCTTCAAAGAAATTTTTTTTTTTAGATTTACAAGAGAGAAACCGAAGTCCTTTGATCTCTACAATGTATGTACTATTCATACCAGAGATGGTGAAACTGCTTTTGTCTAATTATTTTTGACGTCTTGCAAATATTTGCAAAATTCTTCATAGGGATTAAAAAGATCCGCAGAGCTCAATCTCTCTATGACAAAGAAACAGTGTTCTCAAAAGGCAAAACAATTGTTTGTTTGTTTTCTCTTAGAGAGATCCTAGACATTTATCTTCTAAAACAGCGTATTTTATCTGAGATAGGGAACGAATGCAACCCGTTTTTAGAAGATCACTAAGTTTCCATGAATAGAATTGTTCCTTACAAGACCAAAATAAAACAGTGTTAAAAAAGCAGTGCGTTTGGGAAGTACCAATTCCACCTTTCTAGAATGTTTGATTACAGCTTTGTAGAAACTGTTCTTTGCAGAAGGTCCCACTTTAGTGTGCAGCATCTCTGAGCTTCTGTAAAGTTGTTTACTAGAACAAGTTCGTGAGGTTATCATTGATATGTTCCCCTCCATTGGCTTACAGAATATCTACTGTCTTACATTATTTATGCAAAATGAGTTCCCTGTGAGTAGTTATGCTTCCACTTCAGAAGAATAGCCAGGTTTACCAACTCTCTTTATGACTGAGACTCATCATTTTGTTTATGGGGGTTTATTTATCCCTAGTCCCATGAATCAAGAGAACAGGGGATTTATCAGCTTCCACAGGAAAAAATGAGAAGCTGAAGTTCATTTTTTAAAACTCATTATTTTTTGCTCCCTCATGAAATTTATAATTGTAGCTAAGTCCATAGAAATCCCCTAAGACTGGGCAGGAGGTTTGGGGAGCAGAGGGAAGGTCTCAGGTATGTGATCTGAGTCAGGAAACACTACCAAAGCCGGGCAGAATTATGGGGATACTTCTTGGTTAAGAGTAATTCAGTGGATTTGGGGACTTCTGGATATTTTCTCCTGTGAAAATGGATACTTTCTTCTTTCAGCTAGGCTCTTTGCTGAATTTTTTGAGAGTTTTTATCCACTTATAAAAGTGTGCACTAACAGTTCATAATAAAATTATACTATAAAGTTTCCCCTTATTTGCCAAAAGTGCACTTTTTAAACTATTGTACACAGTGTGGAAAAATTGAGTCATAAATAGTTTTGCGCTCTGGAGTAGCTATTTTGCCAGCTTCTTTAAAGTTTTTACATTTTCTACATGGGATTGAGAGAAGCACTATAAAATTCAGATATGTAAGTTCTTTAATACTACAGACATATAGACTTTATTTCCTTAGTAAATCTTTTCAGTTTCTTAGAAAAGTTGCATTTCTTGGGCATGACACGAGTCACACAGCTCGAGCGCTGCGGTAAATTCTAGGCAATCTCTGAAGAAAGTCACACTGTGCTCTTCATCTCCTGTCCTTTCCAAGGTGAACAGAAGTGTCATCAGCAAGTGGTTTGTGAAGGTGTCTGTGAGTGCTGGCAGGTAAATAATTTTTTTAAACCAAAGTTAACAGGCCATGTAATCATGTGCATCAATCTGATTTCTGTAGAGGCAGCTCTTCTGCTTAGTCTGCTCTGGTAAGGAGTCCAAAATGTGCAAGACAAATGGGAGCACAAGTCTGGCGAAGGGGCATAGTGAGAATTCAGTGAAGCAAGAAGGAGGTGTGATAAACCTGAAAAGTATGAGATGCAGAGGTGCTGTGCTGGATCTGTGCAAAAGGGATGAAAGATATCAGAGTCCTCACAGATTTGTAGGTGGCCTTTTATATCACTCCCCTGTGATTGTTGGAAGAGAGGAAAAAATAGCAAAATATCTAAGATGCCAAAACCATGTACAAGGAATCTATCTAGTTGCAAATGCCTTTCAACCTTCTAATGTCTCAGCACTTCCTACAGTACATTCAAGTTCTCTGCCAGACAGCTCTTGTGTAACAATCTTCACTATCAAAAATATGTTATTATAATATACTGAACTGCATTGTCTTTCTAGCATCTTTCTGCCACTAATGCTTTGACGCTCATGGTCAACATTGAGTATTTTCTTTGTCTGCACGTATACACAATCTATCACTGTTTTAAGTGGAACATCATTTCTCATGTTCAGAGTACTTTGAAGATGTAAAGTGCAATTTAATTGCTAAGTATTACTACAAAATATAGAAGCTTCCAAGCGCCTACAGCACAATGTGCTAATTCAGCCACCACCCATTTAAGCAACGTTAATCATACACACATCTCTCAACTCATCTTCAGTACATGGGTGGAGATATGTCAAACCTGTCAGGATAGTAATTTATTACTACATCTGCTCTACTTATTTTCTATTAACTTGCCTATCACAGCAACCTTATCAAGAAAGTACAGAATCAAAATATCCACTGCTTCACCTTTTATTATCAATAGCAAGTGAAGGACCCTTCAAAAGCTGTAGTTATTTGAGTAGCACAGGTCTGACGTTTCTGCTTTTAAAATACCAGAAAAGATAGCAGAAGTGAAGGGCAGAAGAGCAATAGCAAACAAAAATTGCATAGATCTCCAAAGCCTGAATAAAAGACCACAAGAGAGACCCTTTATTTTACAGGAGAGGTAACTAAGGCACAAAATGGTTTGTTGGTGGAGCTACATAACAAACTATTAGGACCTCAAGGCTCTAACTCATCTCCTCCTAAACATTCACTGACCTGAAACCTTCAAATACATTTTCTTGCACTTTGATAGCCGTCCTTGCATACACAACTGAGATATGAGACCGTGGTTTAACTCTAGCTAGAAAATATAATGGAAGCTACTGTTCTACCTGTAATTCAAAGAAATGCCGATTTACTGACATAACAGTATCTTAAGAACATAACAGGATTAAACAAAAGCAGGCATATTTGGCAACTACAATGCAACTACTTAGCAACATTTGCAAACATTCATGGAAAATTCTCACTAGGTACATGTATGCTCATTTCTAGTCTATTCATTTATCCACACCAGGTTGTGCCCCATGCTGCTCTACTGAATATGAGTCTGGCTCAGGCATGACTGAGAAGCAGTGCAATAATAGGAATAATGTTGACTCCTGCTACTGCCCTTAGCTCTGGCATCTTAATTTATCTCTAGTTGGTGAATTTTTAAATAGTCATGTAGACATCTATTTCCTATCTTGACACACTATTAACATTATAATAGTTGGTATGCCCTGCCCTCCATTTTCCTCTTGTTTTTGCTACCACTTCCCTCCTCCTCGCATCCTACTACTATTTCAGTGAGATCCCCTCTCCATCTCTGAATGACATTTAAATTTGAACTGAGGGTAACACCCTGCACCTATGAAACCCTTGCCTAGCTCCTGCGCCATAAATACTAAAAAGTCTGAAGTGCAGGTCAGCAAGTGGCTAGTACTATCCAGAAGAAAAGGGAGAATACTGTGATTGTGTCATAATTTGTTCCACTTTTCTTTCTTTTGGGGAAAAAGTAAACTCTCTCAGTTCTTCAGCTAGCAAAGACTCCTGGGGTGTTCTACCCTTTGGATATAAAGCAAGATCAGAGAAGGTTTATTTTAGAGGCAGTCTCGCACTAATGATGAGGAAAACTTCTGGAATTTCTTTCCCCTGTAATTTTCTTTTAAACAATCATGATCTTTTTCATTTGAAACTTTATATTCTTTTTAAAAATGACATGAAAATTGTTGAATCCAAAAGCTTGCTTACCTGTTTTCTCAGTGGGAAGCAGGTAAACAAGGCAAATGACTGAAGGTTCTTTCCAAACATTCTTTTGCTAACTTCAACATCTGTCAAAAATGTTTCTGCAAAAATCTTTTGGTTACAAGCAACATTTTTTCCTCCAAAATAAACTAACTCTAATTATACTTTTGATATTGATGAGACACTTTTCTAGATGTTCATCCTGCTGCTGCTATTTTGCCTGTTAGGCAGAGACGGCCCGGGACCTGTGTCTTACAGTGGAAGATCTAGATTCGTTATTCTTTTAGCTTTTTTTAGAATCCCAGGCCCATAATGATGGATCAATTGTTAAAAAAATCCAGTTGAAAACAACAAACTCTTGCCCATTATAGTTCCTCTTCAGTCAGGCATTACTCTATAGAAACACATGGCAGGACATTTAAAAAAAATTAGTTGTTTTCAAATAGTTGCAGTGAATTTCTTTTAGTTAAAATCACATGAAATGGAGTTGATGCGTAGTTGCTCTATGAAGCAATTACTGACCACCTGTAGAATGGGTAGGTAACAGAAAAAAATCACTAGAGTTTTAGCAACTGCTTTTTGAAGTCACTTTAAATTAATAACTTAAATTAATAACTGGCAGCTTGGCTTTTTTGTTGTTGTTTTTGATTTGCTTCTGATTTCTTTTCACTTGTCACCAGGATAGAGTCTTTATTTGTATTAATTAAAGCAAAAAAGGTAGTCCAGAAAGTGTATCTCAAGAGCTACAAAAACTTCCCAAGCACAGTATTTCTGGAGAAGTATGACAGAAACATGTATCTACTGAATATGGCAAATATTATTAATAGAACAAACACGGGACAACACAAACATGCATGGGAAGTGGATACTGGATTTTTGGCCCCCAACAGCAAGAGCGTGACCACATGTGGAGTGAAGGACATAAATCTTCAAGGTGGCACCTGTGGTGTGCTCTTCATCTTCTGTGCTGACCATCTGCCTGAGGGGTTACAATCCTCCTTCTCAGCATAGGTACTGAAGATATTCTTCTGTACCATCCATTAACTTGTAATTTTTTATATTTTGCCATTTGAACTTGTTGTTTTTTGTTTTTAACTAGTTTGGCAGGTCAGCTAGTGATGACATTCTTTAGGACTCTCTCACTAATGTTCTATCTCTGGAGCCTGTCCTGCTCTGTACAATTATGACAGTCCAGAATCCCACACAGACACTGCAGGGAATTTTCAGCCAAAGCTTGTAAATCCTGACTGGGTGAGGGAAAATGGTGCTCTGTTAAAGTAACGGTTTCTGAAAGGTTATGTTTCCATAGTGACATTACTGGTGTACTCTATTAAACCTTTTAGAGGTGTCCTTTAGCCACTTAGGTAAGTGAAGAGAAAACTGCAAGTGTGTCATGGTCCCAATCTGTTCAGACTGGGGATATTCAGCTCTGCTGAATACATCTATGACATAACTTGAGACCTTTAATCAGAACTCCTGAAGAGGTGGCTATGTAAATATTATGCAGCGCCAAACTAATCAGAGTCAGAAATGAACTCACACTGTGGTATCTGATCCTCCAGGGTACGCTGCCCTTGCAGTACAATTTTATACTCTCTGAAGGATCTTTGGTGTGAAAACAAGATCCCTGGATTTTTTCCAGTCCTCCCTTACATAGTACACTTGCTCTAGAACAACTGTAATTTAGCCAAGTCTTTATAGACTTTAAATATCTTCAGAAACCATCTTGATTTTTGGCAATGAAAGAAAAAAACCTGAAATTGCTTGACAATCTACTGATTGCAGCATTTGGAGCTGGCTTTACTTCTCAGTTTTTATTCAGTTGATATCTTAGCTGAGGCGAACACAAAATATAATTGTGTATGCTTTGTCAGAACTGCGAGCACAGGAGTTCTCGGTGTGCAATGGTCTCTAGCAGCATGTGATTAACTTGGAACAGCTTTAAAGTTAACCTGTCACCATGGTGCATTTAAACTGTACATCAAGACAAAGTGGGATGCTACAGAACTCGTCAGTACGAGAACAAGATGGAATAAAGTTTGCACTGTAATTAATACAGTTAATTTAATTGTTCAGGCTTATCACTACAATTTTAAAAGACAGGGACAGCAATGGCACAAATAATTAAACTGCACTATCTGCAATATCTTCTACCTACAAGTATCAGTCACTGTAGAATTAATTAATCAATTGAACCTCACATGAACCTCAGTGAAAGAAGGAAAACGTGTTCAAGACTTTTACTGAAACTGAGGGAGCTGATACAGTTGACACAATTATCTGAGAGCTTGGTGGCAAAAGTGAGAGCAGAAGCCAAAAGCCGTGGCTCCCAGCCCAACTTACCACTCCAATGAGCAAAGGCCATTTTGTTCTAAAGAGAGCATTCAGTTTTCAAAAATCATCAGTAGAACATTGCTGAATATCAACTAAGAGATGAAACGCCAAAGCAGGTACATCTATTTGTTCACACTGTGGTTTATTACTGAGGTTGAGGGATCGTTGTGTTAAGTAAGCCTTGCAGCTCTTCAGGGAAACAGCGCTCTCTTCCCATTTCCATCACAGATAATGGGGAAATATTTTAAATAACCCAGTGCTTCAGCCGGAATAATCAAATTCCTACCACAGTTTTACATAAGCAATATCCTTGGAATACTTCTAATACTAGTTAAAGTCTCACTAGTAATTAATATATTAGAAATTTCTACCTAAAAAAAACCCAAACCAGCTTCCTGATTTTACCATTTTAAAGTAACATTTAGTGACATCTCTATTTGCTGTCCTCCCATGAATAGCTGCCATATGTTTGAGTTAATAGAAACATTGCATCATCTTTTATGAATGCATCAACTTATCTGCAATTAAGTTTAGATTGTCTAATAAAATTCTGTGACATTTTAGCCTACTGTTTATTTCCTAGTAAAAGACTCTTCTGAATGTTATTGCCGTAAGAATTCCCATAATGACTAAAGATAAACCACTTCATTTCAGGCTGGACAGATGAATATGTCAGCAGAAAACAGAACAGGTGATAGATGAACATATAGTCAGTGAGGCAACTGAGACAAGCAATTCTCTGAATGAGGTTCAGTCAAAACTGCACAATCCAAGCAGCTCCAGAATTATTTACCAATAAGGGTGAGAAATTTGTGGAGTTGGCAGTTTTAGCTTTGTGTTACTCCTAATCTCTGTAGAAGAACTTAGAGTATATGAGAAAGACAATGAAGGACAAAGAATTTGCTGAAGAAAACCTCAAATTTTCCTGGCAATTTTAGTAAGTGCCGTGTCCAGACCTTTATTTGCAATAAATGGCAGACTAACATACTCAATTTAGAGCTCGATCTGAATTCTATGCATTTGGAAGTTTGCTGTTATCCAGAATCTATTCTCCTGGAAAGTCTTAACACTACCTATCAGGTCTATCCTGCTTTGTGCTGGATATCTACTGAAGCCTAGGATTTTTTTTGATCCTGCCCAACTCAGTAAACAGTATGCATACAGTGTTTCCTTTCCCCAAACAGAGAGAACTTAATGGCAATGGATAAATGCAATGTTCCAGTCGATCCCTGACCTTGTTAAAAGCATTCCTAAACTTGCTAATTAAAGCTTGTGCAGATAAAATTGTATTTCTGGATATGGATATCAAACATGGCAAGACTTTGAATCTCTCTAAGGATACTGAGACTCCAAAAGCACAGACAGCTGTAATGGACCATTCCTCAGCACTGCTCACTCTACAGTATAAAAATTCTCTCCCCTCGCTGTAAAATTTACATTAGTGTATCTTTCCCCAAAAGTCACACATTATTTATGTATTTTAAAACAGTTGTCTTCAAAAATAAAAGGACAAGGGAGAAGACGACTGCGGTTCTGGAAAGGTTGACAGACAAGGATGGATTGCAGCCAAAATCTGGTTGAAGAAAATCTGTCAATTCTCCATTTAAAACTAAAAACAAGTTTCCAGCTGAGGATTCGTCTTCAAATATGAGCCTAGTTCTTTAATGAAAAAGAGAGCAGAGCACACTTTAAAGAACTGTCCTGAGAGACTTTCAAACACTCTGAATTTGTCTCACCAACCTAGATTAACAAATGTTTTGGATGAACCTTTTGTTATAAGACAGAACTTGTGCAAAATCCTCCATGATCTGGGGTTTTTGAAAATCTCTCTGAAACTGTTTATGAAGCAACCTCATACAGAAAATATCTTGCTCCTCACCAAGCGGCATTTCAATTTTTACGGTAGGCACCAGTGTCTAACTAGGGGGGGAGTAAAAACAAAAAAAAAGGACAACCTACTATTGACAGCTTAGGATCAGTTTTGCTGTGGTGTGTTAATCTAGATCTCAAAAAAACTGAAAACACAATTTCACTGTCATACTAGAATTATGCACGCAAAAGAAAAAATAAATGTCATGACATATATGGCAATTCTTACAAGTCAGTCATGTCAATGCCACCACTGTTTAACTTCTTTTACTAATGCATATAAATACTACTCCATGGAAGAGAGTGAAGTGACTTCAAGCCTATTAGAATACGAGCAGGTAGAGGAAATAAACCAGCAGCACAATAAAGCCAAAACACCTTCCAGTGTTGTGTGAGAAAGTTTTTCTACCACATAATTTCTGATAGTTTTAGAATTGGAAGTATAAAAACCTCTTGAGACATTTTTCCAGAAATGATCTTAAACCACAAAAAGATGGGCAAAAATGGCTGGGATTAGACTTTCCCAATTCTCTCTCTTTCACAGCATTGCATGAAGAAAACTTCACTGGACATTGCTCATTGCCGTCTTCGTATGCCTTGAAGATGAAATCACAAAAAAATGTCCCAAGTAGTCTTTAAATGGAAAGTGGATGTAATTTTAAAATATCTTTTACTTGAATTAGTGAGATATTATTATGTATCCCTGTAGGTAATTTAGTATATTTACTTTAATAAGGCATAATGGGTGTTTGAATCAGATACACAGTTTAATATTTGTTAACAAAAATGTTTTCAAGGTGTAGCCTTATAGAGGGAAGATATATTAGACATAAAATTAATAGATAGTCCCTTCTCTTTGCTTTATTCAATACAAGATGACAAAGAGAACCCTCATTTAGTTCTTTATCTGAAATACTCTGTTATTCAACTTGGAAAAATGTATCCAAAGTATTTTTACACAAGAATGAGCTGCAAAAGCCTATCGCTAATATTTAAAAGTGATGGATGTAAATGACCCATCTGTATTTCATCCTCTTGCAATATTTATTCAGCAGAAAGAGATGTGGGGTGGGAAATGAACTTTACAAAGTAATTACTTTTGATTTTGACAAAATCTATTCAAAGGCCTTCAGGTAAACATCAGCTTGATAGGTGCACTGTGGTTTGTAACAGTTATGTGTTGCGTGTCATGCTTAATGGAATTGTGATGTACGTTAAAACTAACAGCTGGTCTGGGGAATTACAGAAAATATTTAGAAGAAACAATGTGAACCACTCGTAATCTATCCACTGGAAAATCAGAAGGAGCGTTCTCTTTGAGAATGACTTAAAACAATAGGAAGAAGCGCATCAATTCTGCTTGTAAATGAAAAAAATAATACATGAGAAATATATAAATTAAAAAGACAATCCATGGTAGAGCTAGATTCCACAACAAAGCAGATACCACATCCAACACATGCCTGTATTTAGCCCTGTTGTCTTCAAAAGAAGTATTTATATACTAGTATATAACACATGCATTCAAATATTTTGAGAGATGACTTTGAGAATTCCTCTACAGTTCTAGATGTGATAGCTGTATAAACAGTAAGGAACAGTATTGGTTTTAATATCTCCTGAGTCTCTTCTCAAAAAAAAAAAAAATGCTGTTTATCTTCAGGATGTGGTCAGTTTTCAGTCCTTTTGGGCTGAGAAAACTCTTTTTTTACCATTAGTCCTCTTAATATTTCAAATAATTTCCATAGCTCTGCCTGCTCATGTGAATACTTGATCCTGTCTTAGGAAGAGTTTGCAACACTTGTCAGTTAGATCTGGCTATTAGAAAATAATGAATTTTATACAATAGCTTCAGCAGAACTCAATTTTTACAAAGATAAATAATACATCTACACCAGGATGACAGTTTGCTCCCTCAAAAAAATGATTTTCATTTTACAAGAGAAACCAAAATACCACAGATATTATTTTTTCGTGAGGCCACAGAGCGTATTCCTTTCCAGCTGTGACTCCCTAGCCACTCTGGTACCTGGATTCTGCACTAGCATTGCTTGGAATGGGAGATCCGGATCATTGCAGTTATAAGCAGCGAACTGTAACTGTGGAAAGACATACCTTTTTTTTTCTTTTCCAGTTTGAAACCACACTTGTACTACTGCTGGATGCTATCAAACCGTACAACAACCCACACGGAGTTGGCTGCATTCTACATTTCTTTACATAAAAGTCTGAAAAGCACATTTGGATCATCCAGCATGGAAGGCATTCTGTAAATGTGACTATAAATTGGTGTTACTGAATTTGAATGAAATGTACAGCGAACAACAACCAGCAGACTTTACATCTCTTTCACACATGCAAGCACATATACATGCAAAGAAAACTGAGCATAATGGAGCATTCTAATGGGTATAATTAGTGTCACATAGGACCACAAGAAATTGAAAGCTCCATATTACAGTAAGCAATACTGGGGAAGTTAGTAGGAAATGTTTTATATGCATATTTTCCTTATTATACTTAAAGCACACAAATAAAGTAACTCTTGTTGCAGCAGTATACTTGGTATGTTTGTTATTTTACTACTCTAATGATTTTATTGTCTCATTTCTTTATAGATAAGCAGCAATAAAGAAAAATGGGTAAATAAAACATTCTCATTTTTTGCATATGTTGCCTGCTCTAGGTTACATTCTCAGGGTTCCTAAATAAAAATCTTCTAATTTAATGACCTTTGTTATTGGTTGTTATGTGAGGAAACAGAGCTGAGAATTCAAGAACGAAAAATCTTCCAGATGGAGCTTACACATTAACATTTAATATTTATGACATGGAAAGGCCACCATACAAAACTTTACACCAGCTGAAAAGTAAATTTAGAAATCAGGACTAGCTGATGCTCAGTTTCTGCTGTGGATGTTGTAGTTTGGGAAGTGACTTACTGCTCGGACAAGTGAAGATTACCCTTTAAGACTATAGACGAGCCCTTGGGAAAGTCTTATCTACTATATAAAACACTAGATGGCAAATGACCCCTATAGGAATTTTCTAGTGTTGATTTTGACGTATCTGTAAGGAGACAATTGCTGATCTTTTGTTCTGTTTTGCTCTTACAGCTTGAGAAGGCTTCCCTCTCTGGCAAAATAAATAAGTATCAGCAGGATTTTGTCAGCTTCTCTTTACCAAAACCGCAAGTATGCGGTTCTGCACATGCAACTTCTCACCTTCGTGCTCTCTTCCCATCACAGCAACACCGCAGGGGTGGCAGTGCCGAGCCCCATGGCAGACACGGTGCAGGACGGAGTGAGAACAAACCTCACAAACCTCATAAACCTTATTACACCAACAAAATGACTCCATAGCACTTCGAGATCTAACTCAACCCAGCCAGGCATGGGAACAAACCTCACAGCTTGGAAAGAGCTGTTGGGTAGTGGTGGGAGCGTCCTGGCTTAACGTGTTTTTGAGATGCTGTTAAAAGGTGAAAACCACTGTGATAGCATTTCATAGCGGGCAGTAAATGTACATATTATCAGGTGCATAGGAACATGAGAATGATATATATCACCTTCTGATAGGAATCATCTATGCACACAATAGGATGTGCCCTGTGAGGTTGGGGAACAATATTGGGGATCCTCTTTTGATTTAGAGGGAGAAATGTCTTTGAAGCTATCAGGATTGTAAGGAAATCAGCAGTGGGAGGTAAGGAGGGAGGTAGAAAGGAAGGACCATACTATCAACTTACATAAAAGGCTTGATATTAATTCATAACTCAGAAATATGCAAATATTATTTGGTAAACACTGCAAGCCAATGAAGAGCAAGTCATTCTCGACTGTCATTTTTATGGCTCACATTAAACCAGGACATCTCAATAATCTGGTTTTCTCTATTTGATGGCTCAGAAATTTGCCTGCTTTCATTTAGTATTCTCCTAAACCTGGTATTAAAAAGGAAGGACATATGTTTTGCCTTTCAGCTAGATTCAGAATTCCTCAAACAAGAAGGCAGAGTTTTCCCTACAGAGTCACTTTTTCAGAAGGGTAACACTTTGAAGGATAAGGAGGTTTTCTCTCTGCTGGGGACATAAGAGCCTTGCAGGTAGAAGCTGCAATGTGTATGTGATCAATCAAAGCATCCCCATGCTGGCCCCAAACCAATGCTGCTTTAACCTCCCTCAGGTGAACTTTCTGTCTTGAATGCTTCTTTGTTCCAGTATCATCAAAATGAGAATACAGCCTTGTGGACATGTAATCCTCTGACAGAGGTGTTTATGGTTATTGCCATTTTCATGATCTGCACCAAAGGCCACAAATTTCTGATCGTCTAGTTTAAAGAAACTGTTTGGGAGCAAATTTTATATCATGAAGCAAGTGCGGTAAGTAAAGATGTCCTGCTAATGCCATCCTTTCTGTTATTTAGACACCCTTAGAAAACAGTTTGTCATTGTAATGGGTTACTTGGTGTGATTATAGAGGAGCTTTGGGAAATCGATCACATCTAAAGCTATTTGATACTCTTGGCATAGTTTGTATCTAAAATAATGAACTGAGTAAACTCTTCAGAATTGGCTTCAAAATTATATAGCAAATGAATCAATAACTTGATTGCAGCCCTGTGTTCCACACCAATGTTGCATTGACATCTCCAGGTTATACTGAAGTGCATATAGCTCTGAGTACACAAAGAACATCACTTTTGGCAACTACAATAGCACAGTGGCTGGCATGTTAGAGCACAGTACCAGCTCGGGTCCAGGATCAGTACAGCATCATTAGTAAGTTAATATAGATAACAAACCGCTCTGATGTCCAAATACAAAGCAACCTCATTTTATAGTAACTCGCACTTTTCAAAAGATAAAAATAATAACAAACTACAGAAAATAACAGTGAAATATTAAGCTGCAGTGCTGCTCCTCTGTGCAGCTCACTCTACATCCATACACAGTGCCACTTCCCTGCCTAGACTCACAGTTCTTACCATTTCATCATGCTCCTGACACGGTGTCTGTCCCTCTGCTTGTCCACTTGTCAGCATCTCGCCACGTGGTGAGCTCTGGAGCCAGGGCAAGACTAAAGCATTGAAAAGATCAACTCACGTAGTGTTGGACAAATACACATGGGTGGAAATAAAACTTTTTATTTTTTCTCAATATGCCATGTTAACAAAAAAAAAGTTTTATTTAGGGTCAGTACAAGCAGAAATTATTTTTCCTCAGTTTGGCAGCTGAAATAAAAAAAAATCAATTATTCACAGAGCCCTAAGGGCCTTGCCTGAGCCACCAGGGAACAGTGCTCCACTAACGACTTTTTTGAGTTATTTTGGTTTAATAGTAAAAAGGCTGCATCTGAGTTGAGCCAAGAGCCTTTTGCAAGGTTGGTGTGTCAGCATTACACTGCCTTTATTTTCTCTTCTCTAAAGTCAGATTGTTTGAAGCCTAATACTGTGATCATTTATTTACACATAGCCCAGAAGGAGGCAGCTCCGGTTGTTTAATATGCAATACAGATTTCTGCAAGTGATTGTCTGTGGGCTGCATTTTCCACATTAGACATATGCTGTAAGTTTATTGTGCAGAAAAGAATGTTGTTTTCACCATGACATTATAATTTTGTAATGAACTAATTTTCATCTGAACCTACTCATGGATGATCTATTGGTAGTGAATGTAACTGTCAGGCCCTTCTGGGCTTCTCTAGAGCTATCACAAGAGCGTTTTATGAGAACTGAGACCCATGCAAACTGTGCTAGCAGAAGAATGAATACTGGAAGAGGAATAATTCACTTTACTTCCCAAGGAGAAAAAAAAAAAGGATCTTTTTAAGAAACAGAATAATTTGAAGAAACTAATGAAACAGTCTTAAATGGTATATGGCCAACATTTTATCCAGTATATACTGAAACCAATGGAGTTGTCTCGATTAATTTTATCTGTAGAACTGAACCCCAAAGTTGCTACACAGTTTGGATGAATGACACAGAGCATGAGATGCTACTGCCTCTGACAAATACCAACATTGCACAAACTAATGAACAGAAGTTCAGCTGCAAAAGATATCCCGTTCATAACACATAAGAACTCTTTGCAAGGACCTGTATTTGATGTCTACGTTAGTTAAGAGAAAAAAAAGTAAATGAAAACTTCAGTAGTTCTTTAGCCACTAAGTAACTGACTTATGGAGTTGCACGCTTGCTCTGGATTATGTGGTTGGTAAGTGTTGGGTATTTTTCTTCTATTTTTTTCAAATGCAAACATTAAGTTTCTAGTTCTGGTGAGGGTCACAGTTCAAGATCAAGAGCAGGCAAGAAATAAAATTGGAGTTTTTAATGTTACCTCTTTGCCTGTGGACTGTTCTGGGCAGGAAAGAAAGAATTGGGTGATACACGGATTAAGTATCTCTGAAGATGAATCCCCATTTCTTCCCCTCAAATTTGCAGCAAAGGGAGAATTCAAACTATGTCGCTTTGACAGTTAGCAAATAATTTTTATTTCTTTCTCTTCTTCAGTCTTTCCATATGCAAGCTCAGTAGGTTCTCTTTCAAAACACTACCTTCTGAGTTTCTTCTTTCATGAGCCTATAGGCATGTTCGGAGAACCAGTGAATTTTAAGAAAGATTCCACTCAAAAACTGCAGAGTATCTTTCTCTGCACAAGGACTTTATGAAAGTGGCTGAGATAATTAAAATTATAAAGATCGCAAAGTAGGTCTGCACCAGTTTCCTGCACTGAAATCTCGTAGTCAATCAGTTACCCAGTCTGGTTCTGCTTTGCATTATATATATAAGGTCTAGGAAACAAGAATTTGGCCGGTAAGCTAAGAATCTATCTTGAGAGTAGTTGAAAAAGCGGCTTTACATTTTTGTACTGTATGTGGGTTAGTGACATAATGCAGGGTTTATTGCTGTATCATTGGTAAGATGTGCTAATTTATCTTGAATCTTTTTTCCACTGTACTTGTCTTGTGGTATTTCCAAATGCAAAAATTGTCATAGCTGGTGCTCGCTAAATGCAAATTAAATGCAAGCTGTTAAAACAGAGCCTTAAGGCACGCATCAGGGTGTTGAGGGTTGTACATGTTTCGTTTGGTTTGAAAGAAGGGAGCAATTATGTTTGGGATTGATTCAATTTATATACTACACTTAATACAGCATAACTGACAGTTTATCAGCTATTTCAAGAGTGCATCTCACTAGTGAAAACAATGTGAATTCTAATCCCAAATCGTATCTTCTTTCACTGGAGTGCTGAGTAAACTCTCTGAAGAAGATTGTAAACTCGCTTTTTCTTGGTGGAGTTCAGCAGCCTTGTACAAACTGGCACTCACATAATTTATCTAAATAGCCTCCTGCCCTTGAGGTCACAAAGAGACTGGAATAGTATACATAAAAAAAAAAAAAGCTTTGTTGTTTGCAGGAAGGAAGTGGAATTAATTGGCTGCTGCAGGAGTGCTGTGAAAAAGGTCTCTGCAGATCTTAGTTATCTTCATCTTGTGTAAATAACTATGTTATTTCTTGGTAAAATTATAAACTTCATAAGCCAGGAGAATTATGGTTTAACTCCTGAATAAGTCAGCTCCTTTGGAGACAAAACCAACTAACGTGTTCCCTAGAACTGGGATGCTGGAATTCAATACACACAGTGTTACTGGTGATCAAGGTCACAAACCAGAAATCAAGTATTGGGACCTTAATTTAGAATCTGCAAGCATTTTTGGAAAATGTTACGATTCTGATTTTCCTTAGTCTATATCCTTTCAGATGTTATGGATGGCAAAGTCTTGAGTAATCTTTTGCTAGTTCTGGTACAAACTCATTATTCAGTTTCCGTTTAACCTTTTACATCCCAATTTAGTTTCATAAAAAGTACTCTTTTCCTCACTTTATTAGCCAAGCCATGTCATCCCTTTTATCTCTTTTCCACTCATGCCAAACAATTATTTTGACATCTATCTGTTGAGGATCTAGTTCACTATCTCCTGAAGAACATCTTTTTCTCCAACATCAAAACAAAAGTTGATATGCTCAGCTGTTCTGCAGAAATTTGCAAACTAATGGAACTTTCACTCCACAACTAAAGGACTATAATTGTCTATTTTAACATAGTTAGGAGGATGTGGAAAATGTATGAATGAAAGTGATACGTCTTTTACCAAGAAAGAGTAATGCTGAAAGAATACAGGGGGAAGTGCATAATTAGTTTCCGTTTCCATCAGAGAAGATACTTCGCTTCCAGAAGGTCTGAACAAACCCAATTTGGGTATGTAACATTTTCAAAAGAAATTCTAAATGCTCATCTACTGCACAAGTGTGGTGAAATATGCTTTCCACAACATGCATTAAAAGCACGAGTTGAATGTATTTTTGCCAGACCTTTCTTTTATCCGAAATGTTTTTATTTTCTTCTAAATTATTTTAAATTATATTTAGGTGCATTCTTATGCTAATGGCTTTCTGGCATGGCATCTTTCTAATTTCCCACTCCAGTAAGTCTTTGTCATGGGATCTCCTGTCCATGAAATGAATCGTGTTGTATGCTGCTACCAGTAGGCTTGATGTATCATAGCAACAACCATTAATGTGGAAAATTCAAACAGAAAAGATGCTTGACAACCACCAAAGTGATATTCTAGAAGACCTCATAGAAAGTTCCTCAACTGTTTAAGTCAAAAAAAAAATCAAAAATAATTTCAGCTCCTACTTTCACAGCAAACTTATGTCTAATTTTTAAGCCAAACATCCCTCTCTCTACATAGTAAGAATGTGAACACCAGAACTTCATCTCAGTGCAGAACAGGGATGTGAGTGAAAGATGCTTCCCATAGTCTGAGAGGAGGCGTGATGTTGGATCCCATATGCGCATGAGCGAAATATCTCAATGATTGAATTAATTTTGGGGCACAGATAGCAGATAGCTCATTAAAATTTTCTCTGTCCTTTTCACTATTCTGAAAACTATGCACAAACCCCACAAAGTTTGAACAGTTTTTGAGTTTTAAAGATGTAACCCATGTTTCTCCCTTATTTTATGCATATCTTTACACCTCATTCTGCAAAAAAATTGAGCACAGGTGTGCTGATGTACAGCCAAAAGAATTCATCTATGTCACTTCTCATCTATGAAGCAAAAACAATTTAAAAAAAAAAAAACCAAACGTGATTTTTGCTACGTATTTCTTAAAAAACAGCCCAAAATGATTTGAATCCACTACCACTCAAATGACTTAACTAGTGGTAAGAAACTGGTTGTGGGAGAAATGGGAATCTTGTCTCCCATAGTGCAGAAATCCAACCATTAAACCTAATGCGCACCTGTTTGTTTATCTGACTCATTTTGTAGACTTCATATTCCTGATAATTTTGCGGCAATTCAGAATCCATCCAGCCACAGGAATGGCAGAAATTAAGGGAATTTGTGACTGATGCTGTCAACTAAGACAGCAAATACAGACAGAAACATAATCTCTTTCCAAAAATCTTGCAGCCACGTCTCGTGCCATAAATGTTTCCATGACTGATTCACAGCAGTCCAGACAGACAACAGACCACTGCTGCAAAATCCAAGAAAATGCAATGAGAGACCCTTCTCACCAGTGCACCATCTGCTCTTTCTGTGCAAGGATATAAAATTGTTTTGTTATTTACATTAAAAAAAAATCCAACAAAGATCCAAATGGTAGCGATTTGTGTTTATTAAGATCCGATGTATAATCAGGGGGATTTTCAACATAACTTGAATGCAGATGCTCAAAATGTACTTTAGAAACAAGAGCCATGTGTGGGTCAGGAACATACTGCACAAAGTAGAAAGAGTCATTAATAGATTTGGCTGTTTTTTCATTACAAGATGCTGGTTAAACAAGCTTGTTTATGCTTCATTCCTTTTTAATTTAGTGGGGCATCTTTCCCAATCGTACAAACGCCTTTCAGCTGATCTACCCTGGGTCAATACTGTCAAGTGGCCAAAAGTATAATACGGACATGCTGAGACTCCTGTATTCCTTAGGCTATTTTATCTATTTTTTACTCTCTCTAGGATCCTATGATCCTAAGTCCTGAAAATGCTCTGAATACTAATGAAAAGAGCTGCAGGTCTATTTCGTGGCTTAAGAATTTCGCATTAAGAGCAGAATGAGTTTGTGCCTTGTCCCATAGCAAAGTTTAATTTCTCATGCTACTGTCATTTTGATAAAGCAAAACAAATGTAGAACTTCACTGTTTAAGTCTTCAACCTCAGGAAAGTTGTGGCAAATTGGAAGTGAATACAATTTGTTCATTAACACCTAATGTTTCAAAATAATTTATCATACAAACATTTACTGGAAAACAAAAGCCACATACGTGCAGGCAACTTATAAAATGTTACTTGTTTATCTAATAAACTACCCTGGGGCCAACAAGTACATTAGCATTGCACAAACTTTCTGACTTATTCATCATCACTATTTATTATTAAAACTTTATCTGTTTCAACTTAGTGAATAGCTGCCTTGGGAGACACTGCTCAGAGCAGAAGCAACAAAATAAAGTTTACGCAATTTGCATAATATTGTACAACGGATATTAGTTTAGAACAATATGAATCCCCTGGATCATTTGCACAGCCCCTTTGGTGTTTAATGTTGGTAAATATTTAAATAACAGCAAGCCTACATAATTATGAAGATTCTTCTTCCTAATCCGCACAGATTGTACAAAGTGATGTAAATCACGCCTGTTACGTGGTCTTGGCCGGGCTAAGAACAAAGTGATGATTTTTTATAGATATGCTTCTTGCCTTTTCTGGGAGTTGTATGACCCATCATTCAACAAGTTGGCTCATACACAGAACATACACCCAACTGAGCACCACACAGTATGGACACTGCATACGACTTCAGATGAATGATTACCACCTGCTCTAAAAGCTGAGGACTGTTTTCTTCATTGTTCTGTTGTGGTTTGTCTTTACTACAAATCTTATGTTAATCAACGCTATGAGAGTTCTACACTCATTCTGTATTAATTTTGTGCTGATGTACAAGGTGCTGTATAAAACAGACTAGGATGAGGGTTTTTTCACAGGATTAGGATCACTCTTAGAAGGGGATGTCACCATGGAGATTAAGTTGTTTAGTACTGGGTACTACTATTAGCTTGTAGATACACATTTACTGACCTGGTTCTCAAAACTGCAGAACACCTTGGGATTTATGATGTTCTGAGGAACACCTGAAATCTTGCAAACCTTAAGATCCCTCCTGAGGGTCTCATTAAGAAATTAATGACCTTCATAAGTCATATGTTTGCACATCACATCTGTTTTTATAATGTTTCTTTCTTTGTTATGTTCAGTTAAAAAGCAGTTGCATCCACTACTGAGCAAAGGCAACCTACACTAATGGCAACAAAGCTGAGACATTTTCTGCATTACAGAAAATGCTCAGCACCCACACGGATCAAGTTCAGTTTTAAGGTCCTCTTGAAAGTGTGGTCTGGTGGGTGATGTACTGAATAATGATGCACGAAACCTGGGATCTATTTCTGACTCTGACACCAATTCACCTGTCAATCAAGCCTTATTTATTTTCCCCATCTGTACAATGAGATTAAAAATTATAGATTAAAATCTTCAGTACAGTCAGGTATACGCAAACTTTTGGGTCTACAGATAGCTGAGCATACCTCTATTATGGTAACAAAAAAAGATACAATCAAATCAAGATTAAAAACAAATACATTCTCAGTGCTTCAGTAGTTATCAATGTATCTAGACCAACATAGTTGATTTCTAATCCAGTTCAGAAAATAGCCCAATATGAACATTGTATTTTAATGACTGGTGCAAGATACAGACAACTAGTTTTATAACACAGCTCCTCTTTTTCAGGTCAATCAGTGGTCCATCTCAACAAACTTGTATTAGTTCAGTACACAAACCTGGTTAATCCACTGTTTCCACCATAGTGTTTGGGAAAGCGAAAAAAAAAGACAGGGAGAAAGAGATGTTTTGATGTATATAAGGTATTTGTCACCCTTTCCCATTAAAGACACGCACTGGGATTTAAATAGATATTTCTGGTGTTTTAAATAGACTAAAATTAATATCTGTGGAGTAAACAGAATATCTCATCCATGAAGAGTGATTATGTTTCTTTCAGTCATGAGAAAGGCCTTCATAATTCATTCATACCTGAGGGTCTTGTGAGTTATGGGTCCTTCACACTTTTGAAAGAAACATAATACTCACCCTTCATGGATGATGTCTCCTATAGGTATTTAAATTGTAAAATTAAAGTATAGAGGTTTTGAAGGCATATTCTACATGTAAAACATAAATGCAAGCACAGAATATTCCCCTCTCCTGTTTGAAGGGTCTATGAAACCTCAGGAGAACATGACAACTTGAAATATTATATTGGAAGCCAAGACAGGATGAGCTGTATGCAAGACAAGAGAAGAAATAAGAAATTAAGTTTTGCATTAGGATGCACTGTTATAGCTTTCTTTGCAATGATTTAGATGTATTTCTTTTATACCTTCAAATTGCTAATAGAATCTGAGAATTAAACCTAAAAGTATCAGCATCATGTCAGCAAAATATTGTGATCTTGAAGAAACATTTTAAGCACTAAAAAAGCTAGAAATTAATGTATAGAGGAAAGTGAGGGAATGTAGTAGAGTGATAAGCACTACATAGGCTTTGCAAATATTATAATGAAAATATCACACAAGTGCCTCATTTTATTGAGATTTGAACACGGTTCACCAAATTTCCTCTGTGTTCTACTTAACATTTACAATTCACGTTTAGTTAACTATCACATGACACTGTTTAGAGGGTCAAATTGGTGCACTCCCCTTCAAATTAATTCCTGAAAGCCCTCATGAAAGAGGAAGATAGTGAAAATACGCATTTTTAAAAAGATAATCCCACTGATGCTATACAGACATGTCACCGTCATTGCCTACTTTTCCTAAGCATTCAAGATTATCTAGATGGTAAAAATAGCTAAAAGTCATTGTTCATTGGTCCAGCCATTGCAGCTGTTCCAGGAAAAACATACAGTGTCCTGTCCACCAAATACTTGGAAAGGTGTGTACACCCAGAGAAGGCATGGAAATCATTCTGGTGTGAGTCTGTGGTTTCACAGAGACTGTCATATGGGCAAACTCAGTATTTCAGGTGGATCCAGACAAGGAGCAGGGCGGACGGTGCAGAGCTCGCTGCCTGGATCCCTCTGCACGGCCACCGACCCTGTTATTCCATCAGCTCCTAACCTGTAATCTCATGTGACTTCATTACCCTGAGCAGCTCTGCTGATGTCAACTGACAGAAAAAATAAAATTTGCATGGCAATTAAGCACATATAGAAGCATTTGCAGAGCTGTCCAAATAACATTTTATTGCCAATAACACATGCAAATATTTTCTTCAGATAGAACTTGACTGCTCATGCCCCTGTATGCATCACTAATCATTGTGATGCAGATGAAAATACAGTGTGTAACCAAGTAACAAATGAGTATTTAGACAGTTTGTGGTAAAAGATGAAGTGAAAATATGGCAACAGATGTTGTGCAGAAACATCTTAAATAAATGGACAAAGCGTTACAGTAGAAACAGCACTGTCAACTTAGAAAGATACCAGTTTACAGGCAGAGATCAACTGTGAGACTACCTGACACACAGCAGTCAGCATGACATGGCTGGAAACATCCAGAAAGTCGTGAAAGAATGGTGAAGTCTGGAAGGATTTCCAGTACAGAAAGAAAACAATTAGAAGGAACAATTAACTCATCCATTTTGTGGAGACATCTTGTCAGCACATAGCCTGAGTAACATTAAAATGGTAGTTAGCGGTGATTCTAACATATCAAGGCAGCATAGAATAATTCTGTTTTATTGGGCTCATTATTGCACTCGCTTCTGTGTTCCCAACAATTTAATCTGTTACTGGCAGAAAAATATTAATGTAATCCTTCAGACAGAGGGAATCAGCACTGTCCTTTTCTAACGCCCTTAAGTTCTCCAGGTTCTCTAGATCCAAGATAAACTACAGGACCTGGATGAAGGTTTGGCTAAAGGCATCAGACAAAATGTGTCTGGGTAGCCTCAAGCTGTCACACACAGTTGTGGTCATAATTCTGCATACCAGAAGCCAGGCCTCCACCACAAAATAATACTAAATTAAAGCAGGAACAGAGGAAGGGGAGAAGATGAGAACCCTGACTGGATTCCGCTGCCGTTACTCAGGAAGTGAAAATGGCAGCATGAGCTCTTTACTCACCTTCTTAAGATCAGGTAGAAGAAAAGATTAAATACTGTATTTTTCTGCCTTTTCTTTCATTTATGGTGTTTTTAAGCAGGAGATGAGTCAATGAAGGGCATCTCCTGGTGGTTAGATAAGAGTAGAACTAGGTGGAACGTGGGTTGTGTCATAGAAATGAATTAACTGTGATCAAATAACCTGTTACTGGTATTGACCAGGAACAAACAGTATTCCATTTGTATTGTAGGGTAACAAAAACAAAAAAAGCACCACCAAGCAAACAAACAAAAAGGGAAAAGAGGCAGTGACTCCAAGGCTGAACATGAAAAATAGTAAATGAAGACTAAAGCAGTCTTCTGTGGTCCACCTAACGGGAGAAAATAAAGTCTTTTCACTGAAGAGAATTTAGGGCAGAAGAAAGTTAGATAAAACAGAAACAAATCCTCCTTATTTCCAAGGAAATAAAGGCTACAAGAATATTCCACAGTCCTTGCAGAGTGTCCTGCTTAACTGGGGAATGACTGTGATGGACGGATGAGCTGAGATGCTCAAGATCTTTTCTGTTTAAAAATAAAGTGTTTAAAATGAAGGTAGACAGACTATGGTAGTATTAGCATTTAAATAGGAATGTTTTTGGCTCTCAGATTTTCCTTTTTGCAGAACAGCTTAAAACACCATGTATTATATTGGAAATTTATTTAATTTTTTAAAATATTTACTGCTCAAACAAATTAGCAGAGTTTTCTGTAAACAGGAGAAGCAGCAAATGTTGCTTTGGCAAGCTTTGAAAGGAAAGTGATAGTCATCCAGAACCATCTTTTTGTATATATTAATATCTTATAGCAAAATGTCTCATACAACACTTATAATTTACTGTTTCTTAAAACATTTTGCACCTTGCTAGAATGTATGTTATAGTTGTTTGGTCTCACCTTTTGACTCTTATAATATTGTCTTACTATCTACTCTTTTAATATGGTCACTGAGACAGCACTCTAATCTTTCTCTCACTTCCTTACTTCAAAGAAAAACAACAACATAAGATACCGTAAGGAATACATATTATTCTTGGGTGTAGATTAGAGTAGGTTAAAAAAAAAGGAATTCCAGAAAATAAGTTCATTTGGCCCAATATTCTGTCTGCAAAGCTGCCAGGAGCAACTTCTTCAGACACAGAGGCAAGTAAGAAATTACCTTTCTCAAATATAATTCGCTCAAAGTTTGTTTCTTCTCAAATACATTAATTGAGAGGTTAATAGTATCATCTACCTTCTCGGTGGGAAAAGTCTCCTAAAGTACTTCTCATTTTGGCCCGTATATAGCAATTGTATTTTCAAGTAAATGAGCCTTTTTAAGGTGCAATGCAGGTGGTACTGTCACTGTCCTACATTCTTGTAGCTTCCACAGCAAATGTGCTCTTTAGTACCATGGCAATTGAATTTAAAGAGAGCGGCTGCCTAGAATCAGAAACCTACACCATTTCTAAATGAAGCATATGGTGGGGCATTTCAAGAGTATACTTGAGGACATACGGAACTTCCCTCCCTTATCTGCCGGTGAAGGGGATGTTGAGTCTGTCCCAGAGGTGGCACTGTTGCATTTCTGTGATTACTGGGAGGTTGGTAATGGGAAAGTCCTGACTGGAGGGAAAAAAGGAAATTAAACTATGCATCAACTGTCATGTTACAGTATTTTTAATGTTAACTTGCTCATAAAGATCAAAATCCCCTCTCCTTTTTTCCTGCAAAACTGAGATAACTTTGGTGGTCTACCTGAACTAAGAAAAAGGGAAAATATATTTGACTGTGTAAGAAATTACAGCATTTTGCTCTTTAAAAAATGGATTTCTTCAAATAACTATCTTAAGTTTAATTTTTATATGAATAAAACTAACTTAGATGAATTTAAATATCAAGATTCTAGTTACATTTGTTCTGCTGCTTTAGACATTACATTTTATTTTTATGCATGTGTGGGAGTGGGCATAGAAGTGTTACATTCTGGGAGCACACTAAATGTGAGACAGCGAGGAACACCAGGAGCTTCAGCTGCCCACCTTGGTGGTGTCGTTTGGTGGCTGGCAGAACAAGATGTAAAGCAATGCAGAATCAAATCTTCGAACTTCAGCACTGAAATTCCATAAATCCCCAAATTAACAGTTTAGCTTCTTGTTCTGTGAGATGCCCAGATATCCAAAGTGAGAAAAATCTCCTTTTGGAAGTAAGCTTCTACTTAGCTGGTTCCAAAGCAAAGTCCTTGCTCTATCCGAGGTGATATGGAGGAATTTCAAGTGTGTCCTCTTCTTACACCCCATTATGGGCAGGAACAGGCTGACTGATGAGTGAGGGGAAGGAAAGATTCCAGAGCTAGAAATGAGTAGATAATAGAAATGATGGGGAAGTCCCAAAACCCAAGCTGATTTCACAGCAAGAGTAAGGATGAAAACCAGACCTCTGCCTCTTGGCTTGCATGAACTGAAGTGACATAGTGAACAACCAGAGCAGATCATGGGAAATTTTGCTTTTGCCTGCTTGGCTGGAAAGCAACACCTGACCTTGTGGCTTGTGTGTTAGTTTCCTTGATAAAACCGGGTTCATTTGCCAAGTAGAAGGGATGTGAGGTGGGCATGAACTGATCAGCTCGACTGTCTCAACTCAGCCAAGCTGTCTGCACAGGTACAATTATTTCAACAACTTTCTTTAAATAAAATGCAGCATTGTAGGCTTTATTTAAAAGGGAATTCAGTGAAGAGGTGACGTTGTACAGCCAAGTCAAGCATATAAATTGTTAAGAGTATTGAAATCCTGGGAGGACATACTTTTTCTTGCTCACATGTGCTTCCTTTTTTTCCTAAATATGATTTAATGGGGCATTTACAGATTGATAGCAGCTTTTTCTGACAGCTCAGTGTACAAAAATTAAATACTTGATTAACTGCTCTGCAGGACCAGATCCTCAGTTTCGTAATGTTTAAAAGAAATAGCTCCTGTGGAGTGAAGAGATTAATCCAAAGTTTTATCAAATTAAAGTTATTAAAAATTGTTTATAAAATAACTATGCTAGAATTATGCATGGTTATTTTGTATAATTTTTACCGTATAGCTATAAAGCACGTAGGTTTAAAAGTGGCAGCTTTGTCAACCAAGCAATATGTTTGGTTTTTTTTCCCAAATAACTTAGAAAACTGATTGTATAGAAAAGTACCCATTTTTAAAGACAGTAGGTTGCTGTCATTAAAGCTGAAATGTATCATGGAGCAGGCAGGTACAGGAAAGCAATCTGTGGGTTTTGGCATACAGAAGTAATAGGTGATTCCGCTGTGCCCCTTGTCTTGTGTTCATGTTGGAAAGCAACTGCACTGCAGCCTCAAACGTGGACTCCTGAAGCCCCTGAAACAGATTGTTGAGCTCTAGAATGTAGCCCTAGCATGTTATTAAATACGGCTTGAATACTAAGGAGGAGATAAGCTGCCATTAAAACAAAGTTCGTAATATGTGTGCAAGGTCTTTCTGAACCGTGTGTTCTCTCAGAAATACATAGAAGAACGTGGTCCTATACCAACAGTAATTCTATGTGCCATGAAAAATGGTGCCTACACACTCTCTTCATGGATGGAATGTGGAACACATGCAAACACACACATTAGAAAGCTTTGTGCTCTTTTCTTCCTATATACAGATAATAAGTGCAATGCTTTCATTTTAGGAGAACTTAGAGCTGAAGTTCCATAATGAATTGTGTAAGATACTGCAGATGAAAAGACATAATCTTTAAAAACGAAGGTGGATGAATAGCTTCAAGGCATTCTGTCCCCTCTAACCTCTAAGTCCCTTTTTCCCCTTAATGCTGTAGGTTATTTTGTCCATAACAGATAAATACAACTAACTTGTTAGTCCCAGGAAGTGAGCACAATTCAATATTGCACCTGTAAACAGTTACGCATTTCTGTAGCAACTAATGTTTGCCAGTGTGACCAAAGAATTCCCTTTATTATAAAAAAGCCAAACAGAAGAGTAGGGGAAAAATCCATTACTGAAGAAATATCCAGTTCTAGGTAGAAAGGTCAGAATTGCTCCTGGGTTCTCAACATCAGATGCGTGTAACTTTGGGCACCTCAGCAACCCACTGAAGTGCTCAAACTGCATTTTTTTTATACCACCCACAGGCTGCTACTTGAAGAACAAAAATTTTCACAGTCTTATAATAAGTAATGATAGAGTAAAATCTGATGGACTGTAATGACCATGTATTTTTTTTTTTCTTTTCTTAATGTTTCAGAGATTCTTGAAAGCACTAAAAAAATAACCTTCATTAAAATGCGATAAGGTTGCTTGTGAATGTAAAGTTCTGGAAAATAACCCCCTGAGAAGCCCTCATGGTCAAAACCCTGACTGCCCGATCTGGACACAGTAAAAACCATTCTAGTTTGGTAGCACAAGTTGTTAATAATGAGCCTCAGCACTTTAGCTGTTACCAATATGGTTTCCATGGAGTTTAACGCAGTGCATATTCAAGTCCATGGAGAATACCAGGAGTATTTTGTAGATGCAGTGCAAAAAACAAAACAAAAAACAGATAAGAGGTTTTCAATTTGAGCTCAAAATTGGTAGAGGTCCAGTAAGAAAATCATGAAAATCATGATGCCACAACAGGTTCCTCTCCCGTCTGTATCCAAGAAAAATACAAAGCACAGGTCCTGCCAGCTCATACTAATGAACTGTGTTGCTACTCCTTGTAGGGTAGGAAACAGTAATTTTATTTTTCATAATTATGCCTCATCTATTTCCTATTCCTGCTTTACTTGGAAATAGTTCTAATTGATCTGGTTTCCTCCTCACTCCATACCTATTAGTAGAGTTGGTGGACAGAGCTAAAATCACATTATGGGTGTCTGTCTAGAGATTATGGATTTAGAAGGTATTGCATGTAACAGATGTGAATAATTTTCAGCACTTTTGGTATTCAGTATTCAGGTTAAAATGGTATTTGTTAGGAAAAAAAGATAGGACAAAAGTATCTGCATTGTCACAACCTGGCAAAGAACTGTTTCCTTCAGCAAAACAATACAAAAGTTGTATTCTTAAATGGTATTCTCATGAAGAACTACTTTGTCTCCAATACTTTGCAAATACCCAGCATGTGGATCCATATAAATTGTCACGAAGATTCATCACGCTCTCCTGAAATGTCCCTGTAAGAAACTGCAGTTGTACGAGTTGTCTGGTGTGAGATACTGCTACAAATAAATCTGACAAGCAAACAGCTACAGTAAAATGGATTGCATCTGATGGGGTGTCGGCTTGCTCAGTAATTTGTGGTCTTTTATGGCTGAAAAGAACAATTTTTGCGAAAGAGTAAGATAGCCGATACAGTCAGTACTTAGGTACAACTATTTTAAAACACCCCCAAGTATTCCGTATATTTTTAACTGCCTGGTCACACAGTATGATCAGTGAATCCTAATAATACTGAGGTCTAAGGTTTAGGAACAAATCTGATAGATCTGGGTGTTAGACTGTGTATGCTGAATTCTATTTTAGAGAATGCTCGAGGGATACAAACCCCCCACTTAATTACACAAAGTGATACCCAGTATTTTATTTGTAATAACTTCCTAGGAATGGTAATTTGAAAACGTACTTTCAAAGATATACTAAAGTGATAAATTATCTCTGACCCTTGAATATTCTCTGTGTTGGGAAGATTAACCACTATTATATGCATAACTGTATGTGTATGAGAATTGTCTTCTCTCCCATCTTCCAGTGAAAAAATGACTATTGGCTGATTGGTTTCTTTAACGAAATATGTCAAACTCCAAAAGACAGTTTTATTCTGGACTGAGTATATCCACTCTGAGTGTCCGATCAGTGTAACAAAACTGCTGTGAAATCACATCTCACCTTCTTCTGAAATTACTTTCCCGTATACCCAGGAATTTTCAGTTATCTTGGGATATTAAAACAGATCCCAAATCCCAATTAAGAAAAGCATATCAATTTTAAAGCATAATATTGAAGATGCTTTTTAGACTCAAAATTGTGATTGTTTCATTTTCTGTCTTGCTACCACTCCTTATTTTGCAGGTACAATGTGGAAATCTCTGCAGGTTTGGAGCTATAGTCCTGTTCACGTGAGTACCAAAATGTTGAGCTGCGTTTCAGAAACTGTCAGCGCTGTCTGAACTGCTCTTGTGCACAAACCCAGGCTGGCGATGCCCTGAGAAACTGTGTTTCCTTGTGACATTTCCAGCACTTTGGATTACAGCTGAGCAGAAAGGATGGGCAATGTTGTGAGTTCTATGCTTTCATTTTTAGTTAAGAGTGACAATGCAGGAATAAATAAATAAAAATCATTGTTGAGGGGCAACACAAAATATGAAAGAAAGCCTTAGATTCAGGAGAGCTTGACTTTGCTTTGGGCTCAGCTCTCACCGGCCTTTGCCCATGAGTGGAGGCAGCTGCCCTCTCTTGCTTTTGACTGTTTGGATCATGTGATGCTGTGCGCCTCATGTGTTTCTCATTATACCTTGATCTTAGCACAGCAAGGCAATAATCTTGGATTAATGACACGATACTATAAATAAATAATATTTAAATATTGACTCTAATTAACAAATTTAAATTAACTAGTTTGACTGACCCTGAAAGTCCATTCCAATACTAGAGACAGGAACAAATATTCAAATTAGAAGTTCTTAAAGCCATCCTAGCCGTCTAAGTCCAAGGTCTAACACCAAGGAAACTAATACATATTAAAATGTCTTCAAATGCAGTATATAATAAATGTTGTGTGTGTTCATTCATGTGAAGAAAATATTATTCCAATAATAAGAGCTTGAAATGATCACACTGTTGTAATATATTGGAAGTTTGTGCAAAATTTCTTACATCACAACTGTGCATTTGTTCCTGTGATTACTGTAAATTATTTGAATATGTTAGATCAATACAAAATGTTTAAACAAAGATCAAGGAAATTACAACATCAGAATCACTCTTAAAAAAAACCCTGGAAACATATGTAACCCCACAGAAGATTAATCATTTAAAAACACAGTCTATAAAACCCAATATAAATTCATGACATAAAAGTTTTGAGTATACTTAATTCAAACTAGATAATAATTTAAATATTTTCTCATTGTGTTCTAGCAGCCAAATATTAATTGCATGCATGCACATCTGTGATACTATTTAACAAAAGAGGCAGAAGAATAATTCAAATGACAGAGAGTGTGTTTTACTGGGTATTTGTGTGTATAGCCTAACTGTGTATGAGATGAACAAGTATTTCTTCTTTTGGGGGAAACATAGGTTCAGATTCTTAGTCACTGAAATTAATTCTAGATACACAATAATCTGGCCTTTTTTTTTGCTTTGCTTCACAAAGCGAGGCCTCTTGTGCAAAACACACTTTGAAAGCAAAATGTACTGTTCTCAAGTATTAGAAAACAAAGCACTTATTTCAGAGGCAGAATAAGAGTCACAAATATTGGCTGTTTAATCAGGGATCTTAAATATAACCCCGTTAAACTACTGTGTCATTTTTCCGAAGAAAATGTACACTCTCCAGTAAACTGTATAAATCAGATTAAAGAAAATATATGAAGAAAAAATATAGTCCAATTTTACAATCCCATTTTATATTATTACATAGCTTTTTATATTACAACATATACATAAAAAGACATTGTAGTGACTAACATTTGCACCTCAACTGTCGCCCATTTGCCCATCTGGAATCGGAGGGATCAGCCTGTCTTTAGAAGTGCATTGCATACAAGACAGGAGGACATTTCGCAGTTGCAAACCTGTGCAGATCAAGCTGTTAATCGCAATTTCTTGTGGTATCTCCCCATCCCTTCCCCTCTACCATCACTAAAAATTATTTGCTTACAAGGGCAATGTCTATACAATTAAGCGGATATGAAAGGAAAGCATCAACAGAATGAAACCATCAGTGCTTAGGTTCATTTGTTGAAACTGTCTGTAGTTTGGGGTTTTACTTTGAACGGAATTTAGTCTGATGTCTTGGATGCCTCCCATCACACACATAGATTGAAGCTGCCTAAAGGAATGAGCACTGATTTGGATTTAGCATCCTCACTGATTTGGACTTAGCATCCCCACTGATTTGGACTTAGCATCCCCACTGATTTTTGAACAGCACAAAGTCCACCTCAGTAGCAGAGCTTCCGATGTGTTTTTCTCAGAAAAGAATTCAGCTTGGACTTACAAAACCATTCTGCAACTGAATCAACACATGGCAAATGGGGACAATGGGCAAATTCATTTACAAACTGCACTGCTGCTCTGAACGGATGGGTTAACGGAGACACGGCCCATTAGTGTGAAACATAATTTTTTGGGAGGCTGGGAAATAGCAGAATTTATATGAAATTACATATTATATTGTCAGCAGTGGCCAGTTCAGTGAAGCAACCTATATGGTGCAGGAATTGAAACCACTGGGGCATATTCCAGTTTTGGAAAGGGACAACAAAGAATCTGTAAGATGAAATTAATGTTTTCATGTTAAAATGCTCATTCCTCTGGCAATAAATGGGAGATACTTGGTACTTGAACAGTATTATACTGTGAGCTTGAGACAAACGTTAGGGAGCAGGTGAGGAGGAACTCTTTAGAATAAAAAACAGCTGGAAAGGCATTTTTGAAAGCAGCTACATGTAAATATTGTAGTATAATACTTAACTGAAGCATGTCCTGCTTTCGTGCAATAAATTAAATATGTGAATGGCTTTTTTTAAAAAATTCATTTCTGTTTGTTGGATTCCATCTGTGTTCCACACATCTGTCAATATTAGGGTTAGTTTTCTGTCTTTGGTGCTGATGTAACATGTTTTCCATTTACAAGGTTAAATTTCCCTCTGTATAATAGAGTGAGAATATGAAAGTCTCTGGAAACATTATGATTGCATTGAACTATGACAACTGTTCGTGCTAACTTTGCTGCTTACCAGTGCTGAGGCTTTCTACTGAGCAGAGAATGAACATCTGCTGTCACAGGCTGATACCAGAAGTGACAGGAAGTTGCAAACTGAAAAATGTTGGCACGATTTCTCTGTGTCTCTTACACTGAAGACAACTTATGGAATTCACTATATGCAGGGAAGGCAGCATTCAGTAATTAATGGCATATTTAATATCTGTGGCACACATTTGCATTTGTCTCTAGAGAAAGAATAAGATGACAGCATCTAGGTAAATACTAAGCAGAATTTCACACTCACAGGATTCTTCCATCTCAGTAATCTGTAAGCTTGCTGTAACCAACTGGAGATTATATTTGCCCCACTAGGAAAAAATCATCTTTATTAAAAAGTTTTCTGACAGTTTGTGCTATTTTTTTTTCATTTCAATTAAACGATTTTCAATTGGAAAAGAATTTAAAAGAAGATTAGAACCTCAGCCTCAACTTCCAGGGGATGGCATGAGGTGGAGAACTATCTGGTTCATCCTCTGCCACTTTTACTTCTTGTTTTGAAATCTGCTGGTGGTACATGGATGCTATCGGTTCCCTGTGAAACTGCCAGGTTTTCAGAGGTCAATAAAGACTTTACTGTTTGCCAGGTGAATGGCTGATACAGAATAAAAAGTGACTTAAGTGCACAGAAGTAAGAGCCAAATTTGAAGACTGACATGTTTGTCTTGTTATGTTTGGCTCATTGATGCAACATGATTGGATCTCTAGCTAACATTAATTATTAAGTGAAGAGAGCCATCTGCTCAGCTGTCTCTAGGAAATGAATCAGTAATCTTGAGCCCAGCTATAACTGCTCAAAATACCCGCATAAAACTTCTGTTAAAGAAAATGAGGCAACTGCAGCCACAAAAGGCTTCATGACAGCGTCAGGAGTACACAGGTATCTCCTACCAGTTATTCTGCTGACTTGGACCACGCTGCAAGCAACACCAGTTTAAAACCCGACCAAGACTAAACCACATCTCGTTCGCCAGTCTGTATTTCTCTATGCTGCTGCTATTTTAAGAACAATATGGAGAAACATCCCAGTCACTCACATGGCAGGGAAGTCCAGCTTCATCTGCTTGCTCTCAGAAGACATGGCAAAGCTGTCATTTCAAATCTTATTTTAAATTAGTGTGTGGGAGCATGTGTGAGACAGAGGAAAGACAAGAGAACTTAGATAAGACAAAGAGAAGCTTCTCATCTACAAAAATCTATTCTTTTGTTGTTCCTACTGGATCCACCTCCTTCTCTCTGAAACTTCCACTTCCTTTCACTCGTTAACATTTCCTGCAACCTCAGGTAACGCACTTGAGTAAAATAACGCACTACTTGAGATCTAAACTCGAAGACATGCAGAACACATCAGTAATTTCACTCAGGAAAAACATATTTGGCAGGCAGGCTTCAACAATGAGTAGCTGTAAGTAACAGCTTCTGAAACCTTCCTGGTAGAATAAAAAAAATCCTGACTGACAATTCATTCCTCATAATACGGTAAGATTGATTGCCTTAGAAAGCCTATGAAATCACATTCACAGTGATATTATTTGAAGGCTCTGTATAATTCATCGACCACCCTGTCATGCATTGTGCCTGTGATGTTATATTTTGGACACATTAGGAAGTATTAGATGTAAAATTACTTTGTATGATGCAGCCTAGACGTAAAAAAGTAAATTTCTTGGGACTACATGATTCAGTGAGAAAATATAAATGGGAAATTACTGGAGCTGAAATTTTATTGCAAAGTTATTTATCTTTGTTATTACTTTCTGAATCCTTTTGTGCTTATTTGCTACAACAGAAACAGCAACTCTTACTAACCCATTAAGCTGAGGATTATGACGGTGGAAGCAGTCACTGCATACCAAAACAGATTAACATGTGGCCCAAATTAGTGTTTATTCTCCTAATGCCTGAAATCATTTTTTTTTATATGTATGTGTGTATATATATATGTTTATGCATATATACACCTTCATACACACTTATCCACTCAGCCCCACTAAACAGTTCCAGAACTACACTGAACATGGATAGTGAGGTATTATTTTAAGAAAGATGTGAAGACTGCCTGATTTTAAAGAAAAAGAAAAGGAAGGGTCTTTTGATTGTGAGAAAATGAAATTATACACATATATAAATGTCCTGTCTCCCCACAGATTTTGTAGTTAGCAATGCAAATTTTTATAAGAAAAACATACTTATTCATAAAAGCAAAAATATATATAACTTCTAGTTCTGCAAAACACAGAGCGTGCTTTCAGTTTCCATCATAGTAATGGAAGCCTGTCTCAGGACTACCACCAAGGTGCATCCTATGTACAATTTAGCTTGCCAAATTAATTTTATGTTCATACATGTAATTAGAGCACTGATGTTCCGAAATCTCACAAATGGGCTTTTATTTGCATTCTGAATGTAACCACTGATGATCATGACTCTGCTTGTAAACCGGTCATGTTCTGGCACTACACAACCAAGTGTGCAACTGGATGCACATGGATTTTAACTTTGGCCTGTGCCATCTTTAGTTTCTGACTGTTTAAACTTCTGAACTGCTTTTTCCTAAGACTCTAACAAATGCTACGCAACAAGTCATGGGAGAAATATGCACAGTTTGCAGTGAGAAAACAACAAGGCAATCAGCTGACTACTACCATAAAAAAAATCTTTGCATCCCTAATTCCAAAGCCATCCTTATTTTTCTTTTATAAAGGTTCCCAGCATGCGACCCATCCCTCTGGAAGAAGATGGAAAGGAAAAGGACATTCACATTTACATATCGTCATCTCCAACTGGATTTCACTACTGCTAAGAGCAAAGGGAATTAGGGATTTACAAAGGAGGCTTTAGCACAATATAAATCTCCCAAGGCTTGCCCTTTGCCTCCGCTACTTCCCCAGTCGAAGCTGAGCTGACTATAACTCATGCTGGTTTAAAAGTGTCTTCAACAAATATGAGCAAATGAATTAAATACAGGACACAGAGAATCCCAGATGATGCAGAGAGCTGTGCTCTTTGCATTATTTCTTATTCTCTGTAGTTTGAAAGGATTACAATAATGCTAATTTTTGCGAAGCCTCATCATGGCAAGTGGAGAAGGAAGTGAGTAGCACATAGCCACACATGGCTATAACAAAACTTTCTATAGCTCAAAAAGAACCTAAAGATTCAATGGACCACACATCTGTTCATATACAGGATATCATCCCAAAAATACGTGAGGAACCAGATTTACCAGAATGTGGCAAATTTCCTGGGCAACGTAGGATGTGGTAAGCTTGTCAAATGTGAATACAATTAAAGAAATCATAGCTGTGTGTTTAAAACAAGATACTTGCAAAGCTGTGTATGCTTATAGTTTCACAAATCAGAAACATCCAGCTGGCAACTTTACTGTGTATTAACCTTTGCTCAATGTAGTGCTCCTAATTATGGCAATATGACAATAATGTTAATTAAATAATCCTGTAATTTATCTCACATAGGTATTTCTAATGATCTACATCCTAACATGTAAATGCAATTGCATTCCTGATAGCGGTCTAGGAAATAAACCTAAACATTATATTAAGCACTTATGGAGGGATCTCTCAGCTTCAGGGAGAAGAGTTTTGAGATGTTCAGAAATAAGAACCTTTTTTTCTTTCAGTGAAAAGGTCCAATGTGCTGATTCAGAGTTATTACTGAAAAACTAAACAGATTCTGCATGTAATTAGGGAATGTATATTGGCTGTGAGAGGGTATTTTAATGCTAAAGGGTAGAGAAGGAGAGAATCTTTGCTTGAAATAAGGTAATATCATTTCGAGTGTGGTACCAAAAAAAAAGAAATTCTAGCTTTTCCCTTGCCTGTCATTTTCCTCTGCATGTCAAGTTGTGTGCAAGCCTACATAGATCAGCTATAATAAAAAACAGCTCACAGAAATGGTATAAAGTTATCTAAGCATGCTCAGGAAGAAGACACAGGCATGACAAATACTGCTTTTGACAAAGTAACACGTTCATATCGGCTATTATTTTGTGCAATTAATTTATATTTTTATTAAAAAGACAGATTTAGAACTGCATTTTCATTGTCCCAAATTCAAGTGATATATGAAAAGACAGAAATGCCTATGTTTGATCAAGACATATAGTTTGCTCAGCTCTTTAATCAAGAGTAAGTATTAAGCTAGAATTTCTTACAATTCAGTGCCATACTCATTTGTGTTCAAAAACTCACCTCAGAAGTTTTAGTCCTGCATATGTCTGCTAGAAAAAGGCATTATCACACTGTTTAATAAAAGAGAACTATTTTAACCTTTAGTAAAGTCAAACCCATTTTCCAGAGGTTAATATTTAACATGGAATGAGTACTGAACAAACTAAGATTCTACCTCAGACACTGTTTAAAAACCACCTTTTCTGCATGAAAGGATGACTCTAAGTGACTAGATCATAGGTATTCAGATGGTTATTTACATAAATTCTTCAATCTCTCTTTACTGAGCAAAGATGTGAAACATGGTTACACACGAAGTCATTCCAATAGTAGACTGTTCACAGTGGTGGATTCCTGAATTGGGGCTTTTCCCTCTCATCCCAAGCTACACCTTTATGTCCCCACTGATACTACTTTTATTTGAATTGAAAGAAAATAGATCTCCAGGACAATTTAACTGTTTATTTTGATACAGCAAACTATGCTTCAGTCTCCACAGGAAACAAAAGCTGGACCCTACATGGAATTTCCAGTACTGTAAATGTTCATTGCTATGGAAGATACATTTCTTTTTCTTTGCCTCTGCACACAGAGCCTTTCAAAGCACATTCAAGAATCATGCAGTTAGAAAAAAAAAAAAGAAAAGAAAAATCTCTCTACCTTTCCTCTTTCTACTTGGTTTTATACCTTTTTTTTTCCCCTAATGACAATTTTTAATTGGTCTATCTCAGCATGTTTTGTTTTGTTTTTCTGTATCACTCCAACCATGCAAGCAGTTGCCTTGTGAAAACTTGCCCTAGATTAGTCCAACCTGAGTTTGCACAGACTTCTTTTGCATCTCAACCTGAAGAGATGTGGCCTCTGTGCTCTTGCTGTTGATTTTTTAAATACTACCCTGTATAGAGAGCTCAGTAACATACTCTTAAATCCCATCTAGCTCAGACAGCCTCATAAACTTTGGCAGTTTTATGAAAGAGCCCTAACTTTTCATTGTCTATCAACCTCATCTTTCTTCATAAAAAGGAAACTATTATCCATAATTCCTATATTTTACAAAATGTTTTTGGGTCCATACTGACTCGTACCAGTATTTTACAGTAAACAGCATTTGGAAAATACAACTAAAACATTTCTGTTAAAAAGTGCTCCTTTGCAGCATGATAAAGTTTCTTAATTTTGTGATTGCCTACAGCTGAAGAGCCAAGAAATTGGGTTGTAGGCTGCACTCCTTGAGTTCACAGCCCCATTTGTGGCTCTGCCCCGATTCGGCAGCTGACCAGGAAAACAGTTTCAATTGTCCACAACTCTGCTTTCCCACTGCTGAAATTAATTAATTAAAGCTTCAGGAAAACTACCAGTAAGCACAGCTCAAAGTACCTGCACATCTTATACTAGACAGCCTGTGACTCCTATTTGAGATGTTACGATTTTATGCAATGAAAAGCAATGACCGCTTTAATTACACTCTAATTAGTTCATTATTGACTGCAAAGGAAAGTGTATCTGTCTGTGCATGTGCTCCTCTGACAGGTATATGAAACACAAAAGAAAAAAGTGCACAATATTTTCAGATATTTCAAGACACGCTAACCAATATATCACCCCAATAAATTTCAGTTTTGAGATTAATATAAAAGCTGAACACAATCTATAGAATAGCTGTAGACAAACTGCCAGAAGTAAAAAGACCTTGAACTCACAGTGTTTAATATGTGATGACATCTCCAAGTAGAGTAACTCAGAAGTGGGAGGGTACTGAGGGAATGTTAAATGTAAGGCATTATATATTAATATAATTTCTTCCTTTCTTTCCCCAAGATAAAGAATATTTTTGTTCACACAGCCTTAATTTAGATGGCCTGTCAAGTCCTCCTTTCCGCAGTGTCATGATGAAACACACTGATGTGGGCCAGCAGAGGCAGTACTGGGGCTTTGCAACCATCGCTGTAGAAATGCTAATGAATCTCCTCCAATAAAAGGTTCCAGCGATCTCCCTCATCTAGACCCTCCATTGTAAGAACCATAACGTATCTGCTTGTGCTGAACCTCAGAACATTTCGGGATCTGCTGAAGCCAACACGAGGACTTACACTAATTTCGGAGGGTGCTGCAGCAATCCTTGGTGCCTGGAACCCACATTTGAGAACTGGTTCTGCATGAAGGTCCATGGACTCTGTGTGGGTTCAGTGGTTTGACGGCGCTGAGCAAGTGCAGAGCCTAAGCAAAACCAGTGAGCTGTGGAAAATTGCTGGGACACTTCTGCCTATTTTGTCTGTGTTTGAGCCGCAGAAAGCCAGGCAAAGCTCGAACGGCTTTGGGCTTAGGGCATGGGGACTGCGCTGTGGGAGCAGCTCCTACTATAGGGAGGCAGCTGAGCATCATCAGTGAGCATCGCCAGCAATCTTGCCATTTCCATGCAAACAATCCAACTTTCCGTGGGTCTCTGCCTCGCTCTCCGCACTACTGTCAGGTGAAAGCTCATGTCTCAACCTGCCATGTGGTAGGTGTGTTAGGGCTTTATCTTCTTGAGGGAGCCATAATCCAATTTTGCCAATGCTGCTGAGAAAACCTGAGCCTGCTCTGTGCATTCAGCAGTGCAGATACTCTGAAAAATCTGTCTTTGTCTTCACTTGTCATTACACAAGTGCATTATCAGAGTATGTTACAATCACAACTTTATTTTTCAGAGCAGACACATCCTGATGTTTTTTCCTGTCATATTGCAGTAGAAATCTGCTGGTTTGACCATCCTAATTAAGCAGCTCCTTTATAGCCATGAAATGCCACAGTAGAAAGCAGTTTTAAAGTCTTTTACAAATAAACCAGTTTATCATAATGAACTGCACAATGGAATAGAGCTCCCTAAAGACAACTATAAATATTGCTTCCTTGCTACTGACTGGCTGGCGATGAGGATTTGCCACTAGGCAAAAGAAACATCTATTTTTTACTACCTCAAGTAGCAGTGTGGGCTAACCAGAGTAATCACAACGATCAGACTTTACCTATTGATTGGATTGTGCAGAGAAATATGCACTGACTCACTTGAGAGTGGTCTCTGCCAAGCAGGATCAGTGGTGATGCAGCAAGGACTGGAATGTTAATAACTTGCAGTAAAATCAGCCTATTTATGTCCTCATCAATCAGTATCTCCACAGATACCAGAAATACACTGAAAGAATTTCCATTGAAAGACAAGCTTTAATTAACTCTCGCCCTCACTGAACGTAGGAAAAAGTGTGCCTGATTCAAACTGCTCTAAATGTGCTTTCTTGCACCGGTAAAGTGGTTTGATTCAGCACTCTGCATGTCTCAGGTGGCCCATGTAGACCAGTGTTTCCCAGCTGGGAAAGCCACAGGAAGGAATCAGAAGGGTCAGGAAGCTTTGAAAATTTTACTGTAACCTAAATCAAAGGAAATCATGTTCATCCACTCCCTTTACGTCTTTATACTTCAGTGTCAAGTATTTTCTATAAACTTTTCCAGATGCACACAGAGGAGAAGATGGAGTATTACCCTTGCCACAGAGCCATGTTAGCTCTCCCATGGTAAATACAAAGAGTGCAGTGAAAAACACAAGGAGAGAAATGGAAAGACCTGGGGTGCTCAATGAATGTGTAGCATAATAGAAATTTTCAGTGCGAACAGTTTCAAACTAGATCTCTCTGACTGTCAGCACCTTTGCTTTCAGAAGGAACTCTAAAGCCTGACCGCTACAGGATGTGGACACAGTGAGTATCTCTGAAAATAAGGTCCAGTGTGCTCAGACTTAAAGATAACTTTGCTAAATGGTGACTTTGGAAGAGGAAGTGATCTTGTGATGCATAATAGTGAACTCAGCCCCAGGTGATCAGGAAGACGGACTGATAGACAGCAAGAGGGGTAGTAGGCTAAGCCTGCTCACAAACCACACTGGTCTTTTACCTCCAAGAAAAAACTAAAAAAAAAACAAATAAAATCTTAAGAATGAGAAAACCATCGGCTCAAGATACATCACGTGTTCACTGATTCAGATCCTTTTCTTATTTTTGTGCCACAGCCCTTAATCCCTGGTGTCAAGAATCTCATCTAATTCTTTCATCTACATCCCAATACTTCTTGAATATATTCTCTTACATTGTTACGCAGGGGTGCACGCTCATTACTCGCTACATGAACCTGCTCTGTATAGTTTGTATTTAACTCCTGATTTCATAAGCCTTCAGATTAAGTCCTCTTATTGTTAGGCTCTTTTGGATCAACTTTATAAAGATTTTTATTTCTTCCTTGAGTTATTACTTTATTAAATTTAAATCTTTCATAAAGTCTTCTTTCCCCCATGACAATAAACTTAACATGAATAAACTTTTTTTCACAGCTTTTGCCATTTTTCAAGCCTGTTATTTTCACACTCCAATATGGAAGAGTTCTATATAAGATGCATTATTTCTTTCGCGTACAATGGAAATAAAAAAACCTTCACCAGAAATACGAATTGTGGGTGAAATTCCCATCTTCAGCCTACCACATTCTAGGATTTACACGTGTTATGTGGTCCACTACTGGAATGCCTGTACAAGATTAGAGACAACTACATCTGTGACAATGTGATTCCAATTCTTATTCATCATACACACTTGTACACACAAAAGCCAGCTCCTCAGTCATGTCTTGCTTATTGTGGAGTCCTTGTCATAGACTCTAATATTTGTGCTAATTGACAATGGCTTCATTTAGATTGTGATAGAATAAAACAAAATAACTTCCTGAGATCTTTACCTTCCCTACTAAAAACATGAACTTACTCCTCTTCTGTAACAGCATCTAGCTTTACAACACGGCTGCTGGGCTGCTGTGTGGGGAGGGACGGTTCCTGATCAATCCAGGGAGCAGGCAGACATCCTTTTCTGAATGGCAGGCTGTACTTCTTCAGAAGCATAAAATCCAAGTAAGGTCACACAAGCAACACTTGCTGTGTTGGAGACTCCATTATTCTTTGGCTAGTTTCCCATCAGACTCACAAGTTAACCTCTCAAGTATAAGCTAATTAGAAATCGCCCATGAAATTACCCAGACTAACACCTCACATCTCTGTATTATTCCTCCAAGCACTCTTGAGAGTATGTTGTCTAGATCTAGTGGTTTGTCAATTGGAACTCAAGACTTAGTGTCTTTAATTAGGGACGTGTCAAAGCACCTGAGTTTAATGGAGATGCCTGGCAGACAGCACTCTTTCCATTCCACTTCTATTTTAATGGTTTCTTTGCAGATGGATGTCTGCAGCGATAGCCTGTACACACTTTACAGAACAGCTGATCTATTGAAATGCTGCTGGTCTTGATTTTTGTTCCTGTTGCGCTGTGCCACGTTACAACGCTTAAAAATCCCTATTATTCTGTACCACACAGAGAGCTGACGTGACACAATGTGGCATGACACTGCATAGGCAAATGAATAGCTTAATGACATGACACCTGGTGTCCATGATTACAGTGGCCACTGCTCATAAGTTTGGCTCCTGGAAAAGGCAGGGAGAATGAATTATTCATCAGCTGCTCTGATCATCAGATAATTCAGTACTCACACCTCCTTTGCTTCAATAAGCCTTTTCAATGTTATTTAGAATCATCCTTTGGCTTTGTAAAGATAAATGCTAAGTAATCTGTAATTTCCTGAATAAACTGAAGATATTGAAAAATTATACTTACTAATATGTTTTCAATATATTAATTTTTTAAAGTTTGAATTAAACTACCAGAAAGAAGAAGGAAAGAATATCACTAAACAGGAAACCAAGAGGCCCTGATCAGTGTAAAAGTAATGCCTTGACAAAGAAAAATACTGATTTGTTGACAACAATATTTCTTATAAAGTCAGTAATAGTATCATTGCATTCTAAATATGAATAGAAAAATGCAGTGGCTCTTAGTCGCAAATCAAATGAAACGTTGATGCCATTTGCTTTACAATTCTGTAACCATTATTTGGTTATTTAAAGTAATACATCAGCCTGAGATAGGATCAGTAACTGCTACACATACAATCCCCACAGTGGACTCTCAGGGCCAGTTTTGCTACACATACAAGACCAAAATATACTAATGAAAAAATCTGAGTGAAGGAATATTGCATGAGGAGTCTCATAAACAGACAATTTTATTACAGCTCACTGTAGCTGTTTTTATGCTAATCTTCACTGCTATTGTGCCTCTTACTGCATATTGTAAGCACATGTGCACTGTGATGGAGGTCTTGGGTAAAAACAGGGATTGAACCACCATCTGCTGTGCTGAAAATGTGTCTCTGCCTTTTGAAAGTCATATTCCTTCGGCCCTCAGTCTACAGAGAACACACATATGCCAGCTACAATGCATTAAAAAATGCACTTTTTCAGCTTTTTTTTCTGGTTTCTTTAAATTCCATATATACGCAGCTACTTAAATCTCAATGTTTTCAAAGTCACTGGCCATCTAGAGCCTCCTCTGTCTTACTGGGAATGTTTCATTCTTTTATATCGTGTTTGACTCGAGAGTCTAATTTTTAGCACCCAAGTTTCTAAACAATTGTCCAGTTCTACTGGTCGTGACCTGTTCTGAGTCTAACTTGTAATATAAACCTTCATTCAAAGTCAGTGGAAGCATAAGATAATATTTTCATGGAGTTCAGTAAGCTTTGAATTAGGGTTATCGTGTAAAATCATTTGAGTCACTTAACAGTTCATAAGTTTCAACTCATGAGAACTTTGATCAATTCAGGGCTGAGTGTAAGAAGTTCTGTGCACTTCTTACTTGCTTTGAAATCAATAGGTGGCACAGCAGCTCTCAATCTCTGTTAATTTGATCCACAAGAAAGAGCTTAAGAGTCTGACCCCATAAGGTAAAATGTTTTCTACGTAATCAATATGCAAGACAACAGCCATACCCAAGATACCTCTGCTACCCCAAACCCTGTTTAAAAATTGTAGCAGTGTCTGTGCTGTAGATGACGTCAGACTTTGTGGAATTTCAGGAAAGCAGATGGAATTATTAAGTAAATAGAAATAGTTTTCAGAAACGATAAAATGAGCCTTTCATAAATAAGAACTTCCTGTAATACTGAACTATAAGTTACTGTATGATATCTTCCCAAAGACAATAAGTTTCATTACTGGGTGTTTGTGGCTTGTTTACTCTGGTACCAGAACCAATAACATCCTATCAAGCCTAGGAGAAAAAGAAGGCAATTTTTAGGACCCACAGCTGAACTCTTTTCAGGATGACAGCACTTACTCTTTGATACAACAAAGTAATAAGGTTCTCTACATGGATGCAAATGCATTCCTAAAGGTCACCTTAAGTTTAAAGAAAGCGTTGTGAGGAAAATCGGATTTCTCAGTGCTGATTCAATAGCACAATGTGTTAGCGCTTTCACAATGTGCCAGCACTTTTCAGGAGACTTTGCCACTGGCACTTACTATTTTTACCTACCCACCAGGCAGCTCAGCAAAACCCAAGAAACAATTTAACTTTGTTCTTTCTTCCCCCTTGTGTATATAATAATATAGGAAGAAGAAATAAGAGGAAAACATAAAATGTTCATTAAAAATGAATGAGAAGAGTGTGGATAGAAGAATTATGGGTAAATGTACTGTATCCTCATTGCCACATGATATTTTTTTACTTTGCTGTAGGTTAAACAGAATATTAACTATTTGCTCTGATTAAAGTGCATTATGTTGTCACACTGGATGAACAACAGAGGAATAAATTCTGAATAGGAGATCAATACTGTGGCTGCTGCTTCTCCCTTGCTCCGGGGGAGAGAATTGTGTATCTTTTGTTCTGCAACCTACTTCCATTTCGTGCTAACCCAGTTGTTACCTGGCACATCAGCTGGAACTACGACTCTGCTGCTTAACTGCCTACCTGCTCTTTACCCACCCATGAAAAAAGAACACAAAGGAGCACAGCATGGTCTTTGCAGTCTTCTTCCATATATGCAAGTGTTCACTAGTTTATTGATTGGATCTTAAAGCCGCTACATTAAAAGATCATTGTGTTTTGCCATTGACTTCTATATTATGTTATGGAAGATTACTATTCCAATGCTAATATTAGCACTGGAACGTCTAGCTAGCAAAGTACATAGTTACAAAGCGTGTCATTTCAAGTGCAGAACAGTTCTACTGTCATCTTTGGGAGTACCAATGTCTTTTAAATGGTTTGTTGCATTGCACACTGAGGCTATAATGACTAATAAAAAAAGGAACATAAGTTTGGAATAGCCATCCCACACCACACTAATCAACAGCCTAAAGGCTCTGTTCCTTGAAGAAGGGATAAGGGCTTCTACATCAAGCTTTGTGTGTGCGATATTTTGTTCAAGTTCATACCTGAGCTCATTTCACAACTGTTTTCTCACACAGATAAGCAGAATTCACAACAGAATTTAGGCAATTCTCTAATGGAGTTAGCATGTATGTAAATAACAGCCTTTACGTGCTTTTGTGGTAAAGAGGGAATTAAGGAAACCTTTAAGATGATACCACTGAAAATTCAAGTAGTTACATATATCTTAGCAGAGAAGACTCTTGGCAAAACATTAGAAAGATCAGTTCGCACTCCTAGTACTCTGAAGGAGGTGGTCACCAAACAGCAACTACTTTGCTTTCTCTATTTGTTGTGCTGTGGGACCCCAGACTACAACTACTACAGATTTCCTAAACCGATGTATTGCAGGAGTTCAGGCGCAAACTGTAAGCCAGGGAGCATTTCTAGTTCAATCTGTTCTACAACTGGCTGATGATATTTAACACTTAGCCAGTATTTAGTTCTACAAAGCGACCTTGCTGCAGCAGTTTCAGTGGTGTTCACACAACATGGGTATTAGAAAGTAAAATTACAATTCACGGAACACACTGCTAGCTTTCAAAAGTATTCACAAGAGAACTGAAATGATAGAGAAGCACCACAGAAAACCAAAAATCCCTTCAAGGCTGTTGAACTGTAGAACTTTAAAACTGCTTTAATTCCAGAATGATACCGAAACAACAGATGGTTCAACAAGCATTTTCCAGAAGTGCAGTTAGGTGATGAAGCACATTTCTTCCCCTTCCCTGGCCTACCACAACTTAACCCTCTTCTGATCAATGTGAAAACAACACAGCTAATAGTAGTAGCTCAGGACAGCCTCGAAACAATACACCATGCCAATGCATTTATCAGCTGTGTTCACTGACAAGAGACCTGCCACAAGCCTCCTCTTCTGCAAGGGGAAAAGGGTCCACTTCATGAACTGCAGATCATGCAGTATGAGGTTATCTCGGAGCATCCCAAAGGATACATGGACACCAGCACACACAAACTACAAATGTGTCGTGTGTGGGAGAATTTATGCCCAAGCAGAAATGTCAAGAAAAGTTTGCAGGAATGCAGCAGTAGAGTACAGACTGTTACTGCTTTAGCTAGTAACCAAATGGCAGCAATCGTATGTCTCAGAAATAAGTGACCAGAACTGCTCAGCGCTAAGCCTCTCCATGGATTATTCTATTGAGAGGAAAGCACCCTTCTCTTTATGCATTTGTTATACTTGTTTTTCACAGAACAGCAAGAAGACATGTGGGAGGGAAGAATACATTGTTGCTTAGCAATGAGATGCTCGTAGCATGGTTGATTTTTAAAAGCTTTTGCTAAATATACAAGCACAAAACAAAGATAAAGCCACATCAAGTACAATGGAAAAGTAAAATTGCATTCCTAAGAATGGAATTACTTAGGCCAAAAATTCCATTTCTCTCTGTATCTGGTATGCAACGAAACAAATACTCAGGAAAATAGTATAAGAAATGTGACAAGTATGAGAAGTGGTCATTTCCATGGTATCCTCTCTTAATTGTGTCAGTAATTTCAGGACTTGCTGAGCCACAAAGTGCATCCATATCATTACTGTATCATCATGGAAGTATCCTTCATTAATTCATAGTGCAGTGATGCAATGTGTTCCAAATACTTTGTGTTAAAACTGCATCCTGGTGATTTCATTGTCCCCCTGCTCTTTGATCGTTCCTCCTTCACCTTCTCCTAACTGGTACTTTGGGCACTGTACTCTAACAAACTCCCTCTGAACCACTTTGTGGCTCAGGGTTTGGGACTGACTGTGCTGCTGGGTGTATGGAGAGGAGGAGGTACCTACACAGGAGCATCTCCAGATGTTCGGCTGGGACCTCCAGCTGCAGGACCCTGTGACAGCACCACTGGCAAATGGGAGCTCCAAAGCTACAATCTGGTCCCCAAACTTCCTAGCAAAATAAGATGCAAAGTTTTCCTGACCAGCTCTTAACACTAAAGTATATATTCAAATACTTAGGAAATACTGAGAAACAACACCTATAATTTGCTAAAAGACCAAAAGATCCTACCGTAAGGTCCTGTCAGCTGCAAAGTACATAGGAATGTCAGGTTTGGCCAACTAATAATAAGAGCATCTCTATACAGAACTAACTGCAAAATTTTCTCTTTTCTAGAGAATTAAACAAAGTACATAATTTTTACCTAAATGTACCAAAAAAAAAATTACATTGAAACACCAATGAAGACTTGGTTTCAGTTTGTATTTCTTTTCTCAAAAAGCATTTTTAAAAATCTTAAAGTCAACGGATTTTACAAAAATCTAAGTTCATGGCTTACATTATATTTCATAAGATTATTTTCCGCTGTGATTCACTAATATTCATGCTGATGAAAGAAAATCTTATCTCCTTTTTCTGCCTAATTAAAATGTGAAGAATGTACAAAAATGAAGAAATAATCAAGCATATTTTTCTGGTTCTTTTTTGCTGGAATAACATTTTGAGAAGAGGTCCTTCTTGGTTTTACGCTATTAATAATCCTCCATTTGCAAAATCATCAGTGTCTGCACAATTAAAAGACTGTAATTTCAATTACTGGAGTATGAACAAGTGGGATGAAAGTATGAGTTATGAGGGAGAAACACTGCTTTTTCTTCAGCATTTCACTATTAAATCAGGAAGCTAACAATCTGTGAGTGGTAAATGGACTTATTTCTAAACAGAACATTGGGTAAAATTAGATTACACAGCCAAGTAATTTCTGATGCTAAGCAGATTTGAAGTGCTATCAGCTGGGTGGACAAGTTGCACAGATGGTCTTACGGGAGATTCTAAGCACTGGCAAAGGAGATACTCAAGCAGTACAGTACTTCAAGTATTTGGGCTGCTACTCTACTGTGATTTTCACCACATCTTCTGGTCTCTGTGATGGAAAGATGGGAGATGAAATTCTTTCCTACACAGATTAGCAAAATGCATTGTTACAAGATAAATATAACTGAAAATAGCCTTCCTTTAGACACTTAAACACCTCTTCTGCAACAAACAACAAATGCCACCATCTGAGAGACAATTGTACACAAGCTTTTATAGTTGTCTTGCTGTGCAAGTTGAGGAGTTTCCAAAAGCCTGCAGTAGAAACACAAAGGGCTTTGCACAGATTAGTAGTGACAAAAATTTCTGCCTTTTGGAAGAAACAGGAGAAAAGCTGAAGAAAGGGTCAAAATAAAACAAAACACACCACTCAGAACTCTCTTGAATTTATGGACTGGAAAGAGCAGGACTATGAGAGACTGACTTAGAATAAGTCCTGAAATGTTGAGAGAAACAAGATTTTCATCACCTTTGGAAGCACAAAGCATCTCTGAGACACCTCTCTCCCTGCAGAGAGAAAAAACTTTTTACTGAGGTGTGTTATGAAGAGAATTACAAATTTCCAGAAGTGTAGGAGCCCAGCATAATATAAGAAGTGTTAAAATAATTTGATTTTCTGTGTGTAACCTTACTTCCTTTCATAATGAGCTAAAATATAGCCAAGCCACAGCACACAATTTCCAAGTATGGGTTTACTTGCATTTGCTACAGTAACTTCTGAAGAAGAGGGGACAAATTTTATTTTGGAGTCGATGAGCTTTGTGCTCTCATAATCAAGCTTCCTTCAAGGTAACTGTCTCCTGAGGGCAATTTAAGAACAGGTAATTTGAATAGCATTTACATCTCAGACTTACGATCTGTAACTATTGCAGATCTTAACAGAAAAAAAAAAAAAAAGAAATGACAAAAACACTCACGGTTGTAAACGCCTACCATTAGCAACTAGAAATATTTTCTGTAACGTGTTTGATTTATAGTATCACATCTTGAAGACTGAGCTATACTGGAGTAGCTGGAGCATTCCAGAAACTGAAAAAGATTTGACTGGGTTTGGATCTGCTCCCTTCAACACCAGAGAATTATTAATTTCAGCAGACAAATGCTCTGAACACGATTTTTCAAAATCACCAAGTCACCAATACAACCGTATTTCAGTCAAGCACAAAATGACAATATACACAGTGCACAAAAACTGATTAAACCAATTGCCTCATAACTTTTTTTACTGAAGCAAGAATGACAAAAAATCACCCATGAAGTCTTCACACAAAAAAGTTTAATCAGGTAGTTCAAATACCTCTGAGACAAGTTTCACAGCATAGCAGTTGGGTTGATCATTGCAGCAGTACAAAAAAATTCTGCTCAAAACGGAGAATCTTCTTTTAGAAACAGTGCAAAAGGGTAAAAAATGTGTTGGGTATATACTTTGTATACTTCTAAACAACAATTTTGTTGACAAGCATCTTCTAGGGCCCTTTGCTTTGCAGATACAGTTGCCACCTTGTTTTCACCTCCTTGTACTACTTTCCACAACATGGAATTTTCAAACAACAGAAACTGTAAGAGTAGATTTTGCATGAAAACTATGTGGGATATTTCACTTTTAGAATGCCAGTCCAAGTGTCCCCTCCGCAGTTAGACACTCCAAAACAGACATGCAAGAGAAATAATTACATTTAAAAAAAAAAATCAGCATTAAAAAAAAATATATATGAACATATATTATAATAAACCTTTACTGGTGCCCAAAAAGGAGAATGTATCTGATACTTGCCATTAAATTAGGTGGACGGGTATTCTTGGTTTTGAAAGTATGTATTGACATTTATTCCTGGTGCGGGTAAAAAGACCAAAAAAACCAAAATCTAGTTCTAAATAGCTTGAATAATTTTTGTCCCAGCTTCCATTTCTAAAATATCAAGAACCTGATAAGAAAAGTTATGAGGGGGAAGCTACTGTGAATTTATTTTAAGAGGAAACATCCCTATTTATAATCCCTTGTCCTAACAACAAAACTTTGCATGTTTTAAAATGAAAACTGCAGCTTTGCAAAACTGAATTTACAACTTCCAGACTTCTAAATTCTGCTGCTTCTGCGTGCAGTGTTAATAATCATATAGAAGACAGATAATTAAACCATAGAAATCACTGCAGTTCCACCTCCCATCCCTTCTTGGTTAGAAATGTAAGAAAAACATAGCAAATGAGATTTTGTCTCAAGTGTTTTTCCTCTGCTATTAAAGATGCTTCTCTGAAAAGAGCACTTTCTGGTTTTATGCTATTAATAATTCTCTATTTGTGACATCAGCCCATCCCCACAGCAACACACTGTGTTTCAGCGACTGGCTTAGATCGTCTGGCTGGTTTTAACGAGAAGATGGACTAAAATAATGGAAAGCTGGATCCCTTTTATTAACATATGTGAGGTTGGGAATTTGATTAGTCTGTGTTTTTCTTAAGCAGGTTAGTGTTTCATTAACAAGAGGAGTGTTCACCTATTTAATGAGCAATAAGCAAATCTGAATTAAAATTTACTGATGTGGTGCCCATCTGCCCTCACAGAAGTAGACATGAGTTGGATCAGCCCTATCATTTGCTAGTTAACATGATATATAGTCTGGTAGTAGCAATGGAGAGAGGATTGATGTTGACAGCTTGTCATGTGCAAACCTGCTACGTTCTGTACAAACCTATCTCTGAGACAAAAAAAGAAGGAATAAGAAAGAACAACCCCCTACACATGATATTTAGATTATTTTAGTGCTGCCACTGTTTAAATCTCTGAAATACTGTGTTCAGGAGTTCTCATTAACATGGATTTTAATGCAAGATATTTGTCTGAGCGGCTAAGTCGTTTACGCGTATATAAGGCTGCCATTTACGACAAGAAGTATAATAGCATCTTCGAGCTTTTTAATTAAAAATTAATTAGAAGATTTAAGAACAAACTCATTGGGGGTTACTGTACAATAACATGTTTACAAAATTAGGTCTGGGCTTTTTGTTTTTGTTAAGTGTTTCAATCAATTCTGTGTCTATTAAATGTAATTACGTATGATGCTTACTCAAAATTATAATGTAGCATTTAAAGAGCAGCTGGGAAAAGTCTGTAATTTTAACTTCAGAACTAGGGTAACCATTAAAATGCAAATAGGTGGAAACAGCAGTTTGTTGATGAAGAGAACCCTCAGCATAAACATTTTATCCATTAATCTTGAGATTACAAAGATTCCTTCTATTTTATTACTTTTACCAGTTACGTTTCCTAGAAGATGTCAGATTCCCTCAAGAATAATTCACTGTTAGGAATAAAAGCCTGTTCTTACCACACAGGATAACACTGATATAAACATTCACTACTGTACATACACATATGCTTAGAATACATTATATGGAAACATCTACAGCGAATTAAGCAGGAAAATAAAAAGAAAAAAAATATTTTGTTCCATTTTCATAATAGATTTACCACTTTGAAAAAGACACTAGGTATTGTACCCTAGCTAAGCAAGTAGCTTAAATGGATCAGACTTCGACCTTCTGACCTGATTTAGGAAGGCATTCAATCATTTGCTTAACTTTAATTTAAAGAAGGAAAAGAAAGAATGAGCTCAGGTTTCCGAGATGTATTTCTGGCCTGGGGATTTATTTATGCTAAATTTATTTATTCCAAAGCTTTAAATGGAGTTACTGTACTGCTTCTGCGAGAAGAGGATTTGATCCACTGCACTCTTAAATGGAACTATATGGATGAGCAAGTAAGTAATGTGTATCTGTTCAAAATAACTCATTCCACAAACTAAAGTAAATTCAGTTTAGGATCAGTTTATCTGACAGAACTAAACCAATAGAGAAGTTTGAATAAGATTACAATTATGGATGTCACACTGCATTGATATCTAAAGAGAGAGATTTTCTAAAAGGTGAAGGAGAAGAATTGTGCACTGGTAAACAACAAACCCTGCCATGCGACATCGCCATTGAATGTACAAAAAGAAAGCAACATGTAAATCAAACATGTCACTTTTGTGAACCATACCAGTACAAGTAAAGGATCAGGCAAGCAGAACTTCACCCCCATTGTGGATTTAAAGCTTTCCCTCCCAACATACTTCAAGAAAATATATTATTATATATTTCTAGCGAGTCAGTTCCTACATTGTCATTCCATTGCCCAACACTGAAACAGCTCATGAGTCCCCAACCTGTACATCCACCCCCTGCCTTGCCATTCAAGAACACTTGGTGTTTTGATTCTTTTCCAGGGCTGTTTGGTTCAACAATTTCATTGTCAGCATCACGGTCTTTAACCCTGTTAAGCCCATTCTGGATATCCTTCTAAGGAAACTAAGACCAAGTATTCTGACCTCGTTGTTACCAACAAGAAACCAAAATCCCCTGCTCTTGCAGTTGATCAAAGAAATGGTCCTAGAGTGTGTCACAACTTGAGATTGCTTAAGGCTGGCTGAAATGTGTATCACGCAGTGTCTTAAACACATCCACTCCACGTTCTCTGTCCTAAGCACGCAATGGTCAACTGATCCATCCAAACGTATCCTTTCTGCTTGCTGTTTATGTACATGTTTTCTGTAATCATTCGTTTTCTTCTTTTGTAAATATTAGGCATGGTTCAAACAACACTCCATCCCACTGCCATATCATGCCAGGCTATTCATTCTTTGAGAGGTCATTTCCTTGAAGGCATTGCTTAGACTTCTGGCATACAAAAGCTAAGGGAGAGAACAAAGAACTTAATCACTCAACTAACCACAAAAGGATTCGCATCTTGTCTGATACATTTGTGACTCAGCCAAACAATTCATTAACAGACAGATGTTTATATTAGATGTTTCCAGGGGATGATGAATCGTTATTACACCCATAATGACAATGCTTGGCTACAGGCAGCCAGCCTTAAAACTGGATTCAGAAAAATGTCATCCAAAAGGAAAAGGCAAGAAAATGAATTTAGACTAACACTATGAAAAACTCAGTCAGGGAATGAATGCAAAAATAAAATCTTGATCAAGATGTAAAACATGGTAGGCAAGAAGAGTAAAGAGCAGCAAGAGGTTGTATCCAGGCCTTGTGCTGGGTGAAGCAAGTATTGCTTAAATCAGTTTCCCCAGAGGATGGAGCTTGTTGTTCAACATTCTGTTTTCAGCTCAATGTCTTTTAACCAAGGCTGAACTTCTCGAGGGTACTAAGTGACTTTGCCATATAGTCAACTTAATTTGTCACACTTAAGTAGCTACCATAATTAATAGTTTAATTATAATTTGTAAAACTGCAGAACAACAAGGAAAAAGCAAAGTTTAATAGTTTTGCTACTAAAAGGTAATGAGCTTCAGTAAGTATTCAGTTGATACAACCTGTCCTGGGGAAGTAGCCTTCTAGAGCTGTACTGCATGCAGAAAATTCTGTACTATTATTTGCTGCAGTTCTGATAGTTTGTGGGAGTAAGGGAAATAAATTACAAGACATTGCTAATTAGGGTAAAGGCTGATAATGCAACATTTACAGAATTCAATCAGAGTGCAGTGGTTACATGGCAGACAGTTGTCTGCGTTCCTAAGTAATCACAAGGGCTGTCATGCCCTGGGTGTGAAGTAGACATGGCCTCCAAGTCTAATTAGACATATTTTAGACTGAAAGGTAAGATTCTGTCAGATGACCAGAAAATACATACACCTACACAGCCCTGGGAGATTCAGGTATTCTAAAACACAAGTTGTAACAACAACATGAAATATTAAAATGCTCCAGCTTTCACTCCTCCAAAGAATATAATTTTAACTTCTTATTTTCTTTTCCATATGCATTTCTGGGTCCTACTATTTTTTTAAGCACTATGGTATCTCTGTTTAGAGTCAAAGTTGTCAACAAAATACGCCTCATCTGTAACTTACATTTATATTTTTGGGTCAGAGAGGGAGAATGAATATTAGTCAGCCTAGTTAACGTTCTGAAGAAAGTGTCAGTCCCAATGAAACTTAAGACTGCCATCTAATTTTCAAAGTCTGTGCAATGGAGAGTTGTGTTATCTTTTTCTTTTCAATAGTCTGCCATAATTAAAAAGAGTTTCATCCTCTTATTAAAAGCTCACTTTTCAGAAGTACAACATGCATCCACAGAAATGTTTGCAGCAGACAGAATCTCTTAATTTACTGTTATTCATAGAAGTCAAAGGTACACATTTAATCAATATTGTGAAGAGTTCACAGAATTACAGAATGTCAGGGATTGGAAAGGACCTCGAAGGTGTGCAGGTGGGTTTGAATGTCTCCAGAGTAGGAGACTCCACAACCCCCCTGGGCAGCCTGGTCCCATGTCTGTTATCCTCACTGAGAAGAAGTTTCTTCACAAATTTAAGTGGAATCTCTTGTGTTCCAGTTTATACCCATTATCCCTTGTCCTGTCATTGGCTGTCACTGAGAAGAGCGTGGCTCCATCCTCCTGACACTCACACTTTATACGCTGATAACCATGAATGAGGTCACCCCTCAGTCTCCTCTCCTCAAAGCTCAAGAGCCCCAGCTCCCTCAGCCTTTCCTCACACAGGAGATGCTCCACTCCCTTCAGTATCTTTGTTGCCCTGCACTGGCTTCTCTCCAGCAGTTCCCTGTCCTTCTGGAACTGAGGGGCCACAACTGGACACAATATTCCAGGTGTGGTCCCACAGAGTAGAGGGGCAGGTCTCTTGACCTACTAACCACACTGCTTCTAATACATCCCAGGTGTATTAGCCTTCCTTTCTCTTTTCATCTTTCCTGCAAAGGAAAAACAGTAAGGATGTAAACTAGTTATAAAAGTATGAGTTATACAAAACCTGCTAATTATCTAATTTTGACACACTGAGACTGTTAATGAGTAACTTCAAGAGAATGGTATATCTTTTAGCAGATGGTCCTCCTTGGTATGAAGTTTGCAACAAAAGGACTATGAGAAAGTCATATATTGCAACCCAGTAGATGAATCAAAATCATCATAAGTAGTTGTGAAGAAGAACTATACAAGGCAGACAGACACATTTACTTGTCTTGTAGTACTTCGCTTCTGCAAGATGGTGTAACACTGTTTAATCATTAGTCATGTGTACTCATACCCATTGTTAAAGGAATAATTTTAACAAGATTTGAGTTTTGTCTCTTGGAGTCACAACTAAGTGTCTGTAAGGCTTAGCTTTTAGAAGACAAAATACTGTGTGGTTTTTTTTTGTTTTTGTTTTTTTTCTTTTTTTTTTTTTGTTTTGCTTCCCCTATAATAAAAAGATACATACAACATCAAAATGCACAGTTTATGGGAACACATAAAAAGAACACATTTTTCTAGCAAGTCACTGGTGCTTAATTTAGTGATGGAGGAGTAGGTCAAGGAATATATTTTAAAGCCGTTTTTCTCTTTCTCAAGATTTATGCATCCTTTTCTTTCTGAAAGCAACCACGGCCAGTGCAAAGCTTTGTTTTAGTATACAGAGTTGGAAAGAATTCACTCAACTGCTTATATTGTAACTGGGCTAATGTTATGTAGGGGACTTATGTTATGGATGCAGAGTTTCCATAATGTGCAGTGGTTAGGAGTTGTCTGTTAAGAATTCTTTTCAGCCAGAAGTATTAGACTGATGGTAGTATTCAACAGAACTTAAAGAGTCTGGCTGCATCTGTATACTCTCCATTGGACAGTTGTAGAGAGCAATAAAATCCCGTTCTTCGTATTTTACAATTTTTCTGAATTAGTTTTTTGTTTAGAACCACTCCATATATATGAGATGAATGCAGGCGTGATACATAATTTACATGTCTCATTAGGGCTTGGAATAAAGACCCAAAGAGCGCTGAAAACTCAAGTTCAGCCTGAAACTAGCACCTCAAAGCTCTGTAGAAACACTTTTAAAAACAAAAACCAATGAAGACAAAAATAGGAGTTTCACTGAAAAACAGTAAACACAGATAAAAGCTTACAATGACTATTCAGAGATTCATTCGACAATTAATTCTTTATGTCTGTGCAGAGCATTTACTCCAGCAAATGACTGCAAGAATGCCATGAGTAAGAGTATTCAGAAAAATGTGACTATGCTTTGAAGGTTTTGATTATTTGTTCCCAAACCTCACATGTGAGGTAAGGTAGCTTTGAAGTTCCCCTGGCATCCTTTCTTAAACTTCACTATTTGATACATCGCCTTTTCTTTGCCACTATGTTAACAGAGAAATAATTATATGTTCAGCATGCCAGAAGTGACATGCTCCGCCATCTGTTTTAGCAAGGTCAGATGTTATATCAACAGAATCAAATTAAGATATGACTTTGGAGCTTAGTCATCTAGCCAAATTTGCTTAGATGAATCTTGGATGTTTAACTAAACCTATAAAAACAAGTTGAGGAATTAATGGAAGGAAATAATTCAGCTGAAGTACAGTTATCATACTAGTGAAGTTGTAAAAAACTCCTTTTGCTGTTTGAACCCTGCATATTTATATTTTTTATGTGATTTAGGCTGGAGAAGAGCATGCTAAACCTTGTGTAAACAGAGTGTTCGTGCCTCTGAAAAAGTCATCAAGATCTGCAATAACATAGGAGTTTTGACGGGTGCTAATGTTACTGTTTTTCTGAGCTGAGGATAGAACTTTGAAGAACAGCATCATGAATTAAGCTGACTAGAGTCATTTGCAAGAAATAGAAAGAGAGGAAACAGTTTTATGATCTCCTGGTGCTTGATAACTTCTATTAATTTCACATAACTTTTCAAACAACATGTTGGTTGGTACAAATTCAGTCAGTCTCATAACTATGCCAAAACATGTTCAGTTGTAGAAAGCCACAGAAGGTCTACAGGAGGGAGATATTGCAACCAAATGGCTCTTTTAGCAGACTCTCCATTTAGGCTGTTCTTACGCAGAGAACTAAGATACTTGGGTGGGCTGTAACACCAAATCTCTGGGAATTCAGAGAAGCATATGCTGTTTACTTTCTCTCATGCTTATTATAGTCCAAGTAAGACAAATAAAGAATGCAGATGTCCCTCTTTTCACCTTTCCTCTCCAGGCACATTTCTGATAACCACCAGGACAGCTACTTCAGTGAAACTTCCAAATAGATGCTTTACCGCATCAAAGGCCATCGTGGCTCAGCTTGTGCCGATGTATCCTTGAAATGCCGCTTCACAGATTCTTGGCATAACGCATTTTGTGAGTTCAGTCCATGCATAAATAGGCTATTAAATAGATCACCCTTGGGACACACTATAAGACCTTCCAAGTAGCCATTAGGGTATATTGTGTCAATCTGCCCTGTGGAGACGTTTACAAAAGGCTCTTTTGCAGTGTGCAATGTAATGGCTCCTTCAGGGAGTGTAAAAATGAATAAGATTAGTCACATTATGGAGTCTTAATAGTATGGAAAGGTGATATATATTAATACATTATGATGAATTACCATGGAGGAAAGGCTGAGAATATCTAAACATGGGTTGATTTACATTACATTTTGGTAAAAGAATTCTACTGGTATTAATGAAATCAATTATTTACTTCTAGTGGACAAAATAGCAGGATTTGCATTTTGCCCCCCGCCCCCTCCCCCCTTTTTTGTTTGTTGCTATTTTAAATAATTTTTGAAAATCTTTAATTTTGCTCATTTTTTACCCTGGATGTCATCAAAGAGTACATAAAACACCTGGGGGAAAGGGGGAATAATTCGATACATCAACTACTATCAGACTGGTTTATTAAAAGCAATTGAACCTGTAATTACAATGAAAGTAAACAAAGAAAATCATTTTTTTTCTTTTGGAAAAGCTTCTGGCAGTGGTCTAATTGAGAACTGAGAGAATAAAAAGCTGCAGATAGTGAGTTTTAGGCCAAAGACCTAGACCAATGTCACTAGGATGGAACTTTTTCCCAAGGAGATTTATGCATGAAATTCAAACATGGTGAAGAATTTCCCTGTATGGTTTATGTAAGTCATGTACAGAAACCTACATTTTCAGATGTTAACTTATTCATGGATATTTTTAGCTTTTCATTGGATGTAGGGGACTGTCTTCCAAACCACAAGCACTGTTTAAAAATCCATCCAAATCACTATGTACTTCTTTGGGTTGATGTAATAAGCGACACGCCAACATCTCTGAGTGAAAACATTTTAGTTAGAAATATTGCACAGAATTCCCAAAAGCCAGGAATATTGTATTTCTCTACAATATATGACAGAGAATCTACCCTTGAAGATGCAATAGAAGGGGAAAAAACCCCACAACTTCCTGTAGAGTAGATGAGATTAAAACATGTTGCTAGATACTACCGAAAAATCCTACAGACGTAATACAGATGGCAAAGGTTGAGGCATTTTCCCTTTCCTTTGCACAATCATCCTGTAACATTAAAATTCACAGTACACATTTTCATGAAACTATCAGTTCCTAGACATATTTCTAAAATAAAAGTCTCTAAAAGAAGAAATTCAGACTCTTATAGGGCAGATTATGCTTAAGCAGGTTTTCTTTTAGGGTATTTCTTACCCAAGCCCAAATCTTGGTAGTACCTCTCTTCAAAACAGGTCTTAAACAGGAGGTTTCTTAAGGAGGAAGACTAGCTTGACAGTCAAGGAACAAGCTTCTCTCTATACCTGCTTTCCCCATCTATAAAAGTGAAGAGAAATTACAAGAAAATAGAACATGAAGTAACAGCAAAACATTAACGGATATTTTCCTTTCTTACACAAAAAAGGAAGCACATACAACATTTCCAAGAGAGCTTTGTATAGTATGTTCGAAAAAAAAATCCACTGACAGAGAATTCCTAACCTCCCTACTGAGGCCATGGCTTATTTATCCTTACCATTAAAAAAGTTTTTCCTAATGTCGGTTCCTTGCTACAATTTAAGCCCATTAATTCTTGCCATTTCCACCATGCCTGTGGAAAACAGTTTATTTCTTTCTTTTTGCAGCACATAAAGGTTAAAAACTTCGCTTTCTAGACTAAATAATGCCGAACCTTTCAGTCTGGCTTGTACATTTTTGATCATTCTTGTTCCTCTCTGGCCTGCTTACGTTTTGAAGTGATGCGGCCAAGTTGGCCATATTACCCCAGGTGAGGCTTTATTAAAGTAAACTCTATCAACGTGCTGCAAGTATATAAATATATATTAAAAACAGTTGATCTTTCTCTCAAACCACACATGGGAGCATATACACTTAATTTCCTCCTTTCTGAAAACAGGGGCAGTAGACGAGGATGAAAACTGCATTCCTCCAGAGCAAAAAGGCAGCCCTCTCCATGAGAAGCGTGAAGGTTGAGTGTGCCCCACAGAAACAAGCAGCTTCTGCTGACCCTGATCTCTTTGTGACGTACATAAGCTTCAAACTTCTCGTCATTTTGCATCCCCAGACACAACCGCTGTTGTGCATCCCTGGGCACACTTAACCCCTTGCCTGCTCCTAAAGGCTGCTGGTAGCCTGAGCTCCCCCTCTACCTTGTGTTACCACTGTGAAGCTCTTAACCCAGCAGAGATGTGCCCCCAGTGAGGGTCTTTACACCCTTTCACAGAAATCCAGCAGCAGAGATGTAGGCTGCTCCTCTGCTGCACAAATCTGAGTTACAACAGAGCAGCTCAAGTCTGTGTGTCCTCCTGTCCTTTCAGGAGAACCCCGTTCATGTCCCTGTTTTAGTTTCCTTGCTTTGCTTGAGTGTGCGAACATGCACAAAATCAACCAACTGTGAAAGGTGAGCTAGGCTGCCTGTTGATTGCTAGACCACTTTCTGTCTCTATAGTTTTTCTTAAAGAAGCAGCAAAACAGCAAAAGGCTGCCTTCATATCCATGCACCTGTAATTGATTTAATGCTAATGGTTACTAATGACTGAGTTCCATGCAGCAAGTTAACTATTAGGAACAAGGACTACAGGCAACACTGTCTTCCTCTAGCTAAAAATTAATTCATACTAAAACAAAGCATTTATTTGGGACAAAGTCAATGCGAAGTTAGAAACCACTATAGTTACTGTGCTGGACAAAACCAGAAAAAGCAAACAATGCCTCATCATCTTATTCTGTGTAACAAAAACAGTCAGATAGCCTTTACGTTTTCTATAGCTACAATTGCTACAATTAAGTTGATAGCAGTCAGAGTGAAAGGTATCTATCCCTGTATTACTACAAATTAAACAAAAATCACTTACAGAAAATAGCGAACAGAGCCCTGGAGAGCCAAGGAGGAGCTTAGCACATTTCAGAAAGTGATTTTCTGCAAGAATATTGCATGGGAGAGTAAAAACAGCAGGTAAGAACCCCATTTTGGTGCATATCTTCTGCCTTTGCTGTGTTGTTACCTCAGGATTATGGCAGTGTTTTGGGAAGATAGAAGACAAAAAGAGAAGTCCCAAAGAAGATGTGTATCCTCATTACTGAGACATTGTGATAAGGGGTGACATAAAAACGCCTCTACACAGTGAATGGGATACTCGGTGGAGCCCTTCTGCCAGGTGTTGTCAAGTTCAATTACCTGGAGGCTCCAGCTGGAAAACTTAAACAACTCTGACGTGACGTGAGTCTCCACCCAGTAAACCTGCGAGAACTACATTACCTCCCCTAGGTGCCCTTGACAAGTAATATTCCCGAAAGCTCTGGCTTTACTGATTTAAAACAAAGCATGCTGGAGTGAGCACAAAATAAATTTCAGATAAACTACAGATAAAAATTAGCAATTTTCCCTAGGTAAGACCTTGGTTTCTGCCAGAAATTTTGACCTCCTCACTCTCCCCGTTCCTTACCCTCCAGAGTAAACTGGTTCTTGCTCTCCTGTTGCACATTCTCATGCTGTTTGTCCTCCAGCACTGCCTGAACTCATCAGATATCTGTGTTAGGGACAATGTGTTCCCCTAGAAGTTACCTGCACTGATGGAAGTCTGTGTTGCCTGAGTATGGCCAGTGCTCCTGTGGATCTAGGCCAGCTCCATAAACCTGGCCTGAAACCCAGGCAAGTCCACACCTCACCTCTAAGGCACAGGAACTTGTAAGAGAGAAGGAAGCACAGCTGCAGAGTTTAGTGCTTGAGTCCACTTATATTAAAGCTCTCAGCAAAGGCTTCAGTTGTTTCAGGTGTGTAGAATCAGACTCATAATCTCTCTACTCAAGACATCAGCTCCAAGAAAAGGTACGCACATAAGGACATTTAGAACAGGAGCGGGAGAAAAGACATGTTGTTTATCTCTAAAATCATGATATAGAAAATGATTAAGAAAGAGAAGGGTTTGCTATTCTTTCCCCCTCTGACCTGTTATTTCTGCTGTCTCCACTGTACCACATACCAATGCGGGCGATGCAGAACTGACACAAGCCTAAGCTGTACCGGAACACTGTTTGCCTCTGTGCAAAACATTTCGTCCTCATCTTTCAATCTTTCTTTTCCATCTAAGGAATCAAGGCAGCACTTTTGCGCAGTAGGACTGGCTTATAAGTAATTTGAACATGGAGAATTCTGACTGTCTCAGGACAATAGTGTCTTGTTCTTCAGGAAGTGCCCTTCTCCTGTGCATTTCCATAGTGGCACTGAGCAAATTGGCAGCAGCAAAGGCTCAGTAGCAGGATGCTGCTCACCTGAACAGCCTGCAGGAACACATCTCACAAAAAGCACCAGCTTTCTTCCTGGTAGTTTGACTCTTGATTCGGTTGTTGCAGGTAGGGAACTGTTTAAACGTTAGTGAAATACACTGAATAGATGGACCATACGTATCCAAAATTCTAACAGACAAGTGAGGCTGTTTACTTAGAGTTCCTGCCCAGAGTGCCCCATCTGGCTCTCTTGCTGGTGTCCTATCCTTACATCTCACAAGATGATGCACAAACCACACTGAACTTTTCATGCTTAGGCTGTAGCTAGTTAATAGTCTCGTGTGTAAATCTCAACTACCGAAACAATGCTTCTGAAACTATAAATCTCAAAGTAGTGATGAATATTATAACTGCTCCCAAGTTTCATGGAACTGAGCAACTACACCTTCCGAAACAAAATTAAAAGCATCTAACAAACCTCACTATGGGTGCTTTTACAACTATATTACAAAGTACTGAAGAACGGGTGTGTCAATAAGAAGGGAAAATAAGTTTTAATAATACCGAAAGTCTGAAACAGAAACTGTCTCACGTGGTACCAAATCACCAAACATTGTTGAAAGTAATTTGATTATGTTTTTAAAGCACAACCATAGATGCAATGGAAATCTAGGCTTCAGTTAAAAGACATTTCTAGTTCTCCCTGTTACTAAGAAAGGCTTAAAAATTGGATGATGAAAACAGAATAATCATAAAGCAAACGAACAGAATGCAGACAAAAGTGAACATATATGTTCATTTAAAGCTCAGGATCTAAGAGAAATCTGGCTGGGATTATTAGCTCATTTCAGCCATGTTGTAACTGCACAGGGCAATTCCTTAGTGTTTGCAGAGGAAAATAAAAAATCTGTGCATGGAGCAAAGCTCCAATGTAGCAATAAATGATCTTGCTGGACTTGGCAGAAATTTATAACTGTACAGCACAGAGGCCTGGGAACTAAGCAAATCTTCACTATCTCGGTAACAAACAAAAGGAACAGAGAGCTTGGTTACTGGCTTTCTAATCTGAAACACCAAAACCAGGGACTTTATGCAAGTGACATAAAGTTCCTACACGGAGCGGCAGGAGAGTTGTGTTTTGGCCGAATCATGCACAATATTTAAGAGATGAATAGGGGTAAAAAACCTTGACCCTGAACAAGAACTCAGGATCTCATTTTAGGTGATGAAAATATTAGTTTCACATCATTATTGAAGATAAAACAATGTCTCTGTCTCTCACAGTTTAGAAACATTTTTTCCCTAACATGCACTAATTCTTTATTTTTATTTATTAAAAATGATGTATTCTTTGTGTGACATATCAGCATAGCTGAACAAATAAGTCAACTCTAGCACATATACCAGTCTTAATGGAAAACATGTTTATTATGCATGCGAAAATACTTCCAGAATATGCTTTAATGATACACTAAACAACATGTTACTTTCAATCTGAGAAACACAGTTGTTCAAATTAAGATTAGTGACCAGCATTGCCAGTAAAATAAATGAATAGTTGGGGAATATTCAGATCTATCAGTGGAGTGCATGCTGTACTGAAACAGCATTATGTCCTTGCAGGTATAGAATTTTAAATCAAAGTAACATTATTATCAGTGTCTAGCTTCATGCACTTTGCTTCACAGACACTATTATGCATTGAGCAGCAATTAGTGAGTCACCAGGGATATCTTCCTAGACTCTTCAGGTCACAAAAGCTAATTAACCTTCCTCCTGAACAGACTAACAATAATCAGTGCCAAATTTTATCCTTCTTTTTTTTTTTTTTTTTGTCCTCCTTCAAAACTTTTAAAATATTTGTGGCAAATTAGGAAAAAATGTAAATAAGCTCTCCTGATAAAAACAGAAAATCCACTAAAGAGGTCAAAGAGCTGAAACTGCGACCCAGCTTTGTTTGTTTCTGTCAGTGACTCTTTGTTTAATAGATTTTTTTTTACAAAGCTCTACAAAGGCAATTTAATTAACTATCCATTTACGCTACAGGTAACAGCAGACACACAGAAGCGACTGACATGTGAAAACAACTGCATTTGCTTCAACACGCTGTGGAAATACAATAACATTCACAACAGCTGCACTTGGAAAGAAGCAGCATCCAGCTGTCCAGGCTGGTGACACAAAGTGACACAGGGATTGCTTTCTGTCAATATGCAAGATGTTATGACGGGTCAAGTGGGATGACACCACTGGAGATGATCTAACTCCATACAATGCTGTCATGCTGCATATGTTAGTTTAAAGGAGATATTACTGTATTTTGGAAGGATTAACCAATAGGTCAACTGTAGCAGCCTGTGTCTCCAAACAGGTGGCCAGAATGTCTCTTCTAAACTGATGTGAAATACCGGTTATGTATATTGGAGTCAAGTGGAGCATCCATCATTTTTGAGAAGTTTAACGCATAATTTCTATGTTTAATACCTCATGCAAGGAAATAAAATACAAAAGCAGATTCATGCCCAGAAGCAACTGCTCCTGAGAAGAAAACTGACAGCCTGAGCCACCTTCTATATAATGCCTGTCTGATTTTCTTTGTGGTCTCTTCCCTTACGGTTTGTTCTGAAAATAATGACACACTTTCAATTATTTTATTTTATTTATTTTTTTAATTTTATGTTTTAATTTAGCTGGTGTTCTGGCCACCTTGCAGGTCTTTCATTTAACCTATGACCATAATATACAATGATCTTCATGCAAGAAGGGGAAAACCTCCCAGCATTTCAAAAGCAATGTTGTGCCACCACAAAAAAAGATGAGCAAATGAATTGTCATTCTGATCAAATTTCAGCACCTTCTGAACAAACTGTCCCTGTATTTTATTTATCTTCAAAAGGCAGAGATAGAAGACAAAGTCAATCTGGCAACGCTTGTCATCTTGGCATTTCAGCTTTCTAACAATGGGCTACCAGATTCACATGGATCCATAAAGGAAGGAAAAGATTTGCAGTTTCCCTTTGTTTCCTGGGATATGAAAGGCCCATATAGGAAACCATTACTTTTCACTGCAATTACATTACCCAGATCGCAGCCATGGTGTATTTAGAAGGATGAAGTATACAGCACATCCCTTGAGCAGGTCAGAGGACACTGTCGAGCTCTGGACAAAACAGGAGGAAGAAATAACATGTGGGAATAGGTTAGAAGAGTTTTTCTGCAGCTTTTAAACACAGGAAAACATCTTCAGATCCCAGTGAAGTTTGCCAGGTAAACTTAAGAGAATCAGTTTAAGGTTTCCAGCGTTCTGCCATGCCTTGAACAGAGTAAGTCTCAGGACTTGAATTATATTAGAACAGCATGGCATATCTGTACAGCTAATGTTTCAAACTCCTGTGTGATAAATTAAAATAATTCCACTCGTCATACTGCAAACAACAAGCTGTTCTGAAGACTTTGAAAAAGTACTTTCAAGATAAAATATGTGCTTGTTGTTACTGTGTCTTTTTAAAAAAATGCCATATCTTCGCCACAGCTTCAGTGGTAGAAAAACATTTAATGTAAAATGTGCTTTTCTCTGACATTTACATGTCTTGCAAAGTGGTTTATTATAGATCTTGTGGACATTTGAATATTTAATTAAATGTCAGAAACATATTCTCTGTCCTCGTATGAATGAATACGAAGAGTTTATTTATTCATAGTCTATTTGTTGTTCTTTTTCTGTTTCTCACACAAAATTATCAGTTAGAAAATAAGTCATCAGAGACACTTAAAATTGTTAGGGGTCAGAAATCTAATTAACCTCAGCAACTGTGCTTAAAATGGTGAATAATATTAGACAAGTTCTTACAGGAATCTGTAGAACCATTAAGACTTAGGGATATATTCGCAGCTGTTTTTGCAACTGACCTCTAATCCGATTTTCAAAACATCCATGAAGGCATGATGTAAGAGCCTGAGAACACAGAAACCAGGCTAACATTAATTTTAGTTCTTAGCAAACACATTTAGGACTTCACACTGGAGGCCTTAGTCTGAACTGGGCTTATTTCCAGGAACAATTCCATTAAAGTCATGAGCCAGTACTGCAAGCCCTGTTAAGAGCAAAGAGTGTGATACACCTGAGAGGTGGCAGTCAGCTGTAGTGTAATGAGATATTTGCTGTTTTTTGTATTTAATTAATGAATGAACAGAGAAGCAGCAATAAACTAGAAGGCCAGAAAATAATAATCTGGAAAGATTTAATTGTATTTAGGTTAGGTAGATATGAAATAAATATTCTGTTTTGTCTTTAGCTGTGAAAATTTTGACCAGTTGGGATAAATCCTAAGTTGTCTCACATTGCAGGATGGGAAAACATTCATTTTGTTTTCAGTTTTCATCACAACTGATCACTCTATAATGATGACAGGGGAGAATATATTTTTTAGTTATCAGTATAAAGAGTGGCCTCTGGTTACTGACTGCCGCCTGGTACCATCCTGTAGGGAAGAACACGTCTCAGACCCAATAAGCTGACAAACATTAAATATTGAACAAAGTGGACTGTAAGAGACCACGTGATTGTAAATTTCCCAGTAGAATAGAGAAAGAATGTTTCTTATAATTTAAGGGGGAAATGTGCAGATGGAAAATTGAGCACAGTAGACAAATGGTTTTAATTCACGATAATCCTATTGATGAGTGCTTGGTTTTATTTCTAAATATCTGACATTGGGTCAAGATAACACACGCTCAGGCATCAAAATGAATAACATTGCATGTGAATGTGAATAACATTGCAGTTTGGGCTCAGAAATGTGTTTAAACCCTAAAGTACTCAGGTAAAACTCTCAGGTATTTGCTGAACCATTATGTGGCCAGTGAAGAACATCTGGTCTAAATGTAGTAACAACAGGTCCAGGTCAGACATGACCCTGACTTCAAAGATAATAAATTCTGGACAGCTTGTGTAAGGGATCTTTTCTGTTTTACAGATCTTGCCTCATCATGTGCTGTGAAATAGGATTAATCGTAAGGAGAGGAAACAGATACATTTCCAGATTGAAAAGCTATTCTGATTGACCTGAGCAAAGATTTACACAATTTACATCAAAAAGGATAACAATACCAACTGGTGTCTCCAGCATTACAAAATAGAGATGGTCACTCTCTTCATTGATTGCTCTAGATCAAATATAAGGATGTTCGAAAAATACTGTAAATAGTATAGAAAAATTGTGTCAGAGGTCCAGAAAAGAAAGACCATAGTATTTCTAATAATGTCAAAAGCCAAGCAGTTCTTCAGATTATCTGGATAATATTGCATTGTGTTTTCTACATTCTTGATATAAATTTCACTGAAAATGATTTTTACATTAATCTTTCTTTTTACCATCTGTAATTAAACAACATTCATTCTAATTCATGCAGCTAAATGCAGAAAAAAGCATTCACAGTCTGCTGGGAATAGTTGACTAGTTCTTGTGTGATTTTTCACCAGCATATTCAGTAAAGCTTACAGCACAGCAGAAGATTTCATATTATTGAACATTAAAATCTTGTATATGCTATACTATAATCTGCATTGTATTTTAAGATAAGACAATCCTTCAATATTTGTTTATGTATGTCTTGTTTGCTTTTTCTCTGTGGTACAGCAATTGTTTAAGACTGACACTTTTAAGCACTTGCTATTTTTATGACAAAAGTACTGAAGAAAACCCAACACAACTAGACATTCAGTTAGGTATAATTGTATTAATTCTTTTTATTACAGCAGCGGATGAAACAGTGAAAAGTAAAATTCTAACCGAGCATCTAATTGAGTAGGCACTGGAGTGTATATGTGTGAGGAGATTCAGTTGCAAACGATAGAAATGTACCGAATTCTGTTCAGATGGGAACCACCTATCTCGGATGCTTTGAGCTTCCTCTGTCTTTTCAGGAGTAGTTAAACCTGGGAAGTTTTAGGCATGTGGGACCTGTGATCTAAGTAGAGCTGAGGATCAAAGGCTGAATCAAAAAAGCTTTCTGCAAATTTTCCTTCAAGCCTTCCATCATCACAAGCTCTATCTGTTACAATTTTGCATCTAATACCAGCGTGGACATCAGACTGATACCATTACTTTGCCTCTCCCTGCGTATTTCAGATAATAATGTTCATTATTAGAAAAAACCAGCAAAAGCTATAATATTGGATGTTACTTCAGTAAGAAATTCTGTTCACAGTTCCCTACTAATTTCGGATGTGAAAAAAACATCCATAGCTTTATAAGAGAAAGAAAATAGAATTAGATAATATTGATATGAGTTCTAATGCACACATCAACATTGTTGCGTCTGTTCTGAAAGCCGTAGCTGATCTTTGCCACTGTACCAGTGCCAATACAGGTTGCTCTGACAACAGGACACACAAGCAACAAGATTCCACTCATGACAAAACATTTAAGAGGCAAATTTTACCTCTGATATTTACAGCTAAAAATTTGAGCACATGCTTAACTTCAAGTATCTTACCAGTTACATTGATTTTACCTCTCCCTTCTTGCAACAATGGTCATTTACCTTGACTACAACAGAATAAAAACTACCCATAAGTAAAATTTATTCTACTGACTCCAGCAGAGTTACTCATCTGCTCAGATTAAATGCCTTGTTAGGGAGTTGCTGGTGGATTTTTTTTATGGATTGGTGTTAGGGCCCATTTTATTTAACATTTTAATTACTAAGCTGACACAAAACCTTGGGACAATGCTCATGACATTTGGTGCTGCAATGTAGTTGGGGGACATCATCAATGTGAAGGAAGAGTGTAATACCCTACAGACAATTTGGATGACATTTAGAACCAGAGTAATGGAAACAGGATGAAATGTAATAGCACAAAATGCACAACCATTCACTCAGGGATGAGTAACAAGAATTCTGGGTACAACCAGGGAGCTCATTAGCTTGAAAATGACAGAGGTGGAGAAAGACCTGGCTATATTACCTGATCACAGAATGACTAGGAATCATCAATATGACTGTGGCCATGAAATGGCAAATGAGACATATCAGGCAAAAAATCCCTACTGGAGTATGAAAATTGAACTTTTTATGAGCAAGATCTTAATCATAGTGGGCAGGTCTGCCAGAATCTGCTCTTTCGGCCGCACTTTTATATTTTGTTACTTTGATTGAGAAAGACTTTTATTGATACCTGTCTTCGTCATATACACAAATATTTATAAAGGCTTGAATAAAGCTACAAAAAAGCTATCAAATAAGTTTCATGCATGGGTCTCACACAGATTAATGGAAAAAAATGAAATGAACGTTAGTTAACATTGCCCTTTGTGACGGTTTACATGGTGTGAAAGCACATCATGGCAGTCCTCCTTATAACACAGCAGCTGGATCCAAGCCCAGTTGTTTAAAAATGAGGAATACAGGCCAACACGTGGCAAATTAGATATTCAGATATCCTCACTGTGTTCCAGAAGGTGCAATCGTGGTACTAGTGCATGGCTAGGCCTTCAGTTCTGTATTTTAATGTCATTATCAGAACACACATGTGCCCCCTGCATACACACCACCTCATGCTTCCACTAGGAAATGCATTTTGAGGACAGAATTTTCAAGGCAGATTTAATCACCACCAGAAAAATGATACTGGAGTTGATCCAATCTGGCCAGAAACAACTGTATTACCATGTTTTCCAGTGACATGCTGAATACACATATGAAGTGCTGAGTACGTAAGCCGAGTGAATTATCACCCTTCTCTAAATGAAAATTGTCTTTGAGGACTGCTTTTTCCAAACATGGACTTTGAATTCTTGACTATTTTAGTTTTTAAATCATACAGATGGTGAAGCTAGAGATCAAATTACAAGTTTGTTCTATGCAATCTTCATACGCTTTGTAACATTGCAAGGTAATGATAGAACCTTGATGATGATTCATTTGAGTTTTGATTCGCAGTATTTATCTCTTGGACCACTGTTTTCTGGGTGATGAATTTTCAGATGGAAGATTTATCTACATAGGATTGTATTTATCACTTATTGATAGAAATGCCAGTAGATGGCACTCAGAAGTATGTAGCATGCTCCAGTTTTGTCACATCACCAAAACCTGCTATTGCTGTTTAAGGCCTTTCTTTGTGCATTTCTTAGCATCGGTATTAACAAAACCCTTATTTTTTGGGTTTGTTACATATACACAGAAAACAATCAGGCAGTCAGAGAATATGCTACTCAACATCCATAATGACATTACAGTTCATATCAGAAAAAATGTAGGACTACACGTACAAACAAATTATCTATACAGTCTTTTACTCTGGTGTGTCATTTTGAAAAATCTACTGGTGAAATTCTGACCTAGTGGCCTAACAAGTTAATATGATTTGTCATTTCACTAGGCTCAGATGCCATCTTGATTAATATGTTATGGTTATATCAACTATAACAAATCAAATTACCAAAGTCTTCAGATCTGTTTCAGTGACTCAGCTTTCTACAAGAAGGCATTTTTATTCTCTTTATGGATGCCTTTTTTTTATTTGCAGAGACAGTCTATGCTGGGGTGGAGGATATAAAGGAATCAGCACAAGAGAGAGAAATCTCTTTAAATTTTAGAGACAAAAACTGTTTTCCTTTGTGTACAAATATTGGAATAAATGGGAGTGAATTATATACTCCATCCTAGTCATCTTAACTCAGAGAAATTGACTGGAAAATCAACTTGTGTAGTAAATTGTGTTAGCAGATAGTAACAATGCAGATTTTAAATGTTTTATCATTTTGAACAAGTCCAGATTACTGCAAGGTTGGTTTCACTGGCATTATAAATCTGCATTTTTCCACGTTGCATATGGTATTCTGGATTTTGCATTCGGGTTACATTGTCCTGTGAACTCTGTCCGAGGCAGTTACTGTGCAAATCTGTTCTTTCCTCTCTTCCTGCTTGTTGCTGATAATGCTAATGTTGCTGGTTAAAGCTCTGCCTTCTATAGAGCTTATGAGGTAATTATCTAAATATTCAGACAGTATCAGGTCTAGAGAAAGCAAGCACCAACTACTCCCATGAACTGGGACTATGTATTCAAATTTGGAAGATAAAATTAGGCACCCATGCTGATATCCACTGGGCTCTGCTAGCCCACTTTAATCTCAATGGGTGCTGGGGGAACTCAGCACTTCCAAAATTCAGGTCAAGCTTCCTACATACAAATTAGGCATCTAAATATTGGTAACCAAGTAGTCCCAGCCCACTAGAAATTAAGGTCCATTAACAATCAGCAGGATGCTGAGAGCTAATTGAAGAGCTGGGGTTTTGCCTCTCATGTTTATAGACTCCATAGGTCATATTCTTCCACTGGCATCAGGAGAAATTCAAGCAGTCAGTGACATGTGAGCAGATTCAGGCATTTACTGAAATTCTTTTCACAACTCTTTTAGTGGGACCAATCAGTAACAGGTATATATAAATATATATATATGCATAATTTTATTTTTAAAGCAAGATATTAACAATGCTAAACAGCATCTGAATTGCTTAACATTTTACTCAGCTCTTTTTTTTTTTAATTAAAATTTAATCCCAGACACACATGTATTACTACCAAGTCACAGACCACATTTTAATAGGCAAGTTTTAAGTCCCTGAAAGCTGGAATTTATAATAGAAATGCAGAGTGACTGCCATGGATAGAGCCATATAATATAAAAGAACTACTACTAAAGGACACATTTTTTTTATTACTAGCTCCTTCTTTCAGCAACTTTTTCTTTCAAGTATCCCTTCTATAGAGAAATAATTTTGTATTCAGCTGTAATCTTCATGAATTCACTTGATATTCATGTAGATGTCACATGTATTTCCACTGATTTTCCACTGCTGTTTAGGATTAGTTAATGGGCACTTAAAAAAGAGTGTTACCCTGGTGGGAGTAAAATAACTTCAATTTTGGTGCACATGTTTCCAAGTCAAAGTATAAATGATGACATTGTACTGAGCAGAGCTCAGTTGGTTGTTGGCTTTTCAAATAATACGCCAACAGCCTCTTGAAAATAATAAGGCGAGGGCAAATGGAAAGAATCTTTTATCCCTGAGGAAAACAAAACAAAACAAAACCAACCCCACACTCTGAACAAAATAGTTGCTTACTCAAGTTGCTTACTTAAGTACAAGGGGACAGATGCTGCTGTACTGAGGTCAATGAGGCTATGCTAATTTACAACTATTTGTGAGGATGTGTTTTGTTTAGTTGCTTTCTGATTATGGTGGCTCTCTACAAGCAATTCTCTTTTATAGTGGGTTCAGTTATTTTACTTGTTTTCTACCTTTCTTGTTAGTGTGTGTGTTATAGTGGTAGCAAATATACTTTACAGCCAAGAAAAATGGTCTCATGTTCATTGATTAGTTCTTATAATCTGAATTCAAGTATGATGAAGCATTCTTTTCAGGCAACTCAAAATAACTAAGGAACACAAACTTATGTCCCAGCACATTTTCTTAATAAATACTGTGTATGACCAATAACTACTAGTTTGCCTCAAGCCTTTTGCTCTTCTAGTGAATGGTACAGCGGAAAATTAATACAAGAAATGAAACAATTCTAATATTCCTTTTGTAAAAGATTTTAAGGCTAGCTGCATTAAGCATTGCAGATGCAGTCTTTAAATAGGTCATCATTAAAGACCAGAATATTCCAGCAGTTTTGTAAAGTGCCATTTAAGACATCAATACAAATTCTGAAATAACCTTTTAGTTTACAGTTCAAATTCCCTGATGGATAGCTCAGTACTCATAATATTCAGGCAATAGAAGAGCAAAGATGGTATGACAGAGGAAGGAATGATACTATTACTAAACTCTCTAAGTTGCCCATAGCCTGACAAGACCTCTACTACGCCCAGACTACCTTCCATTTAGATAGATTCTGGTTTAATTTCCACATTAAGAGTCACTGCTGACGTGAATCAGGAGGACAGAGGGGAATATAAGCATTTATTAATGCTTCATGCTGAATTTCAAATGATCCCAAGGAATCTGGATGCTAGATGCCCATTAAAATTAATAGGAGTTGGCATCCTCCAAGTCTCTGTGGTTTTGATGTCTCAGCTCTAACATTCTGTTTGTTTGTTGGTTTGTTTGAAGTGCGTGTACCCTGAACTGCACATTGCTGCTAAGATCTAACATTGTTTTCACTGAGATGTGATAACTGTTTCTGTGCTTGCACTGATCTTTTTTATCACCATGCACACCTTGGGTCAATTCTACCCCCAAGAGATCATTTCAGACCACAAGTCTTTTAAGCTGACTCTGCTTTTTTTTTCACACTAGAGCAGCCAAGGGATTGTCATTGTCCCAGTGTTTTGGTACTAGGATCCTGTATCAGTTTACACTTTTGATAGATGAAGCTATAGGGAATTGTAATATTATTCATATTTACACCCCTGAGAGATACAAACTGCAAATTGAGACAGGAAACTTTGAAAGCTCTCCCAAGAGGCAAAATCACTTCTTTTCCTGCTGATTATAAAGAAGATTGGCTGGCAGATGTTAATATTGGCAGTTACTCTCTGACAAATTTTCTCTAGGTACAGCTAATCAATTTTTGCTGCATGGAATGAGAAATGGAGCTTGAATATTCAGATGTCTAGACATGTAAATACATTACCTTTATAAATAGATTTAAATGATTAATACCCACAAAAAAATTAACATGAAAAATGGGTAAACTAGAAGTGCTGGGTGAAGATTCATGGATTACTCAGATGATGAATAGCAAAATTTGTCCATACGTTAGGAGGATGAAATGACCTATGCAGTTATCATGTACGTATTTAAACACAACGCTGGTCTTTCTAAAAAAACCTCTCAACTTAAAAACTCCCTGACCCTAAAGACAGTTTAATGGCATTTATTTGACACAGGCCTGTTCTAATCAGTGATATTGCCAGAGTAACAAGGATAATGCAAATTGACCCACTAACACCGTAGAAATAGATATTTTCTCTGTACAGGGTCCTGCAAATACTTTAATTTAATAGACCCAAATGGGATGCTTTGAAAACTAAGGTTTTTGGGAGTGACAGAAGTGATCCCATAATTGCAACATGATTATTTCTTTCATAAATGTTCTTACCCCGTGCCTATTGAGTATCATTCTCTGGAGGAAAAAGATGTAATTTCCTCCCTAGAGATGAGCTGTATCATCACAGTGACCATTTCCTGATGTGTTATTTACAGGTTTGATCTGCCCATGGGAGAAGCTTGTGACTATCGTGCATCCCCAACCGAGCTACCCTGATAGTTTTACACACCAAATCACATCAGATTCCCGTAAGTGACTCTGACAATCCCTGGCGGACTGCCACCGAGCAATTGCATTATCTCCAGGTAACACCGAAGATACTACCTGCTTTACCAGCATATCTGCTCACTTAGCTATGGTAATGTGATTACCCTTATTATTTCTGAATCGGTCCACCGTGGCAAATGATGAAGCACCATATGGCTTTCTGAGAATGAGAGCAACACGTCTGTGTGGTGCAAGAAATGTTTCTGGATGGGTGGGTGAATTATGTATTATGATTCATAGTTAAATACCAACCTAAAAGAAAATTCTTTCTATGGAGACTATTTAGACTGTTTCTATATTTTATAAAAGGCAATGGATCAAAGAAGAAGTCTGAAGCAGCAATGCGTACTTAATGACCTGTTCCAAGGAGTAAATTATGGCTGGAATTGTCAGGGTATTAAACTTAGCAGAGCAGAGCTTAAGCAACAAGGATGGAAATTTTCAAAATATAGTTCATTCTTTTACAGTGACACAATAGTAAAATAAAGTAACCTCTGACAATATGATTTATTGAAGAAACTGAACAAAAGATGTTGGAGCTGCTGTATACCAAAGTTATTTAGGTGTTCTATTACTTTTAATGAATAGCCAAGATCAGTGAATATATTCAGTGAGATAAGGCTCAGTGCATTTCTGATAAGGGGAGAATGGTAAAAAAAAAAAACAAAAAAACCCAAAAAACCACAAAACCACAAAAACCATGCATCAATTTTTCATTCCGAGATTTATTTACTGGCAGTTTATATATATAAAATCCCAAACAAGCAACAAAATAAAACATCCTATTTTCTCTCTGGCCCTTTTATTCATTTAGAACCGAGATCTGACTGGAAAAATATATTTGTGTGATAATGTTTCAGGAAAAGGTCAGATACAAATCAGATGAGAGTTTCAGAAATTCACAGGTGTTTGTGATATGTTTCTTTGTTCTCAATGGGGCATGAGGCTAAGACAAATCATGGCCTTTACTTGTAGCTAAAATGGGCATTTTACAGCAATTTTACCTGGGCAATGACCTGTGGGTTAATCCATAAAGGACTATCATTTTTATTAGGGCTAAGTCTTCAGTGACTGGACAAGCCCGAGTGAGTGGTCTTGCTGTTCTCAAATTGTGCTGTATATAAAGACCATGATGGTGTTCATGATCTTGGCTTATTTTGCCAATTTAAACACTTGTAGCTTTCTCACTGTTAATGAGGGTGAGAACATGACCTCTTTCCCAAAGATGAAAGTACTATATAATTTGATTGTGTGGACCTACTTAGAAGTGGATCATCCATTTCTTTATACTCTGTTTTCTTCTTTCCCTGTGTTCCAGGGCAATACTTGTTGCAGATGCTGGGGAGAGTAACAGAAATGAAGTATTTCCATTGCTCTTTGATGCACAGCTGCACAAAAATTATTAATAATGAAGTTTTTGGTGGCAGCTGAAAAAATACATCTGTTAGAACTCATCTGGGCCTCTTAAAAAGATGCGTGTATAAACACAGTACACTAATAACTGGTTTAAAACTGTTAAAAGATATTGAATAGCACACTGATGATGAATTTAATAAACGATGACATACTATTAGTTTGGTGACTAAAATCAGCACTGATAAAATGGCACTTTTCAGACTGAAAACACACAGTCCCTCAGGTTCTGTACACTTATATGATGAAAAGATGGTCTTTGTACAAAGTTGAAGAGTGATGGTTTTAGTAAGAGTTACAATAACGACAGCATTGTCAAGCTCTTCGCACAGAATCATTGTAGATGGAGGTTACAAGGAAGAATTAGAGGAGCACACTGCAGAAACTTCATGCACTTTCACAGGGATCACATTCCTGGTGTGCAAAGAAACAAGAAGGTGCCTCTGGGAAATTCTACTAAAAATCTCTTAAAGCTGACATTGTTGGTGAAACAGATGGAGAATATGATGACAGAACGTAAAATCTGAATCATCTTTATGAATAATCCATTAAACAGCCTCATAAATATATAAAGAGCTATACAAGACCTAGATTAATATAGTCCTTCCTCCAAAGAGATCATCCAAGTACCTCAATTCTTCTCCCAACTGAAGTAAATGACAAAGCTCTCATGACTTTGTGCCCAGTCAGAAACATAAAAGTCATAGCATGACAGAGTGTTTTAGAAAGAAAAAATCCTTTGTTAAAATAAAAATGGGGGGGAGAGGGGCACAGCAAAAAAATATTGGAAGCTGGAACACTTCAAAAGTATCTGCAACAAGAAAAGAGAGCATGAGGTTGAGTTTCTGAATCGCATGAAGGACAGATCTGAAGGAGAACCTGAATGACAGTTTAGGAAGTTACACCATTTAGAAAATCCAAGCTCTATGGTGCCTGTGAAGTTCAGTGCTAAAGTGTTGCCTAACATCAGTTCTGGAAGAGATTTTTTTCTGTCACTGAGACCTGAGGTCAGACGTTGACCAGCCTCATAGAGGATCTGACTATATTAATACTGTCTACTCAAAGCAGTTCTCCCCCTTCAGCCCTCCCAACCCCATGAAGGAGACACTGTGATTATTACAGCATATCTGAGACCCCAGAGCTATATTTCTCTATTGATCCAGAGCTCTCACTGACATTAACATGAGCTTCTCTTCATCATGTATGGACTATATAGTGTCTTTAGAGAATCTTGTCAGTGACTGTAAAATCTTTTAAAAACTATAGTAAAATAACAATAAATAATGTATTTAACAAGCTATAGAATAACGACAAAATGCAGGTGAGTCTTCTATCATTTAGACTCCTGTGTCATGAATTACATGTGACTTTAGAATTAATTCTAATTCTGCATTGATAATTGACATTGTAAACAGTTCAAGTCAGTTAAATGGGAAAGTATTCTGTCTAATCAGGAAAAAAAACCCTGGTAAAATCAGTGAGGAAGAAAAGGTGTAAAAGATATGTAATGGATAGCAATTAGCTGTGGTAAGGTCCTTGTAAGACTTCAGTGGAGAGGTTTATCCATCTCACAATTCACACATCAGCTAGGGTCTTACATTTAGGTCTTCCAAACACTGCTCAAGTGCGACATGGAAACGCAATGCAGCTGGCAATGTCACACAACACTCCTTTAACAAGAGTAACACTTTCCTCCTCTGCAATCAGATTTGCTACAAGTGGTAGTATCCTTGGGACAGCTTGGGGTATGTTTGCAATTTACCTGAGTAGATCCATTGCTCTGATGCTATCATTCTTCAACCTTTGGAACCTGCAGTGTCCTTTTGGCACATATGTCTTTGTACAACTGTCTGACCTGTTGCCACCAATTAATGACAGTTAATAGGTCCCTGACTACTGAGAACACTTGAAGCCACTAATTACAGCCTGTTCACACTCCTCTGCCCTGCAGGAGCAGAGTTGCTACTGACTCTGCTGACTAACATTTCATGACCCCTTTACATACTTGGGAAGGCTGTGATCAAGTTTCTGAGAAAACATTGATCTAGTATTTATAAAAGGGTATTTTGTAGGAGTGTGTAAAACATGTTTTGTGTCCATTTATACTCCTGCATAGTACGTGGGCTGAACCACATCTTACAGTTTTATTTTTAAGAAAGAGTTTGGCTCCTTTTCCCCTTTTTTTAGTGCATCAAAAATCAGCAGTGCTGTCAAACTGCATCGCTTCCATCACTGAAGAAGGAGGGGAAGTCCTAATTTTCATCTCTTTGCTGCTTTAAAGCCACATCCCAAACCCTGTGATACTGCTGTATTGGTTAGTGAAGAGTTTTATTCCTGCCCTGGATTTAGTTCCTGTGTGAGGGGATGTTTAAGGATGGGAAAGGATTTCAGAGTTTTAGAAGCCGTGCGCCTCAAAATGGTAGCCATCTCAGATGGAACACTAAGCAGCACTAAATGGATTACTGTCACAGCTTATTTCTCATGCTACAGCAAAACAGAATCACAATATGGCTGAGGCTGGAAGGGACCTCTGGAGGTCACCTGGTCCAAACCCCTGCTCAAGCATGGCCACCTAGGACTCTGTCCCTATGTTTTTTGACTATCCCCACAGATGGAGACACCACAACCTCCCCAGGCAACCTGTTCCAGTGCTCAGTCATCCGCACAGTAAAAAAGTAGTTCATAAAGTTCAAACAGAACCTCCTGTGCATCAGTTTGTGTCCATTGTCTTTGGTCCTGCCACTGGACATCACTAAAAGGAGCCTAGTTCCATCCTTTTGTACCATCCTTCCAGGTATTTACATACTTTAATAAGATCCCCCCTCCCCAAACTGCCTCTCCTTTAAGATAAAGAGTCCCAGCTCTCTCAGCCTTTCTTCACGTGAGAGATTCTCCAGTCCCTTAATAATCTCTACAGTCCTTCTCTCCAGAATGTCCGTATTTCTCTTGTACAGAGGAGCCCAGAGCTGGACATAGTATTCCAAGTGTAGTCTCACCAGTGCTGGGTAGAGGGGAAAGATCACCTCCTCGACCTGCTGGCAATATTTTTTCTAATGAAGTCCAGGAGGCCATTAGCACTCTTTGTCACAAGGGCACATTGCTTTAGGCATGACAGTGCAAGGGCACTGTGACTTTGTGAACAACAGCTGAACTCACTGACAAATGAGAGCTTTTTCTCACTAGGCTTCATACATTCCATCGCCATTCTTAGGGCAGAATGAAATGCTCCAATTTTACATTTGGTATCCTGGGTATCTAGAATATTTTTCTTTATATATCTGAAATACACATAAAAATCAGAATTGTTTCTCAATTTCTCTGTTGGTTTGAAGCTTAGGGAACTTAGTGAAAAAGGAATTCACATACAATTTTTTGCTTTTTTCATGGTTTTACAGAACTTTCTAGTTTGCTCAACACAACGACAGACGAAGTTTTCTCTGTAGCTTCCTCTCCCTAAACAAAGATGAATGCAATAAAGAGAAGTCAGGACATACTGACATTACCCCACTGCTGGTTTTCTCTCCTTTCCCGGCCATCCTCTTTTGAACATCCAAGAAGCGTTGTCCAGCTATATCTGAATATTATGCAGTGTTTTCATTCTCAGTTGCACCATCAGTAAATTGATAGTTCTGAGGATGTTGTACACATTTCAAAATACTGCCTCTTTTCCCTTTCTCTGGTGATAAGAACTTTCTGGGCATTAAAAAAAATACTATCAATATACATTTATTTAACATAGGTACAGTCAAGCTAACGAAAGCAGTAGCTGTCCCAATTCCAATTACCCAAACATTCTCTGCCACAGAGGGCTTTACTTCCCAACAACAGACAGAGAGATGAGGAGTCCTCAGGCTTTCGCCAACCTTTCATCGCATGCTCTTTTCCCCTCCACGTAATTACATGCTCCAGCAGCCACAACCGCGGTGACTGTGAAGGGAAGCAGTTTCCTTCAGGGTTATATTGTGCTGCCTCGGGGTTCGAATGAGAAGAGGCAAAAGGACAAAACACCTTTTCTGTCATGATACGCCTCTGGTGTTCACTTCCACATTGGTCATAAACTCTGGTGTCCAGCACTAAAACTCCTCTGAGAGAAAACAAATTATTTCTCACCTTATGCACAGGGAATTTTTTAAATCCTGGATACGATATCTTGAGGAGAGTACAGGCACTAGTCAAAACTCACTAAGTACGCTTTGTAGAAGGAGAAAGACCACAAAAGTCACTTTCAGTTAACCAGAAGAATTAGCAAGTGACTCAGAGATATTCCATATAAAAAAAAGTGATCTACACTGAGGATACTTTTCTTACTGCCTCAGTGCACATATTTCATCTTCATGATTTACAAACACAGAACTCTGGGTAATTCTAAGTACAGACTGGGCTACTTCTGATTTAAACAATTTTGGCAGATTTATGCTGACTAGTATAGATGTAAACTTTGAAGAGTGGTTCTTAGGTGAAAAGGCTTTTAGGAGGTCAGGATGTTCTTGAAGAGGTCTAGAGAAATAGAAAAAAACTGGAAATAATTTTCCAGCAAGGCTGCACAGGAAGATGCCTCACGGTGAGCAGGCTGAGTGTACCTCTCCAGCAGCCTGTCAGGAGGGATAAGCTATTTTCATTACATGATCCTATTTTTAACATAGGTGCAACTCTATCAAGAAATCAATAACAAGTTAATTACCACTTGGTCATCTCTGCATTGCACTCATAGTAATGATGATCAAAACTTCCTGTAGTCCAAGTTATACAAGCTCTTTAAAAACAATTGTTTATGCAGGACTTCTGCATGTTTCTGTGGGATTGCTCTTGGGACTGGGTACCATTTCAGAAGCAGCTGTACAATCTACCCTTACAGTATCACCAAAGCAAAAATTTCAGCCCTTTTACTCCAGAAATACAACCTTGTATGGCTGGCTGAAAAAAGAGGCGCATGATGGAACAGTTATAATTCCACCCAGGGCAGGGCAGAGGAAAACATTCACATAAACCAGGTTCCTGACTTCATCTCTAACAGTGCTGCTGCTCCCAAATCGCAGCTGGGACATGAAAGACTGGAGCCTCCCCCAAAATTCAGTGTTTCACAACAACTTTCATGAGCCAGGCAAGAACAATGTTCACAAGACACAGCACAAACCAGCTGTTGTACACTGTTTGGGTATTTAATGTGTTCTGCTCCTAGAAGTATATTTCTGGAATGAGGAACAATTTAAAAGAAAAAGAGCACCCTCTAGATTAACATATTTCCACTTCCTAGAAAAAAAATGTGAGTAATAAGTACCCCCAAATCTCCATCAATGTAGTATAATGAAGCATGAAATGGTGTTCAGACATGAAATCCATCTCATGAAAAGCATTTGATGGATGTGAATTAACTGTTTAAGCTAAAAATGGTAAAACTTCAGCAGTAGTTTGTACAAGTAGATTGCCTAGTAGCTTTGACATTGTGTCTTTTTTTTTAACTCCCTGAGGATCTGTGTCACCACATTCATCACTTCATTACTGATTTCTTTGTTTCAAAGGACAGACAAAAGTCATCTAATAGTTCATTTTATTTCTAAAATACCAGTATCAAATTGGAAATGTTTCCAAATCACCACAAGCTGAGCTTTCCCTGGCAAATTCCTAGTTCACATTTGGAGATTATTTCTAAATCTTATTTTCCAAAATAGCTTTGTTAACCAATGTTTCTTCACTCTTTTGCATACCACTTCTGCTGCTGAAAAGATACAACAGAAAGCATTAGCACCTAGAGCATTGGGATTTTTACCTCACATACCACATTTATCCTTATCCTTGGTTTTGCTAACAGACTTCAACACATAGTGCCTATTCTGGGGAGATTATTTCTTTCCTACTACTATTAATAACCTTCCTATGCTATTTATTCTATAAATATCCGTGCTATTATAAATACGATGCAAAAAATACTCTGTGAACATGTCAATTTACAGCTTGTCTGTTTTAAACTGTCTCCCTCATCCTGTGAAACTGCGGGTAAAGCTCTTGGTGTTGCACAGCACAGAGGGGCAGCCACTGAAGAACTGCAGCAAAAGGCTCTTTCATTTGGAGGAGCCAAATGAACTTTTTGTAGGTCCATGCAACTTGATCATGACATTTACCTTTGCATATAATTTATCTGCGACCACTGTTTAACATCAGAACCAGAACCACCTCATTGTTACTGTGTGCTCACCACATGGTCTGTTAACCAGGATTGACATGGAGCTTGTGAACAGGCTGCACCATCTTCCAGTGCACTGTTCCATATTCATAGTGGTGCTTTCTACACCAGGCACTGTCTCTAACTGTTACTTACTGCAAGCAAATAATGTTTTCTAGCTCTAATTTGGACAGCAGCAACTTTCTGTTTTCTTATACTGTCTCCAAATTAGTTTGTGACTGAAGGACATTTGGTTCTGCAATTGGACCAACCTGTGACTCATATGGACCAGGGGTTGGTGCCTGGTAAAGCCAAATACATGCACAACAGGAACACATGTAAGCTACACTGGGCAAGCCATAAGAGAATTTTTTAAATTATTATTATTTTTATTTTCCACAGGAAGAAATTGGGTAAGATTCAAAGCAGTCATTTATTTTGCTTGAAAAATAAAACATTAGCACTTTGCGACAGGGACATCTTCTATCTGCACTTTTTTAAAAAACAATTCAGTCCAGTAGGTAGAGAAAATCCGCACTGCAATATAAGCTTATCTACAATAAAAACTTCATTAAGGCAGTCTTGGTCCATAGCAGACACAGAAACACACAGCTTCTCAGTCAGGATGTTTGCCACAAGATTAACCATCACACAGTGAAGGATGTTTGACAGAGGATCATCAAGAATCTGCCTCAATTTCCACACAACAATTTATCCACAGAGTTGATTGTGATCTCTTACTTTGTTTTAGAAAGAAAATCCTTCTCTGAAATATTGCTTGCTACTGGAGCGCATGTCATCTTGTCAATGCATTCATCACCATTATCATATTCTACTAAAAGATTGGCAAATTTGTTCAGCTGTGTAAAATATATATTATGGCAGTTGACAGATGATTTCAGTACTGAAATGAATTTTTTGGATGTACTGTATACTTTGGCACTCCATTATGCAGCACAGGAGTGAATTTTCTCATTGTTATCAGACAAACAAACCTAGAAAACCAGTAGTCATCGGGGAAGAATTATTCCTAAAGCCTGAAAATGGATTTTCTGAACACTATGGTTTCAGTTCTAATTCCCTGATTATAATAAGACTTCAGTCACTGATTGCTCACATTCCTATTCCAAATGGCTGGAAAGAGGTTTGAGAAGATGTCTTCTGCTCTTCTTCAAGTCTCTAGAGAAGATGCTGGTTAGGGAGTATGTCTCCTTGCACATCAACTCATTTCCATAATGGGATTATGATGCCTAATGCAGTTAATGAGGAGCAAGAAGAAAGGCAAAACGGTAGGGAGAAAAGCTTTTAAGGGATTATGGCTCACAAAGAAATACCTTTTCACTATTTCTGCTGCCTGAAACCTGAGAAAGAAACCCAGCTTCCTATTAACTAAATCAGTTTTTAAGATGAAAATCTCACACAGCAGTTATACAGCCTTGTCAGAGCCTCAGAATCTGCAGATTATGGTTGATCCAGTGGCTGGAGTGACAGCTTTCACACACCAGAATTCAGTCTTTGTTCCATTGCAAATTCCTTATAGCTCAGGTACCTCCCCTGTACTGCACTTAACACCACTTCCCTACCTCACTGGGGATGTATGAATGTAAATAAATGAAATGTGAAGTGGTGCAAGGCACTGTGAGGAACTGCATGGACAAAAGATGCCATAAAGATTGAAAATCTTCACAGCAATCCTGTGAGGCAAGTCAATTTGATGGTTACTGTAGATTTAATAATCACCACTTGTGTGAAAAAGCAAATATATGGCAGTCAGAAATGACTGTTGATTTTAGGAACTTGAAATTTGGCATTCCCAAACTTTTCACGGCATCATATTAACCACTAGAGTGGGGAGAGACAACTCACCTCTCTGTGTTTTGGATTTTGCTGAGATAAATGAAGGTGCCCAACCGCCTCATTTGAGACTGAAAGACAGAGGATGGACTCAGTAAGAGTGTTAGGTCACCAGCTTTGGGATAAGCTTGAAGTATGTGGAAGAAAGGCTCATATATCTGATGTGTCTCTCTGAAACACCTCATCACAAAAACTACATCTTTTAATGATAAAGTTGTGATTACAAATCTCATTAATTTTTACTGAGAAGTAGCCTTTTTCAGTAGTAGGATGTATTTGGATGTAGGCAGCACCTCTAATATCTTCATTTTGACATGTTCTTTTATAGAAGGAAGTAATATAGATAGCAGATGTTCAGCGTGCTTGTTAGTACCTTACCTTTTCCAGTGCAGGGTGCTCTACCTTGAGTGATTCTTCAATTATTTTCAAGACTGAGTGCTTTGTTTTGTTTGGTGTTTTCAGCGTTCCAGTAATTAACAAATGTGGCAGAACATTTGTCTTAATTGCACAACGAAAGGCCCTCACAACAGTAATTGCTCTATAAAAGCCCCATAAAACAAATCTACTTGGCTTGTGAAAAAGCACCCTCCAATAAAAAATTGATGAAAAAAGAATTTTTAAAAGCCCATGTTCTTATCAGAAAGCTTCTATGTATAAACAACCACCTTTTCAAAGACGACAAAGAAAAAGCAATCACAAGAAAAAGTGAGTAGCAGGTTAGAATGTGACTCATAATTGCGATTTGTTAAAAAATACTTTATGGGATCACGGTTCTGTAGTCATTAAATAAACCTGTTTAAAAATCTACCCTGTTCTAGAGTAGAGGTAAAGAAAACAATGGAAGAAAGGCCTCTACAATGCAGATGTAGAAAATAAGAAAACAACTAATAAAAATATATTTCAAAACCACAACATTACACCAAACATAGGCGGTCCAAATAATTTTTAGCTGCTTTAAGGAACAATGTATATCACAGAATCACAGACTCACTGAGGCTGCAAAGAACCTCTGGAGATTGGCCATCCCTGTCTCCCCAACTTCGCGATGGTATCCTGCTGGGTTTCAAATATATCCCAGAATGAAGATTCTGCAGCCTCTCTAGGAAACCTGCTCTAGTGTTTGAGTGCCTCCATTGAATTTTATTTTTTTCTTAACTCTTTGAATGAATTTTAAGTATTTCAGGCTTTGTCCATTACAGCTTGTCCTTTGGGCACCACTGAGAAGACTCTGGCTTAATCTCCTTTTCTACCTGCCCCCTTGCTTGCCTGGCCAGTCCTTCCGTTGCAGCATTCTGCTTGGGAGCCATCCCACCACATTAAAAAAAATTGAGACTGCTTTGAATACAGCACAGCTTTCTTGGGCTAATGTTGAAAATACAGTTTCCATTATTTTTCACTTCAAAATTACAACTTATGTTCAGATGTCCTCCTGAGTAGGTTGCTTATAATTTTTCGTGAAAGATGTATTAGCCTACCTCCTTCTAACCTTTCCTTCCAGCCAAAGATAGGAACATTAAAAGAGACAGCTGGAACAATAGATAAATCTTTTGGAAAAATTCTGTTAAGAAAGAAGAACTGTATTTTTATGAATCAAAAAAAACATGTATTGGGTTGAAATAAAAGTGATAATCTTTACCCTTTGATGCAAGGCTGCCAGTATGAATCAGCAGAATTGCTCTGCATATGTGTGCAAGGCTCCTGAGCAAGATATCCCTTTAGAGTTTTCAGAAATTAGGTGACCGCAGATTTCCCACCTTACAAATAATCACTGCACCTTCTATCTGTAAACAAGGGGCTAAGAGCTCGTACCTCTAAAACATTTTTTTCAGGGAAGAAAGGAAAGAGAAGAACAATATCAAAAAAGACAAGGACATCCATTCATCATTCTGCATAGTAACTGAAGTTTAAGAAATTGCCTTGAGCACGCACACTCTTAGATTTCACCTCAGTTTTGATTTTACCCCCTTAATTAGTTCAGTGCATTAATTGTAGTGGCAACGGCAACAAAACGTGATGTTAGTTATTCTGTTAATAATATCAACTTTTAAAATAAAATAGAAATTGCCTAAAATGGATTTTAAATGTTTTCTTGATAATGGACAAAACTCCTCACTTCTTCAGCACTGAGAAGAAAAGCCCCTATAACCAGACTTCTATGTTCTTTCTTCTTAATGTACATTCCTTGCATGACTAAATCTCTCATTTTAGCCCCTGCAAACAAACCAGTGGAGCTGCCATGTGAAAATGAGACTACATGCAGCCAAGACCCTGTATCTGTTTCTGAAGGATAGTCAGTGCCAAACACTTCAGAACAGATCAAAAATACCTGAAGTGTATAATTTGAAAACACCTGGCTCTGTACTATTTGAATCTTCACCGAGATTTTCTTTACACTGTGGAATAAATGGGAATTCAAGTCCAGACATTAGACACACTTCTGTTGATTTTTGTGGGATATATATGGAACCAAAACTCAAAATTATATTTACAAAAAGCAAGAGATTCCATCTTTCTATTTAATTCAAGGATATTCAATGGAATTTCACAGATGGCAATCAAAGGGCCTTTTCTGTGTGTGTGTTTGTTTGTTTGTTTGTTTGTTTTTTAATAATCTAAGAACAAAAAAGGTTTGTCTTACTGCTCTCTTTGGATTCTTGCCTTTCAGGGTAAATTACTTATTGGATATGCAAGCTAAAAAAAAAAAACCAAACAAACTATCTTAGAATGACTTGCATGATAACCTGAGAAAGAATATGAAAATATCTGTATACCTTTTCACACCAAATAAAAGGAAAAAGGAAAAGCGTTAATATCATTATTTTTGTCTGGCCACTACCACTTCTTTTCTGTACATTCCCCGGCTACCCATCTTCCCAAACTTCCCCAGTAAGAATGTTGTTGTCTGCTTTCTCATATCTGGCTGGTTGCGGGGGTTATATTTTGCAGCCTATGTAATGAGTATTTTTGTGGTTCATTTGCATGCCCAAATTGTCCATGGAATTTTCATCTGCTCTCATGTTTTTACCTTTATGCACTAACATCTCTTTTATTCCTGAGTTGTCTGAAGACAAACAAGTCATACACTTGGATTAGAAAGCAACAGTCTGTTCATCTCCTGAGTATTCTAAGAGCAAACCTTAACAGTCTGTTATTGGATTCACCACCCCTTTGGCTTAGTAGAAACAAGAACTTAAGATCTATAGGACTACGGTACAAACTGTTGAACTAGATTCCAGAAATCTTTCATCAGAAATATAATTTAACCTTCAAACGTGTTGGTCTTCTCCCCAAAAACATCCAATTCATATATGCACTAAAAATCCATGTGTAAACCATAGGAAATGGCTACCTAATACACTCCAGTTGGAGTATAAGCAATATTTGCATTATTCCCATAAAGGTTCCAGATGTACCATGTTATCAAATATCAAGAAGTATCTCATAAGTAACTTTGAAAATATAGGTAAGTGATATAGAAGAACACAATCCCAAAAAATCATTATACACTTTTTGTTAAAACAAAAGCATGATAAAGCTGTATACCAACTCTGGAATGTTTTTCTAACAGTTCTAAATAGTTTATTACTTTATTAATAAAGACTATGTAATCTTCCTTACGCCATGTTAAACATTTACATTTATTTTGTTCTTAAATGCAAGGTCCAAGTGATCTCTACTATGCAAACTAATTATCTTTCAGTTATATCTCTCAAAAGATCAACTCTGTATTCACATAAATAGTGCATTTGGAAATACAGTCAAAGGTATAGCATTTGAACTGCTAGAACTGGATAATATTGTAAATTTCCAGAAGCTGGTATATAATACATGGTATATAATTTTATAACACTCTCATTTGAGAAGGAAAACCAAAATACAGAAGGGTATCTGAGGAGCCCAGGTAGAAGAGATGGACATGGTTCTTTAAGAGAAATATTCTATTTGAATGCACATGGCAGGGCTTCTTCAGCATTCATCCAAACCAACACAAACATAATATCACTCAATGAAAAAATTACAGCAAACATTTCAAAGAACAAACAGTGATCAATCTCAGGGAAGCATTTACTTATGAATAATAGATAAATGTGAACAAAACAGTGCTTCCTTTCGATACTGTTCCAAATGCAGGAAAAAGTGGTTGAATTTATTTTTTAAATTATTCATTCAGAAATACTGACTCATTAAAAAAAAAAAACAGGGGTATTTGCATGGTAGGACCTTTTATTCGTTTATGCTGCCTTTTGGTGAGCTTATCACAGAATCACAGATTGTTAGGGAAAGGAAGGGACCTCCAAAGCTCTTAGAGTCCAATTCCCCTGCCAGAGCAGAAACATCCAGATGAGGCTACACAGGAAGGTGTTCAGGCAGGTTTTGAATGTCTGCAGAGTAGGAGATTCCACAGCCTCCCTGGGCAGCCTGTTCCAGTGTTCTGTCACCCTTACTAAGAAGAAGTTTCTTCTCAAATTTAAGTGGAACTTCTTGTGTTCCAGTTTGAACCCATTACACCTTGTCCTGCCATTGGTTGTCACCGAGAAGAGCCTGGCTCCATCCTCCTGACACTCATCCTTTATATATTTGTAAACAATAATGAGGTCCCCCCTCAGTCTCCTCTTCTCCAAGCTCAAGAGCCCCAGCTCCCTCAGCCTTTCCTCATAAGGGAGATGCTCCACTCCATCATTGTTGCCCTGTGCTGGACTCTCTCCAGCAGTTCCCTGTCCTTCTTGAACCGAGAGGCCCAGAACTGGACACAATATTCCAGATGTGGTCTCACCAGGGCAGAGTAGAGGGGAAGGAGAACCTCTCCTGACCTACTGACCACCCCCTTCTAATCCACCCCAGGATGCCATTGGCCTTCCTGGCCACAAGGGCACAAGTGCTGGCTCATGGCCATCCTGTTGTCCACCAGGACCCCCAGGTCTCTTTCCCCTACGCTGCTCTCTAATAGGTCATTTCCCAACTTATACTGGAACCTGGGGTTGTTCCTACCCCAATGCAAGGCTCTACACTTGCCCTTGTTATATTTCATTACATTTTTCCCTGCCCAACTCTCCAGCCTGTCCAGGTCTCTGGATGGCAGCACAGCCACTCCTCCCAGCTTGGTGTCATCAGCAAACTTGCTGATAGTGCACTCTATTCCCTCGTCCACATCATTGATGAATATATGGAATAATACCAGCCCCAGTACTGAGCCTTGATGGAGCAAGAAAAAAGCAACAGCTGAAAAGACAAAACAAAGTAATCTCTCCTGTTTACAGATAAATTACATTTTGCTTTCCATGGATAGACTGCAATTCCATCAGGTCTGTGTGGCCTCCATGTTTTCAGGTTAAAAATTTGCTTTAGATGCGGGAAAAACTAGTTATCAATTAGGTAGCTGCAAGGACTGTAACCTTCAAACCTGTGTTTGAAGTATTATCCAGGATGCTGTTTCTTATGATTAGATGTGATTTCAAAACAATTATTTAACATAATTTGTACATACATCTAAGATAAAATCGTACCTGATTATGATAATACCTAACTATATATTATCAAGTGTTATGAATCATGATTAAGACATTTAACACACAAAATTGAAGATGCATAACAGACTTCATCTGTGGTACACCTGTTTATCAACTGAGATTGTATACAGAGGGTGAAGACGGAATGAAAAAGCTGTATTTTGATCATGAATTATATGTGGGTAATTTATTCAGTCTTTCTCTCCTATAATTGTAACTGGAAGCCTCAGAAAGCTTCTACCAAAGTTTTTTCTATTGGCTTGAAGAATTATCTAAGAATATTCACTGTGGGGGGAGAGGTGCGTTTGCAGTTGTGATGCACTCACGGATGCAGCTTTCACATACTGTGGAAAACATCGCTCCAAATTGTTGATTACTGACTGTACAATACACAGGTCCAACTCGGCTGAGATGCCATCAAAATTCATGGAACCACTCTATTAAATCCAGTGCACCTCAAGTCAGACTCACATTCTATTTAAAACCTGGCTGAAATTCCTAGGGCAAACAGCTATGATTTTACATTTTTTAATACTTTTTAAAAATGAAAACGTTGACCTGATTCCTATGATTTTATTTCAATGGCTGGTTATAGCAATATGCTAGTAATTACATTTTCCCTTCCTTGCAGATATTAAATTATTTCTATTGAATAGTCAAAATTAAAAAATCATTCTGCATGCTCTGCCTTAACTAGTCAAGCTTCAGTTCTTTTGAATGTCACAAAAACAACATAATTAACAAGTCCAATGTCCAAAACCTACTAAATACCAAAACTGTGCTTAGTTTTTATTTACTTTATGGTATGCTGAGTGCACATTCTTCCAGCTGCTAAAGATGCATTTATAAAATTCATAAAGCTTAATGCATATACCTGGAGATTAATTAAAGAGCATGACTATTATTATAGATATAGGAAGTATTTTGCATGAAACCCACTGGTCCTTGATCTATGTGAACCTAGTGTTAGCCAGGACACAGAACACTAAGCAAAAGTTGGGCAGTCTGGAGGACTAATAGAAGAAATAACATAAAATAACCTCCATGCTGATTAGACAATAAGTTTAAAGCCTGTATTAGGAAAAATCCAGAAAAGAGCAGCACCAGAGATGTTTGGAAGCCTGTAACAAAGCTGAAAACAGCCAAGAAATTGAAGGGATGCTGGATACTGGGAACCTGCATAGCAACCTGTTGCCAACAGCTGCATTACAAACACAAATTTCACAGCAAATCCCACTTACAGCAGGATGCATCCCAGAGTGCCATAGTCTGTAAGCCACAAGAACATGAAGTTTGAAAACACTGATTTATTCAGTTTCTAACTTGAAATGAAATGGGGCCTTGCACCAGATACTGTCATATCTATCTGTTTTTCCTCTCCATAATGAACTGCTGTCATTTGCCTCTTAAATAAACGTGCTCTTATCAAGTGAGCGCATTGTGTTGGCTTGCAGTCAATTGCTGGCCATTTAATAGTTCTTTCATTGTATAGTTCTGTTCTTTACAAACTAAGCCCCAGTATGACAATAATCCAGGAGTGATGTCTAGTCAGTGAATGTGAAAGTCGACTTGTACTCTCCTCATGAGCCCTACTGTAAGCATTTGTAGGCCTTAATGATCCATATAGTGCTGTAAAGTTGTAGGCAGTAGGATAAAATACCCTATTTTTACCAATAACTTTACTTGAAAAGAAAACTGATTTCCAAGGGACACAGGTCAAGAAAATGGGGAAGTTATTTAAAAAGCGTTTGACACGTTGTCTAGAAACAACAGCTATTAGAAAACCAGCTTTGGGCCACGCAGCTGTAGTTAAAGTTTGTTTAGGTACCTAACAGACCTCAAAGCTAGCTGCAGGAGACAACCCATTTCAGCATTCAGAAATCAGAAGAATAGCACAATTCAGCAATAGAGACAGCTCTTCTGCCTTTCTGTTTCAAACATCACACTTATTCATACCCTTAGCCAAACTCCAAAGCAAGAATTATTCACACATTAAGACTCAGGTTATTTTTAAGGTATAAGTAACAGTTCTGAAGAACAGAGAAGTGTCACAACTTAACTTGTTGAAGCAAACATTTCAAGTAATAAAGAAAAATATCCCCACAACATCTGTCTGCTCCAAATAACACACATGCTGTAAGTTGATATCATGTGATGGAAGCTAACACCTGCCCACAGTATATACCCAGACATTTGTTCTGCTTTGTGACATCTATCATCTAAACACCAACAGGGACTGTTTTTCTCCTGTTTTGTAATTCTTGCATGCCTGCTATCTCACATCCTATATCTTCGCAAGAAAGTTCTGCAAAATTCCTATCATTGCTTCTACGCTGCTATATTTACAATCTGACTGTAAATACTACTGTATGGTCTAAGCCTGGAAGCAGCAAGGTCTGCTGCTAACAATGATAATACTGCATCAGCTTCAGTGGGTCACGCCTGCACAGAGGAAAGCCAAAATATTCAGTGATATGCTTGAATTAGAAGATTATATTACTCTAGAATCAGAGGCACACGCAGAAAAGTAGTCAGGCCTCCAACAAATTCAGTACTTCAGCTGAAATGAAGCATAGAATAACAATCTAGAATTATGTAAACCTGACGACAAGGAGGCAGAAGCCAAATGACATCTGGTTGATTTCTGCAGATTAAAGTAGGTTAGATTGTTTTAAACGTTTTGGCATGATGGCTCTTCTGAAACATCAATTTCTTGAGAGTTGACAGAGGATGGGAATAAAACACAATTCTACAGCTATTTTAGCAGTTGTAAGCATGTCCTGAAGTATATTTTTGTTTAAAAAAAATCTGTTTTAATATTTATAGAGATGTGTACTCAGCACTGTAATCCCTTCCTAGACCATCAGCAAATTATTCATACTTAAAAGCCTCGCAGCTTTTTCATGGCTTATTTTCTTTTTTTTTTTTTCCCTATGACAGAAGGAATTAATCATAGCTCTAATAGTTATTTGGCAAGTGCTATTTAAAAACAACAAATGCATTTGGAAGATCATTACATTTGCCTGTCCCATTTAGAGTTTAAAAATAATAAAACAGCTACTGTCTCTTAAAGCAGAAGCTAAAAAGGAGAAACATAACAAAAACAAACCAAAAAAATAAGAACAAAATCATCCCTTCGAAAAAGTGCCCAGCAATTAGCCTAGTGTCTTTAGAAGTAGCTTCTATTATTATAGTGACACCAAATCTGACTAAAGGACAAATGGTCTTCAGATCTCAAAGCAGTGTTGCAATTGCCTCTGTCTAAATACGGGCAAATATCTTACCTTCCTAGAGCTTCAGCTTCCTGAGCCATAAAATGATACCAACGATATTTTCTGTAAAAAAACCAAAACTAACTAAAAAAAAATAACCTGAGATTTACTAGTAAAAAAATCTCTGTAAGCAGCAAACATTAGTGGGTTTGCTTAGTTTGTTTAGTGTTCATTTGATTGTATTGCACAAAAAAAAGAAAATCAGTGTTTACATGCTCCAGCTTGCTTTTCTTGCAAAATCACAGTAACTCTGTATCTAAACTCCTTCAGTATTCACCAGCATTAGTACTGACAACGGTCTTCAAATAAAGCTCCTTTTTTAAAGACTGTTTCTGATACTCCTGAATAATTCCATTCAAATAAGAGGAATGTGAGCTATCAGATTGCATTTGATTAATAGGGTTACTAGAAGCCTTTACACTAACATACCACAGGAGGGAAGTGTGGATACTCCAGATTTCTTCCTCTGAAAATCAGCGCTGAATTTTATTTTTTTAATCTAGTTAATGGATTATGAATGACATGTAATTATTTTCCCTCTGAAAATCATGTTAATTTTCAAGAGAAAAGACACGGCAATAGAATTAGCTATTGAAATGTGATAATGTAACACTGTTTATTGGTAAAACAGAACAAGATTTCCTAATACTCTGTAAATCATTTCCATCAATCCAATCATAAGTGACACTGCTATATTAATGAGAATGTGCTCTGTCCTCCAGGCACAGTGTGCACAAAGCATTTAGATTTTTGTGTGAGGCTTTTGGATGAGACTTTAACTTGAGCTGGACTTAAGAACTAACAACCAACTTACAATTGAGTTTGGCTTTATATCTCCTATGGTCTGGACCTTCTGCTGAAAGACTGACAGACTTTTGATCAGACTCTGTGGCTAAACAGGGCAATGAAGTGCAAATGCTCAGTATCATGATTCAATCTTAGAGCAGAAAGTATCAGTTCAGCTCAGTGAAAACATACCTATAACAAATGAAATCCTCCCTCCGAGTCCTCATAACCCAATTGTTAATCCCTCTGGTACAGGAGAGAGTAGATGACTGTAATGGTAAATGCTCTAAAGATACATTTCTGCTGGCAATTCTTCTAAACATCCTAAAAATCAACCAGTAATTCTTTACTGAGCTCCATACGGTCCTCGATAAACCAAATCATCTTGTGTTCAGCAATGTTCATTTTCAAAAAGCCTACTGCTGCAAACTTCATACAATAGTTTAAAGACAGTCCTGTCTGCTTCTGTCATGTTCTTCTAATTAACATTAGTGTACTTAGCTCTTAAATGTAAGGTTGTAGCTTGGAAACAAAATCATACTTGATATCATGCTGCATTTTATTGACATGACAAGTACCTCAGGTTGTTCTGCAGAAAAAGGTCAATTATTTTATAGGTAAATGTTACAGTGTGACAGTATAGGTAACCCATGAGAAGAAATAATAATGATCCAGTTTCTATTTGAATCCTGCTGCAAGCAATGACTGGGAATGCATTGATTACCACGGTATAATACATGTTTCTTAATTTTCTCTTTTCAATATTTATTGACTTAAACACAAACCCAAACTATGTTTATTTCTATCAATCCTCATTATTTGATTTAGATTTTTCAGTATCATGGTTTTGTAGGAATTCACTACATTTTCATGTCAAAATTCAGATTTGTGGATCCACCTGTCCATGCAAGAAGGTGCAGAACTCAACTAAGGCAAAGTTAGGAATGAATGCAATCTGTGTGGACTTCACACTATTATAGGATTATAGGTTGTCAGATTTCTCAGTGGTCTCCCAAAAAACCCTAAACTTCAGCTTTTACAAAGAGCATATTTTATAGCTTACCTCATTGCATACTTAGATACCTAGTATCTAGTAAATTAGTACTGTGCTGTCTTGTTGAGTCTTCAGACAGGAAAACTGAAGCCATACACAATTGGAGCTGTGAACTTATACATCTATTTCCCTTTTGAATCAATGTTACAATAGCACCTGTTCACCTGTATTGATTGCAAAACAAACTGGTAGGCTGCGTAAATATTGTGTGATGGGAGTACAGCTCAGTTTTGTGATGACATTAAAACTAAGTCATCTATGGAAGTGACAGTCCAAATGCAGAAAACAGCCTTAAAAACCAGCAAACAGCTGATTCTGCCCCAAATGCATGAAAAGTCTCCTTACATTTTTTTATTACCAAAGATCTACAGAAGATGAGAATTGGAATGTGAAGTTGTCAAGAATCCCTCTTGCTTTGCAGATGACCAGGCTGCTGGATAAAGCAGCCCTATGCTGCCTCAGCCATAGCGCTGGCTCTCTTCATTAGAAATAGCTTGCTTTCTTCTTTCTCTGCTCATTCGACTTTTAACAGCAGAGTTGAGTGGGGAAAAATGTAATGAAATATAACAAGGGCAAGTGTAGAGTCTTGCATCTGGGTAGGAACAACCCCAGGTTCCAGCGTAAGTTGGGGAATGACCTATTAGAGAGCAGCGTAGGGGAAAGGGACCTGGGGGTCCTGGTGGACAACAGGATGAGCATGAGCCAGCACTGGGCCCTTGTGGCCAGGAAGGCCAATGGTGGAGAGTGGTTAGTAGGTCAGGAGAGGTTCTCCTTCCCCTCTACTCTGCCCTGGTGAGACCCCATCTGGAATATTGTGTCCAGTTCTGGGCCCCTCAGTTGCAGAAGGACAGGGAACTGCTGGAGAGAGTCCAGAGCAGGGCAACAAAGATGATTAAGGGAGTGGAGCATCTCCCATGTGAGGAAAGGCTGAGAGAGCTGGGGCTCTTGAGCTTAGAGAAGAGGAGACTGAGGAGTAACCTCATTAATGTTTTCAAATATATAAAGGGTGAGTGTCAGGAGGATGGAGTCAGGCTCTTCTCGGTGACAACCAGTGATAGGACAAGGTGTAATGGGTTCAAACTGGAACACAGAGGTTCAAATTAAATTTGAGAAGAAACTTCTTCTCAGTGAGGGTAACAGAACACTGGAACAGGCTGCCCAGGGAGGTTGTGGAGTCTCCTTCTCTGCAGACATTCAAACCCGCCTGGACACCTTCCTGTGTAACCTCATCTAAGTGTTCCTGCTCCGGTGGGTGGATCGGACTGGATGAGCTTTCGAGGTCACTTCCAATCCCTGGGATTCTGAGATTCTTTTTCTTTCCTGAACTAGGACACAGTTTTTTGTTTTAGAAGAAATTCACCAAACACATAAGGATAGAATCAGTCTGACCACCTGAAGTTCCATTGCACTTGACACTCTATTGCAAGAAAACTGAATTTCTTAAAGTCAAAGAGATACAAATGCCAAATTCTAGACTTTAATCTGGAAAGGTGGCGCAGAGAAAGAATATAAGAGAAGGTAGAAAGAGAAAAGTACAATATGTAGAAGATAGGAGAACAGGGAAATGCAGAGATTCCCTGACTACCCTGCTCACCACAAGATACCACTTCCAGTCACTACTCTCTTGATCATCATCGTCCACACCATCCGCTGAATCCTGTGTGTTATCATAGTACTCCACCTCTCCATCTTCCAACACTGCAAATCCACACACGATAGGTAATAATAACCTGTATGTAAACCACAGTCTGTTTCTTCAGGATGTTCGAATTTCTTGTTGTGTATGAGCACAATGGACTGTACAGCCCTTCACCAGCAGATGATTACGACAGAAAGATTTTAATGTTCTATCTTCAGTTTATCTTGTTCACTGACAACATGATGCTGTGGAAATCTCCACTGATCTTCATTTAGTGTTCTGAATAATGCATTGAAAATAAATTTTAGAAAATATTCCTTACAAGTGGTTACATGCATTTCACAACAGCACAAATAGTTAGAAAACTAATTTCCTGAGAAGCACAGTATGTTTTCTTTACTAATAATGGTGCTCCAAGTTGCATATATTACAATACTTTAAGTCATAATTCAGGATAGTATTCTGTGTCTTTATTTTTAGATTTCATTAAACTTGACATTATTGAAGAGCATTCATAAATTTTGCTGAAATTCAATTACTATAACAATTGGTTCTTGTGCAGTGTCCTGACTGAGCCACTGGTAGAAGTATGAGGATTATATACTCTCACCTCATTTCACAGGCAATAATAAGAGGATGAGATTAAATCCCTTCTATCTAGGTCTTTAAATAAAGAAATAACTAGGGATTGCAAAGATTTTCTTTCACTCAGTCATTTCTCTGCATTCAGAACAATGAACACAATTAAAAGTTTTGAACCTCTAATTAGGAAAAAAATCTCAAAGGAAAATTTCTCCTCTTTTTTTTTTTTTTTTTTAAACACACTAATTGCAATTAGAAATGGGTGATTCCACATGTTTTCTACCTCTGAAAGGTAAAGATCACATCTTTAAAAAATCATTGCTCTATGCCATAACATCCTCCAGCCACCTCCCTTCCTTGTTACTGTAAGGTCCAACCTGCAAGTTCAGGGCAGGATGCGCATCAGCACCATGCAAGAGGATTCACATCCCTGCTCCTCCAAAAAGGAGCAGTTTTTGCCTGTGGTCAACATACTGTGAGGCTGCAGGCAACCTCTATGACTCATTTGTGCTCCCAGATCTTATTTGGCTCACCTGAGAACTTGTACTAATTTTTCTGGGTTTGGGAATATTTTTGCCTACTAGATTATCTATGTCAGAAAGTACTCTATTTTTTTCATTTACTTCTTTATTAGGCATAATAAAAATTCTTATTGTCCTGTATTTTAAAAGAAGTTGCAAAAAATGTTTTTGATATATTGTTTTCTTCAAATGCCTCATTGGTTATAATATTGGTTGAGGATCAGAGTTGCAGAACTAAACTCTTTCCTATCAAATTACAGATTGTCTGCAAATTTAGGAAACAATTATTTAGATACTTTCAGGTTAGAATGCTCAGTTAATTAACATGTGCTAAATTAAGATTAACTTTGAACCTTGGAAATGGAAATACCAGCGCCCTGTGTACCACCTAACCTGCAAGTAGCAAGAGAACTGGATATATCAGTCTTAAGAGTACAGGGCACTGTCTTCTAAACTGTTTACAGTTTTTAAGTACTTTCTCCTAATTTTATTTGTTAAAATCAGATGCTTATAATCATCAATACACAAGTTCAATCTAGGAAGATTGTTTAAAAAAAACAACTGTTACTCACTATACAGGAAAATATTAGGAACAAGATAAACTCAAAAAAATAAAAAAAAAAAAAGCTCATTAAAGTTCATCACTAGGTATTTAAAATTCAAGCCATTATAATGTAACCCTATTAAGAACACCAGCTAGATTTGCTGAATATTATGACCCATTTTGGCAAGGAAGAGTGACAGTCTCAGCTTTCTATCAAAAAAACCTGTGGACACCCTCAAGAAAATCCTAAAACAAAATCTTACGCTGAAGTCCATGTTTAGTTATTGTTATCATTATATACTAAATGAAATCAAACAAAATTCAAATATTACAAAGTGTAAGAATAATACCTATTCTCAATCATTTAATTAAATATTAATTTCCTGATATTTTTGACATTAGATTTCATTTTACAGTAGATGTAGGTCACAGGATGACTGTATTAATCTGGCTGCCTCCGAATAACAGCTTCACCATTATGGTCATAGGGCACAATGGAGCCCATTTTTAAAAATAAATCCTCTGATTTATTAAGAGGACGCTCACTGTAATGTTTTGTCCAAAGAACTTAAAATCTACAAGACACCTTATGGTACCAAGGCTCTAAGGGAAGTTCATCTTTAACAACACATGCACATGAAACATCATATTCTGATTTATTAAATAATATCTATTAACTTACCTTTATTTTATTTTAAATGGTAAAGAATGTCTGACCTTTCAAAGACTTTCATTTGCTTCAGTTTAAGAGAAACATTATAAATGCCATAAGATACTGCTGAATGGGAAACACAAAGGATTCAAAGAAATTAAATTTTGATAAGAATACAAAAGACAACTTCAGCTGGCATATGTACACACTCCTTGCTATTGTATTAGTTTTCTATCAAAATGCTGACATTCAGAACATTCAAGAAATATGACTGCCCTTTCCAGCTTCAAATTTGGATTTATTTCCTTCCCATGCAATGTTTATTTGACCTTGTATTAATGTCAGACAGCAAAATCATGTTGTGATGAAAATGACATATGTTATTTGACTTTTTGATTCACATATACAGCACAAATGTCATTAGAAGGGAATGATATTCTAGATTTGCTGATATTCTACAGATATTCTAAAGATTCTTATAGTCATTTGGAATCTCAAGTTTGGTACCCATACCAGTTTGATGCAGATACTTAGGGCTGTAAATGTTAATAAACTGTAATCAATAATAATACATTTATTTCCTCCAAAGATCTCCAAATGCTTTAGGAGAGAACGTGCTATTAAAACGATGCTATTAAGGACACCGGGAAGATCACACTAGATATACACAGGGGTGAAAGTGCAGCTCATCCTGTACTCTTTGCTTGAAATTGTTAGATTTTTGATCCATTTATTTTTAGAATTCCAACTCCAGTTATTCAATGCTCTAAGTGCTCTGCTATTCTGCATCTAGACTTTTGACATCCTACTATCCAGGGAAAAGCATTGCAGTGAGAACATTCATTAGTCACCACCTTGACTCAGAAGAATCTCAGTTATTCATTCTGTTTTTCATTTATTATTGCTTAATAAAATCATTTATGATGGCTGACAGAACATTCCATAGCTATTTTTCCACTATGTGAACAGTCATCTCAAAACATATGTACTGCAGTTTCTTTTAAACATGCTATATTGTCATATAGTTATCTACCAGCATGAAATTCTGATAAAATAAATAAAAATAAAGATTTTCCAAATGCCACAGGGAAACAATCAAATCTATTTTGAATTCCTAAGTTCTCCATTAATTGCAATATATTAGGATTTTTTTCTGCATTGAATCTGAAATTTATGTAGTTCTGAATGCAAGATGTTCCACTTTGTAATAATTTCAGGCTGCTGCATCAGTTGACTTGCCAACTCTTTCTTCATTTTCATCGCTGTTTGCCAGGTGTTTAAGCTGACCAAATGACAACCTTAACAGCAAGTGTTTGAGATGCAAAAGTACATGAGCTACCAATTGAAACTTCTTAATTTGGTATTATTTAAAGTGCGATATGGAAATGTAAGCTGATGGGAATAGCACATCTTGCACAGGAGCTATCTGAAAGACGTTTTTAAAAACTTCTTATACTCTACTGTGCATGCAGCGCTCAGGTGGTATTCTGAGAACCATTCCTTAGCATAATTAACAATTTCAATAATTCATTAAATTATAATAAATTGTTATAAACTAAACAAAACCAGAACTTAATATAAAAAAACTAATGTCACAGTTTGCATACAAATTAACAGCAAACAACATGAGCAATTTTGTTTATTGCTGAAAGAGCAATAGGACTTCGGGCACTCAATACTCTGCTTTGAGGCACATCAGGAGTTTTATTAAAGAAATGCAGTACTTGACATTGTGTTCTGTTGATCAACCCCAATTCCTCTCTCAGCAAGCACATTAGTTATTTATAAGCAAGTCTGTATATGACAATCGGCAGATTCCTGCATGACATCTGACAAAAAGCTCCAGCAGAGGAGAGCAATCAGGTAGCTTGTGTGCAGCACGTACCTCAGAAATCTGGATGCAGCACAGCTGCTCTAAATTTCTTCTCAATTCATTACTTATTCCTACATGTTGTTAATTGACAGTTTTAGAGGTTCAGATATTTGAAGTTAAATAGGCTTCTTTTGGTCTTCATCTATCTTTGCAACTGATCAAATATTGGTGCAGACTATATGCTGCACACAGATAATATGGTGTGAAAAATTAAATGCCAGAAAGACCACACAACTGAGATCCACCATTACTAATGAGTCTGAGAAAACTAGAAAATCCATTCTGTACATTTATTTTAGCTGAGTCCCACTTTCTCAATGTTCGTAAGAAGGGTTATAAAACTAAAAATTTCCCAAACTCATGGCCAGCATGTAACTCCAAATTTCCAAAAGCAGTCATGGCTACTTTTAGCATATCCACAAAAATCCATAAAAGAACAGTGAACTCTGCAATTTTTTATGTTAGTTAAGAGAGTTCTTTTGTTATAAGTTGATTAGCTAATCCCATAATGTGTAAATAAGGACTGAGCAAAAACATGTTCTTAAGACTAACAATTTGCTACTGAAGGCTGCACCAGTGCTACCACAATGGCAGGAGACCTTCCAAGCAAATTCAGAATATATTTAGATACAGAACAGACACACATGGGAATTCAAGCTACACATCTTTAGCATGACTATCTAATATCATGCTGACAAACATGAGCTAAGGTGGACAAATTCTTCAGGTTTTGCCAACAGGATGGACAAAGTAGAAAGTACTTTAGAAAAAAAACCATACGAGTCTAAAACTGCAAACAATTTTTTTCTGTTAACTGCCTTTTCCCCTGAAAGATAAGACAAGCTCAAAAAGAAATGCATATTAGAAGAGTAACAGATAAATTATTCAAACGGATCTCTTTTGAAAGAAGGGAACTTTTAACCTTAAGAGGGTCAAGATCAAATAGAAAGGCTTCAGGACCTGAGAACAATTACATCAATTTAATTATAAACATGAAAAGAAAACCCTTTGGAGTTACTGACAAAGTTACTCTTTGAATAAGTAAATGCATGGTACCGCAATATTTATCTAAGAAATAGGACAATGCTCAGATAGTAAGAGAAGCAGTGTGATATATTAAGGACTAACAGGATGCAATAGCATAATCGGTCACAGCATTCTTAGTTCTTAAACCAAATGAAATAATTCACTAGAGCCAAAGCAGCCACTGTCTCCAGTTCAGCAGGGTGTGCTGATGGATGCAGTGATGTCTGGAGACATCCTGGACTTCAGAGGGTTTGAGAGAGCAGCCTTTAAGAGGAAAAGGTGCTGTGTAGAGAGAAATAGCAAGAACAAGTTGAAAAAAGCACAGCGCTTGCATGACATCAAGGTTCTAGAGGGGGTAATTCTTGCAGAAGACAGGGTTTTTACAACATAAGTGAGTCCACCTATCCAAACTAATCTATACTTGGCCCTTCTGCCCTGTTAGAACTGGCACATCACCTTGTGAGCAGGAACGGTGCCATGGGAACAGATGAGAACCGCACAGTCAGCCAAGAGCCCATGTCTGAGCATCAGCTGCGTTTGCTCAATACAAGATCCCCAGCCAGTGGTACCAAATAGTGCAATTCAGAATCTCTGATGGACGAATAATCACCTCTCACCACAAAGTACTTCAGCTGATCTTAACTCAGCTGAATTGGATTAAGCCATGGAGAGGTATGACTAAGGAAGGGACTGCTTTCCTTCGGTTTACACTGTGAATCTCATACAGAAATCTTATCTTCATATGAGTGCAGAATTGCATTGCACAGAGCTAGAAGAAAGAGGAGTTTCCTCATTCTTGCAAAAACCTGTAAAATTTTCAACAGGGCAGAAACCTTAAATTTTCAAACTATTCCTTCCTCTTTGCTGCCTTCCCTCACAAAGTAAATAACCCAAACAAAGAAAATTAGATGAAAGCTTTGTCCCATTTCTAGGTCCAGTCTACACTGATGGAATAAGGAAGCGATGGGACAAAATATCAGAAGTATTGGAAGCTTTTTGCTACAAAGCTATACAAAGTTAGATTCAAATCAATCTTATTAGTGGACAATATACTCACCAGGGAAACACATTCTGGTGTAATTTGAATATGAAAGGTAAATGCATACCCTTGCAATGTAATACCGTTGTACTCCCTGTGACAGTAGCTATCTATACTAGACATATTCTTGAACTATTTAGTGTTGAAAAAACCTGAAAGGCCTGTAGTCAGGGAAGAAGGTGCTCTCTGTGGTTTTGTGCAGTGTTAAGAGTAGTTTTAAAGGGGAAAACACTGAGGCACAATGACCTGAAATCGCTAAAGTCAACCAACAAATACTTGGTAGGTTGGAAAGAAAACCTAATTCCTTTGAACTCCAAGTGAGCACAGAGACTACCTAACTGTACTGTCTTATCTGTTCTATTGATAAGAATATGGCTCTTAAAATCAGCAGGAATTAAGACAGAACTTCTATTTTTCTGTAACACCTTGCAGGAAAGCAGTTAGTAAACACAGTTTGTTTCCAGAGTAGTCCCATAGAAGTTAGTGCGGGTGGTTTTGTATATAAATCTGGGAATGTGGTATCTTCACAGCATTAGGGCCTTGTTTTGCATGTGTCATCTTTAAAATGCCAGTGGGAATCATGCAGTCCTTGACAGGGTGATGACTGAATAATTTCTACTCTTCTTATTACTTAGGCAACACATTTCAAAATATAACCTTATTGAACAACCTGACAACATATTTTTATCATAAAATCCAAACCCAAGTTTAGGTGAAACTTTCTGATTCACTTTAAATGAAAACCTGCAGCAGTTTTTCAGCTCTCTATCAGGACTTATTTTGATCAAAAAGAACCTTTCCCCGTCCTCCCCCCACTCCCCAAGCATAAAACAAACATATTTTAATTCTATATCCTTAAATAATAGTTTTAATCCACCATTTATGAAATATATTCCCATGTGATGTTTATATTGTTTGAATTTTAAGAGTCATCATTTAGGAAACTCATCTTCCATTTGATATGAATTTTATTTGCTGTTTTCATATTGGGTTTAGAACAAAAAACCCAATTATTTTGCCTAGTAACTTGAAACAGACTTTCTACAAAAAGTATGAGCAAATAATAATTTAACTGGAGAAAAAAGTGTAAAAGGGAGTGAAAGGTAACTGATCACCAGAAAAGTCATCAAAAATTAAAACAATTTCACAAAGCTAATCACTTTGCAAAACACACCTGTGAAGGAATACCTAGCAGGACAAACAGATACATTTGCAAAAAGTAGTAGTGGTGTTTTGAATGATACCTCTGACATTAACCCTTGAGTTACAAGATTAACTATTCCTTGACCATCCATTTTCCACTCAAGCTTGACAGCTTAGAGGTAAAATGCACTTTCTGAAATGAATTAAACACAAAGAAAACCACAAGATGTGGCTATGAAAACCACCACACTCTCACAAATAAACATACTTGATACCATGGGGTGGTAGATGATCCACATAACAGTCCATATTCTTCATGTAACCCACAACACCATCGCTAAGTTGGCTTTTAGATAAGATCTGCATCTACATAAAAATAGCTGAAGCTGAATCCAAAGTGGACAAAGGCTCTGAGGTGGGCAGAAGGACTTTGACAAGTTTGCAGTCCCAATTAATGTTTTTCTGCTTGATGGAGCAATTTAATTCATAGCTAAAGAGTGCTCCTGAATTTCTCAGTCATCCGAAGTTTTCACAATCAGTAACCGGTGCAGTATTCTTCAAGAACAGAACAACGATTACATCCAATCTGAGCTGCTGAGAACTGTGCATGTGCATGCATGTTTGAAAAGCTGCATCAATTGAACACATTTAATTTACCCTTTCCTGGGAGACCATCCCGACAGCAGCCTGAAAGAAGATAATGTATTCACAAGACAGAAGTTCTCACCATTGTTTGAGGAGGAGACACCATCTTACTCTGTCTGGTATTAAACTTGTCAAGTGACAGCAGTGCAGTGTGAGTGGGAATGAAGCCATCTGGCCCTGAGAAACAAAGATCTCTCAGGTTTACCAAAACCTGGAGGTAAAAACAAGCACAGAATTTTCCCAACTCAAACATTCTGTTTTATTTATTTTCATTCTATTTACAGAAACAGCAAACCCAGTGAAATCCAATTTGCTTCCAACTATCTACCTTCAGTTCACATTTATCCCCATTTTCCTCAATAGTTTCAGCTCAGTACTACTTCATTTAAGGATTTAAAACTGGTGCAGCAAATCAGTAAGTCAGAGCCAAAGTTTTAACTTAAAATTCTGTGTTGATCCAGCTTTAAGAGGCATAGATTAGAACAAAGTTGTCCATTCACCTGTTCACCTTCCTGTCACTTGAGTTATCTTCGGCAGCCTGCAATGAGTCCAAAGCATAACTACAACTCACCTTGACACACCCAGATGAGCTTTCAGCCAGTTTTGATGTGCCCATGGGGGATGCAGTCATGCATTTGGACAGATAATCTTTATGTCTAGGAAGGAAAGTGTTAAATCTCAAGTTCTCTTGGCATAAAAGGGATATTGAGATGAAAGAATAATCAATCTTTCATAAATAATATACATGGGTGGATACATTATATATTCAAAGCTACAGTCAAATGGTTGGGGAGAATGATAATTTATTCTGTTGAATTTCTTCAGAATGAATCCTGGAACAGATCAAACAAAAAAGTTATAAAATAGGAATTACAGGTAATGAAGGGCTCCTTGTTGCACAGGAGATCTTCTAGCTCTTATACATAATTAAAATATATGAGGTCAGGGGTAAGCTTAAAGGTGATTACGTCAGGAATCATTGTTATTCTTTTATTAAACAATACTGGACCTATGTTTATTTTACCAATGCATAGATACACAATATGAAATGACTGGGATTGAAATGCATATTTTAAATTAACATGTTTTGATTAAAAACAGAAGCAGCGGAGTACTTCAATATTTGTATCTTGTATCTGTAGCAGGCTCGGTCTAGATATCTAAATTACGTGCCTTATTGCAATTTTATTGCAGGAAGCAGCATTTCCAGTAATAATTTTTTTGTGGAATGTTGTGACAGAGACCAAGTTGCGCTTTGCCAAGTTTTTTAGCCATTGTACCTTGGACAGCTGAGAATGCAGTCAATCAATGGCTGCTTAGCTGAATAGCACCCACTACACTTAATCTCTACTTTGCATGACTTTTGCTATGGGTACTCTTATTATTTGACCATCCATTAATAATACTGATCTATTATAACTGTGATGCGATACACGTCTGTACCACAAAAACTACATAAGCCAATATACCTTTATACATGTTATATATAGTACATTCTGAGCTACAGACGTGCTGATGGGCTGGCAAATATGTGCATGTTACCTGGCCAAAATGAAAGTAGGAACTTTTCATTTTTACAATACCTCTTCATCTCCTTTGGTTGTAACTAATAAATGGCTCAGAAGTTCTGATGGGGGAACCAGACAGGCAGGTAACCTGACAGTCACCACTGACCGTATAAGTCTAATTTCCTTGTGAAAACAAAAGGGAAAGAAAAAACACACACACACAAACCAACAAATAACACTGGAAGAAACTTTAAAAAAATATCTGGGGGAATTCCGCCTTTGTTATCAAAACAGTGAAAATAAAAAGTCTTGAAAAAACCAGGATCTAAAAACGGCAGAAGGAGGAAAAAAACTGGGAAAGCTGGATGACTGGAGATGGACAACAGAAAAACAGGGAAACCTGAGATAACATCCTCTTATGAAGAGGAACTGTCAGGGAAAAGTAGAGGTTGTTGTGTGAATGTCCTAGAGACACAAAGCCTGACAATCCTCTTCCTGCAGCAGATGTTCAACCACATTTGAGAGAACAGAACTGTGATGATTTGTCCAGTTCAATTTCTAAGAGAAAACAAAAGGAAGGAAAAGTTTCTAATATGCCTCCTGTTATGCTTTCAACCCAGATTATAGTCTCTTCAAAGACTAGTGCACACTCAGTTTTCCACATAGTTTTGAAGGAAATGCATAAATGGAATTTTTAGCATTTTTATGCTTCTGTGTGACAGACTGTCAGAAAATTAAAGTAGCAAATTCAAGAAGGGTTTTGTCTTTGGTTTTTTTTTTCCCTTGGCATTCACTCAGAAAAGCATAAACAATTCTCTTTGTAGTGGCCACATAAGGGTTTGGGTTGTTTGTTTGTTTGTTTGGTTTTTTTTCTCTTTTCCTGGAGGGGAAAAAAAGTAACATATTCACAGTATCACAGTATGTTTGGGATTAGAAGAGACCTCAAAAGATCATCCAGTCCAATCCCCCTGCTGGAGCAGGAACACCTAGGAGAGGTCGCACAGGAATGCGTCCAGGCGGGCTTTGAATGTCTCCAGGGAAGGAGACTCCACAACCTCCCTGGGCAGCCTGGGCCAGTGCTCTGTTACCCTCACTGAGAAGAAGTTCTTTCTCAAATTTAAGTGGAACCTCTTGTGTTCCAGCTTGATCCCATTACCCCTTGTCCTATCATTGTTTGCCATTGAGAAGAGCCTGGCTCCATCCTCATGGCACTCACCCTTTATATATTTATAAACACTCATAAGGTCACCCCTCAGTCTCCTCCCGCAGCCTTTCTTCATAAGGGAGGTGGCTCCACTCCCTTAATCATCTTTGTCGCCCTCCGCTGGACTCTCTCCAGCAGTTCCCTGTCCTTCTTGACCTGAGGGGCCCAGAACTGGACACAATATTCCAGATGTGGTCTCACCAGGGCAGAGTAGAGGGGAAGGAGGACCTCTCTCAATCTACTGACCACCCCCCTTGTAATACACCCAAGGATCTGGGTCAAGTTCTTCCGAGAGTCAACAGTTTCTGTGTGAACAAAGGGCAGGAAAAGGAACAGGTGGCAGCACCTTTGGAAGCCTTTAAATTATTCCTGTAGTTTTTGGTGTTTCTCAAGTTCTGATGGGGAAGCATCGACTTCCAGCGCGGCACTGACTGTCAGCACCCGTGCCCAGGAACAGACCAGGAATGGAGCAATGGATCTGTATAGTAAATGAGAAAAGTATAAGGCGATGAAAGTATAAGGAACGTAAATGAAAGAGGTAGGTATTACTGTTTTTCATAGCTACAACATTATAGAGAATAGATTCTATGGTATTCAAGAAATTTATATTAAATATTACAAAGAAATGGGAATTTTTTGATGGTGTTTTCAAACATCTGAGGAATTCCTATTTTTCTCCATCTCAGTACACATCTCGAACTGAAAAGAAACATACATGGAAAAAAAATGGAAACTGCTGTATTCTGGTGCTTTTCAGGCATGTTTTTGCAAAGGATCATGATCTCCAAATGCAGAGTTAATATCCTTCACATCCTTGTCAAATTATATCCCCTCTAAATCACTAATCAGTCTGTGCTTATTACTCCTTTCTAAACCAAAACTCGCTGCTCCTGAGAATGAAAGCTAAAAAAAAATCCCACCAAACAACCACCACCAACAACCTCCAAAAAAACCCCAAACAAAACAAAAACCACACAAAAAACCTACTGGCATCCAATATATAAAACAGAAAATGTCCCATACAGTCACACCCTAGGCACAACCTCTAAGTGATCAGAGACCATCCCCTGGGCTTTGCCAAACACACAGGAGGTTGAATGCAAAGGACAATGAAGGTATTTTTTGAAGTACTGCACGAGTTTTTCTTCATTTCTCCACTTATTCCATCCTATCGAGCCAGTGATTTTCCAAGCAGGGTGCATCTGCAAGCAGCATGGATGCTTCCCTTGTGAGCACACATAATTATTAACACAAAGGCAGGTCTCCTATTGTTTACTATGCAGAGCAAGAACTCAATTTATATTTTTTTTAAAACCAGATCTCTTTAATTTGAGAGGAATAGTAGTCAATACAGGATTTCAGAATCTGACAGTTAGAAATAGTATTTGGAGAACCAGGGAAAACAGCTAAAGTTTTGTCCATCATTTACCATAAATCTACTTAGGTTTGATAAAATCCAAACCGCTCCTCGTGGCACACTGATTCTTTATTTTGACATGTTCTGTCTTTCAGACTAATGACTACTGGCATGAAACCCCTCTCATTTTCAGGATTCATTTCAGAACTGACTACTGTTCTTTTACATTTTATTTCCAACATTTTCCTCACTTCTAAATTCCTGCTTGACTTTGACTGAATTCTAACTTGCCAGAGATTTTTGTGAGAATTTTTCCACATCCTCTTTAAAAACAGCCTCCAGAGGTGGGAAAAGATATTGTACACCAATCTTGCTTGCCTTTGCTGGATGCTTCAATCCTTCTGCCTTTCAGATTTTTATGAATTATTCTGATTCAGTGCCCAATCCAGTTCTCAGTAACAAATGAATTCAACCACTGGGTTGAAAGAGATCAAAACACCAGCATGACCCAGTGATGCAGCCATTAGCTTACTTCACTTGTGGCTGCCATAGTGTTGCTCTTAATTTAATCCTAATTTACAATCACAAAGAAAGAGAATCAGATCCCATAAACTTGAATCTCAAGAAAATTAGTTTATTTTATTGCTGAATAGCTAGGACCTGATATCAGGTCAGAGTAGAACACTTACTAATTCTGGGATTTCCATAGCTCTGCTGCTACTTTCCCCCATTGCTTTCTGTCATGTCTCCACACATGTATCAAACCGTTGTTTCCACTCACTAACTGTCAGGTAAAGTTACAGCGCTTAATAGTAAGCACAGGAACGAAAGAATTCCTTTATGCATTCTTTTTTTCCCCAGACCCACTTGCAAAAGCGCTGAAATAGTCCCAGAATGCTACAAGACTTCAAATGCCAAACTGACAGTCTAACTTCCAATGAACGCTCAACTGTAAATGCTACCCAAGAGGAACTTGAAGATGATGCTGCATCAGTGACAGCTATAATAGCTATTTTAATTAAAGAAACACATCTTTGAAGAAAATTGATGACATTGGAGAATAAATTAAATGCATGAACTCTTGCGTGCGTGAAAGGGGACATTGAAGAGTAGGGATTCATGAGGTATTTCTGAATTTTTAGAACATCTGTTCAATGCTAAATTTATGCATCTTTGTAAAAGCTTTCAAAAATTCAATTCCTCAGTGATATCTTTACCAATTCTTAGTTCATAATGTCACTGGTCTTAGGTGTAAAGGAACCAGAGTGATCACCTGATTTGGTCTTTCGAATCAGTTGGAGGAAATGCTTCTGTTGTACAAGTGCAAATACTCAGATATTTCTAGAATACAGGAGTTCAAAAAATCTGATACCTATGTACACAATAGCTGAGATAGGGTTTGGTATTCATTACATGAAAATACTCATTTTCTGAGTAGTGTTCTTCTGCTAACATTTAAAGATTATCAAGATCAATACAGATTTTTTTAATACAATGATGATACAATGAGCCTCCAAAAAGTAAAATATAATTATTTATTCAGAATTATCAATTAAAAGATGTCTTCCCTTAGAGTTTCTTTGTCCCAATATTGAAATAGACTAGCTTAGTTTTTCCACTTTCTAGACTTTGTTTTTAGGGGAAATGCATATAACTAGTACTTCATATATAAGAGTTTGAAGCCAGGAAATGACTGACACATACCAGAGCACAGTAGATACTGCACAAGATACTGATACACCACTCATGAAGGTGCTCATATTACTCTGAAACCCAATACAGACTATTCCAGAATGTCTGAAATATAACTTTAACCCATCAGTTGCCAGCACTACTATACCTCGGGGACTTTTTACATTAAGGACAGAGATATTAGACTTGAGGTACTTTTCCTTCTGTAGCTCCAATCTGAAGGTTATATATATATATATATATATATATATATATATATATATATATTTTTTTTTTTTTTTTTTTTTCACCTTCTCAAATCTACCGAAGTATTGAAGAGATTTTGAACATTCTGAGCTCTAATTAGCTGCCCTTTAGAAACTCTCTACTACCATTCACTTAGTTTTACATTTTATTAAATTTCCCTCAGCATAGTTTGTACGCACATGGGTACACTTAGGCACATAAAACAGTGTTAAAAGAAGCATTTACAGAATTTTATGGCAACTCAGAGCAGGCTAATGAGTTCAGCCATCTTTGGGCAGGAAGCACTGCCAGCCACAAAGTTTTTAAGTGACTATCTCTGGTGCTTCAAGATAACTAGAAAGCATTTTTTTAGCTAAATAATTTTGTGGTGCTCTCATTGATGATGTATAACTCCATTTACAGTTGTAATCTGGGTAACAAAATGAATAATCCATCATTGTACTATGAATAGTAAATTAACCCAGATAAAAGTGTTGAACATCCAATCAGAATCATTAAGTAACCAGAAGACTAAGATTGGTGAGGACACATTGGAAGCAATTATAACTAATGAATATATTAACTTCAGGCATGAGAACAGCATGGCAGATATTCTAGTCCATCAAAAGAAAATTAGATTGTAGGCGAGCATACAATATGGAGGAGTCTCTGAAAATAAACAGTTATCCACTAATATAATTATTTTGAAAAGAAGACTTCCTAGTAATGATATATATCACAGAAGATCTGGTGGCTTCACTGAAGGTGGTGCTGTGTAAAACAGAATAAATGAAGAATAAGCTGCAACAAGTAAACACATCAGCAATGCAAAGGGCGGGGGAGAAGAGGAGACAAAATTTCATGGGTGATACCACAAACCAAAAAATAACAGAACATTAGCAGGACCTTTTCACTTTGTCCCCTCAATCCAGCCACGCAGCAGCAAGAACATTTCTCAAGTTTCAGATGTATATTTCACTCAAATAGTCCCACAGCTAATGAGCAATACATTTTCTTCCGACAATCAAAATTAGCTCTGATGGTGGGTCAGAAGGCAGCCTCACATTGTGAAGCGAGCAGAATAGTGTGAATTTCCCAATATTTCCACTGCCCTGATACATTTTTCTTATGCTAACATCTCATTGAACCAGGGCACTTTCCTTTAATTGTCTGCCTCCTAGTAGCCAATATTCTAGCCATTAAACACCATCATTTTAAAGATACTACACATTCACTGCTTATGGTAGCAAAGACTCATTCAGGTATAGGCACACCAAGGTATGTTTCCATTTTTTAAACAGTGATGGGTACAGCGAAAGAAAAATAGATCCAATTCAGTTCAACACTTACATAAGCTTTACTGATGGGTAACAAACTGTTGGACTGCTAAAGTGAAGGACATCATAGACTGAAGCTATCCAAAGAGACATTACTATGGCATTAAATTTGTGAAAAACTCAATCGTTTTCTTGCAAAGTGGAAATGAGGAAGAGCAAATGATGAATTTCTGTCTTATTTTAAATATAGGTATCAGATACCTTTTTTTTCCCCCCAGCGGTAGTTGAGCCATAGATAACAGACTTACATGGAGAAAGCAAATGCAGTAAAGGAAACAAATGCTCATCTAAATTCTAATCAAAATACATTATTTTTTCCTGTTCAAAAATACTGAACTATTTTAAATTTCTCCTCCTGCAGATTACAGAAATACTAAAATCCCATTGGATCAGGGCTACTGAGACTGTCTGTCTTACACATTCACTTATTTTGAAACACAGATGAAACAGCTATTTCATTAAAATAACACCTAGCAGTGCAGAGTCATATTAAAGAGGGGATGAGTCCAGGGGGTAGTGCTTATTTACTGATGTAGCACCCAAGTTCAGGCAACAAGGTCACCCCCAGTGCGTTTAGTAGGAAATATATACATACATATTAAATCTTTTTTACCTATCACCAGCTTAACTAGATGCTTTCTCCAAGCAGAAGCCTGACAGCTACAATGGAATACATGAGAAACACTTCAGGCATCTTTTCACCTTAATTTAAGTACAAACACAGCTTATCTTTATTCTTTTCAATGCTAGAGTGGAGGTCATGTTTTCAGACCTGGGGTTTTGATATTCCTGAACAAACTTGGTTATCTAGTGCACTATGTAAATCTGCCCTGGGGCATTTTAGAATGGACCATCATCATCCTTTGCTAAAGCTTCTCACTATGTAGAAAAGGCAGTAGCAGCAGTTAACATTTATCTTTAAAGCTTTCCAGGAAAACTTCCCATTTATCATTTGATATTTCTTGTAACCTCAGGATAATGTAAATAGGTTAAGTTTTGCAGCTGGAATTTACTTATCTCTTCTTATTGTAAAGAAAAATATTTGATGGCAATCTTACACAGAGCTTGAGAAAATCTGAGATAATTTGTTTTAAAAGTCTCCAGTCTTACCGTTTTTAACTACTTTACACTCACGTCTGTTCCTTTTAAATACGTAACTCTGATGAGGTTTTGCCACATATTTCTTCAGTATTAAACATTTTAACTCAAGATTATTTCCTCTTCAAAAGAAAATGCAGCTTTACATCTCTAGTTCCCGCATAGTTCTACAAAATAAATAATGATAGGGCTTCTCAAAGGCTCCTCTCACATATGAATTAGGCACTGAAAACCTCCATGGAAGATGCACACACTGCAGGCTGCTTACACAAAGATCTGTGTAAAATCATGTCTTTGCTTCAGTGTGTTACAGATCCATGATTATGTGTTTCACTACAAGAGAACCATTCCAAATCCTTTCAAAGTCAGCTACAAGACTTTCAGAGCTTTTTTTTTTTTGTGCAATCCACTTCATTTGGCCCTAAATATCACATCCATATTGTTTTGGACTGTACTGAATCAGGAACACTTAGAATGAAGCTGCACTGATGTCAATGACAAGTCCTAACTTCTCAATTTAAATTGACCCATTTTCAGTTGAAAGGAATTCACTTAAATCACAGCACAAACTGCATGGCCCTATTCATGTATTATTTTGAAAGATTGCCATGACCTACCACAATTAAAATGTTACCACTTGCAGAACATCATGTAGATGTTCTACTTGGAAGGGTGATTGGAAGTACACTTGATTCTTACTGTAGACAATAAAAATGAAAATGTCTGAATAGAAATAGCTCTGTCTCTAAATTTTATTGCAATCAGCCAGAAAAAAAACAAGAGAAAAACATATTTGTCTTTTCTATACTTCTAATTTGAAGGCTATACTTAACCTTTTTGTATTATTGCAATTTGCTGAAAATCAGAAACATTGAAACATTAAATTGAGCTTTAAAATGTTCTTGCTTATCTAAAAGGAAATGCATCATGCAGCATCAGACATTTCATTATAGTGATATTTTTCTTCTCTCTTTTTCTCTTTGGATCTTTGCCCTTCTGTAATTATACAACATTAATTTCTCCTTAAACAAAAAGCCAGATGTTTGCAGGCTCTGATCTCAGACTGATTTTCTGCTAAAAGCATCAAGTCCAGCATTAGCTCCTAATGGGTGTCCTCCTTCCATTAACCCAGTTGCAGGTAGCGCTGTCAGAAGAAGGAGCTGTTCGGGACCAGTTTGGAATTATATTTTCTAGGAAGACGTGAACCATTAGGCCCTGGCCAGGGTCTAGATATGCGCTCAAATAAATACCAAATACACATTCAGATAAGATTTTTGTTGTTGTTGTAAAAAACAATGCTGGAACAGCTAAAAGTCTGCCTCTGAATTGGTTGCTTCAGTTATTTTATCACTATGAAAGCTACTTTGTAAAAAAATGTTTTTCATTACTGCAATAGTGTGGAAGGTTCAGTCAGAACCATTCAGATTTGGCATAATTCTTTCCTGCAATGTTTTATGTTTTGTGATCTACACTTGTATACGAGTCCCACTACTAGGATTAAAATCCATTTCTTTCAGTCTGAGATACTTGTGGGCAAGAGGCACTGATAGGCTGTCAAAGGATACAACGGATGCCTGGGGCCAAACCTAAATACCATACATGAGTATTAACTGGCCAAGCAGGCATGGCATGAATGTAGTCATTAAGTCTCAAACAGGAACAAAAGAACTTCATTTTACTTCTGTGTTTGTTTGTTTGTTTTCCCCATAGATATTAAAAGCAGACTTTCATTTAAAAAAAGGGGAAATTATATTTCTGGTATCCATTTCCTAGAGCTTTCTGATCGAGTCTTTCCAGAAGAACACAAACCCCAAACAAACACACACAAACCCAAACAAAAACCACAAACAAAACACCCACACAACACACACCAACCCAAACAAATTACCACACACATTTAATCTTATCTACTGATCTGTTTCTGGAAGTTGTGATGTACAAAACACAACATTTATGAGATAGATTTTGTTAATGGAAGCTTTTTAATGATATTCCAAGAAGCTGTTTCTACTGTACTAGCAGGGATAAATACAAAGGAATGCATCAGTAATCATAGAAACATAAGGAAACATTTAGAATTAAATTGTAGTGGATCAAAAGTAGACTAACGCTTCTATTCCCTGTGGATACATTTGTAACATTTAATCTAATCATCATTCAGCAATAGATACAATTCCAGCCTACATCAAAGCAACTACAATTCTGCTTTGATGGTTCAGTAGTAGCTGACAGTGAAGTGACAGGTGGCCACAACCACAACCTAATTTGAAACAAGCTGCAATGTTGGTTGAAGACTTAACTCTGAATTCTGTGAAGTGTATTTCTTTGAATGAATTGAGAAATTCAGTTGAGACCAGATTACCGTAAATTTTGAGTACTGTGCTTGCTACACCTTCCCCATTGACAACTGCCTTTAGCAGCTGCTTCAATGAGTATATTACTCAGCAGCAGCCATAATATTGCTGCTTGTTCAGCCCTCATTTTGTGTTAATTCAAAAGGATGGATGAAAATGGTCATTGTAAGAATTCCACAAGACATCATAGAATAGCATTAGCAACTGGGCAAAGGTTTTGATAAACTAACTGAATTAGGATACACAAAATGCTATCAGCTGCAATGGTGTGGCTTCCATTGCCATGTCCTCACCCTGGACACACTGGATTTTCCTTACTGGATAGGAGGGTGTTTTATTTTATTTATTTATTTATTTTTAAATCACAAGCATCCACTTAAACCAGAAATAATTAAAATACTTTTTCTGCAGTTACTTTTTGTAAGTAGTCTACTTCAGAATTAATTCTTTAGCAAAGTCTGTTACCATAAGTATAAAATTGCCAAACAGGAAAAGATTAATTACATGAGCTAGAAGCTAAAATTACAAGTTGCAACAAAAATTGCTCATCCACTGTAGAGTTTCAGATTAGATGAGGCTTTTGAAATATTATGGGTTTATTATGTAAGGAAATACTTGGTGTTTTTTGCATGCAGCTATACACTTTAGAAACAACATACACTGTTTCTAAGCTTAATGGCAATGAAGACAAAAAGAATCACTCAGTAGTGAAGGCATTACTCAAGAATTTAACACTCTGCCTTGCAAAAGAGTCTCTGAAGTAACAAAATCACAGAATGTTAGGGACTGGAAGGGACCTTGAAAGCTCATCCAGTCCAATTCCCCTGCCAGAGCAGGAACACTTAGATGAGGCTACATGGGTAGGTGTCCAGGTGGGGTTTGAATGTCTCCAGAGTAGGAGACTCCACAACCTCCCCTAGGCAGCCTGGTCCAGTGTCTGTCACCCTTACTGAGAAGAAGGTTCTTCTCAAATTTAAGTGGAACCTCTTGTGTTCCAGTTTGAACCCATTACCCCTTGTCCTACCATTGGTTGTCACCGAGAAGAGCCTGGCTCCATCCTTCTGACACTCACCGTTCATATATATTTGTAAACATTAATAAGGTCACCCCTCAGTCTCCTCTTCTCCAAGCTCAAGAGCTCCAGCTCCCTCAGCCTTTCCTCACACAGGAGATGCTCCACTCCCTTCAGCATCTTTGTTGCCCTATGCTGGACTCTCTCCAGCAGTTCCTGTCCTTCTGGAACTGAGGGGCCCAGAACTGGACACAATATTCCAGGTGTGCTCTCTTGACCTACTAACCACCCCCCTTCTAATACACTCCAGGTACCATTAGCCTTCCTGGCCACAAGGGCACAGTCCCGGCTCATGGTCATCCTGCTGTCCACCAGGACCTCCAGGTCCCTTTCCCCAACACTGCTCTCTAATAGGTCATTCCCCAACTTATAATGGAACCTGGGGTTGTTTCTACCCAGATGCAAGGCTCTACACTTTCTCTTGTTATATTTCATTACATTTTTCCCCGCCCAACTCTTCAGCCTGTCCAGGTCTCTGAATGGCAACACAGCCTTCTGGAATGTCAGCCACTCCTCCCAGCTTGGTGTCATCAGCAAACTTGCTGATAGTATACTCTATTCCCTCATCCAAATCATTGATGAGTATTTGGAATAATACTGGCCCCAGTACTGATCCTTGAGGCACTCCACTAGATCCAGGCCTCCAACTGGACTCTGCCCCATTGACCATGACACTCTGGTTTCTTTCCATCAGCCAGTTCACAGTCCACCTCACTATCCCATTGTCCAGACCGCACTCCCTCAGTTTAGCTGTAAGGATGCCTTGCCATCATCCATTCACCTTGTTATATCCTCATAAAAGTCAATGAGATTGGTCAAGCACCTACCTACACCCTCCAACAACAGCCTTATATTCTTCCCAAGTGGCCAGCCCATGTCATGAACAAGTTCATGTTCCTCTGCCTCAGCTTTGTACCATGGAGATGAACCTTCTCCTGCACCTCAGATTCCACCACAGCAGCAGCCACAGAAACACAAGCACCTTCAGTGGTTATAGGCAACCAAGAAAGATTTAATTTTACAGAGCTGCTTAAGTTAAACAGCTTTACTGTGTGATACAACAGGGTGTGCAAAATATCTCTCTCAAATGAGGCTGAAATGGAGGAGTGAGTGAAGTCACGTTCCCCGCAATCCAGCCCTTCTCAGACTTGCATGAGACCAGAGGTCCCCAGAACTTTCCACAGCCTATCTGCAAAATCTCTATACAACACTAAGAGCAGTATTTTTATCTGGAAGGGATATTGCCCAATAATTAATCACAGCAAAATGTATTTACCCTTCAAAATATTATCTATATGGCATTAAAACATAACTGCTTTAAAATTCAGTAGGTTTCTTCTGGGAAATAGTGTAAACCACAACAAATTAAAAAAGGCCCTTTCACGAAGCAATGAATTACAGTTACTTGTTATCAAAATTCTGTGAGCACTCATAGCAGAGAAAAGAATTGCAAAGAGTAATTGATAAAGAACACATTATCTTCGATGGTTACTCTACTAGGGGGTTACGGTGGGGGTTTAGGGTTAGGGTTTTAGGGAAAGATATTTAAGAAAAATAACTGCCAGCAACACATTGATATAGCAGACACTTTTGAAAGTCTTGACACTGAAATAAAGGTTATATTTGAATTAAATTATTTTTATTTAAATTTGTTACAAAAATTACTGGGTGAATATTCTCTGCCCTTCTGAAGTTCCTATCTTCCTACAGTTGTGTGTAAGTCATGACAAAACAGACAACCAGGAGTTCACAAATCTTAGGTGCTTTCTGTATATGATACTTCATAAAGTCCTCCTGTTAATCAGGTGTTTTTGGACTGTAACACTAAAGAGTTTTGCTACAGAGGCCAAAAAAAGCACATCATGTATTTTTTTTCCTCCTTTTTTTTTTTTTTTTTTTTTTAAATACTGTGATTTGACTCTTCAGATAAAAGAGTATGGACTGGTCAATATAATTACATATACTGGAAATAGTTCAATTTATTTGACTTCAAAACATACTCTGTTTTGAAACCTACATTGTCCTCTACACAGACCATCTTGCAAATGACACCTTAAATTAGTTCATTGGTCTATGCCATATAACATTTAGAGAGGTTGATAATGGATTTGGATTTAAAAGTCCAATGAATGACAAAGTGCACACAGCAAAGAAGGCATTATTGTGCTATAAATTATGTTGCCTTCAAGTTCAGGAGTTTGTGTCTAATGAAGAAAGCTTTAGGAATGTAGAAATGCCAGTAACACTGCACAGGATGTTAGGGGATCAATTTTGCTTTTTTTGGCATAGTTTCAAGTCATGGGCAATTAATGATCTAGCTCTTCCAAGCAGCCTTCTAGATCACCTGGGAATGCTGTTATTCAAATGCTATTTTGGAGAAAACAGTGTTCAACTTCTCAACCCACAGCTGGAGGTCCACACAAGACTTTGGCTGATCCTCACCTAAAAATCCTTCCCACTGGCTTTTAATGGCCATTTTTCATTTTGGTTCTGATGAACTGGAAGACAGTAATAAACTGACTTCTCCAGACAATAAGGGAAACACCAACCTCAAAATGAAAAAACCCAAACTCTTAGAATCTGGTTAGGTAGATACCACATTTTGGAAAGTTTTGAAACTGGCAAGAAATTACTATCTACAGGAGCTTCAGGAGGATTACACACTGTAAATCTATCCAAGGTTTTAAAGGAAGTTTCGGGGTTTCTCCCTCAATCATTATAAGCATCTACTATGTTTGTTCATCAGCAAGAGAAACACTGAAGTACTTGCTAGGACAGTTTCTAGTAGTGCTGCTTTCTCCCAGATGACAGAAAGCAATATGGTACTTAGTTTTTAAGGGAGCTAAGCTGTGCCGCCACACAAACGGCTGTGGAGGTGTGTGTGGAACAATGTTCTGACACTTTTATTGTCTATTTTTTTTGTTTAAACCTAAAGCAGAGGAAAACAAAGGCTCTGATAATAATCTATAATCCCCTCCCACTAGTATACAAGTTGTACCATCCTCCTACGACACAGTTGTTAACACAATAGTCATCCCAACATATAAACTGTCTCTATACAATTAGAATGAAAGCTCTGCAGACAAACCAAGAATTTTGTAATCCCAGCCATTAAAAGAAGTTTATCACATGCAACAGAGATATTTAAACATCTGAAAATCTTTCATTCTGTTTCAAGTTGCTGAAAGACTGTTATCATAGACCTTCAGAAAGCTCAGGTTGCAGTTAAACAGGAGGGTCTGGTTGAAGCAATAAAGGTTGAGGGCTGCCTTGGTTGCAACAACCATGAAATGGTTGAGTTCAGGATCTCATGTGTCAGGAAAAGAATAGCAAGCAGACTTGCAACCCTGGACTTCAGCAGGGCAAACTTTGGCCTTTTCAAGCAATCACTAGGGGAAATCCCATGGGCAAGGCTGCTTGAAAGTAAAGGGGCCAAGACAGGTGGTTAGTGTTCAGAGACTGTTTCTATCAGACACAAGATCAGAGCATCCCAACACATCAGAAGTCAAGGAAGGGAGCCAGAAGACCTGTTTGGTTAAACAGGGAGCTGCTGGGTACACTCAAGTAGAAGAGGAAAGTTTATAGATCATGGAAGGAGGGGCTGGCCACCTGGGGAGAATACATGGCTGTTGTCAGAAGGTGGAGGGAGGCAACTAGGAAAACTAAGGCCTCCTTAGAATTAAACCTAGTGAGAGGGGTCAACGACAATACGAAGAGCTTTTTCCAACACATGGCAGATAACCATGAGCCAGCACTGAGCCCTTGTGGCCAGGAAGGCCAATGGCATCCTGGGGTGGATTAGAAGGGAGGTGGTTAGTAGGTCCAGAGAGATTCTCCTTCCCCTCTACTCTGCCCTGGTGAGACCACATCTGGAATATTGTGTCCAGTTCTGGGCCTCTCGGTTCAAGAAGGACAGGGAACTGCTGGAGAGAGTCCAGCATAGGGCAACAAAGATGATTAAGGGAGTGGAGCATCTCCCTTATGAGGAAAGGATGAGGGAGCTGGGGCTCTTTAGCTTGGAGAAGGAGACTGAGGGGTGACCTCATTTTTGTTTACAGATATATAAGGGTGAGTGTCATAAGGATAGAGCCAGGCTCTTCTTGGCGACAACCAATGGTAGGACAAGGGGTAATGGGTTCAAACTGGAACACAAGAGGTTCCACTTAAATTTGAAAAGAAACTTCTTCTCAGTAAGGGTAACAGAGCACTGGAACAGGCTGCCCAGGGAGGTTGTGGAATCTCCTACTCTGGAGACATTCACATCCCACCTGGACACCTTCCCATCTAGCCTCACCTAAGTGTTCCTGCTCTGGTAGGAGGATTGGACTGGATGAGCTTTCAAGGTCCCTTCCAATCCCTGACATTCTGGGATTCTTTGATTCTGTGAATGTTCAAACCACTTTTTTGTACCTGTTAAACTGCTTTACTGAAGAACACTCAACTGAAAGTGAACCACTGGGTTTCTAAAAGAATTGGAAAAGTCTAATTTTTGCTTAAAATGGCCAATTAAAATAAAGCAGTTTCTTAAAGCTTTTATCTTTTACTACATAGACACAATTAACTGTAACACTGCCATGCACCCTCATTTTCAGTTTGAGAACTGTAACCCAGATCCCAACCCATTATCTTGTTAGATAACTTATAGCTGACAACTTGTTCTTAAGTGAAGCTATATACTGAATTCTTTACCTGTCAGGAAATTATGACAAAATTTACATCCTCATGTTACTGGCATTCACTTAAAACAAGTCTTACACTCCACAGAAAAGCACTCCAACACAAACCCCAAGACCCTTGAACAACATTTATATATTTTCACTTAACAGGTTACCCTTTGTTTTGATTTCTTTCTTGAAGTCTAATTACTCCATATGTACTTTCACATTTTGTCTGATTTGCAATTGTATTTCTCATTATCATTTTGTGAGGATATGCTGCTATTTCCTCTGGTTTCATACTCTTTTATGTTTTGCTTGTACAAAATTAATTACATTGTACCTTCAAGCATAATTTTAACAGTGTCTCCATTGCACTGTGTCTGCCTTTAATTAATGCTCTTCTAATGTAGGTTTTAGAGCCAAATGGTGCAATATTCTGTGCATCAAAGAAACAAAAGATCTAACAAAGCTGAAATGAAAGGAACTGACAAAGCAGCAGACAATGTATTCTTGCTTGAAAAATGTCAGTTCAATTTTATTTTAGATAGTAGAACCATAGAAGATTGTTTCTACTTTTTCCTCATTCATCAAACTTTGTGGTAAGGCTCACTGCAATCTTGGAATAAATCTGTAACTTATGAAACAAGATTAATTTCCTGATTGTCCATACATTACAACTCCATAATCTACATCCTTCTGGTGGGATTATTTTAACACACACCTGGCAAGTCATGGAGCTCACTCGAACACAGTATTCACACACTCTCACAAAGTACATTGAGACAAATAACACAGGAGTTCTCTCTGAGTTCTCTGTTCAAGATGGCAACGGGCAAGGAATCTTTCATGGATTGGTCCATCTGCACATTTTTTGAACTGCATAGTGTTCTCTAACCGCTGATCTAATACATATTCAGCCAGGAATGTGGGCTTACCACAGACATCGAGGCGTACATTTATAGTTACACAGGATCCAGAATATTTCAGACTCATTCAGATCTCTGGGTTTCAGAGACTTCAAAGTAAAGCCTTGGGTATTTCCTGTTTCTATTAGGCAGAAAACAGTTTTTACTGAGGTCAGGAGTTTTGTCACATTAAATTGTCAAAATGCATTTTCAATGTATAGCAAGCATTAAAAAAAGTGAGATTTTTACAATTTTTGATCAGTAAAAAACAATTCATCAGCTCCATACAGTTATTTACTTAAGTGAACTTAGGTAAGTACCAAGACCTAAACTGCACTTTATTAGATGTACAGATAAAGGTGACAATGGGAATGGTTAAAAACAAGTATCTTCCACAGCTGCAGAATCTATTGACCAACAGTGCTTGTACATATATTGACTTTATTATGCCCAAAGGTGGTGCATGGTTTTTAATAAGAGCATTTTCTAGGACATAAACAGAATATTTGTGAAGGAGATCATTATAGATAATTAAAACATTAGGGATTTCTTTTTGTTGGATGGAGACACTCAGTTTTAAACCTAAAGTATGTCTCAATTTTGGTTTTTTGATTTTCATTTGTGATTCAAGGGGTCAAATCAAAATTATTTTCACTTGAAAAGGAGGGGTGTTGTCTGACAATTATTGTAATGGAATGTATTTTTAATGGGGACAAAGCCTGTCCTGGGATTCACATGAACAGCTATTGCTGACTTTGATCAGTACTACATCCACAGATCAAAAGACATAACTCATTCTCAATCACTTTCTCTCGCTGTTTGATAGGCACTAGTCAGCTGGGATGGTTTACACACTGCAGGCACCCACCTACATTGATCATGATTATCAGAATCTACTTAAAAATAAACAAATAAACCTCCAGAAACTTAGTTTCATGAAGAAAAGCAAACATTGAAGCACTGTGTATAGAAAACAATCAAATAAGTTTTGTAATCAAAGAGGTAAAGGAAACAAAACTAGGTGGATCACATTTAGAGCCTAGCAAATTCGACAATGTCTCTTTAAGATGAAGGAATAATACAGTTAGCCAAAGTTCTACCTTTCATAGTCTTATAATGTCAAGAGAACACTGTTTCAAAGCATGACATTACACAGGCTCAGCCTTTTCAAGAACACAAAAACTTTGATATCAGAAACAAATGGAAGGAAGAATGTGACTCTGTGAAATGAAGCACTCCACACATGTATATTTTTAGTGCCATGTGTTCAGACTGAAGGGCCATATGTCCTCACATTAGTCAATGCAAGAAAAAAGGCATTTCCAAAACACCTTTGAAATTTCAGTTCTTAGACAGTAAATTTGAAACCGGCCAGTAGGCAGGGGTCAGAACCACATTTTGAAACATTAAATACCTTAAAAACACCTTCTGTATCTCAGTTTTGCTTTCATCCCTGAATCTTTTTCTTTGAAGACTTAACAATGGACCATCTTTTTTTACTCCTGCAGCTTCCTTCTGAACCCTAAAGGGGAGCTTTCCACGCAGTCAAAAGTATAGTAGTTACTTTTCATATGCCAAAATTTCAAAATGTTCAGGGAACATAAAGATTCAATTTAAATACCTCGCATACATTGTAGATGTGGTTGAATTACGCTCTTTTCCCTTTACCCTCTGCTAATATTTGTTCCTCTAACAAAGGCAATAGTCAATAGCCTTATATCACGGTGAATCCAGAATATATTCCTTCTGCCTCAGTATCATAGCAATGAGAATTTTCACACAAAATATTTTGTGCCTCAACTTATTTTTCATGAGACAAACATTTATAAATGACACATTCTACAGTTATAGTTTCAGCTACGATTCTATTAAAGGTAGACGTTTTAGTTAAGGTCCAGTTCTGAAGTCAGTTTGTTTATTAAAGAAATACTTCAATTTTACTGCTCATTTTCTTTAATCAGGCATGCCAAGAAAAGATCTCTTTAGCTATACCACAAGTGACGTGCACTCTCCCCTGCATCATCCAGCTCTTTAAACAACCCCAGACTACGCTGGATTGCTTCAGCTGGCTATTGTAGCTATGCTAAAATACAGAGAGAGAAGCTGTTTATTTTTTCATGTTGCAGCCACAGCACAGTACAACTGACTTTCTTGTTACTCACCAAGTAGTGACATTGGGTCACCTGAGTGAAAGCCAGAGGATGTAGATGCTCAGGTGATGTTCAAAAATGAAGAGAAAGAAAAGCCAGAAAAGTCATTGCTTAAGCATATCCATATGCGTACCTGTCTACACTGTCTACTCTTGTTAATCTGCTCCTACAACACGTACATTTCAGTCTCTGTGAAATAGGCCACCAGACGAATAGTTACAGAATTTCATAAATATACCACTGCAAAAAGCCACAGCTTTCAAATGAGAGTACTGGCAAACAACGTAACTCAACAACTTTGGCACAACCAAAATATGCTGTGGAAAGTATATCCAGTCTCTCTCACCACAGTCAGTTGAACAATTGTGACTGTGCTCTGCATCCAACTCAACGAGGGCACCTTAAAACAACCCCACAACATGAAATTCTTTCAGATACTTCAGAGAACTTAGAAAGTTAGAAAGTAACTCCCAAGTGCTTTAACATCTAGCATATGCACATAAGTTCTGCTATGCTTTGATCTTTTCCTTTACAAGATAAGGGCTGATATTATATTGCACAATCTCTAAAAGAAAAATTAAAGGAAATAGAATACCCTAAATACTATTTTTTTTTTTCTTTTTTTTTTTTTTACTAAAAGAAGTCAAATGGGTTACAAGGTCTCTGGCTCAAAATGGAACTGATCAGCTGTTCAACAGTTGGAACTCATGCAGTCTTATTTAATGATGTGCTCTAATGGCAGCCTTTCTATGCTTCATTTCCCAATTGCAATATACAATGACACAGAGGACAAGCCATGTAATGTACTGTAACAATATCATAGATTGATGCAAAGCTTTAAGGGAAAGAAAGCAGTGCCAAACTGTTAACATTTATAAGGAAGGAGACTGACGGATGGGTGGTCAGTGGAAACCAAGCCCCAATGGATACAATATCCATCCTTCTGCAGCTGAAAACAAATTCATTTCAGCCATTGGGGGCTTGCTCTTCAAGAGTGATACTGAAAAATTTTACAAGCATGGCCACACACACATGATCATCTGCAATATGTTCATAAGTGTACACATGAATAAAATCCTGTTTCTGCATTTAAAAGTTCATCTAAAATCATCTGACTTACTGTATTCACATTGAAATGTCATTAGTGGTTAGCAATAAAGACCAGTTTATTACAAAAGGACAAGCTTCTGGTACTTGTGGGGCATTTCCAGAAGAAGGCTGAATTAACTGACATCACAAACAATACAGATATTCTTCTGTTAAACTCAAGACATGTAAGCTCTTAAAATAAGAGGGATATATAGAAACATTCAGTCACTTCCAAATAAAGATGGGTGTTTACTTTCCAAACCTACATATAAAAATAAACACTAAACTCTTGGTGCTAAGGTCCCCACAAGCTAAAAAACTTGAACAAAAAGAAAGATCTTAGGTATAATTCTTCTAAATGGTTAAATGTATACTCAGGAATACCAGTTAACTTAGTACATAGATACTATAAAAGACTTCCTCATACTGTAGTGGGTTCATACTCAAAGAGTTGTAGGTTCATATAGTGAGAAATACCAAGGAACCTGAAGCTGTACTGCAATGACTAATGACATCACATGTATGATCTTAATTTCTCTTTCTTAAATCCGATGCTGTTCTTCAAACACCTTTCCCCTTTGAAAGGGCATACACTATCCACTCCTGCACCTTGATAGAAGCCAAGCATTTACCACACTTTGCTCAGAAGGGCACATTCATTTTGACTGTGCAAAAAATTTAGCCTTCTAGTCAAGTCCACTCACTTTCCTCTGCAGAAGTATGTAAGGTCTTACAGTCCTTTTAGTGTCCACTTTTCCTTCAGGCATCCCCTCTTTTCATCTCTGCCAGCTGAAGAAAGTTGTATGCATTTTCATATTGTTGAATGAAGTAAAAATCCACCTTAACTACACATGTCTCTTTATAATAATGAAATGTGTACACCTTCCTAAGCCCTTGTGTCATACACATATTCATTGCATGTACTGACTTTAAAGCACATCAGTCTGTTTGTGTAAATTAACAGGCCACACAAGCAACAAGTCTCTACTATGAAACTGCAAAATCAATCATCCCCTCACTAAATAAATTGTCCTACATAACAAAAAAGTCTCACACTTCCTATAGAAAAGGGTTTCTTACATTATTTTCTTTAAGTCCTAATTGGTCTTTAGGAGAAAGATGCATTCTACTTTGCCAGTCTTGGATTTATATAACATGCTCCCATTTTAAAATCTCTCTAAAGGTATCTTCACTCAAAGCCACAGGACGTTTAAGTAACAGTTTCATTTCAGCCTAAGACCTAAAGGAACTAACATTTATTAAAACATTTTGATCCTTCAGAGACAGATTAATAAGAATCTTGTGGCAGTTCAGCATGATAAAATGAGTCAATAAACAGAAACGCGTGCTGACGTTAGATATACTGATCCACAAATAATACAATACATATTTAGTTTGTCACAAAGAAAAATCACTTGAAAAAGCCATGATCATGATTAAATACTTTCTGCTATCTCTCAATTTCTATATGATATGGAATTTTTCCTTACAAATTCCCCTGACAAACCCCACCAGTCTTCTTTGTACATAAGGAAATCACAGCTTTGTATGATATCAATATGGAATAATGAGTCATCAAAATACAGCATGGAAAGGGTTTATATATTGTATGGATTTTTTGTGTAAAAACAGAGCACTAGATGCCAGAAGTGTTCAGTGTTCATTCACTACAAAACAGATGGCTCAGGCTTGCCTGACTAGCTGTCATTTACCTACAAATTATTATTTATATTATTTATAATATGCATTTGTTTTACAGTAACACCTCAAAAATTCAAGCTATTTCATGTGGTTGTCAACAGCAATAGGTGGCCTAGATCTAGATTTGGGATATCCTTTCCTGTCCAACAACTTTATTAGAATTGGAGCCCAAAAATCTAAATCTAATTTGACTTCTCAAATAATCCACAAATAACAGTTATCACACTCTGCTCAGCAGATGCAGTGACAAAGCAGCCAGAAGTGACCTTGAAACACAGTTCACTAATTTCTTTCATCCATATAGACCTTACCTGAGCTATCGCTACATGTTAGAGATAAAACCGAAACGCATGCATGCATAGGTGATTAGCATCATTATGCCCAATTCTTACACACAGGACAAATGCAATAACCAGAAGGAAAGTCTTTATACTGAAAGGTGGCCAATGCTGCCCTGTTCTTATGATAAAAATCACTCTTTGTCTGTTCCCATTCTTGTCCATTCACTGATTCATGCCATGCAAAGGTGAAGATTGGGAAATAACATTTATGCAGACATGCTTCACACACATTCCTGCTGCTAAACATTAAATAATGAAGTCAATGGTTTTCTCATTTTCACAGTTTTTACATCAGTGCTGTCAAATGACTTTCCTGATGTCCATTATGGTTTATGATGCGAGATAATACTAAAACTAATTTATACTAATAAATGTGAATGGCTCCATTAACATTGATACATATTCTAGCTTATACTACCAAAGAATCCATACTGGTATACTTAGAGGATTTTCAGGGCACTGCCTAATGAAGATAAAAGGTCATTGTGAAAACTAGCAGTGATGGAAAGTTTACAGTAGTCATCCTGAGCTTCCAAATGCTGTACATAAAACTTCATGTAGTGTACTGTATTATGCATTAATGCTTAAAACAATGGCTCCTGAGATTCCGGTTATAATGATCCTGATCTAATTGTGAAAATAACTTGTCCTAATATATTTTTTCCCTCCATTCATTACATCCTGATCTACTTTACCTCTCTTCATCTAACCCATCAGATCAATTGTACTTTATACGTAGGATGAACTGGAATGCACCCTAGAAGTTTTTCATCACTTCACACAATGAGATTCATGCTTTGTTTTCTCTAACATGGGTGTAACAATACTAGTTAATCACACTACATTGAAATACCATGTAACAAAACATTACACAGTAAATAGTAAGAAGCAACAGCAAGTTAAGCAGTAAGAGAATAAATCAATAATTGAAATCACATAAAATATTTCCCATTTTGTTCATTAACTGATGGTTTTGAACTCAACCTGAAACAAATGCCAAATTTATAGTCTAGAACTTCACCTTTTTTTTTTTTTAACCTCCATCAGTGTGTTCAAGAGAACAGATAGCATAGCAGACCCTGACCCGGTGCATACAAACCAATTTCCCTTGTTAAGTGGCTACAGGTGTGTCATTAGGGCCAATCTTCGGCCCAGAACAGAGCCATTTAACTTAGAAGGGTCCTATAGTCTCTTTCTCAATTCATTAGTAAGAAAAGCCAGCAGCTGTTCAGACCTTACAAAACATGCTTGCTCTGTGGCCATGTATTACCAACCTTGTAAGCACCTTTGCTACCCAACGACATCTCAGTTCAAATGCATCTCACCACCATATTCTGTCTAGTCAAATGTTTACCTTGAAGAAATAAATAAAATACCCCACAATTTCAACAGAAATGTTGTAGTATCAAAATATTTCTTCTTCAAGTACGATATAACAACAGTAGTTCACAAAGTTTAAACTTCAGATTGGATGAAAAACAGTCATTTCATGCTGAGAACCAGTGTTATTACATGCAGTTTGCTGTATCAAAAGCTTATCAACAACAATTAAGTGAATTTTACCTTTCAGAAGGTGGTAAAAAGTTAGCTTCTGGAATTTCTTGAAACCTTCATCATCTGAGAATGAATATAATTTGCTGTCTGCATACTCTCCTCTTGCAGCAGACAATGAGTTTCTTCATATACAGGTATCCTAAGTTTGGAAAGGAAAAGCTGTAAACCATGGAAACTCAGAAATGTATTTTTGCATAGCAAAAACCAGATCCCATCCTAAACAATAGGAAGATGCACTCTAGAATTACTTTCCTGGATTTTTTTTTAATTGCCTTTTTTGCTTCCAAAATACTTAAGATCTCTTCAAATCCTTCAATCACTGAAATATTTGAATGTATTTTGTTATCACCTCACCATGGCACAGAAAGTTGAAGATTTTAAAACTAGGAGATAGTATTTCATACTTTAGAGAGCTGCAAAATTGTTACCCTAACAAATGGAATTAAGAAAACAGGACAGTAGTATTAAGTTTATTTGAATTTATTGCAATAAATGTTTCTCTACATAGCTATTTATATAATTGGCTGCTCCTTAATACCTCAGAAGTACACAACACTAATTAATACACCCTTCCAATGCCTCAGTTAAGTAGAAAACCTGGTTCTCTGTACATATACATTTAGGTAACAGACAGATAAAAGGGTCTGATCCAAAGTCAACTGCAGCTAATGTAAAGAGTCCTGCTAGTTCCACCGGCAATTTCTCAACTGCACTGCACTCATAATTAAAAGCAGATGGGTGCTGAAAAACCAGCTCTGCTAACTTCCACATCACTCAGGGTCACATAATGAGTCTGGCTCAGATCTGAGAAGGGAACTCAAGTCTTCTGAATTCCTACCCAGGGGGTTAATCACAAAACTACTATTCTTAATTTAAAATCAAGACATTTTGAAAAAAATATTAGTAAGGCGCTAATTTTTCACTTCAGGGGAATATATCGTTACTCAGTTAACCAGTTTTTTTATTTCAGGCAAAATAAGAAACCAAAGTTCTTTGCTATTGTGTTAATTAAGCATTTTTATTCACACCTCTAAGCAATATATTAACCTCTAAATTATATTCCAACTATAGTTTGAACAGGAATTAAACTAAAATACAATTAAGGTTTGCAGATCTGCCTATATTGTAGCTTTTTAACTGTAACCTTTGCACCCTGTTCTGCAATTAGTGAACCAGCTCATAAGTTCTTTGGACACTAACATTTGTGTGGAACTCAAAGCTTCTTTGTGAACTGTGAAACAACCATCCCAAGAAAGAGAAACAATTCTGAACCAAACCAGCAATACCACATACAGCACCTCTCTACCTCAGTTCCCCTCCACTCCATTTAACAGGCCATAGCTTTTTAAGGAGATAAAATACAAGCCCTTTTACCTTCTAAATTTCCCACATGGCCCAATTCTTCAAATAAAATAATACATTAATTTTTATTTCATGGTCCATGCTCCACAGAATAAAGCAGACACACATCCACTTTGAACACACCTGCAGACAAGAACAGTTTCCCTCACACCTCAGCTCCTTTGGGAGAAAACTGAAACAAGGACCAACACCCCCAGCAAGGAGAATGAGAGACACACACTTACCCAAGAGCATGACAAACCACTTATGGGACTGGACATGGATTCACCATCAGTACTATCACTCTAACAGCCCCTGAAACAGATTTATCTGGATCCAGGGCTGTACCACCCACAGGTAAAACTGCAATTTAAACAACCAAGCCTTAGGAGAACACAGCTTAACACGGTCTGAACTACTCAAGCTAGCTTAGCACCACAAGAACACCCTACCAACTCCCAGAAACCATCTTACCTTTAGTACCTTCTCACAGCTTGTGAGATCATGGAGTAAACAGCAACAGCTGCTCTGAAAAAGATAATCATGCTTTCCCTCAAATTAGAGACAGCTGGTACTGAACTGGAGCTGCACCTAAGGGAACAGGTCAGCACTTACCTGGGTAAATCTGGAGAGGGTTTCCCCTCAGGGGAGGGAGCAGCAGGGGCTGCTGAGCAGCTGTAATTTCAGGCAGTGTTCTGCTTAGAGTGCATTGATTAAATAAAAGTTTAGGTGAGGCTTTAGATATTGTTGTAGAAAAATACCTAGGAGCTTTCTTTATTAGTCTTATACTGTGTTAAATAGGTTTGCTACAGCTAGGGCAGAGCAGATATTGTCCTGTTCTTGTGATGGGAAACACATAAGAGAGCTTTGTCTGGATTATTGTTTTTTTGTGGGGTGCTTCCTGGTCTCCTGAGGGGCAGGGGTGTTATGTCACCCCAAGAACAAAATGAAATTTTAAGGTGGACTCTGTTGGGGGACACTATATGTGTGAATAGCATTTCCTGGTTGCAAAATTTGTGTGAGCTGGTGGGCTACGACCCTAGAGCCAAACCTACCCTGTTCTGGCACTCTATATATACATAATTCTTATTATACTTAATATATATGTAATAGGATAATAAATATAATAATATACTTATTGTTATACATAATTCTTATGAGAAAGTGGTACAAGTGAGATGATTTTACTGCCCATTTAATATCAACGCTCTACTCATCCTGACAGTGCTCCTTGGAAATACTTTACACGTTATAATATAATATACCAGGTTTGTGACATTTGTATAAACCCCATGTTTATAATCAGAATGCAGTACTTGTACATAATTGCTTCATGAAACCTAGTAATTAAAAAAGTCTCCAACAAGCAATTTTGTGAATACATTAAGAATGTGTTCTCTTGTTTTTGTTTTGTTCAGAATAAACTTTTTCTTTGCCTTTCACATAGAGCTTTTATGACTCAAGCGTACTTTACTTTGATACTGTTCTCCAGAACCTGAGAGCTAGTAATATAAGGATTTTTAAATTGAAACTGAGATTCTCCAATAATCATAAGAGCCTCAAAACTGGGACTGTAGGAGAAATAAACATCACTAATCTAAATATCATGAGTGTGATAACACTGAGCAGGGATAAACCAGAGACTTATGGGTGAATAGGATAAAAGATGAAAGTGCAAGATGAAAATGTAAATTCCTAATTTATGTAATTTCTCTTCTAAACTTTTTTATTAGCTAGAAAGTCAAAGTGGGAAGTTGTTGATGAGAAGGTAAAGGGAGAACTGAGGCAAGCATTTTATTTGAGAAGGTTTATACTCATCTCTTGAAAGTGAAACAGCTTTTATCAGAGTGGGTGACAAATGGGTCGTTGTTAAAAGATACCTGTGCCAGACTATTTGGTTGCTTACTTGCTACTGTAGCTTCGCCACTTAAACTGGTTTTGTCACCATGTTGGATAGATCTTGAGCAGATCTCGAGCAGGTTCCTATGTTCTGTGTGGCATCTACAAGCAAGATTTTATCATCAGTCAGAGCTGGTGAAATAAGTTCCAGATAAATGAGAGAACTTAAAATCTTAATGCAGCCATCATTGCACGAGGCTTTGATTTCACAAAACTGGCTCTTCATAGTAGTTTTTTCTGATGATGCCACCACATATCCAGGCCAGTTTTCTTAGCCTGACATAATAATTTTCACATGATCGAAAGTAATGCTTGAACAACATCTAGACAAAACAATTGTATTGATCTTTGGGTAGATTTTTTTTTTTTTTTTAAATCCTCAAAAACCAGGTGTTTCATTCTATGCACTTCAGCTATTGGACATAACTTGAATCTTTGACAGGGTGTCCTGAGGCAAAGACTCCCGTACTGAGGGCAGTAGATGGGAACTGAGCTGCCTGGACACAGGTCTTCAAAATTCTGTTTGCAGCTTTTTGATTGGTTTGCTATAATTGCCTAGATGAATGATCTGGTGGTCACCAGCCTATAAAATTAGAACAGTAAGGGTATTCAGGTAATCTTTGTGTCAATTTTAATAATTTAATGTTTTTAAAGTACTCTAAGAGCCTTTGGTGTTTTTATTGCAGTATATTAAAAGCATAATTATTTTATTTGTGCTTATTATATAACTGTTCATAGGAGTGACATGTTGTCTGAGACAGTGAGGCATAATCTGATATAACTTTTACTTTATACAGTAGATATCTTTTTTTCATACTCAGCACTTTTGCTATTCATTTAATAATTTTCCATACTTGAACCACGTGATTCATTGTATGTCAAAATAAGACTAAATTTACTTGGTAGGGGAATAAAAAGGAAATGGTACCTCAGGCAGTGGCCCTGGTGTTATGCTAATTGCACTAATTTATTTTATACTATTTCAGTCTTAAAGTGGTTTTAAGAGGCAGAACTTTGATCTTTTCTCCAGGCAACTTCATTTTCCCTTGTTTTTGCACCTTTTCAGAGTGATTTCTAAGAAAATAAGACTACACCACACAAGATGCTTCACAGTTAGGAATCAGCATACATATAGATCATAATATGGTTGGTCTGTGTAAACTGGCATCTGACAGACACAAATAACCCCCCTTTCAGAAAGTAACATGAGCCAAAATCAGCTTAGTGATCTGATGAGACACTGACAAATTCACATCCTAACCTAAATGACATTTGTCACACTGAAGTAGGAACAATTATTAATAATTTTCATTTCATTAGGAGCGCTACAATGAAATGTCAACAACTTTAAAAGTGTAGCAGAAGTGTACAAATTAATTTTGATTTTCTAAAGTGTAATTATTTTTGTAAGTACCACACTGTGTAATCACTTTTGGCGCTATTACTTGTGCAATCAATAATACTTAAATGTACTTAGCTGTGTTCAAACATGTTTTCCTAAGGTCACCCCTTACTCATCAGGAGGATTTGATGGAAGAATGTAACGAATAATTTTCCAACTGGTCAAAGGTGTAGGGAAAAACGTAAAAATCCATTTATGCATATTTCTGTTTTTTACTTTGATTGCCACAAGGGGATGTTTGATATGCATGCACTTTTGAGACAAAAAAAGCCTGACGTGCTGTTCATTGCAAGTCCATTTTTGTACGCTGGATGTCAGCATTAGCTCTCGCTCGTATGTGGGCACCTCCTGGGGCTCATCCTACTTTGCAAATGCAACCTGACTGCAGAGTTAATTGTATTCCCTTGGGCCAGGCAGTCAGGCCAGATTTGGCCTCACATTAGCCAGATGAATGGCTGGTAATCATCTAGAGAAGTACATTGTTCCCACTAGCTTAGTCAGTCCTCAAGTGCCAGCATTTATAATAATTTACAAATTTGTGATGCTTGAATACAGAAAGACCACAAGAAGATGGATCTTGATGGAAAGTTACTTTTTTACCTTGTGGCTTAAGAGCTGTGCAATTTCAGCTGATATTCTGATAGGTACACATCCATGACTGGACAGTAGTGTTAAAAGCATTTTGCTCATCTATTTATTATTTTCTCAGTCTTCTGGAGATCTCCAGAATCAGTTGCTCTGGGCACCTCTACTGACACTATTGCAGCAGGTTAGGAGCAGAGCTGGTTGCCAGTTCACCTCATTAGCAGCAGCTTCCCATGCAGAGGGTATTTAAGTTGGTTTCTGGAATCAACAGCAGGCCCTTAAAAGATCCATTTTATAATATAGCTTGAATAGGTTCTACAACCCAACTTTCAACTGTAGTTTAACTTCTTCATCTGGAGAATTGTATCAAGATGTATTTGTATTGGAAGATACCACTTTGAAGCAAAGCTGATGTAACCAGATCTAGGAATGCAAGAATGTACTGCTTAAGCTATTAAAATTGAAGATCTCCCTGGTTTTAACATTTTTAATGAAAACCCAGTAAAAACAGCTTCGAATTTCCTCTCAGATTACCAAATTATCCATTGGTATTGAGGAGTGAAAACAAGGTAAATGACTTTATGCCATGAGGGAAGCAAAGCCACAAAATATGTAAAAAGATGTGTTACAGTCAGCAGCAACATGTCTTGTCATCTATTGCTAAATGTAATTAAAATTAATAGTTACTTAGCTATTTGTAGTAACATGTTAATTTAAGAATGCAGCAGATAAAGCATTTTGGGCACTAACTTGTTCAGAGGCTGGATATGCTGAAGTCCAGAGCAATATTAATATAAAAGAAACAGTACATGCTTCTTAATGTTTCTGGTTTTCTTTCAGAAGTAATCTACTTTTGTAGTCTAATATGGAACAACAACTTCCTTAATGCATTGTGGGCAAATTTCTTCTGCTATTTAGAAGTGCACTTTTCACATTCAGTGTAGGGAAATGTAGCTACAAATTGAGGTATTGCTTGTGTGAATGTACCTACTTAGTAATTGTGCCTGAAAATCTGTTTGGATAGTTCACTTTGGCTAAGCTTGTGTACAATATATGTCCCTGTCTCAGATTTCAGTATTCTGAAGTTTCGTTTGATTCTTGGGACAACTAAGCCATGACATTTTTGCAAATACTCTGGATCCTGCAATTTCCAGGGAGTTGTACTGGAACTGTGGAACTTGGTGAACTGCCAGGAAGCCACGTGGGGTTTGTTCTGCTTGAAACTGAGCTATACTGCAAAAATGTTTGTATCTTGATGACATCGCAAATGCTGTTGTGAGGTGTTTTGTGGGAATTTTCAACTAAGTGCAAAGTCCATATATTAGTCTGTTTGCATTTGTATTTGACATCATTACCAAAGACAGTTGCAGATATTAAGGGACAAGGAAGTTTGAAGCTCTCAGTACCACTGTGTTATTTTATTCTTATTCAAGCTTTCAATACCTATGTAATATTCTAGTGTTATTCCTGTGATCACATCAGCACTATATACCAATGACTCCAGTGCAAAGGAGATAGCAATTGAAAAATCCCTTTGAGACTTAATCAACTGTACTCCGTAGTCTTAGTTCCTCATTAGACTTGTTGGAGCATCTTTGAAGTACACAGCAGTGCTCTCCATGCCTGTTCTCTTGGTTTCTTGAGAAGAAAATCTCCTGCAAGAAAAAACCATCACAGATTCAACTCTGCTCAAATACACATGCAGCTATAAAGTCTTTGGTTTCTCCTCCCATTTTTGGTAAACAAAGAATAAGCTTTAAGTAGACAATTTCTATTAAGCGAAATAAAACCTGAAAACTAGACTTCTTGCTGTTTTGAAATTTCTGGGTGATAATTGCATTCATTTGTTTACATCTTTAGTTGAGTTACTGTAAAAATGTTCAAAATACTCTAGCAGACAACGATCTGGTGTTATTTCCATTTTGTCGGAAATATTGTTCAAATGAATTATAGTTTAACTTTCACAGCTCATCAGGTTTGGTTACATACTGTGAATATCCAGGACTGTGGGTAGTTATCTCAGCTTAACTATGTACTATTTGGAAGTTATATTGTAATTTGGATTGGATATTTCATATTGTTTGGACTTAGATTTTTATTAAGTGAGCCAAAGCACTCAAGATTACAGGAAATGGATGTGGTAGATAACACGCTTATTCTTCTAGGAAGCAGCAAAGATAATTTTGTCTGTTCTTGCATGGGTTGCATCTGTTCATATGCTTACTTGCCAGCAGGTGATTGTGCTAACCAACCAATGTGTCATGCACTGAAATGTAATTTGAGGATAATAGGTCTTATTGGTGAGTAAAACACTGGAACAGGTTGCCCAGAGATGTTTTAGATGCCCCATCCCTGTAGGCATCCCAGGCCATAGTGGATGGGGCTCTGAGCAACCTGAGCTGGGTGAAGATGTCCCTGCACATTGCAAGGGTTGGACCATATGACTTTGAAAGGTCCCTTCTAACCCAAACTGTTCTATGATTCTAGAACCCGGAACAGTTAACATTGCTCTGTCTGCAGTCCACCAGATCACTCTGAAGATGTCTGAACCGTATTCAATAGGTAAAATGGAAACATTTTTTGTGTGACCTGTGGGATGCATCCTGAATCCTACAAAATAATTATGGGTTGGGTTTGTTTAGTTTTTTTTGGCCACAGAGTATTATATTTAAAAGGCAGAATCGGTAAGTCAAAACTGGAAAAGAAGAAAAAAGTGAAACAGACCTTGTCAGCTGCAATTACGTCTTCTAGTCACTGAAATATAATATAATTCAATGTCTGTGTTAGCATTCAGCATTGTTAATTCATGGGTGAGTAATTTAGTTGAATTCTCAATGAGAAATTGAATTTGAGGTGACTCAGCAGGAAAATCAGTGTGTTCTATAATTGAACGGAAAATAGTTGAGTTATTGCTGGCAGTGTGCTTGATGTAACAAGCCTTTGTATTGCATGTGCCATGAAGAGACTTAACAGTTTGGCAAGTACTCAATTTTTTTCAGGTAATGAAGCACAATAAGATGCAGAGTAATTAAGTGCTAAAGAAAACTTCATGACCTATATCCAATGCAAAAGCTTCTAATTTTGGCAGAAGCTAGGAAGTATTGATACAGACAATATTTCAGATATAGAGTTTCAATTTAGGCATTGGTGATTCTGCCTAGGGATATGAGCTGGTTAGCTGATGTTTCTAGGCCCTTATCAATTTCTTTTCTACGCTTCTGTGCTTGCTAGATTACAACGTTCACATCAACATCCAGCATGAATTTGAGTGGAAGAAGCAGAGTGAGAAATGTCCCCTGAAAGATAATTCACCTGATAGAATGGCTGGTAAATGTACTTCTGTCCTTTAGAAGCTGCATCACAGCACCTCGCTTGCCTTTCCCTGGCCTAGCGCGCAGTTTGACTGCAAACAGCAGAAAATTACCTTCTGCGTGATATGACTGCAACACTTTACAATAGGGAGTTCGCTTCTGGATCAGGCGATCTGCTGAGAAAAAAGGTGAGGTTCGGCTTTGTCTCCCCACTACCCTTCCAAGGGAGCAGGCTATTGAGGCACTTAGTGAATATATAGGGTTCTATAGTCAGTCTCAAGGCTTAAATATAGACTTCTGAGAAGGGTTTCATTCTAGACCTGATTTTTCAGTTCAGGCCGAAGATAACTGCCTTAAAACAAAGGTTATCCGGGAATACTTACATTCCTTGGTGTAACTTGATCTAGAATTTGTTTTAGAAAAAGTCCACAGATACTCTGTGAGCCTCCAGTGAGACAAGTGGAAGTTGTATATGGTTTGGAGGCCATTTGGCTGCAAGAACATTTTACATGTCTCCTCATGAACAGGTGCTTAATCATAACCAGGGTCTTTGCTCCAAACCAGCTTTCTGCTCAGGTCAGGATCAGAAGATGGCTTGCTGGCCTTTGCAGAACCAGTTCTAAGGCTGGAGCAGCCATTGATTCTGGATTACAACGATTAGAAAATGATGTAAACTTGAACAAACTTAGGAAGGGAATGATTAAGAGAAATCAATAGAATGGTTGGCATGAGTTGAAAGTCTGGATTTCTGTGTGTCTTTAAGCTAACTGTTTTTTCCTCTTGAACTAGGTTTGTAGGATAGTGGGCATAAGGATTTTTAGCAAGATCTTGACTGTTCTTCTGAGTAGACTTGTCCATGTAAGTAGATTTGTGTTGTCAAGGGTTTTTTACTCCAAATGCAACTTACATAGGCTGGCTGGTTTGATGATTCTCTAAGCATAATGGGTAAACTTTTAGTATGTTCCCACAGTTTTAGTTTTTCCCTAATATCCAAGTTTTAAGCCTAATATTCAAGATCGGTATTAGTGTTTGGAGTCCCAGTCTCTCCCCTGTGAAATGTGCAATTGTAAATCCTAGTGGAAAATATACAAGGCAAATGTCACAGCAAACAGGTAATGTGTGACAGCTCATTGCAGCTTTTGCAAAGGCTTGCTAAGTAGGAGATTATTATTGATAGCATTACAAAAATTCTTTTGAATAGACAGGTATCTGCATTTTTAATTTCTCAAATGCTTTTAAAAGGATGCTAAAACCTGATTTAAACATAAAAGTAGATGCATTCTTTTGAACAGGGATTAAAAAGCAAATAATTAATCATACATACCTGAGGATTTATGTAAGCAGCTATTTAAATAAGAATCATAAACCTACAAATGCAGTCTCTCCACCTATTTTGCATTCTCTTGAATTAAAAAAAGTGTGAATTTGTTTGGTAGATAGCACTTGACATCAAAAGAAAAATGCTAAAATATTCTCCTGGTACCTTATAGAAATAAAAATATTCTTAACAAACATACTATACTGTTTTGAACGGGGTAGCAAATGCTTTACAAATCCTGGAGCTTGTATGCTGTATTGCTGATTAGGTAGATTAGACTTGGTACCTGGTACCTGGAGGCTATGTAGGCCTCCTACATCAGCGAGGTTTGCCTCCCGTTCAATAACAAGTTGGAAATTTGCATGAAGGTCACGAAGGAAAGATTCACTGGCCTGAACGGGCTTTTGAGTGTTCCAGGAAGTGTATAAAACTACCTGGTTTTGACTTCAAGCCAGGTGAAACCAAGTTGATTTCACAGTTATGTTTTCAAATCCGCACATCCAACCAAAATCAAAAGGTCTGGATCTGAGGGAAGTGAAAGAGAAAAACAATTTTTTGCATGAACAGCTACAGGATGAGATCACAGAGAGTCACATATCTTTAGTGTTTAGTGCCAGTGTCCGCCACGTACTGTAAGAAAAGTCTGTACTTTTTGTTCAGCTGAGTGAGTTTCTAGAAGTTCATGATTTGAAGTGAATTCTGTGAGATAATGAAGGTTTTGTGAGTAAGGATATGTAATTCTGGTAAGACTTCTGGGATTTGAGGGACCAATAATTTACATATCAATTTATTGAATTCAGACTGATGTCCCAGAGCTGTAATAATAAAATTAAGCTTATGGCAATAAAGCTACCTGTATTTAATCAGGGCCCAGACCCTGCAAAGAAAAAGCAAGTGACTCACTATTGCTCAAAGTTTAGTTCTCATTGCATTTGTGTCCCTGTTACTTCTCCTGCCATATGCATGCTTCATGCTTTTACTTTCTTTGCACTTCTCTGCCAGTTGAACACTCAAGATGTAGAATCGAACTTTGATATAAAGACAGAGGAATAAACAGAAGCAGGAGGGAGATGGGGTGCCTTGCCATCTACTCTGAGGGTTTCTACAGGCACATGCTCCCTTCCTAACTCTTCTGTCAGGGAACTTAAAATTATTATTTTCCTTTTCGGAACAACATTTTAATCTTTTTGCTACTTTGTCACTGTGTTGCCGTCTTGCAGCCTTGGTTTTGTTGTCTTGGGTTTGTCATGGATTCCTTTTTCAGCATCTCTACTGATGAAATTGATCACCTGGGGTTTTAAACTCAACAGCTAGAAGAGGAGAGAGGATGTCTCTGCTCCCGGCCTCCACAGAATTCCCACCATGCCCCCTACACTGAAAGGCTTTAAATGTATCTCTCCTTTGAACATCTCATGCTGCTGACAATAATGCTTTTGTAGTGTCTACAACTCACTTTATCTTGTTCTAAGAACTGACAGTGTCCCTAGAATACTTTTAAAAGGAGGACTTCTTGGATAAGTTCTTCTACTCTTGAGACATTTTTTAAATTTTCCTCCCCAGACTGCATTCTATGAATAATTTCCTTGAACAGCTTATTTCAATAAATGTTACCTTATAAACTTTTAACCCTGTACCTTGATAACAGGTACACAGGACTGCATAGGATAGACACTCTGCACTATTTAAAGATAAAAGTGATGGAATATGACAGGTCTGTTTTTTTTAAGGTGTGGCTGTGAATCTCTGCTTAGAAAAAATCAATGGGGTAAAGTACCACAAGATGCATGTCCTGTGGATCCACATAGATTTTTCAGATGACTTGTAATCTTCAGTTTTTTCTCCAAAGTTGTGAATTTTCATGTCCTCATCAGATGCTAAGCAAGTCAAGGATTCATCCTAACATCAGAGATGAAAGATTCAGTGGAAAAAGATTTGCATTGAAATCTTTATAGTGATTGCTTGTGACTCACTGCACTCTATTGAGCCACGTTTTTGAACTTCGCAGTTGTAAAACCATTTTTCAGCTTGTCATTTGGAAAGAACTCTACATGAGAAGGTGAAAGGAGCATTTTCCACAGCAATCTGATATAGCAGCTATTGAGAGGAGCAGAATTACAACTGCCCTGAAAGGCTTTGTTAAGTAGCTGTTTTCCAGCAGTCATTAAGTCTTGCATCTCAAGAGCTGCCTTATAAAGCAGTAACTACCAATGCTGCTCTGAACTTCACTGAGTTCAGTTTGCTTTGCAACCATTTAAGCCTTTGCACACTTTGGTGCACATGTCTGAGCTACTCTGGTCTATATTGCTTTCCCTACCTGGAAAACGCAATTGGAATTGTAGGGCTTCACTACAGGCACATGAAGAGCAAATAAATGGGGCAGATGTTGACTCTTTCAGTACTGGAGGGTATTCATAAACCAACTGCATACTGAAAAGGTGAAACCAAATATATAAGGATTAAATATCTTACTGAAACAGAAATTATGACACCTTTTTATAGGAGCAAACAGGTGGTGCATTTAATTCAACCAAAATTAACCCATGTTCAATAATTTATGCACTCAAATTGACTCTAACAAATGCTACTTAATTATGCATTCTTGGAAAGATGCTTTACATGGGGTTTTAAACTGGAATCTGTATCCAGCTATAGTTATCTTACCACAGCAGTTTTAGTATACAATGAAGTAAGGAATTCAAGATATAAGGAATATTTGAAGTAATTTTGCCCGAATCAAGCTATAGTTGTCTACATAGTGTAATTATCACATTTTTGAGCAGTGGAAATAAAAAAAAAAAACTGTCTTTTTAAAAAGCTGCTCATGTCTAAGAACATTCTCACAAAAGGAGATAAAAATAGAGCAGTTCATTAGATCTGTAACTTGTCTCAGGAACACATGAATGCCATAGTCAGTCTGTGTTTGAAGTAGCAAAAAGGAAGACAAATACACTGGTTCTCAGTAATCTCTAATGCTTTTCCAATATCTCAAACTGAAGTAAAAACAACAAACTGTGGAAAGATAGGTTTACACAATTCATGGTAACAAACTTATCTCTTTCCTTCCTATGATTAGTATTTGAAATAGTTTCTCCTTACTGATATTACATGCATTTTTGTGTGCATATCTTGTTAATCTGTTGTGAAGAAAAAGTGCCCCTGCAAGATGATCAAATGCTGTGCAATTTGGAGAAAAAAACAGCTGTTCCTAAGCTCTTTCTGCTTTTAAAGTTTTACCATAAAGAGCTATTTCTGTACTTCACAATTAGAAAAATGCAAGACAAGGTATTTTTCTTATACCAAGAACTGGAATAATACTGCTACTGCAGGAGTCAATTAACATTAGTTCGAATCTTGCTTGAAAAAAAATCACACTTTTAGCTTTCTGCATGTGAGACATCAATGAGGTAGTTCACATGAATAACGCCTGGTTTTTAATTTTTACAAGACTGAGAAGTAGCACAAAGCGAGGGTTCCAGTGACTCACTGTATCTATATAGATGGAAAATGTAGTTAATATCAAACCTTATAAAAATTGGATCCTCTGTGATTTCAATAGGGCCATGTCCTCCAGAAAGTCTCATTGTTTTTCTGCACCAATTATAAATAATATTTTCATTTTTTAACATCAGTCTAGTGGCAGTTTATGAATAATACACTCTAAATGTCTAATTAGAAATGGACAGTAGTGTATTTTCTTTCTGTGTAAGGCAGTAGTGCTTGTGTAATTTTTTAGTGTTCAGTTGATCCATTTTCAGTGAAAATTGAAGTTTTCTCTTTGGATAATCCTGCTTTATAATGTGAGTATTGCTGCTACATGGGAGACCACTAACTCTGTATTTGCATTGCTAAAAGTAGATGTATTTATTTTTACTCCTAGAGTTGATGAAAAAAGGCAGTGGAGAAAAACAAAAGCCTTTGGAAATACTGGCCTCTCTTAGGAGTGGCCAACTTCAATACAGTTTTTGAGCAGTTTGGATATCACTCTTGTGAAAGTTTTATCTGACAGGTTGTGGTGGGCTTGCTAGTGAGAGCAGAAATTTCAGTGTGAGGAGCAAGCGAGGTTCCTTGTGAGGCCAGTTTGGGGGAGCTAACTCCTCTGAGTCATCCTTGGAACCATGTTCATCTCACTCCCACAACAGTGCTGGGACTTATGGAAACTGAAATATGTCACTTCAGACTCTGGAGTATACAGAATTTTGGGGTTTCAATTCTTAAAATCAAGAAAGCTGCCTGACATTTGAAACTGTTTGTCAGACACATCTTGCTTTACAAGAAAAATCTTGAGTAGTGCAGAAGCCTGAAGGACATTTGGGAAACTGAGGGCAAGACTGCACTGAAACCCAAAACTTCCAACTTGCTCCTCATCCTCAGCATGTTGAATTTTTTTATTCCAGTTCAAATATTGAAACATAGTGAAACATTACTGTTTTAAAAAAGCACTCACTGAAGACCTTCCATGAAAAGTCATGAGTTGTTAGCATGAAGAACATCATCTAACCAGAAGCCTGAATTTGCTTGTCATGCCTTATTACACTTTTCTTAGCATGTTTCTCTACAGAAAGGTAAGCAAGAGCTCCCTTCTGTCAAGGCACGTTGGTAGGCAGTGGCAAAAATAAGATCCTGGGTGACATCTAGGGGATGGGGTAACAAGCTACCCACGATTTTTTGTTTCGACAAATAGTCTTTATTTGGCTAAAGTGCTTTGAATAATATTACAGTAAACAACTTTATTTTACTACATAATAATTGCTAAATAAAATTAATAGTTACATTGAACCTTCAAAGCTTGATACTTAGCTACTGGTTGCTATTTACTATGTGTTCTTGTAGTAACTGGGTAAAAAGGAGTACTTGAGGAAAACAAACTTTTCTGGGAAATTAAATTGACCACAGCTTTCCCCTGTTGTTTGTATGAACAGCTAATAGTAAATACTACCCAAACCATCTCATCTCTAGTATATTGTAGTTTACTGTCCCAAAGTCCAGTTTTTAGACCTTATAAATTGTTTAGTATCTGCTGTTAATTATCAGCTGGTGTGAATCACTGAAGTCATAACCTGACTCCTAAATGAGTTCCCCATAAGTCTGTTCTATTCATTAGAGGTCAAATTGATAACTGCTAAGAAGGAATATCAATGCTGCATATCATTCTATAACAACATAATTATAACTGAAAAAAAACCTCCAGCCTGCCTCTCTCCCTGTGCTCTCAATATTTTAAGTGTGGAATTCAAATCTCCCAAGGAACTGCTGTTTCTTAACAAGATGTCATGAGAGCAACGGAACAAATGAAAAAACCTTGCAAAATAATTATGCGTGAAATGTTTCTCACTGTCTTGTGTGTCTATGGAGTAGAAATCTAATGGTCTAAGAATTTGTTTTTAAAAGCTGGAAGATTTATGACCAAGACTTTTTCTAAGGACATTATCCATTACAGGAGATAGTGTTATGGAGAAACTTCATCCTTGGAAGGGAACAATAGAAGGAATCAATATCAACATTCAGATACTCTATGAAGATGTACTGTTGCATCTTCATAATACAAAAACCCCCACCTTTTCATATTTGATGGTTGAATTATTAGAAAAAGCAGTTATTCCCACGTGCCTTTTGCTGCTGGTTAGCTGGCAAAAATGACACATTCTTTGAGACTAATAGTCTAGAAAAAGATTACACTGAAATGGTCTCATATCTTTTCCTACAGATAACACACTATCGGGAGTTAAGGCATGCCCATATCCAATATGACCAAGAGTGTGAAGTTGAAACTTATTTAGAGCATTTTAAATTTGAATGTTTCTACTGTGTACACCATCAGGTCACATACATTTGAGGAAAGGTGCTGGAAGAATTGAATTATGAGCTAGAAATGTAATATAAACATAGTCTGAAACTAAATCATATACCTCATACATAGCATATTTTTTTGAAGTTATACTTATGAGCTTTCAATAAGAAATTAAATACAGTGGAAGGTTCAAGTGTTGTTCAAGTTCTTACTCTTTCTGTTGTCTTTAGTATTGTTGGTTAAAAATGCTATTACTTTCTATATGGACAAAATACCAGTTTGAGGAAGTTTATTTACGTGACCAGATCTTGCTCACCTGAAGTTCATGGTCCTTTGTGCTTAGGCACTTCCTTAACCTACTTTCAGAATGTTAAAACACATCTGTAACAACTTCATATGCTTCTCTTTACAAAGATGAGTTCCTTGAAAAAAAATGCAGTGTTGCATTTAAGATTTCTTCAATTTCCTTTCAAATATTTTATTGCTTTGAAAGGGCTGCAGGAAAAAAAAATCAGTCAGTAAAAGGGATGGTGTTAGATGTGGTGTTAATTTCCTTCCGAGTTTTCAAACAGAAAACTTAAGCAATACACCAACATACACAAAATAACAAGTGTTTGTATGCTTTGTTCTACGTCTGTTTTAACACTGAGATTTGCCCATATCTGAATTTTTTTTTCCCTAGGTTGCTTGTATGACAACATTTTACTCTTCTACCACAATTCACTTCAAATTTATCCTGAGTTTCTGTTAAAGATTAGAAAGGCCCAGCTCCAATCTCAGAAAACCATTCTCAGCTGAATTCTTACACCCTGAGGAAAATATCTCAGCCTTTTGCTTTAGGCTTTTTTAGCCATCAGTTGTAGGTCTTTTGTAAAAGATGCTCCAAGGCCATCTTTAACCTCTTTCTCCTTTCACTCTCCAGCTGCTGCACAGCAGGTAAGGGATTTTTAAATACATGCTAGTATCTGTGCAAAAGTAGTTCCTGACAAGTAACTGTCTTTATGCATTCCATATCTTTTCACAAAAATGTCTTGCAGTATTTTTCATACACCAGTATTAACAATTATTGCCTCATAACGCATTTTTTGAAAGCGAGTTGAATATTTGACTAGATTGGTCACTTATGTTGCATGTTATATTTTTATTCCTATTAGAAACAGGATAACAGTGTCAAATTGCCCCCCCCCAAAAAAAAAAACCCAAAACCAAACACAACTCCATATTTACAGTTTAAACATTTTCTAGTACATCCAAAAATATTTGTCCCATTTCTGTTCACTAGAGTTTTCCTAGGAAATAAATAACTGGAGTCAGAAACCCAAATGAAGTGAATGCTTAAAACTGTACAAGTTATTTTACGTTATCTCTTCTGATCTACATGTATAGCAACTCCTGTACCACTGAGCAAACAGCATTTCTCAGACAGAGGAAAACTAAGAAGTTTGGTGAAAGAGATCTGCTGTGTGAGCTAGTAAGTGTTGAAATACATGTTTACTACTCCGAGCTCTTGTCTTGCAATAATTGGTGATATTCCTAATGGTTTCCCTTCAGGAATCGTTAAATGACTGTGAATCAGAGCTCCCTTGCCAAGTAGATATCTGGCTGTTGTGGTTGCAGAGAAAAGCATGAAGCATGAACCCAAGCATACCCTAAAGTTAAAACAAACCAAGAAACCCTTAAAAACAGGTGAAGAAGAAAGATAAAAGAACCAAAAAAGAATGCCACAGTTTTTAAAAAGTGGTTTATTTTTTCAGGTGCTACTAATTTTCTGAGCATGGGTTTTATTAATACTTCTTGTATTTGTGTGCTGACAACTGTTGCAGTTTTTAACTCTTTGAAAATTAGTCATCTGACTTTTCATGGGATGCTGCTGGATCCCTCTACTAGCAAGGGACCTTGTGTTGGAGATATTATAGATCAGACATTGAAAAAGATTAAAGGGCTTGAAACTCTTGGTATTCGCATAATCTGTACTTGACTAAATGCAGTTGCTCTGTATCTATTGCACATCTTCCTTTCTTAAAATTATTCTAAAACATGTATTTCTTTCAGCAGTAAATATGTCTTGCTGTCCTTCAAAAGTATTATTCTCTCCTTTCACAGAATCACAGAATCACAGAATGTCAGGGATTGGAAAGAACCTCAACAGACCATCCAGTCCAATCCCCCTGCTGGAGCAGGAACACTTAGCTGAGGCTACAAAGGAAGGTGTCCAAGTGGATTTTGAATGTCTCCGGAGTAGGAAACTCCACAGCCCACACTGAGAAGTTTCTTCTCATATTTAAGTGGAACCTCTTGTGTTCCAGTTTGAACCCATTACCCCTGGTCCTACCGTTGGTTGTCACCGAGAAGAGCCTGGCTCCATCCTCCTGACATTCACCCTTTAAATATTTGTAAACATTAATAAGGCCCTGGTGAGACCACATCTGGAATATTGTGTCCAGTTGTGGCCCCTCAGTTCCAGAAGGACAGGGAACTGCTGGAGAGAGTCCAGCGCAGGGCAACAAAGATGCTGAAGGGAGTGGAGCATCTCCCGTGTGAGGAAAGGCTGAGGGAGCTGGGGCTCTGAAGCTTGGAGGAGACTGAGAGGTGACCTTATTTATGTTCCAGCATTTTAAAAAGTGGAAGTAATCATTTGACAATTAAGAAATTCCCAAAATGTAGCAAATGTAATTTTAGTAATATCTGAATTGAGTTGTGTGTTTGAATTTGTGCTTTTTTTTTTTAAACAAGCAATCTAAATAAGTAAATTTGGTAGTCAAAATGAACAAGGAAATGTATTTACTTTCATTAATTGTACAATAAACAGTACAAACTGACTGTATAATTGTAGCTAAACAGAATACTGCACCAGGGTAATTAGTTTTACTTTTTTCATTATGAACATAATTTTGGTAGTATTGCCCCCTAAAATTAGGATTTGTTAGGTTTTATTGGATAATGAATCATTCTAGAGTGGCGATTTAATCCTGCAAAATATGGCTGTACCATATTGCTCTTGCTGTAAATAACACATGTTAAAAGAGGTGGTCGGATATTTTGACACTCTGTGATTGGGCAGATTTCAATAAACAGTCTGGATTGGTACCCACCTTTGGTTATAGCACAAGTGTCACCAGTCATTCAGGTGTCAGCAGGAGTCTGTGTCTTTGTTCCTCATGTTACATCTGCTATATTGACAGAAAAGGTGATTGCCCAGAGCAGAGAAACATGTAATATCTGTCTCCTTGTCTAGGAGAGTGCGTCACAACGAGGAGATCCTTGGTTTGCTTACACTAGCACTGTCTTTTCTCACAGAGCTGTAGCAAACTGTTACTGGTATTTTCTTGCAATTTAAAAAAGTTTCAAAACTCAAAAAGAGAGGTTACATTCTCTTATTCTGAAAATATGTTGCATTCACATGAATGAACTTGATGGATTCAGTGTTAACAATGGCCAAAAATAAAACCTGTTATTTTAAGATCTGTCAGAGAAATCTGTTAGCAGATTGGGAAAGAGAGAAGATTGAACAGTGTCTAGGGTATATTTTAATGCAACTGAAAACTGCTAATGATTTGTATTCTGACTTTTTAAAATTAATTTTAACAAACCTCCAAATACTCATGTCAGATTGTTCTAACAATCTTAATTGCAAACATGTATGAAATAATCTTATGAATACTAATCATTTTTAAATAAGCAAAGTAATGTAGCATACTGTAGAAAAATGTGTCTGGAGATATAGGTTGCCATGATGCTCTGAACTAGAAGTTAATCAGAGTTTTCAGATCCTTCCAATAACCAAATATTTTCTGATAGACACCTTTTGATGCAGCGAGGCAACAGGGAAGTGCATCTGATAGTACATCCAAATATATAGTGAATATCAGACTTTATTTGTGCCATGTGCGCATTCAGCCATAAATGCAAATGTTTCTTGTAATACTGGGGTTAGCCAGACTCTTAGCAATAGGTTCAGGCTTCCAGTCATCTGCCAGGTAGATATGGAAAGAGATGGTTTACACTACGAACATTTGAAGTGTCTGAAGAACAGCTCTTGAGTTGATGAGATTGTAGCTAGCACAGCAGTATTCATACAACGAAGACTCTTTTAGAAACAACTCAATAAAATAGCTCCTTTCTGTAGCTAATAAAGGAAAATAAAGAGATGAGTGTGATTCTGTGATGCCGGTTTAAAGAATGTCACCTTCTACTGTTACCTGCATTTTATTAGGCTTGATTAAGAGGTGAGAATTAAAATAACATAAGAATAGGTTTTAATCTAAGATTCACATACATAATTTTCAATTTGTATAATAGTTTGAATACTGAGATTTGAAATATTTTAACTTTACTATTCATTAAAGGATTGTTTTATCATGGAGGATATTATTTTTTCACTGAAACAATAGTGAATGACTTTCAGCACTGAAATGAGATACTTCTAAGGTACAGAGATGCTCAAAGGCAAAAAAAACCCCAAACAACCACCACCAAAAACCAACAAAACAAAACAACCCAAAGTAATTTCCCTGCTGACAGAGAACTCTTTTGGTGTTTTGCGTTCTTTAGAACACACAAAAGCTTAATTCCCATCAAAGACAACTGATATAATAACAGGAGTGTTGACCAAAAGATGATTGGAAAATTCGACAGGCTTTTTGTTAGTACCTTTAAGGTTATAGTTTCTGAAAAGAAAGTGGACTACATCATCCAGCACCAGGAACATGTTCTTCATTTGATTGTGATAACAGTGAAATCACATTTATACTCATCAGTGTGTGTATATACATATCTTAAAGGCTTGATAATTGGGGATGTAGCTACAAAGTTGTGCATTAATTTTGCATCTTTAAGACACTGGAAAAAAGTTAAATATAGTAATTTCTCTGACTGATGCAGTAAGAAAAAAACTGCATAGAGACTTAGTGTAGCAATTCAAAAAAGAAACCCAAAAACCTACCATTATGTTTGCCTTTTTGTAGCACTGCTGCAGGTGCAAGCCACATATCCCAAGAATTATTATCAGTTTGCTGCCTTCACAAATCGACTGTTTTTTGGGATCAATGTGATCCAAGCTTTAGGGACACAGTCACCTGTCCAATAAAGAATAGGGTAAGAAACCCCAAGTCTTTCACTAGATAATTTCATTGTGTGTTTTAAATACGCTGGAGGAGAAAGGTTCAATGTACAAATGGTTTGAACAGCTGAGGGCTTATCTGAAACCTTTATAAGAAAATCGGTAAGAGCACAGAATAGAAATATGAAAATCTCCTGAAAACTATGCTTAGCATACTTTGCAATAGAGTTTAACAGAATACTGTCAAATTATGGACTTTACATTTCTATGGTATGCATTTTCTATGTACCATGTTTGATCTATTCAGCAATATAGTGAAATGGCTATTTCTATCATGGCTCTAAAACACTCTGCTTAGAAAACTATTAGTTCAGCCAGTTTTAGCTCAGAAACAGTCTATTGCTTTCATAAAACTGGCACATTTTTACTTGAGAGACAGGAAAGTATGTCATTAAGTATTGTTGTATCAAAATGAATCAAATTCTCAACTTGAAGATGTGAGTGATGCTTCTTACATTTTACATTGACTAAAGTGGATTCCAAATTTTATGTGAAGTTACTTATTCAGTATTCTCTTGATTATTTAATATAATAATTTTGGTTATTCAGCAAACATTTTTGCCCGTAAGCTATAGTGTTGTACATAGCATCTGAAGTATTTTGGTACAGCACATGAAAGGTTTCAGAACAGCGGCATCCCAACCTTGCCATGCCGCAGCACATCATGCTGAGTGCTCTCTTCAGAAGGTTGCAGACCTCGTATTTCTATACACAGCCATTCTGCAGAAACTTTTCAGGACATGGAAAAGTTTTCGCTCAACTCTTTTCTTTACTCCTGTGGAGACTTAGAGAGCTGAGACACCCTTGAAATACAGTATTTTCTTTTCCCTTTATGGATGGTAACTTTGTTTACAAGCATTGGAACATCTTGGACTGTTTTTAGATTGTTGAAATGGACATACCATTATTCTGAAGCCCCAATTGTAAAGAAAGATGTGTGATTCAATTTGTTGACTTTACAGAAAACTTGGTTGCTTTCCTCTGGATCGTTAGAACTCCTGGTAGTTTTATCTAGAGAACAGCAAGTATATTCCAAACTGATCATAAAGTTATAAAAATTGGAGGTTTAATGTGAGTATTTTGGAGAGTTTGAAAAATGTGTACTATTAAAATGCAGTTTTCAGAAAGTCATAATTCCACAGCTTAAGATTGAGATAAGTGATAATTGCAGTCATGCAGCCTAATATCTTGCATGACAGGTCAAAAGAGAAAACCCTACAAATGAATCACTAGACCACTGTGTTATGGCTGGTAAGACAATCTTGATTTAAAAACTGTTTTGTCAAATACTGAAACCAGTGGATTGAGCACTAGCAGATATTTGAGCCCAGTCAAGCATGATATTTGCCTGTTTTAAAAGTCTGGTTATTATGATTGTTTCCATCTATAAATATAGGGAGATGCTGTATAGTTAAATATGTGTTTTATCTGTATCACATGCCACAGTGAGTTGGGTGGTTCTGTCTGTGTTGGAAAACAAAGGGAGTGAAGGTGACGGGTGTACGTTTGATCTCAGATGGCTCTCTGTAAAGACATCCATCCGTCACAGCTGGCAGCCTGGTTTTTTTTTTTTCTGTCAGATTCCTTTGTTTAGGCAGATACAGAATTTCTTCCCAGCTCACTAAGTGCCAACAAACTATAAAATTATCGAGGAGATTTCTGTGGTTCTGTTGTGTTAGAACACTGTCCAGAGCTGAACGGAGATGATGCATCCTGCAGAAGTCATAGTCTGTTCATATCAAGAAAGAGCAAGTAGTCTTGCAGACTGTTCTGTAGGTGAGAGTATCTTATCAAAGAAGGAATAGAATCTTAAAATTAAATGTTTCCTTTTTAATTCCTCCATATCCCAAGGTAGGATTTTACTTCAGAAACAGAATAGGTTAACAGTTTGGACTACATGATCTCTTCCAACCAAAATGATTCTGTGACTTGATCTGACTATTGTTTGAACTCAGTTTGGGAGCCAACTACATATCAGAAGTTGGGCACATGCAAGTAGCTGTTTTCTGAACCTGGTTGACTCTGAGATATCGACGGAGGTCGAGCTGAGTACTGTGCTAACATGACTCCAGCGCTTCTGGGTCAGAGCTGACTCCTATACAGGCAGCTTGAGACATGGATTATACTTGGTCTGCAGAACATACCTTGAAGACATAACTTCAAGATATTGGATACAAATATCTTGCAAAACTAGGCGGGGCGGGGGGGAGGAAGGGGTGAGGGGGGCGCAGGTAGGAAGGGGAAGAAGAAATACAAAGTTACATGAATTGTGCCATTGCATGTGATGGTTGTGTATGAAAGTGCAAGGTTCAGCAGCAAAGTACCTGGATTTACCTGCATTCATTTGCTGGGCCTAGTAAATAATTTGCATGGGTTTGCCTGTTTATACTGATTAATTAAAATTGACATAAACAATCAAGAATCTCCAGATTAGGGTACCAGAAAGTAAGGAGCTTGTATCTTCCATCCCATGGTAGAGATGTAGTTTCACGTCACCTTGAGCAGATAAATAGAATGAACATTTGCTCTCATATTCCAAGATGAAGCTTCATAGTTTATTTTCAAAATAGTATATCTGCAAAAAATTAAGAGCTGCAAGGATCCAATTAGCTCAATGAAACATTAATTTGTGTGTCATGAAGTAGTCACAGAAAGGAAGGTAAAGGTATGTTTTAAAAGGCTGAATTAGTGAAGTCTTGCTGAGTCACAGCTTGAAAGCTATCTGAGTGACGTAGATCTCATTAAACATCAACTTAAAACTATTCATGATGATGAGTAAAACTGATACGAACTTCACACCAACAGGAGATCCTAAGCTTTTTCCTAAATGGAGCAAGGAGAGACATTTGTTAAACTACATAAGGTAGATTTCCTATATGTTCAGCACTGCTGTAAGCACTGCTATCATATAGCAGGAAACTTTTATCCAATAACCAGAAAGGCAGAGGGAAAGGATTCTCAAGAGATGAGACAGAAGCAGCAAGACGTCTGTCCCTGCTTGGAAAAGTTGTGTGCAGTGATCAGTGCTGAAGAAGTAGTAGGAGCTCATTATATCCGAATGGGTAGGGCAGAGTCATAGAATCATTTCAGTTGGAAGAGACTCTCAGGATCATCAAGTCCAACCATAACCTCACTCTAGCACTAAACCATGTCCCTAAGAACCTCGTCTAAACCTTTTAAACCCCTCCAGGGATGGTGACTCCACCACTGCCCTGGGGAGCCTGTTCCAATGCCTGACAACCCTTTCCAGGAAGAATTTTTTCTTAATATTGATGCTGGAAGCAGTGCCTAAAAGTGGTCTTGTCTGACTTACCATTCACTTTGACATCTAGATAAGATGGACATCTAGACATCTAGGGCGATCTGGGAAGAACAGAAAAAGAGGGAATTATGTTTTTTGAGGCATAAAGTAATTAAGAGAGGAAAACAAAAACGAACCCTACAAACCAAAGGAAGAGTAAAAGATAAATTGTAGTAATTTTTCAGAAGTGATAGGCAGATTTATAAATAAGAAGAGTGTGGGAGTGGGGGGAGACAGATTAAACAAAAGATTGTTCTTCAACACAAGACATATGTTTTTGCTGTGGGATAAAAGAATATAACTTGAAAAGTGTCTGTTTATTTTACGGAGTTTTATTGCTCAGTAAAGAAAGAACCACTTCTTTGAGAATTCAAGGGGAATAAGTACCTAGGCTTTATCTATCACAATACAAGACCACTTTTTTGATTTGTTTTTCAATATTTTTTTTCAATAATTATGGTTGATGTAAACCTTCAACCTCTAAAGATGTTTTGACTGTTGGACCATTCAAATTGCACTACAGCAAGAAGATGGATGATTAGCGTTGTCAGCACACTTGGAAAATATGACAGAGTTTTGTTTTATAGAAGTCAGACGCCGTTCAGATCTCAAAGCTTTTTTCCTCATGTCTAAATGAAAAAGACATTTCAATAAATTATGAACCTCTTCCTACATTCAATCCTTCTTTGATAACATATTGTCAGTTGGTATTTGGAAAATGCACTTGATCATTTATTTAAAGAAAAATGTTAGAAAATTAAAAACATCAAAACACATGTATAAATATCTCAAGGAAATGAATAAATAAACTAGGAAGAGGATGAGAAACTGAATCCATGTAGCTAATTAATATCAAAAACTTTACAGGCAGTTTATAAGGATTTTAATCAAAGAATGCAATAGTTTTGAAGACTTACTCTTTGGAATGATGTCACATTATTTTCTGTTTCGCATGTCACTGATAAAAGACAGGTATCAATAATTTAAACTCCACGTTTGCTTCAGATAAAAGTCTGTTTTCACCAGATGGCCACAATGGATCACAGTGAAGCTTTACTGTCCTCAGATATGAAGAAATAGAAATATACATAAATATATACATAAAAGGCAGAGACAAATAAGGACAGAATTCATCCTGCTTTACCATTTTTAAAGAGTGGTAATAGGACTTATCTTAAGAAGCTGGTATAGGATTACAAGGTAAAACATCTTAATTTGCTGTTGGCCAGGATATTTCACAAACCTTTTTGAGTAGAACTCCCTGATGAGATCAGTAAAGAGTTCAACCTAGAATGTGAAGGCACAGTCTGATCCATAGTAACATCTTTGATCATTGCAAGGCAGTTAAATCATTGTTAAAAAGTTTTTTTTTTGTCTTTCTGGTCCTCAACTATTTCTGAGTTGCACAGCAAAGCTGCGTTTCAGCTTATACCATCTCAGACTCCATCCAGGTTGACTACCATAGAAAGCGTGAGATATTAAATACTGAGATTTTTGACCCATAATATTGCAAATTAGAAGATTTTTTTTTTTTCACCTCTAAGGACTATTCAACACAGTATATAATTGGGATGTTATTGTGTAGTTCTTGCTGTGAAGCATCTGCCACTGGTCCATGAAAAACAGCATATGGGAGTGAATGTGAAAATTCAAAGTAGTTCTCTGCTGTTTTGTGTTAAGGAAATAGAAATTTGGCCATATGTACAATAAGACTGTCCTCTTTCCATTAAGAAATCCTTTTCTCATCTAGACCCCAGGCAAGTCACCCCACTTTGTTTTAATGATGATATCAAAATACTGAAAATGTTATTTGCAAAATGTAACGGTAATGAGAACATAGTTCTCTGTGGTGTTTTGCTGTTCTTAAAATTGTCAGTATTCATCTTCTCAAGCTTGCTCTGCATTGCAGGGTAATGGGCTAATGTTTACATTAGATCGGAGTTATGGTCAGGGCTTTTAATAACTGCAAATTAAATAACTTTGACCCAATATTAAGTCTGTCCCCCAGGGCACTATCAGGAAGCCATCAGTTGGTCTGTTAAACTTTTCTCTCCCCATTTTGCTTGGAACAGACTGTCACCTTCACAAAGGTGCTCGCTCTCAAGCAGCCGCTCTCTACTCTTGGTTTTACGTTAGGCTGAATAAGCAGGAGATGAAGAGCTACATATATCATCAGCTGTCTCGAGCCATCCAATTCTCACCCCAACTCTGCACATGTTAACATGTTGATAATGACATTTTCTCTGGGTTCAAGTTCTTCATTATCAAGATTAACCTTCATTTTATTCTTCATTCTAATATTATATCTTCAATGTTAAGTCTTCTTCAGGGATCTCTTATAATTTCCTTAACCCTCAATTTAGTAAATGCAGCTTATTCATGCCCTCTTATCCTATTCATTTATTTTAAGGGTATCTATTCTTACCTAGAATTGTCAAGGAAACAACCACCTTTGGCTTAAATAACTTCCCCAGAGCTTGAAAGAGCAGTGTTATTAGATGGAAGAGTGAAAATTATATTTTAATTCCCTTCCTCAATTACATTAAATTATGCATGATCTCTCTTTTGCTTAGTGCATCCTTTAAATTAGAAAGTTTAAATAGAAAAGAACTCTGTTTTTCATGACTAATTTCCTGATAATTACACATATACTGATTTCTTTTCAAAAACCATTAAAGGTTTAAAGTAGAGTCCTGGGATCCCTAGATCTTGTAACAAAGCTCAAGAATACATCCCATCCTGTATCAATTATTATTTTAGTTATTATTTTATCATAAAATGACAGTTCACTGCTGCTTCTCTTCTCACTTTGTAGGCAGGACAATGATAGCACTTGAGAATAGTAAGTAATTATGTAGGAGTTCCTTCTCTTTTTTCTCTATAAAGGAATATTTCCCCTTCCTGACCCCCAGCTGGAAAAATCTATTTGTCCTTTGAAAAAAAAAAAATCAAGGGAGAATCATCAGTTAATGCTTTTTCAAATCCAGATGATAGATCAAATATATTAAATAACTATACCTCCAATTTAAAATTGTAGGTGAGTTAAAATATTAATAGGATGTATAAACTACTAGAACGTTATCAAGTTTCTTTCAGACATATCTCATCTTTCTCATTATCATAACTGTTTAAAACATGGTAGCACAGTGAGACTTCAGGCAGGTGTCAGGGCTGCATTTCACTGAACTCTGCTTTTCAGGCACAGGGTTTGTCACAAAGATTATAATGTAAGTGAACAGTGCAAGATGACTACTGGGCACAAAGGCTCAGGGGAAAGCACGGGAGATTAAGGAGATCAACATAATTGTAGCAACTTGCTGGCACATTGTCCATGAAATATACCTTTGTAATATTAAAAAAAAAAATCTTCTTGTGGTTTAAGTGTAAATCATAACGTTTTAAACTAGACCACAGAGGGTGTATCAAAATGCAGAGCCTACTCTATTTAGGGATTTTATCCTCTAATCAATTTCTCCTTTTTTCTAATCCAGGCCCTGGCTACTTCGCTGGGCTTATTGCTTCATCTGCCGTACTTCCAAATTACGACCAATTCCTGTGCTCTTTCTAGAGCACAGTCTGGCAAAGCTTAGTGAGCAGGGGTTGAAAATCATATCAGACATGAATCTTACACAGTGTAGAAAGAGATGTTTTAGCATCCCCCTTGAACACACTTTTCTCTGTGTGTTTGTCTGTGTTGTGTTTTGTTTCCTCAATACAAGTGCAAGAGATTAGGAACATCTAACAAATGAAGATTTCCACTCATTTTCCCACTCTTGGTTTTATTAAACCAGATTTCATTTGGTCTTTAGCAAGCATCGATGCTCCAAATGTTTTGTGGAGGGAAAAAAATGCACTTATATAATAGTAAAAATATTACATGAGGTAAGAAAAGTGACAAATATCCCATCAGGCAGTATAATTAATACCTATCACTTCTACCACATCCTCAGATATACATTTTTCTTCTGTACTTCTTTCCCCAGTCCTCTACTTGAGTGAATAAGATCATCTGCACCTACACTCACAGAGGGAACATAATGAAATTATAGACATTCTCTTTCAAATTTAATAAGGAGTAACACGTGTGTTGCAGAGATGGAACCTGGATTTTGTTACATATAAACACAAGAATTTTCTTAAGAATATTCTTCTCATCCTGATCTAAGTTACAGCCCACTTGAATGAATCATAGAACTACATGCTAATATTGAGAAACGGCAGGAGTGACAAGTAGTTGTGCAGTGTGTTTCATTTTCTTTTGTTGATAACGCAATAGCTAAGGACAAGGTAAAACTACTCTAGCTGTCCAGGAAAAAGAAAATCATCTAACTATGGGATTAGTGAGAGAAAGGCAACGGCAGTTATATTTACTATTTACTTTCTTTCAATTTCTGGTGAGGCACCTTGTTTCTAAAATAGTCTTTCATGTTCCATTTGCTTTGTAGTGCTAGACTGTTGTGCAACTGGAAGGGGAAAGAAGATGAAATTCAGACTACCAAACAAAGGGGAATACTCTAATTATAACCATACACTTTCAGTACTAGCCCTGGCAGGATTACAAATGAAACTACTTCTGCATAGCTACTGTGAACTACCTTAATTTAAACCCAAAACTTTCTTTAATCAGACAAAAAATGTAAAATCTTTGCTTTAAAATTTACTTGAAAATAATATTTCATTAGCACATTATGTACTGAAATGCCAATAGGACATTACTTGCAAATAGATTCAGCGAGTTTTCACTAACCTCTAGCTGCATGTGGACTTTATGATCTAGTGAGGTTTGCACAAAATATTTTGAAGTTGATACTCTGATGCAAAACATACAGAGAAGGGAGAGGAGAAACATCTTCCTTCCCTCTTCAGCCTCTTTATAAATATGTATGTATGCCGATAGTACCTTAGAGAGGTTACAGTTTAAAGCTCAGAATTTTGCTTTCTGCCAATCAGACGCTCCATGAGACTTTCCTTGGTTTGTTTGCTATCAGAAATATTCTTGAAGCTGCCTGAGTTAGTCTGTAAAAATTCTCCAAGAACTCAGCTTTGAAGTTTGTTGCTGTTACTCTTCTACTATCCCTCCAGGGAACGAGTAACGAGGGTCAGAACCTGCACAGGTACCCTTGCCCCTCACAGAGACACCAAGAGAAACTGCTCTGATTCTCTACACTGGATACAGACCCTAGAAGCTGGCAGAGTGAGACACAGTGGGGTTTGATAGAAGGCACATCAAAACACATAAGGAAGGATCACACTGTCAATATGTAATAGGAATAAAGAAACCAGATTTTTTTTTTTCTAATTTTATCTCTATCAAATGATATTTTTTAATGAGAAGCAAGGGTTTGAAATGCATATATACAGATACAACTGCACTGACTTCACTGAAAAAAGCTTAAGCCTCAATCCTTGAGTATATGGAGTTAAAGTACCTGGGTCATGTTCATTAGCCTAGAAAGGCCACTAACCAACGGCACAGTAACCACCTAATAGTCTAAATTCCTCACACATGGTAAGAGAAATCTGTCAGGAATTAAATCCTGATTTGGCAAAGAATTGCGTTAAGTACTGTACTAATTACAACAGCTGAGCTTTCTGTAAAGTCCTGAAGTTCCCAGGTGTCCTATGAGAGTTAAATGGTGATGGCTTTTCAGCTTGGGCTGTGCTGGGGTGGCTGCTTGGGGTGCTGAGCATTTACCCAGCAGCATTTGCACTACGAGAGGGTTTATGCCTTGGTGCAAACGGACCACAAACTCTTTAAGGTAATGAAACTTTATCCCTTTTTGCTCTCTTCTATGTTGTTATTTTAGAAACCATTTTTTGCTCACAGATCTGTTTTGTCTGTTACTCGAATACACCAGTAGTGACCCTCACAGTGCAGAAATAGGCATTACTGTTTCACAGTAGTGTGCTTAAAAGCTCTTTCACTTTGTATGTGTTTACTGAGAGATCTTAGTGTTTTATGTTGGCCCCTCAGCTTTCCCAGTGTTCAGGTTAACCTATTAAATAGTCTTCTAAATATGACAAATATTTGATATATCAGTATCTCAACTTGGTCTTCCTTATATCAGATATTCTCAAAAGCAATATCCCATCCTTTTAGATCACAATTCTCCCTTTGTATCTCCATTTCCTTTATTACTGCTATCTTTAGGATCTTTTTTTATACCTCCTGCTTGAATTTTTTAATCAGATTCTTGTGTTCTGCTGTAAAGGGGATTGTTGTGGGTTTTTTTGGTGTGGTTTGTATTGCTTTGCTTTTCCAATTTTAATGTATTATTTGATAGATTTTATTTCTACTTTTCATGCTACCTTAATTTTAAAAATAACAATTAATTCAGGTAACAGAGGCTTTCCTAGGTCAATATCACTCCGTAGCACTCATAATATGGTGGTATTTCCGTGCTAATCTGCAGCTTTTAGTAATTTCAGGAAAATAGCTCTTTGTTTTGCTTTAATGTTGCCTTCTAGAATTTGGTGTGTGTGTTTTCAATATTTTCAAATTTTTCATGTTAGAAGGTATTTCTCCAGAACTCTTAGGAATGAGTAGCTTGTGATTTTCATGGTGGGTGTTTGTGTGGGTGTTTGGGTTTGTTTTGTTTTTTGTTTTTATTTTTTTAGATAAAATAAGGGGAAAGTTAATGAAAACTTTTGTATACTGAATGTAGTATCTGTTGTTCAAGGGCAAAATGTGTAGCTGGGATATTTTTCTTTACTGAAGGCAGAGAGAAAACTAGCTGAGCCAGGGGTGGAGGTCAGAACAACAGCTGCTTTATCCACAGGAGTACAGCCTTTTACCGCTTGCTGCTGTTCAGCGAATCAATTGAGCATGTAATAAGAAGAGCTCCAATATAGACAAGATTCATGGAACTTATTGATTAGAACCCAAGTAAATCTGAGCATGGGGCATGTGCGGAGGATGACGGTACCTCAGGCAATTCGCTGCCTGTGGAACAGGTGGTAGCAAAGCTTTCCTACAATGTCTCAGTGTAAAAATAATACTGCATTGGAAAGTGTTTATTTAACAAATGATGTTATTTCTCTCACATTGCTGTAAATCTGCCGGTGTAGAAGATCTGTATTTCCCAAACTAGTTGAACGTGTAATTCTTGCAGTTTTATTAGATGCTTCCATTTTCCGGCAAGTGCGAAAATGTTTGTTCTCTTGAATGTTAAATGGTGTGAATTGAGACAGACTTTGGATTTTCTACAGAAAATGTAATTTACAAACGTTCTATTTTGCAGCCAAATTGAATGTGGGTTCTGTATATAAGTTGTGTGCCTGTACCTAGAAGTTGTTGGGAGGCATGACACATTGCAAGTTATGGAAAACATTTTGGGGCATCTTTTTGCACCTTCTCACCTCCTTTGCTCTGTTCCTTGAGTTATAAAAGCCAAGTTTTTGGGATTTCCTTTATATGCACCATCTTATATGATTGGTGGTATTTATTTTAGCAAGTTGAAGGTGGAATGTTGCATAGCTTCTGGCCACAAGTTTATGAGTTTAGTAAAGCAGTTGCAAGCCAAAAATCTGAGGGCATTAGAATATAACCAGATGTGATGTAAACTTCACAAATATACGTAAGGAGAAAAATAAGTTTAAGCTATAGCATGTCATCAAGTTGCCAGGCTATTCCCTTCTACTTCACACTTCTGGAATATGATGCAAATGAGCTTTTAAAATCGATCTGAATTTGTCAACACTGTTAATGAAAATGTTAATGCCTTGTTAGCTGTCAACTAATGATAGTGAAGGCTTTCATTCCTTACTTAATGGTGGTACCAAATGTAAGAAATCATGATTTATAGCCTGCAAATGGACTAACAGAGGAAGCTTTTTGTGCTCGGAGAACTCCCCAAGCTTACCTCATAACTGTGCTGTGCTGCACAAGGGGTGATATTGATGAATGGTTTTATGACTCATTTGGCGAGATCTATGAAGGCAGTTACTTCATAAGGTGGCATTTTATCACCATTGCTTTCGACCTGCTGCAGTTGACTCATTGATTGGAGTTAGTCAGGGAAAGCAAGAGACTTAGTGAATGCAGGTAGAAGTGCTGGTATTTGTGTGGTTTTGGTTTGTTTTTCTTTTTTTTTTTTATTTGTTCCTAAAGATTCTCTTTCTGACAATGTGTCAATGATTGCTTTGTGTGTGCCTAATTGTTCTGTCATTTGATGAGGTTTTGTAATTCTGTTTGGAGAGGCAAAGTCTGAGTTTAATATTAGCAGATGCTATTTTTCTTTTCTTTTTTTTTTTTTCCTTAGGTCTACTTTGGCAATGCCTTCTGGATTTCTGATTGAAGAAATTGAACTTTGAATCTATATCCAGTCATGCATCATTTAGCTAGCTTGCACAACTCCACTCATTTAAAATTCAGAGCTGAGAGAGCTCTGTGTGAGGACTCCTTTCCTGAAGAAATAATACAGGTTTTCAATGCTGTTTTGTGGATGTGTTTTAGGCATATTGGCAAGATAAGCAATTTATATTAAGTGCTCTGTTTGTTTTCAGAACTGCACCTTATTTAAAAATATATCCAAATTTATTATTGAAGAGTTTTTAGTTTTAATACACTGAAGAATTCTTCTGGTTCGAGTTCCGCTTTGGTTTCAACACCGTCAGTGATTGGTAGTTAATTACATGCGTGTGTGCGTAGTTAGCCTAGTTTTACCTTTCAGGTGGAAGATTACTGTTTTCTTTCTTCCTTATGTAGATGGTAGATGCCTGAACTAAATCTGAAGCTTGTTTCTCAGTTTGTGAAATTAAGAATTTGGCATGAGGAAGGTCTGATTCCAGAAGTTACCTCAATGTGAGCAGGTCCCAACAGACTGACATTCACTTCAGGAGTGGTGTTTGTCAGAAGAAGCAAGTATCCATATGCAGTATGTGTGTTCATATTTTTCCCTGAAATCTTTATTCAAAAATAGAATTGTCCATATTTGTTACTCAGAAATAATAAATTAAAAAATGTATTATGAAAGAGTTGAATTTTATTCTTCTTTCCTTGTCCTTCTAAACCCATGATGTACTGGAGCACTGAAAAACAAAGAACATGCCTGTTCATGGTAAATTGATACTGAAAACACTTGATTTGTTCTTTTCCCTGCTGGATTTTGATTTTGGTTAACAAAAAGTTGTGCAGAAGTAACTGGTCATAAATCAAAGAGTTTAGATCTAATAGGTCTTTGAAGAGATAGTGTAAACATGTGGGAATAGAGGTTGAAAGCAGAGATGTTCTTTTATAACAAGCTGCCTTTTTAATCCTGGTCACTGTTGTAAAATAGCTGCTGACAAGCAAGAACTTGCTGTAGCTGGTGACTTTACTAATTGAAAAATTTACTGCACATTTACTTTGTGCTATTGTCTTATTCTCTTGAAGTACCTTCCTAAATAGATATGGACTCCTAACTAGAATTTTTTGGTTAAAATTTTGTATTACTAATAGTCCAAACAGGCTATGTAAGAGTTTTGTATGCAGAGTTGGTTTTCTGTTCCCATTTGGATGGGGTGTGGGAGTAGTGAAACTTCCACTAAGTTGAGAAGAAGACTGAAGCTCTTAATGTTTGCAGCATTGTGTGAAATTGTGAAGTTATTTTACATAAGTATTGGTTTTCCTACGTATATATTTTTTATTTTGCAGGGGTTTTGCTTGGACTTTTTTGCTACTATGACTAAGAGGAAAATATTTCTATATGAGAAATCCAATTTGTAGTTTGGAGAAACTTGTTTTAATTCTAGAGAATTGATTACCTTCTGAGTATTTACTTGCATTTCACCTTTGTCAGTGGTGTAATTTCTCACATCCAGTGTAGTTTGAAAAGAGTTTATTTATGTAACATGATTTTTATATGCTTCATACAGTCTCCAAAATAAGTTGGAGGCCAGGGGTAAAAATGATTCAATGGGTGAGTTAAATTATTTGGGAAAAAAAAAAAAAAGGACTATAATATTACATCATAAGGTATAAAACAAGCTCTATACTTGAAATTATTCAAACAAAATGTATGGTTAAGGACAGAGCCTTCAATAAGTATCTGAGTGTTCTATAATATCAGCCTCAAATTCTTTTGTAGTGGCTGGAGATTTTAAAAAAATGAGACTTCTGAGGGCAGAGTTTTACTGATTTTTTTTTTTTATATGTATTCTTAAGATAAAGGTCTTGATTGTGAACTCACAGGTGGGATTTAACTTGCTTGTCCCAGCACAATACCTGGTAACAAACACAGCAAATATCAAAAAGCAAACTTCTTACAGGTGTGTTTTGGTTTTGGGTTTCTTTTGGGTTTGTTTTTTTTTTTTTTTGTCCTGATATTCAGATGAGTGGATTTTGTAGCTCTGGTGACCCTATGTCATGGCTGGTTATCTTTATTATTTCGGTGAAAATTAGGGCAACTATCCCTGTGCCTATCTTAGTTCGTGTTTTACTCAAATTAGGGTAAAGTCTCTTCAGATTGAAAAGACAATGTTTTTATGAGGAAATGTTATGGCTGCTTAATGCTCAGAGGAGAGTTCTATTGAACTTCAGCTTTTAAAGAGAGGACAACTCAATTCATAAAGAAAACTAAAAGGATCAGATTAGTGCAATGGCAAATTGTATTTCTTAAAGGGAGAAGCAAATGAACGTAACAATTCCCAGCATTACTTCAAATACATTCTCTATGCTTTGGTTTATTAGGAAATAATTTTTCTCAGTACTGTGCCCAAATCTTTTTCATTATTCTTTTAAAGAATTCAATTTAACCTGACCACATATAATATTTTGATCAAGAACATAAGCACTTTATTAAACTAGATGCCTTACTATTTCATCCAATTCCAGCAGTAAACTGTTCTTCCTCATCTGATGAGACCTGCTTAAAAGATGTGCAACAGGTAACCTGAGCCTGTGGAGTTATTTGCGTTTGTCTTCTGCTTGTTCTGTCCATTCACAAGTGTGGTATGAGTTATTCCTACTGTTTGCCTGACGAATGCTGTCCAGGTTATCAGCTGCCTCTAAAAGCTGATTCTGATAAAGTTGGTTTTTAAGTGGACAAAATAGATTATAAAATAATCGCACGTTTAGAAAAGTTTGCCATTGTCTGTTCATACTATACTGCCTATTAGCCAGAATTGAATTTTATATGACAGCATGGAACAAGCTCTGTATTTGCCTTAAGGTGTCACATGTGACAGCATGGTTAGAATAAGAGCCAAGTCCTTCTCTGAACACTTAAGGTGTTTTCTGGAAAGCACCTGGTGAGGAGCGGAGCTGTGTGACAGTGAGTGTTCCACACTGACATTGGGACCGGGGAGGGGCAAGGGATGGTGAGAAGTACATTGGGCTGCAGAGCCCCTCACTGTTGATCTGTAGGAGATTGACCTGTATGGAGTTGATTCTCAACTACTTTGGAGCTGTCCTGTTGTCTCTTCTGTCGTGTAATAGCGGATTCCTCTCTCCTTTGTGTTTGGCTTCTCACATCTTTGCTCCTATTTCCTCTGCTTCTCAGACTAGGGAAAGATGAAAAGAGAAAGAAAGGCAGATGAAATTTGCTTTAGATACATCATACACCACCCCTTGTTCAAGAGCCACTGTTGGAGCATGAAAATGATCTCAAGAGAGGGCAGCTGATCCATTTGTAAAAGGAACCTAATTTTGATGCAATCCAAGTGATAATTGGACTACTCAGGAACAGCAAAGCACCAGGTGTCTGACAGTGTTCCTGCTGAATCGGTGGAAGCTTAAGGGGGTAAGGAAGTCAAAGACTTAATAAATTAGTTCTGTCGGTTTGGGAGGGACAGGTGCTGGTGGAAAATAAAAGCAACTAAGAAGCAAAGGCAGGCAAATGCATAACTAAATACTTTTCTGTCACCTCAAGAGTAACCTTTTGAAAGCCTGTATTTGTAAAACATTCTCATTTTTTCTTAGAGAAGATAAAGTCAAGGGTTTGAACATACTAGATTCACCTGAAACAAATGATTTCAGTTATAATAATCAACTAATCTAGACAGGATAGAGATCGTTTGAATACACACTTTTTTCTTGCATTCTAATAAAATATATGCTGTATTACCATAAAGAAAGAATGAAGTCTTTAACTTAAAAAAAAAATCCACAATTTTGAAGCAGTGTTATACCTTTTCATAAATTTTTAATTAAAAAAATCTTTCTTTTAAAGTTACAGTTTGTTATTGATAGGTAGCAGATTTTTCTGATTGATATGAAGTTTCTTGCCATCTGTGAGCGGTGATTAGTGCCAGGTTCCAATGATTAATTGCAGGAAATGGTCGTTTGGGCTCAACTTCGGGGTATCTGCAACATGTTAACTATTACACTGAGGAGAACAAAGAACAAGTTATTAGACACTGTTCTTTCCCATTTGAAATCATGACTTTTACCTCTTTAGTAACTTCCTAGCATGTTGTCAGCCACCGCTGAACAGTCAGAAGTCTGGCAGCTGGTATGACAGTTGTTGATTATCATATAGAATCAATTACTCTGGTAGGTGAAGCAAAATCATTCAAGTTGTGATAGTGGCAAATGATGAGAGGATTCTTATTTGTCATTTACTGTGAAGTAACAGTCCAGTAGGGCTTACCAGCATCACTGGGAATCACAGGATAAGAAAAAGCAGAGTTTGGAATAGCGGACATGCTGGAGACTTTGTCCCTCCTTGGTAGAACTTATGAACGCAACTAGACGCATCCATGGTCAGGTGTGAAGATCGATGGGCTTCTGTCACTCTGTGGTACCTGAGCATCTGGCCCTCTATGTGAGGCCACTGCTTTGTCAGGTTTTGCAGCAAGGAAACAAAGTCCATGTCTGTTCCAGCAGAGCTTACAAAATAAACTTTTACAAGGGCACAATGGGATGTTTCCACAGGCTGGAGAACACAGAGGAATCTGTCATTCTATCATATTTGCTTCTCCTTTGGTTGATTAAATGTTACATTATGCATTAAAAAAAAAAATGTACAAGTACACAGTTAATTTTTTGAAAATAGACTTTTATAAAATCTAAGTCCCTGTCATCCAATATCTTTTAAATACAGCATATTCTGAGCGACCTGTGTTAGGTACCATCAGATTTAAAACGTATAGCAAGTAAATAAGAACATAAAACTGATGAACCAGAAAATAAAAGGGGTGACATGCTGTATTTTGTTAGTCAGCACAGCAGTAAAATACCAAAGGATGTTGAGGTGTTGTCTGCTGATATAAAGCTAAAAATACAGCACTCATAATGGTATCGCAAGAAGGCAGAGAGAGAAGGTTGGTCCTATGCACTGTATTTATATTTTGCTTAACACAATCCATTGTCAGTATGCACCAGTTGCTCAAAAACGCAGTATACCTGAAGTAAAGGAATGTGGCTCACCAGATGTTAAGTGTTGAATATGTAGTTTTGATTGTAAGGGTTTGATCAGGTGACATAGTACGAATCTCAACCAATGTCTTATGAAGAAAGGCTTTCATATGCTTTTATTTTCCTGGTTTATGATTTTTTTTTTTTTTATTTTCAAGTCCTGACCTTAACTATGATAGATATTAGGGTGTAGTTTGGCAATATAAAGCTTTCAGTTTGCTCAGTCTTTAATTAGATAACTCTTTAAGCCTAGGCTTTAATTGGCAACTTAGATAAGCACCCATTTTATTTGTAACGGATGACTTAGTTACATTATTCAGTTTTCACCCCCAAAATTCTACCTGCACAAGCAACTTTATTTTCTCTAAGTGTCATAGAAAGGTAACTTTTTATTGCACTGCTTAAGGGGAAATTTAAGCCTGCACAACTGTATTATAGTTCTAACCACTTAAAAAGCGAAGTCATGGTGCCAATAAACTAACTGTGGTGCTGAATTCACAGAATGTTGCTGCTCTGCCCTTGTACCCTGAGCTCAAGGACAGCAAAAGGAGAGTTGACAACAACAGCAGATCTCAAGGCAGCAACTTTAGTGTCTGTGGACACAGGATGCACTGTCAGTTTATGTGAATATGTCCATAGTCAGTGTGATGGATAGGTGGCTAAATATGGTTTACCTGGTTTCATATCTGGACATAATTAGGTGAAGCAGGAAAAGTTTTCTGTTCTAAAGTACAGTTTCAAGGCAAAAAAAAAATGTATATGAAGGTTTATAAGTAGCTGTTAGGAATGTTTGTGGCCTTAAGCACTCGCTCTATGCAGACATCCTTACTGGAGGCAATGTTTGCTTCTTGATCATTCTTGTGAACAGTCCAAGTCTTATGCAGTAAGAGTGGTGATCTGAGGAACATATGTATAGCCATAAACACTGTGGTGGTTTGAATTGTTTGTATTGAAATGGGTGTTGACACAATACTCAAAATAAAATTTTCTGATTGTATCATCTGAGTGCTGCTATCCTGATTCAGTAAATTATCAGAAGAATCCATATCCATCAGGTGTCCAGTAAGTACTAATTTTTGGCAGCCTTTGAGATTGTATACTTGGAAGGGAAGTGTGAATATTTATAAAGTTATTAATAAAAAAAAATCTTTTGCTATGAATAAAGGATATTACCGACTAGGTCAGAAATGATACTGTAGGTTTGGGGAAAGTTTTGGAAAGTATATCAGCATTTAAACTAAAGCTATCTTAAACCCTGCTTGCTATTCATTCTAATAGCAACTTTTCCACAGCTCCCAGTCCATGTCAAATGACACCAAGCATTGCTGTAAAAAGAGACTAAAACAACAGCAAGAAGGGAAGCTGCCCTCTTAGCCACTGCTTCACTTATTTCTTCTCTCCTTAGCCTTGTTCTCTGCTGACTCTTATCAGTGTCCCGCACCCCACTTCTTCTTTTGCTGTTATTACATCTCTTTTTGTATTTCCTTCTACATTTTCTTCTACTTCCGTTTAAACTTTTTCGTTGCTTGACTTAGCGCTTTCACCCTTCTATGCTCTTCGGGACATAACTGATTTGTGTATTGCACATTTTTACTTTCTTTCTTGAAATTGGGCTTGATTTCATCCATTTTTTTCCATCTTCATTCCTTCCTTCTTTCTCATTTTCAGTCAGGATTTACATTCCTTGTTTAGGAAACCTTTCTAGATCTTGCTTAAATACCTTTTGCTACCATGTTCCTCTCTGAGAGAACATTCTTTGATGAAGAAAGTACTGGAAGAATAGCACCAGCTGGTACTGGTGTTTGTTTTCTTCAAATAGTATTTAACAGCAATTTAAATCACCAGGTGGATAAGTGTAGAAATCATGGCAATTTGCCCAATTGCAGGAATAGCTTTAGATTTGTCCCCAAGTTTGTTCTGGCAAAATTCCTAATTCATTTACCAGCTGGTCAGCCATCTCCTTGATTGCTGTTTCTGCAGGTGCCAAGTCCATCCCTGCTGCTGGTATCTCTATTTATTTACCTATTTAAAGGTTCAGTTGCTTTTAGCCTTCTTCTCTTCAGATGTGTTACTCATTTTGCAAGAGTGGTTACTTGTGGTTATAGAGAGCAACACGGTCTGATGCAAAGCCCATGAAGTCCATAGGAAGGATTGTGTTATTTTCAGAGAGTGGTTGGATCAAGCCCACAGAAATCAGGTGAATGTTTTGCTCTAAATACAGATCTGTTAGAATTCTTCTGATCTTCTTGGTTAGACTAATGTGAATCTGTCAGGAAGGATTATAGGAGTATTTTTGTTTGATTTGCTTTTGCTGCCTTCTTTAGAAGGAGAGGGAAAAATTCACCCAAGATATTTTATCAACTTCACTCAAATTTTAACAATTTTATACAGTGAAACTCCAGAGTATCTCAAGCTGCTCGTATTTGAAATGAAAAACCTTGCAATTTGTAAACTGTCAAACTTAATACAAGATCCTAGTGTTAATAGGATTTTATTGACTTCTACCATCAGCAGAGGAAGAGGTTGATATAGTGCCACAAAGGAAATGAAGATACAATATGCGTTTTGCTTGGATCTCCAGAGCTGTGTAAATTTGATTGCTGAATTTATGGTAATCCAGCTCATTGGCCATTGCTCTTCTGGGGGAATGGGGACAAGAGAGGATTTCTGGAAATGAGAGTGACTTTACAGAGCTGTAAAATCAGACTTCGTGGAGTTTTTGTGAAAATGGATTTCAGTATCGGTGCCTGGTTGCTGTGAGAGAACACAAGAATGCACTGTATTATTTATTTCATATGTTTTTGCTGATATCCTGCCAGTTTTCCTTTTCTCTGCTCCCATAGGCAGCTTCATTTGCACAGCTATTTTTGAGTGTTGTTGATGTAATTAGCGCAGTAGAATAAACAAATGCCAGACTAAGAATATTAAGAAAGTGAAGCAAAGTGACAATGTGACCTTCATGACACTTGAAAAATAAGCTTGCTTTTTTTTTTGGTGTTTACTAAAGGCATAGCCAAATATTCATAGGCTTTAAAATGTGTGGCTTTGGGGGAGTGGGATTAGGTTGTAAGTTAAGTACAATATCAAGGTCCTTGGACACTTAAAATGCAAAATGAGTTGATTGGTACTTACCATAGCACCAATCAGTTCTGTTTTCCAGAGAGAAAAGCGTGATCCCTTGCCTTTTTTAAAAAAGGAGTTGTGTATGTAAAGTGACTGTTATAAGTCTTTAATGTTTTAACCATTCTATAAATGTGGAGTTAGGGAAAATGTATAGTTTTAATAGTTCTGAGAAGGGACATATACCATCTCTCCAGTGGGTCCCAATTCCTTAGTTGAGGCCACTTATGTCATCAGAACAAGGGCAAGAAGCAATTGGGGGAGGCAGGGAAAACACAACCCAGTTTCAGTTGCTGCAGTTTTCCTTTTTCTTCCCTGTCTTTCATGTTTTCATTCCTTATTTGCGACACTTGAGACTTACTTGGTATTATTTTTAAACTTTACTTTCTTCACATCCATGATGAATTTCTCATGTAGGCTTGCTGACTTTTTAATAGCAAATTGTTTACTACATTTCATCATTCATTTTGGTTCTTTTCTAGAGTCTTTAAATGTTACAATATAAACATACAGGAAAATATCAATGTGCTATTACAGATGTGTACTTCCTTCCTCAGCGTGATCTAAAAGCCACTGGATTTGCTGTGCCATTTTGTTTTGTGGGATAGGTTTATTTAACAAAGATGAGGAATTAAAACAAACAAAAGAAAAGAAGGCGGCAGAGCAGGCACTTTACTAACCTGACTTCCACAAGTTCTTAAAATAATTTCCTATATTTATGAAATTTCCACAAGTGATCTCCCATCCTAGTGAAGGAAAACATATGTTACATAATTCATTAAGCCCCAAAGGCTTTTTACATATATTACCATTTGGGGGAAAAAAAAAGTCTGTTAGCACTCAGAGCAAATGATTTTCAGTATAATTAAGGAAATGAATTGTGGCAGCAAAACTGCAAGACTTGAATAACTAAACCACAATGATCTCTCTCTTTTTTTTCATTTTGCTTTAGTACAAATTGCAAATGGCCCAGGCAGCAACTCCAGCATTTCCTGACTGATCTTTTCTCAGTCTGTGTCACGTATGCTTTTCATGACACTTGAGCTAAATTTACTGTGTGTAAATATTGGTACAAAAAACCCCACCCTTGTGCTCTTCTAGAGCAGATGGAAACTTCTGAGAGGTGTCATGGAATGAAGAACTCTTAGATTTGCTCCTACAAAATTATTTCTTCAGACCTCCAAGAGGAGGGAGTAAGCTGAGCACCTCACCGGAAAGGCATTTTCATATGAATGAACAGAATACAGCAGGGCTCTGAGGGACTAATTCAAAGATTATTTATGTTATTCTAAGTATACATGTCTCCACAAGGCACTATTTAGGGCTGCATGAGGAACTTAACATGTTACTATCTACTGCATGTTCAAATGATAGAAAGTTCCCATGGTCTTAGGAGCCAGGTGGCTTAGTTTTTATACGGATTTGAAGACCTTTGAGCAAATCTTTTAAACTAGCTTTGGGTCAAACACATCGATTCCCAGTTCAAGTATTTACATGGAATCAAAACATGTTTTTTGACAGCAGTAAACACAGCTTAACAAAGATGAATTAGCAAAACTACTGACTTGTGCTGAATATCTGCTTTTTAACTAAATGAAGATTTCATCCAGCAGCTATCTCACACTACAGGAAAAAACAGCAAATCATTACTTTTTAAACATTGAGATATTATCTAGTGGTGTTTTAATTCAGAGGAACATCTAGTAATCAATAAATGGAACAATTTCATCTTCATTAATTCTTTCTTGACAAACATTAGTTTAGTCTCTCCACCTAATGTTTACTGTTTGTTAGAACTGGAATGGAATTATTTATGTAATGTGAAAGACTGGCAGGGTGGATTTATTAATATGCAAGATCATGTTATTGTCTCTTTACAAACCAAGAGCACTATCACATGCTCTCCTGTATTGAGTGCAGTCTGACAAAGCAAGCAGTCCTTTTGTCAGCATCACAGTAGAATGTGGAAGCGTGAATGCTTCTGATGAAATGTGCACAGGCAGCATTTAAGAAATTCTCTTGAACAATGGTATAAATAACTTACCTGCAGCTAATGGATAACATGTTTACTGTATATGAACTTTGTGAATGGAACCTGAGATATCTTATTGATCTTACTGTAGTTTTAGTGACCTGGCTAATAAGATGTTTACGTTTTGATTACATTGTGTTTTAAGTGTTTGCACATTAAGATTTAGAAGAGGGATTAATGGATTGCTTTCGAGAATCTCTTTCCTATTAATATAAATTTCAAAGATGATTGAAATTTCTGGTATTTTAAAATACTAGGGTTTTTAACAATGAACAGACTTTAATTTGAAAATACATCTTATTTTGAACTCAACCAGTCCTTCGGTCTACACATCTTAGTATGATGCACTTTATCTGTTAGATATATTCAGGACAGTATTTATCTAGTTATAAGCATGATTCATTGCCCTGAACTTCTCTTGAGATTTCTTTTGAGAGATATGAGGATCCCTGCAGGTGATGCAGTGTCAGATCAAAGGGAAGTATGGGAATGTTTCTGCCAGCATTTAGACGATATGAACAATCAGTGTCTAATGCTATTGCTGGTGCAAGGGCACGGCAACTCTGCTTTCGGGTGGAGAGCAGCAATGTACTTCTCTGGCTGACCACAAAGCTTAAGATGCTTCCATTTTCTGTTGTAGATGGTTTTTATAGATCCTAAAGAGAACAAACTTAAATTATAAAATCTGAGGGATTTTTATGCCCTTTTTTCTACCAGTACATAAGCACTTGACATTTTATAACTATTTAAAATAATAATAAATTATATATATATATTTGGAAGCTATGTCAGTATTTATCTCAGCCTTCAGCGAAGGAAGAACTGAGGGAAGAAGCTGACTTTCCAAAATTTATTGTTAAAACCTAGGAGCAGTTAAGCCCTTGCATACAAGTTGTACAAACTGCGATATAGTCTCATTCTGTTTAGAATGGGTAGAGTAGGTTTGTAATACTTGGTGAACTATGAATTATACACCTTGTTGGGGCAAAGACAAGTTGTTCTGAGAAGTTTGAGCTTCTGTTAGGAACCATTTTGTGTGCGAAAAGACAATGACTGCAGACCTAAAAACATCATTAAATGTGGCTGCTCATTTGCATCTAATCATTCAGGTTAGGTGCCTGAATGAAAAGCAAAACACAAGATGATGTTGCACAATGACTTGTTTGAACTTGTTTCTTCTAGTGGGGAGCTTAGTCAGAAAAGCAGTTTATTTAAAAATGAAAACAAATTCTGGATAACTGATAAAGAGAAAAAAAAAGAGAAGTAATATCTTACTTGACAACACTGCTCCCCTGCTCCCTCAAAGTAGGATGTAAATTTTTCGAAAACTGTGGCAGAATGCAGACCCCCCTCTCCCCCCCACTCCTTCACCATGGAAGGAGTAGGCACATCCCCCTCTCTCTCTGTGTGAGGCTGACAGCTTCTTTTGTTTGGCCCCAGAGCACCCTGGCCAGGGCCATTAGGAGAAGGGATTGCCAAGGCGCCAGTGAGCCGCTGGGCACCTGTGACCAGCGTGGGGGATGTTTGGAGGCTTCAGGGGCACCCCACACACGGTGTGGGGGTGCAGAGAAGCTTCTAGAATGCCTACAGTCAGGTCTGATCAGCCTATAAGAACGGGACTCTCTTGTCGAGACTGGGCCCATTGTCGCCGGTCTCTCGGAGCACGAGCTGAAGATGCTGCCGCCGAGAGCTCCCCTTCCCGGGATGGAGACTCCGCCTGCCTTGCCGCCATGGGTGTGAGTAAAACTTCTCGCAGGATTGCGAGTATATTTATCCTTTCCGTGCACATTTGCACGTGTAACTTCCCATGCTTGATACAAACACGTATAAAATTACTTCCTCGCACAATCACGAGTGTATTTATATTCCGTGCACATTTGCACGTGTACTTTAAATTATTTCCTCGCACAATCGCGAGTGTATTTTCCTCCCGTGCTTCCATATAAGCACGTGTAGTGTTCCGTGCATACTTGCACGTGTAAGTAAATTAACCCTCTCAGAATTGCGAGTGTATTATAAATTTACCCTCGCACAATCGCGAGGGTACACTTTCTGTACTCACTACGAGTACCTATATCTCTTTAAGAATAATCCCACACCGTCTTCAGGCAAGTGTGTACTCCTCTGGGACTCGGGGGTGGTTCCGGCGTTGTTTTGGGTGAAGCCACGTGCATGCACTCTGTGGACCTCCTGTTGTACTCATTGCTGCCCCTTAATAATTTTCTTCAACTGATACCCGAACCTATATTTAAGTCACTTTTGGAATGCTAAAACCCTGTTTCTCACCGGCTTAAGAAAAGTTGTTTTGGACTCTGTTGTACCTTAAACTAGCCTCGGGGTGCCTCCGTGACAAAAACCTTGAAAGGGTTGCTAGGATTTGAAGGAACTTTGTGTTCTCCTAAAGACAGAATCTTTTCCAGAAGAGGTGCTTGTTTAAAATGTGGACATAAAATAATATTGGTGTCCTCAGGTGCCGCTGTCTGGCACACTGTGGGTAGTGCAAGATTAACCATGTTGTCAGATACATATTCTAAGTATGCAGAAAATTTGAAAAGGTAATTCAGGGGTGTTAGGAAAATCTTGATTAGCGATTGAGCATCTAAAATGGAGTGAGTTTCTTCCTTATATGCAACTTCTTTTTAATTGCTTGATTTTTAGCGTAAGATTTTTTTCTGTTATTACTGGTAGGGAGTGTACTGTAGTCTCTTAGGAAAGTTCAGCAATAATGTTACGGAACTAATTATTGCCTACATCTGTTCTATTTCTTGTGGTTCAAAATGTCTTCTGTGTCTCATTCAAAACTTTCCCTTATCTCAAAAAATAAGTCCACTTTAATCAGACAAAATATGCATGTGTTTCATGAACAAGAGGTTATTACTTAGCAGATGGGTTTTATTCCTTTCACTTCATCAGCAAAAATACCCAATGAGATGTGGTTTCAGGTTTTCGTATATGTTAGTTACAGTCTATATTCACATCACTAGAGTCTTCTCCAGCTTATGCATAAACTGATTTAATTTCTGTGATACTACAACTCATAGCTTAAGAAAACCTTTTCATGGGAGTAGCATTCAATGGATGTTCTTCTTTATCAGTAATTTTTGATACGCAATTGGGAGTTGAAAGTTATTGTGTTCTGCTGTGTACAGATTTATGAAAGGACAACCTGAACTGGAAAAAAACTTGCCATCTAAATATGAAGTAAAACAAACTCCTGAAATGCACGATTTGCTAGCCATCTGTTGGAAAGTGTGGGCTGTGAACTTGGAAACAATGACCTGTGTCACCTACTGCCATCCTTGTTACTTGAGTTTTGGTGAACTATATTGTTATGGACATTTGTCTCAACTTAAAGAACATATGAGAGGGAGGGCTGAGAGATTTTTGTGTCAGACACTGAGCCTAGAGCGAGTATCTGCCAAGTTATTCAAGTGCACACAGATCCAGTGACTCCCACTTATGTCACTTGAATCGGAAATAATCTGTGGGTGATTGGGTTTTCCTTGTGCATTGTGCAGTGTTTCCATCATACAAGAGGGAGCAATTCTGTGTTTATACAATCTGTACCAAGAAAAAAAATTTTGAAAGTGCTGCAATGATGATCAATTTGTCTGCTTATGTCTCTACCCTGTTCAGGTAGTCCTGTAGCCTGATATCTGTATAACTAGTTTAGGAAACAAAAATGACTCCTATGTGGAAAGCACTTACTGATTTATAACTCTAAATTACTTGTCATTCTTGTATTCAGTGAAGCAATTTATAGATTGTAATTATTCACTGCCGTAACTTTGGGTACCGATATCTTTGATAGGCCTTGGGGTTTGATTTTGTTGCCTGGTTGTTGGATGTGAAGCTGGAAGTGATGGAATTTAAAGTCTTTCTAGAATCAGAGCATTAGAGACTAATCTCCTACTCTTGCCCCCCATTCTTCCCTTGCTAACTTAGTTTTAGCAAATTCATAGCATTAGCTTCCTTGACTTCAAGAAGCAAAGATGTTCGAGTAGTTTGGAGGAAGTCATTCAATGTGTGCTGCTAAATGTTGGAGAGCTTGCTTGTTATACTAAACTCATCCAAACAAATTTGGTCTAGATCTGTCAATTAAACAGAAGAAAAGGCTCTTATAGAAAAGGCATTTTCTCCTGTTTGGCATTTTGAGTTCTCTCCCTCCTCCCCCTGTTGCTTTTTTTCCCTTTTAATAAACCTTTTTCCTATTGAAGTCGTTTTGGTTCAAGTTTAAAGCTGAACTTTGTACTAAGATGGTGGTTTCATTGAATCAATAAACTTCTATCTACTTTTCATCTCCAGTTCTAAAGAAAGCTTGTTTGCACTGTTTGGTTTACTTTGAATGTTAAATATCATATCAGCTTGACATAAGAGGTAAAACTTGGGCAACCCCTCCATGTTTCTCAAAAAGAGTTTTGAACTGTTTTCCTGAAGCAGACTAAATGTGAATTATTTTAGGTCCGTTGTTCCTTATCCATATCTGCCTTCCCCCACCCCCCCCCCCCCCCCCCCCCCCCAATTATGAGGAAAAAATTATTACAAAAATTAAAAAACAAATTAGTGTGTTTACGTGAATATTTCTTTATCTAGAAAATTTTCTCTCTGGAATTAATTGGAAAAGCACGTGACTTCCTGACGGTAATTGGCGTAGTTCATCAATATCTTTGTATGTGTATGATAAGTAAAACTAACGCTATTAAATAACCAAGGCTTTAGATATATTTTTCATTCTCTTTCTGGGTTTTGTGTTCTATCCTCCCTGCTCAGGCAGCAGCAGCAGTAATGTAGTCCAGAAGCCAATGTCACTGCTTCTGGCAGTAGAGAATTTGGCTGTTTACTTCTGTGATGATAATTAGTGCTAATATACTGATTAAACATTAAAATGATGTGAAAATATCTGATGACACAATTTTTTAATTGCACCAAATAAAATCTTTACTCCTTCCCTCAAATTTGGCAGACCTTTTGGTTAGAAATAATTTATTCACAGAAGAGATGGCACACTGAGTGCTCTTATACAATGTATCTGGAGATACGTCTCTAAAATGGCAAACAGTGCAAAAAGGATCTGAGTTCCAGTGGCAGCTTAAATACTGCGACTTCTGGTTTGCTCCCCTAAAAGGAAGGGGGTGTGATGTGGTTAAAAAGGATGTAACTCAATAGTGATGAACTCTGGCGATAAGTCCATAAGCTCTTTCTCAAGAGTAAATAAATACACTGCAAATAGGCTTTATATGACTACATATTGTTTTCTTCACTAAACAAACAAAACGATCCTGCTGACTCTGGAGATTATCGTTGTTTATCCTCAAGCTATTTACACACAAAAATTAATATTGCTGATCAGGCTTCTTCTTTGGAATGCCTCTCAGAGCTAATTCCTTCAATGTACATGAAATAAATTAATAGGAGCTTTAGACAGTTTATTTTGACAGCAAACACTTATCTCTTAACTTCTGAGCAACCTGACAGTCAACTTGTCTCATGGAGCTCATGTTTTCTTCCTCGTCTTTTTGGTGATAGAAATGGAGAGTTTTGTGCTAAAAGGGCATTCCTGATGTATCTGTATTCATTTAACATTGCTGGTGTTGTCTTTTTTTTTTTTGTTAATCCAATGTGTAAAACTTGGCCATATACTCATGTACACTTGCTTTCAAATATCAAGAAAGCACAGGATAGATGCAAAGCCCCATGATTGTGTGATAGTGTTGGCTGACGCATACAATTGCAGTTTGAATAACTTTTAAAATGAAGACACTGTTAGGTGTTTTGGCATTTGTTCATGTAATTTTTTTTGCATCCTTTTATTTCTTTAAAAGTGTATTTTGCTTTTGAGCATTGGTTGACTATATCAAGTTGTTTGACAACAAGGGTCTGGAGTTCACCATTTGTACTGTGGATAAGAAAACAGCTGCACGTTTTTTGTGTGTCTAATAACGCTAAGAGGTAAAGGATTCTCTGAGAAGAGAATTCTTCTTTTGAAGACATCCTGTTTAACATATCTGCCTTTTGGTACACCCACACATAAAGCAAAGATAAGAAAACTTGTATAGGCTCCAAAAACTAGAAAAATTCTTGGATGTGTTGCATCTATTTAAATAATGCTCTCTAGTCTCAGGGGGATTGTATGAGCAAATAAGGCTTTCACAAGGTTAGAGATCTACCAGTCTCAAAGCGTGCTATGAAATCTGAGAGCTTTTTCTAGTGCATCAGTCCCATTTCAATGAAAAAAGAAGCATTTTTGAAAGTACTTAAATTTCCACTGCTTCAGTGCTTTTGAAAATATTGCTGTTCCCTTTTACATTTCTTGGGGTAAAGATAAAACTTGGGAGTTCAGAATTGGAGCAGCAGGTGATCTGAATCTTCCCCTGTAGTAAAAAACAATCATCTTCCAGGAAATGCCACATGTGAATATGGGATTTTAATGAGAAATCAGTTATACCTCCAAGAAAACTGAGACTCAACGTGTCTGTCCGTCTTTGATAGATTATGTATTTTTGCATACACAACACTTGTAGCTTACTAGTAGTTTGAAAGTTGAACTATTAGCCTAGGAGAATAAAGCTGATTTATTTTAGCTGCTTCCTAAGGTGTCACAGAGATATGATTATGATACTGGGCTGCCAGTTTAGTAGCTTCTGGCAGGTATTTCAAAACATCCTACAAGACTCTGATTTAACTTAGTAATAATGAGGTCATGTTGAAATACAAACCTGAACATTTTGGACAATGCAGCCCAAACACTTCTGGCCATGCAGTTAACTCCACCTGGACAGTGCTTTTTCATTAAATTAGAAACATAATGCTGTTGGAATAACTTTAGTATAGATGGGATATTGGGCTTGACTTAAATTCCAAAAGAGTAGGAAAACTGAAGGCTATTTTGACAGATTTTTTTTTTTCCTTCTTCTATCTGGAAAATCTGATTAAACCTATTTCTAACTATTCCTCCCTAGAGGTCTCATTTACTATGAAGAAATTTTAACATTGCTTTTGAACTGCAAAAAAATTGCAACACAAGCAAGATTTTAATGATTACCTGGTTATATTTAACACCCATAAAAGTGCTCTTGTTTAGGTCGCTCAAAATAATTGAAAATATATTGTTTTTAAATTATGTATGGACTGTCAAAGTGGAGGACAATCGGGGAAATAAAAAATGCTTCTTGTAAAACAGCTCCAGCTGAAATAAGCCTCCTGTATCTTAACAGTGCATCTCACGCATACAATGTCGCACCCAAAAGGTCCTTCATTCAAATCCAGTAGAAACTCTCTACAGAAAGCTATCTTTAAATACATCCAAAACCCAGCCACAGAAGGTGCTAACAGTGTTCCTGTGTGCAGGGAAATGGAGAGGGCAATTTTTTTGGCTGCTAATGCATCCAAATAGAGCAATAGCATAGACCAAGCTACTCCCAGGGTAATGGGGATGCGCTGCTGGGACTCTTCTTCCCACCCTGTTGCTCACATCCATGCACCGTTCACTATAAACACCTTTACCTGTTAGACATATAATGTGATCCAGATCAGTGAAATTGAAAAATCTGATGTAATGTATCCACCAGCTCTAGATTTTGGTCACTATCGCTGCTCTCCATTCAGCACACAGTGAAATGTTGATGTGTTAACATACAGCATTAAAACAGCATGTGGGCAACAGTGTAAAATTTGGTGCCTGTCTTTGTGTGATAGGCTGTTATCATAATGTAGTCTTCGTTATGTCCCTCACATGTATCTTGTTTCACAACTTTAAATGTGTAGCCTAAGCAGTTTGAATTTGCAGTGCAATTTCTAGGGACCAGGAGGACCCGCCACTGTGTCCTGGCGTGTGGACCAGGGGAAGGTTCCACAGTTATGTTGGTGTCCTTCTGGTCTTGTTTGTAGCTGCCATATTTCACAAACTGCAGGATGACGGTGCATGTGTCGCAGCAGATGGAATGACATAAGTGTTTTCGCAGAGAAACTTGAGCTTTTGTGCTGGGTTTGAAGGCCCAATTCTGCTGTGAGGTGGAGAAGACAAGGCGAGAGTGGAGAGGGAAGGTCCTGGTGCAGGGAGCATTGACCGGAGGGTGAGTGGCTGCTGTCAACATTTATTCCATCATATGCATGGCAGAGATTTTTTAACTTGGGTCTTCTGCATCTGAAATGTGTGTTAACAGTGAGCAGCCTTTCAGGTTCTTACCCAAGGAATGCTTAAGTAAGCAGAGTGAAGAAGCTGTAAGAATTTTTTTCTTTTCCTGCAAAGCCCTTTTTGGAATGTACTCATATACATAATGCATTTTGTCATCTCTTGCATCATACAGGCACATACAGTTTGAAATATTTTGATCAATACAATACTATTTTAAGCAGAAAATGGTTGGTTAGTCTTGTAAAACCAATAGACTTGAAAATGTCTTCATAAGTCAGAATTACTTCTTTTATGTTAAAACTTTTTTTTGAAACTGAGTACTTTTAAAATAGTAATTTTAAAGGCACTTAACATTTGTATCTCATTCAATGAGAATTACTTTCATCAGAGATCTAGATAGTTTTTATCATTCATTGCTGTGGTGATATTTTCAGTGACTTGAATTGTCCTGATCACAGTAGGATAATGCTAACTCAGTGGGGTTTATATTCACCTTTCTTTATAAAGGCTTGGCTCAATATTTTTTTTGTATTCACAACATGCAAGAACTTGGTATACCAGGAAAACTTCTGAAGTCGTTACAAATTAAATTCCCAAAACATTTTGTAGTCATCATTGCAATTTTGTAAATAGTTTGTTTTGACAAATGAATTTCTTGTTAAAAAACAAACAAGCAACAAAGAGTCACTGAAAAAGTTCTTTAGTCACTTCTCCCTGGCCTTCAGTTCTAATAGAATGTGAGAGGGGAAAGATGCTCCTATTTTTCATGCGTCCAGGATCTCACAGGTTACATCTCAGGAATGTTGCACTTGAGATGGTTTCCCTTCTGTGTGCTCAGCTGTGTTGGGCACTGATGTTACTATGATTTAAAGTGAGAAGCTTCTGTTTCTGATATTAAGGAGCCTTCAAGAACTCTTCAGGCAGGGTCTAATGCACACAGATAAATCGGAGACAAAGTGCTGAAGACAGCTTGCTCCTGAGGAAAGTTAAATATTTTTTTTCTGGCTAATTTATGTGACACTAAAGGAAAACTGCAGAAAGGAGCATTCTGTACCATTGGGTCTGCCTGCAACTACTGCTAATAGAAAGGGACAGGAACTTGTACACTGCCTGATGCATTTTATTACTTTATTCTGCCCTGTTCTGATACAAATTCTTTTTCATTTGTATTTTGTTTTTCATGTGCATCAGAACAGCAGCCTATGAGAATTGATTGACACTTTTTAATTTTTTAAGTATCAGTAGCCAAGCTTGTGAGTGTGTGGTGTAAGACTTGATCTCAATTCATATTAGAGAGACAAATTAACTGTTTTATCAAATTTCCCAGTAAATGATATCTGTACAGATCTGTGCTGAACTTCATGCTGAACAGAACCGGTGTTGTATTCGGAGCAGACACTGTCTGTGCTTCTCCCACCCACCAAAAAGGTAGAATGAGTGACTCAAACCAGAGCAGGGGTAGTGGGGAAAGTGAGGTTAAAATAACACTGGTCTTTCTAAAGAGATATATTCATATATTCACTTACAATACTTGTGAACACTATGTCACTCCACACCACCCTTATTTGAGCAGAGTTAAATATAACGCTGTAATTTACCAGGATATGAGGCTAATCACAATATATAACAGGAGTGTGTGTTCTGTCCCTTGTATACTGAACACAATCAAAACTTCTGTATTGGGCAGTCAGCTTTATTTTGCAGTCAGTAAGGACTGTGTTCCATTTTAGGAATAATTTAGCTGTTACTATGCCATGAGTAACTGGGTTTGCAGAGGCACTGAAAAGCCACCCTGGAGATTCGGTTACTGTTTGACATAATGGGAACACAGCTGATTGACAGGAGACCTCAAATATGGCTTGAGCCTCCATGTACAGCTGTTAAATGCATCAGCGAGAGGAGGTGTGAGCAGTACAGGCAGAGAAACTGCTCTGTCCTGGGGCCTCTTTCCTTCCCCTTCTGGTGAGCCTGCAGCAGAAATGGGGTAGGAAAAACCAATGTCTTCCCTGAAATCACATCTATGCTGATGGGCCTTAATGCTCCTATTTTATTTCTAAAATGCTGCCTGCATTCACTGAAATCTGAAAATCGGAACTTGCTTGTTAACTAATTGCTCTAAAATGTCTTTAAGTGTTTTTGAATTGGGAGAAAATACCTTTTGGCAATGAGGTAATAGCTGCATTTTGTACTTTTTTTCCCCCTCCATTTAAATAGAATAAATTTTTTTACTGTGCTGTACATCTGGGCACAGAATACTTATTACTGACAGGAAGCTTGGGGAAGGAGATTTTATTCTCTGTAATGTATTTTGAAAGTGGAATATCAGACCAATTTTTTTCATTTGTATTACTTTAAGGTAGCAAAATAAGGAATCAAAACTTTTCTCACTTGATTGCACTGATCATCTTTAATTGTGTGTGTGTTGACTTCCTTTCTGTGCACTCTTGCTAAACTTCAGAGAAACAACTGGAACTTGCTAGTGAAAAAAAAATGTCAGATTTCTCCCAAAATATTTGCCTCAAGTGCAACCACTCAACCTCTATTTATTCATCTAAATGCAGATTTTCAGAATCTCATCCTATTATTAATAAAGTCACAATTTAAGATGTGACACGGGAGCTGTTGGCAATCAGATTCTAGGAGGTCTGTGCAAATACAACATTGGTTATGCCATTTGTGGGCTTAATACCTACTTTAACTGCCCTACTGGTGTTTGTGTTCACGTAGATTTTATTGTATGCACTCACTAAACCTGTTGTTCTTATGGCTTGTGCAGGTACACGCTCCTAAACACAGAGGTGCTAAATTGGACATATTTGAAGCAAACCAATTGTACTTTGCATCCCTAAAGACAAGCGGATCAATCAGTCACCTGATGTCATTTCAGTTGCTGAAAACTGCCTTCAAGGAGGGAGTAAACTCTGAACAGCTGAATTATTTAACCTGATTGATAAGAGCTTATTTGACCATGCCCTTATACTTGTATGTGTCCTCTCAACCACATGCATATGAGAGCACAGGAAGAATTTTGCAGGCTTTTGTATAGCTTCACAATTCATAACCACACAAAAATGTGCCTGAGATTTTCATATGCTGAGTAACTGCAGTCAGGTACCAGCCCTTCAATCTGTGATGTCCGTTTATGAGCATTACAGAGCTGCTTGCGATTGTACCACCCTGGTGCAAATTGTCACCACTCTCTGCTAGTAACATTTCTACTCCTGAAATTTTTGCAGCTCCTCATGAGCTGTGGTCTGGCCTGAAGGAAGGAGAACCCTGTGGGTCTGAGTCTGGGGAACAGGATCTTTACAATGAAGCACAAAACTACTACATGTGATTGTTGACTAGTATAATTCACTTGGCTTTTGCTTGTATTTTCTTGGGATGCCTTTAACTTTCTTTAAAAAAAGAATTATTCTTATCCATTTTTTCTGTACTGCAAGGATTCAACTGCCCCACATATTTTTATACTGGCCATTATGTATTTAAGTCTCATTTTTAGTAAAGTTGGATATTACTCACATCCTATTTTGATAGGAAGAAACCATTTTTGCAAGCTTTTGTAGTCAAAACTTTTAAAGTGCTCCACTTGCCCTTTGTTTCTCCAACATTCCCTCACACAAATCACATTATTACAGCAACACAGGGATGTGATTTATACTTTTTTTTTCTCCTAATGTTCTCTTAAATTAAATCTCAGATGATGACAAGGGGCAAACATCTCTTTTAGAGAATCTGAATTAGGGTCATTTCCATTATGGGACCTTAAATTAAAATTAAATTGATATCACAGCATACAATCATGTTCAAAGTCCTTTCCAAATGTGGCATCATGATTGAGTAGGAAGCAATACATAGGTGGTTTGAAAATAATGTAGTTTTTTTTGTGCGTTTTTGGAGGGTCTTTTTAGGCTTTTCTTGGTTGTGGGTTTTGGGTTTTGGTTTTTTTTCTCCTGTTCCCTTTCAGTTGCAACACCAGTCTCAACCTGTTCCATCACCCAGAACAGTTTGGATTGTGCAGGGAGGGAGTTGGTTGGGTTGCTTTGTTTCCAAATCCATCCAAGGAGAGAAATCAAGGCAACTTAATTGTGCAGGTGTCTTAGAAAAGGATTCAATTCAAGTGTTCCCATCTAAGACTTACAAGGTAGAAGTTGGCAGAGCTCAGCAGGCAGGAGTTATTTCGCTGGGCAGACTGTCATCGACTGAATTGATAACTAATGGCAGCTATAGAATATTTGTAATAGAAATCTGTATAGAGAAAGCTGAGAAAACACTACTTTCTGTATTTATTTGTTACCAAATGCAGACCTTTCCCTTTTGAGTACCTCAGCCAAAGAAAAAGAAACATGTAAAATTGTTTGGGGAAGTCATATAGTAATGTACCTGAAGTTATGAACCGCCTTTGCTTTTAGAAACATCTTTCCCAGATGGTATGTTCTGTCCACAAACTCTTCAGATCTATCAGGGCTTTTTTTCCCAATTTTGTTTTGCAAAAGAATAAGGAAAGGTAGATGAGCCTAAAACAAGCCAAGGTACATTCCCACGTTAGCTTGCGACTATGATAGAATAAAAAGTTCGCTGTGGACTATCATGATCCCATTTGTAGTTAGTAGGTCTGACAGAACTGGAAGGACAGATTTTTCCTTTCTTTCTGTATGTTGCCAATAGTGCTTTTGTTTCATTTAAACTCTTTATTTATTGAGACTAACTCCTCATTTTGTGGAATTTCCAATTTAGTGCAGACCCTCCATTCAAGTACTAGAAATAGCTTCTTGTTTTCTTTCTATAGAACAAGAGCAGCAAAGGCCACGGCCGATGCTCCATTCACTGCATCGGGTTTGCTCGGGGCAGGGCAGGGCCACTGCAGAACCCCTTGGTGTTGTGTGTGTCAGCAGATGGGAGCACATGGGGAAAAAAAAACCACATAGTGATTACAGGACTAGTAGTTTTTAGTGCTATAGTTTCTGGAGTCATTGAATCCTGTATGAAATTCAGCTTTAAGCGCTAAATAATAGTGCGTTAGTGGCAGAGGAAAGCTTGAAGAGTATAGTAACACTTTCATATTTTCTGTATTCCTGACTCTTTAAAATGGTCTCTCCCCTTTTATCCCAGCTTTTTAATCTACTTTTTAAGCAAAACTCATTTGTTTTGTTTATCCTGGAAGAGCAAGTCTGACTCTCACACGAGTCCTGTCTGATCCCATGCCAGAGCACTGCAGTTTGCGGTTGAAGGTGGAGTTCTGGGAGCTGCAATGCAATAGGACAAGCCAGAAATGTGCTGGTTGAATGTTTATATGATTTTTATAACTATGAAGCAATATCTAGGGCTATAGCTTTATTGCTGCGATTTTTAAACTGATAATATGGATATTCACGTTTCCATAAATGGTCGAGCTCTTCCAGCAACACTGTTTCCCTGTTTAATCAGAATAACTGCACCTGTGTAGTTACAGCAGACAGATGTGAATGTATTCTAATATCTCTCATCAAAGGATTCAGCCTAATTCTGCAGAGAATTAGCTGCACCATGGAAAACTGATACAGTACATGCAACAGGTGACACGAAAAATAGTAAAAGAAACACCTGAATGCATATGGTATCTGTCTAATCCTCTCACGCTTGTAACATGATCGGGAAATCTCTTCTCTGATTTTTTTTAATTATAAATTTTTAATCTGTCTTAAGGAAATTTTAAAGGAGTAGGATCCTGGCCTAGCTGATGTCAGTGAGAATTTTGCTCAGCTGAAAAGGGCTGTTGTTGGAAATCACCTCCTTTGGTAGAATATTGGCATCTTTTATGTAAGGCTATAGAAATGAAGAAATTCGGAAATTATTAAATAAGAATTTTTTCAACTTTTTTGAACCTTCAAAGGCAATATTTGGCTCCTATCAAGTTTTGGAGGCAGATTCACTCATGCCTAAAGAGACACAAACAGGAGAGCAGTTGAGTTATAGCAAAAATTCAGTTGAAAATGGTCTTCTTGATGCTGCTCTCAAGTATAAATACTCAATTAAAAGGAAAAATAACAAAGCTTATATTAAACAAAAGAGCATCAGCAGTGAATATTACTGAAGCTCAAGGATAAGTGTAACTCTTGTACCAACAATAATGCAGATTTTGTGCGTATATTATGGATTATATTCTCTTTTCAATGCACATGTATTAGCATTAATGGGCAAGAAGACGACGATAGATTCATTTGCACTGCTGCCCAGTATCAGCAACAAAACTCATTACGTTCACACACTCTGACTCTGATTCTTTCTGAAATAAATCCAAATATTCATAATTCAAGGACGTTAGGGGATAAATTACTTTCCATTTCTAGAATGTCCACAAAAAGATCAAAATTATTTCATTAGGTAGTATAATTTACTCAACAAAGTTTGCAGTTTATTTTGTTCTAATTCTGGTGATTGTGGAAGGAGCTTGCAAAGCCAGTCCTGCAAATGTTGGTTGGTGATGACTGATAATGTAATATTGTTTCTGCTCTCCATTTATTTACCCAATGAAGTAAGAGGAATGATTTTATCATTCTACGAACTCCTCAGTGAGCCATCTGACAGGAAAGGTTTTGGGGGAATCTTTCCTCTGCAGCCAGCACAACAGAAGTTCAGTCTGTCCAAACTCTCGAAGGTATTGCCTGTCAACCTCCACAATTTTCTGTGCCCTACATAGTTAATAATGAAAAATAACTTCATTTCCCGACTTCTTCATGTGAAAAACATGGTTTTGTTAGTCTTGGTAGATACTGAGATCACCTACTGGTGTTTTTGCCAAAGCTCTGTCGTGATATTTTCCTGCTGCACTGGAGCAGCAGGTTCATCCTTGTGAAGTTAATTCTGCTTCTCTGAATTTGAGATGGAAATTCACTTAAACCTCCAAATGTCTGTTGAGCCCACCTTCTGGCTCTGGTTGGACTTGAAACTAAGATTTTTTCCTAATTCTGAAGGAAGAATAGATTTTTTATATTTAACTACTTGCAAAAAAGTTAATAGGTTAATAGGCAGAATAGAAGACTCTAATTATGAAGTAAAATTTTGACTTGACTGAAGCATGAGTTAACTAGAGAATTAACTAAATGAGTAATAATAATTATATATGATAATGTGTAAAATGAAGAGATAATGAATTTGAAATGCTTGGTGTGGAGAAAATAGCACACACTAACATGGCTGATAGTTTCGGTCATTGCTGCATTCTTTTCTGTGTATTTGAAGTGTATTATCCTAGCCCTTTCCATTGGACTGCACAGGATGGATGGGATGGGGAGGAACACCAGGGCTTTTTGTCTGCTGGAACACGTGATGGTGCTGCCTTTATGTCCAAAGAATTTGTTAAAACTTTCGGTCTTAAGAAACAATGCAGGTCAGTGTGCATTGATTGTGAAGTGGGTAAGAAATTTTGGAGTTGCTCCTGTAATACCACATGTATTTGATTTTGACAAGCTAAGAGGTAATTTCCCAGATTAGTTGGTAAAAAACAGGTTACCAGTGCTATAGTTTTTCTTGTTAATGCCATGTATAGTACTTCACTTGCTTGTAGGGTGGGGGGGAGTACCTTTACGCCAAATGTCTTTTAAATACAAGGTACCATCTTAACCATGCTGGGAACCTGCATGTTTCTTTGGTCAGAATACGCAAAACAATGCTGTTCAAATTTTTTGAACATTTGTGTGATGCTGTTTGAAAAGCGGGGAAAAGGTGACTATTTTAAACACAAAACATGTTTTAGACGTTTGTAGTATGTTGTGTCTTTCTGTTGTCGTAAGAATTAAGAGCAGAAGTGAAGATTAATTCGGATGCTTCTTAGGGGAGTAAGCCCCAAGGCTCTGAAAATTAAAAAACTTCTTGTTTGTAAATTAATACTTAAGTAATGCTTAATACTCAAACTTCATGTTTGAAAATAAAAAAACTTGATTCGTGATCCATGAGCAACTTCTACTGTAGATATTATATAGGCAAAAGCCACCCTGGGCAAGACAATAATGGTAGGATTTGGCCTTTATTTAGTAAATTTACTCGCAGATGCTGGTTAAGAGCTATTCATGCAATGTGTGATTATGAGGCTGACTGCAGAAACTGAGGGATGGCTGAGTGCTGTTCTCCACTCTTCATCTATTCATGTTATCCTGCAATATATGGTAGCTATTTGGCACTTATCCCTGAGCTAAACTGCCATCTACATATAAAAGTTAAAAATATTAATTGACAGAATTTTTGTACCTCCCTCAGAATGTGGCTTCACTCACCTTTCTATACAGATCACCTTCTACCAGTGATGCTGGACACGATTTTTTCTGGTGCAGAATGCAAAATTTCATTCATTCAAAGAAAATATTTTCTGCCTCTGGTTTGAGTAATGACTTCTTTCTTTCAATGCAGGGAAGTCAACAGTATCATGCAGTTTAAGGAACGACAATTACTTGGTATTTGTTGCGTTTCTTGCCAAGCCTATGGCAGTAACACAAAACTACTTAATTAGGTGACATTCCTGATCAGCCAAGAGGCAAAGTTCAACCCATCTATATCTAGCGTAATATTTGAAAGTGCTTTTAAAAAATGAAATTATTTGTTTGTGAAATTAAAAATAAATAGTGCCTTCTGTGAATGGCATAGGCTAAGATATAAATGCTCTGAAGCAGAAATGTTTGCTAGTATAAGGAATGCTCAACATCAATAAAATATCAAAATAGCTTGTTTCTGTTTTCCTGCACAACTGAGAGGGACGGGTATCCACACTTAAGAACTGGGAGATATTATGGTGCAGTAGAATATTTTACCCTATCATTGAACCAAAACCCAACTCCCTGTAACTGTGGTCCTTGTTCCATGAGCTTAATCTTGGTGGATATGTCAAGATTTTCTTTAATATTACTTGGAAAAGCACTATGAGGACTACTTGGTGTCTAGAATAATAATTAATTCTTAGCCTTGCATGGCAGAAGTCTGGCTGTTATTTCAATATCATTTACCTACTAATATTATTCAGATAGAAACAGAACTACAGTAGGTTATTAATATGAAAATTGTGCATTTTTGCAAAACTTAGAGCTGTAAAAGAGTGGGATTTGAAAAACTGTGCTTGCATATGCCAGCAATATGATAATTCTGGATCATAGTAAGTAACGGAGCTGCTATCACCCAGTGATAGGTACTAAAAGCTGTGAATAATGGGAAGGCAGATTGTCTGTCTGTTATTCCTAGTTGTCAATGACTGTAGCAAGTTCCTCAGCTCCTTAATTGCTGAAACAATTGTTGCACCAGCCTCTCCAGATATGCTTGATTTCTATCTGGTTTCTGTGTAATGAAGGCTGCGCTGAATCTGTTCCAGTTACAGAATTCTCTTAGTTTGTTCAGGGCAATAAAAATGCACCAAATCTCCTGTTCAGTAGAATTTCTTTCTAGATATGAAAAGGTTTCCTTCTCTTGCATTGTTTCACAATGCTCCTGAGGATATCTCAAGTGCAAAGAATAATAAAGCCAGGTCTAAGAGTGACTTTCAGGCTACTTCTTCAAAAAATAGTTCCTGTCCTGGAAATGGAACAAACAGTATCTTTTGGAGAAAACTATGTAGGCATTTGCTAAATTTAATAGGAAAACACATAGCCTTTTACATCTGCATTGCAGGGAGATGAAATATTACTAATTAATTAGGACTGACTGTGGGATGGGAGAGGCTTCCACATTCTTCCTGTCATAATACTACTTGAGACTGTTCCATTTTTGTTCATCATACAGTAAACCTGATCTTGTAGTTGTGGAAATGCTGTTAATTTCAAAAGTGTTGACAATACTCTTCCAGTGGCAGTGTTGTTAGATGAATTGGTGTCTGAAATGTGGATTTGAAGAGCTGCTGGTGAATGTATGCAGGAATTAAGGGACACTTTCCAGTTTTCCATGTGTACATCCACTGTGATGCTGAAGTTTTTCATTTATTCACATTCAAACATCAGATAAGAGTTCCTTTCCCAAAACCCAGGTGATCACTTTTTGAGCACTTACGGGAGTTGTGTGTAGTGCTGTGGGTTTTCTCGTGGTGCCAGATGCTGACGGAGAAGCAAATGGGGAAGGAGAATAGAAGGTCTTTAATGGGGCAGGTATTCATGTCAGTGAGGAGAGACAGACCCAGTGGGTCAGGGCTGCATCTACTCACAAAATCTCTGTTTTCATAACTGCAGTTGGCAGCTGGAAAGCTGAGGATGTGCAGGTACCGCTCTCATTTTAGAGAAGAAATGCTACAGCTGAAATGGACATTTTTCAGGATGCTTATAGTGGGGACCTAAAATCCTCTCCTTTATAATTTTCCATCAGAATGTGGAAAGCAGTGGGGATTGGCACATTACAGATGCACTTTAAAACTTTACAGATTTGAAGTCAGTGGGTGTCTTTCTACAGTTGGGGATCCATCTGTTACTATATCAAATAAAGACTGGGGGAAAGAACTTATTGGTATGTTCTTGGTCTGTAAGGAAAGGTGTTGAGGTTGAAATGATGTAATTGCAGATATGAAAATATTTGCAACAAGAGGGAATATGATGGAAGTTTAGATTTTGGGTTGATTAATGTTGGGGAATAGAAAAATGCTAAATAGTGAGCCCTTGGAGATAGTATCTCAGAAGTTCTTAAAATGAGAAACTGGATTGGAAGAACAAATATAGAGGGGAGTTGGTAAGGTAGAGGTTAATTTCTTCTATATTTTTTTTTTAACATAAATAAGATTTCTCTCTGTTTAAAATCCCTGCTAGCAGAACCAGAGAGAGCTCCTGAACTGGAGATGGTATAAGAAAAAAAAGTATTTCCAGAAACAGCAAGTGGAAAAAATCTGAATATTCTACAAAATTTTAAGTGTTTTATCAAGGTTTTAATTTCTTTCTTACCAAAAATGTGTAATTTTAAGTGATACAAGCTTCAGGCAACGAAACTTTAGTGTCGCCAAATTATGCGGGATACATACATTATATTTTTTGAATTTTCTGCCATTCACTACAAATATTTTTGTTACTATGGCAACCTTGATATGATTTGAAATGTATACAGTGTTAGACACAAAGGGTCAAATTCAGTCCTGGTATCTCTCACGGGATGAAAGCGCCTTATGCATCAAGGTTATTCCAGAGAAAAGGGGCTGACCAGTGAAATGAAGTTAAACCCACTAGCTCTTTTGTCACCTTCTTCATATCTATATTTGGATTGTAGTCAAAGAAGAGACATGCACCTAGGCTTAGCTTGCTTTGTGCCCTCAGATTGAGTGCCAGCGGTCTCTTGCTCATGTGGTAGTGATGAGACCATCCTTAAAGCCATGAAGCTGCTCTGTTTTCAGACCTCTCTATATATAGTATTGCACATATTGCTCAGTGCTATACACCGGCTGTGTTCTTCCATGACTGGTTAAGAAATAAAAAACTGGTAAATGAGTCATCCAAATCCACTTGAGTGAGGGGCAAGCCCAGGACCAGAATATGAGATTGCCTGACAATCTGTCTCATACTTAACCTCGTTATCAGACTCTATCAATATATATCAAACTGTAGTTACAGTGGATTCATCTACTGCTACTTTCACATCTAAATAAACTAATGTTTTCTGTTACAAAGCAAGAATAAGAGCAAAGTTTAGTACTAATGATGTGTCTTCCCTGTAATGCAGATACTAAATAATTCCTGTTCCGAATTTGCTATTAGGAATGGGACCATCATGACTCTCTTAAGTTCTTATTAACTGATTTTACTTAATTTAAAATGTATTTTGTTAAGCAAACAAATCATAAAAACTTCACATGCACTGTGATTGATGACCTTTCTCATAGACTCTATGAACAGAACAACTGAAGAATATTGGAGCAATTAAGATGTTTTTGCACAGGCTTTACGCTTATCAAGACAACTCGGACAGGCATTCAGCTGGATCATTACCCCTTATACCTTAACTACTGTCAAATCAACTCTAACAGCACCCACAAAGGTTATTTTAGGCACAGCAGCAAAATGCCACCATGAACTCTGAGCAGCAATTATAGGCATAAAATATATTTGTCTTGCAGTGATTTAAGATGAAGTCCTCAATAGCATCTGTCCAGACACTAATATTTTGCCATTTACTATTTCTCCTTGAATTACAGATATTAGCTCTTAAGTTAGCATTCACATTTTTCCAGACAAAACCCAGACTTTTAAAGTGTAAAAGCTAAACTAATCACAGTGACAGAGAGTGGAAAGTCTCCCTTTGAAATGCCAGGTACTAATGCAAGTAATTCAATGGAGTGGTAAGAAGTTTAGGCCGGATGGCAGTGAAATGAATAAATGTATTGAATATTAACATTTGCTGTTCTGGAATTGTTTTTGTAACATCCTTTTTAGGAACAGACCTTCTTGGGCATTGAGTTGTGCTCTTTGCTATTGATGGAATCATCATCTACAATCTCTACCCTGAGTTTACCATCCTGTTTTGACTCAGTGAAATTCTTATCCTCATTGCTTGTTAGAGGGCTATTCTAAAAATCATTTGCATTGATACATATAATCCTTAAAATAGGTTGTTAGAATAGTTGATTGTGAGGAACCTCTGGCGGTCATCTGGTTGAGCAGACTTGGAGCAGGGCCAGCCTTTCCAGGCTGCTCAGGGCTCTGACCATCAATATTTGAATATCTTTAAGGAGGAATTTTCTTTTAGTTGTAATCTGAAAGTGTCAGTGGCAAACCTAGCCTCTAGCTTGAATAGGTCATGTTGTTCTCCAGTGCTTGCACCTTCATCTAATTTACAAAATATAATATTCCACCTTAGCCTTCAGTTATGTAAGGTGAGGATTCCCTCATTCCAACTTGTTTCCTATACCTGTTTTAGCTTTCCTGGTCATTGACAACCAGTTGGCTTTCAGATAACACCTCAGGACATTACAGTTAAATTCTTTGTATTTTGTATGCTTGAGCCTTTTACCTACCCTCATGCTAACATGTCATACATCATGGCAATGCGTGAATTCAACCCAGTAGCAGTTTGGATAAGTCTGCAATGAACAACACAGAACTTTCCTTTTGCTCATTTCGAATGTGCTCTTTGGGTAAAGCCTTCTGCAATATTTTGAGGATCCAAGCTGGATCAACGCTATTTCTCCAGGTAGCTGCCTCTTCAGATACTCTAGCAGTATAAAGCAGTATATAACACCATAAACCAAGAAGGTTTGTTTTTTTTTCAGTAACAAAAAAGAAGATTTTTAGTGGACTGACAAGATAAGATACCTTCCAGGTTTTTCTCAAATTCTTTTGTGCTGTTACATTCTGTAAGTGGAGATTTGAAGATAAATGTTTCAAGGGCACAGAATATTTCAGCCTAAAAAGAAATCAGTGATATGTATTAAGCACAAAAGGGGTTCCAAAAAGTTAGATACCATCAAGTGAATACCAGTAATGTGTTGGGTTATTTTATTATTTTTTCTCCTCTAACACTCTTCCTTTCCTTTTAAATAATTTTATGCTTTCTCCTATAACTACACAAATTGGTTCACTATATTTGAGTGGTTTCTGAAGCAGGCGAAATGACCAATCCACTTTTCACAAAGAGAAACATGAACTTCAATTCCCTTGCGGTCTTTAAATCCTCTTTTTCTCAAGCTAAAGTTTCCTTGCAGTTTATAAAAGGATGTTCTCTGAGTGTAGACAGAAGCCTGAACTGACAGGGAAGAAAAATAAACTCCAGGCTATAGAAAGCACAGTCTAGAAAGATCTTTGCTAGCAAAGTTATTAGCAGATTGAGGAGGTAATTGTGAATCTTCTTGCTTCTCCAAGCACACAGGAGAGCCACAATAACAGAAGGACAATTTATTTGAGACAATGATGAATCATAGAATGGTTTGTGTTGGAAAGGACCTTAAAGATCATCTAGTTCCAACCCCCTTGCCATGCTGGGACACCTTCCAACAGTTGCTCAAAGCCACATTCAATCTGACCTTGAACACTCCCATGAGCGGGGCATCCACAGCTTCTCTGGGCAGCCTGTGTTCATGGGGAAGAGTTGAAATCGGTGCTCACAGAAGTCAAGGGTCAGAGGAAAGAGGTGCAGATAGGACCGCTGCTGACTGGGTGGCAGTTCTGCTACATTACTATAGCTGTACCATGGTATTAGCAACTGTGTACATTTCTATGCAATCCAGACATGCTCCCTGTTCCCAACTTGCTCTCTTCATGATACCTCTGTTCTTTCTCTGCAGGGCTACAACCACAGTTTTTCTTTGACTGTTGGTGACCTCTCTAACTCTGTCTCGGTTGAATGTGAAACATCTCTATCTGCTAAATGAGGGAGCTTTCTTTCCGCAAGAGACGGTCTGTTTCTTTGCTGAATGCATACAATATAAATCAAAGTATGTGCCATTATTAATAAACAAGGCATTGGGTAGTCTTTGTCTGGAAGACTTGTTGAAAGTACTGATTAGTATGCAATAACTTTTGAAAAATGCATAATTGCCTTTAGGGTATTGAAGCATGGAATAATTAGAGTGCAAGTTTGAGAAAGAGTTGTAACTACAGAGAGGGACTATTTGCAGCAACTGATTAATTTTTAGGGTTAATTTTTTTTCTTTTAATGGTTTATCTATGAATATTCCACACTTAATTATTCCAGAATACAAAGTGAATGATTGATTACTTTCTGTAGATACATTTCAAAACTGTGCTAATGCTAGTTATTTAAAATCGATTATATTTGACTGTGATGCACTTTAGGTTTCTGATAATGACATTTAGGATTTTAGAACTATCGTGGGCGAAGCGGTCAGAAAATGAATCGGCTACTGTTTTGTGCAGCAATGCTAAATTCAGGTGCAACTTCCATTGTCTTATTGGAATTGACCATCTATTAATTCTCTCAAGGTTTAATCTTTGCACAGAGAGTCTAATTGTGCTATGGCTTGTTATAAACAGGAAAATTATTTAATCTGGCTACTTAGTCTGGCTATTACTAGGAAAGACTGGGGCAAATGGGCTTTTCTGTTTATGAAACCCTCCATGCCTTCTTGTTTGATTCTGCTCTTGCTAGAAAAGGGGAGAGCTGGTCCCTGGTATGCCCGTAGTTTTGTTTCCTTCCATCTCCAGGTCTATCTTCTGCAGAATCAATTGTTGACAGCTGTAGAAAGTACAGGAGAGGGAGCCTAATTTTTTTTCCACATTCTTTTTCAATCATATCTATATACTACTCTGTATATGTAAATCATACAGTTACTGGGGAAGGTATGGGCTGAAGATAAGGGTTTATAAAGGTGTCATTAAAGCAATCTGCAAAATCTACAGCAAGAACTGCTGCCCAGGTCCCTCTGTGTACTGTCTGATTGATAGTCCCAGCACATCTTAATTTATCACAACTTTGAGTAAGTGCCTTACCTTGTCTAGGAAACTGATAACACAGTTGTAGGAAAAGAGAAGATTTAACACTTAACAATATTGATAAGAGGGAAAACAGCATATAAGTGCAGGATAGAATTGTTTTCTGTTACAGTAGTAAGATGGAAGTACATTATGGTCTTTAATTGAGGATGTCATTGGGACTATAATTTTTTCTTCTGATACCCTGTAGACTGACTTTTACAATATGTTGCACCCTTTATTCAGTTTGCAAATTCTCAAACTAAAAATCTTTTGGCAACACATATTTGTTCTTCAAATCTTATCTTATATCACAAATATAAATGTTACAATTAGCAATTCAGAACTCTTAATTTTTGTGCATGGTTACTAAAACAAATTCAAATAAAATGTAATTTAGAACAATAATAACACGCTTTCCAAATGTTTCCTACATTAATCATGGTGAAGACAGTTACTATAGTGCCACTGCTGGATTTTATTGAAAAGAAAGTAATTCATCGTGGTACATGTTCTCTTGAGAGTGTTCCTGTTTATTTAAAAGAAGTGAAGGATGCAGGTATGAGACAGTAACAGAACCTTCTGTGTTCTGTTGAGTGAGTTCAGTGCTTAGTAACACTTTGATACAAAAGCAATACAGCAGTGTTTATTTTCAGGAAAAGGTTCTGAACTTTGCTATTTGTCAATGGATATTTCTGAAATTTACGTACACATAAGAGTCAAAAAGAATAAGGCATGTGTACCAAGTTTTCTGCCAAAATAAATATTAGACCCAAGACAAATAGTTCACCCAAGTTATTAACTGTGCGGTAAATAAACCCATCGAAGTTTGCTTACTGCTGTTTATACAAGGCACTTTGCTGACATGGGGCTGAATGTACCACCCAGATTTCCAATTAAATGTCACTGAGGAGCCTCTAAGAAGATTTGATTCCAAAAACACACACAGGAGTCATATACCAGATATTTTGGTAAATGTGTTTGTAACTTGGTTGCAAATTTCCAAAACTTTATTCCTGATGTTTTAAACAAGGTTTCAGTACAGTTTATGCAAACCAGTCTTTAAGGGTGTGTAAGGCCTTTGTAGCACCTTTATGACAGCAAACACACCCTCTCTACTAAATAGGTACTTCTATGGGAGAAAACTTTACTTGTTTGATTGCTTGAGATGAAGATAACATTCATGATGTGGTTGCCATGTCCTTGGTTCTCCTGATCCAGTGCATCTTGGTTTTTGCACTGCTTCTGTCAGTTGGTCTGTCTGCCTCCCCACTGCATCCCCATGTGTTAATTGTCTTCATTCTGTTTTCCTGCTGGATGTTAATTTGATGCACCTGCTTTCATGCTTTGGACCATCATTGAGTTCAGCCCGATATTTATATTACTGCTGAGTTCTTAAACTTGTTATTCTAGGTCTACAATCAGCTCTTTCCCATAGTCAAATTGTAAATAAGCTACTATCAATAAATTAGATCCGGAGTCATTTGCAGTGTGTGTGTCATGGTCAGAGGAAGTTTTATGTGACTCTGAAGAAAATTCAAATTCTTACTAACCTGTGACCTGGCACACACTGGAACTTGAGTCAAAATAGAGATAAAAGACCTTGTTGTGGCTCTTAAGGCTCCTGGAAGAGCTCAGAAGCAGCTGGGAGCTGGTGTAGGAGGCCAGCTGGGGAGTCTCCCTATGGAGCAGAAGGGTTGAGGGGTTGTGTAAAACCAGCTTTCAGTCAGTGGATGGGATGTGGTCAGTGGGAGGAAAAGAGCTTTGTGCAGGGTATTCATGTGGCTGGCAGCCAAGATGAACATAGTGCTCCTGACTTTGGGAGATGTTAGTTTTTAGCACAAGACCAGCTGGACAGAAGCCTTCCCTCCTTCCAGTGGCTTGTTGTCTTTGTATCTTGCATTTTGTACTTTTGTATAAACTGTTCTGTAAAATTTGCAGATTTGGAATGAAGACAAAAGATGAAGTTAACCTTAATTCCAGGTTAACAAAGTATTCTGACCAAGATTTTGGTCCAGACTCTTGAAATGCTACAATTCTTCTTATTTCTTAACCAGGAGCTCCAAAAGCCTTTGTTTTCTTCTGCATTGTATGCAGTGTTCATTAGTGTGCGGTAGGAGAAGGCAACAGAAAGTCAAGTGGCCTTTTTGGCACCTGGATTATGCATGAAAAAGAATTGCTAAATCATTATCTCACCTCTCAGTGTTAATTACTTACTTTGCTTCACATTAGCACATTAAATGTGTAGCAAAAGTATTTTTCTCTTTAGCTGCTGTGTATGTATGACGTAGCTTGCCAAGTGTTTCTTGTTGCATAATGTGCCATATCTTCTTCAAATTTACGCACCACGTGTCTGCAGTGAAAACATGAGTCTCGAACTGAACCTTTAATAATTACTTAACTTCAATATGTGAAGAAGAGTTTTCACAGAATCTGACTGAAAGAATACTTTAGTGTCAGGTGAAGTCCTCTAATGCAGAGGAAAAGTCTCTCTCTGTGAAAATTCCAAAAATCTGTTTTAGGAAGATGCTGGGGCAATCCTACCTCATATTGAAGCAGGAATTTAGAATGGATTGTGGGGTCCAGACTCGTGTGCCTGCAGGCATCTCATCATCTATATATTTTTATATCATACCTAACAGTGGCATTGTACAAGGTTCTGTTTTGTTCCTTGGCTATTGTGAGGTATTCATAGAGCTCTTATTTTCCTTCTGGTTCCAATCAAAGCTGGATCTTTTATTTGAAACTCTTTTGTGTGTAATCCTACAACTCACATCTGTATGAAATATCTCTTAAGGCTCATGTGATATAGAAGAGGCAATTGTAGATAAAAGAGAAAATGGATCAACTGTAAAATAGCACCTAGAAGAAAAGTAATTTTCTGTGATTCCTAAATAAATTGCTCTCTAATTCACAAATAATGCAGTACATATTTAGGTTGTCATAAAGAATGATTGCTGAATATGGAGCTCGGAATTCATAATGGAGCAAAAGCATATATGGAATTGTTAAGAAAAATGAACTATAAAAATAAAGACCGTCTAATATCTAACTGCTTTCCTTCATAAATCACTTGCTAATAAATGCAAAATAATGGGGCATCAGAAGCAAAATCAATTCTTTAAGGAAAATAACTTTCCAAACCACTTTTGTCTATCATAAATTTTACTGCAAATAATGGATATCATGTCTATTTTGCATATTAAAGAAAACTTCAGACTATCTCTTTTGTGCTTTCTTCTGTTGCCAATCAAAAATGAGAATCAACAAATTTGGATAGATTGAAGATAAACTTTTTGTCTAATCTTGATGTAGCTTAACTTAATAGTAAAAGCTTCATTAGATTTCTTGAATATAAAGTTAACAGCGGTATTGCCACAATGATAAGTTGGATCAAAGGCTCTCAGAAAGCTATTGTGTTGTTTAGATCCAGCTAGTATAGCTCTTCAAAAGTGAAGTCACTACACATTTACCAAAATCCTATAAGAGTAACACAGGCTTGTATATAATTACAACTACTGGTAGATGTCTTTAAAAAGCCATCTACCAATTCTGTTTTAAAGCAGCCCTGGAATTCAGCTTGTGCTGAAAGTGTTGTATTTACACAGAAGGCACATGGATACTCATTCCGCAGTGTTTGAAGAGAACTTTTCACTTGAGCTTTGATCCCTGATTTTGCTGGCAGTGAAGTCCACACAAGCTTCATTGGAAGCTGAACACCTGTTCTTTCATCCACGAAATAGAGCAAACAAGAGAAAACAGTGCTAATGTTGGGGTCCATTGGAAAATGCAGAGGAGTGGTGCCAGATTGTTCAAACAAAATACTGAAGCAAAAATTCTACATCGAAACAAACCTGGTTCTTAAAATTAAACTGTTCCGATTTTTAAAAATTTGGTCACCCACAAGAATATTTTGACACCTCAACGTTGCTTTTTCGCAAATAATTATTTACTAATCTTATCCTTCAGGGCTGGTAGACAAACTTTGCTTACTAGTGTCCAAAATACTCTGCCTCTACCAGAGAAATCTGTTTGTGGATGTAGCTAAGATGAAATGACTTTGAAAAGTCTCAGAAACCGAGTAAGTTTCATCAGGATGTGGGGAGTATGAAAAGATGAAGTATTCCCTGCTGTATTTTGATGAATCAGCTCATTTAGCAGCCAATGATTCTTGGCACAAAGTTATCCTTTTTTTTTTTTTCCTTTTTTTTTTCCTTTTTTTTTCTTTTTTCCCCCTCTCATGCTAATGTACTCGTGGTCCCAGTTGTGGTTTAATTCAGATAAAGACTAGAGAACTGAGACCCTATGAACAGCCCCAGGTTACTGTTGACTGCCTGAGCTTGTTTCATCTAAGCAGGTGCTTGTTGTCAAAGCTGGGTTTTTTTCTTGTTTATTCATGTCAATATCCTTGATAGGACTTTCTGGTGTGGGATCTCTTATTTTTGTTACTGGGAGGCAGAAATTTTTGAAACTCTTTGTGCTCAATCTTGTTAGTGCTGCTCCAACAGCTGTTGTGGTGGTCGATATTACATGGCTGGAGTAACACAGACTTTCTCCAGACCCCATCGAGTGCACAAGGACACACCAAGGGAGTGGAAATAACAGCAGTGGGTTCTTTGTTATTGCCAGTGCAGAGAGAGTGAACGTGTTCACTATTGGAAGCCTGATATGCACCATGGCAACAGAGGGATGATTATAAGTAATTTAAGTCAAAGGATATCAGAGATGTATAGAAATGAAAGGAATTCCCTATTTCTGACCCCAAAAGCTAACCTTGAAACAGCTCTTGGTAGTCCTGTTTTCAGGACTCTAAATTCTTCATGTTCACTTGCCCATTCCACCTCTAAAGTCAGGGAAAGAACAGTCTGTGGAAGCTCAATGCAGACAATATTAGCAAAGTACTGGAAAGGTAAGTGGCTTTGAATTCTTTATTAAATTCTCTAGATAGCAGTGGGGCAAAAGCTAAATATTAAGGCCAGAACAAATACAGGGTTAGGAACAGTAGAGGCTGTATGTCAGAATAAGTGCAGTATTCAAGAAGATCCAGATATGTCAGTGTAGGTCTGGTTTAAGTAGAACTGAATTAATCATTCTTTACTTCTGACTGGTTCCTATATTTCAGAAAAGTTTAGGGTTAGAAACCAACTATAACTAGATGCAATTAGTAGCTCCTGATCCTAAAGGAATCGTGGTATTCAGGAAGCTCTAGAAGGTGTAAACCAAGAGCTGACATAAATGTCTCGATTCTTTAGTCTTGATTTCTGATGCATCTGAAGCCCACAATAAAGTTTAGTATGAGAGAGTTATTTTCCCATCAAAATACCATATTTTCACAGCTTGGGAAAATAACTGTGGTAACTTCTGCTTCTCAGTAACTGGAATGAGTATTGCAGATGAAATTTCCCTAAGATGTAAAGGGCTGGTTTTAACAGGAAAAGTCTATTCAAGAATAAATAGTTTACAGTATGTAATGAAATGAATAATGTAATTCTTGTGGAAGATGGACTTTTGAGCTGCATCTTCCACAGAAGGTAAAGAGAAACATTAAAAATACATTTGCCACTGATAGGTTGAATTCATTTTAGCTGGCATAAATAGGACAGATGAGCTATTCAAATGTCTGACGAGTACTATATAATGAAATATTTATCACCTTCTCATGGTCACTGCATGAGAGGCCAATAATTTGTTTTCTTTCAGCACTGGTATTTTGTGGTGCTTATAATAAATTATACATTGCAAGCTTACATCCTTCACCCGTTTTCTATTTACCTATCTAGTCTGAGATCTCATTCATCAAAATGTAGCTGGTTCTGGGACAAAAGTGAGCCTATAAATTCATGTATTCTAAAGAATCATGGAATTTATAATGCATGATGGTACTGGAGCAACATGGATAGAGTGTAACATACTGAACAGGTGACCTTTAGAGCTGTAAAGTGGGAAATGGAAAGAGCAAAATTTTGAGAAAGGTATAAATATATGCATAGACAGATGTTAGTCTTGGTCCTGCTGTCTGATTTTGATTTAGGATAATGCCTCTGGACAATCAAAGCTGTTCAGGTTTTTGTCTATTACCAGCCTGAAGCCAATGCCATGGATTTACTTTTTATTATGACTGTCAAATTCCCTAAAGTGTTCCTCTATGTCAGAGACATATAAATTATATTTTATTTGCTTTGTATTAGTGCAGGAAATATAACGATGAAATGGAAAAAACTCTCCCCAAATGATCATCTTTGCAGTATTTAGATATGAAGTCTTCGATGCTAAAGACAAGAAGTTGTATTTCAAAAACTGAACTTGATTCTGGGTTTGCTTCAGAATATGAAGAAAATTCACACCCTTTAGGTCTCAGACATAATTTCCCCTCAGTGCAGAGGGAAAATAAACCTCTTACTTTGCGTTGCCAGATTTTAGCAATAATTCTCAATAATTACTGCTCAAGACATTAAGATTGCACTGTGGTCCTGTATAAGAAACAGTAACCTGGTCTTACACTGTGTTCTTGTGTGTTAGAAAGTGGAAGATTTTGTCTTTTATTCGTGCTGCTTCCAGTCGGAAGTCACTTGACCTTAGTATAGACATAAGACCACTGCTTGCCTCACTTATTCAGGAAAGTAAATCATTCAGAGTGTTAAGGAGGCTGACAAAGTTCATTATTCACTGCTGGAAAAAGACTTTAGAGGTCTATCATTTCTGCAAAGTCCATAAGCCTATAAATTAATTTCTGATGACAAAATAATTCAAAATGAACAGCCTGAAGGATTTTTAAGTGACCTTCTACTTGGATGATACAGGAGAAATAAAGCTAGGACTTTTCTCAGTTAATCCAAGTGGTATATTGTAAATGTTTTATCCATACAGTCCTGTAGTAAGGTAGAATTTGAGGCTTTTATTGCCCAAAGATGCACGAAATTTATAATTAATGTTTTATTTATTGACAAACATAAGCATCAAGTTTCTTGCGCTATGCAACATAATGTTTCAGTTTAGGAGTGTCCTGTCTGATGGATCAAGATTTCAGAAAACCATGGATATTTTAGATAACCCAGAATTTTTAAAGGCACTGAAGTCTTTTGGTTTACCAATCCCAGCACTTTTACAACCTGACATATCATATACCAAAAAGTGTTCCTAATAACTGCAGAGAAAGATTAGTTAATGGAACTGTAACTACACTATGGAATTTGCTTTAAGATTTCTCAAAGTAAATTTATTCTTATGAAGAGAGCAAAGGAAAAAAAAAGTGAGAAAAGTAAAAGCTGTTAGTCCTGCATCAGAATTCCTGTGTACTGTGTAAACACAGAGAAAGCATGTGTGCTCTTTACATTTTCTATTAATACAGAATTTAGAATTGCTTTAACTTTTCAAAGAGTTAATGGAATGATTTGTTGCAAATAAATTATCCAGTAAAATAGCTTTTTTCCTTTGTTTGTATATACACATGCAGATAAATACATATAGGCAGAACTGTTAAATGTGTGTGATATTTTGTAGGACACAGGAAGGTGTCCAGGTGAGTTTTGAATGTCTCCAGAGTAGGAGACTCCACAACCTCCCTGGGCAGCCTGTTCCAGTGTTCTGTTACCCCTACCGAAAAGGAGTTTCTTCTCAAATTTAGGTGGAACCTCTTGTGTTCCAGTTTGAACCCCTTATCCCTTGTCCTGTCGTTGGTTGTCACCGAGAAGAGCCTGGTTCCATCCTCCTGACACTCACCCTTTATATATCTGTAAACATGAAAAAGGTCACTCCTCAGTCTTCTCTTCTCCAGGCTCAAGAGCCCCAGCTCCCTCAGCCTTTCCTCACACGGGAGATGCTCCACTCCCTTCAGCATCTTTGTTGCCCTGCTCTGGACTCTCTCCAGCAGTTCCCTGTCGTTCTGGAACTGAGGGGCCCAGAACTGGACACAATATTCCAGATACAGTCTCACCAGGGTGGAGTAGAGGGGCAGGAGAACCTCTCTGGCCCTACTGACCACCCCTCTTCTAATCCACCCCAGGTACCATTGGCCTTCCTGGCCACAAGGGCACAGTGCTGGCTCATGGTCATCCTGTTGTTCACCAGGACCCCCAGGTCCCTTTCTCCTACACTGCTCTCTAATAGCCATTCCCCAACTTATACTGGAACCTGGGGTTGTTTCTACCCAGATCCAAGACTGTACACTTTCCCTTGTTATATTTCATTAAACTTTTCCTTGCCCAACTCTCCAGTCTTTCCAGGTCTCTGGATGGCAGCACAGCCTTCTGGCGTATCAGCCACTCCTCCCAGCTTGGTGTCATCAGCAAACTTGCTGATAGTGCACTCTATTCTCTCATCCAAATCGTTGATGAGTATATTGAATAATACCGGCCCCAGTACTGATCCTTGAGGCACTCCACCAGATCCAGGCCTCCAACTGGACTCTGCCCCATTGACCACGACTCTCTGGCTTCTTCCTTTCAGCCAGTTCACAGTCCACCTCACAACTCCATTATCCAGCCCACACTCCCTCAGTTTAGCTCTAAGGATGCTGTGGGAGACTGTGTTAAATGATTTGCTGAAGTCAAGGTAGACCACATCTACTGCTCTGCCATCATCCATCCATTTTGTTTTGTCCTCATAAAAGTCAGAGGTTGGTCAAGCATGACTTCCCCTTGGTGAAGCCATGCTGACTGACCCTAATGACCCTCTTATCCCTGATATACCTTGAGATGGCACCAAAGATAAGTTGTTCCATCAGTTTCCTAGAGATGGAGGTGAGGCTGACCAGTCTAGAGTTACCCAGGTCCTCCTCCTTGCCCTTTTTGAAGACTGGAGTGACATTTGCTTTCCTCCAGTCCTCAGGCACCTCTCCTGTTTCCCAAGAATTGGCAAAGATGATGGAGAGCGGTCCAGCAATGACCTCAGCCAGCTCCCTCAGCACCCACGGGTGCATCCGATCCAGACCCATGGATTTATGCATGTCCAGACTGCCAAATTGCTCCCTAACCCAATCCCCCAGAGAAAAGAGGAGCTCCACTGTCACTGACTTTCAACACCAACTTCCAAAACCTTGTTCTTTTTCTGTTTTACTATTGCTTCCGTAATCAGTTACTTCAAGCTTCTGCCTGAATTACAGGATGGGGTTTTTTGTTTGTTTTGGTTTTGTGTTGTTATTGTGTTGTGGGTTTTTTTTCCAGGTGAATAGTAAATTATGAATAACGGGTAATCGTTTCTTGGTAAGGAAATTCTACTGAGTTAATGATGAAGATTTTTGCACTTCATGAGGAAAGTTAATGTTGGCCTCATCTAAAATAGTGGAATTATTTGGTAACAACAATGTAGTTGCATAAACCACAGTTTTTAACTTTCTTATAGTCATGACATCAAAAGGTATAATAATGTTTCTAAAAAACCAAACATGAGAACAAAAGCATTCTCTGAAGCAATTTTAGAACTTGATGTTTGTGTATTGAAGGGTGGTAATATACAATAAAGGTATTTATGCCTACAGAGATTATAGAAAGAAGCAAACCTGGTAAGATTACTTGTTAAATTATTTTCTTTAAAACATTCTGTTAAAAGTCAAGGACAATATCTGTAAGATTTTTTTTTTAAAAACTTGTGCGTTATGTGTTTTATATAAAAAGTACTTTAGCTTCTCGCTCAAATTTTGACTTCAGGTTCTTTATCTACATACTTGTGCTTTCTCTTACTAAAAAGTGTAGCTTCAAGATTGTGCAGCCTTGACAGACTTCAGTGAGAAATGGCCACAGTGCTCAGTCTACTTCATAAACACCTACCTAGACTGGGCTTTAAATTTGTATTCATTACAGAGTCACTGTCTCAGAAAGGGTAACTGCTCTACTTAAATGCAGTCTAGTAGGCTTTCTGTTTTCACTCGGGGTACAGTGACAGAAGACCCTTAGAGTTTGTTGTGCAGTTGTGCTGATAAATTATTTAACGGTGGAAAGAAGTTGTCTGCTTGAACTTTCTTATTCACTCAAGCTGAAATACTGAACTGGGTGAATTTGTATGTAAGGCCATATGAAAAGAACTACTGATCTTATATGCAAACCCCTGTTTTTCCTGATGCTTGTCACTGAACTATGGGCTCCCTGATCTCTTGCAAATATTTATGCTTGTTTCTGCTGGTATAGGAGTTCCGATATCTGTCTCTTCTGTAAATTTGTAGCCTTGTGGGGACTGAGGGTGAAGCTGTTAACAACTTAGCTAATGTGAAATTACAGAGTACTACTCTATACCAGAAATATTGGAGCATGTGATGGCACTTTGATCAAGAAAGACTGGGTGCAGACATGAGCAAAAACTCAGAGAAGAAAGACTATTTTTTCAAAATGTATTTCTAATGATACATATGTAAGTAGGAAGGCTCTTTTGATAATGTACAGGCAGTGCTTACTCCAGATTTTAAGGAGGAGAATGTACTACTGCAATGAAGCAGAATGAAAGATCCTTTTCTAATGCACGGTACAGTCTGATAATGAGTTCATGCACTTTCATTTTGATAATACAAATGTTTGAATTCCAACCCCCACTGTCTTAAGTGATCATGAAGCTCCAAAAACAGCGACAGAAAGCCAAAGTACTCACTCATATGTCAGGAGAAACCTAAAAATCTTATTTTCAGGAGTACATCAGAGAGTGTGGCTTTGAGATGTTACCTATATGCTAGTTCAGCATTTTTATACAAAAAGTGGTTTTAATTGAGAACTGTCTTCCTAATTTTTTTTAAAAGACTACTGTTATGGTTGATTGATATTAAATTGTTCTAGTTAGAAGTTATTATCTCGGTTTTCCAGTCTAAAAACGGCCAGATTGCTTTCTATCTTTTTTTTTTTTTTTAAATGTCCCTTTCTAGCAGGTGTATGTGATGAATGCTAAAATTTGCTGTGGGATCAACCCATCTAGACAGTCATTTCCAAGAACAGTTATTATCATGATGTTTGTATTGAAAACATATTAAAACTCCTGTAGTTCAAAAGCATGAACAGGCAAAAGCAAAGCCTATTATGATATTGTTTACCAGCAGATTCATAATTACAAAATAAATTAAGCATGAAATGGAACACTTTTCATTTTCTGCCACAATAGTATGAAATATTTGATGTTTCTTTACAGATTATTCTGGAAAAGCTTTGAAAGTGAATAATTCTGAAGGTTGTCATGGTATTTTAGCAGAACCTAAACATGTCTCCTTTAAAACAACCATGTCCTTTTCTGTACAGGTAATCAGAATGCCTATGGAAGGGAGAGAGGCTAATCCAGAATTTAGTCCCCCAATCGGAATAATTATAACGCATAAAATAATTAATTTCATAAGAAATATGAAATGCCAGCCTTTCCTCTCTCATAAATACCTTAATTTCAAACTGCAATACAAGATTATGGAATGCCTTAAACACTGTAAGAGTTACACAGCAGATATCTTAATTTAGCGCTTATGCAGTGTAAATAACTGCAGTGTACATCCAACGGGAACCAGTATCAAGAGCTGACCGCAGTTAGGAGCTTCCTGAAGACCAAATTTCCATCCTCAGAGGGAGGATGATCTCTGCACCTTGTGCTCCGCTGTTAGTGACGAGGTCATTTGTGTAATTAATGCCTGAGTTGATCCCGGAGAAAGAGACTGCAGGAAAGGCAAAGATCTCAGTGTGAGTTTTGTCCATGTAAATAGCTTACCTGTGTGCTGTAATCTAAAGAACTTCTTTCTCCTCATTTTTCAACAAATCTAGCACATATGTTTCACACAGAGGAAGTCTGGCTGTTTTCCCTGTTCCTGACATCTGAATTTTTCAGCGCTCTTTCCAGTTCAGGAAGATAATGAACATTCAGGAATTCGTCTCCTGCTGAACAGTGGGGTTTTAAGAGCCTAAACTTTGGTTGTTTTTGTCAACAGAGACAGATTTGCATTAAATGTCCCCATATTCCTTTAAAAGGGTTTTTTCCTGTAACTTAGGCTACACCACCTGAGGGTTTTGCTCAGCCTTTCCTCATTCTGTCTTCTGACAGAAGCTTTGCTTGTTCAGAGGTATTTTTGCCTGTGTAAGAGTCTAAGCATTTACCTTCAGAACTGGTGACATTTTCAAACACAGGGTTTCAAACAGTGGCCAGTGCTACCAGCATCCATGAGCACAGCGGGAGGCGTTGAAGCAGACGGTCTCTGCTTTCTTCTGGGCTGCTCTCGTGCTTGTCAAAGGCTCTTTGTAAACATCTAGGAAGATGCATTCCTCTCCTCTGCTGCTCTTCTTCAAACTCTCCTGTGCTACACAAAAGTTAACAATAGTAAACCTTGCTGTAGTGCTGAGTCTCCTGCCTTTGCTAATACTGTAGTTTTGTTTCCTTGGACTCCAGTGTTCATTTGTACCCATCTTCTTTTTTGCTGTTTTGTACTTTGATTGCAAGATCCTAGGTCTGGGAGTCTCTTTGTTCCGTATTTACACGGCACCTGCCACAATAGGACCCAGATCCATCACAGCCTTGTGGTAACTCAGGAACAGCCAGTCTGCAGAGCTCAAAAAGGCTTTTGTAAGAGCTCTGTCCTTGTTTTCTTTCTTGGAGGCTCTGGGATTTAGGTTTCTAGTGAGCAGAGTCATTTAAGTTGGCCAGGACAGTCTTTGGAGCTTGGTAACTTTTTCTTTTATTAAAAGTAGATTTACTGTGAGGATTCATTCCCATACACGGTCTCCTGTAGCCGTAGAAAGCTGTAAATAAAATTTTTAGTGTAAATTATTCAGAGTTTTTCCGCTTCATTGTGTAAGATTCCCTGCAGAATATGACTGTCCAATGAGCTATTCCTGATTATTTCTTGAGGTCCAAAACTATATGAAGTTTACATACATTATATATGTTCCCTTAAAAACAAATTAAAAGGAACATGTTTGCCCTGGTCCTTTCTCTCAAGAAAGGTGCAGCGATTGAATTATTAGCATGCAGTGGAAACCTTATTGCTGAGCTAATGAATTCAAAAGATTTTGAGACGTAAGCCTATAATACATACAGCTTGATGGTTCTGCGTCATTGTTATTTTTTTCCAGGGTTCAGTACTTTAAAACTTTGCATGTGAGTAGCTGCTGGCTTTATAATTGAAAACTTACTTGAAAAGGATAAGCAGGGTCCTTTGGCCAAGATGGGCTGCAGGTGTTGTCTGTGTGAAGTCATTTTTTTGCAGGTTACTCAGGCAGACTTTCCTTCCTTGTCCCACTACCACAGCCTCCCCTCGCCCCTTCCCCTTCTCATCCTTGTCTTCACTGCTGTGATTTACATTCAGTTCTTTTTTTTCCTCTTTCCTTTCCAACTCCAGCGCTCCTGAAAGGTTCTTCTCCCTTGATATTCCTACTCCTGACAACCTTGTATATGTATTTAATACTGTTATACAACAAATAGATTTTAAACATTTAATTTTACACATGGTTAGCTCTGTAACTTATTTTGTAGGCTCTTCTTCTCCCTATTTCCTTAGCCAATAAGCTTTTCTTTTAAGCACATTTATTACAGCTTTTCTTTGATTGGGCATTCAACAAATTAGTATAGATAAAAGCAGGTAGGCTGAAAGGATGGATGGCTTTGTAGCGAAGGTATTGAGGTAGGACTCAGGAAATTAGGTTCAGTTCCCAACTTTGCCTTTTACTCTGTGTGTGTGTCTCCTTGAATGAAGTCATTTAATCCCTCTGTGCCTCCATATTCATTAAGCAGAATTAATTGTTGTGCTGTTTTCCCATTTACTATCTGCTTTTTCTATTTTTACTATAAATGTTTAGAATGGAAATAATACCTATGTACAGCACTTGGCACGATGTGTTCATGTTACAGGATAATGGTTGAAGTAAAAAATTAATCCTGATAATATGGATGTCAGTGTCTACACTAAATTTTACTCTATATTTGCACATTGTCTAGAAAAATAAGTTCTAGTCCTGAGATACTATATTCACAGCAAAAATAGAAACTAATAATGGTGAGAGTTGATAACTGGATTGGTCACCTGGCTTTCTAAGGCATACTGCAGTGGCACTGTTAGAGCTTTGTGTGATGCGTAGAAAGAAAACATGCTGCAGGAAAGAGCAAGTTAAATTATTTTAAAACTTGTTAAACTATTAAAAATCGATGCTGACGGTGTCATAGTACGCATTCCCTGAACTTAGTGGCAATGGGGTTTGTTGATTCTGTTGCTCCCTCCATGGGACACTTGCTCTGACACTGGCTGCATTTTTTGTTGTTCACTTACCAAATAATGCTGGTGAGTATGGGAGCAGCCTGACTGTATTTGGAAGAGGTTATCTAGTTCCTTGGGATCTTGGTGGTGTTTTGGCTTTCTCAATACCTTAATGCAAGGTTTCTAAGTAGCTTGGAGTGGCAACTCATTTTTTACCACTCAAAAAATATACAGAAAACTGTTACACATTGAGCCATGAGTATCAAAGTTGAGAAAAACATTTTTGCACCTCCCCGACAGAGATGCTATTAACACTCAGATCAGAGTAATATCAAGTATTTCCATTTGTGTTGTATTGTTCTGGACTTAAATATGTATTACAGCTTGACATGAACTGTTGATGTACAATATTACAACAGTTCAAACCTGTGTGGAGTCCTGCGATGAGCAGGGTTGTGGTACAAGAGAGAAATCAGCAGAGATTGGGGGTGTTCAGACCAATTTCTTTATATGAAGATTAGATGGTGTTAGCTCTGAGAAGTCTCTTACTCAAAGCAACCTACTTTGACCCAAACATATTTCTGTTACAATCTGATGGAGATTTTCTGGTCTCCATGATAGTTGGCACCATCTTTGCTGGATGATTCAGGCTTGATTTGGAAAGGTTTTGTTCTATGCAAATCTAGTTTCCTCTACCAACTAGGTTGGGATTAACTGCCAGAAGGTGAGGAAAAGAGAGAGAGAAGGGAGCTTTGTTTGAAAAAAGGAACCTACATTTCTCATTTTAAAAACTGAAGAATAACACCAAAGTAAAATAATCATACTGAAAAGTATACAACTAAGCACTTGATTGACTCAGATGCAAATGTTTTCAATAAACATTTATGTGTCTAAATTATTTATTTCTTATTTTAGTACAGATGTATGCTTTTGGGGATAGAGTGTTGAGCCTAAATCATTTTAAACCTGATTGCAAAGAGAGTAACTGAATGTTTCCTTAATGAATGTACGCGTGGTGCTCTTGCGATGATTATAGGAATGTTGTGACTGGAATGTAAGTTACTCCTGCTGCCCAGACTTGCATCCTCAACTTATTTCCTATTATATTCAAGGCACCTGTTTCTTTTCCTGTTGAGAATGTAAAATGTTAGCTGAAATCATAAAAGAAACTGCATGAATATATGAAAAGCAGCCACCTAGTAAGATTTAAATAATTCTGTAGCATTTATTAAATTCTCTGCTGAATCACTTCATGATATTGATGCATAATTTAAAGTGACAGAAATGAAGGAACATGACCTTTAATGTCATGACATGAGTTGTCACAAAAAAGGAAAGATGAGCTTAATTCAGCCAAATGGCTTTCTAGGAAGTCTTGGTACATAATAAACTGAGATTTACCTTTTGCTGAGATACAGCACAAGCTGTGATTTCTCTTGTAGATGAGACAAACCAATTGAATAGAAGATGAAAATATTGTTCTAATTTTGATCTTCATATTACTTTATAGCAAATTAACACTAATTTTTAAGAGGGAACATGTGAAATATGGTAGCTTGCAACAGAAGAGATCTGGATACACTGGAAAATATACAGTATGAAAAATATCTACTAACCATGTAAAAATAATAATAACAAAGAAAAAAAAAGAGAGATGTCTTGAAGCAAAGAGGAGTGTTTCAAAATTACTATGTAAGGCTTCTGGATCATGGTCAAAGAACCTGAACTCAGTTTAAAAGTATTTTTGCTGCGGTACGTGTGACTCCTTCTATGACTACTGTGGTTTCAAAGGGCACTGTTGACTGAAAATAAGAAGCACTAGAATAGCTGGTGTGTAGTGTCAGGTCTGCAGAGGCTTCAAAGAAGCTTTGGTGATGAGACAATTTTGTACATTTGGATCTTAGTTCCCAGCAGGGTCTCTTGCAGAGGTGTCCATTCCTCTGGCTTTGAGGTTGCCAAGTCTACTCCTGACAGGCTTCTAAATAATACACTGTCCTGTAGTTACCTGTTACTTTAACGGCATCATATAAGACATAGTATGAAGACAAAATAAGACAAGAAACCAGGTAAAAAGTTCTTGTTCTCTTTCAATAAGATTTTTTTTCTGTTCTTGATTCTGCCATTTAATGAGAATTATTATAAAAGTTAAGTGGTTCAAATAATGTGAGGGACTTTGCCCATTGTAAGCACGATTTTACGTTTCAGAAGCAAGGAAACAGCTAATTGTGACCACAACAAGAGATTCACATTTGTGAATCTGCTTGATTAACTGGGAGCTGATCTCTTTGGTAATGTGCGTGCTACATATTGATATAACATATTACAGGATTAGGATTAAAAAGAAACAATCAAGTTTTGTTTCAAGTTTGTTACCTGCCATTAAAAAAAAAAATCACTTATTGCACAGGACTACAGGTATCAATAGAGCCTTAGTCCCTTCAGTACATTTATTAATAGAACTATACCACAGCCCCTTATTTCAGAATGATCCATCATTTTTTAAGGAGGCTATTGCTTTTAGAGAAGTTTATCCTATCAGATGGCTTGCTTTTTTTTTTCTAATTATAGCAGCACATCGATGAGAAGTAAATTACCAACTGAAATACTGGTTAGTGTGTGTGATACTGGACTACGGCTGGATACTGTTTGGATTTCTATATCATCTTTTTAACAGTGCCAAGAGCTAATGACTGTGATTTGATCCCACGTTAGCAGGGCTCTTGTTATTGAAAAGATTCATCATGCATAGAAATTATTTGTGCTTTAGCTAGAGGCCATATTCTGTGCTCTCAGTATTTGGCATGGAACATGCTGTCTTCATTTCTACTCACTTACCCGTGAAACAAATGACAGAAGGGAAGGGACAAATGCAGCCTATTTGTCATTTTCCCTCTGTGCCTCCTCTCCCCCCAGATCAATAGAAGGATGGCAGGAATAAAGAACAATCCTACTAAATGCAGAACTAAAGAGAAAATTAAGAGAAGTGTGAAGTGATCTTTTTGGTTGTCTGTTTTTAAAAAAAATGCACCAAAAGACCCCCCAAAAACCAAACAAAACAAGAATAAAGCCCATCAATAACAAACTTCAAGCAGTTTAACATGACACTGCTTTCCAAGAGCGTTGTGTATCTGTTAGCATTTATTATTAACAAGGGAATTGTAGTTCCGCTTCCCGACTGTTGAGAAATCCTAGTAAAGTTCTAACAACTTGCAGTGTTTGAGGAGGCAAGTTTCCCATGAGAGTCCAACTTCCACGGGTCAGTCCTTTGCTTTCCCTGCTGCTGTTCCTGGGAATTCTCTCCTGGTAGCAATGTGAGCCAGAGGATTTATTTTGCAGGGGCAGGGTAAATAGATCCTGCCACAAAAAAAACATCAGCACTCAGTGGGTGTAGGTCCCCGACAGCTGGAGATGACTGAGTGGAGCTTCAGTAACCCAGAGTCTCCCTTTGGGAACCTGTACTATGGGCATTGTATTTTCTGTGCATCCTAGGAACTATAGAAGATGAAATGTTAATATTTACTTCCTACAGAGGAGATTAAAAAGGGTGTTTCAGTACAACTTCAGGCTCAGATTAGTAAGGAATATGTACTTGGAACTGCACTCGGAATACACCTAACAACAGATATATTACATTACTTTTAGCAATATGGAATAAGCTAGGAGTCAGCCTGAAACTAAGAATGTGTATATTGAAATGTAAAAAAGTTCAATTTAAGTAAGTTAAATTAAGTTGAGGTGTCAGCAAAGCTTTGCTACACTGAATGAAATGGCAGTTTCAGTAAATAGACTCACTAAAGAATTGGCAGGTTTTAAGTGTAGATGCAAAGTCCTGTTGCCTTATTAAGTCACCATGTAATTTATGATACTCTTGCATATATACATTGTGCTGCTATTTTAATATTTGCTGCTGGAAGCAGAAAATAACAAAAATTTTAAAAAAAGAAATCCTTAGACCTTTGAAAGGGCAATCATTTTTCTCTTTCTTTAAATTAACCCCCAACAGGGTAATATAGGCTATATATTTTACATTAGTCGAGTAACAGAATATATTATATACTTGTGTATGAATAATTTGAAGTATAACTGCATCTGGTAGTAATTGGTGATATTTAACATTTATTTCTGAATATCAATATAATTTCTATTTAAATTTAAAGTATTGGTGAGCTTATATTTTAATTGAATCCAGTCATTTGTGACTAAAAAATGAATGTCTTTGTGTTCAAGCAAGATTTTTCAGAAAACAGGAGGTATAGTCCACTGTGTATGTCACAGATAAGAATATTCATTTTTCTATACTGTGGCTCCAAGTGACTTGGTGCCATTTTTCCTGTGCTAATTTTCTCTCTAGTCTAATTACTTCCATACATTGAATTTTGAATATCTTTCCCCTAAGCAAGCACATATCTGGGCTTATTACTCTTTCTTGCTTTCAGTAAGTGCGCTTATTGCCAAAGCAAGCCCTTGCTTACATCCCCTAACATGAATAATTAGTTCCATCCAACTAAATCTTGTTACCACTTTATCACCATTAATTCTTTCCCTTAGAAATGTTTAGGTTAATGTTTTCCCCTTGCTCCAGAAACCACACTGCTCTGGAGAACTCTCTGTTACACTGCCACGCATTAAACGTTCTCGGGACGCTGGGACATCTGGCACGAGTCTCAAAATGATATCCAGGAATCTTTTACAACAGCAGATGATGCTGAAAGAAAACATCTTTGAACGTTGCCATTTGGCACCCGTTGTAGACCAGGGGTGTTGCGTGTGCTCTCAGGGGTGTCCTCTCTGGGCAGGAGAGAAACTCATTGTAACTGCTCAGATGTGACAGTGCAGGAAGATGTGAGAGGTTTGGGGGTGTTGCTGTTGTTTTTGTGTTTCTTGGTGCTTTGTACCTCAGAACTCTAGTTTAAAAAAAAAAAAACACAACAGTTTTTTCTCCCTACACCTCACATTCTCAGGAGAAGAAAAAGACCACAGATGCTTCTGAAGTAGCTCAGATAACCCAGGAGACAACATGTCTTAAGATGCAATACAACAGTGTTGATATTCCGCTGTCTGATTCAAGCTGTCATTGTTTTTGTAGGTCCATTACAGCACTGGAGATTTTAAGGAGGGCTGTAAAGGGAAACAAGAAGTGCCTTTGCAGATGTTTAGTAATCATTCTGTTTAAGTGAGCAGCATGGGAGAAAACAAAAGTCTTTTTGAAAGTTCAGTATTTGTCATGAAATCTTTGCTGTAGTTTATATGGGACTTCTGAAGCCTGCAAGGGATGCGTTACTGTACTCATGGGTCAGTCAAGTATTTCCACTCCAGTCTAATTCTTGATGAGAAGTCATATGTGGTTTGTGTTGGTTTTTTGTTTGTTTGGGTGTTTTTAGTGAAAAATCCCTTTATTTATGTACATGTACCAAAGTATGTTTAGGATACTTAGTTTGTTACCAAGACCTTCAGGTTTTATTTGCCTCCTGCTAATTCTGGCACTGGGATTCCTTCCCTGCTGCTTTATTCCTTCTAGTTCCCATTTCTTTGTTTTTCCACTCTGTACTTTTGCAAACATTGAGGAATGGCTGGAAATTTCAGCATCACAAAAGGAAGAGTGGAGAGGAAAGAAAATAATGAAATCTGGACATTGTTCACTTTACGTATGTATATACTCTTTGAAAAAAGAGAGCATAGGGACATAAGGGAAAATCAGAAACTTGGAGGGGTTGTTTTGGTTGTTTGGTTGGTTTTGTTGTTTTTTGTTTGTTTGTTTGTTTTTGTTTTTGCAAAACTTTTTTCAGCTGAGTTTCTTTCCTCAATTATATGTAGAGCTGAACTTTGGGAGAAAGGAGTATTTGTAAGTTAGCATCCATGATTTCTTCAGTTTTGGTGAACAGATTTACTTACTTGCCCCATTGAGCAAAGCCTCATGGAGTTTGCATTTATTCAGTTACTTGTTAAATAGGGACGTATTTTGCTTGATGGGCTTAAGAGTTTCCTTTTCTAGAGGGTCAAAAGGACATTATCTTCAGTAGGTTCTTTTTGCACCTTGTGAAAAATGAAATATGCTGCACAGCAGGAAGAAGGAGGACAGATGTTTAAAGGATAAATTCTATTTACGGAGACATTTTTCTCAAGCCACGTCTACAAGCATTAGCACATAAACTCATTCTGGGTATAGTCTAGAAATATTAATAGGCATGTAAAAGTAAAGAGCCAGAAATAGTGCCAGATATTTGTTAAAACATACCTAGTTATTTTGCAGCTCCCTATCTTCTCATAATAATTGTGATCAGAAATGAGAAGGTGAGTGAATGTTTCAGTATTGACTTTCTATGCATGAAGATTAAGCCAGAGGCTGACTGTGAATCTGATAAGACAACGAGATAAAGAAATGTGAGGAAAGAAGAAAGAGGCAAGCAGACACTGAAACATCTCACCATCTCTAAAAGGCTGCAAAACACAAATTAACCCACCTTCTCCCTTCCAAGCTCTGTCTTTTTGGGCTATTTAACATAACTCTTGAGAACAAGGGTGTCTTACACTGTGTATTTTTATAGCACTGGGGTACAGTGGGGCTTTAATTTCTCGTAGGAATTTTACATGCTATTTTGTTGAACATGGCAAATAATGTGTTATTTGAATATCGATATTCCCTATTAGATCCTCCTGCTGGATGTCAGGACATGTGAGAATAATGTCACAAGGTCTCTCACTGTAACCTAAGAAACACAAAATATGTAAGTCAGGAAGGAGCAACCCAGCTGTAATTAACTGTTCAGTGTAGGCATCTTCTAGAAACACAGAATGAATGAAACTGTTTCCATGTTACTTTCACAGGATTATGGCTAAGAATGTGCCATAAATCATGATGTTCCAGATGTGAGGCTAGTTAGGTAGTGAAGTTAGCCAGATGAAAGTGCACCTCTTTCCCATGCAAAGCAGTGTCCTCTTGTAAGTCAATAAAATGTTTGTGATTTATAATCAGCTTATCTGAACATTTATTTGGTCTTTCAAAAAGAATTACAATTATGATGCTTGGAGCAGATTGACTTGCATGGGACCACAAGGCTTACAATGCCACAAGCTGTTCTTCACTTCTGTGCTATAATTCTTTGGAGACAGTTTACTCAAAGTTCTTCAAGGCAACTAATGCGGTTCTGCACCCTGGAAGTGAGAGGAATACTGAATGCAAATCCTATCACGTGCTGGAACCTGGAAACCCAGGTTTAGTAACAACCACAGTCTATGGGATGACCCAGACTTTTCAGAATGATGGGTATTAAATATTTTTACTTACAGGAAATTCCTCCTGGATCTACCTGGCATCAGATTCACATTGCATCTATTGTTTTGGATTATGTGAGAAACTTACGCTACAAGAAAGATGCACATGTAAATGAAATGCCTGCTATCTAAATTAAAGGCCAACTGACTTGAGACAGTGTTGCAAATACCCTCTATATTACAAAGACTCTGTTGTATTGTACCTAATTTGGGATTATCCCCATGCTGTGATGAGAGGTGTGATTACATCACAAGCAGGGATACCTGGGAGAGTTTTTATCTAGTGATTTTGGAGTTGCTGTGACAGCCTGGATTTAAGAACAGGCTGTCCAAGGGTGTCAGTGAGGCATCCTGGACATGAACTGAAAGCACAAGCCACAAGTGAGGTCTGTGCTGTTGCAATTTCATTGATTTCTGGTACTCTAGGTATATTAAAGATAATTCAGATATGACTATCTGTGTGGCACTTTCTGCTTGTATAGGAGCACACCATATCCTAAATAGAATGGTAGCTGGTGGTATGGAGATAATGGTTATTATTTAGTATATCTCCTCTATAAAGATATTCAGGCAGTGTCTCTCCCCTTATGAGCTATTCATCTAATTCTTTCCTGAGGCTGTGAGTCATAGCACATCAGATTTGGGTTTAAAATTCAGAACCAACTGTGCTAATATCATATAGTGTCTTTCTGGCAAACACTGCAAATTCTCAGAACACACATCTGCAATTCTAAACATGGTAGAGACCTGGGTTACAAAGTTTAGTTTAGAAGCAAGCTACCAATATGCACAGAAAAGTTACTGCATCACAGAGACCATCAGACAGTTACTGAGATGATTGCCAGTTCTGCCTGAATATCGGCTAAAAGCCTTGATGCTCACAGATTCAACTGCATTTTCAGGTGACTATTTTTCACTTACATTCCACCACTCTCAAAATAACCATTTTCTCTGACACCTTAATCCCACCTGAGCATCACAAAGATTTTTACGTGACACATTTTACCATATGTAAACTCTAATCCACAGGGATAATTTTTTAATATAGTTGTTTGCGTTCTGCTCCAGAGCTGCTCAGAGAAAAGATCTAGAGAAGACACTCAAAATTAACAATTCATCGGTTTTATTGCTGAAGATTCCCTGTTAAAATTGCATGTGAGCACACAAAAAGCACAACCAGATAGGAGAGAGAAGATGCCTGTGTCCCACTGCTGGATAGCAAGGTGACAGCAGTTGTGTGGATATGGAAGAGTTGTGGCTGCTTTTTGAGTCTTTACCCACAAAGTACCAATGGAAGCAACCGCTTAGTGTCTTCATTGCCTGGGCTGTTGTACTTTGTAAAAATAATTAAATATTCATCAAGGGATACGAAGGTGGGATCAATAATGTTTGAGGGAAACCACTGAAAGTTTAGACAAAGTATTTTCAGCATGTTCGGCACTACTGTGGGTAACAATTTGGAGTCTAAAACCAGCAATTGAGAATCAGAGCCCTATTAATAAGGAATTCAAATATGTATATGCTATATTCTGAAAGGTAGTCTCTTCCTGCACTGAATATAACGTGAAGTCCATGACCTGGTGCTGGAAGCATTTAGCAGTTTGGTTGATGGAATAACCATGGTCTGCAGTGCCCTGTTGCCTCTTTACCTCTGAAGCAGGTTAAAATTATGTCAGATGTAATGTATGTTAAGCTTATGTATATGGAAATATGCCTGCACATTGTATCTATGATGTTTCTAACTTAGTGCTTTTTTTCTCATGTTCCAATTTAAATGAGTGCCTTTTTCAAGTTCTAATTTAATTGATGCAGAGAAGAGATACACATGCTATGTCATAACAACAGGATAACCATATGCCACTCAATAATTTGATTTACATTATGAAAACAGCATCAGGGTTTTCAGAAAACTGTCATTTCAGAATGCCTAAGCTAACAGCTAACTCATTCTTCTCACATAGTGAAGTTCCCAAGCCTGCAGTATTTTATCAATGACACTTCAACTGAAGAATTTTTAAAGTATGCTGATTTGTTTGTAGGGGAAAATTGTTTAAAAATATCCATGAAAAGGTTTGAAGAACGTCTGAAATTAATATTTTGCCTTTTTTGAACACATATTTGAACAGAAATTTGAGTACTTTTCCTGAGAATCTGTTTTGTAGATGGGTGGTGTGTGTGTTTAGAAACATGTGTATGCAAATACTTATACAGATGTTACACTGTAGCACATGTCCAAAGTACAGTTAGTGGTTATTTTTGGTCATCCCTCACTCTCTCATATCCAAACCAGCAGCATAAGTGGGATGGATTCAACCACAGTATATAGGACCAGGCCAGTGACTGCTTGGTCCTTTTTCACTGTCTCTGGCTTTGAAATGCAATTAACATCTGGTTAGCTAGACCTTTGATCTGACAGGGACTGTGCACCAGGTTACAAAGCATTGTAGGCAGGGGTTTCATTTAACAGATGTGAGATAGGTAGGATGTGTTTCTGCTTTCCTGGATCTCAAAGACTGTAACTGTTGGTTTGCCCCTTTATTAAACATTACAGCCAGAGTTAGGTTTGTAATCGCACCTTTTGGCCAATGAAGAGCTGCTCCAGTCTCTTCAAGTATTGTATTTAGCTTATGGTCCTGTTTACAGGAACTAGAATCGTTTAGCCAGAGGAAAGTCTTTTAGAAACAATGCTGTAGGAGATGTAGAAATTTAGGTAAGTCTATTAATGGGAAAGAAAAAGAGGAGTAGGTGCAACAGCATTTTTTATATGGAGTAGCTATCTGGGAATCAGGAGGTCTAAATTTAAATCCCAGCTCTGTCTTTGCACCCCTTTGCAAAGTCAGGTAGTTGCTCAATTTTTTGTGTCTCTCAATTTGCCATCAGTTAAATGGAGGCAATATGCAATTTACAGGGAGGCTTAGAGTAGATGAAGATTGAGAAGCAGTCAGAAACAATGGCAGAAAGGGCCCATACAAGTAGCACAAACAGACATACGTATCATCATTATGGATTTTTCTCCCACAGCCCGGCAAGGTGGCTCTTTACATGTATAATCCCCACGGTAAAAGTCATCCTAGTGAATTAGATGTTTGCGTGATGTGCCCAGAAATGTTTCTTATGTGAGAAATCTCTACCTAATAAGAATGCTCTGGAGACACTTAAGGTACAAATAAAAAATAGTTATGTCAACTGCTGTGTATCTTTTAAGCAGAGAAATGCTACTTTTTTTACATTGCCTCCGTCTTTCTCCTGATTTAACTGCCAAAAACTCCTCTGATCACAACAGTGCTGTTGTAGAGCTTGACCTGCTGTGCTGATCCTAAGTACTGCAATATATTTTAAGGTGGAATGAGCTGTGAGCATTTTAAATTAGGTTATGTGCCTTAAGGTGGCAGTTGCTGCTCCCAGGCACAATTAGAGTAATGAAATGAAAGCTGATTTAACGGTTACAATAAAAGAAATAAAATAGTAAGGTCTGGCCAGACCAGTTTTTGTTCAAGTTTCTATTAAGAAAGAATGGAACTCATAAAACTAATACCAGGCTGGAAAATCATAATGTTTTTTTCACATCATGGTAAAGGTTGGATGTGTTCTTGCTGAGAATTTTTAAAAATAAATTCTCCTTAGTATTTATAATCAGCACCAGAAATATATTTCAGAGTTTGTTCTCCCATAAGGAAGCTGACTTACATTTATCTGAGCTATATTGGCAATAAAGTGGTAATAAAATATAGGGATACACACCTGAAAATATTTTTATGGACTATTTGTCTATCCCGTCACCTTTGGTCTGTAGTGAGAGGGATTTATGGATGTTGGCCTGGGGAACAAACAAACACAGAAGCACTTCGAGTTTCTTCTCCCATAGGAGAAGCTATGTGATTATTTTTGTGCATCAAATACATCCCAGGAGAAGTGGAGCTTTCTCCTGGTTTCCACCCTGTGTGATTCATGTAGCCAAGTGTAGCAGCCAGGGGAGCGCTGCCGAGCCTGGTCCAGGTGCCCCGTCCACCTGGTGAGATGCTCCATGGGGGTCCTGGAGTGAGGGAATATCCTTTAAGATGGCTAATTATGGAGGGAACTGTTGTCTAAGTGACGAGTGGGTCTCATGCCCATTGCTGTCAAGTTCATGCTGTTAGATAGGGCTTCAAGTCAGTTATTACCCTGGGACTGAGTCTAGAGTCAGCAGGTGCAGAAACTGCCTGGAATTTTAATTCCTAAGCCTTTACCTTCAGAGCATCAAATGTCTTTAGGTAAAAGAAATACAACAGGATTTTTTTCATAGTCCACAGTGCAGCCTGTACCTTCCAGAAATCAATAAACCTTACAATATTGTTTGTAGAAATATATAGGTAAATAGCACTTGATAAACATGAATTCTAATGAGGCAGAAAGAGAACAGTATACTTTTCAGGGAAACCTTTACTTCCTAATAGGCCTTTCCCTTAAGAACCAGGAATTTGTCGGTTTTCTTTCAACAACAGGTAAAGAGACTAGATAGCTTTGGGAATTTAAGGTATCTTCATATCTTTTAGCAGTTTTTCTAGACCATAAGCAGTCTAGTCAGGCCATGCATTTATAGGAGGCCAATTCCCAAACATTGCTGCTGGTTTTCAGATATTTGCAACAAGGATGGAAATAAATAAAAGCTGGGAGGGAAGATATTCAAAGATAGAAATACAATATAGATGCTATGTTATTGTGGATTTTTTAGTGAGAGTGGTCATCATAGATGACAAAAATGTATTCAGTGGAATGTCTAAACCTCTTACTGAATTTGGGTGTGGGGCAGATCCTACTGGTCTCCCAAACATGCGAATTCAGGGGTTTTTGTTCTATATATTTGTCTTTCTTGATAACATCATCTTTCTCATTGTTTATTTAGGCTCAGATATTGCACTAATAGTGTACAGTCAGTATGCTAAATTAATCAATCTTGACAGAAGGCAGATAAACAGTATATTCCATTAATACAGTATAATTTCTGATTTGTTTCACGTTTGACTAGAATCATAACTGGTCATAAACAAAGCTTAGTTTATTTCTTCATTATCTCCAAAACTACAAAAGCTGAAGTGACTTAAGGAGGCAACTGTCTTGTGTGATAGAAACATCTTATAATAGAGCAATTCTGTCCTAGAACCAGGTGATGTTGAAAAAAGGCAATATGCCCCTGAGAGTTGTTAACAGAGATTCTCCTTCGTGCTTAAAAGAAAACTCCAGCCACGCTGCTTAGCACAGCTGTCTAAAGTTCATGCAGCTAAGGAGACCTTTTCTAATGTGTCATGTACAAAACAATGTCTTTAAAGTAAAGCATTAATTAAAATTGACATTTCTTACTGTCACAGTGCTAGAAAGTGCTATCGTTTGTAATGCCAATTCGCCGTGGATGGAATTTATCTGCTGTATGCGTATTTTACATTCATCAAAATGGCAATTAGGCATTTTCAGCAGCTCAAAACATTCCAGACAACTAAATATGATTTTCTGTGCAGAACACCTAAACCTTAAAGATTTGTGAAGTCTAAGCAGCAAATTACAACATTTCTTTTTAAACCTGCTCCACTCACAGTTCTTATGGTTTTTAAAGGAATGATATAACATCGAGCAGAGCAGCACAGAGGAGCTGAACTGTGACCCAGGCACTCGGACAAAACTCCTGAGGATTTGCTTGGACAAAAATGAATAGAGAACTGGTCTAATATGGAACCATCCAGCCGTACTACTGGTAGTCAGCACATTGGTAGATACATTAGACATCTGACATTTTACTATGTGAGAGAAGAGTCGAAGTATGTCGTGGTTTTACCCTGAATTTTCTTTATTTTTACACACAGATATAAATATATTTAAATTTTGTAAGTTCTTTCATAAAGAGTACCCACAACCTGACTTTTACTAATCCACAAGTTAAGTGTTGTGCAGATAATGTATTGTTTCATGTCGTGATTAGTAGTGCAATGTCCTTTTCTCTGGTGTTGACTCGTTTCCATTCAACCACTGCTGAAATCATACCTTGCAATACGTGATCATCTTCTCCTACTCCACTGAAACAAATATTAATTGTTTTCCTGCTGCGAAGCCATATCCCACTTTTCCTGTCATCTTCTAGGAAGCAGCAGTAGCTTGACTTCACACCCCAGCCTGACAGCTGACCCCATAGACCACTTGCAGTATTTTATGCCTTTTCGTGTTGCCTTTGACACTCTCTGTAACCCTCAAACACATTTTCTTCTTTAAAGCTCCCCTGGCAGGTGTTCGGCTGCTGATGTGCTGAGCCCACTGACTAAACTGCTGACCAAGGCTGTGTCATGCTTTCCTTGAACTGTCCCTGGTTTTTGTTTGTCTGTTGTTTGACATCTTCAGTTATAAACCTTTTCGGTCAAGGACTTTGATTTATTTTCTTTGCACAGCGTGTTAAGGGCATAGACCATAAGTGAGACAATTGTTTTTTCACAGTAGTGCAAATGAGAAATGTCTGAGGCAGGACTAAGCTGTGCAGATAAAAACCTTTCAAATCGGTACTCCATAGAAGTATAAGTAATACTCCATGAATAAACCAGTTTTAACTTGTGAAATGCATTCAAGTATATACATGAACTCATCTTCTTGTACCCTGCATGCTTAAAGAAATAATCACCTCACTTTGTGCCCAGGTATTGCCTACTTAAGTGTGTAGTTTGAAATCCAAATGGGCAGTTGAACTTCAGCTCTTTGTTCAAATCAAAGAGCATAATTCTGAATGCTCCTCTGGGATATAGATTTTTTTAAAAAAATGTGCCATTTTTGCTCCTATCAAGGCGTGAATTTTGTCTGAGTTCTATTGAGCCAATCATTAAAAATAAACCAAATGAATTTGTAATTATTTTAGCCCTGCATAAGATAATTTATCTAGCCCTAGTAGCTTTCAGTTACTGTGATCTCAACTCTATTAGGTTTAATGGGTTTTTTTCCAGTGTCTTTGAGTTTTGGACCAGGTCCTCAACAGAGGACATGTGCTAGTTTTGTCTGGTTTTGGCAATTCAGAGATGATCTGATTTAATTTGTATCATCAGGTGCAAGGTTTTGCAACTCATCCTCCTCTGTCTGCTTTCAAGCTTCTTCCTGAACTTTGAACAACCATTATTGGAAATGTGAGTCATGATAGCATATTAAATATTAAAACCAGTTTAAGTTTTAATCCCAATTTATAGCACAGCTTTGTCTAATTTACTGCATATTACAAAATTTCCTTTACAGACAACTTTTACTGTGCTATATAAATTATAAATTAGCCTCTCATGATTCTCAGTTGTTCTAATATGGTTTTATATTAAACTTATATTTGCCATCATTTAAATGTTGCTAGACCAATATATTTTATTTTTGCTCTTTTACCTGTTCAACCTGCACATTCATTCTTTTATAATGTTATAGGCCAAATCCAGAAAATTGTAGGTGCTCAAGCATTTTAAGTTCTTTATTATTTATTTTAAAGCAGAATAGAAATAATCCTAGCATGTATAAATGACAAAGCAAAAGTATACGTTCAATGGGTTATAGAAGTTCATCTCTAATCAGTGGCAGCAGTTCTGGTGCCACTATGTTCTGTATTCTGCTTATATAATTAACTGAGGGCATTAGATCCTCATCTTGATAGTACTTGTGCAGGTATTTGTGTTTAGTATTAACCATTTGCAGCTAAGGGGGTAACTTTGCCTTAGTTTCAAAACTTTAGGGTTTTATAACTGCCCAGCTCTCAGTTGAAAGTTAAAAATATTTACCTAATTCATTTAGGCAGTTAGATTGATATGGTATCTATGACCTGTGAAATATATCAACAAAGTTTCTTTTTCTTGGACCTTTGCATTTCATGATGTAAAACGATTTTCTGATACACCCGTGATACACAGAGCTGGAAGATGCGCCCACTGCTGAAAACGTGAGTGGGAAAACAACAGGGAAGGTTGAGAAGCATAGGGAGGCCACCCACTCAAAAAAAAAGGAGGTGAAAACAAAAAAAAAAGAAGGAAACATAAGCATTAAAGAAGCATTATCTGGTTGATAATGCTGATCAAGTTGCTAGGTCTGTGCCCAAATGTGAGCGGTTTCATCTGTTGTCTGTCTTGCTCCTTCTCAATCTCCCTTAACTTTTTTCTTTTTCTGTTCACCAAAAAGAATCACATCTGCTGGCAGTACCATGTGGTGGGTTTAGTTGCAGCCTCAAGCCAACTCTGTCTTTGCTATTTTTCAGCATCCATGCAGAATGTTGATATTTATTTCATGCTGTATGTGATAAGTGAGGCTGCTTCTAATGTTTAGACTGTAACGGTTAATGGCAAGATTTCACTAGGTGGGTACTGCCAAATGCATTTTTTTGAGATGTGAAGGAATCTGTTTCTAAAGGCTATTTTACAAAGGGTGAGAAAAATATTCTCTTTTTAATTCCTGTGGGTTGATGGATGGATAAGAAATTAGGACTATTTAACTGATCTTAATTTCCACCTGATATGAACAAGTAAGAAAACATTAGGAAAATAAGCCCACTGAAGACAGCGTTTGGATCTTAATAATGTTTAATTGAGGATAGAAACCAACCAAACAAAAAATATTTTATTTAAGGAAAAAAAAAAACCAAAACACATTAGAACTGTTCTCCTGAATCATCTGAAATAATTCTGAAAGCAGTAGTAGCATATTATATAAAGAGGTTACAGCCTATGGGTATGCTAAAGAACAAAACCTGAGACATAAAAGAAGCCAACACGAAATAATGATGTGTTTAAGGCTCAACATTTCAATATTATTTATTTTTTATTCCCTTCCACTGAGCAGGTGGTTCTGACATTATGCACATAAATGTTTTATTTTAAGCACTCCTTCAACCTAAGTGTAAATTTGGAGGGGGCAAGATGTTAAATATTGAATGCTGACTATTCTGATAAACACTAATCTAAGAAAATGAATGTCTATAAACTTTTTCTCTGATTTTCAGACATAGGTAGAGTCCACACAGGGAATGTGACCTGTTTATAGTATCTAGGCCTTGTGCCTTTCTTCTGCAGTATTTCTGCCTGACATCCTAATGGGATTAAGATTCAGAATCATTAAGTTTCACCATATTTTCCATTGAACAAAAGCCATATATTCAGGTAGAGCACCTGCTTGTCACCTTAAAGCAATTGCAGTGATTGCAAAGGGCTAAATGCTTCAGAAAACCTGGACTAAATTGTATCTGACTATTTGTTTAAAACAATTTTCAAAAAAATCTCAGCCTTTCATACCCTGCAAAATGGGACAAACATGTTTTATGTGAACAAGGACTTGCTGGAACTCTGTTAAATGAAGCAGTCTAAAGATCCTAATCTTGTCTAATTAGTCCTAGAATTGTGAAACTGAATTCCCTGGATAAGGAAAACATTGTGAGGAAGGGGTTCAAATCAAAGTGCCATTGATTTTTGGCGTATCTGACTGTCATGAGGCTGAGCCCACATTCAGAATCAGTCCAAGAGAACAAACTCTCTGGAGGTGAAGAAACAAGAGGCAAGAGCTGAGCTGGTTCGAAGTCACAGTGACAGGGATGCTGAGAAATGATCCAGGAGAGCTGTGACAGCAGCAGGTGATGGTGCAGCGGACCAGAGAAGTAGCAGGAGTCACAACAGTGAAGTGGAACAATATAGAGGAAGCCATGATCTGGATGGGGGTAGTGGGAAGGGGGAGCAAGTGAGCCATACCTCTGAAAAAACTAGGGGACCACTGAGTTAGGAATGTCTAGGTCCTTGTAATTAAACTTCATAGTTTTTTTTGTTTTCTAAAGTTATGTAGTAAGATGTTTACTTCCTTTGGGGATCTAAGACTTGAAATACTTTAAAAAAGGCATGGGGTTGTCAGTGAGGTTAATTTTCCTCTGTTACCTATTTTATAGCAAAATTGCTTAGTGCTCAAGGTGGCTTCTGCAAAGAAGAAAAATTGTCTTATTCCAAACATGACATGTAGGAGTTGGGAGGAAAAATTAAGCAGACAGCATTTTCTTGCAGCAGCATTTGGGGCTGCTGTTGCAGCCGGCTCCTAGGAGAGGCCAGTTTTAGGCCATTTATCATTTATAACACAGGGTGCATCATGGGCACACCAAGAGCAACCACAACGGGATGATACATGAGCTACAGTTTCTTCTCTAAACCTTCACTTTGAGTTGTTATTTCATTACTTACTGATTTTATATTCTATTGAAATGGGAAAGGAATCTTCCATTGCTCTTCCTTATTCTGCGCATGGCTTGTACATAAAGGAGAGAATTGAGTACCTTCACATACTTTGCCATCGTTCTCCATTGGGCTGCCAACAGGGAATGGGGGACAGAGGCACTTTACCTGGTACCCCATGGTAGGGGGAAGCTGTAGGACAGGGCTAGGGAGTAAGAGAGTCAAGAACCGTGATGGTTGAAGGAGACCGAGGGCAGAGCCAAAAGCAGTTCAGTAGGTGGTGGGAGGAGGGAATAAATTTCCAGATTTTTGGGACAGGTAAGGGAAGGGGTATGTCAGATTCTGTGTCTGTCTTGATTTTCAAAGTATATCCCTGAAACTTAGCAGCTAATGCATTTGACTGTTGGTTTAGAGTAACTGAAAGAATAACATCTCTACAGCAGTTTGTGACAGTTTGATTTTTCTAGCCATGGAAAACTACATAATAATTAACAACTGAAACATCGTAATATTAGCGACCTACCACAGTCTGTGCCCCTCGTTCAGACTAGTCAATGTAAAAAAAAAAACAAGGAGGACGTTGAAGAGAGAAGTAAAACAAGAGATTTTTAGACAAGTGTTGCACTGACTGAAAACAATTGCTGGGTTTCATGCTGGATTATTGACAATTTAACCAATAAATATATCTTTGTGAATTTAAGGTTTTTAGGACTTGTGGAATAAAGTACCTGAGGAGGTTTATTCAAGCAAGCACTTACTATTTTTGGTTGTTACTACAGAATTTGCTATATAAGCAAGTTTTATGTTGCAATTTACAGTGTAACAGAGACATTACAAGCACACAGTGCCACGCGGTTGTGGCATTTATTATATTCTTATGAATTACTTCAATAACTATAGTAATATTAGAAGGAGTAATTCATGGTTAGCTGGAGCAGCCTTTCTATGTATTGGGCAATGAAGTAATGGAAAGGTCATCAAAACAGTTTTCTGTGCTGATTGAGATCTTGTCAAATAACTTGTTTTTAACTAATCTTTGTTGTAGTTTGGCTTTGTGGTATCTATATACATTTTCAAGAAGTGTAGTCTTCTAAGTAACACCTGAAATGAATGCCAACGTATGGCACTAAGGGGTGCAAAACTATCCTTGGGACTTCATGGTTCTGTGTTTAATAAGGGAGCTGTAATTATAACCTTTTTTAAATGTCTTTGGGTAGGACACAGAGCTCAGTCTCCTGTCAGGGCTTCTGAGAGTCACAACACCATTGTGGAAGACACAGAGTGGCTGGTTAGTGCCAGCTTTAAGATGCAAAGTATAAAACCAAAGCCCTGATCACCTCTGGTCATTAAAATTCTCATGGAAGCTTTTTTTGCTTTGTTCCAGAGAAGCAGATATTAACTCAGTGTGCTGGGAAACTGCCAGCTTGGGGTCAGTTACATTCGGCAAAAGTTTCCTCGTGTAGGAAAGTTATTAATTGTTTTATAGTGTGAAGCACTTGCACTGTCATGGAGGTAGGTGACTATCACTTCTGTGATGGGTGAACCCTTAGGATAACTGATGCTGTATGAAGTCAGTTTTAGACAGAATGAATGAATGAATGAATGAAATATTTCATCTTTCTGTACAACTGTATCTTTGGATTATGGACTTTGTCCTCAAAGCAAGGCCAAACTTACTTCTGAAGGAGTATTCAGTGTTGCTCCATTTATTGTCAAGATTTTGGTTTTGATGTTTTAAGTTTATGAATATTCTTCCTCTATTTTCAGTAGTTTAAGTACAAAAGGGACTTGAATTGCTACAGCTTCTATCCTTAAAAGCAAAAAGAGTTTTATAGCTGAATTAATAGCAATTTTGGGGACAACTCTGTTCCAGGAGCACACCTTCCACATTTAGAAAGAGGTTTATCTGTAAAATAGAGTTCCATCTTTATTATTTAAATCTAAATATTATTTAAATTATTGTTTAATATTACACAAAGGTTATTTATCTATCTTTGCACTTTTAAAATATCTGTGGAATTGTCATGTTTTCTGTGGGTATTTCATGCTCCGTTTCTCAGGCTGTCTCTCCAAATGTTCTGCAAATTGATCAATAATTTTTATGCACTGCAGAAGGAGCCAACTGCGGCAATATCACAGAGTTAAATTCTGCCTTTATATCAGCATAAAGTGAGTGAGTGCTGATCATGCTTATTTGAAGTCAACTTAGTTTGGCAAATCTTAGTTGCAGGATGAGTGGCCAGGTTTTCTAATAAATGCAGGCTTAAACTAAGCATTCTTCCAAAGAAAGCACATTTGGCCTCTAGATTTCTTTTACTGGATTTTGGCTTCTCTTTCATAATTGCTTAGCCTAATGCTGCTGTTTAATTCCTACAAAAATTTGCTTGCTAACTGGCATTCTGGGTTCATTCTGCAAAACTCACCTGTTCTCTGTGAATAACCAGCTTCAGAGTTACCAAAACATCCGTAGGACGTACTCAGCAACATCACTAAATTTCCCATGTAACTGTAGAAGGTATTAAAGCCACATGAAATGTAGCATGAACACACTTGTAAAAGCTTTTAAGCAGGAACATACAGTGTGATTGCCTCTGATCATTCTGAAAGAAACTTTGTTCAAGATTTTTTCAAAGGCTGAACATTGATCGAATGTAGTATTTGTGATGCAGAACAAGCACGATGCCCAGAGGAAATCTGAACTTCAGTTAGATTCCTTTAATGTATTTGCTATATTATTTTCAGCTTTAAAAATACATATGGACATAGATTGTTTACATGGGCAAACTGCGGTTCTATTTAAAAACTGTTGGTTTACACTGAAGTTATTTGTGCCTTTTCATAAGTAAATTAACCATTAAAAATTGGGGATAATCAAGGTAGAGTATTCCAGGACAATCCCAGTGATGCAGAAAACCAGGGGACACAAATATTGTGTAACAGCATTGTTATTATTTTCCTTCAGCTTTATCTAAATTGTTGTCTCTTACACGTTATAGTGCATGTACTAATCAAGCCCTCTCATTTAGTTTCTTATCCTCCTTCTCTCATAAGTGTCTCTTGCTCAATGACTGTAATTAAGGTATTCTGCCTGAAAGGAAATGAATAGAGTTGAATAATAGCCCACAGTGTGTATATAATGTGTCCCCAGGCTTTTGAACCATATAAATTTTGGAGATGCTTGCACCTATTATTTTATTTCATACTAATGTTCATACTTGAGCTGTTTATTATATTATGTATAGTTGTACAAATTATCCATAATTACATCATACACTGACCATTAAATAAAATGTCTGTCTGGAAAAAAAACCTGGGAAAATTACTTTTGATGATAAAAATGTTCCTCAGTGGTGACAGGAAAAAAAAACATGATCTGACAAAGAGCAAGTTGCATTTTTTTTTTAAGCGATTAAGGTACAGTTCTGAAAGGGATGATACTGTATGGTTACTGATTTGGATTAGGTATTGATGACCCAGAATTAGCTTCCAAAGCATCTAGAGATTCTACAGATTCTTCATTATGTTACAACGAAGCATGCACAAGTTAAATGAAGAGGTATGGACGTGATGTGAGAATAATTCTTGATTTTGTGGACATAAAGCATGGACAAGTAAAATGGTCCCTCTAGCTGTAACCCAACTTTCTGCATTTTATAACAGTATTTTTACTTCTTATATGTAGTACAGAATTTACAAATAATCTATGCAGTTCTATTTACATATTAGACCTGCTTTGTGTCATTGTCCAGAAGATAGTGAAGTTAAATTTTTTTGTTGCTCTTTTACCAAACTACACTTAGAAATAGCTCAGCTTGTTTGGTGTTTTACGGAAATCCTTTTGAACAATTTTCTGACAATTCTAGAAGTGTCAGGAAACTTATTACTGGAAACCATAAAGGTAGAATAAGACCCTAAAGGAAGAAATGCATTATCATAGTTCAGTGGAAGAAAGCAGATACAGTCAGAGAAGTCTGGGATTCATTTTGTCTCTGCTGTTTGTTTGTAACATGCAACATAGTTGAAGGAAAAGAGCTTTATCCGAAAACAACAAAGAACAACTCTGTCAATCTTGCTTAGAAAATATGTCCAGAAACCTAACATGTTTATCATGTGTTCCTTGCTCATGCAGGAACTGAATCAGTAAGATTCATGTGTCAGGCATAGGGTAATGTGCATGTCACACAGATATTAGTCTATAAAGCAGTAACAAATCACTCCCCAAACAACGTGTGAGGACTGGATGTGGAATATCATATGGAAATATTCTTCTGCAGGTGTTCTTTTGTGCCAAGCCTGCCCTGAGTCTGGGCTTCCAGGAGTAGTCTCTGCCTATATGTGAATGTATCTTCAGATCTGACCTTTGTTTTATAAGGAGCTTAAGGGTAATGTAGGGGTCTCGTGTTAGCATTTGGGCACATCTCCTAGTCGTGTGGGCAATAATGTAGTGTAGCTCCTGCTGTAATAGCTGTTGTCTGAGGCTGGATATATGCAGCCAGTACTGGGCCAGCATGGTACAAGGCAGGAAATCAGATTTGTTTGCTTTGTGTGTGTTGGTTTGTTGTTTTTTTTCCTCATTCTGCTTCCAAGACTTCTCTAGAGATTTCTTTTGAAACTTTTCTTGTTTTATATTGAGCTAATAATTTGTAGAGCATTGCTTCACTGTGAACAGGAGAACACAAAGCAAAGCAAAATTGGTTTACATTAATCTTATTTTTCTACTTTATACATTTTTCTTATCAAGTATTCACACTTTGCTTCAAGTGAAGAACAGTATGATAAATCCATTTTTGTTTTGTTTTCTTTATAGCATAGCACTTGCCCTGCAGTGAGAATCAGCATCTCTGGATCACTTGTTAGTTGCAAGTGCATTCATTTGAATTTTACCATCGATCTGTTCTACCCTATGACTCACTTTTGTGGTGCTTAATTTCTAACACACTGCTTATATACTTCAAAGTGTGTTTGTGGGTTTTTTCTTTTTCTTTTCTTTTTTATTTTTTCCTTCTCTCACCCACCTTAATCCTTTTCTAATGAATAAGTTCAGAGCAAAACACTGACAGCGTGGATCAATATTCGAAGTAGTAATTTTGCAAGCAGACAAAATGGTATGTTTCTGAAGGGTAAACTGATGAAATGTTAGTTAGCAGAGGCAGAATAGAATCCCTTTTACTGTGAATTAGAGGATATGGGCCAATACACCTGTATCATTTGAATAAAATATAGATCACTGGAAACAGATAAAAGCCCGAAGTATTCTAAACAATATCTTATTGTATAGCTAGACACAGAATTGAGGCCCTTAACTATTTTCAGATGCTAAAATTATTCATGTCACAGAGTCGCAGAATGGTTGGGGTTGGAAGTGATCTCTGCGGATCATCTGGTCCAACCCACCTGCTAGAGCAGGGTCACCAGAGCAGATCGCACAGGATTGTTTCCAGGCGGGTTTGAAATTCTCCAGAGAAGGAGACTCCACAACCTCTCTGGGCAGCCTGGGCCAGTGCTCTGGCATCCTCAAAGTAAAGAAGTTTCTCCTCATGTTCAGATGGAACCTCCTGTGCTTCAGTCTGTGCCCATTGCCCCTCATCCCAGCGTTGAGCACCACTGGAAGCAGCCTGGTCCACCCTCTTGACACTCACCCTTGAGATATTTGTAAACATCAATAAGATTCCTCTCAGATTCTCTTCTCCATGCTGAACAGCCCCAGCTCTCTGTCTCATAAGAACAGTTCTCTAGGCCGCTCATCATCTTTGTAGCCGCAGAACTCCCTCCAGTAGTTCCTTATGCCTCTTAAACTGCAGAATGTTCCAGCCCAGTGCAGACCACACTGGGAGGCACCTCCTAGGCACCCAGCGCTGAGTTAGGGCACAAGTGGCTCCCAGTGCAGGAGGCAGGGGCTGGAGGGTGAGCTCAGTGGGGAGGGCAGCCCTGCCCACACAGCCCCGGCTTCTCGCCATGCGGTTGTGTTTGTGGAGCTCTCCAGACCAGCCTGTCCTGTTGCTGTGAGAGTAAACACCACCTGTGGTGACAGCTTGGCACAGGCAGGTAGGTACTTCACAGCCAGGGAGAATTCACCTGAATGTCGTGCTACAGCCAACCTGCTCTCCCCTACAAGCTGTGCCCGTTTCTCTTTGCTGGAGATGGAAGAGATAAGGAGATCATCTTCACCTATTTTGCAGAAGCTGCATGGATGAACTGCTAACCCTAAAATCAAACCAGCTATCGAGCCAGCTGGGAAAAAAATATGGTTTGTGTTTGTCCTAACTACAGTTCAGAAAATATGTTAGTTTTCCTCTATGGCTTGCAGTCACACTTGTCTGTGTGCTATATTTTAATAGAGTTGTGGCCTCTGTGCTGTGAGCTGTCCTTACCATGAGCGCCGGTGTTTACAGGATTCCCTTGGCAATCAGGTACAGTCACGGGGTACTTACTGTTTTACTTATCCAGAGGAGCTTGCAGAAAAACTCTTCTTTTGTTGTAGGTGTAAAATTAGGAAACATACCAGTGCTCAGTCTATTTCTAAAACAAACAAACAAACAAAAAACCCAAACAAACAAAAACCCAAACAAAACAAAAAAGAAAGGGAAAAAGTGACCTGACCTCTCATCAGTGTATGTTCTGCAAGAACACTCTGCTCTTTTGCAGGGCACAGGTGGTGGTCTTCTTCTCCTATCTCACCTAGAGGCAAAACTCAGATGTGGAGGGGGTCTGAGAGCTGTTCTGAAACTGAGTCATAAATGCTGCAAATGAATAATAAGAACACAATAAATCTTATCGAGAAGCAAATATAAATATTGCACAAAGAGGGATCTCTGGCACTGGAGTGTATACATCAGGCTATCAAGACGTCATGTAGTTGTTTCATTTATTCTAACTTCTTTTCATCCTGTGAACAGCTGTCCCTTTATTTTTAAAAGCTATTTTAATGTGGCAAGGGTGTTTTTAGTTTAATCTGCTACAATATTTCTTTTGTCTCCTTGTCATACTTCCAGCTTTAAAATATTAATCCAAGCTAACAAAGAGAATTTTTGATGTATTCTAAAATTTGAATGCAATGTATAATTTAAAAATAAAAACACTTTATTAGGCTATGTTCATATTCAGATCTAGATATGTTTGGCTTGAGTTAGGCTCCTACTTTGAGGCATTTTCAAAGAAATAAATATTTATTGCGCATTAACAGTCTCCCTAAGCACAGGTCTTTACCACAGTGTGTTAAGTGCCCTTTCTATGCCTGGACTACAGAGGTGTGGAATCTCTGCATGCCTGTGCTAATAGTTTAAACTCTTAGTCCAGTTGGTAGAGGGTCTTCTAAGTTAAAGATTTCACATTTAGTTCCAGTCGTGATGAAAATCCATATACCCTTATGTTGCCTTCTCCTCCCTACCTGGGGTCTACATGACTGAAAACACTCTTGAGAGCCAAATTCAGAAACTTCAGCACCAGTGATGTTTGTATGAAGATGCCAATTGGAAAGGAAAGCACTGATTAGGGAATATTTTTTTAACTCAACTGAGAGTCACTGAATCATATTAAGTCTGTTCATAATTCTGGATAATTGCTGGAGAAGTGTGGAATGATTTCTGAATCCCTAAATTTCAGATGCTTTAGGATATCAAAAGTCCAGTAAGCAAGCATTATGTCCTCATGTGGTTTCATAGGAAATGCTATACATAAAAACTTAATGTATAAAAGCTATGCAGCTTATAAAAGCAGTGGAAAATTGTTCATTCAGACCATCTGATATGACACATTTGCAGAAATTGTGTCTAGCTGGGAAGCGATTTACTAGCCAAAAAAATGGCTGCAACTTACTTCCAAAATTTAGAGGAATGAATTTCCATTCAGATATACAAGTAACTGTTCCTATTATTTGTAAATTAATCTCTTGCTATTTAGAGAATAGCATTTCACAATGAAAGGATTTCAGAAATAATTCATAATGCCATTTTCGTATTTCCAACATAATTGCAATTAAAAACTACGAAGAAAAAGTACTGTGGGATTTTGTTGTGTTAGGAGTCTTGACTTCACCAGCCTGACATTTTTAGGGAGGAAAAGAAACAAAGAGGAAACTCTGTGCTGGGATTAGCTGTTTGTAGCATTTACCATTGTAATTGTTCTGCAAAGGGCTAATGCAGGGAAGGTGACATGAGACCTGTTACAGGGGATGGTTTCCAGGGGCAGAGCTGCATGATGTGATTAACGGAGGAGCTTTGCTGTCACAGGACTCGCAGGGAAACCAGGGCCCAGCCAGCATGGATTTGTGTTGCCAGCAGCGCTGGGAACTGGTTCCAGTGACAGGGCGATGCGATGGTGACTGGGGTCACTGGCAAGGGAAACCTGTGTGAGGTTGCCCCTGTGAACAAGCTTCTCTGCTCCCAGGTGTGTTTCTTGTGTCTCCTGCTATTAACCCTGCTGCTGCTGGGCTAATATGGGACCAAAATACGTTGTCTAAAGGGCTAGACCAGAAAGCCAAGGAAAGAAATGTGATGCATTAAAACTCCATGGTGGAGATCAGATTCTTCACCTGGTATAACATTAGATTCAGTGGCTGATAACTTCTGCAAAATTAGTGCTTTGCCGAAGCATATTCTATCAGGATGCCAGGGACCATAACACACTCAGGAGACATATTTCAGATATAAATGAGTTTCTGCTTAAGTGCAAACACACAGTTGAAAGAGTTTTAATTCTGCTGTGGCCAAAGCTGTTCAGGGCAACATCGACCCAGTTTTCAGTGTTTATGCCGGTGTGTGCCAGAGTGTCTCTGCCTTGAGTTTCCTCTGACTTATTTGGCCTTTAAGCCAGAACAGTTTGTATCAGGCAAAAGTTTGATCTCTCTTGTTTTATGTTGCTATAATATTCTACAGAAAAAGCCTATTCATTTGAGTTACCTACACCTTTCTTGCAGAACTATATCAAGTTGCAGGAACAGACAAACTAAATGCCCTTCTGGTCACTGTAAATGTATTTAATAGAGCCCAGATAATTGAATTAGATTTTGATTTTGTTCTGGCCCTGATGAATATCGCTTAGAAGAATCCAATGCTGTTCACACTTAGTTAAAAATACTTTTACGTCCATATTTGGTATCCAAGTTTCCATGAGACTGATGAAATGTGAATCCTGATGTTGCTGCTCATTACACACCTGAGATGCTACCTGACCATTTCTCCAAGGCCTCATGCTCGCTGGCTGCTGCCAGTCTGGGGAATGAACCAGCTCATCCCCAGCTGGGTGAGAACTGCCTGAGCTGTCCCTTTGCAGAGACTCTGTTACTGCTTTCTCTGTGATTTTTGGATGCCTTCATAAGATGCTTGCCTTTGAACTGAAGTGCTTTGAATAGGCTGAAGATAGCACTGATGTTTAAGCCACTTTCCCCACCAAAAGTTACCGTGCAGCTGTAGTGGACAGAAGTGCAGACTGATGTGGGTGGAGGAGAAGGGGGTGAGAACTCAGTAAAGCGTCATGTAAAGCAGAACTTTCCAGCTCATTGGAGCTCTATTTGCTGCATGCTCAGGAGAGTACTGGAACAACAGAAAGCTCTGGTTGAGTGTGTAGGGAAGGAAAAGACAGCTGTTGTGCTGTCTTCAACTAAATGAAACCTGATTGCTGGGTTGGTTGCTCTTCTCCAGTTATTAGAATGACCATCTGGGAAGTCAGCAACAATTAGTCATTGTTTGGCCAGACAGTGCCAGGAATCAGCTGTCTACATGGACTTGCAAATAAGCTGGGGCTTAGTGTGAAATAAGAGGGGAATTAATTTCCAGGGCAGAATGTGCATCTCTGAACATGATGGAATAATTTTATCCTCTAAAAATATCTGAAGAACTGCAGCTTTTAAAGAAGAGCCCTGGCGTTTTCCCCTATGATTTCTTTTCCCCCTCTCTTGTCAAGGTAACTGTTCTCAGAGCTTCATCCTGCACCTTCTTGTAATGGCCAAAGGCCTCGACTTGTACTGGACTGCAGTGTGCTGCTGCTGCAAGGAGCAGAGGGGGCAGAACAGGCTCTGTGTGTCTTGTGCACCTGATGCTTAATGCATTTCATCTACACACGGGTACACATCAGAGCTCGGGAGTAGTAGCCAGGAAACCTGGAAGAGCAGCACTGAGAAAAAATGTCAGATCTATGGCTACTGGGATCATTTGTTTATTAGCTATTTCTCTGCTTTGTGAGGAAAGCCAAGTGCATTTGCAAGAACACACTTTTTCATGGATATGAGTAGTGTATTGGGATATGATTCCCCAGGGCTCGTTCCACTGCAAATGTGACTGTTTCAGCTCCATGCAGGAAGGAATTTTGGTCCTTTATCTGTCTGCAGTATAACAATTATCTCTGAACAAACACACCAACCCTGCTTGTGAACTGCAAATTTGTGTACAGGCCCCGAACACCAGTACATTCTGCACAGGTTTGGAATGTCAAAGGCTTTTGTGCTCATCTCTGATAAAGCTGTTTGTTTTTCTAATGAGATAAAATAATGAATCTGAAAGCCTGCTTTATAGGAAAAAATTGCTATACAGCCGCCTGCAGCACAGTGACCTCTGTTGTTTGCTCTAAATGTTAAAGTCAATTAAAAAAAAAGGGGGGGAGGAGGAACTGTATAACTTACATGGCCTATTATTGTTAATCCTTTTAATATTATTGATTTTTCTTTTCTTCCTTTTTCATTTCTGTTTGGTCTTAAAGAGCTTTACATTGGTTTTGCTTGTTGCCTTGTTTCAAGTGCCCTTTTTATGTTGATTTGTCATGTAGTTTCAATTGCTTACATTTCGGTTGTGTGTGTACACAAATCATATAAGTGTGTTTATTTTCAGTTCTGTTACGTTTCTTCCACCCTTTTCTTTTACAATTATGTTACACGTTGTGTCATATCCATTTTATCTTCATTTTAATAAAATTATTTCCTCGCACAATCGCGAGTGTATTTATATTCCGTGCACATTTGCACGCGTACTTTAAATTATTTCCTCGCACAATCGCGAGTGTATTTTCCTCCCGTGCTTCCACATAAGCACGTGTAGTATTCCGTGCATATTTGCACGTGTGAGTAAATTAACCCTCGCAGGATTGCGAGTGTATTATAAATTTACCCTTGCACAATCACAAGGGTACACTTTCCATACTCACTACGAGTACCTGTATCTCTTTAAGAATAATCCCGCACCGTGTTCAGGCAAGTGTGTACTCCTCTGGGACTCGGGGGTGGTTCCGGCGTTGTTTTGGGTGAAGCCACGTGCATGCACTCTGTGGACCTCCTGTTGTACTCATTGCTGCCCCTTAATAATTTTCCTCAACTGATACCCGAACCTATATTTAAGTCACTTTTGGAGTGCTAAAACCCTGTTTCTCACCGGTTTAAGAAAAGTTGGTTTGGACCCTGTTGTCCCTTAAACTAGCCTTGGGGTGCCTCCGTGACTGTGACCTAAAAGTAGGAAAACTTTGTGATCAGGTGTACATTCAGTGCTTTCAAAATGATTGGCCTTGTTTGAATAGAGTCAATTGTACAAAGGGAAAGTAGGAAATACAATTTGGATATGAAGAATATAAGGCAAGTGAAGTGACTGAAGCATTCATGGTGAAAAAGTATTTTCAATCTATGAAGCAGGCTTCAAGGTTAGTCAAGTGTGCCAGTTCATTTATTCTAAAGCTCCTATTGCTTAGATTTTAATAATCATTATGCACTATCATAGATTATTGTTAATAAGAAACGTATTGGATAAAATGAATAGCTAATGCTATCACTTCTTAAGTGCTGTTGAATGCATTCTTCAAAATGGAATTAGGCAGTTTGAACCTTATATAACTTTTCTGAGTAGGCTGAGTGGTAACAAGGGAGAGTAGTAATTGAAATGTTTGCCCCCCCTAAAAATTGAGTAACTTGCTATTATAGCCTTATTAATTAGAACCAGAAATACAAGGCTGAGACTTGTTCTTATCTATACAAATAGTAGAGGCTTGAGTGAAATACACAGATAGATGCTTTAGTACCAAAAGAATTCGTGGACTGCAGACAGGCATCATTTCATTGCTGATAATTTATCACATTTATTCTCCCTGTCTGCTACAAGTAGAAGTTGTGTACTGTCAGAATTAGAACACCAAAGGTTAGTAAAGAAAATTATTTGATACTATTGCAGTTCCGTTGTCCCAAACTGCTTCATATTCCACAAAAAGCAGTTATTAAGAACTGTAAAAATAATAGATAAGATATTGAAATAGGGGATCCCTTCAAAAACAGTCTCAATGGCATCTCAACTGTTCTGACAAATTCAAGGAACTCTATTTCATCTCCAGTTGAATTCCTAAATAGGTCAAGCTTTAATAACTTTTATTTTCTCCCATGGGAGATGGAATAATCTTATAGTGCCCTAAAAACCTCAGACACCTTCCTGTCCTACTGTAACAGAGACTCTGGAGACACCTGTCCCAAGCCCATCTCTTCCTCCACGTCCCGTCATTGCTGTTCTGCATAGTGGCTGGAGCAGCCCCTCAACTCTGTATTGCCAAGAACGAACTGTCCCAGGACCTCGACTCCTGGCTGGCAGAAGCTCTGAGGCCTTTTACGTGCAGACACAGGAAAGAGGTTGGAGGATAGTAGGGAAAAAAAGTGCTAGAAAATCACCAGAAAGGAAAGGGTGCTCCCAGAGCAGCCACTCACTGGATTCCCCTCCCCGAATACTCAGGGTGGTGATGGAGAGTCTTCTTTCCTTGCATCCTTGGAACAAATTAAAAATGCTAAGTTTTTGTGTGTCCTCTTAATCAGGAGTATATCTTAGCTCCCTCTGATAGACAGCACAGCATTGTTATCTTTCTGTGTTCTGTTTTCTTGAGGAGTGCATATTCTAGTCCTAGCAAGCCAAATTTTAAATGAGGGTGATTTTCTGTGCAAGCGTGTCCTAATGAACCCCAGCATACTGCACAGCAGGTTGCTGTGGGTGGTTGTCCCTGTTCCTCACCTTTTGCCTCCCTGATGGACAAGGACATGGTGAGCAGAAGGCGGCTCTGGTGAAACATCTGAACGGTGAAGAATGCAGCCCTTCAACTTCAAACAATATCTAATTTTTCTTGGCAAAATTAAATAATTCATTGAGGGAGTGTGACTCTTGTGTTTTTTTTTCTTTTTTTTCTTTTTTGTCTATTTTTGAAGGTAGTTATAACCACCTAAAAAAGCCTTACTTAAACCACTGGCAATCCAATATGTTATGAAGTGAGATAATTGCTTCGAAGCTAAACCCCAGCAGCAAAGCATAAAGAAGAGAAAGGTGTTACCTGATGTGCATACACGTGTGCTGTGTCATTGCAGCTATCTACAAAGGGCTCCTTTATCTTTTCTCTTGCTCAGCAATCCTGTTGGGCTGTAGAATAACAGCAATCAAGTCACCTGTCCAGGGTAGTTTCTCTATTTGTTACCTTGATTTTTTTCTGAAATCCTGTGTACAAAATGCTCTGTGGCACATGATGTGATCAGAAGCCCAGTTCAGGAGTGTGTCTTTTAGAGTAAATAATCTCATTGAAGCATCAAAGGAAGCTGGTGCCACTTTTCCTTTTTTCTAGCTCCGTGTTTGGTTCTCTAGTTCTAGTCTGCTTTTCACCTTCAAATTCAACTCTTGCTATTAATATTCTCACAGGCCACGATATAGAAATTGCACAGAGCAAACTGCTGGGAACAGATTTTTTTAAAACAACTTTTCTAATATTTAGTCATGTTGAAACGACTAAGTTTTAAAAAGCATTGAACTTATGATCTTTTGACCCAGTTGAAAAAATGTAGAAAAATTACCAGCTTGCTCTCCTGACCACTAATTCAGCTGCTAGATCAGAAAATAGTAGGTGTTAAACAATTTCAAAGCCTATCCCAGACTTCTGAAGAGCAATTTAATAGTCTGTCGAGGTGGTTCTTAGTAGATTTTTCTTGGGCAACTCAGATGTCACTGTGAATCCAATTTCAGCAAAGTTAGAAAAAGGAGCTCTCAAAGGCAATGTTCCTGTGAGAACAATACAAAAAGATGCTATTTTTTGGCACAAAATTGCAGTATTTTTTTAATTATTTTTTTTAGTCCCTATTTTTTCTGGCTCTTATTTGCCAGAGTACTCCTGATATTCTTCCTTTGTTCTTCTCTCTCATCAGTGATGTCCATGGGCAAACAAAATAAAAGTGTACAACACCTGCAATCACACAGTGAAACAGAAATTAACCTCATTTACCTGAGAACATTTTCCCTTTCAATTTAATTCAAGAGATCCGCAGAAGCAGCTTTTGTGAAAACAGGCTGTGTGAACGTTTCTAGAAGCGAAGCTGCGATGCCATACTGTGGTTTAGCCTGACCTTCTTGGCTCCAGACCACTGCTCTCCCTAAATGTTTCCTTTTACCATCTGTCTTCAAAGAGCCAAGGGGAAACCTTGTCTTGATTGAAGTCAGTGGCAAAACCCCCACTGACTCAATAACTTTAAGATTTTACCCTAGGAACATTTCAGCCCTTAAAGGGAGTTTGAAGCAGTTACAGACCTAGAGATGCTGCTTCCTGAAATACGGGACAAGAAGCCATCCAGCCATCAGACTGAGCTGGAAATATCCTTACAGCTTCTTCTTAAGTTTACCTGAAAATTATACCATGTCTGCTCTGAGGTTCAATTCTGTTAAATTGGTTTGCATGAAAATGGAGTTCTCAGGTGCCATGGCAACCATGTTTTCTGATCTGATTTTAAGTTTTTACAGTGAAATGCACAAAATATTGGTACATTTTCTGGTTTGTTTCCTTTTTATTTATAGGTGGGAGTAAAGTTAAGGATCACAATTTAAAAGGCATATGATTCTGTGGAATGATGTATGGGAAATGGTTTCTTATTTTCTTAGGCAAAGTAAGTATTGATTGGCTAATTACAGTTGTGTAGACTATGGCTGGAATTTGAGGTGCTAATGGCAAATAGCACTTCTAGATGCTATATAGGGCATTTTCCACTGAGTCCAGATAGATTATAGAGACATGGTATATCAGAATAAATTCAAGGAAATATTTATTTTACATTTTTTCCATTCTTATTTGTGTTGTATATCTAAACAAACATATTTCCTCTTCATCATGGCAGCTTTCTTCCAGAGCTCAGTACTTAGTTTTGCCTAATCTTTTTGTGTATGAAAGCGAGAAACTTCTGTGAAACTTTTAAACCTGAAAAAATAACCAAGTATTGCCAAGTAATAGGAGACAAGTAATCCTAATACCAGCCAAATGTAAGCATTATGATTATTCTGAGTGTTGGCAGATGCAAACAAGAACAGCGATCTTCACTATTCCCCCTTCTGCTGGGGAAGGATTAAACTCTATAGTAGGATGTGCTTTAAAAGCTACTTTCATGCATTTTAATGAAACAAAATAGGTTATCACATTAGAAATGGGCTGACAAAAGCCTACAAGGACAAATGTATCGTGTCTCCTACATGTTCTCTTGGCAGTGACTGCTGGAGCTGCTGTGAGTGAATGGATTAAGTGAAGTGAGGGAAAGGCATGAAAAGATGACTTGTTTGCCAGTTTACACCATTGATCTGGGATTGCTCTTTTTAATATCAGATGATTCCAAAATAGACTTTACTATACATCAAATGTATTTTGTTTAATGATTACAAAAGCAGAGGAAGCTTAGAATAACAGCCACGTAAAATTCTCATGATGGTATGAATTTAGAGGCTCATAGAGTAGATGTAACTTCTTTTTTTTTTTAAGAAAAGATGAAAACCCCCACCTAATACCGTGTGATACTTCACAAGTGTAAGTACGTTGAATTTTTCCATGCATGTTACTTGAATTTTAGTCTCCTGTAGAAGATCTTGTAATGCTGTGTCTGGTATTAACAACTGAACGTGTAACTTGCTTTATGGTTTACCTAGAAAGAATCTGCTTGCAGACTAAGCTGGGGATTATTAGCTCAGGCTATAACAGACTTCATTTTTTTTTTTGCTTTACCAGTTCCACAGTTCAATCTCTGGTATGTCAGCAAATATGACAGCTGTCACAAATATGCTAGGTTTAAGATAAGATACCTTTTTTCAGATCTGCTAAGAGTCAGGTGTTGGAATTTGAAGTAGTTCAGATTTCTAGTAAAGCAGATAATGTGTTTGAAACCACTTGCATCTTCCTTAAAACTACAGATTTTCTGCAATGATTTTCTTGCCTCAGTTGGGAAGATCCCCGAGTTCAGTTGTAGAGTATGACCACTTGAGTCCCTCTTTATAAGCAAAGTTTTTTTCTTTGCCCTGTATTTCCACTCCGAAGATCTATCACTAAAATTGCTGCTTCAAATATATCCTCTGGGAAATCAATAACAAATCAGGGAGCTATTCAGTGAGATTCGTTGATGTAACCAGGTGAGGCTGCCAAAATCTCCAAGAATAAGTTGTTGATTATCAGGATGGCAGCAGCGATCTAGCAGTCGTGGTGTTCACACTAATGTGATATATTCACCTACATAATTTGGTATTATGAGTGTTACCTCAATAGTTCCCAGGGCTACTACATGGCTGTATCTACTCAGGTTTTAATGAGATTCAGGTCAAGCATGTGACATATCACATAGGAATATTTTCAGATTGTGCCTTATATGGTTTTAACTATATTCATAGAATTATTTCATGCTTGGATTGTGTGATATGGATCAGATTTTTTAAAATACCTGCTTTCTTTCTACTGGATCATCTTCACGGCTTTTGGTGGCCTGCGGTGAAATGAGTTGCTAGAATTTGGGGAAGTAACAAGTGCATGATTGAGAAAATCACAGTGGCTTAATTCAGAATATTTACCCACTGAGCCGATATCCTTAGTAGAGAAATCAAAAACCGAACTGACAGAGAAAAAGATGTTTTCAGTAGTCAATTTAGAGCAATGAAACAACCTGCCAGTCTATGGCAGAGTTCGCTGAGGTCAGTGGAGAGCTGCATCAGCAGTTTGGTGCAGGAAAGCTCACCTTGGCATGTCACAGCTCTGCCTACCGTGGGACTGGTGAATTTTCTAGGTAGTATTATTTTGGGGAGTGCTGTAGTTCATTTACCACAGGTTTATTATTCTTTTAACTTGACAGCTGTCAGTTATCAGTGTAAATCTGCATATTTTCTTATATATATGAGGAAATATATTTATCTTATAAAATTTCATTCTACTGTATCTTATTGTACTTGTTCAGATAAAAGATAAAATCAAGAATGGTCACTTTCCTGTAATGAGTCAATATATACTTTAAGTATTGCAAAATATCTGACATATAATTAGTAGATATTTCCCAAAATTTGTTTGGTTCAGAACTTTGGAGTAATATCCTTTCTGAGTAATGGAATATGATATACCATCTTTGCACTAGCTACTATCTCTCTTGGTCTTTGGTTGTGAAAATAACCAATACTCCATGGAGAACATGTGCTTTGACCTGCAGTATCTCCTGTGATCCTTTCATTAACATCACAACTCGTGTCAGAAAGGTAACACCCCTGAGACTGTAAAACTTTTAACTGGGGCACAGTCACAGTACAAGACTGTTGGCTTTGTATGAGTGAACTGTGTCTGACAGCATTACCTGATTCAACCTAATCAAGTGTCAGACCTTTTCAGGCATGAAAAAAACCGCATTTAGAGTCTTATGAACATAAATAATACCTTCTTTTTCCTAGTGTTCACTCACAGCAAATATAAGATGTTATGCGACCTTTTATGCTTTAAAATATTTGACATCACAGACAGAAAATATGAAGTTTGTGGATGAAGTACAGCACCTGTATATGACAGTTTGGGTTCACTTCTTGCAATAGTATTTCCTTGCTGTTTCTAGCAAATCACTTAGTCTTTCTGCATCTCTGTATTTTTAATACACATACTGTGTATTAAAAAGAAGTAAGCTTCCCAATATTCTCAAGTGTCATGTCTCTTCATTAATTTATGCTTAAATAAGAAATACTATGAGAAATTTATGGAGTAAAAGGATTACTTCAATGTGTGCCTGCCTAAATGCTTGATTCAGTTGTACTTCCCAATATCTTGGTGCACGTGACCTTCCAAGTTTTTACTGATCACCGAAAGACATTTCTTCTTTTCCTGATGTACCTCATCCAAGGTTCTGTCTTCCTGCAGCCCCATATACCTTGGGTTGCATTCAGCAGAGCCTTTCTGAACAGTGCTTTGTCACTGTTGCTTTTTGGGATGCTATCGAGGGTCCAGTCAGGTTTGGGAGACAACTTTCCCCTCCCCTCCTTAAGAGAAACTTTTGCTTTTTTATTTGGAAGACACATATTTCATTAGCTCATGTGTTTGAGTGGTTGAGCAAAGCTCTCCTGCTTCCATGGGAAGGAGGTTTCCCCTCTACTTCCCTCCGTGATTCAATGGGCGTGTTTCAACATTAAGTATCCTCATGCATGAAATTTTACATTTTAGATCTGCGTGTGTATGAGCAGGATGGTGATCGTTCATTTTAGGGTTACATTGGGCTGGGGTGAATGGATCCCTCCTAAGGGCTAATAAGAATATGCGTCAAATGGCTCTTAAAAAATTGAATTGATGAAAAGTGGAAACGGTCATCATTCCTTACTAAACTTATGTGCAGTAAAATAATGCTGTCTCTCAGCCTTTGTGTTCTGCCAAGGTTAAATAGTTTGTCAAAAAAGAAAAGCAGCTTCAAAATACACTGGGAATATCAAACAAGTAGAAAAGAGATGTGCGTCCCTTCTTTGTTGCTCTGAGTCAGGACAGATTGACTGTTCAATAATAGCTTTTATTCTCTTCTAAAAGTTGCTCAGGAGCTATGGAAACTGCTTCTTGTAATCTTGTCTTTTGTTTCCCTTTGCTTGTTTTTATCGGCAGGCTTCTCATTTCTTAATTGGAAAACTATCAGCATTTGTTAACAGAATGTTTAAAACAAACATATATACGTAATCTTAAGTTTGGATAATGGTCTTAGTAATTATTATTTTTTCTTGTGAAGTTTAATTAGAAATGAGGTTATAAAAGAGATGATATTGATAGTAAAAATCTGAATAAGTGTTGTGTTCTTTCCTTGGAAATTTTGGGAAAGTAATCTCCTGTCAGAAGTTACATCCCATTCCCTGTTTCGAGGAAGGTTGCTCCTCAACCCTGAGGAACGCTGGAACTTAAACTCCTTCCTGTGCTGCCTTGAATCAAAGCTGTAAAGTGAGTTCCTTTGGACTATCTAAACTCTTGTTGAGTGGCAGCCTGGAGAGTTTTTTTGGGATATTTGGTTTTTCCAGTTATTGGGGTACTCATGCTAACAGCTACTGCATGTAGATAATTCTTTGTGGGCAACCAGAACTGACTGCAAGAACATTTTTGACTAAAAACCAAAACACCACCTAAGTCATCACAGCTGTGTCTTTTACTTCTGTGCACATATGTCCGACACTTCTCGATCTGCTGATACATGAACATGCTTTCTTCCATTTCTCTCTTCAGAGAGAGACACGCTCCCCTTTTTCTGTCTCCCTGCTGCTGTGCAATTGCTTTAATTTTTCTGCAGGGTTAATGTTGCATTTTTTCCTCTTTCTTTCAGTAGACTCTTGACACTGTACTGTGACTTTGGGAGAGTTAGCAGAAGTCTTCTGGTTTTTATAAATGATGCAACTTAGATGTTATTGCCTCAGCCTCCTTGGACTCTGGATAATATTTTTGCTTCCTGGTAAATATGTTGGGTTTTGCTTTTTTTTTTCAATTGTAGAAGCAAATATTTTGCTTACTTAAAGTTTATTAATCCAAAATAACAGAGCAGACTGGAAATGGAAATAGAAATACTGAAACCTACCCCTAGAAGCCCTGCAGAGAATTTACATGTCCGCACTGTGCCTTTGTTTTTCATTTATATACAGTCCGACTGTTCCACAGGAAGAGTCTGATTATTTACTGGTGAAGTTCCCTGAACTTTTGAGATGAAGAACTTAATGTAAATCCAAAGCGTGTGAACTGTAGAAGATGGAGCTGTAAATGGCAGATTAAAACTAAAGACAAGGCAGTTGCAATTGAACTAAATTACAATAAGAAGCCAGTCTGTATGCTTTCTCTAGAATGGAGAATGCCTATATTTCTGAACCTGCCTTCTTAATCTATTTTTCTTTCTTCCTAGAAATAAAGAACTAAAACCAGCACCAAAATATTGCTTATAACATACGTGTGCACCAAACCTGTATTATTTCTACATAAGAATAAGCTACCTCTGGCCTTTTGGAATTGCACCTCACAATCAACGGTTACAGATATTTAAGGAACCTGTTTCTATCCTGGCTGAGATGCAGCTTCAGTGAATTTGCCTACCCTTGGAATTGGTTCAGGTGAATAAGGTAAAAAACTATAATTCTGCACAGTATTAATATGGTTGCAAGTTGTTCATGCTCAAATTCTGGATTAAGTTTAGAGCATTTTCTTACAAAATACTATTTTTCTGGCTTTTAGAGTTGTCTATTCTTGACTATACCATTAGTCCATCTTCTTGGCTTCTTTGTGCAGCTTTTGAGAACATATCCAGTACAGATTTAGGCAACTGTGTCATTTTATACAGTGAATATTTCCATTAAAGTCAAAGGAAAATACTAGCATTTTATAAAATAAGGTACATGCATAAACCTCTGCAAGTTTGTGGTCTTGATCCCTCAGATATCCTCCAGTTTCAGCTGGATCATTTGTAGGAGTTGGGTGTATTTGCCTTCTATATTTCCCAAATTATTTGCCATGAATACATTAGGTTTACTATTTGTGTTATAAACACTTCTGTGAACTGTTCTCTATCAGTTCATTTGTAATATAATAGTAGATATTCCAGGGCTCCTTGTAAACATCAGGAATCATGTGCTGTCACTTCAGAAAGATGACAGATTGTGGGGGGTTTCCATTGTTGTCTCAGCCCTGCCACAGGTAATGGCTTTTGAATTGCCCTTGGTTCCACAGCTGAATCTCTGCAGCTCTATTGTACCTGCAGAGAACTCCAGTGTATGGGTTTGAGATTGGATGGACATTAGTACAGAATGTTATTATAATAATCTTCTGCATGGTCACACAAGCACATATGCACTTCCATCTGCATAGGCTGCTTTAGTTTGTGTGTAGCTACATGGAAGTGTGTTGTATTAAATAACTTGATAAAGAAGGGATGGTTGATGGCAAGATTTACGCTGCAGTGACTGCATTTAACAGTTGCTTTATTGGGAGAAAGATTTTACCACATTCTGGGAATCTACCTATATTTAAAACATCGAGACCTGAAGATACCGGTAGCATCTTTCAAACAACTGTGCCCTCAACACACTGTGAGGGAGCAGCAGGGTTATAGTTGCAGCTGAAAAATACAGAAAGGCTGTTTGAATTCTCTGGGACCATTATTTCCATGAATAACAGTTGAAGCATGCGTCTCTCAAACATTCCTAGTCAGAGAACCAGCTACATTTTTTGAATTATATTGCAAAAAGAAGTCAAAGAGCTACAGGTGATGTTGGCATATTGACACTGTATTTTCTATGGCTAAGATAAAATTCAAATTTATACATATGGCATGATTTTTTTTTTTCCCTTGCTTGTGTAATTTATAGAGGGGGGGCAGGGAAGGCTTTGCAAATCAATTCTAGTTTCTTACAGGATGTCATTGTGCTCCGAACAAGGAACACTGGCTTGTCTTGTTTTTTCTCTGTGGTTTTACAGTTCTGAAGAAAATCATTAGTTGTTTTTGCCTAAAATACAGACTGAAGCCCTACAAGCCAGGCAAAGAATTTGTTTCCACCTGTTAGAGAATGAGAAGCAGTGTGTTTTTGGTCTGAGCTGCATTAGGAACCAGATTGTGTGATGCACCAAGTGCCCTCAAAATCTTTTGACACCAAAGAGGGTTTAGATCTCCCTGAATCTTCCCATATCCAGCCCTGGATTTTTAAGACTTTGCAGACCCCAGTATATCCCTCTGTTTGATGACTACTCCTGATAACTTACTGTATCTGCTACAAGTTTTTCGTGAGTGAAAGCACTAGAGACAGAAAAAGGATGCTTAAAATCCACCTGTCTCACGGGAAGTGGATCCTTTCAGGTGTGAGATAAATGGCAGGTGCAGGGAAACTGTCACAAAAGCTGCAGCTTAATGAGAATCCATCAGGCAGAGCTGCTGACTAACATCCAGCGTTCAAGGAGAAAGGGTGGAATAGCCTGAGTAACAACCATGGTATCAGCCTGTGCCTGGTAGAAGATAAAAGAACAAAACCTGAGCACAAGCCTCCTTAGACTCCACAAGTAAGAAGGCCAACATGCTGGCAGGAAAAATACAACTTGTTATACTGATTTTGTTCACAAACCCCATTCGGTTAATTTAACACTTCAGCAGCAAGAAAAACAACCCCAGAATGCTGAGAGTTGTTCTTTTGCTGAGCTAAAAGCATTACGGTTGGATCCTGGTCTTCCTAGAAAAAATAGGCCAATGTGCCCTAAGTTGCTTGGTATTATCCATGTGTCTCAAAAGAATTAAATATTGTTTTCTTGAGAGAAAAAGAAACATAACAGCAAAAAAAAAGGCACTTTTATCTACTGACAATAGCAAATGCTGAGGACGCAAGTTGGTAGTTTCTGTTTCGAATCAATCTTTGTGAAAATGTGTTCAACATTGATATGAGAAAACTTCCTCAATGAAGGCTTTTGAGGTTCTTCCATCTGCTAAGTCATAATCATGATATGCATAATATTGGAAGGTTATAATTGAAAATGTCTTTGGATCATCACTTGTGGCAAAACTTGTTTGAGAGCTATCAGATTCATCTAATAATGCCCATAAGGAAAGCATGAAACTACATTAGAGACAATGCTGTGATTACCTCCCTTCCCTTCACTACAGAGAAGATAAATATAAAAATTTTCTGAGTTTCTTTTATGGTAGATTAGGAAATAAACCATCATGCATGCTAAACATTTAAGAACGGGACTAAATGAAATTTCTGAAACAGAGAAGGTAAAATACTCTATGGCTAAAAGCAAATATTAAAAAAAAAATCTGATTTCTTGAAACAAAATAAATGCACAAACAAGTATGTATCTTAAGCTTATCAAGCAACATATTATTTTTCTACTATTCTTGGGCTATGATTTTTGAGAATCAGTAGTTATTTAGGATATACCCACTGCTTGTGATTTCATGCGGAGACATTTCAAGAAGCTGATTTTAAAAACAAACAAAAAACATAAAAACCTATGGGTTTGTCCTCAGTTACTCTTCTACTTTATCTTTCCATAGAACCCATTAAAAACATACTTCTATGTTAAATGGCATATCTCTATAGAAGTTTCTCTAATAATGCCTTTGGCATTCTTTCCATGTGCCCCTCCTGCCCATCTTCCTCCATCTCCCCCATCTTCCTCCATCATTTTTACTGTTTTTTCTGTCTCTCATTCTGTAAAAAATCTCAAGCACTTCTGAAATGTCCTTCCTCTGAGCTGAGCCATAAAAACTCAATCTGCACTTTAACCTTTTCCTTTGCAAGAATACAATGGGCTAAATTGTATTATTTTGTCCCTGTGCAGTGTACTGCTGGTACCTTTTGTCAAAGGGCACCCACAAAAATGTTCCTCTTTAGCTTGTAATAAATCCTTTGTCCCCAGGATGCATGTATTTGCAGCAGAGGAGAAAGACTTCAGAAAATCTGTCCTATCCTTTCTATTCAGCTTTAAACAGAATTTTTCCCTGATATTAAGATGCAGCCCTGCAGAAAAAATCTATAAATCTGCTTGGAAGAGGAGGTATTTGTACTTGTTTGTGAAAAGTATGCAGAAGGAAACTGAATGGTGTTGACCTAAAACTGCTCCCTCTAAGACTAGGATTTTTATTGTTGAATTCAGTGGGTTTTGAGTTAAACTGAAACCAAATCTTTTGAAAATCTGGCTTGGAATATCATTTCATGATGTGGATTTAGGTGGACTATAGACTTCAGAGAGCTGCGTCGTGGATGCTTTGTCTCTCCAGAAGAAGCGCTTCAAATTACTTATATTCCAAAACCAGGAAAAAAAATAGTTATTAAAAGCCCTGGTTTAGTTTTGTAAAAGTCAGTGTTTTTCCCCTTGCGCAGCAAAGCCAGATGAGACAGCTAAAAGCTGCCCCAGGTGCCAGGGACACAACAGGCTTGTCCCACACACAACTCCGAGCAGCTTCATCAGACACAAGTCTGTATCTGTGGCCACTTTTGCCTGGAGGCTCTTCTGCATCCATTTTACTCGGTAGTGGAGATGGTCCAGAAAATGTGCCTTCTGTGTTCTCTTTCACTTCTGGTTGATGGTAGGGAGATATGAGGACTGTTCGCCGGCCAGTTTTTCAGGAGTAAACACAGAGATTTAAAGCCTTCCTTAACACTTCTATTTTGGAACCACTCAGAGTGGTTATTTTCCTAGATTCACATCACAGAACAAAGAATAGAAACCATGTCTGCTGAACCATGGAATAAAATTTATATCCATTTGAAGGACAAATGTAACAAGGTCACAAGAGTCCCCTGAGATATTTTGAGTGTATCCTCCAATCACACTGAAATTAATAGACGACCGTTGAATAACTTGGACAAAGTGACTGGGCTTGCTGGAGCCACAGACGTGACTTGAAGGATGGGGAAAATCACAGTTGGTAGGAGTAAGTTTTTCCAGCCAAGGAGAAAAGTTGACAGTGGAAAGATTTGTCTTTATCAGCATGACACATCATTTCAATAAAAATATTGGTGTCTCTGTTGGGTGAGATGAAAGGATCAAAATAATTCAACTAATGCCCTTCTTTTGCCTCCAGTTACCATAGTGCTATTGACCATGCAAGCTTAAGGTTATAATATTATTTATTGCTAAGTCATCACATGTGTCCCTGATAATTCTTTAAAATAAAAACAAGAAAAGCATTCCTGTCCACTAGAACTTATAATGCAAATTAATTATGTCTTTCAGTAACAGATGAAGGGAATCATAGTGGAAAGCATAGCACAGTATAGAGAAATGGTCATGTTATATGGAGGGAAATGTGCTAGATATTAGGGAGCACAAAAGCTATAGAAGAGTGTGATGCAAAGAATGCCTAGTTTTGGATTATTATCACAGAATGCTTAGGGCTGGACATGAATCTGACATCTTGGTCTTGATAAACCTGATGCCTCCAGTATTTCTACTGTAGTTTGAGTTGTCTTTTCTCTTCAAATGCTGTAATAAATGATCTGGCACTCAACAAAGAAGCAAATTCACAAAATCAAAAAGACTAAAATGTAATTATCTCAAAATACTTTTACTTCTAATAATGATTTTCACAAAGATCTATACTTTATAGTACAATAACTACATCAGTCGAATGGGAATTTGTCACTGAAGGAACAAGACTAGAGAAAATACCTGAAATCTTAGAGAAAACTCCTTAAAGTTACAGGATGAAATTGGTAATAATGCGAATAGAGAAGTCTTTCTAATATGAAAATGAGGGATGGGACTGAAAAACAGCACTCAGTTCAACTTTGTACTACGATAGTAATCTGGGAAAGTTCAGATCTGGGTCTTGACACAAATTTCTCAGTTTTGACCTCTTCTAATTAAAGTGTCATGTCACGTAACTGAGGCTGACAATAGAGTATGTCTGGTTTGAACTCTCCGAGCTCTGCTCCCCTCTCACACTGAACGCTCTAAGCGTATTCCACCTAATTGTTCAGAAAATATCTCAAACTATACACTGCATAACCCTTCTTGTGGAGGGAACAAGGGAAGCTACAAAGACGAACTCCAAGCCCTCTAAATATTGCAGAGCTGCTGCTTCATAAGGACCTACAGTTTTTGCAGTTTGAGGTAGGTGGGGGCAGATGGTGGCTTGATCTTCCGAATGAACCACAGTGTTCAGAGACCATTAAATCGGTTGAGCAGTGCTGCCTGACTCAGTCACAGCCCAAAAATTGTACCCCCTGCCTTCAGTATCTTCATGTAGCATTCTATGAAGCTTTAGCATTCTGACTTTGTGACAAATACAGTAGCAAATAGCGATGGTACAGAAAAGACAAATTTCACCCATATCTGTGCTGGAAGGGATTTTTTTACTGTTTGTATAGTAAACACAAATATATGTCTATGCACTCTCACGTGTATATTTTAATTAATTCCTGCCCTTGAGTTTAATTGCATGCTGTTCTATCTGCAGATAGTGGCTTATGATGCAGAAATAAATTGACACTTTGTCAGGATACCCGAACCTCTTTGAGAAATCATAAATCAATAGGCAGACAATATGAGGTTTTATGACTCAGCCATTCCTACCAAATTATAAAGTGAACAATACATATACTTCCCTTTACACTTCAGTAGTCTAATGATTAACTGAGAATATTTTCTGAGTGATTTGTTACATTAAAAAGCACTAGAATTACTTATGCCAATAAGTATGTTATAGTTAAACTTTATATATTATTTAAGCAGTTTGCTTACTGCTAGCATGATTTATAAATTCAATATAAAAATGCTCAGATTTTTCACTGGTTATATTATTAGTCTCTTGATAAAAATGCCTTGCTTTTCTTCTTTCTCAAGGGAACTTAATTTAAATATGAATAATGGAAAAAAGCCCACTTCCAGAAATTTAAACTAATTGTGGCTTTTAAGACAGAGAAATCTTGGATTGAATTTTGGAGTTAATATAAAAGAATTAAATAGTAAAAAATTGTCTTATGTCTTGACACATGATAAAATGCTGTATCTGTTTGATGCAACATTTGTGTTGTGTACATTAAATATGTATCTCAGTTAAAATATGTTTATGAGATGCTTGTAGTTGATAATTAGCAAAAGAGGTATGAACTGGCAAATGTCAGTGAGGAAAAAAAAAGTCTTTAAATTATTTGCAGTATTTTCCAGACACAGATTCCAGTAATACTGAATGAAAATAGGTGCAAATACATGGTGGTGAGAGATAGAATTATGGGGTTTTTTAATAGCCAAAAGTTTGGGGACACTCTATTGTGGGGAAATAATTCAAGCCCATCATTGTAAAAGAGAGGAAGGCATTATGCTAGTTTATGTACTGTCTTACTGGAAATAGCGCATCTCACGTTTAGGGTAGTTTGTCATGAAAATCAACAACTAAGACTTTTCTTGGGCAAAGTCACCTTGTTTTCAGAAGTTCTGCCTGAAAGAGCTTCAGCATCTTAAGGCAAACAGCCTTTGGTTAAAGTAGAAAACAGCCTGCTGTAACTTGGTATTACTATAAACAGCACTGATGAGTCACATTTTTTGACACAATGAAGTTATTTGGCCTTTTGAAAAAATGGATTATTGGGAGCCTTAACTCAGGGGTACTAATGCATAATGATCTGTCATAGCTGCTTTGTTTTTCAGTAAGATATGGCCCTGATGTTTGGGAGATTTTGGAGAGTAGGCGGCAAGCATTCAGCAACACAAATTGTCTTCTGAGTTCCATAAATCTGCTTTCTGACATCCCTTTTTCCGAGTGACAGCACCTCCCAGGGGTCATCAAGGCAGCTAAAACACAGCTGGATTTAAGCAAGGAGGAATATAAGTACAGACTGACTTCTCTTCTTGATTCTGTACCAGAGCATGTCAAAAAGAGCAGTATTAAACATATCCTATAACTGACCTTGTTGTTCATATCAGGTGTATAGATCTTTATATCCAACACTATTTAACTATGGTCAGAACATCTTTCCTTTGAACTTTAGCATCTCAATTTCTATAGCTTTAACATAATAAATTGAATTTCTGGGATTTTGGTAAGTCAACTTGAGACACATCCTTCCCAAGAGGAAAAAATGTTTTGCTGAAATTGGATTTATTTGGTTGCTTTGCTGTTCCTTAAATCTGACGTGTTATACGAGCAAAGAAAAGTCTGATTGGCACTCCCATGTGTGGATGCACTAAAGCAAACGTCAATAGCGGTTTAAAGAAAGTGGAAGAAAATACCCAACGGGTTAATTAGGAGTGTTCTATAGAAGGATTCAAATTAAACTCAATGGATCATGGAGAAATAGTTTGTATTTATCCAAAACCAGAAGTGGGATTTAGATCTTGATTGGGAGTTCCAAGTAAGTTTTTAGGCTGCGAACAAATGACACATCTTGAATAATTTAGGAAGGTCACTGACTGTTCTGACTGTTGCCTTGAATTTCCTCTGCAGTCCTTTTGTCTGCTAAACCAGCTTTAGTTTACAAACATTATTGGTGCTTTGGCAGCGTAAGTTTCTCTTTTTCCTCCTCCTCCCTCTCCAGGATGTCTCATGCTCTTGTGAAGGTTTGGCACATGTCCCCTATCCAACAATCACAGGGGATGCCCATGTGTTTCCACTGCTGGGTAATAAAATTCCCTTATTGTGGTAACTTGAGTGTTCCTGAAGATTCAGCTGCTACTGCAGCAGTTGTATTGTTCCTTGCTCAGCGTTGGAAATCTGATATCCTCTCTCTCCTTTCTTTTGCCTTCATTTCCTTATTTCCAAAACATGTGGTATTTGTTAAGGGAATGCTGATAAATGAAAATTTGTAATCACTATTAATAAGACTTCTGTATGTGCAAATTCAAAAATGATAGCATGTCTTTTAGTATAATTAACTAGTATTATTCGTGCTACTATGGATAATGTGTCAGATCTCTTATCAAGTAAACTTTTTTGTGGAGCTTAAATCTCAGGAAATAGATCCATTTATGATGAAGCTCTGGCTCTATACCTTCAGGCAAGGACTGGATACTTAATAAAATTTTATTTAAGAGACATTCAGTTATTTTCCATTAGAAGATGGTGAAATAATATTTTGTTTACTAGTTTAGCATGATGATTATTTTTGTTTCTCCAACAGAAAAATATCTGTTCCTATTAAAAAGAAAGTATGTGGCCATTATTTTTAACAGCTATTAGTATATTGCAAAAGACTGAAGAAGGAAATTATTGTGACACTGTAGGTCATCTAGTTATTGTTTACACAAAGAAACTATTCTGTAACTTGTCCCAAATGTGTTTCTTTAAACATTTATCCTCACTGAAAGCTAAATCCAAACATTAGTCTGTTGCTGTTGTTTCATTCCAGCAGCTTCAGAATCTGTGATCTCTAGCTGCATTTTCTGGTTGTAAATCATCTTGTTTGATCTTGAATAATTGAACAGTGAAGTCAGAGTTTTTCATTAGCATACACCAGATCTTGTGATGATGATGATTTGTGCAGCAGTGATTTCAGATGAGCTATTGAGGATCCCTGGTGAGATCCCATCAGAGAGAATTACTCTTATTTAAGACTGTAATTCAACACCCACCCCTCTCACCTAAGATTTGTAGCTCAACAAAATGAAAAATTGCTCTGATGGCCCAGAAGAGTGCCGCTTCCCAGAGAGGGACCGCTTCCTGCCCTCCCAACTTTAATTACACAGTTGTCTTATGAAAACTGTGCCATAAAATGTGTTGGATTTCTTGGGGTTTGCCTTCAAAAGTTATTGGAGTATGTGACAAGAAGCGTCTCTTCTGCTTGCTCTCAGCACGTGTGTTACCTTCCTTTGAGAAAGCCATGGCTTGATCAAATATGAGATTTTGGAAGCCCAAGATACCCTGGGAGTCACAGATGATGTGCAGGGCTGGGTGGCTCCAGCCTGATGGAAGGGGATTGTTGGCACAAGTCGAGACCACTCAGGGAAGTTACAGCTCCAGTATTTATCGTGATGGAAGGAGAAGCTTTGCAGAGACCAGGTGGTACCAGGCAGTTTTCTGGGTCTAGGTCTTGAAGAAAGAGTTTCCCTACAAGGATACAGCTGGTAGGGAGAGAAGTTTACTTCTTACTTTTCTCTGTTTAAGAAGTGTAATCATCCCAGCTCACACTCTAACAACAAGCTGGTTTTGTTGTGCTGACAATAAGGAAAAGAACTAGATGGATCCATCTCAAAGCTCTGGCTGACTCTGGGAAGGAGCAGTGGCAGGATTGCTGTGAGAACTGCAACAAAGGCTGTGTGATTTGGATAGCCAGGAAGAACCATAGTCAGATTTATATCTATATATATAGGTATATATAGATAGATTTTTTTTTTTCCTGCTGATATAATTTTCATTCAAAAAAATGATCATTTTGTTTGGCTTGAAGTACTTCATGGGCCACTAAGTATTTCTTTTGGGGCCCTCGGCAAAGAATAAAGAATCTAAGTTCATGGGAAGAGTTGGAACAATGAAATTCATTTTAGAGTGAATTTATTTCTTACCATTCACTCAGTTTTTCACGGCACTGACATGGACTTCACTCCATCACCTTTTTCTTTCACAGAAAGATACCTCTTACAGCCTTTATAATAAAACCTAGATCGATGCTGTTTTCAGAACAACAGCTAAACTATTTCAGCTGATGTGTCACTCTAGAAGATGCCATTTCAGATGTGATTAAACAAAGGAGTCAAACATGCTCCAGTAGATTAAGCTTGAGCCACTCTTCGGGGATTTGTTGAGTGATAGTGAAAAATAATTTAGCAAATCACTGTGGGATTTGGGATGCTAGTGATTCTATGTGCCATTTTGGGCTGTTTTCATTAACTGTTTTGTGCACTTGTGGTCCTTTTTCTTTTTGAAGCTTGTTATGTTTATCAAGTAATGTAGCAAAGAGGCTGTATTAATATCTGATTAGTGGAAATAAATAACCATATGTTTGTGAGCAATCCTTTGGCTACTTGCCATGTCCAAATTATGGTGAACAGCTAGTGCTTTGCAAGCTACTGCATGGTGCTTGCTCTAAAAGCCTGAGATTAATTTGATCACTTAGTGTGTGGCTTCTGATAAAATAGAGTAATACAGGAATTAAAAGATAATATAATTGTAATTTTTTTTAGTTTAATTATTGACTTAGATCCCTAAGTATTTGTATGGTTTAGGAGAATTCCTGTTCTGAATTCTCTTGTAAATTACTAGATATTTTCTCCATTATTTTCAAACAGTAAAAATCTTTACTGTAATGTTGGTGGGTGAAGCTAAAGCTCAGAGGAAGTAACCTGTTTTAGTGATGGAGCAATAACATTATCTTTAATTGGAAGACCCTCACAGCTTTAATTTTTGTGTTCAACTTGTGCACAGGAGTCATCACATAATAGTCCAAGAAGTTCAATAGCTGAAAACAGAGTAAGCCAACTTGTGAACTGGGTATATAAAATTATAACTCAGTTTCTGGTTGGTAAAATGACCTGAAAGCAAAGAGAACCATGATTTATTTCTCTGTGGAAGAAAACAGGCTAGACCTTGAATACACACAGAGAACCATAGATCTGTTTTTGAAGATTTCATCAAGTCCACACACATATACACATATAGAGATGACCCCATGGATTCAACAACATGACTTTTTGGGGATGCTACCTGAATTATTGATTATTCACATTTCTTCTTGATTAAAAGAGACTAGTCTTTATATTTGAATTTAATAAGTCCTGATATCTGGCATAACTCAACTTCTTCAACTACAATGCATCCTAGATAGGAAAAATGTAGAAAAAACGTACATAATCTTGATTTATAATATTTGCAAGTATATACAATGTTTCATCCTATCTTCTAACTTCATTAATGAATAGAGCTTAGAAGCAGCAGTAACACCAGCAGATTTTACTGTATTCATCTTGAACTTCTTTCGGTCTGAACCTGCACTCGGAGCTTCATCCCTGATTCACACACACACAGTGTGTAAACCCTGAACTGAGGTGTGCCTGTGCAGAGTAATTGGAGATCTCCCGAGCCCTCCCCTGGCGCAACTTGAGGCCGTTTCCTCTCATCCTCTCCCTTACCTTGGGAGAAGAGCCCAGCCCCCTCCATGCTCCAAGCTCCTTTCAGGCAGTTCAGAGATCAGAAGGTCTCCCCTCAGCTCCTGTTCTCCAGCTGAACCCCCCAGGTGCCTCAGCCGCTCCCATCACACTTGTGCTCCAGCTCCGTTCCCTTCTCTGAACTCACTCTGACACCTCAAGGGCTTTCTTGGCATGAGGGGCCCCAAACTGACCACAGGATTCGAGGTTTGGCTTCCCCAATGCCCAGCAGAGGGTGAATGAGACCTCTGGAATGATACCTGACTTTATTCCACTGTTATTAAGTGAGGGCTCATTACTACAGAATGGTTTGTTCAGCTTTGCTCCATATTAGAGGAGATCAATGAAATAATATGATATTTGACTAAAAGTGGCATCTGGAGTTGCACAGTTATGTTTGCTTTTCTTAGCAAACTGGCTTTTCCAAAAAAGACTCTGATCCTTTTCTTGTATCCACAGACTTTGAGGAGTCAGTGCCTCTGAGGTACTTCAAAGCATAACCTGGTGACATTATGGTTTAATAAATATATAGCTTTCCACTCTGACTGCCACTGACAGAATACTCTGTTCAGATTTCCTTTACCTAACTTTTAGTATGCCTATCAGCACTGAACTGGCCTGTAGCTGCTCCCATAACGAGAAAATTTGTTCTCCTAATTCTAGCCACACTGTCTCTCAGGCATCAATTCATCACTTAAATTTGTCGTAAATGCATTACATAGAACACTGAAATTGTTCTTGTCAAATAATCTCCAAGAAGTATAGAGTATGACTCTGCTACATCCTTGGATTCTGCTCTGACATTTTACGCTGTCAAAATAAAGCAGATGTTACCCTCCCCCCCAGTAAAAATTCTTTAAGCCATTAAATTACATTATCATTTCTACGTATTTTTATCTGCTGTATTTGCATGGCTATAGTTATGGATCTGTCAGTATTTTCGCTATAAACCCCTATTTCCAGGGATTTAGACACTAACTGTGCCTTAATAATTTGCTCCAGGGTAAAGCTTAAAATGCAAAGTCTCAGGCTGAGAATAGTATATTTTTTTTCTCCGTTTTGAAAAGCAAATCATTTTGCCTGGTCTTAAGTATGAGAACTGCAGTTGTGCCTGCAGGGAAGAGCTCCCTGGAGGGGGCTGGGAGGGGGTGTCCTCCTGGGCAGAACATGATCTTGCTCAACGGTACCCTAAACAACAGGATATTCACTGGTTCAAGCGAGAGATTTTTTTTCCCAAACCCTCACAAAAAATAAAGGGGTGTCTGCAAAAGTCTGAAGATACATTGCAGCTTTCGAAGATGTATGGCAAATACATCTAAATTGGGTAGTTGGATAGTAATAGTACTGGAGCTCTGGCAGTGTACAATTCAGCACAGGTTTTCGGGTGGTTTGTATTTTTTCTAATTATTGTTTATTTTTTTTTCCCCAGCAGTGTTCCCACATAGCTTTTGCTGCAACTGCTAAAACTTGGCTGTGCTTTGGTATTTAAGTGGAAGCAATCCCCATCTCTTGACAGCTGCCATAGTAACAGTCTTGCCCTGCTATTGGAAAATCAGTATTAGTACCCCAAAATGATGAGACTGCCTTTGGTTTGAGTTGTCACTTTAAACAGTTTTGGGGCATGGCTTTGTCAGGAGCTTTTCAGTCTTTCAGTCATTTCAAGCTTATTTTGAAAACACACTTCGAGTATTTTTGCTATTTAAGAAGCTGTTATAATGTATTGTTATAATTAATAAATGAAGTCTGGACTAATCAGATCATTCCAGATGTTGTGATTTTAACAAACGTAAAAAAATGTTGCAGGACTTCAAGTGAAATTATAATTTGGCACAGATAATTTAAATTCTTTCTGACACTTTACACATATATGTTGTTTAATTTCTGTCCCTCTCCTTCACCCCATTTTTTCTCCCTTTCACAAAGCGCCATAGACACAAGAGCCTAAATTTCAGTTCTTCACCAAAGAAATAAGAAGGAGGGTGAATAAATTGATCATAGAAGGAGAAAGCAGCCATTATTTGCCTCATAATTTCTGGTAATCAGCAATAATGAGAGCAGAAATAGAAAAAGTTCTTGCTAATTGCATCATTTTTTGTGCAAAATGTTAATGTTTTCATGAGAGGCAGCAATCATTCAGAAGAAGAAAATGGTGTGTTTTCTTAGAATATTTGTTGCAGGTGGGTATAGTTTAAAGAGGTTTCTTTCTGTGTCTCCTGTTAATTACTTAAAATGAGGTGCTATGGTATCTAACTGATCCAGAATTGCAGGGATGTATGGAAAAATGTTTTTGCTGTGAAGTTTCAAACATGCGAATGAAGGTAATGAAATAACTGTGAGAAAGAAGGAAATAAGATTAGAATTGACCTTGCTGCTTTGAAGACTCCTCTAAGGTCTTGTGGAGGGGGAGGGGAAAAATCAAAGATGTTAACCTTATTCTCTTTTTTCCCTTGCCTGCAGAAGGCCTCTTGGCACATACATCACATCTAATCTTATTTCTCTTTCTTGTATATATTGCATTAACCTCAGTTTGCATTTGGCTTGTTTTCTGCCGTTAAATACAATGTGTAGGGAGCTGTACCTTCCATTTGGCAGTCTCTAGCGATTGGGATCTTAATTTTCACCAGCGAATAATTTGGTTGGAGGGCAGGTCAAGTGGCCTCCAGGCTAACTTAAAATTGGTTTTGAAAATACATCATGCGTATCTACAGAGAAAAGGGTTTGTTAGTGCCCTGGCCGAGCGGCTGGGAAGTCAGGCAGGAGACTCCTCCAGATACTGGGAGGTATCTCCAGGTACCTGCAGCACTGGTACAAAATAGCTTTCAGAATAGCTTGCACTGTAGTACCATATACTGTGTATCGCTGTATTTTATGATTCTGTGTAGAACAAAACCTTATTTTGGAGAGATCTACTGATTTTTAGAACTGTGCTGTGACTGGCAGAGATGTTGCACTTTGCCAGTAGGTATAATGGCAGTTGTTCGGGAAGCAGCTCCTTGTCCAAGCCAGAGGCATCACTCTCCCTTCCTCTTGTCTCTGTAGTCACTGCTGCTGTTAAATAATTCGCTGGTTCTCCTGGCTTTTGTTGTTAATTCTGCCTAAAGACAGAGTGCTATGGAAAAAGTGCACAGTGACGCAGAGGGGAGGAATTTTAGCACAAAGCAAACATCTATGCTTCTTGTTGATCAGGCAGGCAGGGTGCAAAGCAGGTATTTGGAAGAGCCTTTTTACTATGCAAATGCTTGGAGAAGCACCAAAACCAAGATTAAGCTATGTGATGCCATTTAACAACAGGTTGCTACAAGGGGTGGGAAAGATGTGCTTGCTCGATCCTAATAAAGTAACGACCTGCAGATGTGCCACCAGAATAGCTGGAGGGCCAAGAGCTTAGTCATGTCTTGGAGACAGCAACCCATGGAAAAGACTATTGTGAACGTCTGAATTCAACTGGAAACTTTGTAATAATTGGGAATCTTGTTCCTGAGAGTTCCTGTGCTCAAGTGAATACACTGCTCTGATAACTGGGAAGATGTGAACAATCTCAGTCTTCTCTGTACTTCCCTTAGCTACTCAGGGTGTCTTGAAATTGGGAGTTTTGACAGTAGCAACAGATTTTGTCTCACTGTTTGCAGCTTTGCTGCTTCTTGGCAAGAGCTCAGTTACTGAGGAAAGATCCTTGATGTCAAAAAACTGTGTGTGTATACATATCTATATATAAACATTCAATATAAAAACATTCCAAAAGCAGAATTGTACAGAAGAGTCAACCAAGTACCTGTCATGGAAATACTTCTGGTTTGTTGTAAGAAATGGGGATATACTTCATTTATGGTGGAGAAACCAGAGAAAACACAGTGTTTAAATTATTCTACGTGCATTTAAAAATAGAAAACCACAAAACCTGATATCTCTATTTCCTTCTGCATTGTTTAAATGGCATTAAGGTGGAATTTCAAGCTAGCAAAATAAATCAACATTTTTTTCTCAGTATTTGTAGCATATTTACAAAGTTTATAAACATTCCTAAACCCTGCAAATATTGAGGCATATTCTTTTCTACATGGGAATAGAGAGCTGTTTTTCTTTAAGCCAGGAAAGAGAAAGGAAAGACTTTCCAAGTTAGATTTTAGATATTTAAGTAAGTATTTGACATGTTTTCCTCAATGTTATGTACATAAGGGCTTCTGCTGAGAGCCAGTTGTTACATTATTGTAACAGCCTTTTTCCTGAAAAGAAAAAATGAAACTGCTGTACCACCCCCACTACAAAAAGAGTAGGTTGAACTCTGGCTTTTCAAACCTGCTGAGGTAATGGCATTTTAGAGTGTTTCTGCTTTCTTAAGTATTGCTTATTGATTAAGTTACTCAATATTTAACAACAAGAGGCTTCTTCTCCCAAGGTATTTCTTAGAGAAAATCTATGCTTTTCCATTTAGAAGGAAAAGCATTAAATACACACCTCCCTGTTTGTGTCTTCCTAATGATAAGACGTGCAACCAGCACCAGGTGGCTGAGCAGGATGGAATGTTGTTTCTTGACACTCAACAATTGCTGTCAGAGAGAGAATCTAGCATTTGAATAACCAATTATTTAATCCACATATCCCCTAAAATTATATTCAGAATAATCTTTAAAAAGCAATTTTGACTTCGTTAAGAAGATGTTTTAATGCACTCATATTAGGTTTATGTATAAAAAAATATATGCTTTTATTTCTTGCTTTGTAATTTCCTCCCTTTGCTTTCCCTACGACTACCACATCCAATTGTATAAGAATTTCAGTGGTCTTGAATTAATTGTCAGTCAGTGCTTCTTACAAAAATCTGTAAGGTTGCATATTTTTATATTTCTGTATTTCTTTTAAGAATTTCCAGAAACACAACTAATGATCATCATCATTTTGTGAAGGATCTAAAGCCTTCTGTCAGAGTTAGTCTGGCTACTGGGGTGAAAACTATGTGTTCTAACCATATGTGAACACTTGCAGTAACTCATAAATTATAGATGAGTGCTGTGATTCCACATTCTGTAGCAGTCAGGTGCTGCATACGATCCTTTCTTCCATTCTTGCCTATTTGCAAAGTACAGGATTGACTTTCAGTACAACCACTGTCTTTTAGCTCTATTTTATAAATATCTAGTAGATATTAAATATTTTCAACTCTGTTACAGTACATATGATCGGCTCTTAAAGGAAGAACAGATTTTGTTTTCTCTTTTTGCTTTTTAAATAGTTTTTGTTTGGATATTCTTCAGGGAGACATCAAAACTCTCACTAAAGGTGGCAGTGTACACACCTGCTACATCTTTTTGTTTTGTAGCCAGTCCTTTTCTTTCAGAGTTTTGCAAGAAAACACGTGGCCTTCTCCTATAAAGCCTTCACACAGAGACATCACACTCGTTTTGTACCAGAGATGCAGTAATGTCTGCAGATGTCTTACAGGGCAGGATGGCAATCTTATTTGCAGTTTCTAAGGAGGCAAAAAATGCACTATGAATTAAATCCAGTAGCTGCAAGTTTTTATATGCATGTGCATGCATGCTTACATAGCGGTGACTTCCTCAGCCAGTCATCAAAGAGAGCTATGACTCATGCTCTGGTAGTATATAGCTGCATTGCAGATATGCATATTAAGTATGACTTAATTGATCTTTAATTGGCAATTAGGGAGGAAAGTTTTGAAGAAGCTGATTTCCGCTTCTTTTTACCTTCTGGGCTATTCTAGACTGTTAACCTCTAGTGACAATTACTGTAAAGTAGATTGAAGCAGCAGAACACAAAAAATATAGAGAACGAACTCTGAATGATTTGAAACAACCCATTTAGTCTACCTTCTCCATCACATACACACATACTCTCCTTAAAACAAACAAAAAAAAAAAACAAAAACAAAAAAACCCCAGCATATATTGTTTACCACCATAAAATAAAGACGGAAGTTTGATCATAAAATGTACTTCTGCATCAAGAAACCTGGCAGAAGAAATCAATAAAAAAGAATTGCTTGTCTTGTTTTTTCCAAAATAATACTCAGAGAAAATATGATAACACATTTTGAAGGCAGGTCAGGAAGGGCAAGTTTAACTGAACAGAGGCATTGCATGAACAAAGTGTGCAGCTAATCCATATATTCCTTCATTGTCTATTCACTCTCTTCCCTTCTCTGGACCAAATTCAAGCAAAACATCTTTAAAGATTTTGTTTACCCAGTGTTTTCTACAGCCAGTGTTCACCATTGAATTAGCAAGATTTCAGTGGGAGGCAGTAATGTGGTAAATTTAAGAATGTTTATCTCTACTGTCGCATGCTTGTACTCCCATCTATGTGCTAGGTGAGATTTGCTCTCATCTTTGGAGCCTAATTTGTCAATTACAATCACATCTGACATGCGCTTCCAATGGAACTGGCTGTGGATGCTCAAGGAGAGGAGAGGTTGCTGGTTTTAAGTGATTCTCCTTGTTCCTCTCCATATGAGTCTCTTGCAGTCATATTACATCACTGCTGTATCCACCAACTTGTGTGTCATCAATTCTACACAGGATCAGCTGGGTTCTCAGTGTCAGTGCTGTCAGCAGTCCTGCTTCTGAGCTTGCTAAGGTCAGTCTACTCACAGTCATCAAGGGTGAGACCAAAACAGCTATCTGAACGTCCTCTGCAGGCAATTAGAGGTAATGATGGATGATGTGAATGATCATCCTCTACTGGAACATGGCAACTTCTGGTAGTGTTGGACACTACCAGGGAAGCAGCTGTAGTGGGCTTGGCAAGTGTTCATGCAACAGATATCAGAGTTTTGACTGCTGTGGTGAGAATGACTGCAAGTCACAAAGGCATATTTGTATTAAGTTTTGTTCATCATTTGATTTGAGTTTTACAAAGACTTACTCTATGTGTGAGAAACAGGGAACTTTGTTGTTGTTGTATATTTTGGCAACATATGTGGATTATGAACGTTGTAATATATGACACAACAATGCAAAGCAGGATACAGCATATGAAAACGGCAAGTTCCACTTCAGCTGTCCTCACCAAATTCATCACCACCCTGTTGGTTTCACAGTAACTTCTTGAGAAATAATTCCTTCTTCCTGTGGAAACAGCTATATTACTGGAAGCTCCAGGCTCTATGCAATGTATGATGTTGGAAGTTTAATTTAGACTTGGAGAAATGAAAAACTGTGAAAGAAAATCGGTGGTTTTTTTCATATATTGCAAGACACTAAACAATATTAACTTTATGCAATGACTTCTGCTCAGCCTACGGATTCATTTTGTGGAATTAGCAACAGTGAAGCTATAGGAAGACATAGAAGATGTTTTAGAATAAATGCAGTCACCTTATCACAGCCAGTTTCCCAGGATAATGATTAACTATTTGTACACTTTGGCATTTCTTTATTTTGATTGACTAGAAATCAGCCCCTCCAGGTGCTAACTCTTCTTAGTAAATATGCAGTTATTTTTAGATATACCATAAATATATTGAAGCCATGGATTTTTTTTTTTCTTCTTTTCCTTTTCAAGGGGATACAGGCCTTTTGGCATTCTGTAACTCCTGTGCCTTAGCTGTATGTTATCCTTCTCATTCTGATAACTAGGAGCTAAGAAGCAGAGAGAGGAAAGGTCACTCAGAATGTATGTGGCCACCCCTTGAAGCCAGAGCATTATCTGACCCCCAGACCATCTTCCCCGGTTGTGTAGCCGTATGCAGATTTCTAATGACTTCATGGGAGTAGGGTCAAGAATGCAAAGCTAATGAAGACTTTCTCTAATGGTAGTAAGCAGATTTTTTCTTCTTTTTTTTTTTTAACTTTTAAATTTCAGTGGGATTAAGCGCTGTACAGAGCCATGGAAGCCTGCAGAGCTTTAATTACTCAGTGCTGGAAAAGCTTAATTTTGCTTAATAGAGTCCTTCATGATTTAGTATGTTTCTGATATGCCCTTGAAACACCACTCGCAGAAAACAAATAGACAAAACTAAAATTGCAAAGTTTTAATGCACCTGCAGCGAGTTTTAATGAAATTCCATAAAAGCAGTGTGAACACGTCCTAAAATTAGTTAAAATATTCTGTATGTGATCCTGATACTTTAATTAAAACACCAGTGGAAGGAGTCAGTTCGGGATTTTACGGAGCTACCGAAAAGTAAATGCGGACACAAAATTCTTAGAGGAATTAAAAGAAGATTGAGAGAGTTGCTGCTATTTTAGCAAAAACCTGTGATTGTAGGATATTCCTGTAGTCTGCAATAGCTATTTTAAATGGGGCAGATTCAGTTCTGCATTGCATTTGTGACTCTTTTTCCAAGTATTATTCAGTCTATTGTGCCACTTCACAGAACAGCCCATAGGGGTTAGTCATTAGCTCCTTTAAGATTAATCTCCTGTCTGTTGGCAAAGAGAACAGCAATAGGGAAAAATCATAAAAGCACAACATACTGCTTTCTTTTGAACTGAAAAGTAGGTTTAAGATTTATTTGGCTCTTCATTGTCATTTTCATATTTTTTATAGGTTGATATCATTTGTTCCTTGGAATTTGAGTTTCATCACATGTCATTGTATGATCCATTGATGAAATAATTGGGGAAAAAATTAATGAACCAGCCTTTCAAAGCTGTATGTCTGCAAATCTGAAAAGCTTAAAGTGCAGCTCTAAGAAGCTAAACAAAAGCTAAACTGAAGGGGAGGACCCTTCTTGAAAGAAAATTAAACGACATTTTAAATACTATTATTTTCTAAGAAATAATCTTTTATACTAAAAAGAATATCTTTTCAGAGGTATAGGACATACTACTTAAAACGCAAGATTAGAAGGCAATTTAAAATTTCCCAAAAGGGCATACGCCAGTATATTCCAGACGTCTGAAAACTGGGATGACACTGTGGGGCGCTTAATTATAGAGCAAAGTTTTATCAAACTAGGAGAAATAGAAAGTACTAGACTAAGTATAAAGCTGCAAAAAATGTTCAGTGGTTTAATACTCAAAGATAAGTAGGTTTTTTTTATTTTATTTTATTTTTCTCAAGACCAGCTGAAGGACCACTGATAAGAACTACAGGAAGAAGACAGCCCGTGGGCTTCTTGTTCCATAATCTCTGGATGAAGATGCCCTCAACTGCAGATGGATGTTATATCCACCTCTATCTGAACAAGGGGAAAATACTCCAGAAGTATTTTAGGCTGAATAATGGACTCTTTTTTTTCTTCTAACAAAGAAGTAATGTATTTGAGGGAGGACTGTAGGAACAGTCATCTCAAAAATCTCCTCCAGCTTCCCCAACCACAGACACTCATCTATAGAGTCTGAAAATGCTACAAGTCGTTTTCCACAGACTGGAAAGGGGTATTGCCTTATCTCTGCTATTCATCATGGCTTTGCTATCGGAACATGTGTCAGACCTCCCTGCCGAATTGCACAAAGTGATCAGCTCAGGTGAGCATGGAGGCTTTTGGCTGTGAGAACCCTTGCCCTTAGGTAGTGGTGGTTTTCACACGCTAGCCCTCGCCATGTTCAATACTTCATGTATTTCAACATCAATTACTTGTTCTTGATCCCCTTGCAGTGGTCACTGCAGACAAGCAAGAACAAGGTCATGATCAGCGCACTGGATTTGTTATTTAACTGAACTTTAATCTCTTCCTGGCTGGCAATTCAGGATTATGCTATCCGACTAGAGAAACAGCCAGAAACCAGATTTTTTATGAACCTGGTACCAAGGCTCTACAACAAGTGAACCTGAACCTAAAGTTCGTGTTTATTAGTATTATTCTGTATGTTAATGAAGCCAGAACACTTGCATGTTTTGATTTTTGAGGTTTTATTCACCTTGAGATATGTGTACTTAGGGGTCAAAGGAGATAATGTTTCTTATTCAAGAGGTTAATATCCTTGCTGGACCTCTCTCTGCTCTTCTCTCTGAACAGCCTTCCACAAATTTTAGTATCACTCTTCTGGAGAGCCACATGGCTGAAAGCTGTGACAATGACATCAGGTGGAATCCATCATGCATGCCTTGATGTCATTACTCTGGGGGGGAAAATCTTTTCAGTGACATGGCAGCCTGCCAAGAGCCATCTACATTCACCTTAAAAGAACCTGCACGCTGAGGACATTTGAAAATAAATGTGCATCCACTTCCTCTTCTCTCTAAAAAACAAATATCCCTAAGGGACGTTCAGTGGCTTTTTAGTCTTAATCCTCTTGTCCTCTTTCCATTCCCCGCGCAGACTTTAATTTTCTGCCCATCATACCGTCTCTGAGTGCTTTTCTCTTTTCTAATTTCGTGTTCCCTTCTCCCCATTTCCTCCTCCCTACTCAGCCACCTCCTGTCCTCCTCCTGTCCCTCGGGTCCCCGCTGTCGAGTCCTTGCCGACGTGCTCCCAACCCTGCATCCCTGTGCTCCCGACCCTCCATCCCTGTGCTCCCGACCCTGCATCCCTGTGCTCCCGACCCTGCATCCCTGTGCTCCCGACCCTGCATCCCTGTGCTCCCGACCCTCCATTCCTCTGCTCCCGACCCTCCATCCCTGTGCTCCCGACCCTGCATCCCTGTGCTCCCGACCCTGCATCCCTCTGCTCCCGACCCTCCATCCCTCTGCTCCCAACTCGCAGGCAGCGACAGGCGGGGTGGGCAGCTGGAGTTTGTCTGGCACGGCAGTTTTCCCTGTGCCAAAAACTAGTATTGCTGCCGTGGTAGCACAGCCAAATATAAAATACAACCAGAGTCTTTCCCTGAGATATGCCCTATATAAATTCCAGTCCTTGGGTGAGATAAAAGTTGACTGTATTTTATATCATTTTTTCATGAGCATACACAATCTATATATACTTTTTATAACTGAGCTTGCTTCTAGCCTTCAGAGACTAAGCAGCTGCTCATAGGATCAAAGTGAATTACATATATTTAACTTTAAAACTTGGTTGATATTCTGTGTTAATTGACAACTAATGCCAGAAATGCCTGTATCACTATTTAGCACAACCAGATACTAACTTTCAATGTTTAATCAGGAAAATGAGCTAAATTTACCTTTACAGGAAAAATGTTTCCCTTATCACTCTATAAAAATGCTGAGTGAGCTACAATATTTAAAGTTAAGATGGACCTGGATTTTATGTGTCTCTGACTTATTTTGGGAATCTGATTTAACCCTTACGTTTCTCAGTTTGCACATATGCTGCAAGAATTTAATAACTTCTTTCTCACTCAAGTTGTAAAAATTAGTAATTGAAAACTGCTTGGACACTTCTAAATGAAAAGTATCATACAGGTATAGTCATAATTGCAAGCAGCAGCTTTCAGAAAATGGATGGCTATAGGCATAATAATAATAGTAATTTGTACTTTAAAAGTACAAGGAGTATCAAGGCCTCATACTTAAAACTTACTCATATGTAAAAAGTTTTCCTTGTCTTTGAGAAAGGAGAATTTGGGATTCCCAAATATGGAACAACTTAGAGAAACTGCATAACACCTTCTATTGTAGCACCTGCTATTGCCCACTGCTTACAACAACAATATTTCAGCCTACATTTGGCACTGTTATATGATTTGGTATGATAATTCTTATGTGTCAATTGCAGAAAGAAAGATTTAGTTATTCTCTCAATGATAGTAATGTAAAGCATCACATTAGTGGCTTTATTTTACTTACTTTACAGAATTCAATGATACAGTAAATTGGAATCTGCCTCCTTAAACAGGGGTTGAAAATCTGGACATAAATCTTAAGCCCACATACCAGGTGGAAGTTTTCACTTGATATCACAGATTTTTAAAAATTATTTTGGATTAATTTTGTCTACTTCCTGTGCCAATCTGAAATTTCCTGAGTCTGTCACAACTGATCTAAATTAATAACTAAAATACTAAAGCTTTATTGCCATTAAAGGATTTCTGTTTCCCAAATGATAAGAATGTTATGACATGTATTGATCTACTGAGGTGGTAGTAGTCACTGAAAGATGGATCTCCCCATTTATTTTTTTTGTCCTTTTGCTATTATTATATTTATTGAGAACATGTCAGAACAATTGGCACAAAACCTTGAGATGTTGATAAACTGATAAGCCGTGCATAAATCCGAAGCAGTAGTTGATCAATGTATATTAACTAAGGTTATTTGGACAGGGAAATGTAGTGCTTTCCGCATCTCCTCTTGGAAATAAATTTAATAGTCTGTCTCACCTCCCATGTGTTTCTCAGTAATCGCCTTCAGTTATTTTTTTCCCAATTAATTACAGCCATTTAGATGATGAACGGATTCTCTCTCATGGGGACGTGTAGTCGGAGTACTGCTCAGAAAAATCCTTCTTTGAACAATGTAGCCTTACATGCAAATTATTTCTAAGTAGATTTTTTCCCTGTGTCATGCTCATTTTAATGTGTATTTGGAGAATCCAGAATCTATTCCAAGTGAGTTTACAGCTAAATTAAAGGAGAGGAAGGAAGCACCAGAACAAAGATTTCATCCTATTTATAGCTGTAAGCTTCCAGCTATTCTGGATTATTCCCTTGTTTTTGTGGGGGATTTATGATCTTTGTTGTGATGTAAGGAAGAAAATACAGGATTTCTCCTGTGCTATTTTCTCTTGTGCATGCATGTGTGCTTCCTTGCCCATTGCTCATTTACAATGCTTGTTCAGTGAACACACAACAGTGGCAACATTTAGTGGCAGCGAAAGAGTTTAATTGTAGTCGTCCAAGACAACGACGAACATAAACCATTCTATGTGAATTATGTTACAGCAGAGAATATAACCGAACAATAATGAGGAAAAAAACAGAAGGTATTTGCTGGAGGGAAAAATCGGAGGCAGGCCAGATTGCAGATTTCTTTAGTACTTATTTCCTTAAGCCATATCCCAACCACGGTACAAATATATCCAACAGCAGGAATTAACCACTTAAGAAAGTTGTGCTAATGGGGATAATTTTAAAGCATCAGAAATTATGCTGTTTGTGTTTCAACACCAGTAAAAGAGTTATTTTTTCAGAGAGTGTATTCACTAAGGCAGATCTTCACGTAGACATCTCCTGACATGCGTGAATATGTGTTATGCGTAAATAAACAAATACTATGAAACATTATTCTCATGGAAATTACTGTATCACGGAGAATATATTTAAAACAAAATGTTCAAGATATCAAAACCACATCACCCGCTGTGCTGCTTAGCTTATTCTTGGATATTAAGGCACACTTCAGATCTCAGTATTTCTAATGCTGTCAGTGGGCCAGAGTCCTGGTATCTAAGTGACCGAGTCCATGTATCAGCTTTTGACCATCATGGGTAATTATCACTGTAATATCAAGGTACAGGCCTGAATTTAATTTAGAAAACTCACATGATAAAGTTTATTCAGTGTGGGCTTCAGTTAATGGATGGACCAGGATCACAGAATCGATTTGCATAGAAATTAGAATTGATCAAAAGCAAAATATTGATTATTTCAAGCTGGAAAAACACTCCCTTCAACCTTGCACTGGCATAGAGCAGCTCCTAGCTGATTAGCTTTTATTGCTATCTAAATGATCACATAATAAATGTATGTAGATAGGGTGGAATTTGATGATCTTTTTGAACATTGTAGAATGGATGATGACTTTGAATCAGAACAACTCCCCTTTAAATGCTGTGGAGACCTCATGATACATTCTGATATCACTTCCAACTTTATTTGGAAATGAATAACGTTTGATTTTCTGTTTTCTATCAAAAATGTAATCTGCTTTTCCATTTAAAAATAGAACTAAAATTATTCCTCACGCTTAGGGTTTTTGTGATCAGATTGGTTTATTTATTAAAAATCCCTTATAGTACTTTCCCACATTAAATTGCAGTGAGTTTTCTTCCTGCTAACACTTCCTGTTCTTTATGTCTAATGACGAAACACTCCTCTTCCCTTGCCTTCTCTTTTTTTCTCTTTTTATTTGAGAGATGCGAGAACAAAGTTTAATCCTCAGCTCTACTACGTGATCCCTTTATGACACTGAACAAGTTAGTCAGGGTCTCTGTATTCCATTTCCCATCTATAAAAGGCAGATAATAACACTTTCTTAACTGGCAAATCTTAACAATGAAGGTATTAAAGGTTATGTGTATTTGTGCTACGGTACAACCTGAACTTTTAAATAGATACAATTTTTGAAGTAGGTTAAAAGCCCTTTCTTTCCTTGTATTTTATTGCTAATCTCTGAAAAAGTTTTCTTCTTATTCCCTCAAAAACGTGTGCATTTTCAGAATTTGCTGCAAGTGTCATAGCCGATCACAGGTATCAGAGATCCAATTATGAAATGGTCTCCTTTTAGAAACTTCAGAAGTGGAATTCCAGAGTCATTTTTTAGCTATTTAGTCTCCATCTGAGGGAAGTCTGTACAGATAGATATCTGGTTGGAATTCAATAACCTGAATATTACTTTCATTTTCTTTTTGTAGCTGAAGATAGAGAGAAGATGGTAAGTTCATCAATATTTACTTTCCTACAAGCCTCTCTTGCAATGACTTTCCTTTGGTTATTAAAGTAGGTGGTTTCTTTTTTTGCTTTTTGAGCTATATTCAGGTTATCCAGCTTGTCAATAATTTGAATACCAACAAAATGGGTCTTTCTGACAGCCGAAGCCTGGCAAGCTGCTGAAGTCCCTCCACTGAATTGTTGTTCTGTCGTGTTATTTCCCCTAGTAATGGTATGAGAGCTGATAGCAACCTGGATACCTAAAAATAGGTGGAGAGAATAGACCTCTGAATTTGTAGCTGGTATTTTATCGTCTTAGTTCTGTCTACCATTGCATGGTGCAATGTGATAGCTTAAAATAACTAAGTGCCATTTTCATGCCAAAAATATAAACTGTCATTCAGTATTACAGCATCCATTTCAGCTATGGACACTCCTAACACTTCATACAGCAGCTTTTCTAGCACAGACAATTTTGAAGACTGTCAGAAATAAAACTCTTGCAGGTGACTGAATTTTTCCAAAGTGGAGAGACAAATTTATTAAATGAGGAGAAACACTGTATTCCATCCACATCCATGTGTTCAGCTCTTGTAGACTGTGTGCATAGTGCATGATCTTGTATGGTCCTTATAAACAGCTACTTGGTATTTCCACCACAAGTCAGGTAGTGAGTAAATGGATAAAATCTGTCCTGCTATTTTACACTTCCTTCATAGCCACGGGCTGATTTTTGTTGTTATGAGAAGCACTCATGCATATAAAGAATATACAATAGATTTGATGAGCTGGAGCCTTCTGTTTCAGATGGTGCTTCAGCAAGTTGTTTTGGTGCTGTAATGCAAACAAAACATTTCCTTGTTTTGACGGAACGTGCGTCGCTACCATAGATTTAACGTGCCTCCCTTGAAAAATACATCACTTGGTGGGGTTACTTCATAGAAAACCAAGTGGCAATTTTTAACAAGATAAAAGATACAGAGCTGTTTTGTCATTAATTTACCATTTTTCCTGAGCTACGCAGCTCCTAATCTCCGAGTAAACCCGGATGAGTGCTTCTTATCAGCTTTATCGTTCCCATAATGATCAGATAGGGGAACTGGAGGTGTAACAGCTGTACTACAAGACTCATTTTAAATCAGATAGAGGGACTATTTTAGCTGTTAAAATATCTCACCTACATCCTGATTCTTCTTTATTCTTCCCATAATTTCCATGAGAGCCGTCTGGGCTCAGGTCTCTGCCGGTGCACTGGTCAGAAGGGAAGGATATTTGCTAACAGCTCAGACACACTCTATGCAATGAAGGGTGTAGCTACTGACATGGAAGGGAGGACCTAAACTTTTGCTAATACAGCGGGACAGGTTATTTGAACACTTTTGTACAGTTCTCTGGTATTTGATAGGCTTGGTTGAGCTCTTGATAGGTTGAGTTTATATGTAGTTACTACCCGCAAAGGCTTTGTAGTTTGTCTAAAGTTTTCTTTTTCCTCGTGGGAATGCATTTAAACCTCTTGTAACTGTCAAACATTTTAGCTTTATAGCAGTGAGGATGGAAATGGGCGAACTAAGAACTGCACAGTGTGTATTTTATCATGAGAAATAATTAGTGGGTAAGAGAGTTTGGCTGTCATAAATTTTTTATGTACATGTTAAAGCAATATGAATTGCTAGACAATGAGGAAAAATAACATTTAGAGGACCCTGTAGCTTGTGTAGTTTTGATATCTTTGCCTCAAATAGTTTCTCTAGGCCCAAGTGCCTCACTTCATCCTTTCTCCACTCATTTCGATTGTTTTGGAAGTGCCAAGAGCATCTTGTTTGATTTAATAAATGTTTTGTCAGTCATAGGCAGATTGTTTGCAGAGCTGCAGTTCTCTTAGGTATGTGTTTATGAAGTATATAAGCCTGTTAGTGATGATTTTTCTTCATATTCTCTTGTGTTTTGTATTTTTGTAGAGCAGAACAGAAACACTGTATTGTGATGAAGTTGGGATGGTGGCTGACTCACTTTTCATCCTCCTGAACTGCAATTTTCTGTTTTCAGTTTTTGTTCAAGTTTGGCAAAGATAGTGCAATTATGCACTTCACACTTTGTACTCATGAGATAATGTTATGGATCTTGATTCTGCCATGAATTTGGATTCAGCACCACCCTGGGCTGAATACTTCGGTTGTCAGAAGTGTTTGAAGGGTGGCGAGACGGTCGTTTCATCTCATAAAAGTATATGTAAAAACCAATGAAACACAACACAGGACAGAGGCAAGAATTGATTCATTAAGGGTGGACAAATTGGCTTTCAAAAGACAAACTAACAGCTCTCCAGAGGGATAATACGGCAAGTTGCTGAGCAGTCTGGCTAGAATCCAGAAAAGCATTTAATTGTGTGCTTAATTTTAAATATTCAAGTAGTGCTTTAGCTTTACAGGGAAAATCCAGGTATGTAAAGTAAAACAGAATAGAACCTTCAAACAATTAAGCTCTAAATCTTGCTCCATTTCCCTGAATTTTACTTTGCAGCTTCCAAGCCATGATTCCACCTTGAAGTGATTTTGTATTCATGGCATACATCTCAACTGTGCATAACCCTCAATTTCAGATGGCTCCTATCTAGGGATATTCGCATACAGCATCCTCACAATTAAGTTTATGAACACAAACATAGCAACTGAATGCTGTTCTCTTTGATGACAAATCCGTTGTCAATCGTTCTCAGTGCAACAGGTTTCAACTTTTCATCGCAGGAAAAAAGGGCAGTAGGAGAGAGCTGCTCACGTAGGAGAAAGCTGCTGTTGGTAAGTGAATACGTATGTTAGCAATTAGCTGCTATACAATGGCTAGGAAAACACAGAGAAAAGTTTTGGATAATGAGTTCAAGAAAATGTTTCTAAAAGACCTTAAGGCCAGATTCTAATTAGCAAATGACAAAATCATTCAGAAAATAAGACTAGTACTGTAAGAATCTTGCTATGCTCAAAGACTACCATCAGCAAAGATGCTTAATTATCCACTGCATATAATAACTCCCTTGTGGAGTTATATGATAAGTATAAAGGGCATTGAAGTCAGAATTACCCTGAAAGTCTTTGGCCTCAAAAGCAGGAGCACTGAAAGATATTACAACAATGAAAACAGTTTGAAACAAGTTGCATCTTTTCGGTAACTTCTTCTTTTCAGGCACTTCATAAATAACAAAGCAGAAAAAAACAATGAAAAACTGTGTGGGCTGGAGTTTCTTCTCTTTTACATGAGCTTGATTGTGTTTCACTGTTCTGTTCCTGACTTTCATTAATACTAGCAAGAATTAAGTCAAGGCTTACTGCTTCTTAAGCTGCTCATTACAGATCCATGCAATTCTTTGTGAACAACGGGAGCAAGGCAACCTTTGGGTAACATAATCCAGCCCCTGAACTTCAATCTCAATCAAGGTGATCTAAACAGAAATAGTAATGTAATAATTCTTTTAAAGCTGGCAATACTGAAAAATAAAACCGCTAGCAGAAACCTACCCACATAATGCCGTTAAATAATTCTCCCGACCTACAGTACTGCTCCATATGTTGTCTACAGTAAAGAGTAAAACTGTTTTTTATTTGTACCTACAGTTCCCACCAATTATAGCTAGAGTTGTTGGCTCCCTGCATGTTTTCATTGACACAGATGGATAAAAACAGATACAGCATGTAAGATAGGGAATAACTCCAAGCTCTTGTGTTACACCGTGGACATGATTTAAATTCCTTTATAGCTTTTTAGCTTTAAAAGTTCTCTGAGAAGTAACCTTACTGATTAAGGTCTGTGTAGAATACAACTTAAAGCCTTTGTTTTGTCTTGAAGACGCAGCAGAAAGAAGATAAGTGACCCTTTGGGGCTAAGAGGTATTTAGTACTAGTCGGTAAGTCATTCTTGTGGATACAGACCCTGTTCATTACGGGGAAAGGGATCGAGACATTTTGTCTCATCGTGATGACCAATAAGTGACAATATATCAATGTACCTGCTGCGCTGAGTTCTTGTTTGTGATGGAGTTACACTGGCTTAAGTGGCAAAACCATGATTTCTTTGTGCCCTACTCCTTTGCTACTTCGTGCTCCTCCACAATCCTCATATCCCACATCCGTGAAGTAATAATAAATGCGATGAATGCAGACGCCGGCAGAAGCTCTTTGATTGCACGGGTGGGCCGGGCAAGAGTAGAGAGTCTAATTCAATATGAATTTAACATCAGTACTCTTTAACGAACTCTTAACAACACTGAATATCAATGTCCCTGAGACCGTGTTTTTCCAAGACTTATATACTGTATACCAAAAAGCCATGCGGCAAGCGCAGGCTACAATTGGTTACACTTACAGTCACTCATCCCCCCCACTATGGTGATTGGCTGCAGGGCACTATTCACAGACTGTTCATGCGCAGCGGCGACGCCCCTCCTGCAGCCTGGGTCGAGGGCAGAGCAGCTTCTGTTTATTTCCCTTCTGTCTTCGGTGTCTCAGGGAAATCCTTCCATGTGGGTCTCAGCCTGCACCACAGCCACATCAAGCTCTGGCTTGTTCACAGCACACAGCCAGAAACTCCACACATCAGGATCTTCTAAGAGCAGGTGTTAGTCAGTCCGCCTTCTATCAGATATGTCTAGAAGTTTTGTGAATCAGAACCTCGTGTCCTGGATCTTTCTTGCTCCTTTTTTTCTGGTAGGGCTTCACATGGTAATTACCTTAAGTAGAAAGCTCAGGAAAGCAAAACAGGATTCACATCAGTAACTCTATGTGCAGTGCCAAAAAAAAATCACATTTCCTGTTAGACAAACCTACAATAATACTATTTTAAAATTATAAGAATGATCACTATGTATCAGCAACTGTGGGAGATTTTTCTCATTTTAAAACCAGCTTTAAGGTTTTTGTTAAGTTCAGTCTCTCTTAGATTTCCTCTTCACCACAACTGAAATATGGTGTTTCATGGCCTTTTTGAATCTTACTAATGAAGTCTTTAAATGTGTAATAGCCACCCTAAATATAAGTGAAATTATTAAATCTGCGAACACAATGATCCTGATAGGCATGAAGGCAGGTAATGATACGTGCATGTGATGCAAATCTTTGCAGCTCAGAACAGTTGTGCCTTGAGTCACAGGATGGGGGGGTTGAAGGGTGTGATGATTTGAGAAGCAATTTTCAAAAGCATACGCTTTCAGTTTAAAAACATTGTATTAAGTGTTATCTAGAGAAAATGTCACGAAAGCATAGAAGAATGTGTGCGGACAAAATGCTTACGAAATTAGGTAAAATTGTCATAACTTGGAGTGATTACACCACACTGAAGTACTGAAATTTCTGTTCCATGCAAATCTCCAGATCAGTCCACAGATCTGGAGGGGGGACATGGAAACTGCAGATGTGATACAAAATAAGTGACAATTGGAGAAATATTGTGCTTTGGGGGAGGATTCAGGTGACACCAAATAACTTTTGCCATGTTTGAAGACATAATTTGGGTACTATTGTAATATTAATCATAAAATTTGTAGCTAAGATATCTGAAGTGATTGGCTCACAAACAAACCAGGAATTACATGCCAATGTTTCAATTTACCCAATGCTTGGGTAATCAGAACTAGTTCTTAATGATTTAGAAAACAAGAGCAAAACAACCCAAAATTCACGATGCATGTAATTTGCCATGCGTAGTTTGACAGGCTCACACTAATTACTACATGTTCTCTGCAAAATAAATACCAGCTCTGGTGGCAGTGAAATTGTGGTGTTACTTCTGTTTGCAAGGGGCTTTCTGGGGAACAGCTGCTCAGGAGCTGGGAGCTGGCTTGGGGTGATGCTGCTGGGTTTCCTCTACTTCCATTTCCATTTCCATGGAGGAGAACTTCATTTCCCATGCATTTTCACATATACTTGCTTCTGCTTATCTGAAATTACAAACCCAAGGTAATCTCTATAATGGGACACACCTACATTTTTAAATTCTTTATTAATACTGCATCAGGCAAAATGGAAAAGCGAGCACTTCCCACTGGCCTTTTTTAACATAAATGAGGACACTGGTATCTTTCTAGAATTACCTTAGATGTTCTGCCAATTCCTCTGTCCTCCATGTAGTTTTGAGTGATTATAACACATCCATGCCATTGACAGCTGTGTCATTATCTTTAAATGGCAGTCCCTGGACTTATTTACTGAAACAGTTGGGTTAAAAATGAATGTTGAAGCTTAACTATTACTTGGCTGCCATTAATGTTCATCAGTGCTCTTTGCATTTGAAACGACAAAGAGAAGATTGCATGAGGCGATAACTGTGCTGATCCTGCTCAATGCAACATAATTGCAGGGTCAGACTTGACACGTTTTATATCAGTTTGTTCATAAAGCTGAAAATGCTTTTAGGAGTCCACAGTAGCACTGCAGCGAGGCAGTTGACCTGCCAGCCAGTAGAGATGAAAAGGCCATCCCAGCCCATATGCTTCAAGAGCACTTAACAAAAAAATCCCTTTTTCGTATGTGTATCAATGTGCGGATATTTTTGTGCACTGAAAAATCAGTTTCCATGAAGAGTTCCCAGAAAATACTTTATATAATAAAAGTTTCAAGTGCTAAGACACATGTATAGACACAAACCCTCCAACGATGTGACTTGTCTGAAGTTCTCTGATTCTGCCAGCAGACAACGCCATACTGGCATTACAAAAACAGAGGGGGGGGAAAGGAAAAAAACTTAATGATGAATTCTAAAATAAATTTCTTTCATGTCGTGTCCTCCCCGCATCAGACAATGAATAGTTTAGTGAAAAGATCTGAGAGCTGATGAAACACATTACAAAGGAAGATGTCTGCTGGGGTGTCTGTTACTGCAATGTTGTTGTTGTTTTTAAAGCAAACTGAAACCCAAAGTAGCCATATTACTTAACAGTGTTTATAGAAGCAGAAATTTGCAGGGGCAGGAAAAGCAGTCTTTGCAGTGAAATACAAGCTAGCTTTGGAGTTTTTGAACGGCAAGACATGGGGAAGGTGGTAGTACAACATGAGTAAGTGGGCTAGCCAGTATATTCCGAAGGAATCAGCAAATGCAGAGCTTTCTTACATCTTCTGTAATACATATATGCATAGGTGCATATTTGTGTATGACAGTATATAGATATGCAGACATAAATTCAAACTGCTTGTGCACATATTTTCATTACCAGCGAGCTTTGCTTTTGCAGTACAGTCCCATGTTTCCTATTTGTAGAATATTTATTTCCCATACCTATGTTTCCCCAAGCAGGGAGCTCAGCCTCTGTTCAGCACTGATGCTGGTTCATCTCCCTGAGAGCCACACAAAATGCCACACTTGGGCTTGTACGTGGTCAGACAGGGTGACAGGGAAAAGTCTGTGATGCCAAGCTGGTGGTAACAATAACAGCTCAGAGGAGGAAAGTGCGATTGTTGTGCTAGAATCTCATTTAGACAATGTCTTTTGTAGGCAAACACTGCAGATCATTACGTGTCTTCAGTAAGTGGGCAGGGAGAACATTCTGTGCGCTGGGCAAGGCTTAAAATGTTGCGTTTTGGTGGTGGCGCCTGTTATTAAAGGTGCATTGGGAAGTAGGGGATTTGGGCCTCTCTGAAGCCTTTCCATTAGAAAAATCAATTAGTTATTGCTTATGTTGATTATTATTATTAAGTCAGGTATTGTTTTTGTACAGTCTATTTCTTTCTGAAGAAATAGACTAAATCTTTTTCACACTGAGCTGTTACTCCTTGCTAGTGCCTCTCTGCTTTTTAGCAGGTTTTCCTGTGGCTCCATACTCCTTCAGTCACGCACCTTTCTATCTGGTATCACTTTCTCTGTTTTAGAGAAATAATTATTGGAGATTGCCAGAAATAACCACATATCAAAGAACATTTACCCCTTCCATTAGATTGAAAGCAGTTGCAGTCACCTTCTTCTGAATTATTGAGCTAAGAGGTCACAAGTAACAAATGCAATAAAACCCCATTTGCTTTAGGGCTATTAGCACATTTTGGAGATAATTATATAATTTTTCAGATATTCCTAGGGATTTACTTCAGTAGCACAATCGTGCATTTGAACTTCAGCAATGGAAAATTACAGGTAATTTCTGTTTGTTTTGCTTGTTTCTATAGTAATAAGGGTAACTATTAATAAACAGAACACTTTGTCTTGCTAAGTCATGTTAGGAGAGCCTCTGAAGTAAAAAGCAATGCTGAAAGAGTCCATTCCCCCTCCAAGTTACCTAGTTAAGTTTCTAAAAGGTAACATATCCTCTCGTCTGTTAGCAGACAGTGTTGTACAGCCCTCATCTTGCTTCAGAACCATTGCCATCAGTGCAGCTCCACTGGTTCATGTCACTTAAAGATATCACTAGCATGTTTTAAATACATTGGAAAAGAACTTGACCTAGATAGTTCCACCTGCTTTTACTGTGTATTGGTATTAGAGGTCTATTATTAGAAGTCTAGGAATATTAGCACTCTAGGTAGATCCTGTTTTGTGGAAATGAGAAAGATGTAAAAATGCACTTGACTTTTTTTCGGAGCTTGCTTTATTTAACATAAATTCTTCTGTATGTTCCTGTTGCTGAAAAGATAGTTAGAAGCTTACAAGTTCCTCAGCAGTCTGTAGAAGTCATAAACATTTATTAAAAGCAGGTGATTGTCTGTGTAAGTTGTCACGTATTGGCACACATTCACCTAAAAGCCAGAACTAGAGACATGTACCAGAAGGATGGTCAAAGCCACAGCTCCTTGAGTGATCTGGAGCTGTCCTTTACTCTCCATCAGGTTACTCTTTTTGGTGGCCAGACTGCTTTATTCACTTGTCCAGCTCATCTAAACAAGGACTTAATTTATTTTGCAGAAGGTTGTATCCCACAGTGCAGTCTCTGTTTTCTCTACCACCAGCTCTAGCGCTGCTATTTGTGTTGTCATGGCCACTCATACAAAGGGTTATGTTTTTCTTGCTGTCCTTCCTGGAGGACAACCATAAATATTCTGGGAGGTCTGCAGGACAGAAATAAATGCTTCTTTAAGTCCAGAGAAATTAGGACTGAAAACTCACAAAGTACAGTTATGGTCCAGAGTCAGGTCCATAACATTAGTGATAGATTTTCCTTTGTACCACTGTAAATTGCTGCCTGAATTCAGTGTTATATTTGCATGGTTTACTGTACAAAACAAGGTCCTACAAACATGGGAGGCAGATTTATCTGGGGGGTTCTGCTTTCTATCTGGCTCGTGTGTCAGTAATAGAATTGTTAGTTGTGTTTTGATTTCAGAATCATTTGTAGCTGCTTATATGATATCACGAATACTGATACCAAATTTAACAAGTTTGTTTAACAGGATGATAAGTGGGAAAACTTTTAGCTTGGAAACTATTCCAGTTTTAAGGGAATTCATTGATATAAAGCTTTTTTCCCAAATTCTCAGCTGTAGACTCTAGTTCTGCTGAAGAGAATGAATCTGTGCCACTTTACAGTGTCTGAGATGTTGGTCCCATGAGTCCATTTTTAGATTCACATTTTGACTATAATTGTATTTTAAAGTGTAAGACAGAATAAGGAAGAATGTATTATGTGGCATTTTCTTCTGTTAAAATGATCCTGTATAATGGAAACAGGAAAAAAAAAAAATATTCACTTAGGCAGTTTCCAAAACTGCAGTTCTGCAAAAAGGAGGGAAGTGAGTAGTTAGTTATAAAAACGTTGGTAAACTGTCAGGCAAAGTAGCATACGTGGAAGAAGAAGTGATAGTGGGTAGATCTTCACAGCTTTGCCAATTAATCTATATTTGTGGGCAATATGCACACATAACTCCTTTGGTAGTATGTGCAAAGGCTTCCGTTTGCATGGCTGGCTCTGTGCTCTGGCAAGAATTGTGTGAGGTTTGGGTGAGTTTTGCTTTGCATTGTGCTCACTTGACTGTACTTAACTGTGCACACATCAAAACCTTACCCTTCTATCTAATAGAAAAATGACTTTGAAAGATACATAGTCGTCTTTCTTGGATATATATGAAGATGAAGATAATGTCAAACAGTTTGGTATATTCACTTATGAATAATTCATCCAGCTGCACACAGTTATTTTTTATTATTACTATTATTAATTATGTGTGTATAGCTGGAAAAGACAGGAAGGCTGTAACTGCTGCCTCATGAGAGATGCTTAATGTTAAGAATTTGGTTAGACCGAGATGTGTGATACGAGAAAAGGAAGACAGACAGTGATAAATAGATCAGAGGACACAAAGGCTTTAATAATGTTGATGGGGAGAAATATCATTTGTTTGAGATGATAGCCTTGGGAGCGCAGGCTACTACTAGTTCCCTTGCCAGGAGTTTAGCTCTTTGTTGCTTGCTGTGAGCTACGAATATTCAGAGCAGGTATGCCTACCTTACAGCATACCTGGCTTTGATCTGCAAAAACTGTTGATGTGGACATAGGATCTGAATTATGCAAGTATGTTAGGGAAAAGCATTGTCCAGTTTAGACCAGACATCCAGAAGAACGTGTGTAGGCCCAGAAACAGCCTTGTTTGAAAAGCTGAACTGCAGTATTCTTGATATCATATTATTATTTGAAAGCAGAAAGCAAAGATGCAAAGAGGAGCTGGACAGCAATAACGTACTCTCAGAAAACATCTCACTTTCATAGCCCCCATGCAAGTCGTAGGTGTCACAAAAACCTGATTGAAATTACGTCAAATGTAATGCTTGTGATTTATTTCTGGTTTAGCTCAAAGAAAATCTTTACATTTCATAACAGAACTGAGTAAAGCCTTAATAAGAATTAATCTCCACAGAGATACTTATAATACTTATTTGCTGCCTTTAGACTTTTGGGAAAATATAGAAGGAAATAAACTGAACTTAGTGCTGGTGGAAAGTTATTGATCTGCGATTCTTCATTATGCAGTACAAATTTAACAGGAATTACCCTTTGGGAATCTTAATTCATGTTTTTATTCTGCATAAGAATAATTGAGAACTTTTGCAAATGAAACTAAAAATCAGCAAAATATTTCAGTGTGGTTTTGTTGCTTTTTATCTACCTTCAATATTATTCTGAGCATTAGGTTGCCCTGTATCCTTCAGGTAGGATACTGACTGTAACTACGGTGTGAATAAACTGTGTGGAACAACAGGGACCTGCTGCAGCCTCACCAGAAGAAGGGGGACTCACTGGATACAGCTCAGGAAACTCTCTTAAGGTCGGTCACCTGTGACCCGAGCTAGACTTGTACGCTGAGAAGTTAATTCAGTTGCTCTGACTTTCTTTTTCTTCCACTTCAGCTCAGTAAGAGCGGCAGCTGGTTCTTCAGTTCCCCAGCAGTGCAGACACCAGCACAGCTCACACATGACCCACTTCTGTTCCTTACTCTGCAAGGACAGAGTTGCCTCTCCTTGTGCACACAGATGAGAAAAAGATCTGTGCCTGGATTAAATCAGTTTTCAGAGAAGTGAATTTGAGTGGTTATTGACTAGACCCCATGCTATGGTTTTCAGGCTTATGGACAAAATATTATTTAATGATATCTCTCCAAGTAGTTAAAAAGTTGTGTTAAGTTGGGCTAAAATCAATTTTGATTCTTTAGATTCTCTATTTGAAATTAACTCTGCATTCCAAAGTCAGTAATTCAGTGCTCTAGATAGTTTATGGCTTTTCTTCACCCCCTACCCTCTCTTTTTTAGGTAGCCATATTTGAAGAAACAAATTTTAGCATCGAGTGTGCAAACAATGTTTTTAATTGTCCCTTTTTATTAGAAAGGGTAGTATTTAGCTTAATGTTTGAAAATGTTTCACCTGTTGAATGGATGAAAGCTTACAAGTTGCCTCAGTCTATCAGTAGGAAAAATAATAGGTGTGGTTCTCAACAATGTAGGTGTTGAAACCATCTCCAGAGTCATTAAAGCATACCATGGAAATAATTTTCTAGTGGGACATATAATGAATGTGCAAGGCATTTTTACAACATGCAGGGAGCTACACATTTTTAAAGCGCTTTTATTATTGTTTCTATGCTTTAAATAATATTTTTCTATATGTCATAAAGGTTTGAAAATTTAGAATGCTTTGTAATTAATTAAAAAAAAAAAGACTCATTACATCTTAAATTCAGACCACAAAACAAGTGCGGTGTTTGTGCAGGATGTTTACTAGTTCTGCTTATTCCAGTAGGCCTAGGCCAAGGGCAAACTGTTACAAAAACGTAGCTGTGTAAAACATCCTTTGCTGTTTGAGTGCACGCAAACAATAACAGAATGAATCTGAAAGTGATGGCTGATGGGATTCAAGGTGAAAATATCCTTAGTAAAGATGTATTTTACATAGTAAGACATCCATCTTTTGTTTTGTTATAAAAGCTTTGCATATGTTTTTGTTTTAGCAACGCAGTCACTGCCTTTTTTTCCCTGCAGAAATATTTACACATGTGCAGTAGAACATTGAATGAAGAGCGTGTCCTCCTAAAAATTAATAAGCATTAATTTTAGTATTTCTAACCCTAACATAATTGATTTTGTAGCCTATAAAAATACGATAGAATAACTCCTGTGCAAAATACACATGAGGCAAGTTGCTGCATCTGCTTGGATATGGTCTGGAGCCCTTTTGGCTTTAGGTTGTTATGTGTAAACTGGAGAAGGTTTAGTGCCCTTCATTGCTTGTAGAAGTCTACTCAGTGTGCTAAATTTAAGAGCCATATTACAGAAAAGTCTGCTTGCAGTTACAGTGTGGGTGAGGAAGAGCAATATGTAGGGATAACGGAGAATTTCTGAGGATGTACTAGTTTGAGACTGAAGGGGACGACATACACATTGTGCTCCCTTTACATGTCATTTTCCTCGGAACACATTTGTATGAGTTGTATGTACTGATTTTGTTCAGTCTCTAAGGTGTTTGTTTATATCTTTGCTCAGATATCTGAATAATTCGGCTTTTGTTTTCAAGGTGCTGCTATCTTTTTTGGGAGCTTTGGTCTTGCTGGGAAGTATTACTTTAAAAATCATGGTGAAATTTCAGAGCCAGAGTGAAGCCTTCCTTATAAAGGTATTTGGAAAACAGGACACAAATCAGTTGTTTGTTAAAGGCGGTTTATTATATCATGTGCATGACCCCTTATAATTCACCATCTGCAGCAAACACCACTTCCAAAATCTAATTTCTTGCAACCAGACCTAAAATAATTATAATAATATTTTCAAACCAGTCAGCTCCTGTCACAGTCCAGCTGAAGAGGAGGGTGGGACGCTGCCATGCTTCACATGTCAGAATAGCAGTTCTAATACCTCATGAGTGGAGCTGCTCTTGGTGGTTGGGCTTGAGAACAGCGGGAAGCTCCTTCTCTTTGAAAAAATACAGCATCAGGTCTTGGAGTGTAAAAAAGTGAAAATGAGCCCATCCTTAAACACTTTGTTATTGTGCGTTGGTACAAATGAGCCGTAGAGATCCTTATTCCACCCTCACGTCTGATGCTTTAAAACTTTTTTTCTGCTTTACAAACTTGCTTCTGCTTTTTTCTTTAAAACATTTTTCTGCTTTACAAACGAAAGGAAGAAAGGAAGACGTTTGTGTTACAACATGTAAATTCCTGCCAGGGAAGGACGGGACAGTCGGATCATCCAAGGATATTTGTCCAAGTGCACACGGGTTTTTGCTTTAGCTGCTGAAGCATACTGAAGCATAAAGCAGTGGTGGCATAGGAAGAGGTAGCAAGAACAGTTTTAAGTTATCTTATCTTCTTTTATTTATTTATTTATTTATTTATTTATTTATTTATTTATTTATTTATGTGGTGAATGATCCTTACCCAATCTGATTTTAAAAAAAAAAAAAAAGGTAAACAATTTTATGCCAATGAAATACAAGTTTACCAGGTAATGAGAGAATTCCAGGATTAGAAAGTCTGCATGGTGGGTCCTTGAATGTGAATGTGACAAGATGCCACAATCCTCATCCGGCAATTCTCGTTCTATACTGCAAATGAACTCTTGTCATCAGTTTTATATATAAATACATTTACATTGCAGTATATGAGAAACCACAGCATTCCTAAAATTGCAGGTATTTTTGTTATTGAATGTGCATTGGGAATATTTTAACTATAAATCAAAGAAAACGAGGATAGAATGATGATTTTTTTTTTTTTCCTAATGGCCCTGCTCAGGATTTTCTTGGCAATACCAATGTATCTGCACATATCTGCATAGCTGTCTACTTACAGCACAAAAAGCTATCATTATATGCCATGGAACATCAAACAACTATTTCATTAATGGTCCCATTATGAGAAAGTACAGTGACATTAGAATACAGCATCTTGTTACTATAGCTACCTGATTTCTCTGTAACACTCATGTTTTTATACACTTACTTATATCTGTGTGTGTTCTCTATATATATGTACGTATAAATGTGTGTGTGTATATATATATATTTCTTTTTTTTTCAAGAAGGAAGATCTTGCCTTTTCAAGCATTTCGCATACTTTGGCAGACATCATTATCCAAAGGACACTAAACAAGCTGTATTTGAATGGTTCAAATTAGATGAAAGTGTTGTAAATGTAAGTGCTCAAGAAAATAACTTTGTAATTCATCTTATCTAACAGCCAACATATTTACTAAAGACTCTCAGCCATGTCTGCGCTGTTTTACACGTTTGCACTATCATATTTGCATGCTGAGAGCGGGGGTTTGAGGGAGATCAGGGTGTGATCACTTCAGCTGAGGCACGGAAAATTGTTTTAAATGTGCCGGAAAATGAAAGCTATGAATAATTACCATTCTTTTCCTTAGTTGTGCTAAGATAATGTGTACTCAAAGCATTTCACAAATGGATATTGGTTCTCATCATTTCTATGAGCTAGAAAAACATGGGAATAGTACTTTCCTGATCATGTGGTTAAAAACAAAGGAAAAAAAAAAAAAAGACAGAAACTACATAATTTGTTTGAAAGGAGGTAGAGAGGGTCACACGGTAAATTGGTGGTGAGGTGAGATTTTTAGCCTTGTTTGTTTGCTTTAGTCACGGGACCTTCTGCTTCTAGGAAGAAAGGGCTCCTGATGTGTTCAGATGTGCATCACTACAATACTGGTTTGGATTTATCATATGGGTTGGTTGGTTTGTTGGTTTAGGAATATTTTGAAGACGCTGTTTAGAGACAAAAGCACATTGCAAAGTACCAGCATGCTACATATATAAAAAATGCTGTCTTCAGTGAGCCAGTTGGGCCAGACCTTCCTCATTAACTTTGTAACTGTTGTAACAGTGTAAGAGAGAAATTGTCCTCCAGCTCATGAGAAAGCCACCTAGTCCAAATTGTCTATGATTTAATATACGTATTTACAGGAATCTTGAGTTTCTTGTCTTTGATTTGCTTTGTATTTTTCCTGATAATCTTTCTGTATTTTCCAAAAATTGTTATAAAAATGATGGGGCAACTTCCAATGTGAAATACAGGCACTCTGCACAGCTCATGGCTGTGGCATGCAGAGGTGTAAGTTCTCCGCATTTCCCTGCCCTTGAGGTCATTTTGTTCTTGCGCTGTCAGGTGGAGTCTGGTCTGTGAGACATTGAACATCTCTGGCAAGGTCTCTCCCCTTCACTAGAACCTGTGCTTTGCAGGATTAGCCCCCTCCTCGTGAAAAATTCTATCAATAACTAAATGCACAAATGTAGCATCTTAGCTGGAAAACATTTTCTACTTTTTCTCCACTTAATCCATGGAAAGGAAGCAAGAGGAGAAGCTCTGTAGACATATCAAAGCAGCTCATTTTCTTTTAAACACAGCTTGATCGTGAGGAGTCGTGTAGCAGTTTTGTGATATAAGCAAAAACCTTTTAGAGGTACAACTGTTATCGGGCTCCTTGGGGACAGGAGTGGGGGGCTGAGTATTCCTACATACGCAGGCAGGACACAATTGCGAGTTTGTTTTTCATTCAGCGGGTACATGCAGAACAGAGAGAACAAGGTGGTGTGTCAGTAAATTCAAACGTGTATTCTTGTTAGTTAAAAATTGTGGCATTAATGCAAACATGTCACCTTGCTGTGATTTAAAACCATTTCCTTTCAAAAGAAATATAAGACCTCAGAAATGAAAAGTAACAGTTATTCCTGATAGCCTATACTTTATCTCACAGTTAGACAAGAAAGGGGGGGGATCAAATATTCTAGCATACTTATGTTTACAAAAAATGTAAATAATTTGTTTATGATTAATTATACTTTCATGTTCTGTATCACTGCTGAAATTTGGAGACCTGAAGAATGAGAGAAACAACATCAGCTTAGAATTTGGATGCTACCTAAGATTAAATCAAGGGTTTTTCTGAAATTTTCTTACACTGCTTTCTAAATGCTACCATTTCACACAAAATTGGGTTCTCTTTGGATTAATACATTTGAAAATTAAGTTGATTTATAACCAATTTTCTCCTCATTTAAACAGCGACCTGCAAGTGTTTCTCCAGGGATCAAACAGGATCAGAGAAATTATGTGTTGTTCGATTTGTTCACTGAAGCAGAATCCCTCGCAAGCATGTGCATATGGTGCTGGGTGCTTTAGGGATCAGATTAATACATTTACCTTGTTGTACATTTTTCTTCTCATCTTGAACTTGTATGTTCTCCGTATTAGGAATTTAAAAAACCCTAGCAAGCTATTACTAATTTGATGGCTGCAGGAATAATATATTCCTCCTTATTCTCCTATTCAAGTCACAGCATTGGAAGCGTATAATGTGCTAATGCTGAGTGCATCTGTTTGGATACCCTGGTCAGCTGCTTAAAGACAGTTGGCAATTCCCTACCTCAAAATCAGAGGAAACTGGGCAGCAAAATTATCCTCCCTAAAGCTTTGCAATAATGGCAGTGTTTTCTCTTTATACAGTCCATGTTTAAATGCAGGCTATATTGAGAAACCATAGCCATATGTCATCTGAGAATGAGACAAAAAATAAATGAAACCCCACAATTGTTCCCCAAGCAGCAGAATTAATGGGACGTGATTTCTTATAGTTTAGTCCCCTACAGTCCCCTTAAGCCATTTCTGTCCCTCTGGTATGTTAAGTCTGTTGATCACCACTGGGCAAACCCATGTGTAAATGTAACGCCTGTTCTACTCCGCAGAAGCTTCCTGGGCAGATGCGCTTACCTGGAGTAACATCATCCTCTGTGGCAACTCATTTGCATGTACATTGCCCATAAACCAGATCTTAGGTTTGTTGAGAAATGACAGCAGCGAAATTACAAGATTTAAAAACTTGTCAATATAATTTCTGAAATGATCTAATCAACTTTAGTGCTGTTGCTGTTTCTGCTGGTAGATAATTCCCCAGCCATAGCGCGTTCAATATGTTCCTCCAAACCACCTTTACACAGGGTCTGCCTCGATGCAGCTCAGTTTGCATAATTGCTGCGCATATCCTGAATACATTGGATGACTTGCTGTGTATAATCACAGCGGGAAGTTCACTTGCTGCTTGGCTACCTGAAGTGATAATGCATGCCCAAAAAAATGAGTTTAATGAAAATGTTTAGGCTATCAAATTCAACATCGGGGATGCTTAGAAAAGCACTTACCCATGGAGTAAGGGCAGCATAATGCACTAGGCTGCTGTAGAAAAGGTCAAGGTTTAGAATTTCTCCCCTAAGTTTCATGAAGAACAAATTAAAAATAACTAAAAAAAAAAGTAATGAGAAAGCAACTCTAACTTTTTCATTTTTCCAAAGCTGTAAGTATCTTATTTACATTATTGAATATGTTATCTTATTAATATAATGAAACTGTATCAAACATTGCAAAATGAGTACACTGATTAGATAGTAAGTGTAAATTATCAAAGCCTACTGAAAAATAATTATTTCCTCTCCATTTTAAATATTTCCACTGTAATCACAGAAAAGGATATTTCATATCTCAAAATTCCCTGAAGACACAGGGTGAGATTTCTCAGCCAATTCCTTAGGCTTTTTTCCCTTATTTGAAAACTAAAGTAAGTACTCAGGTCTGTGGACCACAGGGCAGCATTTCATTCTAAGGTGTGTGATGGGGTTTACGCATTAGCAGGTTATATTCAGTATTAATAATACTACACAAAATGTGTCTCTGAAACAAACGGAGTTTTATTATCCCACTATCGATGGTGAACAATTGCGTGGAGCTGTTGATGAGGCAAGTTAAGGTGTCCACAGATTTCAAACTGTTACGTAGGGCAATAATGAGACCTGATTCCAAACTCTCCAGTGCCCATAAGTATCTGGTCCTTCTGCCAGCTTTGGATCAAACTGTGCTATAGGAAGCCTCTATGGGTTAAGATGAGATTTAGACTCTCAACCAAAAGAGCCAACATCAGCAGGCTTTGCTGTGATAGCTTACTGCAGTCCAGTGACTCACCAATGCCTTCTGCTCTTTCTAATATGCTTTGCTAATTATTTCAAGGTGCAAGAAGATAAGAGGAAATAGGGCATCCTATTTTATCCTCACTTTATTTGCAGTTGAATTGGATTTACGAGTGAAGCTAGAGAAGGATATGAGATGTATGGTTATTATTATATGAGAGAAAAGTTAGAAAAGGATGAAAACTGACTGGGTAGGGTTAAGTTTAGTCTCAAAGCTAAAGATTTAAACCTGAAAGAGGAGGCTCATTAGGTTTCGAATAGGTCATCTGCTGCTCTCTGTAAAGAGAGCAGTGATGTTCCCTGGTGCTCCTGTGGAAGAATGCGGATGGAAGGAAAAGCATAGACAATGAAATACTAGGGAGAAAGCAGGCATTGCTATAGAATAATGTTTCCAAATTTCAGAAGCTACTGTTATTTGGGTCACGAGTCAGGGAAGAGGAGGAAAGGACTCAAAAGCCAAGAAATTTGAAGTGTCTATTTCAGGCCTCAAATGGTGATTTCACTGTTTCTGATATTTTTTAAAAACTTTTTTCCAGGGTGCAGTTTGAAATGGCCGGGTTTTGAGGTCTAGTGCCTCTCACTCGATTCTCTCTCACCAATACCTAGTACTGCAGAGTCAGGTAAAATGCGTGTGGACTGAAAGAAGCAGATTCTGAAGAGACAGACACGTAAGGGGCTTCTGAAGGAAATGGCAAAAGGTTGAGCTGGGCTGACAGCGAGGCACGTGGCAGCAGGAGGAGGAACTCGCAAGGGCCAGCTTGGTACCCTCGCTGGTGGTGCATCCTCGCAAAGACACAGCTAAAGCTCTGCTCAGGGTCAGCACTTCACCATTCAGAGTTCCTGGCCTTGTTCTCTGAGCACTTCAAACCCTATTTGTCACAAAATATAAATCATTGCCTGGGCATTTCCAGCAGCAGGCTGCTAGGCAGCAGTGTTCTTAGCTCTACATCCCTGTTTGATGCATAAAATGAATTGCAAAGGGAACGGTCACATATCCTCTTTATATTTGCTTTAACAAAAATAAGGTTATATTAAAAATATGCTCTTAAAAGGAGATAACAGCAGTACTATCTTGACAGCACTGTGGTCTGCAGTGCATTCTTTAGGAAGCAGGAGAAGGTAAAGCCAGTAAAAAGTGAGCTAGTTTATATCAGATGGGAATTCAGTCCTAAGAAATGAGGTTTGAAATGTTATTACTTTTGCAGGTTGCAATGGAGCTTGGCGTATACTCATTTTTATTTCTTATCTCAAACACCACAAACAGAGGAGAATCAAGGGGAACCCTCCCATCCTGAAATACTCCATTTTTCATTCACTGTGGTGGTCTGTATTTGCCTGATGACAGCTGTTAGTTTCACTGTAGTTCAGTCCTTTTTTTTCCCTGTACAGATGTGATTTACTAGATCATAAATCAGTCCCCACTTTTGGAATTTCAACTAACAGATGTCCTCTTTAGAAATTTTAATATAAACACTGTTAATCCACAGATTCTTTTTGAGGAAATGCCAGTTGTGTATAAGAATGCCAATTGGCATGAATGTAACTTGTACATTTGACGTATTAATAGATTTTTTTTTTCGAAGTGAAATAGATTTATTTTTTATAGCGAAGGCATGGCTGCTTTAGTTCTCCATTAGAGCCCCAGCTTGCAATATCTGTTTGCTTGCAATGATGTCATTAACCAGAAAACAGATGCACTCATGAGCATCAGAAATCAATCATAGCTGTTGGCACTTTAATAAACAGCTGCCTTCTTAAATGGTTTGGAATAAACACTGATCTGCACCAGCTCTTTTTGAAGAAAGATCACTAGGTTATAAGACTGCTGATTAGAGGGGGGGAAACCTTGAAATTATAAACTCAGTGGTTGAAAACCTCTGATTGAGTTATTTTAGACTCTCAAAAGATTTACAGTAGAAAATAATTGCAAGATACTGGCTGCACAGTGGAATATCTGTCATATGGCCACTGGAATAGTGCCTGATATATTTACATGAACTTTCTTCACAGAAATAGATTTAATGTAGGGGAGTCACTTGTATTAATAAGTCATTTATCAAACTCAAGCACAGCAGAATCTTATTGCTTCATCGTGCAGTTCAGAAGGAATTTGTTTAAAGGTACTAAACTACTTCCCTTGCTTTCAGATGCAAACGGAGAGAAACTGTGTTATCCTCCCTCTTTTCAGGAGATGCTTCTACATTCAAGGCCTTTTTATGACCTGTATATGGGCCATAGGATTTAGCTTTCAGATAGCAACTGCAGTTCATAAGAAGTGCCTAGAAGTAGGTGACCAAGTATCAAAGAGTGGTACAGTGAAATAGCACATCGCATTTCTCACACAGAACTCAGATTAGCTTCAACTCTACCTTGCTAAGTAGCTTATCAGCAGAAGAGATGTAAGAATAATTCTACAGCAAATGCTTCATATGGCTTAGTGACAAAAAAGGAGAGATACGTTACAATATATCCTGCTGTTGCGAGTAATCTGCTTGTTCTGGCTTTTGCTGCTGATGGATGTACGAGGTGTAACCTACCCCTTTATAGCTTCTGTGGGTTTTATGTGTGTGTATTGTGTGATGGGGTCATAATCTGAACCCTTTACAGCATCAGGGGACCACACTAGTGTAACTCCTGATATTGTTGCAGAAAGTTCCTTGTATCTCTTTGTCATGGTCCTGTAAAAATGTCTGCAAAAGAGATTAGAGCTGAGAAAAGGAGTTTATCTGCAACTGAGGTTGTAAGCTGTGCAAGGCGTAGACCTTGTTATGGGCCTTTTGTGCAAGGATTTGCACTGGGATTGTGATCTGTGGCTACAGCTTTGGAGAACTAATACAGATGAGGGTAGTGATAAAATGGCATTAATGAAAGTCTTAGTGGATCCTCCAGAAATGTTACTTATCTCACGCCAAGCACCCATGTATAGCAGATCCACACTGTACTCTATTATGAAAAATATATGCTCTAGTGTGGTTACAAATGCTATTTGAAACCATATTCTTTGGTTCTGGACTGCTGTATTGTTCTGTATTTAGGTCCTGTTTCCAAATGACTTGCAGAGGTCTACAGAATGATTATTCAGGGGATTTGGCATCAGAACCTGTCCTTTTTTCCCTGGAGTCCTAATCTCTCTCTGCTCCCTATCCCAAATAATTTCACTGTTTTCTTCTTCTCTCTGCCAGAGGGACTTTTTCACTTAGATCTAGTGTTTCTTATTGCCATAGTCTCTGGCAGCCAGGACAAGGAAAGAGGGCAAGTCCTTAGCATCTTGCTGAACTGAGCAAAGCCAGAGCAAAAAGAATTAGAGATTTTAGGTGCCAAACTCTAATAAGTTTTATTGATTATCTATAAACTGATATTTTTAGGGGATGACACTTGGCAGAATATGGGCAGATTTGGAAAATATAATCCTACTCTTGTGCTAATACCTTGTATTATTTCAACCAGTATTCAGATTAACAAAAATAAAAACAGACAGCTATTAAGGCCTATGAATCTAACCTGAAGAAGGAATATCCTAGAACCATCCCATCTCTGACTTCCCATTTCTCACATTTAGTCTAATAAAGGAGAATTACTTCTGGCAATAAGCCTTGTCTGGCTGCAGTACTGGCTGTGATGTTCTTCTCTAGGGAAGTTATTCACGCTTTCATCTCTGCATAGGAAGAACCCTGGGACCTATAACTGCTTGGCTGAGTGTGCAAATCTCATATTAGTAGTTACATGTACAGACACTAAATTATTTTTGCCTGTAGTTAATTTTGTGGACAACATCAGGCAAACAATAACAAAGCAAAGCGAACTTTTCCCACTGCAAACGTTTCCCACAAGGAGAGTAACGCCTCGCTGCCTGGCTTGGGAGTCGCTGGCAGAGCTCACTAATGCCCATGACAGCAGCTGTCATGCACTGGATAACAAACAAATGCTTTTCTTCATTACTGAATGTTTAACCCTTTTAAATCTCACTCCAGCTTCCCTACAAAGGTATCATATGAATGCTTTGTCTTTCAGGTTTTGTCTCTGTAAGTGTTTAATGGCTGGCTGTGATATCTGTTCTGGTGGGTATTGCTATCACGGCTGTCTGGCATGTGCCTCATTTACTCTCCAAGAACTTTTCAATATACCTTTGAAATCCACTTAAGATCATGGTGCACAGTTTCTAGGTTTCATTAGCTGCAATACAAAAGAAACTTATACTCCTTTTTTTGTTGCCGCTCAGACCTTGATGCTCACGAAAAGCAGCTCTCCAGGAAATGAACCGTGTAGGGAGCTTGCACTGAACTCTGGTATTAACACGGCCGTGTGGTGGCATGGAAGACGTAATTAAGTGCTGCCTCAGATGAAAAATAATTTCAAAGGGAAGTTCTCCTTGCTGGCTTCTTTGGGTCTGCTTGTGAGAACCAGGATGCTGAATTTCAGCTGGCTCAGAACAGAAAATAAAGGAACTGGCTTTTACCTTGGCCTTGCACCCAGGTTATCGGAATAATAACCTTGCTTTACTAATTTTTTATTATTGGTGTCATTTCCTCAGAATTCAATTTTTTCATTGTTAAACTGAATGACATACTTTAGAGAACTGTGGCATATTTTTAATAAATCTGGATTTATGCCTTCTTTTGTGGGACTAAACTTTAAGGTGTTCACAAAGGTAGTTCTGAAATTCAGGATGGGGTGCATACATTACCTGTGTGGTACAGCATTCGTGGGAGGCAGAACATATTTTATGTTTGGTGTTGCTTTCATGTCACAAACTTGAATTTAAACCTAGCTGATGGCAGAAAAAAAGAGCATGTTCTCTACAACTGTTCTATATCCGTAGTCCTCACAACTAGGACTACTTTTGTTAGAATCAGTATGAATAATCCCAACGATAATACAAGCATAATTTCCTGTCATTTTGGTCCGAATAAGGCAGTGTGCCTCCCTGGTTTTCATGCACGATGGAGATAAGACTGTCATGTGGAGGATTGAGGAACAAATCTCCTTTTTGTGCAGTGAATTTCAGAATACAATTCAATTTCACAGAGACTTCTATGCATGAGTAGTCCAGTGCACCCTGTGAAGTGAGGAATCAGTTGGCACTCTCAGCTGCAGCTGCTGTTGTGCCCTTTGCCATTGCTCACATGCAGCCTTGGATATTAAGGAGCTTCAAGAGGAAAAGTAGAGTAAGATAGAGAGGGATTGGCAACAGAATAGTGCATAATACAATAGCTTCTCCTTCACCCACTGCCCACGATTCCATAACCTCCCTCCATGCCTTTGAACTTTTTTTTTATTAAAGATTGGCCTGAAACCTAACATCTTTTCACCTTGGAAAGTCCATTCAAATTTCATGACTTTTAGCCTGTATAATAAGCCAGGCCGAATCCTTGTGCTTGAGGAAGCTTTGGATCTGAACTCTCAAACTCTCCCTTTGTGGCTCAGATCTCCTTTCCTCCTTTTTTCCCATCAGTAAGCAGAGAAGCAACAGAATCTAAGAAGCTGTAACAGATGATTACCCCACGTTTATCTCTACTGCATGTAGATGTTTGTGAAGTTTTCATTGGCATGAGTGAACCAGGAAAGTGTCTTTATCCTAATCAGACCCAGAAGCAGGTATTCCACTTAATTGTCTCCCTTCTAATACTGAACCTCTAGTCAATTCTTGATGGGTAAATAATATAATCTTGGGATTTTAAAAAGATTTAATTACACCATTGCAACCTAAAGATGTTTCTGCCTTTCTATAACATTTTATATTACCTTCATCACTGCTGGTTTTTAAGACATCAGTTTGAGTTAGATGAATGGTTGAAGCAGCATGTATGGATCAAAGATCAGTTCTGTTGTTACATATAGTGCAACACTTTAATCAGACTGTATACACTGCTGTAAGATACTGCACAGTTAACGCATGGGAGCACATCACCAGTACCTGTTTCATTGACTCACCAGTTGTGCAGAAGATTTTAGTTCTGTTTTGTGAAGTTATCTGCACCATGATGTTGCGATGTGCACATCAGTAGATAAATGTAATGCATAGCTAATTAACTTCTCTCAAGGGCATGTATGGCACAGGATGTAAATGACAGGGAGACCATATCACATTTTGCACAACAGTTTGTTTTAAACAAAACAGCTTGAAGATTTTTCACATCAGATTTGCTTAACTTTGATTTAAGATATGCACAATGCATATATTTCTTTGTTAGTCTTGATTTTTAACTCCAGCCTTTCACTTGTCACACTAGAGAGGCGAATGTCACTGGGTACACGTGCACAGGAGAGGCTGAGTACCCTGTTCTGGGTGTCCAAGCAAACCAGCACTCAGCAGAGCAGCAACTTACTGCTCTGTTTGCAAACTGAGTGTCATTGTGATCCAGATGAATAAGGAACCATATTGCATGTGACTGAAAAGAGAGAGAATCTCAGAAATCAGAGCAAGGACTTCATATTATGAATATTGCAATTTCTCTAGCCAAATCCAGGTCAGATGTGGTCAGTAGGAACATAAATCTAAGTGTCTACAGCATTTTACATCTACTGTAGCAGCAAGCATAACATTTTAGATAAATTAATAAAAAATCTAGGATAGGTAGTTCTTCTGGGTTATGCTGACCTGGACCAAAGCAGCCAAACTCCTGAGCTCATGATTGTGCCTGTGGAACAGTTTCGACATGCTGTAATTTATGAAGAGAAACAAAACTAATGATAATTAAGCTGCAAAGCCCACCTCTCTAACTCAGTAAGAAATCATCAGAACTGTGTCTTTCCTCATTCTTCCCACAGAAGGAAGTGGCATACTTGATATCAAAAGAGCACTTTAAACTTAGCAGGGCGGCTTTATTCACTCATTGTTCTTTTTCGCAAGCCTGTCCCTTCAAAGCAAGCAATATTGTGGGGTTTTTTTCACCTTTTTCTTTTCCTTTTTTCCTACCCTTCCCTGTAACTTCGACTGTTCTGGCACTCCAGCACATGCGGTCCTGTCCCATCACTCTCCAGTGTGCGAGCTGTGGACAACAAGGCACCTCCTATCAAAGCAAACGGGTTCCCTCGCTTCACCCTGTGATATTGTTTTTTTCTGGCTACAAAGTTCCCAGTGGTTTGGGAGACAGAAGCATCCATCCTGCATTCCGTGACTCATCTTCAAAGCCATCTCTGTTGTTCCAAGAGCCTTTTAAGACATTTCTTCAAAATATTTGGGTTTTGTAGAAAAAGAAAAAAACACTTCATACCTAATGATCATGAAGAGATTGAACACAGCAAATGCGTAAAAATTCCCTGTCTTATAAAAGTACAGTCTGGAGAAAGAGAGAAGGCTGGTTTTGTCTCCTTTGTATTCAGAGCCAAATTCTGGGCCAGGGAAGGGATGTTGGTGGGGAAACAGATTATCTCAGAGCTCCTCAGATCATCTGAAGCTGCTATTGCTCTTTCAAACACGCAGTTCTGGACTAAATTATACCTTATTTCAGTTTCCTCTTCACCTTTTGGCATTGATGCAAAGAGGGAGGCAGAATTTACTGCTGCTAGAGCTTATTAACATTATTGCTATTGCTCACGAAACACAAATGCGGTGATGAGACTGTTGTGATATAAGCCATATCAGTTTAGCGAAGTCAGTAAAGGTAGGATAGTTTGCATCTGCAGAAGAGCTACTCCATTAGTCCATTTTATGATTGCAAGTTAATGAGCTTCAGAATCATAAACACAACTGCATCACTAATGTGAGCAGCAGTGACAACCATCCATATCTAAGTGACGCAGACCTTGCTATGGGAGAGGAAAAGACCTGCATTAGCAGAAAGAAATCTCCTTGGTATAACTGAAACTTTCACTGCCAGCCCTGAAATTTGGCAAATCTGGTTGCAGCTGGTTTTGGAGGTTTTATTTTCCCCTGTATGTAGAATATTTAAGCTTATACTGGGAATTTGAATAGTTGAGTCTTTTGGCCGCTAACTAATCTAATTGAGCGCTGCTGCAGCATTACAGAATTTATTTTCATGAATGACTGCCATTTTTGAAAGCAGTGGCTTGAAATGTATTTTGACTGGGAAGCATTGATCAACCTTATTCACTGCAAGCCTGTCTCTGTCAGACATTCATGAGACCTGGGCTCATTTTCACTTGGGGTGATATATTTTTCATCCTCTCTCCTCCAAATAATGCAATTTTCCTAGAACAATCAGAGAGTCAGATACCCAGTTTTCCCTGAAACCTCCTCCCGACCTTTTCAGGCTCCTTTGAAAATCCCAGCCTAAATTCAAAGTTCTTTCCAGGTGGAATTCTCCGAACAAGTGAAATCTATGTCAGCACTTCTAACACTTACACACCTGCAGCTCATTTTCTCATAGGAACTTCTCACCGCAAATAGCACAGACAGTGTAATTACATGTAACTTTTTCTATTATTTTTCTATTAAGGGATTCCTTGATGATAAAAAAATCCCACTTTTTTTTTTAATGATGAATGAACAGAGAGATGTCTAAGCATCAAGAGGGTTTTAATTAGAAATGCTACCTGTAAGTACATCTAAACAGTCAGCAGCAGCCATGGAACGTTTCTAATTATAATCATCATTTTGTTTTTCTCTCAGGTAACTTAGCTCATTAATTACTTTTAAAAAATCAAGTCTAGCATTCAATATGACTGTGCAATATAAAATTCAAATTAGACTGATATTGCTACCAAAATATTATGAGCTGATTTATATTAATGGTATTCCATACACACAAATATCAGTAAGTTATTGTCTATAAATAAATAGGATGTCATGGTCCAGAAGTTTTCATTCCCAAAATTTACCTGTGCATACCAAGGTTGTATTTGTGTTTTCCAGATACTTTTCTCAATTACCTTGTCTGCATTTCCATATGTATCTGTCAACTATGAAAAACCTTTTCGCGTACGTGTGTATCACTGTAAATATATAGAATTTGGGTAACCGCTGCTCACTGAGTGTTCAACTGTGATTCTGCACACACCGATCTGTCTGGTCCTGCTGACTGATAGATCCAAGGAGCGTAGAACTGTTGGCTATAGGCTGTTTTGGGATACACAAATAGAAAACAGCCTCAACAGACAAATCAGTCGACAGAAAGCAGTCTGGCCTTTGAGCGACTGCATAGAAAAAAATGGAGACATCAAAGTGATAAGAGCAAATGAAGAGTCTGTGAAAGTTCATTTTCTGAAGGTGGATGCTTTCTCTAATTTCCCTTTATGGTCTACTGGGCAAACCCTAGCTATCTATCGCACTCAAAAAAGCTGGAAGAACTGAGAAATATGGTTGTCTTAGAGAAGAGCAAACTCATCATCAGCTGGGACACGGTCTTGGAGAAGGTGGGGGCCTGAAGCTGAAGGAGCTTCTCAATGTTTCCTTCTTGCCAATAGAGTCTGTTGTAAATGGGGATTATGATTTTCAGTGAGCAAGAGGAACAACATATTCTGTGACCCTGGACTAATCCCTGCATTTTGCTGTGTATCAGTAACTTGTCTTCTCTGCCAAAAAGGGAGTTTTTGTGTCTAACGTGGCCATATTCATTTCTCTGATGGCAGCCAGAGAGTCTCTGCTCTGGTATTGCCGATATGATTGATTTAGTCAAGGTAAATAGCTTGATGGTCATATTTCCTGGTTTTGATCTGTACGGAGCAAAATAGCTCGGTGTATGTGGGCTTTCAATGCCACATTCATAAGAAATAGAGCACTGGGGTATCGATAATGCTAAAGTGCTACTCGTGGCAGCAAGCACAGAACAGCAATATCAGGCTTTGCTGTGCAGAAATGTGATGGGTTGTTTGTCAAAGCCAGTCAATAGTAGAAGAAAACTCCAGGTCAGGAATAAGACTGCCACAAAATTTAATTCCGTTTTAGTGGTATGAAGGGTATGAATGGCATGTTTCGCAAATGGTCCATGAAGCTTTATATTAAGTATGTATATTTCTGGGGTTTTGCCTGTTTTATAATTATGTCTGATTGCAGATGTAGTCTGTGACAGGATACATTTTTTATTTTTTAGTGCCATGATAAATGGTGCAGGATTCTTTTCTGTTCTTGAAGTAATATCCTCACGTGGGCAGTCACTCATAGGTATGAACTTGAATTCCAAAACTGTGTTGGCCAGAGGAGGTCTGAGTTCAACCTGCTAAAAATACAGCTCCTAGATATTTGTTTTACTTTGCTCCTGTATGTCCCATTGACTTAGATGAGGTCACAATAGAAAACTGCTTTGAATAAGACCCTGACAAAAACCACTGCTTTGAGGAAGACCCATTCTGCTCACAAAGATGTGCTGAGAAGTGGGACTGCACAAAGCTTCCCATCACTCGCCTCGCTCTTATCTCTGTCCAAGCCAGCATGCTCATGGTAGAGCCTCAAAATCCTTTTGCATCTCGTTGCTTTGCAGAGTTTTGATAGCCATTGGGGATGTGAGGTGAGGCTTTCCTTTCTTGGTGGGATCACAGAGACCCATTGCTGCGGGTTTGATGTGAAGGACTGCAGAAATTTTAAGGAGCCAAGCCTTCTTTCTAAGGGTAAAGATGTGCTGTCTCTTCTTTTTTGCTGTGCTATATTCAGTCCAGTCTTCATGTAAATGTGTTATCTGGATGTCTGTTCGATGAGCCTATTATTTATACAGAAAACATCTTTGCTTTCCAGTTAAATATTTTCGGAAAGCAGTGCACCTTCTGGCACTTTACCCGAGTTCACATAGTTCCATGAAGAAAACTAACCATGAAAAGTCACTCTGCTTCAAGTGACTGCATTGGAATAATTTTCTGCTAGTTTTTCTGAAGGGAGAGAGGAATGCACCACCTTCGCCCCAGCTGTAGTTGTGCAGTCTTTTATGCAGCTTTGTGTTTACCCACTCATTTGTTCAACAACAGCTTATTTTCACACTGTAAACAAAGACTTTGTATTTAGCAACATTAATTTGACAGTGTACAGTGGTGACAGCATCCCACTAAAATGTGGTGGTACTTATTAACAGGTGTGTTGAGCAGCAAAGCTATATTAAGCTTAATAAGAATGATGCAGCAATAACAACATTCTTTGACTCACAGGGTGGGTGTAGGTCAGAATTGCTTGACTTTGACTTTGCAAAGCTCAGTAAATCACATAAAAGTGATGTGCTGAATAGATTTGGGCACTGAAGTGTCTAAAAGGAGCACTTGGCTCCTTGGAATTTCTGCTCTGATTTATAAGCAATGGGACAACTGGAAAAATCTGTTCTCATAGTACAAAAATCAAAGTACCAATTTGTTTAGGTTTACGTGAACAAATGCTGGAGCGGAATGCTGCAGAGATGCCTATATTGTGTAAGTTTAGCTTATGGCTCTGCAATTTAAGTCTTAAACGAAGTCACTGTGGTATCAGAAACTTCCCACTGAACCCATGCTTTCCTTATTACTGTCAAATTCAGCTGGCATCTATGTTTCTTGGAAATCCAGACAAATTTATGTGGGAGATGGAGTGCTCGCTCTTGAATAAACCAGGGTAAGAATTATGTGTAAGGCTGAAATTCAGAGAAATGAGGACTCAGGCTTGGAGAAAGAATGTTCTGAGCTATTTTCTGATTTCAAGTGCTTGAAATAAGTACCACATTACAGAGGAAAAGTTATTATTGTAAACTTCTTCCAATTTGGTATATATAATAGATATGTCATGGAGGAGATAAACTGTATTTAATTTTATTTTTATAGTTCTGGCTGTGTGCTGCTGTCTTCTGTGGGAGCAGGGGAGGTAGGTAGAGGGTTGTTTCTCAAACCCTTTAGTCTTTAAAAATGTCAGAATCTGTTACAGTGCTGTATAGTATACAGAAATTTTTCTCTCTGTGCTACAGAAATGATTGTGTTCTGAAATGCTGAAGGCTTAGGAGCCTCAGAATAACTGGAGGTACTTTAAGAAGTACAAAGAAGCACTGATGTTGTGTCTTAGAGGATTTTATATTGGAATTTATCTGTAACAACGTTGTTGGTAAGTTCTGTCATTCATTTGCAAATTATATACCTAGTAAGCAGCTGGATTGCACCTGAAGAAGTGAAATGTTGCTCAGTTTCTCCTCTTCTGCTCAGGACCGTACATCACGTAGTAGTGCTTTAAAAACCAGCTGCTGAAGTTGGCATCTCATGCCAGCAAGAAGCAGCTTCTCTGCACTAGACTGTCTGGTGTGTTTGCACATCGCTGCCTTCTACTGGAAGGCACCAGAGCATCGCAGCTGTCTCAGAGCTGCAGCCAAAAGCTTAAGGGTCTTTTTCAAGTGTTTAGATGTCTGTGACTTAGTAATTAGAAGAGCAGGGATCTATATCTGGTTTTGCTGCCAACACAAAGTTCAACAGTTCGAAGTTCGTCAACAGATGAAATACCTTTTCATGTTAATAACCATTCTGTGATAAATGCAAGTACATTGAGGTTTTTAACTCATAATGTCTTTATTGACAGCTCAAAAGTCTGAAAGGCTCTAGGGTTTTATTATAAATATTAATTTGGTTATATGCGGATGGGACTTAGCACAAACCCAGCATATATATTTCTTAATGGGTTTTACGTAATATCAGTTACTAACCTTCAGTTATTTACATGCCAGTAACCTGTCCCCTTTTTGTCACTGCTTTTCCATATGGCACATATCCATTTCATTCAACCTGACTACCTAGGACAAGCAGTGCGTCCACTTTATCATTTTTATTGCTCTCTTCAGTAGTGTCTCTAGTTTATCAATGTACCTTCTACAGAGAAGAGCCCTAAAATATATATACTACATCAACCTTGAGCCGAGTTTGTGTAACTGGGAATTAATCACCTCCATGGTCTAATCCCCTCTCTTCAGGGGCAGAATGCCTTCTGCAAGCAGCTAATGCTCCCAATTTCTACTGAGTTTACTGCAAGTAAAAAGTTCTAAACTCACAAAATTGAGCCTCCTGTGTCTAGGATTAAAATAGTTTATACTTTCTATATGGAAGGATTGTGCTACTCACTCATTTTCAATCATTCTGTTAGTGCCCTCTTATTACCATACTTCCCTCTGATTTTTTTTTTCATCTGATTAACATTCTTTATCTTTCTGTTCGTAGAATTTTGTTTCCACTGTTTTTTTCCTGTTCCTGGAGAAAACCTACTTAAAATAGAAATTGCCCTTGATTTCTGCCCATCATTTAAAACGTATTTCCTCTAAGCTTACTATCTATTCTCTGCTGTAAGTGTGGCAATTTCCAGAGCCTATCCAATTATTTTCTGTAGATAAACCCTAATTTGACTGGTACAATAGTGAATAAGATATCACACCATGAATATGGTTATTGCTTTCATCAGCTGTGTTATCTAACAAAGCAGACAGAAACATGTCAGACAACTCTATGTGTTAAGGACTCAGATAAGTAGAGTGTGATTCCCCACCACCAGATGACAAAGGTTAGTCTCGCAAAAAGCAAAAAGTCTTCATGTCCTTCTACCAGAGACGAAAAAAAAAGTCCCTTGCTGTGTGTGACCAGGGCAAGAAATTGTGTGGTACTTACTTGTATTATATGTAATCATTGTTGTAATGTTTTTATGGGTGTTCTGATACTTCATTAGAGAGGTGTCCTCTGGCTTCCAAACTGATAGCAGCACTTCAATATGGATCTAATATTTTTAAAGAAAGAAGAGGCTTAAAGTTCTGTCCCATAGATCGAGATAAAACACCTGTGCATGTCCAACATGCCTCATATAAAACACTCCTTCATGGATCTGAGATGTGCACACACTAAGTAGATGCACAGTGAGTCTGAACAGCTGAGTAGCGCCAGATTTCATGTTCAGAGAACACGCAACTGGAAAGTAAAATTCTGCCCATATCCTTTCCACAAATTCCATTCCTGCTGCCCAAAAATGAGTCGCAGTGACCCAGAAACCAGAGATTGGGAGTAGAAAAGGAGAAATGGAATCAGGTAAACAAAAGAGCTTTTAAAAAAAGCTTAGAACTGCAGTACCTATGTTACAGCACTGCATCAATCCATGATATGCAATCTCTCAACAACGTACAACGAGTCCCATGATCTTTGCAGCCAACTTTGATCATGAAGTGACTGGCTGCCCGGCAGAGCATAAATTGTCTCTGGTTCCTTGACAACACATGTTGTATTTGTCTGTGCTTAAATACATTTCTGAACCATAACTTTAACTGGGAGACATGGGAATATTATCAGGAAATGATTCACAGCATTAGGCATTGCCCTCCTCTTGCAAAACATCTTCTCTGTTACACTGTTTTGTTTTTGTGGTTTTTTTCATTTGTCGCATTAATATGAGTTGTGAGCAGAGTTCCAGAGGCAATGTATTGCATACAGGAGTTGTTATAGAACATTAAGTCCATCTCATAATTAAATGCTCTATCTATTTTCTTGTAAACAATAAGACCATAAAAGAGGTAATAGAAAAAAATGATGCCCTGAGTGTAATGGTTTATACAAAATATGGCCAAAAGATCAGAGCATTACAGCACGCTGGAAGTGCCAAGTCCTTTGCCTTTGTCCTTAACCCAGCAGAATAAAGTTAGTACCAACCATGGGCTTTTGAACACAACAGATCGGCTCTTCATGGGTTTTGAGCATTGCATGGCAAGGATTCCCCAGCTGATGAAAGAAAGAATACATTTCTCTGGATACAGAAGTACTTTAAAAAGGGAGTTTTGTAATCAATTTGAAAGCTAGACCTGAATTAGTATTAGATTTTCCTTATGTTTAATTAAGTCTAATTAAACAATGCAGACATCTTCCTGTCACCTGTGGTGTGATTATGTTAAATATTTAATGCTTGTGAAGGATTAGACTGCACATCTAATCTATATCTAGCAATCTGTTCTCTCTCTGGAGTATTTTTTATTTAGTTCTGCTTTTGTATAATGAGTTGCATTTCAAAGGAAATTGTTAAATACTTTGGTGGGAAGGGGGACATGTCATGCTGTACTGTTTGGAGAGGAGAATATGCTAACTAGGCATGCAACGTGCAGGCTGGAGCCCACTGCCAAGATGGTATGGCAGGGACAGTGTGATCTGCCTTCCTGCAAGGAGAAGGAAACAAAACCAAACCTTTCTGTTTGTTTTAGGAGCTTCAGTATACCCCTCTTCCACAGCATAGCCAAATGATTAAGGACTTTGAAAATCAGAACACAGGGTTCACATTGAAAATATCCCTTGCAGCTTGCACACATTTCAAGGTTGCACATTTCTTAGACTTGTTTTCCCAAGGGGCTGTCAACTGTGTAATAGAAAAATGTATTTGTACATCTCTCCCCTTCTGAGCCCCCCTTCTCCTTCCTAATCTTTGCACTGCCTCTGGAACACAGAAACGCATTTGTATATATCTGGTCACCGCTTGGGATGAACCCCTTAAAAGGAGAGGCCAGGGATGCATTTCTGGAAGCAACTGCTTTGAAAGATGGGTGTCTGCATCTGGTCCTAATCGTCTTCTGTAACAAAACCAGTGAAAAAAAATCATTCAGCTATTCATCAAAAATGGCTTAAATATATTCCTATTCATGCTATAAAAAGCACATAAAAATACTTCTCTGGCAGTTTATTTGCATTAGCCATTATTTGCATCTAAGGACAAAAGACAAATTCACATAATTATTTTTCAATTGGTTGGGTCTCGGTCTGTGTAATCATTTTTTCACAGTGTATGAAGCCCTTTCTCAATAGACCATAACACTAATAGCTATTTTTTATTTACAACTCGAGGAAAAGATCCAGCAACTAGATTTTATTATGCAGAGTGAACTTTTCAAAATTAAATTTGCAGAGCTAACGTGGTGGCCCATAGTAAACTAATTAGTTGTTAGGCTGTTGGCAGAGATAGTATCAACTCAGACTTCCTAACCAACATCGTTAAAAATTACAAGCAAAGGTTTTCTATTGCATTTTGGTTAAGCATGAAAAGATGTATCCTCTTTAGTCAAAATGAGAAGGTAATGTCATATGAAGCAGCAAAAGGGGCAGAGAAAATAGCCCCCAAAACCATGCTGATCAAAAGCAAAGCCCAGTCAGATGGATAAGAGCCTTTCAGTACTCCAGTTTAAGTAGCTTGAACATTGGTACTTTATGATCTCTAGATAAGCCCACATGCTTTGATCTACAAAAACAGTGTAACGTTCAAGGGGGTTTTATGAAATGGAGCTCAGTAGGGTAACCTGAGTCAAACAATAATGCTCAAACAAATGAACACACCCACTGATCTGGTGCTGGGGGTTATAACTCAAATAATGTCTTCCTGGCACCTGTTGGGAGGCTGGATCATGTATATGCAACAGCCTAACTGGCTTTTCAGAAGTAACTTTGCACTTATGTAAAATTAATAGGGTATTCATTATGAAATCCATGCAGCATCTTATTAAAAGTGCTCTGTCATTGAAAGTAGAAGGTGGAGGCTTTTTAAACTGGAGTTTTGTTGCCCTCTAGTGAATGAGGTCAGCATTATGCATGTGAAATTATTTTGATCACTGCATAATTAATGTGTTCTGAATTGGTACAAAAGTGCAGCCAAATTGCATCCTGTTCCCACTTGAATTAGTTAACCTGCAGATACTGTTTCTTACAATGTGTTTTTTTTCTTTCCTTGCAATGAGAATACATGATTGTGTGGATATCATGATAAGGCAAGATAGCTAGAGACAAGGAATAAATCAACTAAATGGATCTGCAGCACAGTAGCTTTAATATATTGGTATATACTTAATATGTCTCCTGAAAAGAATGTCTAATTATAGTGTCATGGCACAAAATGCATTTTCAATAGTGATAAATTATGCCATCATTTACTTTCTGAGAACATGCTGAGATTTATGAAAGATTACTGCAAAATTATCATGCTGGGATAAAAAAAGCCAAATGCAGTTATCATCGGCATCAGGAAAGAAAGTTAAAAATCTCCACCTTTCAGTAGTGAAAACGCTAACAGAATTCATCAAATGTTATGCAGTATGAACTTATGGTACTATGGAATGAAATTCAGCTTTACATTGTGCTCTTCTTGTGGCTTTGTTACCTGCTGGAGTCTGTCTGCTGGGCTTAGATGAGGAGGTTGTCTCGGTCCTGTTATAGCTGGAGGCCACAGGGTATAATTATTCACTGACTAGAATTTGACATTTTTGTTTGTCTGGTATAAAACCAGTGTGAAGTAGTTGCAAGACCCAGAACATTAGGAAACATGAATTTATTAGTACAGGGCTTTACTCAAAACAGCTACCAACGCAACTTGAACTGCACGAGAATGCACACGTAGAGGCTGCTGTTATTGAATGTATGTTTGTTACGTATGACTTTACATTCTGCATGTTTAGAAAGAGGAGCAGCTCTTCCATGCACTCTGTTCCTCGTGCTTTTTTCTGCAGCACATACAATCCAAAACTAAAGAAATTCTTCTCTTCCCTCCACATATCCTTCAACCAATTCCTTTCTGAGCTGATGCTTCCCCCAATTGAAGGTATCTATCAGAACCTTTTTTTTAATAGGATTTGTCTTCTGTTTATTCTAAGGGGACTGGGAACAAGATTTATATTTTCCTGGTAAAAGCACCACAGTCCTGTATATGATTAGAGAATACAGAGCTGAAACAACAGCTATTAAGGATGAAGGCAGCCCACAATGGAATGGGACTGGGTAACCCGCTGAGGTCAATTAGGGGTTCGGATAAGGTTCAGAGAATGACAAGTAAGGCCTTTATTGACCATTCCTGGAGAAAAACACAGCTTAGAAGCAAGGAGATAAATAAAATGTTATGGTGGTTGCTGTACTCCATGAAAAAGGAGCGTGTGGGTAAAATCAGTATTCTCCAAATAGGAAGGACAAAGTTAAGGGGAAAAATATTGCTTTCCAAGGCACTGAGGTGTATGCAAAAGAAGGGCACAAATTCTGATTTTGGCACACAGACCAAGCTTTGCTGTCAGCCTGGTGAATGTGGTGTGAACTCACCAAGTTACCCAGTTTCCCATGCAAAAGCAATGGTGATCTCACCTGTAAACCTCTCTGAGAATTTTACCTGAATACATAATTCAGGGTTCTGTTTAGCCAACTGTAGAAGAAGTCAAATATGATTAGTGAGAGTATAAGAAAGGCTGCTAGTTTTAATGTAGCTTTTAAAAAAACCCAAAACTGAGTGCTCAGAATACTCCTGACAGACTGGATGAGGTAGCTGGGAGAAATGAGACATTGGATCAAAACTCTTATGCGTAATAAGTCAAACATACTTAGTTCCACATAGCACGGCCCAAGCAGTCTCACTGAATTTAAAAGGTCTTATCAATAAAACGAGATTTCTTTGAGTATAATGATAATAGATGGCATAAATAATCCATTTATGGAAAAAAAAAAAAAACTTAAACAAATAAAATAAAACTCTTAAGTGTGTGAGATGCTAGTTAAATGTCCCAAGGCTAATGCAAACAGCAAGGCAACCTGTCTTTCAGTAAAGAGCTGCCTTTGCTGCTGTATGAGAGATTTCCAGCAAATCCTCTGTGGTCCCATTCTAATTTTCCACCTATTGGCTGTTTTTATTTGCTCAGCTATTCACTGTAACAGCATTTTCAGTACTGTCACATGATACCAGCAGTTACAGTAATTTATGGTATACAGTTCATAGCCTGTAATGTCGCTACTTCTGTTCTGCAGCAGATGTGATCTAAACCCAGAGATGCAAAATAAAAATGTATATATTATTGACTGAGATGTTAGAACATGAGAACAGATTCTGATCTTCGTTGTGTTAGTGTGGGTGTGAGGTGACAGTATTGACTTTGGTGCAATTTGGTGGCATTTTGTTAAGCATAACTGAGTTTAGTTCAGGCACATTTCAGCGGCTTTGCTTGGTGTACACAGCACATTCTCATAACCTGTAGCACCTGGCACTGAATTGCCTTTCAACATTCTAGCTCTATTTTAGCCACCACAAGACATTTTCTTATGAACAAACGTGATTGGCAGTTGTTTTCATTAGTCTCAGTTAGTAAACGGAAATCAATCTCTTGTTCTGAGTAAACTCTGACTTTTTTAGAAAGTTTTCCCCTCTAGTCATTAGCAAATATTCTTGGCCATACTATTAACAGCTTTGGTATATTTTATAAAGACATTTACATTCATCTTCTTCATGCTTTACACTTGTTCCCTAACATTTTTTAGCACATGGTGAATGTTTTGCTAAATATTGCTGCCTTCCTGTCTGAGTCTACACACTCCCTGGAAAATGCTATAAATAGAGAGGAGGCCATTGAGAAGTACTATTTGCTGTTTGTGAAATTTAACATTATGCTTATGCTTAAATTAAAAAATATTATTGCAAATATTAGAGTGAAGGTTGAAAGTGTTTCCTAAATTCATGGCAACTACAGACCCACAGGTTTTGGTTTTTTCCCTTCCCTTGTTTATTAACTGCAGAGGCAATAATTGTTTTGTTCACAGCTAGCACTAGATAATAAGTTTTCTTTTCATGTAGACCACTTGCATAGTTGCTCAGCTTCTCCAGTTTCATCAGAGGTAGTCCAAGTTGATTTTTGTATCTTTAAAATAAAGGCTATGTTTGGTCCTAATAAGCATATTAAGTCTTTTTGGTAGAAAGAGGTATTTTCAGAGTTGGGTGTTTTCCCCCTCTATTCATCAATTAAAGCACAAGTGGACCAAATTTCAGAGTCCGTTATCTATGGGGACAGGAGGAGTGATCTGAAAAGTTCTTCAGTGCAGAAACCTGCGTGTCAGGAGGTGAGAGCACATCTATGGCTATAAAATTAGATGTGATCTTTACACTATGCTTTTTTTTAACATTTCTGGACAACCTAGCTTTAAAAGCTAAAGCAATCCTGAATGCTTCCACGCTCACTGATCTTCACTTTCAGTTTATTTTAAAATAATTTTTCATTACATTTATATTTATTTAATAATGTTTACTAAATTGAATATATTTTATGCAGAACAAATATTATGCGTAGTACGAAATTACCTATTGAGCTTCAAGTCTGCAAGAAAAAAAGGAAAACAGTTGTGCTGATAAGATCTCATTTCTCTTAAACATATCTGCAAAATGAATCACTAGAAAAACTGCTTGGTTTCTGTTAGTGAATGGACCTAAACCAGGGCACTACCAACCAAAGAGAGATAATTTATGTATATGCATTTGTTGGCAAATGGCTTTCAATACAATGAGTAATTAAGGAAGTCATATCTCACCTTGCTGTTTCCGACACCCACACAGCACTTATTTTTAACCCCAGCTCAAAAATGTCATCTCATTAGTGAACTTTCATGTCATGATTGCTGCAGAGCTTTCACGGTTTGCTGCGTGAAGTCTGGTTGACCTACAAACTATTCGCCATCTTTGACTGGTGGGAATAATGGAGTAAGAACTTGGAGCATCCCTTCAGGCCTTATGGTCCTGATTAATGTTGTGTATTCTCATCACACATCAATATAGCTTGTTGAAATGTTGTCATTGTAAACCTGGAGTAAGCAGATTTAATCAGATGTTGCAGGGTAAAATTTAGTTTTGAATTGTTGCTTAGAAAGCTGCATGCAGGAATCGTAGAAATTGGTGCAGAATGGTTTTAAGCAGACGGAGATTCAAGATTAACTATGTAGAGTCGAAAAGTGAGGTGCGGCATTTGATTTCAACTATACTTATGAATTTGAGAGGGAAAATAGAGCTTGTGCTTTCCTAGGTTAGTAGGACTGCTCTGATTAGAACCACTGCAACTTAGAGGCAAATTTTTGCCTAACAATGAATTATTTTGATTGAAAACAGACAATATTCATATTTTCACTATACCCCTGCACCCTGGAGAACTCTCTTTCTGGGAGGCTATGGGGAAGATTGTCATTGACAAAAAAAAGGGCAACATTCAAGGACTTATTTTTTAAGAATACCTGAAAATTTGAGGGGAAAAAATAATTACCTTTCCTACTGTAATATTCACACATTTTCTCAGTCCAGTAGGCTCTGATCTCCAGTTAGATTCTTTAGAAACCGTAGTAGTAGAAATAAAGAAAATTGATGTTTTCTGTCATCTCTTCAAACCTCCAATGCTTGCTTCATGAAACTCCATGCAAAATCTGAACTGTTGGTTCATGTATAGGTCCTTTCCTTTCTGCAATATTTTTCAGTCCTCTTTTCTATTTGTTTTTCCTTCTTATTAGTGATTCTGATGATATTTTGTACCTTGTGTGCATTTTTCCTTATTAAAAATATAGAAGTAAATATTGCTCTTAGCTGTTTGGGAATAAATCCAGAATTAACTTCATGCTGTCATGGAGCTTCCTTCATTTTTGTAGTGTTATATATCAGTGTTCTGAGCCAGTGTTCCTGCATAACATAAAATTTAAATTCTAGACAACAAAAACATTTCAGTGAAATGTTTTTTTCATTAATCAAAATAACACGTTTCACAGAAACACAAGCTCTGATCATTCCCTTTGTAAAAAAACTGAAATGGATTATCTTGTTATAAAATGTAAATCTCTGCAACCCGAATGACACATTTCAACTACCCACAAATCAGATTCTCTTTCCCAATAAACTTCTTTTCTGGTTTTGTTTTGTTTCATTATAAAAACCTAAAGCCTGTCAAAATCTCAGAATGACACATACAACAGAAAATCAGATTGCTGCCCACCTCTATTAGTTTCTATAATAGTCTTCAACTACAAGGAGGAAAAATGAAGCATTAGGAACAAAACTGTTTCAGTGACAAGATGCATCTGAACTTCTTATTTTCTGACAAATAAGAAGAATATCTTTACTTTTGCCTTTGCTGCTTTCCAGTTTTCTGACAGTTATTTCTCTGCCTTCTTCAGAGCCAACAGAAATGAAAATATAAACCTTGATATAAAAACTGCAGATATTTTTCTGTGGCTCTGTAACTGCGCACACACACGCTGGGTACATTTTTCATATGGTGCCAATTAAAAACACACATGTATCAAGGCTTACATTTTGATATGACTGTGCCGTGATACATATTTATAATAAGAAGGTGTGCATTTTTTGGGAGCACTTTTTTCTCCCTCAGAGAAGTAGTAGGTTGGTGTGTGTCTTACTTGACAGATAAGGCTTGAATAGGATCATCAAAACCAACATACTTTGACAGAACAGGCTTCATAAATAATGTGCATCAGTTTTTACTCTGTCAGTGTAAATGCACATCCTCCAGTACTGGTTTCCACTTGTTTCATCCAGAATGTCTAAGAATAATGAATAAATCATAGTCCTGTATACATGTATGTATGCATATGTATGTGTGTATATCTATACATAATTCACGCCATAAATATCTATTTTGGTCTGGCATGGAGATCTTATATAAAAGTGAAGGTGAGCTACACAGACACTGGTTTTTGCTTGGCCTAAATGATTAACTGAGAGTCAGAATGCTGCAGATTACTTCATCTAGCAAGAAAAAAAAAATAGATGAATGTAGATTATATTGATGCAGTCCTTGTTTTTTCCCCTGACAAAGAGCATGCAGTGTTCATGATTCCACTGGAAAGTCCTTTTCCTTATCACTCCTGGCTGTTTCCAGTCATTAATTGGCCCCAAATTGCTCATTAAGTTTGTCTTAGCCTGTCAGTTCTTCTAAGCTGTGTGTGGTGCTTCCTTCTGCTTTCTCTCTTTGGTTCTCTTGTCACATAAATCTTCATAAACAAGAGCCATTGCCTCTCCTTCCATGTGTCTTTGTTTAAAAGAGCGGCACTAGCCAGGGTCCTGATTTTGTTCTAAGTTTCTGGCTGCGTACAGGGGTATAAGTTGTTGATGTATTCCCTTTTATTTATAAAATACATTTGAATAACATGAACAAAACAAGAGACATATTTTGCTTGGAGCTCTATTTATTGGGCAGTTTCTACACCACCTTACTTCATTCATATTTCATGTACATGTGATTTAGTACACAAAATTGATAACTTCAGCTTATGAATTAGCCCCTCTAGTTACCGCATCCCCACATGGCCTTCAGCCTTCCTCCTCTGTTCTGTCTGTCTTCTCTCGACGGGGAAAAAGTTGGTCTTTGTTTTATAAATCACTGTGCAAATCCCCATTGTTAATTTGCAAACTATAATTTACAGTGTTGGAACACTTCGGTACTGAAGCACCTGAAAAAAAAAGCTGTGTAAAAAATGTGCAAAATTGTTTGGAAATTAGCCCATGGGATTGTGGGGTGCAGAGTCCAGTTTTCTGTGTCATTTACAAAAAAGTAAGATAATTTAGATCTCACTGATGTATAATTAGTACTCAAGAATTAATATCTTCATTGGACAAAAAGAAAGGAGTGGAAAAGGGTCCTCAAGAGAAAGGTCTCTGACTAGAGCTGTTGGCACCGACACTACATGCCATTGGATTTTAGGAGATATGATACACGAATAGAGGCACTTGTCCCACAGTACAGCAAATGCCTGTGTGCTGGGGCTCCCAATACACTAATTACTCCAGCTAACACAAAGACATTCGTGAAATAGTATTTGGGAAGAAAAGCCGAGCTGTGTAATCTATATGCTCTGGGATTCCTACTAATGCTGAGTCCCAGAGCAAGTGCCCTCCACATGAGCAGAAATGACAAATGACTTTTCTACTTTGTGCTTTCTTCATTATATTTGAAGTTGTGCATGGGATCCATTGAAAATTTTCAGTTTGCCTTGTTCTGCCCAAAATACGGATAAGTTCATGACACCAGAAAATGCCAAGTCTAACACAACTTTAGTGTAGTCTAGGACATTTGTACTACTCAAATTAAATCTTATTATTTCTAGGTATTGTACACTCCTGATGACTACGAGCTGGTATGGGAGACTCTTTGTTTAAATGCGCTCAAGTACATTGTGGCAGAAAAGGGAGGAGATGCATTTATTAAAGATGGCTTTAATTTTCCACTCAGGTACCAAAGAAGTGCTTGAATTTTCAGGAGGGTTGAATAGCTGCTAAGTTTTTGATAACTGGGCCATGTTTGGATGAGCAGGTCTTTACAAAACATGGCACTTCTGCAGGTATCTGACCAAAAGCTGAATTCCCTACCAAAAAAATACAAAAAAAAAAGTCAATAATGGGTTCTAAAACTTTTACCTGAACCTTGGAAATTGGGAGGGTTTTTTTCTACCCATGCCTGCAGAGGTGCAGTCGATCACTGCAGGGACTGCAGGCCCTGCAGTCACAGCACTTAGACTTCTTCCCTGGGAAGCGCACTTGCACTGAGTTACCTCTAAACTGTCCCAAGTCTCTAAGCTCGCAAGTTTTTATATCTTTAAACTGGTCTGTAGTTGCATACCTCTGATGCAAGTTTCGGCTGCCCAGCTGACTGTGGTTTGCGAAATGATGTGTGGAAACTTCTGTAGATACAGAAGACAAATCTATTTCAAATGATTGCTAACCGCACCTTTTTTTCTAAAGATGGTTTGTATTGTTATTAACTGACTACTAAAGTCACTGTAAGACCTTCTTTAATGATATTTGTCATCAGTCAGGGCTGTTGAGCCCAGCTTTGTGTTTGTATCTTTGTTGGCCCTGGCTGGCTATAAATACCGTCATTGTATATTGCCACAGAAAGCTGTGTGGGTCAGTCAGTTGTAAGAGCTGTTTGCTCTGAAATCCAGTGCTCAATGTGGCTTTCAAAGGGCACGTGCATGTCAAAGCAGAGTTAACACACAAAAGCGTGCACCAGGAATAGTAGTGAGTATCAATGCTTTGCTGCTCTGTGAAGAACAGGATCTACTGCTGGTTCCAGAGTTCAATACAGTCAGTTGGTGTTTTTCCATATACCTGTGATCTTCAGATCACATCCTGAGAGATCTGTCTGCTTTGGACAATTTTCACATTCTCCCTCAAAGAGGCTGGAAGGAAGTCACGCTCAAATCCACCAGCAGTCCAAAGTGGTTTCTTTACCATCACATCAAGCCTCTCATCTGAGTCAGGAATATGATTAATCCAATTTATGTAACTGATTAGCAAGTTGTATGCTTAAATGAAAATTAGTTTGAAAATATGAAAGGGGCTTCATTTCTGATTTGAACATCTGAGTGTGAAGCTCAGCAGGATGCTCTGCCTGGTCTGGGCTGCTGCTGGTGGGTGAGCACGGGAGCAGTCCCACTGGAACAGGGCAGTGGCTCATTTGCTGTTTGGGCTGGTGACAGAGGCACTTCCAGGTTTTCAAGTAACATTTGCATTTCCCAGTCAGCTCTGGGCAAACAGTGATCTGCCTGGAAAAGGCAAAACTCATTTCTAATTGACTGTAGCCTTAGAGGGGGAGAAACGAGAGGAAGAGATCAATATTTACGTAACGCTAAATCCTCCTTCAGCTTTCTTTTATGTAAACCACCCTGGTTTCAACTATCGGAGTGTGACCATAGTGCGAGGTGACTGTTTTACACCGGCTCTGTGCCTGCTGGGCAGTGTGCGCAGCTTCACCCTCAACCTCTGTTCAAGAACGTCCAATTGGAGGGAGCTGGCGGGGAGCGCTGAACGTGCGGTGAGTTCTTCCCAGACTGTACATACTCAGACAAGCTGCAGTTAACTTCGATAAGATGCCTAGAATTCACTAGTGGTATTCCAGAGATGGGACGTGGTTTGGACTTGTTTGGTTTTTTTTTTTTCTGTTTTCTTGGGTTTTACTTTTGAGAGAGGAAAAGTAGGTTTAAGTTACGGTCAGAAACTTGGCAAGTTTAGAATTGTTTGACAAATCCAATATATTGCTTGCAAAGTTTGTGAAACATCAAACTGCAAGAGGTTGGAACATCTACAGTAACAAGTAAGAAGCAAATCATGACAGACTGAGTGACTAGGGCGTTAAATAAAGTCACAACAAAACCTGTCACAGGTTTTCTGAGAAGCTTTGGAAGAACACCTGACAAGTCCCATTAATAGCAGCAGTTATTGTTTGATTACATTAGTGCTTTGAATGCAAAGGGGCTGCTATTTTGCCCTGCTATCTTCATAAGAAACTGCTTTGGTCACTGCATCTTAGTTTGTGAAAGTTGCTGAGCAATTTTATTTTGTTATTAATTTACAATATCGCTTTTCTATGGGGACATGATTTTATTTTGACAGAATGTAGAAACACTCAAGAACTCCTAATATTTAATGTACAGAGAAGGTCATGAAGTCATATCCATGCTGGGGCAAATATTACAGTCTGTATGCCAGAGATGGATGGCACTTGCGTTATGCTGCATGGCTAAGGAAGACAGTACATCACAAGATGTTACTTCTCACCTTGCTGGAGTTTTAAAATGGATATAACATTTCTTCTTATTGAAAGATCTCATTAGGGATGGGAGAGGTCAGGTCCTACAGAGTCGCCAATCCCAAAACCTAAAATTACCTCTCCAGGGTAACTGAGACACCTTTTGAGACATGGAGAACTACATTTTTGCAGTGAAAATCAATAAATACCTGGCTGTCCATCACTGTCTCTTTGCATTGTCATGATGAAGTGTCCTCTTGACATCTGATTGAAAAAAAGGAGAATTGCATTGGCACTTCTGTTAATATAGGGGTTTTGTACTGCTCTTATTGCCAATCAGGGCCACAGTGCAGAACTGGGGAGGCAGTCTGTGGGAAATCCCATGAAATTACACTTCGGGAAAACTTCAGGGTTTGGGGAATATATGGGTTTTGTTTTTTTGTTTGTTTGTTTTCCTGTTCTCCTCTACACTAACTCATCTTGCTGTAAGATTTGACAGGTAAATCTTGGACAACAGCTACTTGGAAGGAAGCTGCCCAGCACATTTCAGGTGGTGGGAAGGGGAATATCTGAGCACAATGCAGCTTGGCCTCTTCACCTTGAGCCCAGCGAAGAGCAGGCTTTGCCGTCAGCTGCTTCCGAACGAAACTGCTTTGCTCCCAGGGAACTCAGCACTCCCCGAAATCCTGAGAACTGGTAAATAGCAAAGCTGTATTTATTATATTTGGCAGAACTGGAGTGGGCTTAAGTGTAAAGGCCAATTAAGTGTACAGAGAAGAGAGGAACAAAATGTTAGGGACAAATAAGCTTGTGGTAGCTGGAGAAACTGTCACACTTGGAAACAAAGTGATGGACAAGTTTTTATTAGGTGGGTTCTTGGGTGGGGTTGACTATCCAGCCAAAGTCTTTAATTTTTACTTTTGTTGCTTAACTTCTGTTTGACCAATAAACAGATCAGAGGGTGGCCTTAAACAGTTTTTTAAAGAAATGCAATGATTTTGTATCTTTCTTTCCTTCTTTTTCTTACTGACTCCTTCCTTCATTTCAGGTTCTTTCTCTCTTTGCCATCTTCTCTTCCTCACCTGTCTATTCTTTTTCCCCATATCTTTCGGACATTCAACATTAGAAAAGCAGCTAGATGATTTAAGAGATATTGGTCCTACTAGGTTACCTTTTTCCACCTTTTACAATATTGAAAATACTGTAGTGATCTAGACATAAAATGGCTTACACTGGCTTGGAGAGCAAACATTCAGGCTCTGATTTTTATATTACCATCTTTATTTGATTAAACAAGTGAAAACTAAAGGATGCTACTGCCACAGGCAATCTGTCACTGCTTGCAATGCACACCTTCACTGATAAGTTTATAAGCAAACTCATCAAAATGGTTTCTACATAGTTGGAGGGTTTTTATCCTGCATTTGGATCCATGCTTGATAGTATATGACAAACAAACAAAAAACACAGACTCTCTGATAATATAATGTATATACCTTTACTAATAATTTAAATTAACCTAGATGTGGGCATAAAATAACAAAGAATACTAACCAGCGGGAAGAAGGATTGGTCTCTGGAACAGGGTTTGCCTTTTCTGTTTGGTGTGAGTATATATCATTCAGCACTGAAACGTGTAGTAGTTACAACATCGGTTGATTGGATAGTTAATAACTTCAACGCACCGAAATTAAGTAAAGAAAATGGATGGCATTTCTAATAGCAGTTAAGGGCAATAATTGTTCTATCTAACAATTGATTGAATAATATGTCAAGCAATATCAACATCAAAAAGAACGTAAATGCCAAACAAGTAAATGAAACAATAATAGCTTTTAAAGTTGTAGTATTTGATTGGGAAATAAATGAGACTGCCATTATGTAAGGACTTGTCTACGTGAAGAAATTCATCAATGTAACTATATTGTTATAATTATACCTTTCAAGGCAATATAAGCTGAACAAAGAAAAGGCACTCTGATTGCAGAACAGGATTCTCCACATGGGGAATTACACAGCTCTAACTCCAGTGCTGTAATTAGACTGGTGTGGTTACAGGGGTTCACTTCCCCACAGAGAGAAGCCCTGAGCCGTGTGATGGTCTCTGTCACATCCCTGCCCGGCTGCCCTGGCACCAGCCTGTGGCATTTTGTTCTGCCCAGCAAATGAAACCTCCAGTCGTGTCAATGCTCTGAAAGGCTGCAAAGGCAAATGACAAACCATGGTGTTGTTCAGGCTGTAACAAACACATCCTGCAGTAAAGGGGTAGGCCCACATGGTAAACATCATTTAAATACATTCAGTTTTATAATACACAAAACACCCCCTCCCTTTGCCATATTTTATTATGGCATATTTTCCAGTTGTGATAATATAATTTTTAACATTCTTTAACCTCCTTGCTAGAAGAAAAATAAGAGTCAGTTGTTCTCTACACCTTAATTAAGTTGATAAATAGTATCTTGGTGACATTTGACTAAAAAGTTAACTCAAAGCTTTGTGTTTGCGAAGAGTCAGTAATTTTCATGACTCAACTTTTGGTAAGCTGAATTTGAAACCAAATTGACTGGGAAGGAATGAGGTAAAAGGAAAGATCAAGGACTTGTTTCCCAGGCACCTCATACACTTGCCTCTGAATCTCTGAAACCACATTGTGATGAACACAGAGTAACTCCTTAAATAGGAAAATTTGGATCTAACAGGTGAAAAAGACTAAATTAACCGATCTGAAAATCACTCTCTGGAAAAGGAAAAATTCATCTCCCATCCGAGGGTCGGAGCTGATTCAATGTGCAGCAGTGGGTAAAGAGAAACATCTTTCCCTCCATCTGCCTGGTCCTCTGCTTTTCAGAAAAGCACTAACACCGCTACAGCAACAATAAAAGCGAGCATTTACACTTTCTAGGTGTACATCTGCATGTTGCTGGATGTTCTGGACCTCCTAGAGAAATTGTGCTACAATTAGTGGTGAGTACCCAAGAACACAACTGGAAGATCTGCACCCAGCATCCCCTCATGTGCAGCTTCACCGGGGCAGAGCAGCAGCCACTCCGTGCATACAAATGTGTATTTTGCATTTGCATCCACAGATATTACAGCCTCATTTTTAGGGAGCCTAAAGACAGTACGGCCTGTAGAATATTTTATGATTTTAACATGCTTATGTACTATGTGACCTTTTTAAAAATCACTGTAAATGTATAAAGATTATAGGTGTTCATGTACGCTATACTTTACAAGAAGAAAATCAATTTTTCATTCCTCTGCGGCAGCTTGCAATACAACTGGAATATTACCTGAACCAAGTAAACAGAATTATCTTCTAACCTGAATAAGAAAAATGTAGCAGAAAGTCTTTATCTCTCTATTTTCGACTTTTATTATCTAAGTTTGACTGTGATTTAAAAGAAAGAAGGGAGGGGAAGATGAGCCAAATGGAGAATTGTTATGAAAGAAGCTAAAACGAGCCCCGTGAAAGGTTCAGAATGGAAATGATTTTCAGTTTAAATTACTTTTACAGTACTGGAATGTGGCAGTCGGGAAGCTTCCATGAAAAGTCCATTACTTTTTTCTTCCTATTTTTTCTTTGTTGGTTTGCACTTGTATGAATTGCCTATGGTCCAGGCTGAAAAATACCTGTCTTATGTGCATCCCTACATATCTGTTCCTGGAGTATCTGAGCATTTCACACACACTAAGAATATCTCTTTTATAAACCCTCTGTAAACATTATATTGTTGTCATTATCATTATATTACAGATATAAGTTCCACAATGTCACATCAACAGAACTGCGAATCAGAATTCTGTCACAGGCCACTCTTTTCCTTGTATGCTTATGATAGATACCCATTTGTAGAAATTTCTCAAAGAACACAAAATAATGGTACGTAGATTTGAGGGTCTTTCCATGAATAACATTGCACAGCAGCCCAACTGATAGAAGAGTTGGACCTAAGGCAGAAGAGCCTTTTACTCAAAGGGAAGAAAGAGGTTTGATGGGTTTTTGCTCTGAAGCTCCATGAGGTGGCCAGAGGTGGATGGACTGAACGACATGGTCCCAGCTACAAGTGTAAACATTCAGATCAGAACTTAAAATGGGACTTTTGGACATGAGGAATCCACACCACCTTTTACCGCAATCCGTGTTTTGTCTCTAACAGCACGAGTATATTTGTCTCATTAAATTTTGTTTTAAGTATTCAGCAGTATGTAGTACTCTATACTTCCCACCCCCAAAATGTTTCTTAAAGGTGTCACATCTCATTTCAGCACTCGGTCCCTTGTTTTCCAATGTTGGCTACGTTTCAATGACAGATACAAAGGGAAGTACAATCCCATTTGTGACATGTCATTACCTATTTTTTTTTAAAGAACTAAGAATTTGGATTATTTTTCAATTATCGATGCTGTAATTACTGTATCAGAATTAATGGAACTGCACCAGTGTATGTCAGTGGAGTGTTTTCCTCAGAAGATTTTCTATATCATGTCTATATCTCACACATTTGAGGAATATTCATTCTCTGTAATAGTGCAACTGGCCAATTATCCAGTGCTGCATGTGGAAACAACAAATGAAAATTCCTTCCTGCTGTGATCAGATGACTTTCACAGTTAGAGATTCTTTCCTTCTGAATGTGTGAGTAGAAATGTCTTTAGTGTTTTCAAAATTTATATTACATAGCCTTTCGTACTTTACTCTCCCGTATAAAATCCAATTATAGAATTTGACTTCATGAGCTTTATCCTGCTTTGGTGAAGTCCACAGACTGATATATTCCTAAAAAAATCCAAGTGCGACTTAAAAAAAAAGTTTGGTTTTAATTTTTCAGTACATATAGGAAAAAAATGATGTCCTCCTGAATCTATACATGTAATAGCAGTTCTCTTGATTTCTATATGGAGTGAGAGATGGTATTTTACAAACAGGGTGAATGATTGTCATGTATCGTGTTCTGTAGGTATCCTGGCAACTGCTCTGTGCTGTTAAACTGATGGACTTAGAAACAACTAACGTCCGGTTTATGCATCCAAAATTGCAGCTCCTAATGCTTTGCATTTTTTTGTCCTTCGTACTTCCAGATTTCTCTTTCATTTAAGGATATTAGAACACTATTGTATCCTTTTCCAAAATTTCTAGATGATGTTTTTTTCTCCTGGAACTTTTATTGTTTCATCTTTTGTCTTGGAATAGGTCTGAATTGATGTGAAGATGATAATAGCTATGAAAAATAATTTTATTGAACTTCGGGTTATTTCTCCCTTCAAATATTCTAGATCATTTTCTTTATTCTAAACCCTTTAATATGTTTCTTGAGTCAGCAGAAGTTTATCGTATGAACTTATTAGTTGACAGTGATCTTCCCTGGAAAATGGATAGCATCTGTTTTTTGGTAAGACTGATCTTGTCTTGTTTTTTAAAGACACCATCTGCTCTCCAGTGCTCCAAAGGGGACTGTGGTGTCCAGCGGGATTTTTATCATATGTTTGCCTCCTTTTCTGAACATCTGAATATTTTAGAGAGCAGCTAAAGGCATTATTCTTCCTCCTAAACAGTATACTTTGTTATATATAAAAATCATATGGAGGTATTTTCTGCAAATGGAGGTTGAAATTGTAAAACGCTTCTTATAAATGTTACACTTCCATATTTAATAATGGATATTTAGTGTGTACTCATCAAAAGTGATTTTTGGTACAGAGTCATTGCAAATATATTAAATCAGGCAAATAACAGACCCATTTTCTGAAATGGGAGTTTTGGATTTGGTCCTCTAAAAATTGCTCACCAAAATTCTCTCAGAAATGCCTTTTAGTATCACCAATCACATCTACATTTTAAAAAGAACAAACAAAATCTAGCTTTATTCAACTGTGAATTCCATTGACCTGATTGAGCAACTTCTGTTCCTGTGAAAATTCGTTACTCGCATGCTAATGACAATGAAACCCTTTTGTCAGGATCACGATGGGGTATGAGTGAGAATTCTACTGACATTTTCTTTCCTTTAAATCCAACTAACATCCCAGTCCTTTTCAGCTACCAGCAGTAAAGCACATGGAAGTTTAAGTATGCGCTTTAGTATTTTGTTGAATCTGGCAACTAGTGGGAATACTAATGTGAGTGAAATCACATGGCTAGAAAGACCTGAATCATAGAAACAGTGAAAAAGTAAAATATAATTATTTCCCTCATCTGAGGTCATGTTTTGTGTTTCAGAACCAAAACAAGAGGACGTTTTCACTTGTCACTGTTTATATATATATATATATGTATGTATATAATCTCCATGTTGTATAAAGTCCTTTACTGTGATTACTCCTTTAATGCAGTATTTTACCGTGGAAGATCTGAGGCACTGGCTGAAGTATCTGAGTGGATTGTTAGCATGGCTATTTCTTTAACAAGGCCCATAGATTTACTAGACAATTTCCATGCAATTTTTCTTTGTTTTCCTCTACGTTCAACATGTGCCAGATGTCATTTCCAGACTGATTTTTTAATGTATGTCAGAGATGCACAACATGAGGGACAGCCAAGCAAATGCATTAATGGCTACAACTTTATTGATGAGTAGCGACGTCTGGTGCTCGATGGCATCGGGCTGTGTTCCCCATGGACATCCATGGGAGATGCCACCCCAACCCCACTGTTCACATTGAGGAGGTTTTACAAAAATAGGGGAGTCATGTGCCTGCCTTGTTCCATGACTTTCATCTGTACCACATCATATGCAACGTCCTGCTTTATATACAGTGTATTCAATGTTTGACCTTCTTCATCCACATGCATTACACACGTCTTTGTAGCTTCCTACATTTTATGTATGTAGATGCATGTTTGTATAGAATATACATGCCTTCATGCTACATTAAAAAGAAAAGACAATATTTTGCTGCATACCTTAGAATCGCATTGTCCCTGAATAACCGTTTCAGAGAAACAAGATATTGTATAACACTTAATTCTCTCTTGTTGCATAAAATGGAATTATATCAGAACACTTGATTCAAACACAACTGGAATAAAATTAATTTTAAGCTCTATTTCAGCCCCTAAGAATAAAGGAGATTATTCCTACTAGGGTGCGACTTTATCACATAATGTCAATAAGTGTTGCTTGGTCCTTATTTTTTTTACTACAGGTGTTAAGCAGGTGATTAAGATGTTAAACAGGATATGTAACTGTTCAGTGACATTCTGTCAACAGGTGCCACAGAACAGAGAGATCGTGGCTGAACACTGTTCTTTTAACTTTTCAGGTCATGCCATTCCTGTCTGTCAGACAAATACAATACGAATTACTCAATTTAACACCATTTCAGTTCTAATTGAATTCCATTTGCTAAATCCTGAATAAATATATTACAACTGCTGCTTCGGTCAAACAGAGAGAAATAGCCATCTTTTAATGACTCCCCTGTGGATTTAATGCCTATTCTATCTGTTAGAATAATGATCCCTACATCACTGGAATATATTTAAAGGATAATAGTTATTTAAACATGCCAAGTCTTTATAAAGCAGATAAGTATTTTTAATTTGCATTTATGAAATCAAAAGGAGGGCTAGAATAACTAGTTACTCATTTGTCTGTTTTCTAAAGTATCTTGGTATCAGAGCAAAGCCACAGGAATATGGAAGGGTTTTGTGTTTGCTTTTGATATCAGTTTTTTAGGTGGGGAAAAAGAATCCCATTTAGGACGGGATTCACATCACCAAATACAGAGAACTATGGTGGAAGTTCACCACATGCTTATCACCCCTCACAGCCTACTGGGGAAAGCAACCAACTACATGTGATTGATCTTTTTGGACAGCAGACATATGGAAAAGCTGAGTCTAACGACTCTATCAAAGTGATCTCAGGAGGACTAAACTCAAAGATATTTTGTCCATTATAGGAATCTGAAGTTAGGTGATATGACTCTCCATTAAGACCATAAATGGGAAGTCATGTGTTGAAATTAGGAGGCTAATCCTGGAAAGGAAGGTAAATGCCTTATAAAATCCAGGTTCAAGGGAAAGGAGGGAGTGAAATTGTCTTACTTGAAAAGAAACAAACCAAACAAAATATTGGAATCTTTTGCTTGTTTCTGGCCAGTTGAATATTTCAACTCAAAATATCATATATGAATCTTCTTTGCCGCTGATGTCACCCTTAGCCCAGTGGTGAGACATTCACCTGGAACGTGGGAGGCTGCACTTCCCAAAATCCTGCTCTGAACCAAGCAGAGGGAAGACTTGAACCCACATATCCCTGTCTTCTCTCTTGAGTTGAATGTCATCATTACTGAGACATGGTCGGCAGGCAACCTTTTCTGCCTTGCTAGTTTTCTGAATGGTCACTTAAGTCTCCTTTTTTTTTTTTTTAATCAGCCCAACTTACTTGCCTAAAATTTGACTAAAAAAGTCTGAAAAATTTCAGTTCTAATTAACTTTTTCTGAATAAACTGTTCACAGCCTCCCACTCGCTCTGCCTCCAAAATTCCATCTTTAGCTCAGATCTTGTGAAACAATGTAGATCATGAGAAAGAGAGAATCTGATATAAATCATGTACTTTGTAGAACTTCTTTTAAATATAATGTGTTAAGCATAACAGTCTTAAATACATGGTCTTAAAAACATATCAATGCTAGGTGATTTTTTTAGGGCTGTGTTCCAGTTAAACCCACTGATGCTTGAGTGAGAGGTTACAAGTTGAAGATTCATACGGGACTTGAATGTCTTTCCCTACAGGAGGGGATTTCATCTCTATTCGAACAAACATGGCCTAATCTGTGGTTAAGGCACTGCACACAAGAAATGCCTGTTCTTGCCATGCTGCAGGATTTGTGCTCCCTTCGCCTCTCCCACCCAATTAACCAACTGATGATATTTGTGTCTTGCTAGGAACATTTTTATGAGGAAGCTCTTTGCCCTTTCTGATGAGGTAGAGACTGGCTCTTAACAATGAAGAGTTCAAAGCCTCGTGTTATGTTTTGTCTCAGAAAGTTGCCTCAAACATTAAATGAGTAGAATGAACACAGAAATTGAGAGTGTTCCTTATCAACCAGAACAGAGAAGAGAGTTACCTCTCCTGTACCTCCAGGCAACGCTGCTTTTTCTTCTTCACCGCTCCCTCTTTTTCTGTACTATTTTCCAAACATTCAAAAAGCCCTTTGATTTCTTTTTTACCCCGAAGAATTTCTGATGTTTTACTAATGTTCTGAATGCAGATCACTAGGAGAATATAATGCACCCAGAAATTAGCTAAATTGTAGCTGTTGCAAAAGTATCATGTACCAGGAAACAGATTTTATGTCTTTAAAAATGTTTGATCCATTGTGTGTGATTTATTCTAGCTTGGAGTTCCTGCTCAGTCCTTTCAATATAAAAATTTAAGGGTGTGGAGATGGCAGAGAGGCTCCTGCTTTCTTTGCCTGTGGACCACTTGCTCACAACCCTTTCTCCACTACCAAAGGAGAGTTCTTTTGAAATATATTCATAATAGTGTTGCAGAAAGTTATATTTGTCTTATAACGATGAGTAACTATCAACCCTGTGGTGCATTGTCACTAAGGTAATCCACCATGGGTGATGAAAATACATTGAGTTCAGGACTTTTAACAAGTAAAGGAATGCAGCAAGGAAGCGTTACTTGTAAGTTTGGGCTGAATGAATGGATGAGATATGGAGCCATTGATGATTGCCGAGACACCAGAATGCTGATTTTCATTACCAAAACTAACTTTTGCTGATTTTACAGTCTCCTGGGACTCTTCATGCTTCCCCTTGGCCCCCTCAGTATGCTGGTAGCTACTTCTCTCTTAATCCAATTTGATTCCCAGTCCATGACTGCTCTAAAGACTGTACCAGCAACACGTATGTTAAATATCCCCACTGATAGCCTGGCAGCTTTTTTATTCTTTTATTTTGTTTTTCTTTTTTTTTCTTTTTCAGGGTGACCTTAAACTAATCCAATATATGTACATAAAAAACCTCCATCTTCTACCTAATGAAAATATAAGATAAACCCACACAGATTTGAGACATATGATACACTGTTATGTGCTTACAAACCAAAATGTCTTGGCAACAGCCCAAAAGTGTCTTAGAAGATACACAGAAATAAGATAGACAGGTAGAAACAATTATTGATCAAGACCTTTTGTACTAGGAGCTAAAGCTAATAACAGTTTATATAAAAATCAAGTCTGGATCCTGGGGGTGAGAGATGTATTCTGAAAATGTTTACTCATACTTCGCTATGCGCAGAATTGTAGAGAAGCTTTTCCAACTCAGTAGCATGGGAGCAGAAAAATGGAAGATCACAAAAACTTTGGAAACATAAGTGCTAATCAGTCACTATTTGTTCTTTTTTTTTTAAGTTGATGTGGCCAAACACAACTAGAAATTTTTTTTTAAAAAATTATTTTATGTAAAATTTCTAGGTATGCAGAACAACCATTTTAGGAAAGAGCATTATTATATTTGCAGTATTTATTTTAGTTATGCTGCTTAATTAACAAGAACAATTGTACTGTGTGCTCAAATTGTAAACTGAAGAATCTCAGTTAAAAATGGCTTAGGAAAGCAATGTGTAAAGCCAGCATTTTGCAGAACAGAGCTGTGTTTCAGTTGTATGCTCAGTTGCTGCAACCACCTGTACACATCTGGAGAGCTGCAGGCAGAGTCCACTTGGACACTTGGTGCGTTTTGTTATTCATTTTGTGTGTGCGGGCAGAATAAGCAAATGTGAAAGCTGGGAGGATGATGAGTACCTGGCTGCCTTCAAGGGCCTTGTCCAGTTTTATACTGCTTGTGGGCAGAGGAAGCTTGAGATTTTATTCTGTACCAGTTCATTAGTTGATGGGACAAATATTCTGTCTTTTCTGTCATCAGACATGACGGAAGAGGCATAAACTGTCCTCAGGTCCTTAGGGATAACCTCACATGGGATGCAAGTACAAGTATGGACCCAGTCTATCCAGCTTGCCAGCCTTCCTTCCCATTAAGAGCAGGAAGACTAGGCAGGTATAAAAGGATGGCACAGGAGATAACATGATGCTCATAATGAAACACAGCATTAACTTGTGACTGGGCAGGAACATGGACTGGAGAGATTCCAAAGTTTCCCTCTTGTTGCTAAGTGCACATAACCTGGATGCAGAAGAGAATCTAGTTTATTGAAGACACTGTGCTGTATGCTTAGTCTAAAGGAAGGTTTTACCATTAATATTTTGGTTCTAGTTTCTGCCAACTGAAATAACTTTCCTCAAGATTGACAAAACTGTAAGCAAGGAAAAAAAAACCACACCACCACCACCAACAACAAAAAAAAACCACAACAAACCCCAGAACCAAAAACAACAACAAAAAAGCCCCACAACAAGCATCCTGGCTGCATTTACACGTTTACACTTTGAAGCAAGCTAACAATACTGCCGCTTTAGGTGTTAGAACTGTCTGCAACTCTGAACTTACATGTTCACAGTGGGAGGTTTGAAAACAATTTCCAAAGGTTGCTATCGGTCGCTCACTGCCTGATGGTATCTTTGCACTTTTATGGGCATTCTCGGTCTCATTTCAAATTAACGAACTCTGTGTCTTTCTTTGGGTCTGACCAACTGCAGTCATGCTGTTCCTGTACAGATAGGTTCACAACAACGTTTCTTCACTGTACAATTTTGACTGGGCTGGCATTTTTTTTCAGCCAGAATAATTGTATTCTTTCTATTTTCTACCCTGCAAAAACATGTGTAAAATATTTTATTCCCTTTCTTCTTGCAAGCTTTGTTAATTATACTACAAGTAAAGGCCCTACTTTTTTCATTCTGTTACATTTGAAAAGGGATGCTTAAAGGTGGCATTACCTTTAGGAAAGATTTCTGGCAGAAGAAATCTCTATTCTCCCAACAACACTCAAGGCTAAATTTGTTTTGATTGAACACTCTTCAAATGGTTTGGGTTTTCTTTTTGTTCGGATTTTTTTTTGCCCTTATATAAAAGAATAGCTTTCCTTCAAAGGAAAAATGATATCCAAAGTCTCTCTTATACGTTGGAGGTTCCCTCAGATACTATAAAGAATATTTCTTGTTTCAGAACAAAAGTGGAAATTAAGACGTTCTTGGTTTCCCGGGTGTCTGATCTGTATAACTGAAAACTCTGAAACAAATGGGCATTGGTAAAAAATCCATAAGTATCTAAGTAAAAGAGGATTTCACCTCTTGTGGCAAATTAGGAGAAAGTGGATTACTAAGTTATACACATTTGAAAAATGTTCTTTTTAATTTTTTCCTCTGTAATCCTCCTCACAATTGCCCTTTGTGTCCTAAAAGGCATTTTTAAAATAGATTATCAGGCCTTACATGAGCTTCAAATGGCCCTAAAAATATCATCGGTCTTCCCATGTAGAGCAGCATTGTCTTCCAGAAGGGTCCAAAATGCTATGGTGAGCCATAGTTAAAACTCATGATCATTTTGTATTAAAACAGCCACATTTTTCATACTAGGCATGCAGCTTTTAGTCTTTGAAATTGTGAAGCATCTTGCTGGCATTTCATCTCTCCTGCATCGTTTCTAGGTCTGAATTCTTCCTCACTTCGTCAGACAATGGAAATTTATGTACAACACCTTCAGGCACTCTGAGCTGAATACAGAACACAGCCCGGACCACCTGGTCTATGGCAGACCAGTTCTGGACTGACTGTCAGTCTGGTTCTAGCTCATTATTGTATTATCGTTATAACATCTCTTCATTTACAGGTGGGAACGTTCCATCCGCTCTCCCTGTGTTTTGTGCTGAACAAAGTCCTCTGGGCTGAGCAAGGGACCAGAAGGTGTGAGAGAAGCCGCCAACCCCGGCGGGGAACCCTCTTTTGGTCAACAGTCACCACAGCAGAATTTCCTGCTGCTGCTGCAGTTTTGTGGCGCAGAGCTCATTGCAATAAGGATCCCACAACAAGAATGTCTTGCAGGAAAGGAGACAACAAGTTCCACATGAGAAGATGGCTTTGGGAGCAGTGTCTACAGGTTCTCAGATGTGGTTTTGCCAACTCAATGGGCTCTGCTGCCTTTTATGTAGGTGAGTAAAGCGAAAATCTCAGACTTAAGCTTCTTTTTCCACTCCAAGGTTTTTACACAAGATGAGACAATCTGACCTATGCCATTGGATATTAAAAAGAAATAAAGGGCATACACGCTTGCTTAATTTGCATGTCTCTGAACGTATGAGCTGACATACACTAAAGATACATACTGCTTCTTATCCTGATGCTGAGGATGCTGAGATTACCTAGCTATGAGTTTCTAGTAAGTATTTGTCATGAAGCTGTGGCAATTACTGAAATGACTGTGCATTCACTCTATTGATTGTTGGCCCACCAAAATAAAATTACATTTGGCTTCAGATTATTCATTTTCTGTATCTGAGTACCAGTTTGCTCTCTGCTGAGACCTATCAGCAAAAAAATACAGTTAGTGGGCAAATATTGGATGTTTTTCTTCCTATTCTGAAAACATCTAATTATGGATTTTTTAAAAAAAAATATTTAAAAAAAAGAAAAATCAGAGTGAGATACAGACATGTAAATGCCATTTCATATTTGTATCTTGTGGGTTTTATTTCTAGGAGTCAGGCTACTTACAGGCACCACCAAACTAATGGGAGGAGTGGTGTGTTCAGAATAGGTCTGATGTGTCTGTGAGCCAGAAAGGCACAGAAGGGAAAAGGACTGACAGTGGCAGTAGATGGGTTAAATGGATACATGAAAATTCTGATTGCATCGTCTCCTGCATGTTGGACTTAAGTCACTGGCTTTGTGTGATTCGTGTCATTGCTGAGTAGTAATGGAGCACTAACAATATAGAAAGCTGGGAAACTTGAGGGGCATAATTTTGTCCAAGATGCTTATCTTCAGTGCCTGCATTTTTTCTGTGCCTTATCTATGATTAGTCCCGCAGGCACCTATTTCTTGAAAGCAGATGCAAATCTTCAGCATTAATAACTGTACATACGCAGTGAGGTTCTCTGCTGAAAATTTGGCTCTGTGTTCATAAGCTCATGGCACAAAGGGAACACCATTTAACTTTGCTTGTGATTTGTGCAGAAAACAAAGTATTCCTTGTACAGAAAAGATACCATGGATGGTAAATGCAGCCTGACTTATACCAGTCATTAGAAAAGGAAATTGTAAATACAGTCTATAAGCTTGGCAAATGTGATGATATCCTTAGTGCTTCTAATACGGCAAAATTTTTTAAATGGGATGTATCTGAATCCAATAGCATACAGTAGTTAGTCATAAACCCCCCACCCCGTTATTGCCTGATACACGGACCCAGTGATCACAGAATGCTGTACATTAGCACATGAAATGGTTATATCGGAGATGTTTGGGAATGCAGGGTTTGATTCTTCTTTATCTTGTGGCTATTTTGTACCAGTCTTGCCATCTCAGAATCAGAAAAGCTCAAATTCCTCCTTGCATATCCTCTCTGGCATAATGCTGAATGCTTCCTTGATTATTTACAGATGGTTATACCATAACCATTTCATTATATTGTGAAAGATGCACATAGCTCATCATATAGAATTGTGTCCCTTCAACAGGTTCAAACCGTTTTCCCTTGGGGTTAATATAACGATTCCTGTTGACTTCAATGAGCACAGAACAGGGCCCTCAGTGCAGCTTTTCCCCATATGTTTTAAAAAGAACGTTTCTTGCCAATATTTTCAAGTTTATTGTAGCTTCTTTCAGCCTCAGGCAAGGAAAAACAACAGGACACAATGACAGCAGATTATTGGAAGTAGCATGATAAATTCTAAATAGATATAATTAGCATGTGACCCAAAAGAGACCTGCGTGTAATTAATATTGAAATATGGTGCATGCATTATATAGGAAAACATTGTGTATTCAGAGCAGAATGTTCAGGGATTGGAAGCCTGTCTGTAAATGGCTTGTCATTCTTTTCATTTTAATCAGAATTGAAATTTCTGCATTTGAAGAAATATGGAATGATCATTAAAAACACTTGGACTTTAGAAATGACACCACCTGCTTCCTTTTCCTCTTTTTTTGTTGTGACAGTGGGAGAAAAATCCTTAAATCTTCAAGTGGGGAAATGTGCACTAATGGGGAAACAGACCTCTGAGGACCCAGCAGACTGACAAGCTGTTCAGGAGCATGAGGCTTTTCAGCAAATAACATTCACTTCTCTAGTAGTTTTTGGTAGATTATGTCATATCTAGAAGTCCATACTTATTCGAACCCAGCAAAGTGAATGAATAACAGGTACATAATGAGCATCCATGAAAAAGAGAAAGAACATCTCAGATGTAAGGTGAAGATTAAGAGGGGTAAAGCCACCAGTGAGCTGTGAACGTGTTGCCTTCTGAGTGACATTCAGTTCATATCACGCAGCAGCTCATTACACATTCTGTTTATACCAGAGGGAAACAAATATAAAAGTTAGTCCTTTATATTTCACATTAAATGCAAAGAGTTCAAGGGAACAGAAAGACTTCATTATGGAATCTGATACCATCCTTTGTGTTTCGCTGGGTCCTATTTTAAATAAACTGAATAATTTTTGTGGGTTTTTAAAAGACTTTGTATCAAATGTTTAATTAACATTTATTCTGCAACTTTGGAAGCTGAAGCCTTGGATCCAGGATATAATTTTTTATCAGAATGAATAAACATAAAACAGATATTAAGCAGAGGCAATAAATTTCATCTTAATTGTAACTCTGGAGATGACTTCCTCATCAAAACATGTTTTTTTCCTCTCTGTAGCTTTAATTATCAGCTCTGTAATTGACAGTGCACTGTCCAGCTATATTTGTGGTTATATTAGTTCTTCCAGTTTTATTTTTGCACTAAGATAAGCACAAGTTCGTGGTCACATTTTCAAGCAGGAGTCTTCACAAACAGACTATGTCATGGTTTACTAGTTACAAATCCAGCATTTTGGATTTTGTGGCAATTCTGTCTGATAAGGTTGTTGCTACAGAAGGCATCTGGCATTTTTGTTCTCCTACGTGTGATTGTACAACGGACTGAAGGATGGCTGGTGTCTGCAGACAGAATATCTTGCATTGCGACCTTGCAAGATTTCCTGAGTTCAATGGAGTTGGATTTGGAGCAGAGCTGGATTGCAGCTCTTTGAGGTGAACCCAGATTGCTGTGGGAAGCGCTGTCAGGCGGTTCTCATCTTGCGCTTTTCTGTGAGCTGGTGCTTGGGACTGATGTGTCTCTGGGTTTTGAACCATTGCCCAATATAAAATTGAGCTTTCAAACATGAGTTCATTAAACATAGAATAACAGTGTTCGCAGAAGTGGTATAATTGGACCTAACAGTTTCTTTCACCATGTTTCATGTGTTCCGAATGTTTTCTTCAATTAATAATTATTCTGCATTACCCTTTTCCTTTGCTAAATAGTTGTTTAATATTGTGGTTGAAAACAATGAAATTCTTCCCTTACTCTGATTTTCAGCCAATTAGTTCTGGGCAAAGCGTTGCCCATGAAAACTCCTGACATGTCTCATGGCCAGAAGAAATTTAAAAAAATAAATAAACTGAGTTGATAACAGAGCAAATTATAGACTTCTGTAAAATGTTGCTCAGTATTGTTGTCTCTTGGCATGCAAAGCTTTGAATGGCTATCCTAGAGAAAAGCTGAACTGTCTCACGTGTTACTTTAAATGCTTTTAGAATGAATGTGGTACAAATTAAAAAAACTGTAGAAGTTACAAGCAAAGAGATCTAAGGGAAATAAAGGGAGAGTAGAAAAGGTTCATTGTGCTGGTCATAATGATAATTAAACTTATCTTGAAATGTTTATTAATTGAATATTCAAGCTGCTTGAATCTCCACATTTTCATGCTTTTCATTATATGAAAATAATATGACAAAATGCAAAATTGTTTTTAATTGCTGTGAAGTATTTTATTAGCTTTATTTCCAGGACAGTCCTGTTATTATTTAGTGCTGAAAGCCAACAGTTTATCTTTGGTATACAACGCCCAACACGGCCCTTCAGAGCTCCCTGAAGACAGGCACGTTCACACATGGAGTGAAATGTTTCCTGGCCAGCGCTTCATCCACAGCAGAACCGCTGTGCCAGTTTTTGATGATGTTTTGATAAGCCATTAAGCAAAGAAAACTTTATTTCAATCCAATGGGTGCATTAAACTGGACTACTGAACTATATGGTCAGATTGGATTATTCCTGAAGACAACCCAGCTTCTAGCAATACTCTCTTCTCAATTCCAAAAAATGCGTGGCTACTGCAGATCATTTACAAAATGTCTTGTTAAACTAAAAGTTCAGTGGCTGCTCAGTTTCCCCGGTCTCTCTAGCCATCTAAATAGTCCACTGATTTTTCTTTTGTTGTTAAATAGTAAGCTCCAGATAAGGATCTCTGTCAGTCAATATTGCAAGTGTTTTTATTTTACTCTTTTCAAACAGTGAATACCATTTTTAAGTTGTTAGAAGGTACTAGTTGTATACAAAATAATGCTTCTGATGGTAAAATTGCCAGTTACACATAGTAATTCCTTCACTGACTGTCAGACCTGTCATGTTGCAGAAAGGTAGGTCAGTTGAGTTGGTTATTAATGGAGCTATTCAAAAATAAGCATTTAGGGTTTGCTTCCACCAAAAAAAAAAAAGAAAAAAAAAAACGACTAGCTGCATTATTTATCTGGGGGAAGTGAGTAACGTCTTTATTCTTTTTAGCCAATTAATATACTGTGATCCCTAGAGCAGTAATTTCAGGATCATGCCATTATTTGCTAATTCTTCATTTCTTCATTTCTTAAGAAAATGTTAAAATTACAGTTGCCCACAGTAGGGCAGGCCCATGCATCATTGAAGAAACCAGTAATTTATGATGCACTTGGAACTCTATATTAACATTCCAGGCTGTAATGAAGTTTCATATTGAACAAGGTCAGGCCTGGTTGTATGATTAAATAATTTGAAAATGTTATTGAAAGTTTGCATTTCTCTTCAGATGTTCAGCATTACTATTTTATTTTGGGGCACTTCATTAATCAAACCCACACAGGTTTTGTTGTTGGGTCATGTTCATTCCATCACCATCAGGTTAAATAAGCTGCAGAGGGGTTATAAAGTGTTCCCAAGTAGTTGGTTTGTTTTCTTTTCCTTCAAACCTGGAAATTAGATACATATTAGTTGTTGTGGCCAGGTCATTTTCATGCTTGGACCATCACAGTGTGAAAGCTGATGACTTATACTTCAACCAGGTACGTGTATCTCCAGAACAGTAGTTCTCGTGTTATGCTTCCAATTAATCTTCCATTTTTACTAAGCTCTCAGGGTGCAGTGCTGGTACATTTTGGTAACTCCAGTCCTCATCTCTTGCTTGAACCTAATCACTGTTTTGGGAAATACATTTTGGCTGTTGATGCAGCGCTGCTTGGTAATGGATGACACCTACAAGTACGGGGTTTGAGCACAGGAGTAGCTCAATGGGCTTTTTTCCTGTGATTCAAACATCAGTCTCTACAGCCCCTTAAACATAAACTGGAGTGTAATGCATTAATACTTTATGTACTTCTAATTGAATAGAACTCTTATTGAGTTTGCTGGTTGCAAAACCCCATTAATACCCACATTTCTTGTGTGGAAATCTGTGAAACTGAATCTCTACTGCAAGATTGTATTAAGCCACCTTTCATCCTACTACTTAGCAAAGACCTTTGGCCCTTGGTTCTCGCCTCTTTTCCTCAGCTGTAGCACTTGTCAGTTTGTATTATGCATTCCTGTAAATAACAGAAAATGAAAAAAGGTATTGTCCAGGTAGAACGTTATGGAAGTTTTACAATGTGCGCTTGGAATAATCTCAAATGATAATTACAGTGTTTAAGTTACTGTGTGTGAATAAATGTATATATGTGTTGCATATGTTTTATATATGTATTGCATACATGTATTTATATTTTATAGAAAAGCAACATGGTAAGTATTTCCTTTTCCAGTAGCAGCTGAGTTCCAATACTGGAAGATAGAGCAGGAGATTTGCCATTGATATCAATGGTGTTGGATCATGCCAAGAGGATCAAATCAAAAAACAACTGTAACGTATGTTTTGTTCCCTGGATTTACTTTCTTTTGCTTTGGTGGTAGCGCTGGCCATGCTCTTTGAGAAGTCAAAACATCTAATGAGGAAAGAGATCCTTAAGTAAACGCTATTGTTCAAGGCAATGCCGCAATTGACAAGAAGGATGGGAAGGCTGCCTGCAAAAAATAGAGCAGCTCTGACTTTTCCCAGAAAGCTTGTCAAGAAAAATTAAAAAAAAAAAAATCTCCAGAGCTGGTATTTTTGCACTATATATTCAGCATTCACAACAAACTCATAATGCCAAAAACCATGGATTGTAATCTGAATGAAATGCAACGTGAAGCTTTGAAAGCTGAATGGCCGGTTCCCTGCCCTGCTCGCCTCTCTTTGTAAAGGTAAAGAAGGTCAGCTTGAACAATCAGATAGGGATTCCTTTTGTATAATTGAATTTCTGATGGCTTTAATCCACCTACCGATGGTTTATTGCATAAGCGGCATGTCAGGGAGCAGCAAGGGAATGCCTGGAGAGTTCAGCAGTACGGAGCCAACAGAACGGTTCCAGGTGCTGTGAGCAGGAACGGGCTCCCAGCTGCTGTCACTGTCATCGCAGACCAAATTCTCTGTCCCCAGGTCCCCAGGAAACTGCCAGTGGTGTCACGCACCAGACACAGCTGAGGTGGATTCGCTGCAGTTCTGGATCTACAAGTTTTGTTCTCCTTTTAGCACTCTGAACCGTGGAATAATAAATGTGCGTTTGCAGACTGTTATCTGTGGGCCTTGCCAGAGATATGTCATCTGATTATGCATGTAGGTAGCATTTAACATAATCTGCCCTGACACATTCATAAGATAAGACAAAAATAATATTTTATCACCATGCAGCAACAGCCTCTTATCAAACTTCAAAGTCTTAATTAGGGATTTCTCTCTAGGTCCCCACTTGTCTGATGACCACATAAATGTCTAAATTAGATAATTAATATAGTCCATACTGCATGATAGTATACAGCAATTTAGAGCCCCAGGCAATGAACTCAACAGAAACATTTCCCTTTTATATTGCTAGGAATTTAGCTAAATATGTGCATCCTAAAGTTCCTCTTACAATATTGATTCTACTTTTTAACCTTTTTATAGTTGATGTGAGGAAATGCTATTGTCTCCATTCTTCATAAACTCTGCTAGATGAAAGGATATTGGGTTGTTTATGATACTTGGCACAAATGGCATTTTATATTTTATTTCAAATTTTAATCAATATTTGGTGTGTAGTTTGCAGATTAATATACATATCAGATGTACACACTGTACAGTGGGAAAACCTACCCAGTGCTTCATTTATATTCCAAATCCATTATCTCTATTTTTCTTAGCAAAAAGCTTCTTGCAAAGCTAAACTGGAGCTTTCAAGTTCCTTATCCATTTCTACCACTGTAGGAATTATGTCTAATATTCAAACAAGTTTTTAGTGAAAGAGACTAACACTGAGAAGTAATATCTTAGTGTCTAAGTCATACAAAGCCATGTTTCCAGAATTCTCCCTTGATTGTTCTTTAAATACAAGTATTCATATTTTTTTTTCAAGTAATTGCCAAAAATAAAACAATCCATGAAAACGTTCACAACCTAATGACCGAGTGTGCGACTCATCACAGAATCACAGAACCACAGAATGTTAGGGATTGGAAGGGACCTTGAAAGATCGTGTCTCCTAAATAGATCCCTAAAATACCTTGAACCTCCTTGCAGGTCCAGCCTGGAACAAGGTGAATCACCCTCGCGAGGAAGAATTTTAGATTAATTCTCTTCTCTGGTGGAAGGCAGCTGGATCGGTGGGACAGTCGGTTTTGGAGCATCCCCGTGTTTGCTCTGGGTTACTGGGAGCAGTGGCTGCCCCAGGCTGTGTGTGGCCAGGACAAAGCTCCAGAAGCTCCTTGAACTTCACATATTGAGAGATGATTATGTCAAAAACCAGTGCTGAATTGTATGCAGCAAGAGCTGAGACCAAATTCACAGGCATGAGGATATAAAGAAAATATCAGAAAGTCAAAGCCAAATTCAGTGGAAAAAGAGAGTTTGAATTTATAGCATCTGCTTAGAGCTACAACATTAAGACTTCATCAGCTCAGAAAGTTTGCTTACTGTTGGATTTATTCAAATCAAAACTCCTGTTAAGGAAGAACAAAGGAAGTAGATGAACAGCAAGTAGGAAAGGCACAGAGACAATTCTTCCCAGAGAAATTCTGAACCAATATACATTTATATTTAAATCTATAAATGGATGCCTAAAAAATGTAAATGAAACATTTTAAAAATTTTGAAATAATATTTTAACTTGTTCAGATAGTTAATTCAGGATTATTTTTTTCAGTTTTCATATTTTTCCTTGTTTGGGGTAGTTTATTGCTTTAAGATATCAAAAGCTTAGTATGAATGGAGAATAATTTCTAGGATCATCTAACATTTACCTGTTAGATTGTTGTTTTATGCAAATTACTGATTTCCTAATATTTTTGGTGCTGTATGGAAAAGAAGTAAATGTCAGGAGAATCATATTGCTTCTGGATCTGCGGCTCACCCTGTTCATGACACTTTAATTTTGCATTTCTGCTGCTCTCTCCAGAGGACGCTTATTTCTTATAATGTATTTGCATACAGCTGTTGTTAGGGGCTCAGAAATTATGCTATAATATAGATTGCTCATACCCAGTTACTTTGGGTGTTGCCATTTCCTCTAAAAATGAAAAGAGTTTCTTCTTCTGTTAAAAGTTTACTTATTTTTCAGCTGTTATATATCTGATTTGCTGGTATAAAACTGATTTACCTTTGGTATTTCTTCCTCTCCTGAGAAATTCACATCTGTTTCTAGCATCTGTCTCTAACTTCATTCAAAAACAGTGGAGGGGGAACACATTAATTTTATGGATATATTTGTAACATTGCATTCCTGTCAATAAATCATTTGTTATTTTCAAGAACCTGCAACCTCTACCTATCAATATTTTTCAGAAACAGCGCTAATGCACAGCAGCTAAAAATAATCTCATAGAACAAAAAAGAGAAATACAGAGAAGTCAATGTTGGGAGTTAACACTGGCATCTTCTGAATATTTTTACCAGGAAAAGGACCAAAGAATCAGCAAAGCATCGGCTTGTTTCAGCAAAATTTATCATAGTAATCAGTTCCTGTACAGCTTTGATACCCTTTCGGCTTTTGACTCTTGATTTAAATCAGTTCTCTGGGAACACTGTGAATAAACCGGCACCCTGCACACAAATACAGTTCACAAAAGGCACTAATTCTCTTCCCAGAAGTTCCACCTCTTTTTTTAAAGGCATTTTGTTCAGCGGAGTGACTCACAGAGGCAGATACTCGGTGGTTTTCAGCATGAGGCAATGTTTTAGGGTCCTAAGATCCGAGAGAAAACCCTGACTCCCAGCTGGTGTCTGGGCCTGGCTGTAGAAAACTTAGGTATTTGAACACAAACCAGTGAGTTTCCTCCACCACGAGCTGAGAAATGCACCGACAGACCAGGTGGGATCCTTTCTCCCCGTCCTTTCTTCATTTTCTAGGACAGAGCAGTAGCGAAGTGTAAGCTGCTCCACAGACTGCGGGTAAATAAATTCCCCCTCCTTCAATAAAATGGGAGGAAAGCTTTGTGATGCCTGAACTCCGTCTCCTCCATTCCAGCCACTACGTGTGTGTGGAGTTGCTTGGGGCAAGAGCTCAGATGGGTGTCAAAATGTCAAAATAGCTCCTCTGCCTGCAGTATTTACACTTCTCCTGGGACTGAGGGTAGCAGAAGTTGCAAGCTTGCATTCTCCTTCCAAATTTACATCCTATTTTTAAATCGCATCTTTTTTGGAGGGTGGGAGGGAGTAAATCTCCATGTAGATATGTACTCCAGAAAGAACATGTTCTACTTTTTTTGTCAGTTGATACAAAATAGGACATCTGTTTTAGAAAGATTATTAGTTCTGGAATATTGCAAGTACTAATTAAAACCAAGGGGTTTTTTCTTCAGTGTTATTTGATACGTATTTCAGTTTCTGACACCCAGAAACTTGGAGAAAACAATACTAATAATTAAAAAGGAATAAAATAAGCCAGACAAAGCTTTTACAAAAATTAGAACTGCTTTCTGTAATCCTCCACTTCAGATGCTGTATGCTAGAGCTCAGTCTTTGGATTTCTTTAATCATTTGGATTGGCCTGTTCTTCCTCCTGGTTTATCCAGTGCCGTGGAAGGATTAAACCAGCCCAATGGACACTTGTTAAGTGTCTACATCAGTCTAATCAGCTTGACAGTATTCTGGTTTATTACTCCTTGTAAATCGTGGCACCACAAAGATGCTGCGCTGTATGTAGCACCACTTAGTGGCAGAAAGTCTCCTTCAGATACTCCTTTCTGAAATCTGAGGAACTTTGTTCTGAGTCAAACCAATCCCAAACGTCCCTCTTCCCTCCTCCCTAACTTTTCACACCTGGAGCCTCACAACGCTGCTGTCCGTCTGTCTGTCCCGCACAACAGCACTGGGGCTCTGAGCGGACCCACCGTGGCACATCCTGTCCCTGTCCCTTTCCCCCGCTCCCCTTGTGCGTCCCCCTCCTCTGACGGGTGTGAGTAGCTGACTGAAACACCTGACCTCCAGTTGTATGTCATGCGTTAACAAAAAACTGCTATTATATGTGGTTCTAAACACGATGAACAGAGCAGAAAACAGGAAAACATCCCACAGCAGGCTGAGGATATAGCCCTGCCTTCAGCAGCCACTATCAAAACAATACGGACAGGCATTTTTCTTTGCAGGATATTGATGTCAGGGATGTTTATCGCATCACATTGAAATAATTTGGTTCCTGTATTGAATTTTAACAATGTTAGCATGAACTTTCTCACTTTGGGGACATAAAGAAAACTAATCAGTGTTTAGGTAAAGGACCTTATAATAACATTAATGCCTGGGAAATTAACACAGATAGATACACTTTTTTCCACCAAAACTCACAGGGATATTGTGCTGTCATAATGCAAACACTGCTTGGATGAGAGGAAAGGGCACTTGATCATGACACTTGAAGCAAAATTTGCCATCTTTTTCCAAAACACATACTGAGCAGGCAGCAACAGGCTACAAAGTTCAGATTTAAGTGGCACTTCAAAGTTTAATGACACTATCTCATGTGCCATCACACTAATTTTATTTTGCCAAGTGTTTCTGTACAGTACTTAGAGAAATGTATCTTTTCAAGCCCTAGATTTGCACATTATGGTTATAAGTGAATTGGAAAACAGTAATGGAAGAGATGGTAAATCCTATTCTCCTGTAAAGCTCATCACAGGCTTTTGCAGTTTCTTCCAAAAGCCCTATCAGCCGTCGGATTCCTGATCCTGTGCTACGCATCAGTTATTCCAACACAGTACTGAGAGACAATTTTTTCAATCAGTTATGTGTCCAAAATGCATATGCAATCGCACATCTGAGTTGTGTGTACAATTACTGAGATTCCATGCGTGCATTGGGTAATTTCTCACATAAATGCACTTAATTAGTCATCTGTGCATGAGTTTTCCTATTTGCATACATACTTACAGCAATTTTGCATGCAAATTAAGCACTTTATATATATATATATGTAAAAGTTTGACTCTCATCGTGTTTACTAAACAGAAGCTTATGTTAGATCTGGAAGAAAATAATTGAGTTGTCTGACAGCGTACAATACAATGTGGTAGCTTGCATATGGATTATAGTGTCCACATCCTGCTGAGGTTTTCACAGAAAGGTTATTAGATTTATCTCTCATAAAATACTTCAGGATCAGCTGTGTAAATGACCGTTCTGTTGAAATATCTGGATAGGTGAAGTACAGGTCGGGCAATTCAGCCCATAACTTGACCCAGATATAATTTGTATTTTCTGTTGAACTCATAATAAAAAGATCCCATCTAAATCCTGTGCTTCTTCCTAGGCCACAATAAAACCTGTTACATGATCTTGCCATTTTCTGTTGATGGATTAGCACAACCAGCATCACTGAAGTAATGTCACTTACAATGAGCTTTATTAAACCACAAGCCTCCCTGTAGTTCATAACGGAGGATGGTGCAGGAATATCCCCCATAGTATTTCTCTCTCAAAGAGATCAAAAACATACACTTATCCACTCTCTGTCAGAGTTACTTTTTAGCTGGGGGCTGCCCAGTCTTGGATGAACCAACATTTTTAGTGCCCATACACGTGTCCTAGACGCAGAGTCTGACTCGGAAGCCTGTGTGCAGTTAGGAACGGATCAGATGATGTGAGACCACAGGATCTATCGACCAGCATTAATTGGATAACCACAGATAATCTCATTAGATGAATGCATGAACTTGAAAAATTAATCTTTGGAGTTCAGATATTTCTAGACACTGGCAAAAGGCAGCAGTTATTCTGTATACAGAACGCTTTGGGCTCATTCAAGAACGGCACAGACATAAAAAACCGGCATATGTCAGTCAAACAGTAGAGTCAGGTGATAACTACCAAAGGGAGTTACCAAAATTTTAACCCCTGTGGCTCTACTCTTTCTCTTCTTTTCCTTTTACGTGCATGTGGAGGACTTTGTGTTTATTAACCTTGGCTTACAGTCAGTCCATATTATTCAGCTGGCCATGCATGTGATATTCCTAAATAGTTCCTTTTGTTTTATCTCTAGGCTTTATTTCACTTAGGCATATAATATTGTTAGTATAACTCCTCCACATCTTGTTTTTCTGCACATCTATAGCTAAATCAGTGATTCAGATATTCAAATAAATTTTATATACGTATTTAACTTGACTGAAGTTGTACGGAGACAAACACTGTAATTTGTCACTACCTTTTAAATTGGAAATATGGTGAATTTCTTTGTGTGTGTGGTATTTAATCATACAGTAATCTCTTAGAAGAGCACATCCCTTCTTCTCTCTCCCCTCTCTCAAAGTTTTCTTATCTTTTCAGTTGTACCATCAGCTGCTGAAGTTCTCTCTCGTAGATTGCTTTGTCTTTGACCAAAAATGCTAACAACGGCTCCAGAAGATGACTTCCTATTAAAAAGGTAACTGGGCTTTTCTCTGAGGAGTTCTGCCTCAGCTTTTAGCATGCACACACACACCATTTAGAGTGTCTGCTGTGGTGCTAAAACTGTTGGATATATTCATGAGGAAAAATATTTGGGAGGCATACAAACAAGACGAGTGCCACAAAAGACAGAGAGACAGAGCTCAGAATATAACCCCTATTTATACTTTAGCAATCTGTCCAGAAGAAAACATGTTTGGGTTTTTTTCCTGATAAAGAAGAAAAGCAAGTATTGTCAATAATATAAGAAAGCCTGATCTGGACCTCATGTTTTTGCTAGATAGAGGGGTGTTTATTTATTAATATTGCTGCTTGTACTAGTGTAACTTATTGTGATATCCAGACTGGAATAAGTTATATTAATGTGAAAATTTCAGTGTAGATAGAGGCATGTCCACCAAAAGAGGAGGAGAAAGAAAACAATGTTGAAGCGATGAGGAGAATTGCTTCTATAAAAAATAAAACCAGGAAAAGCTGCAAGTCGGAAAAATACTCATTTTCCTTCAGCACTTCCATAAGAAACTAGCGATAAAAAGTTTAATTGTGTCGATATTTATTTGGAGTTTTCTGGTGTGTGATGAGAGAAAATTACAGAACCGCAAGGCTTCCTAGGTTAGGTCCTTCCCTGAGTGCGTCAGTGTGAGCAGAGCTGGGGAACAGGACGTCCCTGGGACAGGGGGGTCGGGCAGAGCACGGACAGGGTGGGAGGAGATCACTTGGTGCATCTTGCTGCGAGAAGGTTCTTCTCATGTTGCTGTCACAGCATGGTGAATGCAACTATTCAGACGATGGCTGCTTTAGGTCACTGTTTGAGGTGATGGTACAATGGCCATTATTTTCAAAAAATTTTTCATATTTTTTTTTAGACTAAATCTGGTGGGGTTTCATTGTTCCCCTCATACCGGGCACTGCTCTGCGGAGCAGCCGGGGGAGCTGATCGCCTGCTGCGTCTGTGATCTCCTGCAGTACATTCTGCTTGGCACTCAGGTTTGTCCCTGAACCAGAGAGGTCGCTTTTCTGAAGCTGTTACTAGGGACATATTGACATAAATAGGCACTCACTGTATCTTCTGAGAACAAACCTAATTCTGCCTTTTTTTTTTTTTTCTTTTTTGTTTCTTTTAATACCACTGCTTTAAACTACAGCCCACTGTAATGATGCAGACTTTTTAAAGCTCTCAGTCTAACTTTACCTTTTTTTCCTTTTTTTGCAAGAATACAATAAATGAATTAAAAAAAAAAAAAAAGTAGAAATTGTACTGTTTTGCATAGGTCAATTTTGTTTTACAATGTTTTAATAACAGTTACATTAGTATAAGGTGTGTTACCTCACCTTAGGTGAAAGAGACATAGAATTGGGATTTAAAAATTGATTTTAATATAGCCATTGCTGGCATGCTGCCATTAATGCTGGCATAATTCAATGAGGAGACCACAGTCTGTCTCATAATTAGAGGTCAGACTACAGTGAAGTTGGCCTCCCTTGGTCGGTGTAATTAACTGAGCAGAAAGGTTTTGTATAGGGCTTCTGAAGGTGTATTTTCCTCATTGCCATTCACATTACCAACTCAGGAGAATCGATAGGAGCCACAGTGTACTGATGGGCAGATAGTGGAAAAGAGAGAAAGTTCAAATTCCTTGGCATTGCAGCATGTCTAGAAGGACTGAAAATGTGACTTCCATAGATCTGTTTAGCCAGAGGGGCAGTTGTACCTTTCTCACCATCCCAGCACACACGGACTGGTGCAGAATCACCTGAGATTAATGCATATTGACTTCCTGTTCGCTGCTGCTTTTTCCTGTGGATTCTTTCTTCGAGTCACTTTCTCTTCTGTGATTCATCATTTTGTCTTTAGATTTTGTACCAGAGCCAGATCATAAGTAATCCAGAATTTCGAGCTGTGCCCAACCACTCATGTAGTTCCAGTGACTTGCTGTTGCTTTAAAGAATTACATAAATGTACCAAAGTCTGGCTTTTACTGTTAGTTATTTTCCCTCTGTGGTTGTGGTCTTCCTGCCCAGGAGCATCTCTGTTTCCTCTGTTGGTTTCTGTCTAGATCTAGTAGACGCTTAAGTATTTTCCTGATCCTTAATTTCTCCACAACTTTGATTTACCTTTCACTTTCCTGTTCAGTTTCATCTTGTCCCACTTTCCCTACACATCCTAAAAAGATGCCAAATGTGTATTAAATCTGAAGGCATTTCTCATTCACTTCAGTTTCAAACTGCTGACATAAACTCATAATTTACCATTATCTATCAATGCAGAATCATCATTATCTCCCTGGTTCTGTATATATTCTCTCTTCTGTTACTACTTTTGACACAAACTCAAATTAGTGATAACGACCTTCTAAATCACCGGTCAGCTAGCTGTCTCCTAGAAGAAACAAAAATCATCAGATCATACAGAAGAAACCTAAGTGTGGTCTGCACGCTCTATTAATTTCATTTCTCCTTGTTTGTCAGATTTTTTTAATAAATCCACTTCTTATCCTTGCCATCTAGGCCGTAACTGTTTACTTGAGTTCAGTGAAACATTTACTTATCAGAGAATTAAACAGGTTAAGCCAGCGGGAATATTTCCCAAATAAGGAATTCAGATAGCAGCCCTATGCTAGGAAGGCAAAAGTCTCCTGAGACTTTGTTTTCTCACCTCCTGTCCATTTAATTTGTTATTCCCAAGCTTTCACATATTTGATGGCTGCTTGACAATTTTATTGTATGTCGTACTGTCCCTCAGTGATCACACCTCCCTCTCTCTTGTTTTCTCTCCGAGGTAACGCAGCTCACATCCGATGCTCATCTCCACCACGAACGGTTCTATTGTCCCCTTGATATGTACGTGCAACTCCCACTGCTGTCAATAGGAATTACACGTGTGCAGCAAGGAGAGCAGAATCCCTCGTGTGCTCTGCGTTCCTCATTATCTTGGCACAGTCAGTTCTGTAGATGGCTCATCTATGAGCCTTTTATTCTCTTGAGCCTTGTGCAGTACAGCAAGTTGGCTCTTAGGATCAGCAGTTTTGCTCTTGAGGTGTTTAGCAAGTTGATTTACTGTGCATGTGTATGCTCTTAAATGTCTTCATCCAGCCAAATCCACATCTTGTAGCTTTCATATGTTAGACGGTAGAGCTTCCTATTTCCTTTTTTTGCAAGAATACCGATTCATAACAAGTCTCCCAGCAGACTCCAAGTGAAGCAGGAATCTGAAGCTAACCCTCCCAAATAACATATGTTCAGGCCCAGCTCAGACCTGTATGCTTAAATGCAATAGTTTGCTAAAAATTCAATGGGTACAAAAATGTAAATGGCATATTTTAATTTTCCTTAAGGATCTGAAGGAAGGTATTTTATAAGCACTTCATATGAAGTGCTTCTAAACAAGGAGGTAGCTGAAATAGTAGCTAATCAGTTAGCAAAATTCCTTCAAAAATTAATGTAAGTTTCAAGAGTTGGAGGAAAATGGTAGAGTGAAAACAACCACAGAGGTAAACCAGTGATTTCCATGGTCTGAACACTGAATTTCCCTCTGGAAGCACCTCTGTTCAGGAAGGAACCTTGTGTCTCACATAGGACAGAGTCATTAGAAGCAGAACTGGAAAGCAATACTGACACAGTTTGCAGACTCATTGCCCAAGTGCAGATTCAGTTAGCATGGCTTAGAAACAAGGGATGGCAAACTGGTTTGGGAAAAAAAATCAATTTGCCATCAGATTAGAAATCAACTGTAAACATGTTGAAGAATTCTGGGTTTTTTTTCACTACTGCTCTGCCTTTTCTTCACAATCTGTTGTGGTGTCAGACTTATTTTGACAATGCTTGTAGAACTTGTCATATTAACAAAGTTATCAAACAGAGCGAGCACATGCATAGCAACAGCTGTAGAGCAACAAGAGTCAAAATAACTGCCCATAGGTATTCAAAAGGAAATATCCATGCTGCAGTTGCACAAATCCAAAGTATCCCCAAGAAGTCTCTAGGCTACTTGTAGTTTTATTTAAATAGCAACAACCGCAGCTGCCCTTCAACCTGGAACAATCTACTCTAAACTTTGGAATGTAGGACAAAAATAAAAGGAACAAATTTAGCTTTTGTATATACATATAAGGATTTAGTTTTGCTTTCACAGTGTAACTTGATTATTTCAGCTTTTGTGAAAGTGCTCCATAAAAAAGGGTATACACTAAATTCAATACAATGATGGGATTTATTCGATGTTATATAACAAAACAGAAATACTTGTTTAAAAACAAAATAAACCCTATAATCCACTAAGACTGTAAATTGGTGGGGGAGGAACAATCTTTTCATTATTTGTGTCTACAGAGCTTAATACAATGAGGTCTCAGTTCTTCGCCAACATCTCTAGGTGTTAACACAATGCTATTAAATCTACTCAACAGCAAAAGATGCAGTCAGTGGATTTATGTGCCTCATTCCTTTGGAAATGTGTGAATCTAACAGAATAGTTTAATGGCCAGATTTTTCAGCTGCAATGTCTGGTTTTGCACGTACATCAGATAGTATGCATCTGTTTATGCAAATCAGTGTTGGATTTATATGCACAAAATACACATGCCTGAGAACTCCTATTTCTGGAGTTGAGCTGCATTCAGAAAGGAAAAAGATCATATCTGGATGCGAGGGTCACGCTGGAGGAAAATAGCAGGAGCCATACTTAGCACTGGAAACTGCTGCTTTCCGTTTTCAGTTTTCTGTGGAAACTAAACTGACTTGACTTTCGCTTTCTGGACCTGTTTTGATCTGCCTTTATTTTTACACCAGAAACCCAACAGTTTAGCAGAGTTAGGGTTATCTGCTGCTGATGTGGACATGGACTAGGCCTGACGTGCCTATTTTCCTCTAAGAAACGAAGGTCCAGGCTCAGACTGCCTCACGGACACGGCCGAGGAGCTACTTCAGCCACTACCCATGTTCCTACCCGATCCAAGAGCTGCTCTTCACCCCAATTTTTCTCTTCTCAGGGATGCACCTGCTGCCCCCTCCCCTCTTCCCGCCCAAGGTTTGACTAAGACAAGCGCAGGATGTGAACCAGGTTGCTCAGGGACCCGCACCTCGACCCCTGCCCGCCCAGAGCCCACCCGGACCCCCCCCAGCTCTGCAAACCCCCAGCCCTGCTGCCATCACCCCCACCAAGCCTTTCCTGCCCAAACAGGGCGACGTTCAGCAGAAGCCTTTGCAGGCGAAGGAGCGCGCCCCCATCATGGCAGGGATGTCATTTCCTCTGGTGTCATTTTTTTTGCTCTGCAGGTATGGTAGTTTTTCATCTCTGGATATATTAGATTTTTTTCTCCCTGATATGTTCATTTTCCCGGTGGACGTGCAGCCTTTCCCTCGCCCCCTGGGCTATGCCTCCCTCACCGGGTGTGCTCATCCCCTGGATGTATTTGTTTTCCTGTGGACACACTAGTTTTTCCTCACTGGACACGCTTGTTTTTCAACTGAACATGTTATTTTTTCCCCCACGGGGTACATCCTTCTGCTGGATATACTAGTTTTCCCCAGATATGCTACTTTTAGCGGACACGACCCTTCCCTGGATATGGTTTGTTTATATTTCTTTCCCTGAATATGTTCATTTTTCGTCTTTGGACATGCAAGTTTGTTCTCTGCACAGGCGAACTCCCGGGCTCCCCTCCACGACCGCGGATCCCCCTCCCCGCGGCGCTCCGCACGGTGCCGGGGTGGATGCCGTCGCCGTCGAACCTCCCCCGCTCCCCGCTGCGGGGCGGCGCCTGTCCCTTTAAGGCGGTGCCTGTCCCTTTAAGGCGGCGCGTGCCCGCGCGCCGCGGGGCTGGGGGGCGGGGCCTGGCGGCGGCGCGCGGCGGGCGCTTCACCTGCAGCCCAGAGCGAGCTGCGGGAGCGGGGCGGCAGCGACCCCGGCCCGGCAGTGCGCAGCGGGGCGGCCAGCGCCAGCCACCGCCCGCCGGGCGGGCCGGAGCCGCCGGGGCAATGAGGGCCGGCTGGCGGGTGCTGCTGGTGCTGCTCCTTTCCGTCTGGGGCTCGGCGATGCTGGTAAGTGCGGTGCCCCGGGGGCGGCGGGCGGGCAGCACCCACGGGGCTCCGCGCACCGCGGAGGTTCCGCCGCCGCGACCGCCGCCTGCGGGCACGGCAGCTGCGGCAACTTCGCGGTCCGCGCGGCCGGGGTGGGTGAGTGGGAGCGGAGCGGCGCCCCCGCAGCTTTCTGCCGCTTTCACTGGTTTTTCCCCTTTTTTTATTTAATCATCGTGATTGCTTTTGATTATTGTTTCTTAGCGCGATCTAGCTGCAATCCAGCTCCCCAGCGATGCCGGCAAAACTTGCCCTCCGTGATGCGCGTTGCCAGATAAACTTCGGGGGTAGCGGCGCGTCCCGCGGTGGTTCCGCTGCGCCCGCAGAGCCCTGCGCGCCCCGGCGGAGCCTCCGCTCCCCAGCGCTGCCCGCTCCGCGCCGGCCGTCCCTGCTTTGCCGGCGCCGTGCCGGTGCCTTTAACTTTTATTTTTGCAAGCCCGCAAGCACAGCGAGCGGGCCTGAACGGTGTTGGGGGCTGAGGGTCTGAAAAGTTTGGGGTTTTTAGGTTTCCCCCTCCCCGCCCATCAAATTAAGGGATTTCTGCGGAACATCAACAAATGCCTGAACGCGTGGCTGCAGTGTTACCGTGCGAGCCGAGCGGCTGCTGTATTTCGTGTTGGACTGGCTGCAGGAACAAGAGCCGCTTATTTTTCTGCCTGTATCCCCCTGTGCCAAGTTTAATCTGTGAAGATGTCCCGAGTCCGAGCCCTCGGAGGCTCGTGGCTGTGCAGAAGTAGCCCCGGTGCGCTCTCATCTAGCGAGCGCCGTTACAATAATTGGGCGATTTCGCATTCAAAGCCTATTATCTTCAGTCAGACCCTTTGAAATGTTTCCTAATGGCAACATCTTGCCAGCAACGGTCAGAGTCCACAGAGCCGCTGCTTCCTTGCGCTTCCCATGCAGTAGCTGGCATCCGTCTCCCGAGCGTGATTTTTAGCAGAGTACCTTGGCTTGATTTCTGCTTACTAAGCTCATGCAAAAGGAACCGTGTCCCCTCTTCCCTGTGCTTTCTCTCTGTAATGCAGCATTGTCCGTGTCCAGGAGTGTTTGGGGAAGCCCGGGGGAGCTGTGCTACCCTCCCCGGGGAGGCAGGTACGCGCTCGGAGTTGCGCTTTCTCAGGGAAATGACTCTCCAGGTGCCCTGGCTTCAGCCTGCACTGCTGGGACTGGAGGCATGGGAGGCGCAGGCTGCATCGCTGAGCGATGCTCTGACTAGCCCTGCCAGCGGTGTTAGAAATCCCTTGCCACCAGCACTTGTTTGTGCATAAATCACCTGGCACTTGTTAAGGCATTAATCACTGTCTTACGTGCTTTTGGTGAGTTGGTTGGAGTTGGGGTCTGGGACCCTCCTTTTTGGGGAGTGTGTACTCCATCCCGAGGAGCCTGGGCTGCCACAACCGGACTAGCCTGTCCCTGTGGCAGGGGCTGGTTCCCCGCGGCACAGTCCAGAGTTGCAGCAGAGCAGCCGAGTGTTTAGGTGGATGCTTCCCGCTGGATCCTGGCACGTTGTGCGTGGGGCTGTGCTATTCACTGGCACTGTTAGATGTGTGATTGGGCATCCCCTCCATCCCTGCCATCCCCTCCATTCCCCTCCACTGCTGGGGGAAGTGCAGAAGCCTCGGATGCTGCTGCAGGGGGAAGCGGGGGGAAGGAGACTTTGGTCATGAGCTCTTGAGGCTGCTGTGAGCGGTGGTGTGTTTTCTACTCTTCCAGTCCTGTGGCTTGCTCAGTTTCTCAATAGCAAAACTCAGTGATTTGCATGTTGTAACATCAGGCCTTTGCGTGGCTCCGGTGCGAGCACAGCTCGCCTTGATGAATTGCTGCTCTTTGTTCCCTCCCCTCTTCTGACAGTGCCCAGTATCCCAGCCTTCCTACAAACAATGCTCTCTATTGTAGTAGGGCAACTATTTTCTGGCCCGTTTTATTTTTGCAGCTACAGTATGGACCCACTCCAACAGATAGGCACTTTAGCACAAGCGGTTTCTACTTGCATGCTGTTTTACTGTTCAGGTTTGCCTGTGCCTAAACACTCAGTCAGTGGGTGCAAAACATTTTCCAAAATGACAAAAGTCATGGTGTGTGTTCTCCTTGTTTTGTTCTTGCAGGCACACAATGGGGATCTTACAGTGAGACCCACATGCAAGCCTGGCTTTTCAGAAGAAGACTACACAGCATTCGTCCCCCAAAACATCATGGAAGGGCAGAAGTTACTCAAAGGTAAGTGCAATAAAAAGCTTAATAGGTTCTGCAATAACTGTATTTTCAAGAGGTGAAAGGAGGCTTAAAGATGCTGGGTTTGATGGTGAAATTGTCTGCAGAATTATATTTGTAGGAGGATGAAACACTAAGTGGTTTACCTGAGCACAGTTTTGAATACAGATGAATCATTCAAAGTACACGTGCCGGCTGCTTCAGGTGGATTGTTTGCTTATAGTATGTGAGGTCATCGCTTCACTTTTAAGTCTCCCACTCCCACCCCGTCTGAAGGAACTCTACATTTGATATTTTAGAAAGTATTCTTAATGTATGAAATTCGAAGATCCTTAAATTATCACTGCTTTGAAATGCATGATAAAGCAGACGTTGTTGTTGGAAATGTGGTAAACAAGCCTACAGACATTCTGTTCACAAATGTGGCATTCATTTTCATTACTGCCCCACTGACAACATGAAAACACAGGCAAAAAGAAACTACCAATTAGCTTTATAGTAATTGCAGGATTATAACCACTTTTGTGGTTGTAAACTCTAAGACATCTTCGTAATCCAAATAACAATAGATTATCCTGTGTATTGATCTGTCTCCCTTTCAAGTTAAAAATAATTAAACTTTGTATTTGCATGATGCAGGAAATCATTGTTTTACTCCAAGAGAATTTTTGAAGATCAAAACCCACCCACCCCCCTTGGCAGCCCCCATTGAGTTACATCACTACCCATTGGTGGCTGCTACAGCAGTTCTAAAAACATGAAATATTGTGGAAGTTGGGAGCACATCAGGGCTTGCTGCTCTGCTCAAGGGTTTATAAACCCTTTGCTAATTTCTTCTGAGTACATTTACTCACATGTGCGTGTCTCTGCCAGAAAGCTGGGATTTCTGTCTTCCTCCAGAGCAAACACCTGCTCTGTTACTTTGATTTTTCTCGAAAGAAAAGCAGATTTGTCAGTATTTTTTTCTGGCTTCAGCAGAATCCAAGACTGGACGTTTTTTCTCTATATGAGTTGGCAATCAGTTTTGTTTCTGAGCCCAGTTGTCTTAGTTTTGCTGTTCAGGAATTCACTTGACTGGCCTGGCATCAATTAGTAGACATTGGGGACTTTATTTTGAGTGTGAAATATAAACAAACAGGGCTTCGACATAGACAAACCCAACAATATAGCAGCACATGAAGAGACTTTGAAGAAAGCGCAGTGGCTGCCATTTCATTTCAGTTGCAACTTATATTTTTTAATTAGGAAATTATGTTTAGATAGGCTGTCAAGTTGATTTGAATTAAAATATATTTCTATTTAATTTTATCCTTTAGGGGCCAGTTGTAGTTTTACGTTAGTCATGGCAAACCTGCCTCTGATTTAGGGCTGAACTGGCCCTCACTTCATTATGTGTGGGTGCACCACTTATAAGATTGATGTCCTGGTAACACTGTCATGAGTTATATGATTTGTAAGCATTTTGTCAACTGAAGGAGAAAGAAAAAAGTGCAAATGCTGTGTTTGCTAATAAGTGAACTATCGTCTTTACACCTTTTAATCTACAGTCAAATACATGCTGCTGTTTATCATAGGAAACAAATTTATGTAATTAATTTGTACAATAATAGAGGAGAAAATCTGCTGCATAAAATTCTTCATGCTTGTGTTGTTCTTTATATATACTCTAGCATGTAAAATTGGTAGTTTTCCAGTTTAGGTTTAATTTTACTTCCTAACACTTGATATGTCTGCAGCACAAAATGTTTATCTCTTCCTTCCATCTGGGTGAAGTATTGTACAGTAGTTCAGACCAAAAATGGGTTCAGATTGCTTACATTATCATGTTTGATAGATTGACATATGTACCGTTTCACACCATCTCACCACGCAAAGCTTTGCTGCCAGCTACCACCATCTTATTCATCAGCATTCAGTAATTCATCTTCAGGCCAAATGGGACTGCTTGCCTGAAGAAAGTTGGTGGGATTCGCCTGTCAGTGCTGTCATGGAATTGAGGGGGGGAAAAGGTGTATATGTGGTTCAGATAGCTCTCGGGGAATTCCAGTGGGCAAACATAAAGTTTTTGTGTTGTGTGATCCTGACTTTCTCCTTAGGAAGGAGATGTGAGGAGTCCTGGGACAGCTTGTCCTGCCCAAAGGGTCGTTCATCAGCAATCGGGAGGTTTGTGAACATCAGTAGAGGGGTTAACTTCAGCCGACGTTGGACATCTTAGATGCTGCGTGGTTCAGGAATAAGCTATGTAGCAATAAACCCAACATTTCTTTCTTAAGCTTTGTAACATCCAGCTCTCAAATGTCTGCAGCGTCACCGATGTGTCAAAATGAAAGTCTTTATAGTTTTCTAGGTTTGAATCAAGTTAAACAGATAATCACTGCCTATAATTGACTTATTCCAATGGAAATAGCTTAGCCTTAATTTGACAACAAGAGCTTTTACAGAGTCATTGTTTTATTATAAGTATGCCATAAGCTATTAACTACTACTTTGTGGTTCATCTTATTTGCCTGAGTCAGCTCTCAAAACATAGAGATTCTAGCAGCAGCTATTTGTTACACAGTAATTAACTTGTTTATGATAAATGGATGGGAGAAATGTCATGGCATTTTGTTTTATGTATAAATGAAAAGCATTTGCATTCTAAAAATTTCATGTTAATTAGACTTAAAGTAGTTTTCCCCAATAGTGCCACAAATACCACATATTGCCCATCACTGCCAACATTGTAGCCTGATGATGGGGTATTGACTGAGCTGATTTGCGGAGCCAGCGCCTTCCTCAGAAATGCCGTCCCTGCATCCCTTAATAAAAGTTAGTGGAGTGTAATCTGTTAGATTTTTTTGGTCTTTGTTTGCACTATAATAAACTTAGTCTTGATCACTGATGCATGATAATGTTTAAAATAGGATTGTTAACAATTTTCTTCTTTAGCCTAAGGAAAAATCTCAAAGCTGCAGTATGGCAGAGGAGGATTACAGCATGGGTATCTTTTTCTCTTTGTTAATTATTAATGTTAACTTAAAATGGTCAGAACATTGGTTCTGAGGGGTGGGGAGCAATGACATGTTGTACTGCACTGGAGACAGTTCAGGACTGACTCAAGGGATCTGATCCCTTGTTATTAACCCAGGTGTTTGGGAATGATGATGGCCAGTGGACTTTTGGGGAAGGAGAGAAATAAGGAGTAGGATGCTAAAAGTGATATGCAATATGATCTAGGGGGGGGTGATTGCTCTTCATATTGGGTTTATGCTCTTTTGCATTTTTAAAAGATTTTTGAAGATTTGTAATTAAAAAAGACTTTTTCTAAGTTAGAAATTCAAGTTTTATTGGCATGCCGTGAGCCCGTGGCAGCTGGTCATGGGTGGAATGACATCTCAGCGTTAAGTGCGTTATTTTTCTAGCCTAGTACCATCACAACTCTAGCAGGTCACCTCTCAGAAATACAGCTGAACAACTCGTAGCTTTCCCTACGATCAGGAGACAACGTAAGCAGTTGAGATGTGCAAACCCTTTTTTGTTTTTCTGTGCGTCTCGTCATCTGCAGTGATTCATTTTTCTGCTGCCCATCCTAAATAGCGCCTGTACTGATGTAGGAGAATAACTTCACTTGTGTAGGCAGTTACGTTTGGGTAGAAGCGCGTGGAAGAGCAGTTTATTTTCATACGGGAAGATGCATAAACTGTGCCAGCGTGTTCTGCTTTAAGCAAGTGTATGAAACCGAAGCTAGCCAAGCTTCATGCAAATGTCTGAAAACGTAATTGCTTGCATGGTAGGATTTTTACTAGTGCTATTTTTGGTTGAAAACAAATACATAAAAACTTTACTGAAATACCTGTGTTTTCATAAGAATTCAGTATGGAGACCATCTCAAGTGTTTTAGAGATAGTATGTTCTTGTTTGTGGTCAAATAGGTCCATCCTATTCAACCCTCATCACCTCCAATAGCAAAACTTAGGAAGGCTGCAAATGCTGTTTAGAAGAGTATAGAACAGATAGACCAACAAATCCTAATGCTCCACATCTTCATGGATAGTGTGGAAACAAACACTAAAAAAAGAGTGAGAACCCGAGTGAGTGTTTACAAACTATTTGAGTGTAGTTACTATTAATTCATGGAGTGGTAACTGTAGAGATATATACTACGCCTGCTTTTGGAGGTAAATATACCGTATTCTTGTGGTCAGGATAATACAGGAAATTGAATGTGGAGTGTGCTAGTGACATGTACTAACAGCTCTACTTGAAAATAATTGCACAGCCCCAAAATACTGCTGCATATGTGAAATTTGGCCCTTGTGAAAACATGAGAGAAATCTTTCAGGAAAAACACTAATGGCTTTGCTAAGTGCCCAGAGGGAAGGAGTGTGTCCCTGGGGTGACAGCCAGCAGCCTAGCAAGTGAGTGTGTATCTGCAGTGCTGTACCACCCCAATGTGTCAGTTGGCTAATGGGGACATTCTGCCTGTCTATACATCTGGCTTCCTGCTTTTCCTGGGTCTGGAGTCCATAAAATACATAGATGCCTGGCCACTGTTAATTTTGGTAGGAGCTTGGCTCCTACAGACGTGTGCAGATCCAGGTCCCTGTGCAGCGCGGTGGGGAGGATGCTCCTTCCTGCTGCCTGTCCAGGGTGCCCCTTGGGGTGTCGTATGGGTATCTTTTTCAGAAGCAAAGATAATGAGGAATTGGGATTTGCATTGGTGGGGTTTTTGAGCATCTCTTGCGGTTTGCTTGGTCCTGATAGCAGGACGGGAGCAGAGCTGCAGCTGCTGAAACACCCAGCGCTGAGCTGCTCTGGGTTCAGGAGACAGGGAGACTTTTCCATTTGTGTTTTCATTATTTTCTGGTCTGTGATTCTGCATGAAAAGCAGTTACTGAAGTTATCGTACACATAATTAGCTTCACAGTTCTCTAATAAAATCTGAAAGTAGGTGGAAGTCCACCGGGAACCCAGAACTCTTTCCCTAACCTTTCTTCATTCCTTTCTGGGAGGAAAAAGAGGCAGACAGACATCGGTTTTCTCTGTTAAGCTTGTACATGCTCCAATGAAGCTGCCTCTTGGAAAGCAGTTCTCCCATTCCGTGGGACAACTTATTTTAAAAGTGGCTTCTCTTGATGGGCATGTTGCAAATCAAAGCCATAATTTTAATCGTGAGTTCCAGGGGAGGCCCCAGATAGAGCTGCCGCAGACTGGGGATGTGCTGATGCATATTTAGTTTTAATGTTATTCTTCAGATCTAACTTCTGACACAAAAATGATGTTTAAGATGACATTTTTATCTAAATAAAATTGCAGTTAATGAGACCGGAGTAGTCAATAACACTTTGTGGAGTTAATCCCTTTACGCTGTTTAATAACTGTATATATTGTTTTGTAGTTCAGAGCTTTGAACCATATTCCTCAAACCCAAGTAAAATTACTTTTTTCTGCGTTCTGGGGAGCTAACTGATTTTTATCTGAATGAATCTACTTCAACAACAAACTCGTAGCTTCTTTTGTGTGTGTGTGTCAGGAATTTGTCTGTTAAACAATTGCGCTGCTTCAAAGTAGCCACTCAAAAAATACTAAGGAAGAAAATGAAACAACAACTTCTATTGAATAATTTATTCATTTGCTCATTTAGGCTTAGGCTTTTAGGAAATAAGAAATTGACACTGTTCCAGACATGGCTTATTTATTGACAAACACTGGTTGTTTTGAACTCCAAACTTGATAAAGTTAGGTCTGTTAAGGTTAGAAAAATGTTAATTTCAAAGTAACTTGTGTGTTCAGAAAGTGACTGTTGCTGACAGAGCTCATGAGCTGTGATCTCACAGAGCAGACGCTGAAAGCGCTCTGGAAATGCTGTTTTGCATGTGGTAAATAAAAATTATTTATTCTAGCAGTGAAATATTTTCTTTCTTTATCTTATTTGACCTAATGCCAGTTCTCATTGCCTAATTTCATTGATATTTATGTGTAAGCCTCCTTCTGACTTAACTTCTACCCTGGAAATGAGTGTAATGTTTTTCTAGCAATATCTTATTTCATTGCACACTGGGACTGGTGAAGTACTTCATTTGACAGTAGCATGGGCCACGCACATAGCTCACAGAATATTTTAGTAATATAGATAATACTTAAAAGTCTTATTTGAAGGGCAAGAAGAGATTAAAACTACAGAGGACAGGATTTCATTGGAAATCTGCTTCTTAATATTTTTTTCATACAGTAGAATGAATTTAAATAACAGGGAAAGAAGAGAGTTTCTGTTCGATTTGAGGTTACTGGTATATGCAGAGTGGGTGCCAGTCCTGTATAAAACCTACCCTTTTAGTTTTATGCAAATGGAAATAGTAAGAACTAAGACTGGAAAGCAGTGTTTGAAAAATAAAGACCAATATTTGCTTTGGAGAACTCCAGTTTGAAATGGATTGAGGGTTTTGAGATGAACCTGTGCTAGTATCTCCAGGACCTTGACCTTGAGCACTGCGGTAGGAATTTCTGCTGGCTTGATGGACTCAATCCGTGTCCGGTTTTGTGTATCTAAACCTTTTGAGCCCTAGCCAGGGGTTCTGAAGAGCAGTAAACTTCACATTCAGTTTTGGTGCTCAAATGATCCCCCCAATGTTGCTTTTTGAGGTGAAGCTCAGAAGTGTCCTTGGCCAGCGGTGCCATCAGAGGGTTTCCTTACTGCTCAGTGTACTGTGATATATTTGCTTTGATATTTTCTTTAAATATTTATTTATTGGTATTTCTGAAAGGTGAGGCTGAGAGAGCTGGGATTGTTTAGCCTGGAGAAGTCTCAGGGGGGATTTATCATGGTATATAAATACCTCATGGGAGGATGTAGAGAATATAGAGTTGGGCTCTTCTCGATGATATGCAGAGAAAGGGTATGGGGAAACAGGCACCAACTGAAATGCAGGAAATTCCACTTAAACATGGGAAGGAACCTTCAGTGTGAGGGTTATCAGGCACTGCAGGAGGTTGTGGAGTCTCTGTTGGTGTGGATGCTCAGAACCCAACAGGACACAGTCCTGGACCTGGCTCTGGCTGAGCCTGTGCTGGGTGCGATGCTCTGCAGAGGTGCCGTCCAGCCCCCACCACGCTCTGATCCTGCGAAACACTTCACAGGTGAATATATGAAAAGTGAGAGTGGTGAATTGAGCTTTTCTGCAAATACAGATCAAATAGGTTTAAATAAAAACATTGCAACAGCCTGCAAAAAATGATCCTTGCAGGGAAATTGTGTTCCTGTAACTTCTTGCAAGTGTAACCTCTAAAGAGAGAATAATTGAAACACCAGGGACCAGCGTTCTGCTGTTTGCTTCCGTTAATGTCCAGACTTAACTTAGGCATAGTTTGTCTCCTGGCATAAGGAAATGTTACACTTAAATTCAAAAAGCTCTTGGTTTCCTCTTTATTTTTAGTAGAATAAAAGGAGAACATATGGAGCTTCTGTTTTCCCAAAATATTTGTCATTAGTGCTGGCTGCTTCGCTTCTTCCAGCAGAATCTTTCCCAAGTGGCCTTTCTGCAATGTATTAAAAAACAGTTGGGTTGAACAAGATTTCTCTTTGCCACGGGCTTTATGATTTTTTTTTCTTGCTTATATTCATTGTCCCTAATTTATTTATTAATTTTGAATTGCAATTACACAGAGGGAGAGGGAAGCTGCAAATGCTCTGGCATATGGGCTGCGCTGTCATCGCAAACAGCGACTTTGAGCCGCTCTTGCTGCCCCTGTGTATCATGACCCCGGGCTCCAGCGTCTCCCTTTGCCAGCCTGTTTAGATTCCCGCTTTCTGCTCCCTTCCAGTACAAAATTGTAATTATTTTTTGCCTTGCCCTCACAACTTTCCTGCCGCTGTTCCTTGCCATTTGCCGGCATTTTGTAATAGAGAGCCGGTGGCAGTAATTCAGCGCTCTGTGTTATGCTGTGCTATAGCTGCTGCTCGGGGGGGTCACATAAGCTACAACCTATTAACATTAGCATGGAAATAGCTGCCACGGTGTGGAACGCACAGTGGGAATGTTGGATGTTCCTCCAAGGACCCCGAAGACATGTATGGGCCACCCATGATGGAGGAAAAAAAATAAATGCCCTTTCTACTTTGAAATGAGCCAATCTGCGTGTTTCATTGATACCCAGAAGCACTGCAATCATTAAGGCTATTACTATGCCTATTATAAATCACAATTTTGTAGCAGTTCATAGATTAGTCATAAAAATTACTTTTAGTCTAAAATTTTGTTATACTGAGTTTGTCTAATAGCAATTCCAATCCTTATTAAATAAAATTGTCTTTAAAATAATTATGAATATAGCAATTATCCGAAGATGAATAGCCGAGATTACAAAAATTGTTCCATACAAAGCTATGTATCAGCCTGCTCTGTTGGTTTGTGTCTAGAGAATCATAAAAGGTCAGTGAAACAAGCGTTTGTTACGTCACTGTTTAGCAGGAAAAGCGTGTTGGGGTTATTGGTATATGAAGTGAAAACATCTAGAAATGAGCTTGTGAAGATGTTGGAAAATAAAGAAATGGTTGCACTTGAAGTCCAAATCAGGCCTGGTTTAAAGCATAAAATTTAATAATTGATTTGTTCCTGCTCTAGTCAGTGGTGATTAATGGATAACTCTGCAAATCAGCCCTGAGGGTTTGTTATCTGCCCTGCAGTTTCTTCTGGCCACACAGCTGGTTTTATTGAGAAGTCTCACCAATTGCACCCAGAGCTGTTTGTGATATTACCTGGACCTGCTCATGCTCCTTACAACCTGTTGGTTGGTGTTTCATGTGCTTGTGGAAAAACAGGGCTGGGAGAACTCGAGAGGACACTTAATCCTTCCTCAAGGCACCAGCAGCTCCTTTGTAATAGGTTTGTCCCTCGTGTAGTCTCGATGGTCCAGTTGTAGGGACCACAGCCAATATATGGCATTATATTGCTTTCCTTTCCATTTAAGCTGGAGCTCTCTTGATGCAATTTAAACCTGTTGCTATTTGTCATAGACACAGAGAATAGTTGTTGTTGTTTTTTTTTTTTTCCCCTGATGCACTTGACAAATATTTTTTTCGGCTTCTGTAGGCTGAGCTGCTCATTTGTTCCCTTTCATGTCTGAGCCCTTATCTTTGCCTCTAGCTTGATGCCCCAAGTCGATGCGGCTGTGCCAGCCCCGTCTCGCAGTGCTGAGCAGACAGGGATCGCTTTACCTGGTCTGCAGGCAACGCTCCCGTTGATTTACCTAACGTGATGATGGCTTTTTTCCTTAACAGTATGACACTGTTGACTCATGTTCAGCTTGTGATCCAGTATAACCTCCCACATTGTTTTTTGAAGAACTGCTACCTACCCAGTCATTTTCTATAAGTATAGTCGATGAATCCTGCTGAACTAGGTTACCTTGCTCTTCTATTGAATTACATTATTTTTTTTTTTTTATTGGCCTGTTCTGACTTGTTAGGATTGGGTTGAATTCTAATCTTCACCTCCAGCAGAGCTGCAGTCGCATCCTGCTTTCGTATCATTTGCAGATGTAACAAACATATGTTGTGTTCCTTTATCTGTTCTGTTAATAAAAGCACAGAACAAAACCGGTTCAGAACACGCTGTCATGGAGCCCGTGTGATGGAGCCTTCTGCTTTGACCATGAACCGTTAAAACAGTTAGGTATTGCTCTGCCTGCTTTTATCATATCTCTGTTATTCATAAAGATTATTAGAAGGCCCTACCCTCACCTAAATATTTTACTGTTCAGTGTCTCTGTTTAATTTTGCCCCTCATGCCTGTGTGTTTGGAACCTGAAGAAAGGCAGACGTGTGCTGATCTCTGTGTCAGAGGAAGAGACTCCCTCTGCTGATGAGTTCTCATTCTGGAGCATCTCACTTCAGGGGGGGAAGGCGAGTGGGGCTGGTTGATTTCCAGATGGAAAATTATTTTTAGAATCTTTTCCCCCCAGTGAAAGCGCTTCCCTGGGGAGTCAGAAGAAGTCATCATTTCAGGTCCTGGATGCCTTGCTACTTGTCTTTCAGGAGCCTAATTATTGCTGGCTGGTTGCTTAGCTCCCTTAAAAACAGAAGGTTTACACAATTACACATGAAAGACAATTGTTTTGCTCATTTCCAGAGGCTTTAAATATTTTTTGTGCCTGAATTATTTAAGCAATTTATTCTTTCACTTATTTATCTTTTCGTGGGCTTCTGAACATATTTTAGTTGACTCAATGTCCTCCTTTGCCCCTCTGCAAAAGATAAAGAAATGTGGGTAAATGGTATTTAAAAAAGAAAAAGGATTTTTCACGTTGTTTGGGTGTTTTTCTGTTCTGTGGAGAGAAAGGACGTTTTGAAGATGAAGAAAGATGTGTGCGGTTGCTTAGACAAAGGAGAAGCTATAGGTCATGGCGGGATTTGGTGTAATGAAATCTCCTTCAAGGATGGCAGCTATCACAAACATTTAGATTGTACCCAAACATTTCCCTCTACTGTGTTCAGACTACAAGAAGAGACTCATCAGATGTTTCATGATCTCTAGATTGCTAAACTCTAGATGCTTGTTCAAATAACTGAATAGTAGATTGATTATCTCTGTGCAAAGTTTACCAAAAGAGAGGGTTTGGGTTTTTTTTTGTTTGCCTGGAGTTTGAGACATAAGAGTAATTGAAAATTAAAAGACTGGTTACTGTACCCTATAACAACCGGGCTATTCCAGTCGTACAGGATGGTTTTGATACCTCCTGATAAGAAGAAACTCAAGTAGAAGGATTATGTGGAGCAGTGGGCAGTTAGAAATGTTGGGTTTTGTGTTAGACGTGAAATAAGGGTTTGATCCCATACGGATCACTGAATACCTGTTGCATTTAGTCTTTGCAGGAATTTCTGAGAGCGGTGAATTAACTGCAGTGTTTTCGCAAAGCTCAGTGCAGGCAGTGCCACTCATCCCTGGAATGAATTTTCCTGGTATTTGCAATAAAACAAAGATTTATTTTGCCTTTCTACTGTGAATCGAGGCATAATGTTGGCTGTATCCTGTTAAATAGCAGCAGAACTGAGCAATAGCGGCACAGCTGATTTTACCTTTGTAATAATATAGCGGGTTTCATTGCCTGGGAAGGCACAGTGATGAAGCAAAGTTCTGTTGATGCAGCAGCAACACAAGTGAAAGAGAATGTGGAATGGGGTTACTTCTGGAACAATGAAAATAGAAAATTAAAATGGGGTGTGTGGGCAGAAGAGATGTTGCATGGGAGTGCCTGGATGTTTTGTACTGCATGAAACTGCTGGGCAGTGTTGGGTCTGGACAATTCCAGAAGTGGTGTGTGTTGTGGAGACCTGAAGAGAAGACGTAATTTCTGCCACAGATTTTTAACAGTGATTTTTTCAACCTTTCCTCTGCATTGGTGTCCTTTGTGAACAGCCTCTGATTGCCATATGTGTGTCTGCACCTCCAAGAAACTGCACACCAAGGAAGCTGCTGTTCCTAAGAGAGCTGTCCAGAAAAGGGGGGAGGAAAAAAAAAGGAAGAGGAAAAAAAGAGAAGAAAAAATATTAAAAAAAAAAGCTCAAGGTTATATACCAAAATCAATAACACATACTCAAAAAAAGTCAATATCTGGTGAATGTCAATTAAGTACTTCCCCAGCTAATAAATAGCTTAGGAGGTATAAAATTTAATACTCCTAAAATTGCAGAAGCCTTTGAAGAACACTTTTAAATCAGACTCGTTGGAAGCAGGAGATTTAATGCTGACCTGTTCAGAGGTGAGTACTGAGAAAGATACGATGGAATGAGGTACATTTCTTGAACATAAAGGCATTTTGGCTTCAGCTTTTCTTGCATTAGGTGCCTTTTGAAACACTTTAAGTTGTTGTGTAACACATTGCACCAGTAACCAGTGTCCTGTTTATTTATGAACCTAATTCCAAGTGTTTCCGAAGGCTCGGCTGGCTCGGGACTGGGTCGCTGTGCCGCAGAAATACTCCAAAGAGCAGCTGCAAGTAGTTTTTCACATGGCTTTTCCTGCAGGCTCTGCTCACGTTTGGTCTTAAAGCATAAATCTGTCACCTGTTGAAGGATTTCAAGCAACCAGAACGATTCTCAGTTTCCTTCTTTCCCCATTATGGTCACCTATTGGAAACAAATGAGAGATGTGCACGTTTCAGAGGGCAGTATTAGGCACACTCTGTCTTGAGCAAAGAGCTTTTTTTTATTTTATTATGGAGCTTTCTTTGAGAGGTGAGCAGATAAGCAATGAAAACTGCTCTGAGGTTATCGAGACAGGATGTAGTTGTTACGAGTTTATTTGGAAACCAGAGCAAACCAAACTTTGCCCTGGTTGGCTCAGTTCCTGACAAGCAGTACCCCCTGGCTTTTTTCAGTTATGTTTTTTTTTGCTAATCCCAATGGCATTCATTGTTGTTGGCACTTACAGTTAGGAGAAGAAAAATGAAGCAATACATGGCATTTGTTTTGGCCCTCGTCATGACTCATAAATAGGGATAACATCTGTGCTGATAGTTTTTCATGATGGATAACCAGATTGAGTGAACAAAGTTTTCGTTTATTGATGTTCTTTTGCCATTGTTATATTTAGGGATCTCCAGCGTGAAGAGTGAAAGTATGTACTTGTGTGTGTTGCTCATGTATAGATCAGAATTTATATACGTCTTGTGAATTTTAATTTATCCACCGTATATTTTTGAACTAAAAATGGCTTATTGCCTTTCCCTGAGCTTTGCAAAACTTCAAGATCCTTCCCGAATCTCAGTCTGTTGAAGATTCCTGCTACTGCCAAGTCTACAGCATTCTTTTAATTAAGACCAAAGAAAAAAGAGAAGCGAAACTTTCAGTGGATGCAAATCCCTATAATCCTGAAACGATGTAAATCGGTGCGACTCCTGAAGTCATTGGAGCTGTTCTGACTTACATCTCCTGAAAAATCTGGCACGTAACCTTCCTGCTGGTCTTTTCTTTTGCCCGATAGTCGCTGTGCGCGGAGCTGGCCCGGCGGACAAAGCGCTCTCTGAGCAGCTGATGGAGGGTGGCACGGCGTCCGGCTCTGCTGATTCAGCACCGCAGAGCCCATTTTCCTCATTTCTTTGTGAGCTCGATTAAATTACTCTGCAGGCTGGACCGGAGCCACGGGCCACAGTTTTGCAGCCTTCCAACGTGGTCTCCCAGCCCATGGCATCTGAGAAGCCTGTAAAGCTCTTCTGCTCTGCTGCAAAAGGGTTTTTGAGGTTTGGGATGTGGCTCTTTGTGAGGCGGACGCCAGCGGCACTGAAAATATTTTGATTGTCTAGTTGAGCTATAATGAAATGGGGTTCTGTTAACTGAAGGAAGGGGTATCATGGGGATCAGGTTAGTGTGAAAACTCCACTGCGTGTGTTTGTCATGGCAACGTTTATTTAGATTTGCCTTACAGAATTACAGGATAATAAACAACGAATTTAAGTTTTTAATGAATATAGCACAACAGTAGAACCAGTGAGGTGTCCTGCCTCAGTTCGGGCAATTGGGCCGTTAGAGCTCTTTGAGCGACTTAAACAAATTTGGGGAAATCCATTTCCTTTGTGTCTCAATATATGGACATTTGTTGTCTATTCTGAGTGGGTTTGGAACTGAACCAAGGGGGTGAAGCAGTGGGATGCGCTTCGTGGCGAGCTGTGCCTTGTTCACATCCTACAGAACCAACAGGTGGGTTGTCTGTGACTACTATAATAGGCACATGGGTAGAGGAAAAAACATGTTTTTTGTTCGCTGACAGCTACTGGCTTTGTGTGTTTAAAAAGCAAGGCCATCTCTGCTGTGCTTTCCAAGTGGGCTTCACGATTGCAGCTCATAGCAAAAGCTGTCTGGGTTTCTTTGGCCGAGGGTGGAGGTTGCTCTGATTTACCCTCTCCCCTCCAATGCTCATGATCCATCCAAAAAGGATTCTGGTGAATGGAGAAAGCAACACTGCTAATGAGGGGAGAAAAGGTCAAACAGATCAAAAAGTGTAATAATAGTCATCCTGCTTCCAGCATAGAGAATGGTCTAGGCTGATCATGTCAAAGCCAGGTGTTTGAGCAAAGTTGAGACCAGGCTTAAAGAATTTTCACAGTAAATTCAGAGGTTTTATCTCTTCTCCCTCCCCTGAGTGTCTCAGACTATTGTTTTCTCACTTTAAGGGACTCGTGTTATATCGGAAGGATGGGCACCCCATACATGTGGTTATCTTTGAGTTCCCTTATTGCTTTTCAGCTTTATCTCTGTAGTTTAAAAAAATAATTTAAAAAAAGCACCACCAAATAATACCTCCTGGTTTTAATACAAAGATGGATGTATTTTTACAATTAAAAAGTATTATTGAATCGGAACATTTTTCAAATAATTCCCAGAGTGTGATACAGAGGTGAAGCTCATGTTGCTGGCTTCAGTGCCAAAACAAAAGTGAGCAGATTAGGAAAGTTGTTCTGAGCGGTTTGTTACATTTTCTGAGGCCTAGTTCGGTCTCATGGTATTGGATAGCGCTGCCAAGCAAAGGGTTTATCTATTGATTTCTGAATGTATTGTGCTGTTAATCTAAAACTTCTTTCCCCAGTGGAATTTCTATTCAGAAGGCTCTAGCCAAGTTCTAGCAAGTTATTTGATTTGGGAAGTTTGAAAGAATAATGAAGGAAGGATTGATGCAGTTGGATTTTCATGAGCTCGGTCTTCTAGTAGAATACACAGACTTCTTCCTGCTGTATTTATCCGTGATGGTTTAGCTCATTATTTCGAGGAAAGCAGAGTATGGAGATCATTTAAGTTTTACCGTCTGAGAATTTGCAATTATGAAACCTGTTCAGAGGAAAGCTATGAAAACAGTTTTGGTGATAAAACAAAATAGAAACATTAATGAGTTAGTGCAGCTTTGTCCTTTCATAAATCTATCCTTCATTTCTTAGCGATGAGCCCTTTTCTACTAATTTTTAAACTATTAAAATTGAGTGCTAGAAATGCATAATTGTAATTTCCTGATAAGAAAAATGTGGCAAGGGAATTGTACCATATATGTGGAGGGGCTTTGCCCCTCAGGTTTTTTCAGTATTCTTTACGTATTTAAAGGAACTAAACCTTTTAGAAGAGCTACGACAGGAGAGTGGATGGTGCTTTATGGACATTCTAGTTAATAAATATTCCTTTTTTCTGAGAACTGAACATGGGAATAAATGGTCCTGTCTTATGATAACAAACCAAAAAGTACTTTTTGCCTTTGAGTGGACTCGTAATTCTTTGTCTGTTGTCTATAGCGAAGTAGTCAATGAAATGGATGAGATGCAATTGGTAGTGAAATAAAAAAAAAGAGGTATTTATGCCTTTTTGGGACTACAGTCAGTTGCCTTCAACTTCATGGTGCCCATGAGTGGTCCAATAACAGGTTTATATTATTTCATTAGGATGTTGTCAAATTAAATCAAGGAAGGTGGACTCATTTGAAGAGAGCTTCCTTGTGAGTGCTCCCTGTCTCTGGAGCATTGTAGTTTGTTAGAGATGATTACGATTGTTTCCTCGGGTTCACCTGTTGCTCTTATTTAGGCAAAAAAATGCAGCTCTGGAGGTGTGTGGTGAACCTGAGGCATTATTTCATTGCATACCCAGGTGGTAAGCTGCAAGTTAAGAGTATGCACGAAGAATTACCTGGATATGGGGAAAAATGTTGTATTAACTATGCAGTTAGTCTTTGTCAGCAGCATTTACGGTTTCTTCACTCCTTATGGTGAGTAACCTAGCAGAATTTAATGGTGAATAGTTTAGTTTGCTTAAACGGGCTGATTTTCTTGAGTAGGCAGAAATTACATCTTATTACATGTCTCAGATTTACTTTAAATGGAAGGCCAAATCCAGATTTGACTTGCTTTTCTTCCCAAACTCCTATTTAAGCACCACGTGAATAGGACACGTAGGATTTGGCCGAGTGAACTGTTGAGAGTAACTTAATTTACTGGAGCTGGGGTAAAGAGCTGCCAGCATTTAAGACTCTGCTAAAGATCCAAGCTTTTGAACCACATAGGAAACAAGGGATGTTGTTTCTTTTTAATCCCCCATGCAGAAATAAGTGCTTTAGAATATCTGAAACATCCACCAGTATCATTTCACTACTGAGAATTGGGTAACTGTGTAAAATTATATTGACCTGAGGGGATTGAAATATAGAAGTGGCCATGCGCTTAACTGTGCGGGAATCAAACTGTTTTACTGATAACATTTTATTGATTCATCTTCTCTCGCTGTTACAAGTAGCCTGAAGCTTTGCAGAATGAGCTGGCGAAGTTTTTGTGTTGTGGACGTTGCAGTATTGCAGCTCTTCATAGGTATTGAAATTTTATATATGGGCCGAGAGCTCACGTAATTATTGTGATTTGTAATGACTGAGGCTGCAGATGGGGCTTCCCAGAGGTTTCATTTCAAGCCAGATAACTGGTAATTCCTCTTTTCTGTTTAAGAATCTGTTGTCCCTCCTTTTGTCTGCAGCTGTTGAGGTTTCTCTCTGTGAAAAGCTGAACCGTATCTCTGGCTAATGAAGATGCGTGAAATGATTGAAATTGCCCTAACAAGGCAAAGCTCTATATACAGAAGCAATGAAAATGTGTCATGCTGTTCGCAAGGGATACTTTGTCCTTTTCATAAAGGAACTGTGGTTTCTTAACGTATTATAAAAAATAACAACAATAAAAAAATGCATTGTGTGACAAAGCTTTGAGAAAATGCATGGCTTAAAGACCACAATGGCAGATTGTGAGTTTAACCTGCATGTGTTGACTAATTAAATTCTTTTGAAGTAGCTAATTTCATGTGTTTTATTTAATGAAGGCTTACTTAAGATTTTAATGATGTGGGTCTTTTCTCTTCAGTAGAATGCCATATTGACTCATGACATATTTTTACACAGGCTTCATTCTGCCGTGAACAACAGTAGTTGAAAATGTGAGCGCTTGATAAAGTATCATTAAATTAGCTTATTGTATTTGCAGATTTTTATTACGCTACTTCACCAAGATATGAATTGATCGCGTTGTACTTGCTGTTTTTTAAAGGTGCAGCATTGTTATTGATTATGCTACTTTATCTCAAGTGCTCCATCAGCCTGCTGGCAGGCTTGTTCCCTCTACAATTTTACAAAGTACTAGCCTTTGTGCATGATTTTTCTTTTTTTCAGAGTATTTCGTGTGTGTGCATGTCTTTTTCTATTGTAACTCCACTGGAGGAGATTGTTTTGTGTTTGTACCGTGCCCTCGTGCACAGCAGTTCTGCTCCATCCCGGGGCTTTGGGAGAAGCGGTTGGTGTCCTGCTCGGAGGTGCTGCCGAACGGGGCCCTGGTCCTGGGCTGATTTCCAGGGAATCTGTGAGATTTACTAACATCGAGGGCAAAATCAATCCTGCTCAGATTTTATAGCATTTGCCTTTGGAACAATCGGTGTAATTCTGTGTAATGTGATGTATGTCACAAATGAAGTAGCAAAAACAAGAGCCTATATCTTGGGTAGTGAGAAGTTTCAGATAATTTTCTATGTTAACTCGAATAGTGAATTTCTTCTATAAAGCTTGGAACGCTCAGACCTATTTCAATACTAAGTGTATCGGAAAAGGATTGCTGTCAGGGCTTGTCCATCTGATTAAATTCCCTTATTAGCACTGGAGCTGCAGTCTTCCAGAGAAGACATTAGATGAATAATCTTTCCGACTTAGCCAGGTTAAAACGAGATGGCCTTTAGTCAGATGCTAAGCTAGAAGTCCAACAGCAAAATATGTAAGTGTTGCTCTAGTCACCCTTTTTACGTGATCTGTGGTAATTCGATACATTCCTTAAATATAAATTGGTATTTCAGCTGTCTGTGAAATATTTTCAGACTTCAATTATCAGGAGCGCTTGATGCTGCGAGGGCTCTGTCACCTTCTGCTTCAGGCTCCCAACATTCCAGCGGTGATGTTGTTTATACATTAATAAAGTTTATCGTGATTCATTTTGACATATGCTTAGCCCAATATAAGAAATTTTTTGTCATAAAGCCCTACAGATGCACAGGGGTTGTTAGTGGTCTCTCTCGGTGATCATCGTCTCGTTACTAGAGAAGGGAGTTTGATGAAGAACCAAAACACTCAAATTTAAGTAAAAGCCCTGATGTTATTTTTGAACAGGTGGAGGACTTGCCTTTGGAGGGAGCTACCAAGTGAAATGAAATACGCTTTGACCCTTGAGCTTTGCAAATGGGGGTTGAGTGACTGCCAACAGATGTGCCTGAGCCCAGGATAATCTGTTGACCCTGTGGAATGTGTGCGGCTCTGAGCGCATCCAGGGATGCTGCGGCTGGGAATACCTTGTGTCCTGGAACAAATGGAAGAGAAAACTCTCCCTGCGGCAGAAGGAAGGTCCACACTACCTTGGGGTTGGTAATGGAAAACATTATGATACTCCTGAGCAATAGACACTTAAAAATTGCCCGGAGTTTCAAGAAACAAGATATTTGTGGTAATTAGACCATTTGCCTGTCATCTTTATTCACTACTTTAAACAACAAACTGCCAAGTGAAATCAAAGTGCGGTAGAACATATTTCTTAAGTCTCCTTGATCAAAGCTTATAGAAGGAGGAGAATACTACTCGTAACTATTTCATCAAATACATATTTGAGATATGTTCTCTTTTGTAGCATGAGGACTTTTATATAACCTAGGTGGCAGCGAAGTGTTGATGAATGTCTTCCAGGTATTAGACATGCTGCTCCCTTTAGTGTATGTGTGATGATTTAGTGTTAGTTCTCTTAGGGTGCGACAGAAATGAATGTCTTCCAATGAAAAAAAAAAAAACAAAAAACCCTCAAACAACAACAGTAAAACCAAACCTAACCAAAAAAACCCTCTACAAATAACCTAAAAACCCCAACAAAACCAATTGAAAACAAACAACCCGAACAAACAGAAAACCCCAAAACCACACACCACAAACTAAATGTGTATTGTTTGTGTTGTTATATATTGACTAATACTGGTTCAGTGTGCCCTTGTCTTCAACTCTATCTACCTGTTTTTTCTTGGACTGCAAATAGTCTTTGAGATGGAGATCGCAGTTTTCTTCACCTAAGTTTATAAAGCTTCTAGCGTCGTGTGATCCTGGCTGTGTCAGGTCTCCTCGCTTGTATCTTGAAGTGAATAATTAGTAGAACAAATAGGAGATGCCTTTGGGTAGCTGTTCAGTCTCCTGCTCAGATGTTGTTTTAGAGCAGGGTGATAAGGAGATCTGGAAGTTTTTGGTGTGTTATTTTTTGGTTTTGATGATTCTTGTTTAGGTTTTTTCATTTCTTCTTGATGTCTTTAAGGACATGTTGTTTTCAGAGAACGCTGTGAGGCAGAAGAAAGGCAATCGGTAGATTTGAATAACTGAGAAAGAGGGCTCTTCAAGATTGTCTGTGGACGGGAGAAAGTAATAAAATAAATGGAAGCAGAGCTGTATGCAGACCCAGGCTGGGGCACACATGGCTTGTAGACAGAGCTGACTGTGAAGTTCCAGAGGCCGCCATGGCTGGTACCGCAGCTCCCGAAGTTTCCCTTGTGTCCCTTGAGTAGTCTCAAAGGAGGACCAGAAAATGCCAACAAAAACATAAAGAAATCTCTCATAATTGTGACACAAGATAACCGGGAAATAATATAGTACAGCGTGAGAGCTCATGTGCTGTCAGGCCCTGATGTACATCTTACTCCATTCTCAGCTTAATAACTTGCACTGAAAATCTTCAGTCAGAAACCAGCTGATTTCTTTGTTTCTTTTCATTCTGCTCCTTCTAGATAAGGGAATGAAAGGATTACTTCATAGACGTGTAATTCAAATGTCGATGTTCTGGCTCATTACAGAAACCAGCACAGCCTACTAAAAAGAACAAAGCATCAGCATGATACCCCATCTGAGCACCTACCCAGAGATACTTTTATCAGGCTTGGAAACCCCATTAGTCTGATTTCCTACTATGTGAATTCCTCACCTGCGCTTCTGTGGCTGCCTTATTTTGAATTCTCAAGTCACAAATGCTGTGTTGTTTCTGTACGCGTTACTTTGAAGGTTGTTTTTTTAAATCCGTGTCCTTTAGTCCACTTCTCCTGCTGTGTCAGTAGTTGTGTTTACTTTTTAGATAAATAGATCAAATGACTTGGAAGAAGAGGGAGCGGGCCTGGTGTCTAAAATAAGTATTTAGGAGTGTATTTATTAATATGTAAAGAATAAAGTTTCAAATTTGGATGCTCAAAGTGGCATTGGACTGACCCAAACTTGATTTTTAGATCCATCTTTTTAAACTTGTTTCCATTAAAAGCTTTAGTTAAATGTCTTTCAAATGTATGGATTTTCTCCTCTTTCTTCTTTGCTCTGCTACATGAATGCTTAGAGAAGGGGATGCACTTCTGCTCAAAGACATAGCTAAAACCAGAGACCAAAGTGAGGAGGAAAACAGCAGAACTCAGCCAAGTGTCTGCTGGGTTTCAGTAATAGTTTAATTTCTTTCCTTAACTTCTTTTCAACAGTTGACTTTCTGTGACCTTAAAGGAAGCTCTTGCAGACTGAGCTCTCACTATTTCTGGGAGAAGAAGTTACGCATTTTTGCGGGTGTGTTCTACTGCTGTACACGGGTCCCACTGAATTGGGAGGCCGAGGGCAGTGGCTGGAGGTTTTATTTAAGGATGGAAGTTGTGAGGTGGCACTTCTGCATAATAAGTTTCTAAAAACAAGCACATCAGTCTTTCAAGCTTTTTAACAGCACTCTGCAAGGTCTGGTTCAGAAGATGTCTAAAAACTATAAAAAAAGCCCCCAAAAAAACAAACAAAAAAGGAAAGGAAAAAAAGGATGTGTTTGCATGCAAGTATACCTGAATAGCTGATGGCTTCATTTTTACTTATTTATGGGCAAATTATAGAGGTGCATCTGTTCCTCCACTCTAGACAGTCAGACATCTCAAGTTTTTAAGATGCTTTCTGACATTCTTTGAAGATTTAATGCCAGGTGGAAGATCAGTTAGAATTACAGATATCCTAAACTTTCAAAATAATGCTCCTGCCTGGAAACTTTTACTTTTGCTCCCAACTTGAATGAGGCACAGTCTAAACATGATAGTAACCGAGGCAGCAAAAAGGGAAAAAAGCCAACCTAACAATTCACCTGAAGAAAATCCACATGTTTACAGTAAAACCAAACTATTTGTGCTGTGTTTATTTAACTTAAATGCTCAGGGATATGTCATCTTATAAAAATGACATTACTGTAATAAACCAGTAAGTAGTCTATAAGTGGGATGCCAGAACAGGAAACAGTAGCTGAACTAAAGCTAGTATTATTTTCACAAGTTGCTTATAGTGCTGTTAGTAGAGGGCAAATAACAGTAGATAAAGCTCTTTGCCTGCCATTAATTGTGAGAATAAGTACATGCCTTTAGATCGCAAACAACCTGATTTGCATGTGCAATCAGGCAGCCAGGTATCCTGTAGCCTTTCTACATCTTAATTGTGTCTGAAGTATCGTCTCTGCAGAATGGGAAGCTTTGTTTTAAAGATCACACCCCTAAAAGTGAAGAACACATGAGCTGTCTCAGTGGGGATTTCTGTTTACTTTGCCTTTTTTTTCCCCTCTAAATTCAATAACTCATTCAAGTAAATATATATACACCCGTTGAAAGTGTGGCCTGAGGAATCTGACACTGGCCATCAATTAGTGGATTTTGCTTAGTAATTGCTTCATCTATTCAATACTATTGAAAATACCCTTGAGCAGAATATAGCTGCAGGGGAACAACACTCTAAAGCAGCAACCTAATTAATGAATCTCGTTGCCACTTAGACAAGCATTATACAGTTGGCCTTGGTTGTCAGTATAGATCTGTTCTTACGACGTTATGTATTTGTCCAGAAAACCAGTACGATTATTAGAAAAATGAATAAAGTGGGTTTGGGAGGCTGGTGTGTTGGGGTCTGTGAATGAAGCAGATTGTACTTTCAGTATGCGGTTGCATTCCCAACGTTAGAGGTGTCATCAATATCTTGTGGCTGCGTGGAACAACAAATGAATTTTCATAACTTTTATCTCAGTAGCCGTGACCAAGATTATTCATTGCATTTAGATGAAGTGAAAACAAAGTAATAGGCGCTGGAGTCTGAACGCAGGTAAATTGTTTTCACATAATAGAAGGGAGAGCAAAATAGAAGTAGATTCTTTTTTTTCATTTAATATTTAAAAAAAACACCAACCTTTTTGTGCATACAGGCAGCATCTGGTTTTTGTAGTCTGGATGGCAGTTGGAGTGTTTGTCTCCAGTTGAATGAGTTGGGCAATAATACCTGCTGGTGATGAGCATTTTCTGAAGATCTTTTGAAGAAAGTTATTTTTGTAAAAGGCATGCTGATAGTGAGCTAATTCTTAATTCCTAGCTTTAAGAAAATAAATGCTATGTTTGAGCTCTGCATTGCTGAAATCATTCTACCAACAAAAACAGTAGCTATGGATGCAAGTCAGAGCTCGTGTTTTTAACTAACGTCATAGACCAATTTACTGAGCAGTCAGTAAATAGGAATTTTGAGGGTGGACTGGATGATCTTTTGACGTCCCTTCCAACATTGACTATTCTAGGATACTATGAGAAAGACACAAACACTTCTAAGAACCTCAATCAAAAGCTGTAATAACCTGCTCTTCCTTGAGAAGTTCTTTTCTGAATAATCCTGAGCCTTTCCAGAGCCCAGTTCTGCAAGTCCCCACTACGATGTGGATGTGAAACCACACACTAAGGGCCCCTGTATTGCTTAGAAATCCTTCCACTTTATGCAGTATTTTAAAATGTAATTTCCTGCTTCTCTGTGGAGACTCGCTGAAACCTGTGATTTCTACTTAGGCTTAAGAGAGCTCTTTGGATAAAATATTTTCCATTAGTAAATTTCTCTGATGGGGTTATGGACCTTTAATGGGAGATTGTCACTGCACCTTTTTTCTGTTCTCTGAAGTGACCCTGGTACATGACAAGTTTTGTTCCTGGGGTATCTTTAGTGCTTTGCATGTTAGTGATTAATGTGGCAGCTTCTCCGCTGCTGCCCGAGCTCCTGTTAGAGCTGCTACAAGAGTTTCTTGTCTGCCTCTTACTGTCAGCTCCTTACTTCTTTTTCCTTTTTTGTTTTTTTTTTTTTTAAATTTTTATATTTTTTTTCCTCCAGTGTAGGACAATACATTAACACACCTAAAAGTGAAATTTTATGAAGAATTTTTTAACACTTGCAAGTGGCACTTGAATGACTAATTTCAATAACTGCGATATTTAGTAGATGAAGCATTCTTTGTCTTATTATTTGAGTAATGGAAGTAGTTGCATCTGTGGTTATATATCAGAAAAATAACTTATCACTTTTATCTGTTGGAAGTGGCCACAACACCTTATAGTGCTGGTCAGTTGTTTTCAAGTCAGTGAGCACCTGAGTTGGTCATCAGCCAACAGAGAAATCAATGAGGGCTAGTGGGGCTGTGTTAGAAGGAAAGGATTGAAATACATGAATTCTATTGATCAATTGTCCTGTACAATCAACATCCCCACAAACAGGTCTTAAAGGTGTGTGAGAACTTGATGGAAGTTCTTTTCTGCTCTTGCATGTTTCTTGAATCGAGAGAATCTTCCAGTCAACAGAGACAGCAACTTTTTGAGGTTCAAAACTCCAAACTTTGATAAAGCTAATTAATAAAGCATAAATTGTTAGCCTTATTATGTGGAGCAGTGCTGAAGATCCATGATTTTATTTAGTGTATTTGTCTTGAAGTGATTATGTTACTAATTACAAGGCTCACTAGTCTGTTTACTGGGAGTCCGAGTAATTATAATTTGTTTGCAGTTCCCACCCTCTGTATTTCCATGCGATAAGACAAATATTTTGTTGAATAGTTGATCTGCTGTGTTCATTTTTGTATGTTGAGGAAACTTAAATATTTCATTTTGTTCTAAATTAAATATTTCCAGTTTTGCTATTCTTGTTTGACAGTATGTTGGTAAATTTTGCAGAAGCTTGAGGATAAGGGTACAGGAATGATGATTGACTATGAGGGTTGGAACTGAATATGTTCTCATAATGTCCATTAAAAAATTCCTTATGGTGTCAGTTGCTTTTGCATAATTTATTTTGTGTTTTAGAAAAAAATGGATCGAAGTTCTTATTTATAGGTTATTTTGAAGCAAGAGAAACCCTCCAGCATTGGAAGCAATTTGGGAGCTGAGTTCTGTTGCTCTTATGGAAGCAATTTGAAGGACAAAATTCTTTTCAATGAATGCTCAACTTAGGGTGCCTTGAAATCAGCAGCAGGGATCTAAAACCCCTACATGGTCTAGAAACATCCAAAGAAAGTGTTATTTAATGTTAGGAGAAAAAAAAGGTCAAGCTTTTATGAAAAACTCAGGAAATTGAGGCAAAACTATCTAAGCCACTCTTAGAACTAGAGCTGTACTTCAGAAAATGGCTTAAATGAGAAGTCAACATTGCGATGTTAACTCCTTGTTTTATGGAGAATAGTAATAATAAAAAAGGTAAGTAGAGTTATGTCTCTGAATCTATTTGTAAGTTTGCTGAAGTTTAGGTAGCAACATGCTTGCTTGGAAAAACTCCCTAGCAAAAAATTCATGATCTCAAACTTTAGGTAATAATTTCTGAAAATAGCTGGGCTGCCAGAATGTCAGTGTTTGGAATGAGAAGATTGCTAAGGGGAAATGGCAAGTAATGAGGGGCCTAAAGAGACATGAAAAGCTAGCAGCTTCATTTTAGTTTGAGGGAGAGAAAATTGCTTAGCACTACTTAGAGCATCTTTCATTCAAAGATCTCAAAGCTTGCTGAACCAAACATAATTCTTTGAAGAGCGGTATAAACTAATGATCACTTTACTCATCATTGAAATGCAGCCGTCTCCGCACTGGGGCATATGGACTGTTCGGTGTCAGTGCTGCCTCGGAGTTCGGTGCATGAGTTAAAGAGGAAAAATGCAGTTGGGAAGAGGCTGGGGCAACAGAATGCACTGAAATGCCATCAGTTTTCTGGACACCACCACGATTGTAATTAAAAAAAAAAAAAATCAAGAGTGCAGGTGAACATGTTTCCTTTCTTCTGACATTCATGTTTGTAATTCTGCCAAGCGTTTCCATTATTAGGAAAAAAACTGTGGCAGCCAAGATTCTTTAATATTAAAAGATCTTAGTGGAACTGATAAAATTCCATCCTATTCAAAATTTTAATGCCAGCTTGCTGTATTATCTCTTTATCATTTTCTTCTTCAGTGTATAATTAACTGCATCAGTTGGTCATTTACCAACAGACTTGAAATGCCATTATGATTTAGCTGGGAAAATAACTAGAATTTTTATAAGGGAGAAAAATAGACTAAAGTATTTCTTGTTTTTTTTTTTTTTTTTTTTTTTATTATTGTAGTAGTAGTCCTTATATTTTTTTTTCTTTTTTTCCCCTCACACTTTCACCATGAAGACAGGAACTCCAATTTTATTTACATTAGCGTGAACGAGTGCATCCTCAACTGAGATGCATAAATACAACCCCTTTTACTATGCAAGTAATAATTGCGCTTGTAACTCTCTTAAGAGCTGTTACAATGCATGAACAAGTCCTGGGCGAGCATTTGTCACGGTTATTTCAAGTCCAGACCTTCACCCCAGGGTTACTGGTGCTGCAGCAAGACCCTGTGTCTGCCGGGTCTTCACAGCTTGGGGTGCAGGGAGAGGACCGAGAGTGAGGGAACAGCTGGTTAACGCCAGCATCAGTCTGAATACTTTCTCTGAGTCTTGGAAAGTGTCTGCAAGCAAAACATTAATTGATCACTGCTGATTATATATTGTCAGGCGTTTAAGCGGCGTAACTGTGTTTATGCCGAGCTCTCTGAACCAGAAGAAGGAAACTTCCTAATGAACCTCCTGGAGCGCTGAGCCCCGAGCGTTGGGTCTAGAACTGTTTTTCATCTGATGCCAGACGGCTCTAAATAGGTCTTAAAGCAGCTCCAACAGTTTATGCTGTTTAATAAATCTAATCTGTAAAACAGGTCACGTAAAAAAGCTAAAAACTTTTCTTCTAATTACAGTAAGATTTTATTGAATGCACATTATACATATAGATCATAATACTTATTAAAAAAGACTATTAAGATTTTACAGTTCAAGATTTTACAGGCAATGGGAACAGTGGAAGCCTAATGCTTTCTGAGAATCATATCTGCATTAGCAAGATAAAGGACAATTTAGGAAGATTACAAAAGCAATGATTTAGAGTACAACATAAAAATCTGCTGAGAACTAATTCGCAATGCCAGCTGCTGCTAAGCTTCTTAATCTTTATCTAGTTCAATTAAAATCTGAATGTTTGGGATTTCATTAACAACTGGGGACTTGGAAATTACATGCACTTTTACACTGTAGTCAACTGCTTATGCACATTATTGGAAGTTGCCCAAAATGTCTTCAGGTAGACTTGAGATATAATTAAAACTTAAGTACTTAAAGGATAATGCAGAGGTAAAAGAGGATTATTTTAATTTTTCTGTCAGATCCAATTGACAAAAAAAACCAACTTGCACACGTCAAAATGAGTTGCAAACCAGTAAGAATTTCAATGCAAGTGATACTTATGGATATCGTGCAATCAGATATGTGAACCAGACAACTTCATTGGAGGGCAAGTGAATTGGGTATTGTAACTGTGCCCTGTGCTGGTTCTATTTTTTTGTGGAAAAGCCTCTTCATATCTATCGTTCTCTTCTGTACTGATGTAACCACGCTGCTATCAATTAATTATGCATTTCAAAGAATCTGCAAGTAGGCCTTTCTAAAATTAAACTAAGCAAAGTGATGAACAAGCTTTTAATCACTTAATACTGTGTATAAAAAATAGTTTCTTTCCATTAATTCCTCAAGAATAATTCTTCTTAAAGTTTTTCAGAAGTAGAAAAGGACTTTTTTCCCCTCTTCCTTGTTTTCTGTTTCCCGTGACAGATCTGACATGGTGTCATACCTGCTGATCTAAAGAAATGTATGAGAGTTTAGCAGAACAGCCCTGGATTGTGAGGCAGTTATTGAAATGTCTGACATTTGGTTCTTCGTGGGGGTGACGCTGGGCTGGGTTTCACAGGGTCAGGGACGGCACTGCGGGATCTGCTGCTTAAGCTCAGGGTCAAATTCTAAGCTGGTTTAAATTTCCAAAGTTTCAAACCGGAATAGATTTCTTTCTCTTTAATTATTCAGTTCTAATGATCTTAGGTGCCACTATAGGATATGGAGATAAGAACGTTTTCAGAATGAATGAGGGTATTTAAGGTGAAGCTGTTTCTCCTGGAAATGTTGAAAAGGTGCGGGATAATTGGTACAGGGCTTAGAAGCAGCCTGGACATGTTTAGACGGTGTGTTTTGATCAAGTTACCTTATAAAATGATATAATGATTAAAAAAAATCATTCAGGAGTGAAATTTCTTAACACATTTGGGAAGGTGGTATTTAACTTTTGTCCTAGGAAATTAAAATGGTGTTTTCTTAGTGAAATAAAACAGTGAGATTTTGTCTGCCTGGCCACTTGGTCTTTTTTTTTTTTAAATATATTTTTTAAAATATATTGTGTTTACAAAGCAAGAGCAGTATGTAGGATTACTGCCATATATAACATTCAAACCCAAAAGACATTTAGTTTTTTCCACTCCTCACCTCTGTCATGTTCTTTAATGGAAACAAGCATGACTGGGTTGCTCCAGAAAAGTGGAGAATGCAAGAAAGAACAGTGAATTTTGACTCGGGCATCCTTTGGCCAAGAACTCATGCGTTATGTCCTGTTTCATGCCTTTCCCTGCGAGGTGGGTGCTGTACAGATACAGGACGTTTAAATCCATTCCTGCATCGCAGCCCTGCTCCCCCTTAGAGCATCAGTGGCAGCGGGGCTGAGTCTTTTTCTTTGTCTGGAGCTGATCCTATGACTTCAATAAATTGAAATCTAGCTATAACATCCCTCCTGTGTGAATGCTGAGCCCAGTGAGGTATATAGTATTTCAGCTTCAGAGATCTTAATTTATCCTGCTATGTGCTGGGATGGGTGTCCTCACAAGAACAGAAAATTTGCTCTTTCCTCTGACTGGTGAATACATTGAGCATTTGGAGGTATTTCTCTAGGGTTTTATTCTCTGATCTTAAAATGGATCAACCATTACATAGGTAGCCCAGTATGACAACCTGGATGTAGGCTTTTACTCCTTGGATTTAGGTGCTTTCAGAAATGTAGGAGTTGTTAGTGAAAATTAAAAGAAACTTCCTTCTTTTTTTCTTACAAAGAGAAAACTGAAATAAATAATATGAAGAATATTGATAAATCACAAATGGAAAATGTGTCACTAAGGAGATGAGTGGGAGTTGAGAGCAAAGATAACTAGAGGCATGATAAGTATCTGTATGTTTGGCTTCAGATACAAAAATCTGTGCCACAGATTGATCCTATAGGAGTAATAAATACACATTATCTGTAATTATTCTCAAACTTCATAAACCTTACTTTAATAACATCCTTTGCATCATTTTTTTTGGGATCTTTTATTTCTGTGACACTGGCAGGCTTTTTAATTTCAATTCCAAGAAAATTGCTCCAGCTGTTATGGATTTTCTTGTAGTTTCCATTCCTGTCATTCTCCCGAAGGATGATAAACTGACGCACTTCTGCTCTCTGGAGGCTGAGAGTTTCCTTTGGAGAGTCCTGGTAGCAGGTTTGAGGGGTTTTGTATCTGAGCTGTGCCTAGACGAGTTTGTTTTTAGGAAGATCACAGACAGTGAATTTCCAGCTTCTTTTACAAATACAATTTTGGATGTAATTCCACCTCACCAGATGATCCTACAGCGGGAACCCCTTTGCATTTGGGTTTTCCTTTGCTGAGAGCTGATGTAGTGCCTGATGGTTCTGCTCGTGGTGACAGCAACTGGATTTCTCAAACAAGTCAAAACCTTTCCAGAGGTGACCAAAGAGGCCATCAGACCTGGTGGTCGGTGAGGCTGTTCCCGAGAACTGTATGAGCTTTGTATTAGGCTTGATTCTGATCTCACCTGGATATAAAAGAGAAGTAATGTTTGTGAACGAGAGTGGGATTCCATGTCTGGATAAAATATGACTTCTTCTAGTAGAAGAGGAAATATAAAAAGCATTCCTTTATCAATGCACACAGTGGAGTGGCATATGTGCTCCCAGCACTCCCATGGCTGCTCATGGAGTTAGGATCAACACGGATATTGAAAATGTTGTTTGGTTTCTTCTGCTGTTATAAGTGTGATAACATTTCATGATGTCCTGAGGTCTTCAAAAAATCAAGAACCAACAGTAAGCAGAATTACAAGTGCAGCTTTTCTGAAGAACAGAAATTAAATATAGAGCAGTGTACTTTTGCATAACTGATGATGCGTTGACTACATGTTATGAGATGGAGATGCAGTTGAATTTTAAGTCAGTAGATTTGACTACACAGTTTTATCTCCCAATAGCCATTAAAGATTCAAACTTCTCTCATTTCTCTCAGCATAGTCCTCCCCATCTCCTCCTCCCTAATAAGGTGGGGTACCCCGCTGTGGACCACATCTGCTCAACTAAAACTGGCCATGCCTGTGGCCATGTGAGGGACTCTCAAGCGAACCAGACCCATGAATTTTAGTGAAAACCTCAAATATTTCACTTGTCCAGGAAAAAAAAAAAAAAGATTCAGTTTTCAGGTTAATATATGTCTCCATACTGCTCTTTTTTGAACTTGTTTTAAAACATGTATATGTTCAGGATGAAAAGTAAACCCAAACCGATAGTCTCTATCCTCTTTTTCTCTTTCATAAAACAAAACTTGAGTGGTTGTAACTTCTGAGCAGTTTCAGTCTCTGATATTTTTTTTCTCATACAGTTCTAATTTCAAATTTTCTAATTGCTAATGACACATTGTTACTATATCTGAAGATTGCCATCTACTGGCATAGAACAGCTTTGGGGTCTGTTATTGTTCATAAATCTGAAAATTCAATAAAGTTATTATTTTCTCAGTTGATTTTATGATTGCATTTTGCTTCATAAGGTAGGGGCAGTAGTAGGGGAAACATTAACAGCATTTACTTCATCATACCAAGCACTATGCAATGTCTGTTTAATTAAAAGCCCATTATAACAAGATACTGATGCTTCCCATGTGAATGATCTTTCTATTCCCCTAAATTAAGGCATGGTTCATGTTTCTATTGTATAAGAACATAAGAAGACATTCTTAAAAGGTTAAAATGTACAGTTTCTCTAAGCATTTGGAGTGATTCTGACTTTCTGGCATGTAATGGTGGCTCAATAAATCAGATGAGTAGAATTTAATAGTATGAATTCCAAAATTATGGGAGACAACTCTCACTCCTGAAGCAAGTTTTTAGTGAACCCTAAAATGCCTTAGGTTTCTTGACCCTGGTTCCTCCCAGTAGTTGTTAGGGCAAAACATGTTTTTCCCCCAGCAGCTGACCTGGGGTTGTTGTAAACCCCACCAGGCTTTGGGCAGGTGAGGAGCAGCAAAGCTCTGCTCTGAGGCTGAATGTTGATATTTCACTTGGAACAACCATCATCTCAGAAATTTGTGGTAGCTGTGGGATTAGGAGGCAACTGCTCCTGCATTGATTGGAGGTGCGGTGATCTGTTTTAAGGAGACCAATGGGTGCTGGTGTTTGCTGTGGAAAGCTGAGGAACCAGTCTGCACACGTTGCAGGGCCTCATAAGCAGGTGAGGATGCAAGACAGTCAGAATTTTGGTTTTTTGCCCGGTTCCTTGATGCTTCTTAATGGTAGAGTGCTCAGCATGCTGCCTCTTCTCTGAGGAAAGGCTGAGGGAGCTGGGTCTCTTTAGCTTAGAGAAGAGGAGACTGAGGGGTGACCTCATTAATGTTTACAGATATCTAAAGGGTGAGTGTCAGGAGGATGGAGCCAGGCTCTTCTCAGTGACAACCAATGGTAGGACAAGGGATAATGGGTTCAAACTGGAACACAAGAGATTCCACTTAAATATGAGAAGAAACTTCTTGATGGTGAGGGTGGCAGAGCCTGGCCCAGGCTGCCCAGGGAGGTTGTGGAGTCTCCTTCTCTGCAGACATTCAAACCCGCCTGGACACCTTCCTGTGGAACCTCAGCTGGGTGTTCCTGCTCCATGGGGGGATTGCACTGGATGAGCTTTCCAGGTCCCTTCCAATCTCTGACATTCTATGATTCTGTCTTATTTTCAGATGTGCATTTTCTGTGAGGAAGCACTTAGTTGCCTGGCATCAGCTTTGCTTTCCCTCCCAGGGATGTGGCACCTAAAACTTGGTTTAAACTGGTCGTGGTTTGCCGTGTGTGACTTACGTGGAATATTTCAGTTGCGCCAAGTAACATCTCTGAAGTAATTTGTGAGGGCCCGTGCTGTTCTTTTGGTGGAGGTGGTGGACTTCCAGCTGTGTGGGCAGTGCTGTGTTTGGTGTGTTGACACTTGAAGCAGTGCTTGCCACCAAAGCACCAATTCCAAGCAGGTGATATTGTAAATGTGAACATACTGCTTCTTGGAAGCATGCGAAAATTCGGTTTGCTCAGGGAAAGTGGTTTGTATCTTGGGAGCGAGGCACTGGTTGCATATGATGGAGGAGCTGCTGCTGCACTGTGACTATTCAAGCTTTATTGAATTGAAAGTAAAGTCATGTAAAACCTGTGTAACTTGCTGAGACGTTAACTAAACTGCCCTAGGGCTGCCTTTGCACATGTGTGATCGGTGATGATTTCCTATCTGCTATTTTGATTTTCATGTGGGAATTTGCTGTGTTTGTATCATCTTATCCAAGTTTTCTCCCCTCTTAGTATCCTCTTTTACGTAGGAGGTTTTGTCTGCAGAGAAGAATGAAAATAATAATAAAACAGCACATTGTGCATTTACATAAAAATGTGTGTGTGAAGGTTCTTCCGTATGAACGTCAGAAAGTGTATTTATTTATTCTAGATATTCAGCTGTTGGCACTGTGCTTTGATTTCTGCTAGATAAAGAGTCGTCAGTTACACACTGTGTATGTTTTTACTGGTAATTATAAATAGTCATCTTGGCTTTTTAAGGCAATTAGGCTTTCCACCATTTGCTCACATAAGCCTGTTTTATACTCCTTTCGTGTGTATTTTGAAAGTGGGGAGATTTATTGGGAGGCCATATGGCATGAGCCTACAACCTAGGGTTCAGTTGGCTGTAAAGATGATTGGATGCAAAGAATGAGAAGAGAAAAACTATCCCATCTTGAGTAGATTTAGGGTGCTTGTGATGTGCACCAGCTTGTGCAAACACAAGATTCATGGAATGGTGCTCCTGACTGAAGTATTTTGTGCATGAGGGATGTGGTGATGTGAACCAAACCATCAAACCAGCTGCTGGGTATTCCCTTTCCCCGATAAAGACAACGTTTACCTCAGTTGTTGGTTTTTTTAACACCTCACTAGATAAATATTGACTTTATCAGTTCTTCATGGGGAAGAACCCTTTAAGGGTTAAGTGTTGATTCCCACCTTCTGTAAGCATCTCTACAAAGAAAGTACCTATTTTACATTGGAAAACGGAGTAGCACATTAATGTAGTGATTGAGAATGCAGTTCTATAATGAGACAAATGCATGTTCTTCACCAAAGCTCTGAGGCCATGCAGTCTATACTTGTTATTACAGATTTTTCCAGTGTGTTTTTTATTACAAGCTGTCAATTTATTTCCAGTTATAATATGAGCTGCAGTAAATCTTGCTGTGGTCGTGATGGTTATTCACAGATCAACAGGCATAAATCACATAAGACGAGTCCTGGCTGTTAAGAGATGGACCATTCATTAACAAAAGCAATGGCATCATTCTGGTCTCTTCCATGACACACTTAATTCTTGTTTCCCTTAAGATATTCACAATGCTCATGTTGACCTATAATATGTTTTGGTATCATTTGATGTACCGTGGAGTGAAAATTCCCTTGCCTACGTGAATAAGAGAAGTGGTTTTAAGTTTATTAGCTGCTGACTTACCCAAAAATTCCTGTCAAAATGGATATCGTGAATTATTCAGGCACACACCTGTTCTGCAAATAAGTATGTTAGAAGGTGGTGATATAAGAACCTTAAATTGAAGGATTCTGCTCTCTCTTTTTTATAGTGATAGTGTCTTACCCTTGGACTGGCCTGAACCCAATGTTGGCAAAAACTTCATGCAGATCATTTCAAACCTGTGAATTGCTGTTGCTCTTGTAATATATATACATATTTTTTCACCTCCTAACATTTGGAATGATTCCTAACATTTGGAATGATTCCTAACATTTGGAATGATTCCTAACATTTGGAATGATTTTGAAGGAAATCAGTCCAGTTTTACTGGTGTCTGCTGGGTAGTTCTCCTAAATCATCAGTGGTGATAAGACACATTTTTTCAAAATTATAAGTGAAACTGAATAAATATTTGGCTGGAATATGGTAGGGGGAAGGGCGGAAAGAGTAAAGATAAACTCATCAGCTTCTCAACTGTTAGATTTGTGTGTTTGTTTTTGCAAGACTTGAGCTTTTCAATGAAAAATGCTACCATCTTTTGAGAAAATAAATCACTGTGTTTGCTAAAGGTAGAGCAGGCTGCCTTTGGTGATGCTGATTTAGCAAAGTAGTCATGTCATTGATGGATTCCAATATTTAATAGTAAATAAACTTGTGAACGAGTGAAATTAAATGTGAGACTATAACTGAAGTATTTTCCCTAGTTTGTTCACCAGCTTGAAAAGGGATTGATCAAATACCCATTGCAATCCATGGGAATCTCTGATTCTGATGGATTTCGGAACAGAATTAAAACTGTTTACAGCCTTTTGGTTGAGTTTACTTACAATAAAGTGTGCTTACAGCTAATTGTGTGGTTTTCAAGCCCTTCAGATAGCTGACTAATGATTATGTATATAAATATGACCTCTAATAACAAACAAAAAGAGTGGGGTAGGTGGAGCTGCTTGGTCTCAGACGCTCTGCCTCTCTTGCTGATACTTGCAAGAACAGAAGCATTTGCCTCAAAAATATAAATTTTCTTGCTGTGCTTTGTCTGCCTCAATAGCTCTGTATCTGTGAACCCATGAAAAATGAGTCTGTGTCATGGATCATCTACCATTTGTGTTTTGATTTGCATTCCGGAATACGGCTTAGATCTGATATGATGGGTTCTGCCTTTATTGTGGTGTCTCTCCCTGGCTACACTCTATTACCTCCTCGCAGCTTCTTATTGTGTGGGGATCTTACACTTGCCCTGAGCACCCCCTTTTCATAGGTCTGTAAATTACATGTGTGACCTCAGGAGGTTCTTTGTGCAATTCTTCCCTATGTGGCAGAGATAAAACTTCCTTATCTCGTGGCATTTTGTGGATAAATTCATACATGGCTCTGTGGGGCAGCCATCAAATAACCTGCTAGCTGGTGCTGCTACTGTTAGACAAGCCTGGAAATGTTCTTCTGGGGGTTTAACTCTGTCCCCTGTTTCTCCGTGTGAAGGTCTGTTCAGCGGAAGAGTTCAGAAAGTGGTTCCTGTACATCTTCACTTGAACATATGTGGTTTAAAAAAAGGAATAAAAATTTGAATGGCTCCCTAGAAAATTAGGAACTACGCTGTAGCAGTTTGTCCAGCCTTGTTCCTTTCACTAGCAAAACAGAAAGATTGATTAGTTGCAATATTTGTTTTACCAGTTGGTGAGGCTCCGATCCCTAAGTCTATAAATTGCTACTCCCACCGCAGCATGGACCTACAAAAGGGCATCCCAGGGTGTGACTGGATAAATCTATATTTAGGCAATCAGTTGTTTATTATATGAAAATTTGATCTCATTTGCTGTAGTCTCTTTCCATTTCTCTTGTTGCCCAAAGTATATAATAGTGAGGAGAACATCATCTCTATCTATCAATGCAATCAGACAAAGAGATTCTGTTGTGAACTCGGGGAAGATAATGTCCTAGATGGGAACAGCAAATTTAATTACTGACAATGGAATGAGTACAAAATGTTTCTGCACGCACAGTTCTGGACAATGCACTGCTTCAAACCCCGTGCAACTTGATTTTTGCGACATTATGCTGGGAAGAGTTAGTGGATGGTAATCTAAACTGGGGATGAGTGTGCGTTAGAGAAAAGCTGGTGAAATGCTAATCAATTCTTTGAGTGAAGTCAGCGAAATAGCTAAACATCTAAAGAACAAATATCAAGCGCTGATATTTATGTAGAGATAGTGCAGAGAACAGGAGAACTGTTCCACTCGCAGACACCCTGTGCTTCCAGTAAAGCGGTTTTTTTTATACGGAGGGCTTTATTTTAGGTGGCTACCTTACCCTGCTACCATACGTTGGTGATGGTGCTGTGGTTTTTCCTCTGTAGGAAAATGGCATAGGTGTGTACATCAAGAGTCAGCGAACAAATATTGCACATATTAAAAAAAAAAAAAAGATTATATTATGCTACTGCTGAAGAGATGAGGTTGAGACTGATATAGCACCATGTTTTAGAGCTCATGCATCCAGGCTATGCCTGCAAAAAATTGACCAGAAGTTGATTACAAGCTCTAATTCTTCCAGGACTTGGCGAACAGCTGCCCATTGCCATCTCTCTTGCTATCCAGGAGATGGATCCCTGAGTGCTGGAGGTAACAACTTTCTGGATGCTTTCTAATAAAACAATGAAGAGCTGACTTTATCATCCTTAAAGCAAATCACTTTTGAAAAATGCTTTACAAATACCAAGGGATGTTTTCTATTAAAAAGCCTGGAATGTTTTTCTGCCCGTAAGTGAAAAAGTTTTCTCAATACAGCTGGGTATACAGGAATAGCTCATGCGGGCGGGGGGGGGGGGGGGGATTTTCTGTCTGGATCTGTCTGGAAGAGCAGTGACATCAGATTAGTTTAAGTTATTAGATTGTCTTGAAGAAGGCATAGGCAATTAAGAGTGTGTTTTGCTTTTTTTTTAATCAACTAATTATATCATCTTCCTTTCTCTACCTAAAATGATGTTCTCTAAAGCTGTGGTAAGTGTAGTAGTGTCTTAAACTTTTATGCCTTCGTGTGATAAGACAACAGCAGTAACACTGTGAGGCCAGCAATTCCCTCCTCAGTCTGAATCGCTGGTGTGCAGACGAGTGTCGAGCTGCTGCCTGGTGGCTCAGCCCTGCGATGCTGTGGATCTGGTATCGCTGGTTACGCGAACAGTGCGATTCCCCAATACTTCCAGTTATCTGTTTATGTTGATATCGGGTACCAAGGAAAACACGAGGCTTGGCCTCGGCGTCGTGCTGTGGGCTTCCTGCTGACTTGTTTACGCCTTCTCATCCCACAGGTTTGTCTGTTGTCATAGTTCCCATTTTCTTCCCGTTTTCGAAAGCAGGACAGGAGGTCTCTATGGAGACAGGCATCAGTTCCACTCCATGCACTAAACTGTAGGGGTTGCTGTAAGAGCAGAGCTGCAAACACGCTTTGTCCCCCGTGGAAGCTGAAAACATTGCCACCCTGACACCTCCAGTCCCCAGTGTCTCCGGGAATTAACATTTCAAGGTCACAACAGTTTCGCTATAACAACACTGTGCTGTTGCCTTCATTGGATCAGTAACACGGTAATGGGAACATCATCTCTGTGCAGCACAACTTCAGCTTTTAGGATTTTCTTTGTTAATTGCATAAAAGACACCAAAGCATGTGTCTTCAGAAGCAGGATAGAAGAATTTAGTTTGAAATGGGAGAGTTAAATGTAGGTTTCAGTATGTCGCTGGGACATGGGCAAAAATATTTTGAGAGATGGCTTTGCCATATAAAAGGAAGTTCAAGTGTTCTCTTATCTGGTGTGTGTATGTAGTTACTCAGACTTGTACCCAAAGGATCCGGTTGCTGAGCATTTTTGTGTACAAGACGTGACCTACGGCTCCAAAACCCTTTGAGCAACAAATCACTGAAGGCGGAGGTTTCTGCCTCACCTGCTGTCCTGGTTTAGGGTTGAACGTTGTTGCTGTCAGCCAAGTGATGGATATAATGGGAAATACCGTCAGGTTTGTCTCAAACAACTTTTATTCATGTGATGATGAGGTAGGTGTCATGTCTGTAATTTTCAAAAGTGTCCAAGCAACTCAGGAACCAAAATTCATCAAGGGTATAATCACTGAAATTCAAGTTCCTACATCACTGACTGCTTAAAGCGTTACTCTATCACAGTTTTGGTTTGTGCCTTGCTGCTTCTGACATTGAACCAGGAAACCAGAGGAGTGTCTGTGCATGTGTATATATGTATTTCTGTCCGAATGCCTTTTGTGTGTGTTTATCTGAAATCATCAATAGCTGTACAGGAGAAGCCTTTTGCTCACAAGGCAGATAAAAGGGAGAAATCAGAACTAAGGCAGACATGAGAACAGAAGGGTTGAATTGTGCAGGATGAGTGGAATCTGAAAACTCTACCACACAAGGAATAAAAGAGTTACCTGATGTGTGTTTCCTTTTTTTTGTTTTGTTTCCCCAGAGGGGATGGTACTGATCTTGTATTAGGCTTTACTTCAGAGTCCTGAGTGGACTGGTGGTCCAGTCTGAAGTGATGCTGAAAAAGGTATCATCTCCTGTTAGTTTGCAGCATGCGCTGTGGAACAGGAGTTGAAGTTTATAGCAGTTTTCCTGGAGAGCGCACAGACAATTAGGTAGGTGTACTTCTAGCAGCACATTGGCTCACTGGAACCCTAAGGAGTGCTTAAAAAAAAATTGGTGATTGGATGGTGAGATGTTACATTGCTCAGTGTTATGATCCCAATTAAAAAATAAAAAAATAGGGTTTGGTGTCACATAAAACACCCAGAACTTGTAAATGCAGATCATCAGTTTCCTTGAAAGACAGCATCTTTCTGGGCTGGTGACCCTCAGCCTGTCCCTGGTACCCCAAAGCTGTGTAGCGTAACACCAGATTCAGAGGCAGAACAGTGAGAATGACTGTACATTGTTGGTTTGGACCTAAAGGTCAAGTTCTGCCATCTGATAAATCTGCTTTCTGTTAACCTCCTTAGATGCCAAGAAATCAAGATTGATTCAGATGAAGTCATCAGAGAATATTTTGGTGGGCAGGGGGTTGGTGTAATGGTTCCAAGCCTGTGCATAGTTCATGAGAGGGAATAGTCCCTGTGGGCTGCTGGCAAGAGGTAAAATACTCTAGTACTGCAATGTTGTCTTTGTGTGTTTGCTGGTTGCCTCCCACCAGCTCGTCAGGCACAGGTTGTTGGGTCTGTCTCAGCACAGAGGTATATTGGGTTAATACCAGGTCCCTGGGAGCTCAGCTTCTTGGCGTGTTTTCACTAGCAAAGGCAATTAGGAGGATTAAAACCACCTTTATGTTGTAATCTAAGTTAGTCTTGAAGGCTCGTGTTGTAGTTGGTACAGAGAGAGGGAATCTCCAGAGGAATTCATTGTGGCTCAGGGTAGGTGTCCAATTTAGGTCACCCTCAGGGACTGTCTGTTAGGAAGGCTTATTTGCTATGTCCACCGTAAATGTGTTTTATTGTATTTCTCTATACTTTTAGAATGCGACTGTTCCATTACCATTGATGAAACCTTACTCAAAGTGTAATGATTGCTTAAGGCAGTGACTTTGTTTGGCCTGCATGCCGTATTGAAGGAGTGTCATAAGATCGTACTGCTCACCCTGTGTGGAAAAAATGAACAGAAAAGTCTTCTGACTTACTGACATACTTCTGTTTACTAGTAATTTATAGGTATGAGCAAGTGTCAGAGCTGTAGATAGAAGCAAATAAGAATAGGCACCAAATCAAATAACAAAATTTTCAAAAGGTCAAATGAATTTATTTTTACAGCCATCTTTCACAGAATGAACGAGGCATTAAAATTCCGATTATAAGTTCTCGTGAGAATGGATTGTAATGAGAACAGGAACCAGCACACTATAAATCCACTCTCCTGGTAATAATTTAACTAGAACAGTAACTGGTACAAATGTAATTCATTAATTCCTTTTTATGACAATTTAAAGACTGAAATCTGGTTGTTATTGTGTGGCCTTCTTATACCATATCTGGGACATTTTTTGTAGTCACATAGCTCAAGTATTGAGACTGAACTATGATCCATTATAAAACAGATGGATATAAGCTTCCTTGGAGTCCACCGTACTGCAATTGCTGCCTCTTATAATAAAAGTTCTTGTTTTGCTTAAGATCGGGTTGAAAGAATATTAAAAAGTAGTTCTGATTTGTGTATTTCATAGGACAGATGGCTAATTTAACTAGTCTGATCTCAGTTTCTTATTGGACTACAGCCAGTGGTCCTTGATAGTCTCATATCTGAATTCAACATTTCCCAAGACCATCAGATGCAAATAACAGAAGTAATTAAAAGTCTGCTTTGAACTGTAAATATCCATTAAAAAGTGTGAAATTTTTGCTAATAACATTTGTGGACCTTTCGTTGTGTTGAAGGGTTTTAGTTGCACTGACAGTAAAGACTGACACCAAATATGGTGAGTGGTTTTATTTGTTTATTCGTGGTGTGGTTTATTTCCCCCCCCCCGCTGCTTTCAGACTATCTTAACAAAGGCACTGGGACGTGCCTGACGCTCACAAAACTTCTTGCGTTTGTTTTAGCGGGGGAGTGAAGGGAGGGATGATGGAATTTGAGGAGCTGGGGTTGCTCAGGGTTTAGGAGCGATGCTCTTGGTGTCCTTGGGCAGGTCTGTGGGGCTTCACGTGCTCTGGCTGCCTCAGGAGCTGCTGATGGATGTGGCCCCTGTGACTGTCACAGAAGACATTCACATGACAAAATTACTGTAATCTGTCAGTTTAAGACAGCTAGTTTTGTGATATGAATTTTCAAACTACTCCAGAATTTTGTGTGCTGTCTTTGTGGAAAAAAAAAGGAGTAGTATAACCCATTAATAAATACTTGTGATTGGGGAAAACCCTAGAGTGGTTAAAATCTGTATTTTAGCCTGTAGTACTTAAACATAATGAGTGAATCCTTGGCTCCGCTGGAGTCAGCAACAGACCTCTGTATTGATCATACCTGGATCATTATGTATGCTAAAACAGATGGGCAGAAGATACAGAATTGTAAAATCCATTTTATTTATTCCTTGTTTCCTTAGCCAGGGTTTGTACTTGTCCCGTTCTGCCTGTCTGTATATGCTGTCTCTGGGGTGTCAGCTACTTGTTCACTTCAGGTGGCTTTTCTGGCATCTTCACCGCTGGATGTGTACCTTGATTCTAATGAACATGTCCACACGGTCTTCCATCTTGAGAACTGCAGCTGTGGAGTTTCACTTCAACAACTACCTCACATGTACCAAATGATCAGCACTTCCAGTATCTTCATTAATATTATCAATGTTTAGAGGCATTAATGATGATGCTTATCATAATTGTAGGCTCACGAGAAGATCGTTCAGAGAGTAGAGGAGACCTGTACGGGTGCTGTTTGGGTGTTTTTACAAGCATTGCTTTAAAAATGGATTTATTTGAATGTAATAACTGTAGTTTGAGATAGTAAATGTAGATGCTAATATATTTTCCTTGTAGATAGCAATGTGTCTTCATGAAATATCTCTCTATTATGTTTTTTGGAAACGTAAGTTCTTCACGTTGTTTAGCCGTATATTTGTTGTTAATCTCGTCACTGAAAGTCTAGTCCTTCCCACTCCTTAAGACAGCCTGTTCTAGACTGCAGATTTTCTATGTTAAAGATCTTTTTAAGTATCAGGTTGTTGAGTTCCTACAAAAAAAAAATAGGCAGGAAACCTCGCAATAAGCAAAGCTGCAATCACAACATGTTCTGAATGATGATATTAAAATTCTGAGTAGCAACAATAAATTATTTCCCATAAGCTGTAGATTAATGGAGGTCTCTGTATTAATTAGGAGATCATTTGTGCAGTGTCAAAATGCAGTGCAGATTGGTTAAAATGAGGGGACAAATGTTGCTGCAGAAATAAAATGCAAAAAAATAATTTAACATAGAGACCTGCCCCTGTGACTGAGTTATCCCAGCAGCGTGTGCTGGTTGGTGCAGTGACTGCAAGTTAAAGGGGCTGAATAGTTAACCGTGAAAAATCCCAGCAGCTGCGGGGCACTGGGCTGGGACAGCGCGTCAAAGAAACCGAGCGCCGTGCGCGGTCCTGGCCGGTCCCGCCTTGGTGTTTTGGGGACGCGCGGCAGAATAAAGCCTTTATAGAACTCTGTCCGCATGCCTAAAACTTCTATTCTAGGCTATTGGGAAAAATAAGGTGTGAGAGTGTGGTGTGTAAGAATAAAATACTCTTATTTAATGCTACTGTAAAGCAGAGGGGAGGGTGTGGTGTGTGTGGCAGCAGTTCAAGGTCTGCGATGGGCATTCTGCTGGGGGACTTGGCTCTTCAGCATCAGGTGTGGCAGCCAAAACCTTCAGTTTTCCTACTCCCCACCTGTCCAATATGGAGGCCTTCCTCCTGTTGTGTCTGTTATCTGTACTCGCTAGGAGAATTTAATATAAAAATGACCAGGTGACAGGATTTTGGGTCAGCTCAGCACAGCGGCTGCACAACTGCCAGAGTTTTCTGGTGAGCAGCAGCAGTTCAGTGTATGATGGGTCTTTGTTTTGGCTTGAGGGAACAGCTGTAGCCCTTTAATTAGGCCTGATCCACCAATATCAAGTGTGTGCCTTCCCTGTTTGAGGGAGATGTGGTTTGCTGTGGATTTTGGTTTTTTGGATGTACTGCCTGTCTCCAAGACACTGGTATTTTTAATTCAAATCTTTCTGCCCAGAACAATTTTCACTCTACAGGCATCACCCCAAGGGGAGGTGGTGGTGCTTCCCAATATTCAGTTTCATTTCTACTGTAGGTCAACATAACTTGATTGAAATTCAGCTTTCCAGCTGGACCAAGTGGGATATGGCTTAGAAGGGTTGATTTTGGCTAACGGAGACTATGGGAGTCCCTAGTTCTGAATTTGAGGAAGGTCACTCTGAGCTGGCGGTGGCTCAGATGCTCTGGCCAAAGAAGCTCCCAACAGCAGAACAGAGGAGTGAGCCCTCCAGTTATAATATTTTTTTTTCCTTTTGGTTTCATGGCTACATAAGCTGAACTGTAGACTATTTTTGCTGCCTCAGAAGAGTGACGCGAGGTTTATTTCTGTCAGATGTAGAAGAGAGATAGGAAATGCTTGAGTTTTCATTCAAACTTCAAAAGGTCTTCCAAGGCAGAGGGAATTTTTGCCATGGCAGATCTCCCATGGTTTTCAACAGGATACCAGAGCAAGCTGTATTTTCATAAACGTGATGACTTGAGATTGTTGCTGAGTGAAACTAATAAGATGAAGTATGTTGACAAGTCATGGCTGTGTATTGTTCAGCCTGAGTCTAACTTGAAAAGTCAGCGGTACTGAACGAGTGTGACTTCTGAAAATGTGCATATATTTACATGATTTGATATGTAATGTTGAAGCCAATTTGTTAATGGCCAACTGGAATGCTTAGTTTCATACACTGAATAAAAACAAATAGGTCAATTGTAATGTAAAACTGCACATTTTATTTTGGCTTTCTGTTTTTAGGATTAAGTCACATATTCAGCATAACAAGAAGAGAGCAATAACCTTCTTTTGATTTGATGATATACAGCACATTTTATGTAAACCCATGAAAAATGATTACTGGTATCATGAGGAAACAACACCTTAGGGAGATTACTAGGCAAGGCAAACAGCTGGAACCCATAATCTCCTAAAAGTCTGATTGTCTGTGGATCACCATGTCTACCCTGGGGTGCTATAAGTAATACTTTTTTTAATTATGCAAAACAATAAATTCTTTGAAAATTTTGAATTTAAAATTGTTAGTAACCATTAAATTTAACCATGTGTGAAGGCAGATGTTCTAGAGAAATTCTTAGTTTAGGACTTGGCAGAACTTTCTTTTTATGTAAATATGCAACATTTCCTGTTTTATTTTTTTAACATTTAAGATTAATTATTCCATCAGTTTAACTGAAGTTAAGTTTAACTGGAGGAATACATATATCTAACCCATCTGACAGGTTTTTTTTCAAGTTAATTTAAAATAAATTTAACTGCATCTTTAACTGAAATAACTCTAGCTTTGTGGGCATTTGCATTGATTTAATTAGATAAGCTGAAAAGAAAAAGGACAACTTCAGTGAAGATAGAGTGACTGTATTTTTCTCTTCTAGCACACAATCATCTTAAGGAATGCTGCTGTCTGTCTGTCTGTCCATCGACCGGGTGGTTGTGCCCTTGGTGTCGCTGCTGTGTGTTGGTGTTTGAAAGGCTGCAGTTTGAGTGCCTTTCCTACGGGGTTTAGTCCATGCAAAAACACTTCAAATTATGAAGCGTGAGCTACGCTTTAAGAAAGGAAACTGGAATATCCTGAAAATGTCAATCATCATTTTCATGTTTTAGTTTCTTATAGATAAGGTAAAATATCCAGACCACTTCTAGCACATCCAGTGATGTGAAATAATACGGTTTAAAAATTATATGGAGCCTGTGCTGCCACGAGCTGTGTCCTCTTGTATTCCTAGCGATTTGGGACAGTGTTATTATGCTGAGGGAGAGTTTTTCTTGGTGCTGATCACAGAATATGGAGCTCCCAGTGCTGGTGACACAGTACAGTGAAACCAAAGTTACCGTTTTCAGGCAGACATCCTGCTGCTCCCCGTTGACTTGAAAGCCCTGATGTCACATTGTGTGGTGCTGACTCCACGAGTGTTTTGGTGAGGGATTTTCATATATTCAGATGCCTGCTAGAAATGTCTGCATGGCATATTTGTGTCTGTCAGCTCTTTCAGTGTGCTAATTTTTCTGGCAGTTTCTATTCTTCTTTATCCCAGAATTCTAGTGCCTTTTGCCTGCTCTGGATGTCTTGGGGAACCATCCGAGAGGCACCTGGGGAAGAAGGTGTTTGAACTTGTGTTGTTAAAATCCTCCTTTCTGAGAGGAGGGTGTTCCATTATCTCTGCAACTAGAGGTGCTACCCAAGTTTTCATAGCCAGCTGTTGGATTTAACAATATAATTTTCACCTGAAACTTTTTGTTCTAGGAGGTGATAATGATTAGGACTTGGATATTAAAAATCTGCTTTTCTCCCTAGGATCAGACATCAACAGAGGCTGAATGGCTATGTAGCTGAATTTTGCTTTCTCTTGTCTTAAATGCCTTGTTGCAAGCAGCTGCGTTGCTCTTGAAAGGTCATCATGATGATGAACGTCTGTCTGTGCTGTTGTGAAAAGCTCCTGAAGTTTGGTAGGACTGCAGGAAGCTGGGCATTTTCTGTCTCATCCGAGAGAGTAAAACCTGGGTGAGAGAGGGAGGGTCGCATTATGCCTTGGTTGGTGTAATACGAGTTCACTGGTGGTTGAATTGCAGGACACCCATCTTCCAGTGTGTGATATTGCCCTTTAGTCGTGCTTTCTAGAGATGTCCTTTCCGCTAAGAACATACCAGTGTTCCTGTCTCAAAACTTACCTTAATTCATCCACAGCCATCTGGAACCTCTCAGTTGGTGCTGAGGTGTCTGAGGGCTTTGAGTACACTCACTACTAGTATATAATTTTTTACAGATTTTTTTTTTTTTAGCGTCTTTTTCACAGATGTGCATGTCAAATGCTGCAACCTGGGTGAGGCGGCTCATGTCAGTGTTATACAACATGCTATTCCTGCTTGGATCAGCCATCCCGACACAAGTTGTGACTTCGCTTTCGCTTTGGTAGAGACACTTGAGGTGGTTTTGGGAGAATTGCTGATCTAATTCCGTCTCACCTTGTTGCTTAGTTCATGTGATGGGATTTTAATCTCTTTTTAAGAAATATTAAAGTTACAAAGCTTGAAAAGAGATGCGTAAAGTGCTTGTGTACTGCTTTGAAAATGTTCCATCTGGGGGAATACTTAATAAAGTGCTACTGTCTTTTTTTCTTTTTTTCACTCTCTCTTTTATTTTTTTTTTTTGTATCCATAACCTTATTTAAGAAAAAGCATGTACAGAATTTACCTAGAGAAATTGTTCCAGAGCACAGTTCCTTGTGAAATGTTAATGAATACGAGCTGTGACCAGCTCTGTGCTTCTCCATTCAGTATCACAGCAGTAACTCTCCTTAAAAACTAATGTTTTATTTTTATAGCAGCGTTCAGGGAAGAAGAATCCTGATTATGCTCCTCCTGGCTTGCCCTTTGCTTTCCTCTCTGCTTTGCTGACTGCAACTTGGTGGATATGTTTGCTGTATGTGAGGAGCTCTGTGCCTCTGTATTCTTTGGAAATAACCAAAAAATCAGGCCCTCGTACTAACTGGAGCTGCATCAGCAGCTTTCTTAGTTAAATAACCAATGGGATGTTTTATGTTTTTATTTAGAGCAAGGAATGAAGTAATTCTGGGCTCAGGTTAGTAAACACTCTGGTCTGGCAATTGGGAAATTGATCGGGGACATAATTCACTCTAATATAGTCCATCTTTTGCCAGGACTGTGAATATCTCCTTATCACTGAATTCTACAATATCCTTAATAGGAAGCCTGCTCATTTGTAAGAAATCAGCTGTACCTGTGGTGGGCTCGTCTGTTTGTCTTGCTCTCCTTTTTAAATGTTCATTTGCAACATAAACTTGGTACAGGTAAAAAAGGCAAATGGTAACGGACTTGAACCTGAGAGCTCTTAGCTTTTAACACTCCAGCCCTTGGAGTGGAGGATTTGGGGATAAAGAGACTTCACTTATGGGTTTAGAGATCCTTTGTTTTGTGCTTGGCTGTTTTTTTCATGTGTTTATTTGGCTCGGTTTTGCTATAGCGTTAGTAGACGGCAGGTTGCTTGCAAAGTAAAAATACTTAATTCTAGGGTCTTGGGCTCATAAAACATGTTTTAAAAATGCCAAGGCAGCACTCACTGGAGGCCCTTTGGCACCCGTGACACTGTGTCAGGATTATGGATTACTGCCAGTCGTGCATTTCAGTCTGAAAAATTGAGTTTTAGCTTTCTGAGAACGCACTGATTGTAAGAGCAGTCCGTACCACTTAAAGTACTTGTACCAGGCACCCTAGGCCTCTGGAATTCACAGCAGCTCTATGCTTCACTTGAGGTTTGCAGCGGAACTTTAAAGTGGTTCCATCAGAAAAGGAATGAAGCTTAATTGAAACACTTGAAAAATATATACCAAAAAGATCGTATGTGTTGCTTGTGTACAGTGCGTTTCCATCAGACTTGAAAGGGGGAAATTTCAAGGCCAAGCAAAGCTTATTACTGGAGCCAAACAGCATCTCAAGCAGTTGTAAAATGAACTTTTAAACCCTTGGCTTTTGAAACCTATATTGAGCAACAGGGAAAAAGTATTAATTGTTATGAAAATGCGAGCATGAGCTTTATTGTTTAGAGGCAGGACTGACATTTGCAGCAGCATCTTAGACCTTTAGGAGAACTGGCCGTGCTGGGAAAGGAGCAGCTCCGGGCTCCTGTTGAAGTCGGTTTGCCCGAGCTGAGGGAAAGTCCCTCTGGGCCCGGCAGCAGTAAATGAAGTGATGGTTCCGTGTTCCCTGTTCCAATTTCACTCATCCTTATGGCCCTACGGGCAGCATTGAAAAAAAGGATATATGGATATATGCTATAGCCTTGTGGGTTGCACCAGCCTGCTTCATTTACAGAAAGAAAACCCCTGTCACTCAATGCAAATCCACAGAAATCTGTACTTGGAGAGGGGTTAAGAGCATAAGGTGTTTTTTATAACATATTTGACACTTCTTCCACTCGTCCTTAACAAAGAAATAGAAGAACACGGGATGTGGACTCCTACGATCCATCGCTGTGCTGACTAAATATAAATATCTGTGAGAAATCACACAAGGATGCTTTAATGGCAGTTGTCAGAGACGTTGAAAATGGATTAGACCTTTTCAATTTTCCCTCTAATAATGAATATTTAGTGAGACTTTTAAAGCTGTTAGCTATTAATTATAGTACCTAAAAATATGATCATGTTCAGTCAAGTAGGAATCAGCACATGACTGTATGCAAAGTATGTTCTTTGTCTAGCTTTTGTGACATAGCTTATTACTTCACATTTTCTTTATAAATACAAGAAATAATTTTTTAAATTATGACAGCTGGTGATGAAGCAGACTTGCCCTTGAAAGTTGTAAGCAGACTGAGAAGATTAACACTGAGGAGGTAAAAGGATAGATTAATAGATAAATGTTCTGATACTTAAATAATATATGATAAAAATTAGATTACCATAAATTCAGTTCTGTTGTAGACATTAATATTGTTCTGAGGCTAGAAATTCAAGTGTGGAAATGGAAGGTTAGTGTTTGCATTAATAAAAATGCAGACCATTGTCCTTTGCTGGTGGTGTTGCTGCTTTCTGCAGATAAGAAATCGCCTTTCTCTTTAAATTCGTTTATACTACCAAGGGTTAGTTTTGCAGATTGGAAATAAATAGGGTTATATTTCTACAGCTAAAATAAATGTTTCTACTGTTGAAATAAATGACTTATTCTAACAATAGAAAGCTGATTATACTATTGATAAAGAGGCTGTCAGTCAAGTAATTCTCATTTATGTATTCAAAAATCTTAACTAATAGTGCTGTGAAAAAAGCTCTAGTGACTTTATTAAATTCTTGCTTTTCAGGGTAATTTTTTTTCTTTGTAGCTGGAAAACATCTTCTGTTTGCAACTTACAGTCGTTTCTCTGAGTAAAGCGTAGGAGCGAGGAAGTTGAGTCTTTGGTTACTGTGTTTTCTTGGGGGTTTCCGTTTCGGTTGTGTGTGGTGGTGTGCAGGTTTTTTGTGTGTGGTTTGTGGCGTTGTGTGGTTTGTTTTGTTTGTTTGATTGTTTCTTTTTTTCCACCCAAGTTATTTGAGTGGGGGAATCTGTCATGTGGGGTCTAGTTTCAGTCTTTGCAGGTCTATTAGTATTTCTTTGGAAGAAATCACATCTTCAGAAGACAGCTTGGTGGTGCTTTGATGCTCCATGGAGATGTGGCCCACCAGCCTGTTCCAGCAATCCCTCTGCAGGCTCCACAGTGCGTCCGCCCCAGGTCACTTGGCCTCCCGGCACTGCTGCTCTTGTCCCCTTGTCCTCCTGATGGATTTATCTCCTCTGGCATCAGCTGTGAGAAATGAGACATGCAGACATTGCTGTTTTTATGAGCTCCCCTTTTCGTCAGCAGGGAGAAGGAGAAAAGTCCTGAGTATGGTTTGTCCTCTTCTGGTAGGCATACTTTTTTTTTTGAATGCATCTTTCTCTGTGGGTAGCAGAGACTGATTTAGACTATCCATTCTAAGCTCAGGTTAAGTGGGGATGCATCTCGATTAAGATTTGCACAAAGTCACCTAAGAAACGTCTGGTACACCAGGGTCCTACGCTATATTGTTTTGCACATCACAGTCCCTGATCCCCAATGGATCCTCGTTTTGCAGTTGACTGATCCAGGGGTATGGCCATTGAGCAGCCCCATCACTGGATCTTCCTTCAGCGGTGGCAGCAAAAAAGTGCACGTTCTCTCATGTCTTTCCTGCTTTCTTAGCGGAAATTTCTGTGTGCTTCAGGTTTCTTATGAAAACCCTTCCAAGCCTTTTGATCCAGTAGTATGGAAAGACCAGTGGAAAGCAGTAAAATCATTGGGAGTGTGGGCTTGGGGAGATGAACTGGACTGAGTTCCTTTCTAGACAGAAAGCCAGGGTTCTTGGGTGTTGATGGGAACAGGACTGGAGCCTTTCCTGACCCTTCAGCAGAAATGCTGTTAACCTCATGAGTGGTGTCACAGCTCCAGAGAGGGCTGTGGGTGAAATGTTAAACTTGTCTTCTATGGCTTTGAATGCTTTTCCCAGCTAGCTTTTGTTGTAACAGTTGTGAGAAGATGAGACAGAGGTATGTACAGGAGGAATTTGGTGGGGAAGAGGCGAGGAAAAGAACCTGAGAATTTATTCTGAGTCCACCTGTGTGCATGTGTGTGCATTTATTTGTACTCAAGCATTGACACTCCTCAAAGTACTCTCATTTCATAGCTCTGTGAGTGCCCTAATGATAATTACATTTACACTAAATGTGGAGCAGCACCAATACTCATATACAAATAATTTTAATCTGCCAGCCAGCCATCTTAACTAATCAAATGGAGATTGCCCCGTCTGAGTCAATACAGACAGAGAAGAATTCATCTTCCTTAAGCAAGAGCAGCACAGACAGTGAACGTGGTGGCCTTTCTATTAAAGATGTCCTTCTAGGAAAAGGGATGCAAGGAGGAACAAGCTGCCTTTGTCTGCAGCCTGAAGGAAGCGGTGCTGACTTGAGCCAGCCTTGAGATCTGGAGCGTAGCTGTGTAACCTAGAAATTATGGTTAGTTTTAAAAAATCTGTGAATTTTGTAGCAGTGATAGCATTTTTCAGCTCTCAGAAGTGCCTCTGAATCCAGCCCTTGGTGTGGCAATACCAAAAAAGCAAACCGTACTTGCTGTTACTTTTGGAAGGAAAGTAGGCTTTAACCTTGAGGTACTGAAACAGCAGATAAGATATTGTGTTCGGTTTGGGTGAGGATCTGTGACCTGTAACAGGTGTGAGGGACTGCAGAAGTGACCTGCTTTTACTGCACAGCATAGAGGAGAGGGAACCTTGCTGAGTGCTAATTAATTGTTGCTTTCATGCAAAATAATTCTTACCTTCAAATAGCCTTGAAAAGAGTTCTCCCAGGTTTTTTTTGTCCAGGAAAAGCTGATATTCAATTACAGCTCCGTAAAATTGGGGTCTAACTCTAAGGACTGATCTCTTTAGAATTATGGACTTTGAACTTAAGTAGTTTTTCTACTATTTAAGCAAACTGTACTTAATTTAGAAATAATCTTGTCTGTTTTAGTGCATTACTGTGCACAAGCACAGGCTGTAGCACAGGTAACACAGTTCCAAGGACACCGTGAGTATGGGATGACCAACTTACCTCAAAGTGTGTGCCGCAAGTCGTTGTATAGGAATATCTGCATCTGCATTTGTTCATCCTATTGCACTGTGTATTTCTTCCTGAGGAATGGAAACACTTGTGTACCAAAGCAACCACCTGCTCAAAATGCATAAATGAGACTCTTTGGTATGTAATACATTAAAATACTGCAGAGCACAGGGGAGATTTCCAAGGACTGTTTATTATGGTGACAGGTAGAACTGAATGAGTAAAAGCCTCAATTGACTCAGTTCTGGAAGGTCCTCATTTGTGATTAGAATCATGATGATAAAGCAATTAAATGCCAGTGCACACGTATTTTCCACGTCTGTGAGGCTTCTGGCATAATTATATAATCAAAAATGCCATTAAAGAGCAATAATGTTATTAGTGCATCACTTACAAGAAATGCGCAGCTTGGATGCGAAGTGTACGAAATAACAAAAGTCCCAAACATGCTGCAGTGTTTAGGGTGGGATGTGCACAACTGGATGGTGCAGTCGAGCTCTTTGCTCATTCCTAACCAACAGCAATTACTTTATCTTCTATGGCACATTGGTATTGAAGTGTTGCATAAATTGGAGTAGAAAAGCATAGAAGTGCAACTTTTGTACTGAGTATCTCCAAGATAATAAATTTTAAACATTTGTGATTTCATTAGTGTGTGACCTGTAGTCAGTGTTGATTCAGTCCAGTCTCTTGCTCACTGAAATCTGTTTGTGCAAAATATTTTGATTTCTAAAAGTTGTATTTTGGGGAAGAAATTAAAATATAGCTGCGTCAAGCTTAATGGCATCAACCCTGAAATTACGGGATAAAAAAGTTCCGATCTTTTTAATTATTATAATGATTTTCAGGGAAAACTTAGTTTCCGTAGGAGCTCTCTTTTCCTACGTAGTCCCTGTTCATCCCTCTGGGCTGAACTTGGATCAGTTGCTTTTCATTTACATATTGATTTCTTCTTACTATTTGTAACCTATCTGAGAAGAGATGGCACGTAGCACCATATTACAGTTTTACATTTAAATGAATTTGTATTGATTGCAAAGAATGTAAAATACTGTTGTAAACAAACACTGACGTCTCCCAGGTGCAGAACTAGAAACAGAAATGTATTCTGTACCAGTTAACGTATGTCTAAGATATTCTGAGGCACCAGGATACTTGCTTCTCCAACTAGCCAAATGCTTTTTGCTGTGAATCCTTTTGTCTTAGAAAATCTAAACTCCAGGTTTGGCGTAGTCCATTAAAAAACCAGGATGCTTAAAGCGATAATCCCTGGCTGGCATCGCCTCTTTCGGTAACACTACCTGCAAGATCCAGCCTTGCAAAAATGTGAAGATATATTCCCAGAGTGCAAAGACCGTTTTATTCCAAAATCTCTGTGAATGTGTGTTTCTGGTTTTATACCTTATACCTTCAGTCACTGGCACAATCCGGTCTTACGTCTACCAAGATGTGCGGTGTCATTAATGGGTGACGTGAAGGCCACTTTGGTCCTGTTGGTCCCTGTTTTGGCTCATGTCTTTTGAGTACTTCGGGATTTGGATTAAGGATGCTTCTCTAGTGTTCCTAATTCCATTTAATCATATAGATGGAAGAATTCTTGTTTAATAACTTGCATTGTATTCCCTATTTTTTAAATCTTGGATAATTAATTAGCTCTGAAGAACAAGCAGTATTGATGAAGATATTTTAGAGTTACAAGCATTTAAATAACAGCTGAAACTAGTCATTTAGTACATCTACAAAGTATCAAATATCTGTAAAGATCTGAGGGGAAGAATGTTCCAAACTTCACCTCTTCTGCTTTGATTCTAGTGACCGTGGGTTGATCCGTGGCCTGGGTCACTGCTCGCTCAGTATCGCCAGGGTTTGCAGGAGAGAAGGGCAGGCTGGAATGGCTCGGCTGGTAAATGAGTCTGAACAGATGCACAGAAGGTCAGGCAGCGATCCCTGGCCTTAAACTCCGAATCACCTCTGGAAACTTAATAGTACCCTGCATGAAAGGGACAAAACATTTATAAAGGAGGTCAGGCATGTAATTAAACCCCAATGTAATAGTTTTGCTGGTTTGCTTGTGGTTTTTTAAGTTAGGATTTAAAAAAAATCTATACTGTAAAGAAGCAACAAACAAATTACAGCTGTAGATTTGTTTCGTTTACATGGCTCGGGGAAAGCACCTTTAGAAATATTTATTTTAAGAAGAAACAAAATGTTATCTAAGTGAATGTATGTTTTTCTTCATCTGAATTATTTTGTTTATATGTCTGGGAGAAACACAAATAAAATGACAGTACAAAAAGGTTGCAAAGTGTTAGAACAGCCTGGAATTAATCTGGCTCAGAAGCAGGGATAGTTTGGTTGAAGGGACAGAGGCAGCTCTGAGCTGATTTTGCTGGATTCATCCCAGTATTGCCATCCCTTCAGCTGTGTTGGGAGCCTGTGCTGGGTTTGACACTGGGAATGGAGACCCTGCTCCCCAAACCCAGCAATCTGAAAACCTTAGTATCGGGAAGCAGCGTTTATAGACCCATCAGAGACACCTGAGCCCAGCTTTTCCGTGAGGACAGTGCGCCCTGTGTGGTTGGGACTAGGGGTGGATTCTCTAGGCTGGGTTTATAACAAGCACAGGGCAAGATTACACTTGTGGTGAGCCCTTTAATTAGGTTTTCATGATGTGGCAAAAGATATCTCATTAAAATACGTATAGTTGGGGTTTAATTTGAGTCTTTATCACATATATGAAACAAAATCTGTCATCTAGGGTAAAGCATTTGGCAAGTTGGTGTTAGCTCATGAATAGAGTGTATTTTGGGATTGGGAAGTTACTCATATATAGTATGGGTATATCCAAGGAGGGATGTGGCTGAAATGAGGATGGCAAACTTAGGATGTGGTTTTTCTTAAGGCTTTATTCAGGCCAACAAGTTTAGACACCAGCTTATCCAGCTGCTTTTCCACAGTTTGTTTCGAGTCGATAGACACAGGTGTCCATGGGACCCCACCACTCTGGTCATTCATGGATGACACCTGTGGAGATGAGACTCTTCAGGCAGTGAGGATTGCAGGTACACAGAGGTTTCTCCCACATTATTGTCCCTGCAGTGCTTTGACTATAGGGAAAATGTAGAATTCCTGATCATTCATGATTTGAAGTCTTGCTTGTTTTACTGGTGGTGAGTCAGGAGAGGGCAGAGAGATGTACTATGAAGGTGGCGCTGAGGAGCAGCGCTTTGGGACCTGGCCCTGGGTGTCCCCGGCTCCTGAGCTCCAACTGGGACAAGTGGCCCCACAGTAAACAGCAAGAAGTCCCGGTAAAATGGAAACCTCTGAGCTCTGCGGTTGGGGAGGAAGCTTTTTTACCTTCTGGAGTTCTCCCAGACCCATTTCACATCCTGAAACAGAGCAGAGAGACAACTGCACGATTTGTTTTCATTTTGATAGAAAAGTTTGCTAGTGTTTCGGCTTCTTTTTTTTTCTTTTAACATTATTTGTAAACCTTCAGAGAAAGCCTCTCTTTCTTTCCCACAGCAACTCTTTCAAGAGGACATGTTTGATCTGTTGTCTTATCTAAGATTATGACTAATTACTAGATAAAGAACTTTTTTTCCAAGGCTTTTTCTCCCCCTTTTGAGTATCATCTCATGGGGTGAAATTGCTGCTTTTTTTTGGTTTTGCTCCATCACAACGGAGATTTCATCAAGACATGCCTTGGAATCTGGAGGGAGCAGTTAGTGCAAAATGAAGCCTTTAGATATTTTTCCTTTCCTTTTTATGCTAAAGCTGAAAGATGATGCATATGGGAAAGAAAGTAGCACTAAATCTCCTGCTTTTAAAAGGCAAAGCACTGAGGATCTGGCCACTGCAGGAGGGGTTTGAACTGCATGCTTCATTTCCTACTTTGTGCAGACATAACAAAGAATTTACTTCAGTCCCCTTGGTACTCACACAACCTATAGCGCTCTCGGCAGAGAGAAAGCAATGAGCCTGGTGTTACCGCGCAGCAGCGAACTGGGAATTAAGGTGCTTTAAAGACAAATGTTTCCTTAATAATCTCGTAGTACAGACCTAGTTCCTTTCTGGTTTAGGTTTCCCTTTTCTGAAAAAGGGGCTTTTGTGCGATGTGTTGGTTGGAATGAAGCATAAATTGGGGCCCATAGCCAAAATTTACTTCATAATTCAAAAATTTAAAAAAAAAGGGGGGTGTGTGTCTAAAAAAAGTCCTGTCATGGGAGATCTTTCAGGATTATTTCTTGTAACAAAAACAAGTAGAGGTGGAGATGTCAGAGATATGAAGTTGGATTTCACTTGGAATTGGAGAACTAATTCTGTTAAGGAAGGAAAAACATAAGCAGGTTGCTTTGACTAAACTAAATGTTGGGTTTGAGATTTTATAATTTTCATACATTATTAGCCTCTTAGAAAAGTCTGAAAGATGAAAATCCCCCAAAGGAGGTTTCGCCTGATAGGGACAGGGAGAAAACCTCTAAGATTCCCATCTAAATCAAACCTTACTTAGAATATTGAAATGCGCAGTGTGGCAGCTCATGGCCATTTATGTAGCACTGCATTGTTATATTGCAAAACACCGCACCGTCACTGAAGTAATGGGACTAGATAAAAGGGCTGATTGAAAGGCAGAGGTTTCTGTGTGCATGCATCTCGTTATATTGACAAGCAGGAAAATATTGAAAAGCACTGGAGCATTTAATTGAGTTTGTGAAAAATGTCCGGGTATGTATGGCTGGGCTGTGTGTGCAATTTAAGCATTTGTGCTTGCAAATGAAGTGGGCACATCTATTCTTCAGGTTGTTGTTTGGGTTTTTTTGTTGGTTTGTGTTTTTTCTCGTTAGAAACGCAAAGTAAAAAACTTGCTGCTGTCCCACCCCTGCCCCAAGAACCAAAACAGCTTTTAATGGTGTTTTTTATGAGACGTCTATTCAGACTTAGAAAATAAGGAATAGAGAAAGATGGGTTTGTCTATAGCCCATTGAGAAGAAAGAATGGTAGAAATAAAGGAAATTTAATTAAAAATAAAAGGTCAAGTGGATTCAACTCTCCTCCTGCCATGTTGCCAAGGCTAAATCATCTTAGGTAAAGGTGTATCTTGAGAGAGGGAACTTTTCATATATGGGTGTGATCTGTAAATACAGAACATAAAAAGTAATTACTTTGAAGCTCATTGTCTAGTCTAGAAGTATTCTGTAAAATAAATAACTTTATTTTCTTTGTGCTCTGGCAGTTCTGAGTAGGCAGTGCTGCCTCAGGGGCTTTTCAGCCAGTTCTAGGGGCACAAAGCTGGAGTTGCCCCTTGTCTCTCTTCCTTACCAGCTTCCCAGTAATTTTTCCAGCAGCTGGCCGGCTTCACCACCTCATTCCAGGTTCTGTGGGCAAGAAGCAGAAGTGTCAAAAATAAAGATCCTTCAAAGATTATAGGTGGGCATAACAGGAAAACGTGTTCTACCAAAGGGAAAAAAGTATGATGTGCCTTATACCGTATTTGACACGGGGGCATCTTAGAACTGCCTAAGCTGCGGGAAGCTCTTGTCTAAGCTTGTGATTAGACACCATGGGGAAGCCAGGCTTTGTTAGTGCCGGTATCTCCAGACCTCCTTGTTTCGTTAGTGGTGAGGAAAATATGCTGTGAAGGAGGTTGCCCAGAATTCTATAAGTTTGTTGGGCTGTGATACCCATACCTCCTGTGTGCCTTATTTTCCAGTTACATGAACAAGTGCCATTTGACTTATTATTACTTAAACCTGAATGTGTTTCTCTGAGTTGAGAAAATGTTTTTGTTTTGACACATGTTAAAAATAATATTTTGGCAGTTCGTATGTAGGTTCTGCAGTGCAAAATATGGAAATGATGAAGTTGAGTGTTTGGTCTTGTCACAGCAATGTTGTGATTTTTACTACCAACTGAATCTTCTGCCCTCAAATCCTCTAATGGCAGCACACTTTTTAATTTATGTGAAGTTGTCTCTCAAGTTTTCATAAAATCTGTTTACCTAAAGCAATCTTTTTCTGTGAGGAAGTATTGAGGTAGACTTTTGGTCTTGCCCACCCCTTATTGTGATATTAGCACTTCATTAGTTGTCGCTGTATTTCAGTAAAACAATAAAGAAAGGTGATGAATGAAATGAACAGGAAAAGCAGGTGTGGAATGTCTTCTGCAGCCAGAGAGGTGTCGCAGTATTTAAACTATAAAGGAGTTTTCCTGAAATGGAACAATGATTGCTGTCAGCTGGCAATCAGTTCACTGTTCAGAGGACTCTTGTCAGCCCTATCAGCCTTATTTATTTCAAATTTTCTGGTTTTCTTATAAATCATTAGGAGAAAGTCCTGTTGACCAAGTTCTCCAACATTCCTCGAGATCCTGGAGTTAGTCCCAAGAGACATTTTAAAAAACGTTGCTTCATTCAAACTGAAAAAGACCACAAGTTTGAGCATATGGGCTTGTGAGCCTAATTATTTGTTCTGCGTGTGTTTATGGAGTAAGACCTAGTGAAAAAAGGATTGCACATGTTGGGGAGGTACTTTTATGGTGATGAGAAGAGAGGACTCGGCAGATTTTGGGGCCGGTGGGATGGCAAACACAGCCTGGTTGGCAGGAGGAGCTGGTGTCTGTCCCCTGTGCAGAACTTCTCTCCATGAGACACTCTGAAGCACACGTTGGTACTAGTGAGTGGAAAGATGTGCTTTGAGTTTGAATTTAACCAGATTAAAGAGGGTATAAATTTAAAGTTGGCTTCTGAGAAGAGATTGCCTCTTTAATTGTACCTGTCTTTGGCAAATAAAATCCGCATTTGCCTGTTTAGTTTGGATTCAGAGAGAACCTTTCAGTTCCCGATGTGAAAATGAAGTTGCATCCCAAACAGTTCTCTGGACCATAGTATTGTTCTTTCCAAACTAGACACCGAAACTACTTGACTCTGTTTTGCATTGTGTGACTGGTCTATTCCTAGCCAGACTGAAATTTAGATCCTAACATGTTCAGAGTTTACGGCAATGTGCAACAAGGTCAAATGTTGATGTTGAGCGTCTAATTTCTTATGTAACTTGCAAAACTCTGTACAAAAAATGTTTGTGAATATTGAGCCCTCATAGTTCCTGAGGCTTCCCAAAGTAATTGTTGACTCTGAGAATTTCTCACTCGTGACCACTCAGTCTTCTTCCTCTGCTGTAATATCGCTATCAACTCTTGATTTAGCTCCACTAAAAGATAAAGAAGAGCTGAGCTGTGGTGGCATCAAGACAGTCTGTCAAATGTGACGAGCCGCACCAGTAACCTGCCTGAGCTCAGCAAAGGTGATGCGATTTAATTATTGAAGAAATACATAAATACGATTTTTCATCCCAAATGGTAACTTGCATCCGACATACAATTTCTTTTGATTTAATACTAGAGTGTGTGGTCAAAGACAAAACAGTCTGTGGGCTGTTAGAGCAGCAGCTTTAGGTATCTTGAAAACTGCTTAACAAAATGATGATGGAAAGGAAAGCCACCACGTGTACTCCACCTGAATTCTGATGGCACCCCGCGGTTTCTGTTTTGACGGTGGTGGCGGCAGCGGGCGCAGACGCTGTTCTGCGTGATTGTGAGCCGCGGGAGGTGGGTATTTTCATTTAACTGCGTGCCACCGAGTTTCCCACAAACATTCCACACCTGCACTAGCTTGTTCAATAACTGAAAATTAGTTAAAGCCAGCCGTTGGGATAAGGAAAGGCGCTTTGTTGTACTACTTATATTTTTGTTGTATTAAGGTGGGAGCTTTCTTCAGGGGTCTGAGGCAGCTACTGAGAAGGTCCGTCAAAACCAAGAGATGCTCAGTGTGAACTCTTAGGAGTTTGGGGCAGCTTCTTTTTTAAGAAAGGGAAAATACGTTGGCTTTCTGGAGATCATTGTGTGCTCTGTATTTAAATACAGGTATCTTGATTACCTGTACATTAGTTGGAACAGTTACAGGCACTGCTGATTTGGAGTAAGACTTTAAGTTATGTGATTAGGGCACAAAGGATTTCTGTCACCAAAAATAAAAAAGCCCCCTTATAGGAATTTGTGTTGTCCAAAGCGTTTTACAGTAAGTGTTTCACAAGAAGCCCGTTCTGGCAGTGGCGGTTGCCCAGGAGCTGTGCCAGGCGACCGGGGAAGCCAACCCGCTTCCAACAAAATTGCTTTTTCCTTTCTTTTGCTCCCTATGTTAATTTGGCTGTTTGGCAGCTTTGGTCTAAAAAAGGTAACTGTTTAATTTTAAACAAAGTTGGCTAAAGGGAAGGTGCTTTTTTCATGGTGTTTCTATGAGGTAGAGGAATTGCAGGTGTGTTTTGAGGCTGCAGTCACATTTGAGTGCAAAGGGAGTGGGAAGCCCCCTTTCCATGGGAGACACGGTGTTTCCATGGGGAAAAAAGCGTTTCTGTGGGCTTTCCTCAGGAATTTCCTTCCTGGGTTTGCACAGGCCATGTCTGTGGGTTTATCTATTTATTTATTTTTCTTTTATTTTATTTTTCTTCTGCCTCCCCTCTCTTGTGGGTGTTGGGATTGCGCAGTGATTTATCTGGGCATTTCGGGTGTAGTGGGCAAAACCACCTGTGGCTCTTCTGATTACTTTGTATGCAAAGCAGGAAGCCAGTGTTGGATCATCACAGCATTCCTGAGTTATTTCCGATGACCCCGATTTACCTGACTTTGGTCTCAAAAAATTGCCGCTTCACAGGTAGTGCAGTTGGTCCACTGAGAAATTAGCACATTTTTTGGTGACCATTTTTTTTCCTCTGATTTCAAGCATGGTTGGAGGTTGAAGCAACTGGTATTGAGTGGTGAAAACAAGACTGCCAATAAGCTCCAGAAATGCTGATTGCACTGATTGTGTGCAAATACAATGAAAGCTTTCTTTTTCCCTTCACATTAAGTCCTTTAATTAGAGGACAAAATTTCGTTACTGCATGTAACTCACTGTACAACACACTGTGCTGGTGTTAAGACTGTATTAAATGAGTAACTGTGTCATTAACCATATTAACAGTCCAATAACCAGAGCATGGAAGTTTAATGGCTTTCTTTTAATATCATTGAGTCTCAGCTTTGTTTACAACTTTGTTGGCATTGCTGGATAAAACACACTGGTGTGTCAGCAGGTATTCTGACTTCATAGTATGCAAGACCTTTTAACTGCCCTTATTGTTGAGGAATTAATATGTATTGAATTTTGAAACGTGATAGGTGCTGAAGCATGTAATCGGGTTGGGGTGTATTCGGCAAACATGAGTCCTCGGCCCCTGTTGCGACAGCTGCTGTTGCACCTTTGTGTTCTGCCATGTGTTGCAGAGATATGGGCAGAGTGAGTATTGAGGGAAAAAGAAGGATGTTTGGCTGGGTCAGCAAGCTTCACTTCTGCGTTCCATGTATAATTAGGTGATGCTAATGCTATTGTGGTTGGCAAGATGACTCTTCCACTGTGAGTTCTGCTTTTGAGTGAAGGTAAACGCCTATTCATCATGCAGCAGAGTTGACCTCTGTGGTTTTATCTCCCCCAAAATTACTTTTTGGAATGAGATTTCGAGTGTTGAGTCACATTTGAGATTTTTTTTTTTTCTTCATGTGAATTTGTACATTAAATTGTATTTGGCTTATTGGAGCATGCACCATATACTGCTGTGTGTACTTAAAAAGCAAATCCCCCAAGCTGCTGTTGGTCAACAACTGCTTAGTGGTTGAATCACATAGTCAGAGCTGCTCTGTTCTCCATGAAGTTTGGAAATGGGACTGTGCGCCAGGGGTTCTGATAGCACTCAAGTCTAGATTCGCTTGTTTCGCTCTACTGCCCTCCCATAATGGATGTAGATGCCGGGATACTTGACCACTCTGTTCGATTTCCTTGGATGAGAACAGAAGTGTTGGCTCTGCTCTGGGCTTCTTGGTATCCCCAGAGTTCAAGTGCAGCCCTTACAGCATCTTCTTGAGAACAGACCCTTTGAACTGGGAAAATCACTTGTCCTGTGACCATTGTAGCATCGTGACTGGTCAATGTAATGGCATCCAGTAAAACTGAACTTCTCCGGAGAAGTATCCAGTGATTAAAATGCTTGTATGGGTGCTTTCTAGGAAATAAGAAGGGATAAAAATAATTTGGTATAAATAGCTTATGAATCTAAGAGACTTGGGAGAGTAAGTGTGGGGAACTGGAAGGGCACATCGATAACTTTGTCCATGTCTCTTCATATCTAATTGATAGGTGCTATATGATAAAACTTGCTGGATTTTGAGCTTGGTAAAATACCAAGTTTTCTGGGACACTGCAGGGAATATTTATTGTGTTGAATACGTAGGAGTTGGGGAGCCAATGTTCAAAGTAATCCATTGGATTTTCCGTTTGGTTTCAGCAGCCTGGCTGTGTGTGTGTGTCACCATCTCCCGCGTGGTGTCACAGACGAATCTCTTCTGGATCCCTTTCCCTTTGCTTCTGGTAGAAATCCCACTAAACTACATTTACTGGGGCTGGGAAGCCAAAATGCGACTTTCCTTGTTTTGGCCAAAAGTCCAGTCTGATTTCTGGAGGGAGGATTTGGTCCTCTGGGAATAAAACAAAGTGCTGTTGATGTGCATGGGTATGAGGATAAGCTTGGATTAACAAGTTCATTGCAGCTTTGGGGCAGTTTGGGGTGGAAACTGGAGAGCCAAAGGGGCTGCTAAAAGTCACAGACCAGAACCCTGAGAGCTCAGCGACCTACCAGGAATCCCGAACACCAGGCTATGGACAGCAGGTGCCGGTTGGTGATCAGACTCTGAAGTGCTCTCTCAAACATTTTATTCTTTCCAAGCTGAAGGAATGAATCGGGTGCTTTTAGGAGAATAAGTACTGGTGCATGTAAATGACAAAGTAAAATATTACATCCTTGATAAAACTGCAAAATAATCCTGAAATCCACTTCTAATATTCCTCAGTGTGTCTTTCGCTATTTGAAGAAATTACACTGACGTGATTAAGATTGTTAATTTCTTTCACCTATTGCTGCTATTCTGTCATTTATAAAAGTTCAATTTAATACTAGAGACAGGAAAATAACCTCCAAAAAATGCTTTTACTATCTCTGGAGGAAATGGGGTTTTGATTTTATAGATAAACTTTGGATAAGTGTATGCATTGCCACTGCAAATACCACCTGTAGTTAAATGGCTGCTGTTTCTGCAGAGGACCAGAAAAGCTCTATTTTCCAATTACAAATGGGAAAATCCACAGGGTGATATTGGATTAATTGACAGACAGCCATGCATGAGTAATCCTGCACTTCCAAATGTAAATAACAAGTGCTTTGGAACAGTTAGAATAAAGATTTTTGTATTTATTGAAATTAATCCAAAATTCAGAGCTGTGTCTGCACACAGCAAAGGAATAAGTGGTCATTAAACAGAATCCACAGCCTTGTCTGTGCTGCACAGAAGTTGTGGACCAGCTTTTGTACAAAAATCATTGTTGAGAGTAATTGCTTTTCTTTCTGCTTCAGCATATACTGGCTTGAACCACAGTTTAAAATGGGAAGAAAAATGTACTTAAAGTGGTTTTACTTAACTAATTACATGGTTAGATGCGTAATTCAAATAAAATGGCTTGATTCGTTAATAAGTTGTTTAAATTAATAGGGGGGAAAGTGCTCCAGCAGTTCATCTTATACCCCTGCAGTTTAACTCAGTATAGCACATACTCCTTCTGTTTAATGTAGAATACCAGGTTTAATGTGACAGCTGAATTTTGGGGAGTAATACAGCACTGACCAAAAAAAAACCCAAAACCGAACCCAAACAAAACCAAAAAACACCACCAAACACCAACATCTACCCAAAAAGAGACGTTAAACCCCTGGCAAGATGTATTTCTCTTCCTTGCAACAATAAATCAAAGGAAGGAAATCAAACTGTATGTGCATAGTTTTGATAACTTCTATGCAAATCAGGCTATGGTAGGTGAATTTGTTGTAAACTCTCATACAGACTAATTTGATACTGTCCTAGAAAGATGTACACTTGAATATTTAACAAAAGCAACAATGCACGTGAATAGTTGACATTAGAAGTATTACTTTTGCATAATTTATGTTCAGTGGTGCCGATATCAGGCTTCACTTCATCACCCGCTTACACAGAGTGTGCTGGATGTTTCAAATCTCATTAAGCTATTTATTCATTGTAATGAATGATTCTAATGTACTGTATTAAGGTTATGCCACACTGCACCATTCAAAAATCCATCTTACTGTACATATTTTAATGTTTGCAGCCAAATTAATACCTTTATTACTGCCTCAATGGTTGAGTGGACACTGTTCATACATTAATCATTGTTGTCTCTGCTTCATCCCACTCCTTTGCTTGCCACATTCCTTGATAGAGATATAATAATCTAGCCATCTCTGTCTTTGCATGCAAAACCTAATGTCAGAGGCTAGTGATCATGCTACCCAGGTGTCCTTAGATCCCCAAAATGTGTGGCATTTCCCTGTATGTTGTCAGAAATATACTGAATTTTAAAGTTTAAAAGAAAAAGTACACACTCTGCAACCCCTGCTAACTTGCCCTCCAAAATCCTTCACATTGTTTTCTATGCACAGCAAAGATGGGTGAAATACTCCATTGCACCAAGAGCAGGCAATTTAAATCAAAGTTCTTGTACAATACATGTGATTATGTTTGCCCATTAGATGCATTTTTAAAAACAAACTAGTTGTGAAGTGCCAGTACTGGAGTGACTGATACAGATTTTGTACCTCACTGTTCACATGGCAAAAGGCAGATGCTACTTGTTATGACTGAACTTGCAAATTATATATGTTCACTTAATATGGTTTAATAAATAACGTCTTATGGATTGATTGTCAGTCTCTTCCCTGGAGTTTTTTCAGTCCTGGTTCTTTATCACCAACTCAGTGTTTGAAATTTGAACCATGTAAAAGGTGATTGGAAATTGCTTGGCTGGGAAGGGGAAGTTAAAGGCTATATTTTACTGAAAAATGATTGTGGAAAATTTGGTTACATGGCCTTCAGATAATGAAAAACTGATTCTGCTCCAAGGTCTGTGCATGATTTTGATGGCAAAGGCTTAAAGTCCAGCAAAATCGGGAAAAGGGGAGAAAAAAGCACCAGCTTGACTGGAAGCTCCACTGTCTGCCCAGATGTTAATTACCCCAAATCTTGGTCTCTCTCACGACCTTTAGAATTGGTAGCGATAGCTTTTAGCCTTAGATGAATTAGTTAATAACTTCATATAATGCCTGTGTGCTATAACAAAATAAGAATACTGAAGGTTTTCCTTCAAAAGTTGTTTCATGTCATTAGAAAACAAAAAAACAAGACTGAAATGTGTGTGTTCATTGTGTGACGTGGTTTTCGACAGCTGTCCAAGAAGAAAACACTTCTTTTATCTGAAGGCCAACAATCTCCAACGGATACTACACCCTTGTATAAGTGTTTTTTTTTTTTTTTAACTGTCCCATGCTGAGAAATACTACATTACTCACCTTTGTGTTTTGTAAGAGGGAGTGAGAGGATTTCAAGTAGGGGCAGATTTGGGAGAAGTGGGACTTGGGACTCCTGGATCCTGCTGAGCTTGAGCATCGGGGATGTGGAGGCACCTCCGCTGTCAAATATAATAATACATCTTATGAGGGGCAGGATGGAGAGTCTCCAACTGACCAAATGTCTTCTGCCAGTGTGCTCAGTCATTGGTGCAATTCATGTCTGAGCAAACAGAGACTCTAAATGGCTCATTTTCAGCACCTAGTTGCTAGGTCATAGCCTGATATACAGATATAAGTTCTTTTGCTTCCATGTGGAGGAAGTTACAGGACACAGTAAAGAAAAAGGTTATGAATCACAACTACCATAAATCAGCAGAAAACCTTTGAGATTCACAGGCTCCTTAGTTAAGTCTGACTGCCTAGCACGTCTTAAAGAGTGTAGGTGGTGCTCAACACTGCCAGGTTGAGATCGGGTCTGTATCTGTGACAGAGCCTTCCATTTTGGTCAAGGAGGACTGAAGTCCCTCTAGTTGGGAAAGGACAGTGACATTTCTGTCCCAACAGTATGTCACTAAAGGTTGGGGACAGAGAGGTGTAGGCAGGCTGAGGTCAGTGCTTTCTAGTATGGCGTTACTTACGCGTTTAAGAAGACCAAATACAACTAAACTTTCTCTGCCCACGAATTCCTCCTAACTGATAAGCAGTGTGCTATGAAGAGGCATTTGTGAAGTTCTTGGGCTCCTGACAGTTGATGGCATCAGGCTCTTTGGGAGTTCACCCTGAGCAGAGGCACACGGCATTGACGTGCCACTGAGCCAGCTCAAAGAATTCCCAGCCATCCCAAATTTGGGCCAGGTTTTCTCCTAGTTGACAGGATGTCACTGAGCCAGGGAAGACATTTAAAGGGGTTATCTTCTCAAGATATTAAGCTCTTCCAATCTGACAGCTTTGTTGCAGAGGTCAGCTAGGAGGAACAGGAAGGAGGCCCTGTGATCTAAAGATGGACTGACAGATATTATTTCTTTTCCATTTATTGAATTACAATGTCAGTGGTTGTGTCCCATTACTCCTGCGAGACTGGAAACCTCCATCTGAAGTTGGAAGAAATGGATTTTTCTTGGTAAAGACATAGAATTTTTGTTGCTGTTCACAACCCCTCGCTGTTGAAGGTAGTTCAAGTGTAAGCCAGCGTGTGGGTTGGGCCAGACTGGTGAAATCTAAACGAACTCAGCATATTCCATAGAAGCAATGTGAACGCCAGCACTGAAGAATTTTTTTCTTGTTCCCAGTGATGAATCTGCTAAATCATCAGCCTTGCAGGCCACAAACAAAGGGATTTGTTTAGCAGGAGATGCAAAATTCTGAAGGTGTTATCTGTTTGATTTGGCCTGTGTTTGAAGAGAAACCGCAAGTACAGTTTTCCTGTATACATGGTTATAACAATAATAGGTTTTTTTTTTTTTTTTTTTTTACTTTCATTTTCCATCTAATTTGCTTCACTTCAGTCTGTTGCTACATATCCGGCAGAAAGGTCGCTTTCCCTTTTGTGCTCTACTTTTCATGGCATTGGCTTCATTTTGACAAAACTGTATCGTCAGCTACAATCAACAGCCTTCTAATGTAATTAAAGAGAATAAAATCCTTAGGAAAACTGCACCAACTGTACACAATTATTTTGGGCAGCATTATGTTCAGCAAAGATAATTGGCAAGTTTGAAAGTGCATCTTTTCAGCTATATGTGAAATGTCTAGTACAGTACGTCTGATACAGTAAATGTATTTAGTGTTTGAACTTGCCTATCAACAGCTCTGTTCACTGAGTAATGGGATCAGAGAAGGGGGAATAGGCTGGGTCGAAGACTGTTGGTGCTACGGCTTTGGAGAAACTAGCCAATTTCTCTTTTCCAATTCTAAAATACCTTCATAAAGCTGGGAGGGCAATTCCAGACATCAGAAGATGGCATGAATTGGCTAGTTGTGTGTAAGAACCATATTTTTAGCTTTGTGCATTCACATTGCCTTGTGCTCTGAGTGACAAGGGTGACAAGACCTGAGTCTAATAACACCGAACCTGAAGCTTATCTGGTTGTGTCTGGTGGTAATAATGCATAATAGCGACTGGCTGGAGCAGCTGAGCTGAAGGCAGACTAATTCCATAGAGATGCTTATAAGAGAAAAAGATCATGACAAGAATGATACATAAATACATAGTGTGTGGCTGTTTTTGGAAAACCCCGTATAAACATTGGAATTGTCTGGCCACTGGGAACAACAAATAACAGAGAGAGGTTAATTAGAAGAGCAGGTCTTGTGATCAGTTCTGAGACCCAGGAATTATGGATAGATTGACTTTTTGTGGGTTTTTTTGTGTTGTTTTTTTTTTTTTTTTCCTCTCCAGTAACTTATTGTTAACTGTGTAAGCATATGAGATCACAACCTTTGAGAGCTCTTTACTCTCCATATTCAGAAGAAAACCTATGTTTTTTCTGTAATTTTAATTATCTAGTTTTATCCAGCTGTTACTTGCCAAGGGCTGATCCTGATTTCCTTGCTACCAGTGGTCTAATTGGAACGTGTGGAAAGCTGGTGGGTGTGAGGAGCTCTTTGGTCCCTCCTGGAGTGGGTAGAAGTTGCGGAGCCCACCTGCAGTTGGGTTCGTGGAATAGCTGTGGTTGGGATGCCCATAGTGTAACTGGGAAGTGCAAGAGGTGAAGGCATCTCGCACCTCCTCACCCTCACATGTGGCTTTAATCAGGATCACTTAAGAAGCTGTTGGCAAAATCCTCTTTTCAACTCCTGAAGGAGCATTCCTGCTGGAGTTCTCGTGTTGATAATGTTGAGTTTGAGCTACAGGTATGAGTTTGAGCTGCAGGTATGGATCAGAGAGAACGTTAAGTAAATGCATCCTTTGAATTTAAGGGGTCATCCAGGAGATGGGTTGAATATTTGGCTAGATTCATGTCAATAAACTGCCATTTTAAACCTACACAGTTTTATATCTTAAAATCTAGTTCCAGCTGTGTGTTATCTGTCAAAGGTAAGCATCCCGAAAGAGCTGTAGAGATGCAGGTAGTACCTTGGCCAATCTCGGCATTTTCCGAGAGAAGTGTTTCTGGCAGAAGGGCTCATAACAGACAAGAACCAAAGTCACTTGAAGTGGGAGAAAGCGCACAGGTTTATTAAAGGGAAAATGGAAAGCATAAGTGCTTTGCTTTGGTACCTGCAGAACGCATTAAATCTGGCAACGGCAGCTGATGAAGAAGGCCCAGGTGCGGGCGCGTGGCCCCACCGCCTTGTTGACAGAGCACTGCTGGGAATAACAACAGTTTTCGGTGGTGACTGATTAGGAACAGCACTTCTGCCACTGCCTGTAGTGGACCAGAATGACAACCTCCTGTGTCGCGTAAAAACAGTTAAACCTTTTTATCAGGCTGGCGGGGGGGGGGAAATTAGGAAGTAGCGATATGGGTTCTGCATAACTCTGAATGCTTTTCGTGGATGCTTTCAGTGGAAATTTTCTGTACGGCTTGAGAGATACTCTGCAGAACTTTTTGGATACTAGGCAGTGCGTTTATGTAGTTAGATCTCAGATATTTTATATAAGAAAAATGCATGCTGCCTTTAAATGTATTGCAGTTTTTGTGGTTTTGTCTTTTTTTGGGGGGGCGGGGAGGGGAGAGAGCCCAGTAAGTTTGATTTTTGGGAAAGATGAATTATACTGGTTTTTACATGCAAAGCAGAATGTTATTTGGTGTCCATGGAGTTAGATACTTCTCATGAGAAGAATCCTTGATAACTCTCATGGTACATCCTGGCTGCTATTTGAAGCTAATAGGGATGTTTTATTAAGGCATGCTTCTGGGAATTGAAAGAAATGTGGCATGAAAGAGGTTAAATCAATATACAGATTTTCAGAAATATATTTCAAAAAGAATTGCAGCAGTTGATTTTCTCCATTTTTCAGGGAGGTAATGAAAAATAAATGGAAAGACTACTTAGTACTTCATTTCTGGTAACTCAGAGAGCATATATGTACAAAACTGCAGTCAATTTTGAAGGCATTTAAGGAGCGATGTATTTTTGTATGACGGCAACATGGACTGTGTCCTTGCATGTGCCGTCTAAAACGGGGGGTCTGTGTGGTGGTGTGGTGTACGTTGACTTTTGTGCCTTTGATATTTTGCCACTGACCAAAACCCCCTGATGCTTTGATTTTGTTTTCCTTGATATGTCTTCTTGAGACCAGGAGATGGGGTAGACAGAACTGTGAGCTGCTCCTGAACAACTGCAGGCACTTCTAAACTAAAAATGCTTTGAAACCAGAGATAAATGACACCTACATTCATAACCTCGGTTTTAGTGCCTCCTGCCTTTTGACTCCTTGGCATTGCAGTTTTTGTGTTCTTTCAATACGCTTCTTCTGGATGCGTACTAACAGGAGTAACACCACTTACAGGTGGTGTTTGTGCCACTTCTTGGTCCCACTGAAGACAGTGACAAATTCCTGTTGAATTCATTCTGACAATGATTTTTTTGTCCATCTACTGGAGTCGTCACCCAAAGCTGTGAAATAATTTAGTGCATTCCATATCCATGTCCCAGGGTTTTTGCAGCAGTGCTGATCCAGTTCAGTTGTTTGACTGCTTCTTTGAGCTGTGATTTCTATCTACTTTTGAATGTCTTTTTGGTTTTAGTTTCCCATAGATGTAGCATCTATTTGTTTATTCTAGCTACATTATTTTATATATATAATACATTAATATCCAATACTTAGCTAGGTCGTAACTTTGAGGTTTATCACAAGTTCTTTAGCTATGTGAATTCAGTTCATTGAGTAATTTCCAGGACTTTTAACCTCCACAGTGACTAAAGGAAGCCTTGCTGAGAGCTGGAACATTTTATAGATAGCACTATTTATCCAAAGTCCTATTATTAGCCTAGAAAGGAGGTCTCGCCATGTATTTTTATTAAAAATGACAATATACTTAACATCTTTAATAAAAACTAACCATTGTAATATGAATTTAGAAACCTTGACACCTTATTTTATAGAAATGAAGTCCCCTAGTATATTAAAATTAACATTTTTTAATAACAAAAAGTGATATAGTCTGCTGGAGTAGGGCTAAATTTATCTTATGATTGTACTTGTCATGGCCTTGAGTATTTATTGAGTAGTTTTAAAAGTTCATTAAACTCAAGAGATTAAATATTGCCCCGAGCAGTGCTCCATAAAAGAAAAAATATAGTGCTATTACTTGGTAAAATGTTGTGCTATGTTGTTAATTTAAGTCCCCTGAGTTCTTATCTTCTGACTCAAAAGACATTCCCTCATGCTGTTAAATTTGACATTTTCAAAGAATCTCGGACTGTCTCTGCATTCACCAGAAACTCCCTATTTCACGTTCTTTTCAGAAAGGCAAAAGGAACCGAGTGACTTCATCAGGCTGTCCTTCTGAAATGTCAAGTGTACGGGGCTCATCCCTTTAACCAACTATCATTTCACTCTGTCTCTTTATTTACCGTGATCTAATTGTTTGCTAGAAGCACGTTTCCAGGCATAGGGGCAGAGAATAAACTTGGGTTTTATGCTTGCTGTTGTCAAAAATTGTGCTTTGTCCAATACTAGCTGTTGTTTTCTGTTGAAAGCATTAATTAAAACAACATTGCAAAAAAATACTCACAACACTTGGGAACATCATTAGGTCATGATATCTGCCATTCATTTTCCTTGTAATTTCCCACAGAGCAATTTCCTACTGAACCTATATATGAAAATGCTTTTTATTGGTTTATTTAATAAGCTGGGGCACATTGATTGGATTTGTATTCATCATCTGTGACCTCAACAGTGCTAGATTTTTTTATACGCAGTTGATGCAGACATAATTTTTTATGTTCTGACAAAAGATTACCTGTATGTGGGGGGAATAGGCGAGAAGAAATGTCGAGTTTGCACTGGTTACCCAGCACAAAACCCGAACTGTTAGCATTTCTGAGCTGTGCTCTCATTCTTTCAAGTCAGCTTAAATGAAAATTTTTTGTGCCATTGTGATTTTTCTCAACAGCATTTCACAGCATCTCACTTGTTTGCTTGTGAGCTCGTGGGCTTTTTGATTCCTGTACTATTGTATCCCTGCTCACTTCGGGTTTTCTGTGTCTAAAGCTGTTCATGCTTTTATGCCTTATCACTGCCAGAACTTGACTGGGGATGAGAGAAAATAATAAGGCACTTCAAAAGCAGTGTGAGTTTGTGTCGTCAAGTCTTGGTTTGGTTACGTTCCTCTGGTTGTAGCTTATATCTCGGTAAGCATGGCAGATGCTCTATTATCTGCTGATGCGTTTGGTGTTGGGTAGAGGCAGATTTTCTCTCTTGTGGAGGTTGTCATCACCAGGGATTTGAAATCAGTGGGGAACGCTATTTTAAAACTTGGTAAATTGTCAGATAAACCATATGTTTTGAAACCTTGGGTCACTTGCCTGCGACCAACGGCCACATCAGCCGGGAAGGCCCAGCCCAGGCCCTCGGGCACTCTCAGATACCTGCTGAAGACTTTGCTCCTGCCTTTTCAGGTTTCTCCAAGAGCACATCTTCGAGGCCTTCAGATGGCATTGCATGTCAGATTCTCAAGCTGAAAATGTGTGGGGCAACTGTGTAAAATGGTTTTAAATAACGTAGCTAGTGTAGCATGGGATCTCTGACAGAGCAATCTAGCAAGAGCATCTTGTGACAAAATTGCTATGCTCCTCTTTGATGACTTCCAAATTTCAGAGGAGTCATAAACGGAATAATTTCTAAATGATTTAACATTGCTTTCAAGAGATCACTTTTAGCACAAATGTTATGTTTCTGTTGCTTATGTAAAATGATTCTTCTTTCTAACATACACCTGTGGATACCTGGCTTTTTAGATATTCTAGAAACCTAGCTCGCTTCTAAGATTTGCTTATTTACCGGTGTGCATTTTGTGTGCCAGGTGCCTTACGTCTTATGGGTTCCTGAGTTTTTCGTATTACTTTCTCCTTATGCAGGTGGTTGAAGACTTTCTGTAATTATTATTTTAAACCTCAGGATGCATTTGTGTAGAAATGAGGTAGATAGATATTTTTCCAATTATGTTTGTTTGTATAACAGTTGTGCCTGGGGACATGCGGTTTACACGTTACAGATGCACACCAGCCAGGGTGTGTGTGTAAATCAAGGATTCATTTGAAAATTAAACTCACTGGCCCTGTAGCAAAATATAAGTTTACAGTGACAAAACAATAACAGGGAATTAGAGAGAACCTCTCCTAAAATCAAATCAAGCTCTTGTTTTGCAGCAAGTAATTAGATTGCAGTTTGTTTCACTGCAAGACTCACCATGGCCAGTAAATTAAACTATCACTTGTCTTGCAAAAATAGTTGCCTTTGGACTGTTTGACAACGGCCTTTGTTTGCCTGCATTTTCCTTTTTTGTTAGTAAATCAAATAAAGTTTTGCATTAGCATCAGTAGCAGCTGCTGCTGTTAAATTTGTAGGCTCAGATTTGTTACTCACTTTACTCTGGATTTTATTATGAAATTGAAGCTATTACTGATCTGTCTAATAATGTTATGTGTCTTGGGACAACCTGCCTGCATCTGTAGAAGTCCTGAATGAATTGCCACGTGCAGGAGTTACACAGCAAACTGGAGTTGTGTAGCCAGGCCTTTGGGTTGGATGTCGTGCATCTCTTCGATATTATTGCTTCAATTAAAAAGGATTCCTCTTCTCAATAAATGACTATCTCAGGCTGATAATCCATAAGGATATTTCAGTGGGAAAGTAAGAACTATAAAATCCCGTGAAACAGAAAATGTGTTGGAAATAGCATGACATATTTCTATCGAGGTTTTCTTCTGTATGTTTGCAGTGGTGCTTCCTATGTGCCTTATTTTGGTTTTGCTGAACCCACTCCTGGAAGTAGACATTTTTTTTTATACAGTTGAATAAAAATCTTCATGAGGTATCTCTAAGACAAATGCTAGGTTTGATTCTTGTTTTACTAATGAATATTACTGTGTGACTGACTCGTATGCCTGAGTTTGGTGGTTGGCAGACCAGGACTTTTGCAAATGCTGGGGTTTTTTTTTTATTGTCACAAATATCTTCTCATAATGTAGAACGAGTTCTGAAATAACATTATACTTAATGATTAATACTCAACTTTTGAATTAGTTTTGGTGTGTTAAGTAAGCAAATTATTTCTGCTTGCTTTTTTAATTAACATAGCTCATGTCAACTGGCGCGTTAAGGAGCTGTGGTTGCACTTCTGGCAGCTTTAGGTTCAGATGGACAGAGCCCCAGTATTTGAAGTGTAGACTGGTTTAAATTGAATGCAAGACTCCAGGTTCAGACTTCCATCTTTTTGGTTTTTCAAGCTCTGATTTGTTTTTCTGCAACATCTTTTTGCTGAAAGTATGTTAACATGGACAAACATGATTTAATCAGCTCTTATTAATGTACTGAATAAGTTATCTTACGAGGAAATGAATTTTAATATCACAGTCTATGGATAAACTTTTTGGATTATTTTCCCCCATTGTACAGTGCTTCACTTAAACTACTGCTTATATGATCTCAGCTATCGGTTTTGCTCTTTAAGTAAAATCTGAAAATAGCAGTGGGGAGCCATTAGAACATATGAAGATCTTAATGCATTGTTTAATTATTTTACTGACATATATAAATGACTGAAAACCGTGGTAAATGGAAATGATAGGGATATATATACACTACTTTTACTTATTATTGCCCATAAAGTTTAGGAATTATGATGAATACCAAGCTGTTTGAAATCGGCAGCTTGAAAACAAGAAAATATTTGCTGTTTTATTCTTTTGCCCAATTCCATTCAACTCAATTTTCTGTGTAGAATTAAGAATAGGAGAATTCCATTTTGCTTTGAAAAGTGAGGTTTCTTTTTTTTCACCATATAGACGACAACATTGCAGTTGCTGAGTGTCCTTAACAATGCCATTTTTTGAAGATGGAGCTAATTTATTTAATTTTCACAGTTAGCATGCTCTGTCGCAACAGTGGGTTGCTGTCCCATTAAACATCAGAAAAATGTTGTGCTGCTTAGTATTTCAGAAATGACCAGTGACATTAAAACTGGATATAGCACCTGGCTTGGAGGTAATTCTTTGAAACTTAATTGTAATTATGGTGGTTGCAAAAAAGCTACATGGTGATTCCTGATGATGATTGCACAGCAGAATGGAAATGCTGTCAGGTGTGGGATGGCTTCAAAGAGAATTTGCTGCTTTATGTTTTTCCTCCAGTCTTCCAGTTTCACTGTTAATTTATTATATCCCTAGTGCCTTAAGTGTGTGTAGCACATTTAAGAGATAAAACTGCAGGTGTAGTCGGATTGCACACTGTGGACTTTCTGAAGGATTGCAGAGTATTGCCGATAGATGAGATTTCTTTGTGTGGGGAACTTCTGTCTTTAGTTTATGCTGAATTGAAGTCAAAAGATGCAGTTCGGCTCAAGTGAGTGCATAGGACCGATATATAGATAGATAGATAGATAGATAGATAGATAATCTGTGTAGGTGGGAATGGTTACCCTAGGGAAGCACAGGGTTGATGGTATCTTGGGTTTTATCATCAAATCATTGGAGAGAAGTCTTCGGAGCCCCAGCTATGTTGACTGAGTTGTTCGGCTCATGAGTTGGAGCAGTGCAGAAGTAGTTGTGGTTGGAAAACTGATCAATATAAGGGAGTTTTGTGAGAGATTTGGAGAGCAAAATGGAGCTTACAGCATCCAGTATGAGGAATGGTTTTCCCAAAAAAGTTGCTTCAGGCTGGTCAGCAATGCATCCTCAGCCTGTGGTGTGCAGGAGAGGGGTGCAAGATTGATTATCTGTATAAACACTTCACAGCATCAAGTCCTGTATATTTTTCTTTCTCTCTCCTTTTTTTTAATTTTTTTTTATTTTATTTTTTAGAGGATGTTTTCTAGCAACATTATGTAGGAAGAAGCAGCAGCATGAGCTGGCAGCACCATTTTCACTGCAAAACTGTTAAACAAATAAGTGATACACAAGTAAACCTGTGAGAAATGAAACATCTTTGTACTTTACTGAGCCAATTAAAAAAAAATCAGGGAACCCTTCCTACATGTATTAGAAATCTGGTTTAAAATCTGTTAAGTGGATATTTTCAGTTGAAGGAAGTTATGTTGCTGTAATGTTTTCTCATTCGTTTCATCTCAAATATGTGAAACCTGCTGTTTCCTAAATAAGTAAAAGCAGATGGAGCGGCCTCGGTGATAGGTTTTGCTGAACACTTGAGCTCTGTTCGTTCAGTTCTCACTTAATGCTATTACATTAGAGATCTACTTGAAGGTCGCAGTGTGGAATGTCTCACAAATGCAACATCAACTGGAAAAGTCAGTGAAATATGTAAAAATAGTATTTATCTAATCTGTTTTATTCTCTTTGGTATCTTTTACTCCAAAAGATTAATTTGACCAAAATCGTAACACTACATCAGAGCTGCCAACCTCAAAATAAAAAGAAACACCCAAAATTCATGAGTCAGCCTCCAGATGTTCCTGAGATTGGTCGAAGGAGGTTACTGGTTGTGTTTTAAAGTTCTTTATTTGTTCTTTGCTTTCACGGACTTCAGGCATACAGTGATTTCATGTTTTCCAGCTTTTGTACTGCAGCTCGCAAAGGTTTCTATATATTTGTTTTTAAGGAAGACTTTTCCAGTAACCTCTCATTTCCAGAATTTAGATGAAAAAAAAAAATGATGTTGCAGGGTTTTGATGTCACTGGTACCAGTGGTTCTCATAAGCACAAAATGAATTCTGTGTGCTTTGGTTTTACTGCCTTCAAGGTGGGGTTGGGCTGTCAGTTGGTGGGTGTCAACGTCAGCTGTAGATTTTTAGTCATCCTCATTATGTTTTGTACAAATTTAAGGCTTTGACCTTTTGATTTTCTTTGCCTCCAGAGGGGGATTGCCAATGAAGGTATTGGCAAGAGCGTTGTGGAGGAAATGAGAAAGGTACGGTGGGAAGGTTTCTAAATGGAAATCGGTCCGGGATCACGTTCATCAGTCTTTGTAAGTGCATCAAATCCATAGTTTGTAATCCTGCCTAAGAGCAGAGTTGTCACATCCCCATTGCTTCCAGGATTTCATCCCAGAGTGCTGCCGGAGTATTTTGAGCTTCGATGCAAGTAACTAATAGAGCCTCATGTTCCTGACAAGGTGAATAAAATGGACATTCTTCTATAGGCTAATGAATTTTCTGTGGGAAAATCTCATCTTTCTTCAGGTACAGCAATTAAATTCATTCCTGAATTTTTGCGTGCTAAAAAAAAAAAAAAAAGTCTTTTGAGTTATGTAATTTTCTTGACATTCTTTATTTACTTTATTGAGCATGTGTAGTAAAAATATCAAACCTAAAATTCATCTTCCTCATGGAATTAGTTTTACCATCTGGTAGTCGTGAGCGAGAAAGACATTTTTCATTCCTGCTGAGAGAACTGTGAAGGCTCCCCCCATCCTCCCTTCCCTGTTTTGTTTAAATCCAATAGTTTCTGTGTAAAAAGTAGCAAATAGCCAAGATGGGACCAGGCTTGCATTAGCAGGACCCTGATGTTATCTCCAGATACGTGAGGAGAACAGCAGGGTGGCGAGCGTGATGCTCTTCTTGGTTGCATTTGTTGTAAGAGCTCCATCTCGTTTGTGTACACAATGCCCATGGAACTAATATATTTAAGGATAGTGGAGGAACTTGCATTTTCTTAATGAGACCCGTGGTAATCAGCATTGCGGTTCTTTTGGAAATGTTAGTGTAATAGAAGCGTTCTGTGATGGGTATTGCGTCTTGGCGTCTGCCTTAGAGGCTCTCTGGCAGATGGACTACAAGGAAAAGTGTTTAAACGGGGACACGGGTTCAAAATAACTAGCCATTTAATTGCTCTTTTTCAAAATCATTGTGTATCCTGAAGGTTTTACCACTAGTTAACGTTGCATTTACAGTTCTTAAGTTATTCATTATAGAAACACAGTCAAGAGACTTTTCTGAAGGGAGCTGGCTTGAACATTCCCCAGATATTGTAAGCTGCGAGGCACAACTTTTTGTTTGGTTTAAAGCGAGGTACTAAGTGCTTTGCGATGAATTTTAATTGATTCCAGTTGCAGTTGTTTTTCAGCTTGTCATTGTTAAGGGGAGGCTTGCTTAGCACGGGGCAAAATGTCTCCATATTTTTCATTCTGACATAGAGGATTTTATCCTCTGTTGGTGTAAATCAGCCTAAAGCCATTGACTGCAATGAGACTGTGCCGATTGATGCCACTTGACCTCCTCTTTTTGCTGCTTTACACAGAGAACACAAAGGGATTACTGACTATCGAGTGCCTGCAGAATCAGGCCCTTCAAAACAAATTAGTCGCATCTCTGTCCAAGCAGATTGCAATAAAACAAGAAATATGAGTAGTGCTCTTAGAATAATTTCAAACATAGAATTTTTTTACTGTGTTTCTTTTCAAAGGAACTAAAATGTGGTCTCTTACAGATAAATATAAATGAGCAGACCAGTGAATTTGGATTAAATCATACCTTTTTAAAGATGCAAATTGAAAATTAAGCCTCAAAACAATAGAATCCTCCTGGGCCTTTCAGGAAGGATTGTATATTACTCATCAGACTCTGCTGCCAGGTTGCAAATTTTATTTCACAGTGAATTCCATGGGAGAGCTGCTGGAGCTCGCTTTTATGATGAAAAGAGAAAGATCTGTTGTAAAAAACGTGTAGCTTTTCCCACAATCTGGATCATCTTTTTTCGGAAGGAACTGTAATGAGGAGTGTTGGATTTGCCACACTTTGTCTGGGCCTTTCTATTAAAACCAACACCGTTGTGTGAATGTTCATACCAGGAGAACCTAATTTTTGTACCCAGTTTGTGGCCACACCTATGGCAGATCATTTTACTTCTTTGCATGGCATTTTAAAGCTGACTTCTTTCCATCTTTTCCTTCTTTTCATCCTTACTTTCTGTCTCATTTTCTTCCAGGGAAGATTTTTCATGCTACTTTGTGATGTCTCTTGACCACAGTCATTCAACTTGGAAGTATCTCCCCAAACTGAAAATATAGGAGGAGAAGAATCTATTCAGGAGCTATTCCAAACAAAATACAGCCCTAGTAGCAGAGGTTGGGCTGTTCACCAGTTGGTAGGCTCGAAGTAGAGGAAAGGCTGGTTAAAACAAATGAAAAATTGCCTCCTCACAAAACGATGGTCGTCTAAGTGAGGAGGAAAATTCTGTAGTCTGGTTCAGGGCTTTTAGAAGGTATTTTACAGTGATGTCATCCTGTTTCTGCCGTTAACTGCTGCTTTTTATGGGCTATGAGTATTAGACAAATATAGGAAGGATGACAGCAAAGGGTTTACAGACATAAACCCTAAGGGTAAGCTGAAAATGTCTCACAGACCTCCAGTTGCCCATTGGGTGTGCTTGAAATGATTCTCAGACTTAAATGTTTTCAGTGATTGATCTTTATAGCATATTGCCATTAAAATAAGATAGGTAGAAGCAGGATGTTTTGGGTTTGTATAGTATAAAAAAATCATGGTTAGTACCACAAAACAGCTGCTGAACAAAGAAAGGAGTTTAGCTTCACGAGAAAAGTATAATTCTGCTTCTAGATGAAATATTTCCGTTACTCCCAGTGCTATGTTCAGAAAATCCTTCTGCTTGTGGGTAGTTCTAGTTGATGCACATGGGGTTTAAATAGACAGTTTTACTGGATAACTGTGGAGCAAAGTCAATAGTTGATAAGGCAGAGACCTGCTGCCGGCAGGCGGGTATTCAGGCCACCTCTAATTCAGCTGTTAGAAACATTGGTCATTGGTGCTTGGACAAACGGAACCCCTTACGTGTAGCCTCGGTTTGGGTTATAGTCATTCTTGTTGTGCAGCTGCCATATTAATAAACCCATGAAACGCTATTAAGTACATCAGTAAGCCGGCATATGGAGGAAATAAGAGTGGAAGTGGTTTAAAAATACGGCTTTGCGTGTGTATTCAGCACACTAGAAATGTATTTTAATTTGGAAATTTGTGAGTGTAGTGGTGTTACTAGCTGGGAAGGGGGCTGCACCCTGTATTATAGATCAGCTTTTTCATCAATAGATGCACGCTTCAGACCATCTTCAAAACAGGCTTGTCTTCATTTGTGGTTTGTTTTTTTCCACCTCTTGTAAGTCAGTTTTTATTTGACTGCCAATCCCAACCTGTCTTTGTATCCCTGTTATATCTGTGGAGCTGTGTGTGCTGCAGCCTTTTCTGTGTGCACGGGTTGTGAGAAGGGGGTCAGGGGTTGGTGAGCTCCTGGGCATATCCACTCAATCACCGCAAATTCCCTCGGCACGGACAGGAGCAGGGTCCATTCACACTTCAGTTGGGTTCATCTCAGCAAGACTGTTTAGCTTTGTAAATATTGCAGTTTAAAACGTTCGGTTCAGTGCTGACAATACACTGCAATTAGAGTTTAATTGCGAAGAAGTACTAGAGAGCACACCCTGACATACCTCCCCCATGGAAAGTTTAATTCAAATAGTTGGGAAGGTAAAGCGTTAGGTAAATGAAATGTAAGTAATAACTTGCAGATTGCCAGAGAAGTGTATGCCTAGGCATTTTAAAGTAATGGTAATATTCCACCAGCTCCTGAGAAATATATCAAAGATTCATAGATTTTAGGGCCAGAAGGCACTGTTAGATCATCTGTTCTGACAACCTACATAACAAGCTAAAAACTTTTTTCAGTAATTGCACCAAACATACACAAAATATAAAAGAAAACAATTCTGATTAAACAGCAAGAAATGTGCATGTTAAAGGTATCATTTCTCCAGGCTTCAGTTTGCAAAAGTTTTGTTTGCTTGCATGATGCAAATTGCATCTAGTGCCTGGCTCATCCAGCAATACCTGAATTTTGATTCCTTGTATCATCACTTATAGCCTTGAGGTGGATTAGATGTTTTTATACAGGAAGAAGTTGTTTCGCACAGAGGTGATTGAGTCCTGAAGGGGAGAAGCATGGACTGAGCAGCTGGAGTTACCCAGTATTGCAGGGTCTGTAGACATCCAAACTTGGGCATTGTCATTGGTATCATTTCTCCTAAGCATCACAAAGTACCCAGAGGTTTTTGGAAACAAGCAAGTAATGAAAATGTGAAGAAAAATCCTAAATAAAGAAAAAGCCCTCATCACTTCTTGAGTATCAGTGGTCTGTTTTTGTAGCTAATTCCACTACTTCCTGCAGTTTAAATTTAGTTTGTACTAATTGTCTGAATTATACCTTATGCCAGGCTTCACTTTTTTGCCTTTCACCTCACCGTGAGAGATTTTATTTTATTTGGTTTGCTGTTCAAGTATGCCTTTACACAAACTCTGGAAATGATATGCGTATGGATCACTTACAAATAAATCTGTGTACAGAAAACGTAGATTGCCAAGCAGGCAAAACATAAAGATGTCTGTGTAGTCATAATTTCTTAGTGTTACTGTGCACCACACTTAACACAGTATTAATGACTCTGTAACTTTACTGCAAAACATACATTGAAACAGGAAAACCACCTGCATTAATTCTTGTTTTCAGCTGTCACCGCGCATGGATCTTCACTGCCTGTTGGGATTCATATAAATGGCTGATGTTGCATCTGATAAGAAGTTGTGCTTGGAGGAAAAGCACTGGATGAACTTAGGTGTTGTATTGTTATTTAGCTTTTCTGAGCCTCCATCTGCTATTCTCAGCATGGGTATCCAAGGCTACGTGGGTACTCACCTGACTCTCACCATAGTTAAAACGTGCACTTAATCTATGGTAACTGTCAGGCAGAAGGTATATCAAACCTGAAATTTCACATCGGCATTTTATGAAGTGCTTTTCATTACCAGTAGTGGTGTGCTGATAGTTATGATGAGTTTCTATAGTGATAAAATCATCCCACGGTACATTTGTCAACTGTGTCAGGGTCACAGGAATGACTTGAACATCATCTCTTGCAATTTATGCTTTGAAGGAGCTGAACTATTCCGTAAACATACTTGAATTTCAAATACCACTAATATACCTGAGAAACGTAATTTTCTTCAGCAGAACTTTGGTAAGTAGTTTCTGCAGTTCCTGTTCCTGTCTGTCCTGGTCAGCTGGTGTGACATGTCATTGCCTTCTACCCGCCTCTCACCAGCAATGCACATAATCCAAACAGGCACAAATAAGCCAACAAAAACAACCCCTTTCCCCCTCGCCCCCCCCCCCAAAAAAAAAAAAACAACCCACAAAACCACACAACAAAATCAAACTGACAACAACAAAACCACCAAAAGAACCCAACCAGCCATTTTTCAATAGTTCCTTATTTCTGGAATTTTGAAGAGGTTCTGCTTATCCCTGATGAGATCTCAATCTGGAGCGAGATTTCAATCTGGAACAGCACTTAACAATTACAGCAAGTGCTGTAACAATGCCACCGCAGACAAGATGCTGAGAAAGGAGGAAATAGTTGTTTTATTACGAATAGCAGGTGGTTAAGTATGAGCAGAAAGCAATGCCAAACATGTCTGAGTTTTGCAATATGTGCAAGGGTTGGAAAATACCTTGTTTTGGAATGGCAAAGGAAGTGTCAAGGATGCACGTGGCAATGATGATAAGTGTTCAGGGTAGATGCAGTGCTTGCCCAGGCGTGGGTCGGGCTTAAAGAGGTAGATAAATCTTCCCAATGTTCACTTCAATGTCCTGCAATGCCAGCAGGTTCTCTCCCATTCAGCCGCATTACTGACTTGTTTCACTGGTTCTGTGTTTTACTTACCAGCACACTAATATGTAAAGCTTTATGAAGATTTATTAAGGTATCGAATGCCCTCTCCTTGCCCTCCTTGCTGTCATCTCTCTGCTTCCTGGTGGGGGGATTGGCGAGGTTGGCAAAGCCGGTGGTCCTGGAGCCCTGCCTGTGTGCATCAGTGTGGACAGCTTGGTACGTCGGATCATCCGAGTGTTCATTCTGCTGCTTTGGATGCGCTGCCTGAAGCTCTTGACTCCCCCTGAAAGGTCTTTACTGCTCAGGAAGTTAAAACATGTTTTGGAATGGGTGCAGTGCTGTCCTGGTTGGGAGGGCTGGCATACATGATTGCGCTTTGATTATTGGTTTAATCAGAAAATCAGGTATATGTTAGACATCATTAATTCCTTAGAACACTTTGTATTTTTTTAAAAAAGAAGAACCCAAAGCCCATTTTAGGTAGCAATGACAGCTGAGCTTTTCAAAGGTTGTGAATGAATACTAACACACCCAGAGGCGTATTAAAAAAGGTCCATGTTCTTCATGGCTGGGGTCATCAGAGAGGCACGGGAACAAGCTGTCACTTGTGGCACGCAAGGAACTGTTTGTTCCTGTTCATTTTCAGTGGCTAAATGGTGCTGCTTCACGATTTCTCTGACTCCTTTTGTCACGCGGTCTCGCAGAGGTGGAGGGGAACAAGCCATCTATTATTTCAGGCCAATCCTGAGATTTGTCTTTCGTGTTGGTGTTGCCGTCATTTGGCAAAGGCTGTAGTTCGGGCAGCTCACATCCTTGCTGTGCGACTGCCTGTGAGGGTCTGGGTAGAGAAGGAGAACCGTGTGGGCTGCGGCAGTGGTGGTTTCTTCATCCCAGCATCTCATCTTGGGGATGGGCTGTGGGAGACGCTGCAAGTGTGTCTTGCAGCTGGCAGCAGCCGTACCGGTTTTGTGTGGTTTTTGTTGCCGTGTACGTCATGGGAGCTGCAGATGTTGTAGGAGCTGTTCTGGTGGCGTTTGGTGGAGTCATCCTCAGGCCTATGGGGCTCTGAGGTCTGTAGAGATTTATTTTAGTCATGACCAGCCAAGAGATGGTGGGGATTACGGCTTCTGTGGGATCTCATCTTACTGCTCATGATCTGCATGGGAAGTGCCAATAGGTGAAAGCTGTAATTTCTGGGTGGGATTTGTCCTCCGCTTGGGTCTGTAGATGCCACTGCAGTTGTGTTTGGCTCACTCTTGGGCTCTTTGTTTTTATGTCAAGATAGATATCTGCATTTGAGCAAGTCACAGTGCCAGCCTGCTCAAACGTGGAGAGCAGTAACTTCGTTTAACATTGCCTTATTTCTGTCTTAGCATCAGTCCCAGCCTTCAGCTTGCACGTTGGAAATTCAGATGTTGCGAGCATTTTGTCATTTGTAAAGATCTCAGCCTGTGGGGAAGGCGAGAGCTGCGTTTACAGTTTCAAAGTGTTAGCACACTTTTGGGAGCAAGTATGGAATCAGAGGGTAGCTTTCTGGCAGCGTCAGTGAGAGCAATCTTGTTGGTACTATCTGTGCATCTCCTCGGATCCGTGTGCTGGAGAGAAGAGCAGTGGCTGCGGCCAGGTGGGCAGCACCTGTTCCTAAGGATGGTTTTGCACAGGGTAGGTCAGGAGCTGCCTCCCCTCGTTTACTAATGCAGCACAGGAGCTGGGGAAAGGGTGTTACGCCTGTGGAATGAAGTGTTTGAAGTACTTGTACCAGAATGCACAAATTGCTTGAGACCAAGCAATGGGAGAAAGATTTTTGGCATCGCCGCTGTAGTGTGAGGCAAGGTTTTGAGCGTTTATTTTTCATCAGACTCTGCTGATTATCAGTGTGGAATTCCAGGTAGTCTTGGCGGGGGGGGGGACAAAACAAAACCAAGCACACACCAAACAAACAAAACCAAACCCCAGTCTGTAAAGGTGGAATTCTGTGAGCAGACTCCTTATGCAGATGGTGGCTTACTCTTAGCGTATGCATGGCTTTCATCTCCCCTTAGAGGCAGCTCCAGTTAATGTTGATGTAAAACTGCCTGTTAATTGGAGTACATGGAGATAATGGTAGAAATAATCTCTAAGTAAACTCTTAAAAGCTCTGGAAAAAGGGTATTTAAAAAAAATTTAAAAAAAAAAAATCTTTCCCCAAAATCTGAGTTTGCACTCTACTTTGAAGATAGACTCATCAGTGTGCGCAGCAGACTTCTGCCTTGAGGCCATTTATAGTGCCGAAGCTTGTGAAGCTAAAACAGTTTGATGTGTAATTGCAGGAGGAAATGGAAAACCTGCTGAGCATGGCAGGATGTAGTGCCTTATCACCCTTTATGTGCATCCAGTGCTTGCTGAAATTGCCAGCGGATCCGCAACATCGACAGAACGGTGACATTTTTCATGGGCCGCCGTGTTCTGAATCAACACTGCAACAGTGCGATTAGAGTAGGCAAAGTAGGGGGAACAATCAAAGAGTTGCATGTGACAGACCGGGTTTTAGTCATTCCCTGCTCCTTATTGCCTGCTGTCTTGTGTGATATGCAAAACAGCTTCTCCAGACGCATTACACCTTCACATTACCTGAAAATTGAATTTTATTTGGTGGCCTGCGTATAATTTATAGCACTCTTCCAGTGCACTTCAGTTCTCATTTAGCTAAAAGTGCGTTCTTTATTTCCTACTGGCAGGGAAACAGAGAAATAAAACTGAATATTCAGCACCACTTACAGTATATAAGAAACCAGGCTATTGAAGTTTTAAGCTGCTTGGCTACATTATTGACAAGAACTGTCTATTCTGGAGTTAAGCGCACGATGTATTTGATTCCCAGAGGTATCATCTCTCCATAGTAATTAATCAGGGAAAATGCACTGACTCTCAATAGCAATACTTGAAGCTATGGGCCATTATTAGCACTCAAAAATAAATGGAAATGGAACATACCGTATAGAGGAGAAATGGGGGTCCAGGCTAAGAACTTGGGCTCCAGCCTTGCAGTGTGGGAAGGAAAAAGGCATTTTAATTATTCAAATAGAGTACTTCTTCTGCTAAGCATTTCACTATCTGGAAAAATGCACTGTAAATAATTTACTGCTTGTATTGTTTTGTGTGTAGTACCTGCTGTTGGAATCGGCTCTTGGATCAGCACAGGTTGTCCGCCCATCCACGCTAAAAGATATAATGCTTGCAATGCAGTATTGCTGTGTCAACAAGTTAGTTACACATGGAAGAACTGGCAGTGAAAATTCATTTGGAATGTAAAATAAATATTTGTAAGTAAGAGTTAGGGTCTACATTCATTTCTCTTCCACCTTAAAGCACAATGTAATGGGCTGTACAGGTTCCTGGGAAGTTTACTCAGCGAACAGGATGTTAATTGCATGTCAGGATCTATGGAAGGGCTGGCCAAAAGGCAAAAGTCATTAGAAACAGACAAGTAGGTGGCAAACTGCTAGGAAAGCAGTAAAACCTGACTGGCACAAAGGAGAAACACTGATGATAAATAAAATAAATAGCATTGCATCTCGTTTGCACCCAAAGCACCGAGACCATGATGTCTTTTGGATGGAGGGTACAGATTTCTGGCTTGTGTTGGGGGGCGATGCAGTGAATATTGGTTTATGCAGCCCCCAGAGAACACCTAAGGCAAAGATGCATCAGGTCTCTGGGCACGTCTTTAGGTCAGATTTAAATTGCTCTGTGATAAACAGCAAAATTGGCATTACTGTGTTTTACAGCCGAAGTTCACAGTGGGGAAATCCCTCATTTGCAGTGCTGTGTGATCCGAATTTTGACTAAGAAACCCTGCGTTTCAGCTGGTGCTTCCTCAAGTGTTTTGCAGCTACTTTTCTTTTAATCATGTGGGTTTCTTCTCACAGTTTTTGTTTTTTTAAGCTGAATCTGTGGAACCAATGTTTGGTTTTTGTGTAAGTTCTGTGTTTATATACTTTGTGAGCTTGATTTATAGAGCAGGTCATTTGCTGCAACCAGACATTTGTTTCAGTCTTGTCCTTACAGTTTGATCTTTCAAATAAACTCAGTTTAGTTTTATTCTTCAGTAAAACTCCATCCTATCTAATAGGAAAGGAAAACAAAAGGAAACAGCTTAAATGCTGTTTTTGAGGCAAAACTTGTACCATGAGGACAACTAACAGCAGTCTGAATTTTGAAGTAATTACAGATTTTACCAACTATGAAATTTAAGCTGTTTATGGAGAATTTAACTGTACAAATGTATGTTTTAAATGAAAAAAAAAAAAAAGATCTTGAAACACTGAGTGGAACTCATTCCTGCTCCTCCTTTTTGTGATCTGTTTTTTTAATATGTATTTGTTTTTTAATTTGTTGCAAGAGTTATTTGTGAAGGTTTGTCTCGAAGTTGGGGTGACTTTGGAGGGGAGGTCTCTTGGCTGTACCTACTCGGAGCCTGGCCTGTTCAAAAAATGTACCCTTAAACAATGCTTTCCGTGTTAGATGTGGAGTGTTCTGAGCAGTGCTGCTGGGTTGATGTGCTTTGACTTGTAACTTCTTGAGACTAAAAAAGTTCTCATGTCAAGTGTGCATTGCAGTGTAGAGCAGCAATTGAGCAACAGCTTTTCCAGAGTTCTCGTGCATCTTCTGGGATATACAACATCAGAAATGAATCATGAATAAATGGACTGGTAATAGAGCATATATTAATATTACGCATTAAAAGCACTCCTAATCAGGTCTGTGAATAGCAAGATCTCTGCAAATTCAGGAGTTGCATCTTTCACATCTTGAATTGTACCAGCTAAAAACTTCAGCAAAGAGTTTTCAGTGTGAGATTTGTGTGTACAGCGGAGAAGGGTGAGACTTCCGCGGATGACATTTAATGTATTTGAACCGCAAATCGTGACTTTCACTTGCAATTATTTTGCAAGTTCTTTACACCACAGTCGTACGCTCAAGTAAACTTTCCTTAGAAAATAAATACCAGAGCTACTTTATGGACTCTGTGTGGCATTGCTCTAGATGTTTTACCACAAAAGTCCTTTCTGGTGTACTGGTTTGCTAAACATCATAGCAGGGTTTTTTTCCTGTTATCTTAAAAACAAAGGCGGTTACCACATAGACTTGAATAACATCAGCTCAGGTGTCATCTTCCCAAGGTAGAGATGATTTTATTAGATGGTTTTTAATACTTTGAAAAACCGTAGCTATTGCTTTAATGGACTAACAAGAATCAAAAATATTTTCACCATACCCAGCTGCAAATGACTCCTTGCACTTTATCTTGAGAAAATAATTTGTAAACAATATTCTATTGAAATAGAAACTAAAAAAAAGAAAACCAGGAGCGATACCGTTCTTAACATGCTCAAGTCTTGATTACAGTCCTATGAAAAGTTGCTAAATTATTTAATAATTTGAATTTTAACTGAAGAGCAAACAACTTGACTTCCTTTCATGCCTATTTCAGGCTCAAATCCTATTCTCTAGCACTCTCAAGTTTCACTTTGGCATCTTTGAATTTTGTAAAAAACAAACTTTGTTAAATTATTTGTTATGTTAAAAGTACTGATTGTTTTTTACATTTATAGTTGGAGTTTTTGTTTTTCATCTCCTACTCATGTGAAGTAAACAAGAGTAGAACACAATCCATCCATCAGAAATGATGAGAATGTGTATCCCCATCACTAATGTTGTGGAGTTTCCTTTACCACAGTCAGCCGTGCTTTCTCCTAAATTTTAGTTTTATAGACCAGGTTTTGTTCTACTCAAAAGTACATTATAAATCAATAAAATGCATTTTACTGTAAAGGGAAGATGTTTTATGTGTAGAGTACTCTTTGGAAGACTCTTTATATTTTATTGAACACTTGAACAGTTGCAAGTGGCAGGCCTGAAGTAAGAGCGAGTTGGCTTTCCATCGATGCTGTCTTCTCATTACCGTGCATCACCTCCTATGCAAAGTGTATTGCAGATCTGGGAATGTGTATTTCAGTTGCATCTTGAGAACGTTTGTTGGTGTGAACTGTCCTCTGCAGTAAGCTAAGGCAAATACTTGCCTGAGAACTGATTGATATACATGGAAACCCAGCAAAATAAGATCAGTTACTGCAAAAATATTCAGGGTGAAATCTTAACCCATTGATGTTGAGTAGGACTTTTGCTCTTGAACTCTGATGAGGTGATGATGGTTTTGTTGTTTATGAGCACAAGAGAGCCCTCAGATGCTCATACAATGGCAGAGTATTAGTCTAAGGCCTGACCTTCAGAAAGAAACCTCGAGGATGCAGCAGACTACAAGGGAATGATGTTCCTGATTTTGGAATTATGTCTTTTTCCTACTTGGAAAATACAAGAAAAAACATAGGAAGAGAGCTTTGGAGAAGCCTGGGGCTCCTCGAGAACCTGTCTTCTACCATCCTGGGGGATCAGCAGGTTTGGCCTTGGTGCTGGTTTTAAGGATCCTCTCTAAGGTGGGTGGTGACCCCACCAGGAGCCCTTGGCAGGGAGAGGTGCTGGCCCGAGGGGCACCCGTGTGTGTGGCACTGGGGACCCCGTGGGGATGCTCGCCCTGCATTTTACTCTTCTTACTGTTTTTGGAACAAGACATGCATACCATGAAGGGGAAAAGAAATAAATAATTCGGACACTGGAAAAACTAAGCTAAATGAAGCCAAAATCCCAACTCACAGGAAGATACTGTGGTTGGTATTTTCCCTTCTTATTGTGCTCTGATGGATTTATTTTAGTCACCAGTAAATCTGTCAAGTGAAAAGTTGTTTATTTAAAGGAAATATTTACAGCAATGCTTTCTTTTAGGATTCATATAATCTAAAATTTAAAAAAAAGAAATCCTTCTTAGCTGTGTGACTAAAGGCAGTTCAGCAAAGTTAGGAAGTTTTACTTGGTTCAGTGTGTGATGCATTGTCTTGCTGTCTGGAGGTTCAGTCATTCTTGGAATGCTTCACCTTTTTCTAATCAACATCTGCTATATTAAAGACCTGTGTTGCTCTGTTTTCTTTTGCATTATCATAAAAGGATGCAAGCAGAGAAGGGGAAGCAGAAACATTTGGAGTCGCAACTCTTCCAGTGACACTAATGTCACTGAAATGCAATCAAACCATCTATCTTCCGTGCTATTTATTCAGGCTTTCCCATGGGGCAGTGTGGTCTGTATCAGTACTTGCCTGCAGAGCTGGGTCCCGATTCTGGGTGGATTGTGGTTCCGCAGAAAACACTATGGGCATGCAAACGTTTTTATTTTGTGATGGGAGGACTTTGGAGTCTCTGCTTTAGTGCCAATTACTGCCATTCTGCTGTTGTTGCATTGTATGTTTCTTTCAAAAGAGAGAGGGAGAACATGCAAAATCTCTTAATGTGAAGCATGTTCCTGCTTTTGTGGCTCTGAAGCCACCGGCTTCGGTGGGAGGATGATCCTCTTTGCAGAGGGGAAAGAGGAGCTTGCATGGTGTTTGAAGCAGTTATTAGGAGTGGGACCCTCTTTCCTTTACACCTTGTCCTGGAGCTGTTTCGGGAAAAATATAAGGTTAGTTTCATTAAAATATTTTCTTAACTTAGATAAATAAAATTGTTTTCAAGCAGAATCTTACAGAAGAAATAACTTTTTAATGGAAAACTTTCGAAAAGCATCAAAAGCTTAAATGTAGCCTTGTATTTTGATAAAAACACTTGTCTGGATGTAGCCGTGAATTTTTTGCCACTGATGCTCACCTGACTTCATGGTGAATAAAGGTGAATAAATGCCTTACCCGTGGCCTCAGAGTCCAGATGTGTTCTGGGTTTGGCTTTTGGGTGGGACCAGAGGTCAGCAGCGGCTGCGTTTGTATGTGCACGGTGAAGGTTTTGCTGAGCGGTAGCAGTTGAATAAACTCAATCCAGGCTCACTGCATTTGTCTCGTTAGCTTTATTTCCAAAGACGCTTCATTACTGGAGTAAATACTTCGAAGGGTTGCAAAGCTCAATTCATCTGTGCTCTCCTGGAAGCATCGGTGCTGTTTTAGGGATCATCAGGCATAATCTGCTGGTTGGTGCTCAGACTTGCACAACTGTTATTTAACGCTGGTTAAGAAATGACAGGTTGACAGTACTGGTTGTGGAGGAGCTTCAAGGAGCCATTGTTCTTTCAAATTAAAACATTTAAACATTTAAATCCAAAGCCAGGACTGCAGGCTCATGTTAATTATTCCTTTTGTCTTTCGGAAGTACTTTCCTACTGATGATCACACAGCTGTCACATATACATTACCTTTAGTCAGAATACATGACAGTGCTTTCCTATTAGCTGTCATTATTTTACAAGGAAAACTGAAAACCGCTAGAGCAGATGTATTAATCTCAAAAGAAGACACTGCTGGCAAAGTTATTAAAATAAAAATATCTGAAGACTCGAAAGTCATTTGATTTATAGCAGAGATGTGCTGTAATGTCTCTTGGCGGTTGAGGTGACTGGGATTTTTTGACTGTTCTGGAGATGCCTGCGGTCCTGTCTGTCTGATCCTGCTCCGTCAGGCTGAGGAACAATATGTAGAGTAGTCGGTGATGTGTTAGTCATTCCTCCTTTCTAAGTCATTTTTGTCAGCAAGATAAATACATTACTGCTCTACTATATGTAGTCATCTCAAGCAGTCGTGAAATCTCAAGTATTTCCAGTCTCTGCCTGCTGCTCTTGGTTCTGTGCCAGTAGTTACCAAACTCAGGGTTAAATATGAAACATCAAGGAAAGCCTGAAAAATATTAACTGCTTTGGTTAAAAATGTATAGACGGTATCGGGCATTTTTGGTGACCTTTCTGAAGGTTTATCTTGGTGATAACCAACACTTTTGTATCCTGTGAAGCACTCTGCACTTCCAGCGTTGGGCTCGTAACTGAGGAATAATTATAAAAACGGGAGGAACAGAGCAAAGTTGTGTAACTCAGTTTTGTTAGAGAGAAATGATGCTGCCTGCCTTCCCCCTCTGAATTCACTGATAGTCACTAGAAGAATGAAGAGTGAGTCCAGCTCTCACGAACTTTAAGCATATATTCAAATTGCTTCATAAACTGGCTTTCTGGGAGAAAAATAAAAAATAGTGAGTAGATTACACGGATTTTATTTTATTTTTAATGTTTCTTTAGGAGAGGTTTCAGCAGGCAATCCTGGGCTCTGATGCAGCAGCAATTTTATTTGTTTTTTGTGGATATTCTCTTATCTCTTATGAGAGGATACACAAAATAGAAAATCCGGAGTGCTACACACAAAGGCAGGATGGAGCTATTTGCCATTTACTGTCCAGTGAAGTACGGTTAGTTTCACATGCCTCTTTCATGTCTCATCTCCTGAAATATATAATGTAATTTTATTTTCATTTGTATTTGCAATGTTGGTTTGGGAATAAATATATGCAAGGTTTTCTAAGAGTTCCAGAAGTATTTTAAAAAGGGCAAACCAGATTGATTTAATCACAGATATTGTTAAAGGCTGTTTTTTTAATGGAATGTGCTATGATTGCTGGTCTGAACAGATTTTCATTTTTTAGGCCATTATTCAAGAGAATATACACGCCCTGAGAATAAACTGCAAAAATAACAAACCAACCAACCACACGCCAACTACAAACAAGTCATGGGAGGAAAATATCGTTCTATGGGAATAGCTTGTTTAAGAATAATGGAGCATGAGAAACAACTTTCCTGCCCCATGGTTCACATGATAAAATTATTAGGAAACACAAACTTTCAGGCTCGTATTAGTTTAGTTAAAGTTAAGTGTAGGGGAGAGAAGATGATGACTTTTCCTAGAAGCCGCTCAGTTCCAAGTATTATGATCCCTAGTATTTGACTTTTTGCTAAGCATTGTGACGCATGGAGTCATTGTCACTAATGGCTTACTAAGACAGCTGGAAAAGTTTGGGAGTGGGAGCTGCGGGTTCCGATGGATTCCTTTATTACAGAATAGTGTTTGTAGATCACGATGCTGTAAGGCTGAATGACCCTCATGTCGGTGGTGCTGGTGTGTGCCCAGAGCAGCCCCCGCTTCAGGGAGCAGAGGCGTGCGAGAAGAGGGAAGGATGGATTGAACAAGGGTTACAGGTAGATGCTATCAGACTGAAAGAAAAATAATAATTAAAGCTTTTAATATCCTATTACACAAGTTTCCGCTTTAGCCTCATTATACAGGACAAGCTGCACTTTGACAAGGACCATTTTATGCTTCTATTCTTTCCCCCGTTGCATTAACCGAGTTGCTGAACGTGAACAGCTCTTTATGTAAAAACTGTGCTGTCCTGTATTGTTTGCTTTTAAACCGCTTGACCTAAGCTTTGTTTTCCCAGACTAGGCAGTGTGAATTATATTTGTTAAACCCTAATTTCAGGCTTCCCTTTTTTTTTTTTTTTTTAATTGCAAAAAACTCCCCCTTCCTCCCCTGCAGCTGAGATTCCTAAGGTAAGGAATGTTACCTTGACCATAAGAGGCAACCAGTAGAGCCTCTGTCAGGGCTCTGTTCAGGAGAAGACGTGCTTGCACCATTACAAATGGAGATGTTGACTTTATTTCTTTACCAAGCTAAAGCACCTGACCTTGCCAACATGTACGAGCCAGCTCGCCTGGTCAAGTTGCCCACGTTTGTAGTTTGGAGGTTCCCAGTGCAGTTGGACCTTGGCCCCAGTGATGTTCCTCAGGGGTCTCCATGCAGCTCTGTATGTGAGAGCACATCCCTTGGAGCTTATGCAAACAGATACAAGAGGGAACGAACAATGGTTAAGCTAATAATATGAGCAGACAACGTAACAGACTGAGATCATTTTACTGGGGTGCCACGGAGAGAGCCAAGTATGAAAAAACTGTAGGGTTCCTTTTCTTAAAAATTAACGTTGTGTGGTTTGGGGCCATAAAGTCAAAATGAACCAGAAAAAATGTTTGGAGTATAGCCACTGTTTAAACAATTTTAGCTAAGTGTGTGAAGTAAAGGTGCAGCACAGGTGGCTGTCAGAAACCCACGATCAGATCCCTGCTGGAGGCTCTGGCCATTATTCAGCATAGAAGACAATCAAGGGGGTGATTTAATTTGAGCAGTGCCTGAAATGCTGGAGTAGCAATTAATAAATGAGCAAGTGGATACTGTAGATTCGTGTACTGTGGGTATTTGTGCTGATCCTCATCGTGATTTCTTCAAGTTGATTCTAGTTTCTTTTCACATCTTTGCATAGAAATAAAAATATTTAAAGACTAGTGCTCTTATAGGGATAACAAATGTGGCTATGAACAGCTTCTCATGATGTTTAAATGCCAACGTGAACATCAGGTGCTTTCTGAACTGTAAAAGTCAGTTATTACAAGGGCTCTTCATTGGTAGGATCATTATTCTTTTCATGTTGTTCAAGGAAAACATCCAAGAAACTACACTGTAAAATTAAGGAAACACTATTTTATATTCAAGTGAAGGTTTGGAAATCATTGGTTATTTCTCTGGGCTTGATTTTCATAACAGCTGAGATGGGAGCATTAACAGGTGTTACAGGGCAGAGCAAGCACAGTGCATTTTGGTTTTATGTTCTTACAAAGCACGTGTATCGAAATTGACACCACTTCTTACATACAGATGCATTTTTCCAGTGGAAACACTTGCATACAAAAATGAAGACTTCTGTCATAATGTGTGGTCTGAATTGTTTAATACCCGTAAACCTGCAAGTGTTGAATCTTGTCTGGGCAGCGCTGGTGCAAATTTTAATATGGTGATTTTCTTCTGACAACTGTATTGGTTTTGTTTTGCTGCTGTGATGCTAGTTCTTGTGTTGGTACATTGGCATCTGCATTGGATGTTCAAATTCTATCTTCTCTATATGGGAGTGTCTTTATATCTGCAAGTGTCCATTAAATTTGGAGTATATATTAAGCATGGAAATGGAGATATGCAAATGAAACTTTGAGAATTAACCATGTCAATTTATATTAAATGACTAAATATCACAAAGAAATCAAAAAATACAGTCAACTTAGCTAAAAACCAAATAGAGTATATGAAAATATGCAGTGCAATTAAATTGTCACTTTAACACTAGAGAATATTGGTACTTTATATCTTACACATCTAGGGCAAGACTATAATTTGGGTGGTAATCCAAGAATGTCACTTGGAAACCTGACCTTCCAGTGAAATACATCTCATGTTTTGCTCTGAGAAGGATCTTTTGGCGTAAAAGAGGACGGAACGATAGATTTCATGCATTTGGTGTTTTCTTGTTCTGCGCAATTCCTGGATACCAGTGTAATGCATCAGGTTTGTACAATCTGGCTATAGTCAGATGCAAATGAGGAATCAAATTCCTTAACGTAGCTGAGCTAAAACATCTCACTTCTGAATTATAATCCCTCTGGTGTTCCGGCGTTGAGGACTTCTCCTTTGGCTGCCGATTTTGCTGAATTGTGCAATGGCTTTGTGATGTACGCGGGGCTCGCTGGGGACTGAGGTGGATCTTTTGACCTAAGGCAAACAGAATTTAATCTCTGGCACTTGGAGGTTTTCTTTATAGTTCGAGTGGCTTCTGTGTTACATCAGGGTGCCTACTGATTGTTGGAAAATGGGCTTACCTGATTAATGTGTGCCAAGTGGCTTGGATGGAGTACGTCTGAAAATACCCAGGGGTGTTTTTTTCTTATGTATAAAGTTAGTCTTTGATAGCCTGAAAAAAAAGTACTTAGCTGTGCATAATCTTGTCCTTTCAAAATTTCTTGACATTAATTATGGCAGCTACTCTAGCAAATGTTGGTGAAGTCCTGACCGAGCAGAGGCTTATGTAGATGGTCGGCTCTATGCACTGACAGTCATCACAGTCACTTTAATAGGTAAATAGCAGTATAAAAAGTTAGTTCTCGTGCCAGTTTTGAAATCATTTGCTTGCATTTGTACTTCCCTACTTGTCCCTCAAGTAGTCTGGGGCTGTAAATCCAGGTGCTTTTGCTGCAAATTTTAGTGACTGGGTCCACAGGAGAGAGATAATGTGCTTGAAAATACATTCCTTGGCAATGGGGATGTAAGACTAGGAACTTTTTTTATGTGCATCTATAATTTTGTAGAAGCTCCAAGCCTAGGGTAGTTAAACTTATAAAATAGAGTCATAGTTGTTGTCTTTCTGCACATGTATTGAACTGAAATCTGATTACCAAAATATGAAACAGATTTATTCAATTGCCAACAAAATTCCTGGGAAGATGTTGTATGACTAATAGTTTTGTTTTAATGCAGGATGTTCTCCCTCAAATTGTACAAGTGGTCAGTTCTCAGCAATCCCACTACAGGCTTTGGAGAGGAACATGCCCTATGTGTATTTCCTGAAAGCAGAGTTTGCTGGTAACCACGATGGATTCTGCACTGAACTATCAGTTGTTGCCACCATCCACATTTCTCTCTTCAGCTGAGCCTTTCTCGCACCTTTCCAGAGGTTAACAGCATCTCCAGATCGTTTCTTTTGTCCCCAGCAAGGTGTAAGCTGTGGGGAGCCGTCTCCATGGGAAACGGGGCATTTTTATTAAATAATCGTGCAGCGTTACACTACATGAAAGCCCAGGTTTATGTAAGGCTGGGATTTCTTTGGTAATGACTGCTACATAATGGAGCCACCTGGTGATTTGTGTCTTGCATTGCTCTGTAGGAAACCTGAGTTCACAAGCTACTTTAGGGCTCTGTCTGACAGGGACCACACTGAGCAGGTATGTTCGGCTCATTTTCTTCGTCTCCAAGTGAGGTGGTGCTGACCAAGCACCTCTTTGAATTTTCTTTACCTGCTGGCAGATGTAGCAGCAGCAAAGAGGAGTCATTGCACAGGGGACTGTTCGCAGGAGATGGATACTGAAAGCTGGAAAATTATGGAAATGAACAGCCAGCGCAGTAGTGGGATGTGTATTTTCCATATATTGCCTAGCAGGAAAGTTTATTGTATCTAATACTGTTTGTTACACTGCTGTATGGTTTCTGTTGTCTGTCCCTTGTATTTCTTCATACAGTGAAAGGGCACAGTAATGAGCGCTGCTGCCTATGAAGAAATGCATTCAAATGGTATCTTTTTTCCATCGGAGGCTGTATTTTGATAACCATTGATCTGCATACATTTCTTTCCAGACTTTGTAGCTCTAATTATGAGTTTTAATTACTCTGCTTATCTTATGTTACGAATGGGATGCTTGCCCTTCAGGTAGAAGAAGGCGTGATGGCCGTGGCCTGTGCCGAGAACACTGCAGAGGGAGAGGCAGACATGAAAAGAACTACATTATCAATTTATACCAGCTGAGAATCAGACTCAGAAAGCAAACCTGAGAAGTCATAGCTTATTTAGTATTGTGAACATGCTCTTAGAACCAAACTAGCTTTGCTTTGTTGAAAAACCCCACACCTTTCTGCCATTACATGTGGTCGAATTATGCCGAATAGGCGAAGCTGTCTAAAACATACTAGTATTTTTGCACCCTTTTTGATACGTGAATCTAGGAGAAAGATCTGGAGTATTTGTAAGTGTTCAGCTACTATAGTCATGGGACCCACAGATGTTCTTAGAATAAACACCTGTGGCAGTTCCTGAAGTTGTGCTTTCTGATCTCTGTGGGAATAATCCCCAAAGGATTGAAACCATCAGGATTTACCCAATTTGCAGGAACTTTTAAATAATTAAGGAAGAAAAAAAAAAAAGGGAAATAAGTATTTTCCAGAATTCCTTTATGTTGTAACCAGGGGATAAAATAGAGCATGCAAAATTCACCACAGCTGAATTAACAGGAGAGGAGGTTGTTATATTTAAGCTATGCGTTTTTCTGTAATTAAATGGGTTTTATAGAGAGAATGTTCCTTCTCGAGGAGAAAATCTCTTAATTGGCAGTTACGTGGGGTTAATGAACTACTTAGATACAGAGGGGGGAAAAAGTGGGGTGGTGAAAAAATAAAAAGTACAAACCCCAAACCATATTGAGTTTCAGAACTCAGCAAATCCATTATCAGAGGGAATTTTAACCAAAAACTGATGAGATCAGAGTGGCTCTGAGAGAAGGGCCCTTTCCAACAGGAACGCTCGGATGGAGCAGCTGACTATGAAATGAATGCTGGAGGGAGATACAGTCATATTAAAGAGGCCATAAGCACCAAAATCTTAAATAAATAAAAGGCAGGGGGTGCGGATCTGGAAGGAGATGGTAGATCTGATTATTTTCTTTCTTAAAGTGCTACTGTGGGGAAATTGGAACAATCTCAGTTTGTGTTATTTCTGCATTTGTGAGGTTGTTCACTTAACCTGTGCGGTGACCTGGAATACTCAGTGCCACCGAGACAGAAAGAGTAACTGAGAGACTTGTGATTTCAAGGAGGAATTTTATTGAACAGCAGCAGATTTACTTTACACTTCAGTAGTAAGTGATAAGAGAGGAATTATTCAACATGCTTTCTTATTCCAGCCCTGGGAGGTGGTGTAAATTTTGAGGGCACAGAACATAGTGCCTCGTATCATGAAAGTAGAATCTGTTTTAAAATTAAGATGAGAAGTGCCATGTTTCAGAGGCGTTATTTAAGTTTCTCTAGCGTTCCTCTAAACTGTAAGTTTTTAAGTCATGGTAATGCCTTTTGACAAGACATTTGCACAACAGCAGAATACTGAAGTGATTAAGAGACGAAATCTGAAATTTACTTAGGAATTTCAGAGGGCAATAGTTCTGGCAGCATTCATAAACACTCGTTATGATGTGTCAGTCTGTATTAGACCCTGTTTTTCCTGTCTTTCCATGGGCAGATGTTGCTTTTTTCACTTTGTCGGTTTGTTAGGGATTTTGGTCTGCCTTCCTGGCACCCTCAGGCTTCCAATCAACCCGACCAAAAAATGCATGTCATATAGGATTCACCTTTTCCTGTTAGATTAGATACTGCTGGGTGGTCAGCTGGAAGCCTTTTTTTTATTCCCCTCTTTTTTCTTTCTTTTTTTTTTTTTGGGGGGGGGCAGGGGGAGGATAATGGGAAGCCGAATAGACTTGATTGCTGGAATTTTACTTCATAGCTGATGAGCAGCAAGGAAACAAACAGAACGTACTGTGATAACAAGGTAGTCCCTTCAACCGTTGCAATTCTGTGGCCATGTAACTGATAGTTGTTAGTGCGATATGTGTAGCTTTGTGCATGCGGGAAGTAGTTTGGATCAAACCTTAAAATTCAAATCAGCTTTCTGCAATTCAGTATTGAATTCATACAAATAGTGCTTTTGATTTTTGACTCAGAGGTGAAGCATGGTGAAACCCTTTTTTTGTTCAAGGACAGCGATGTGATCAATAGACCTTTAGTAAGACACAGAAACATCTCTGTGATTTAGCCAATTTGCTTGTTAAACGGAGGAAATCAGGTAACCTTTATTTGGCAAATCTGTTCTGGGCTGTGTGTTGACATTGCTGGTGACATCTGTGAGCGTATATATATATATATATATATATGCTTTAGATTGTTTTAATGAATTTTTGGCTTAAATACCTGCTTGGTTCATCAGGCTTCAGCCTTCCTTCTGCACGTCTATGTGACTTTGTAATAGATGTGTTGTCAGTTGTACCCAATGTCTACCTGCTGATCTCTGGGAGTCGTTAATCTGGTGTTTGAATACACTTGAGCAGCCTTGATATAGTTCAATATTTTCTAAAGTCATGTTTTCAGATTTGTAGAAAGAGAAAACTTTAAAGGTCAATAGTTTTAATCTTTTGGGTATTAAGTAAGGTGTACATTTTTCATTAATAGAGTGTTCTCATACGAAAGCTAATAAGACATTTTATCTGTTGCTGCCAGGTGTATCCTTCTTATGTGGAGAATCCTATGAATGCTGTCATGCCTCAGCATCTTTGCCTTTGTATACAAACTCAGAAATTGGCAATAGTATGTTATATGTGCATCTCCTCTGTCTGTCTACCCACCTTTATTTCCATTTTCTGAAAGGCTTTGTTAACCCAAAAATTCATAGTGTTTTGAATACGCATAAATAGATACATATGCTCAGCATAGAAGTGAACAATTCTGTAAGACGCGGGTTTATTTTTTTTAAGTTCTGTGTGCCCTGTGTGCTGCTTTGCCAGCTTTATCTGCAGAAGAGTTAGCTAACCGAGGAGGAACAAGTGCCAGGGTTTGGGTAGAGTTTTTCGGTGCTGAGGGAATCAAATTTGAACCTTCTGGAGCAACACAGAGCAGCATAGTAACGTGCTGTGATTCAGCGCATGTTGGTTCGTAATTACCTCTGAGAAACCACTCTTAGAATGAATTAAACAATACTTTAAAATGTTTTATTATATTTAGTTCTCTGCAGTGCGTAATTCTGACAAAGGTTAATTGGTTTGTGTAATTCTGGCAACTATAGTCCTTGGTAAATCTACCAGTCTGAGTTAGCACAAGAGCTGCAAGATGTTCGTACTGACTTTGCTAAGGATCTGATAGCTGATTAGAATGGCTCAACCATCAAAAGTAGTGTGGAATGACTCTGAGTTTAATCAGGAATCTCTTCAGAGCAGAGCTGGACAGTGGAACCAAACTAGGTCAGGTAGTTCCATGATGTAGATTTTCATCCAGTGGAGACAGAGTTGTTACCAAAGTAGTTTTGCTGAGAACAAAGTCCCCAGCTTCAAAAATTTGGAAACGCATCAGAAAAGAGTAATGCTTTCATCCAGGTCACGCAGTTTTATATTTTTCCATAATTAAATAAGCTAAAGCCTGGAGATGTAGAATTTGGTGCATGTATTAGACAAGTCTTTGGAGTTACTGTAGGTCTTCAAAACACAAGGGGTTTGGTTTCAACGTGGGTTTGTGCGTGGGTTTGTTTTTTTCTTTAACGCTACTTTACATCTAAAGGTTGTGCTTCCAAATCCCCACGGAAAGGCAAGAGGAACTTTGATCACAGACACTGGTCGCTGGCAGGGCTGTTCACCAAGGGAGCAGACCGTGCGTTCTTGGGGCGCAGAAACCAATGCCCAAGAACAGCATTCAGGGGACTGACTTTTTTCTGTCTTGTCGTAATGGGACATTGCTAGCTGTACTGCTTTAGGTTAAGGCACAATGTTTTTGATCTGTTTACTTTCACCGTAATTCTTAAACCTAACAGTATAATGCAACCTGAAGCTGCTGCGGTAGCTGGTTGACTTGCTCTGAACTTAAGACCTGACTTTTCTCATGGCTCTTTTGGCTGATATCGAATGGGAATTCTGAGCTAGGGTGGCATTGGGAATTGGCCTGTGGGCAGTTCATTGAGGGTGGGGAAATTTTACAAGAGGCTTTGTAAATATTGTACACATCTGCATTCTTTTTTTCCCAAACTCAAGTGGGAAGACATTTAGGTGAGCCATGTGTTGTAAGGAAGGACCCATTCTTCACTGAGATACTTGTACTCCTCTGCCAACAGAAGTATTAATTCAAAACTGAATGAAGGTATGAGGAAGGAGACACTAAGTATAATGTACAGTGCTCATTCAGGTACTGAGATAGCATCAGAACAAAAGCTAAAGAATTCCAACGCTGCCCAGGCATGAATGCTGCTATTAAAGGAAAAGTGTCCAAGTGTGACTGCCTTTGAGCCAAGGTTGGTGCAGGTCTGGTGGAACTGACGGCCGTTTAATAGGAAGCAATCATGTTTGATTCTACATGGCTATTTCCTTGCTTCTTTTATCTTAAAGTAATTTAGAAAAGAATCACATCAGTAACAAGTATGCATTTAGCAGTGGTTAACACGACCTCAAAGGCATGGGTCAGTGCTTGTATCTACAAGCTCAAAAAGAAACTTGAACTGTCACTGTGCATGTGAGTACCATATAAAATTTCCTAATATAAGCCAGGAATTAAAAGTTACTGTTATGTAGGCTTGGGTCTGCTTTTGGGGTTTTTTGCTCTAATTGATGAGCCGTGTCTTCTCCATCAGGAAGTGCCATGAGCATTGAATTGATCTTCTGCTCTGGATGGGGAATCTATTCCAGATAACTTTTAGGCAAAAAGTCAGCTGCCGCAATTGATGTGATACACGCACCTAGTTCAATGCTGTTTGTAAGTCCATACTTAAAGGCACCTTTAGGCAATACTTCTATAGAGAAAAGGACTTAACTGGGCAAAATGTGCTAATCTTGCCTGAACCAGGGGAATGACTTTATTATTTTCACCATTCTCATGCCATCATTATGATCTAGTGTTTTCCCTTCATAAATGAGAACAGTAGCCTTGCCTCTGACCTCCATGAATATATATCATAAAACTGGCCTTTGTAATATGCTTCTGGGGAAGACCTCATTTCCTTGCAACCTGTTCTTTGGTGACAGTTCAGGGAATGTTATAGATTCCCATGAAACTTACCTAATGGATGCGATAACCCCGCTGTCGGAGGCTGTGTGAGGCATTAGTGAGCACACATCCAATAGTCTGTTCATTATGATATAAACTCTTCGAAGTAATATTAGTAAGAAAATAGTTGGATAAAGTCAAACATTGATGGCTCCTGTTGTAATATGCGAAACATGCAACTATCCGAGTTGGCATTTGGAGAAAAAGAGGCATTGATAAGCAGTGCAGGATTGAGATATTCAACTGTTGTTGCGAGTATCTCGTGGTTAGGACTGATCCATCCCTGAGTACACTGAAAAGGAAGAAATCAGAACAGGAGTGCTGCTTGCATGGAGCAGCATCTCTTTGTGACTGCATGTATTTGAAGTGATGGACACAGATTGTTTCTACTTGCAACTGCATAATTTTATAGCAATTTGCACATAATTTAATATTGGCAGAACTTTATGGAGCAGTGAAACAAGTAGCAAATAGGTACTGAACAGCACCTGACATGTATTGCAGACAAAGGGTCTGGACTGTATATACATTCGAAAGTAAGAACATGAATTTTCCCTTCAGCTGTGAGTAAATTGTTGAAGAGTAGCCAAAGCTAGGAAGGGACTTCAGGAGTGTGTGCTGTGTAGAGGATTTCCTATTGTTGCTATTTTAATTTTTATTTTTTTTCATGAATGTGATGTCAGTTAATTCTAGCTGTATGTAGCCTTGGGAAAATCGCATTTAAGCTGTCTTTGATTTTCCCCAATTTTTGTAATATGGGAAATATATTCTTTCATAGAAGTAGTGTGAAATAACTTTTTTTTTTTTAATACAGCAGTTAAAAGATATAAACCACTTCCATGTTATTTTGACATGATTTATTTTCTGAGAACAGAAGAATGCAATATGAGTGATGAATCAGGATTGCATTGACCAGACTGTCACTGTGATGACCTATTAAAATCTAGAATGTTTCATCATTCTCTTAAATTGGATTCAAAATTTATAGATAGCTAAGGATATAGTTATTAAATGTTGTGCCAGTAATACTCAGGTGGGTGAACAGCAGATGTGTTGGAGGTCACAGAGCTGTGGAGCAGTTGAGGCTGGAAGTCACCTGTGGAGATGCTGTAGTTTCTTCTTATGTTTAAGTGGAATTTCCTGTGTTTCAGTTTGTGGACATTGTCCCCTGCCCTGTCACTGGACTGTGGTGGTGCAACTGGGGATGCTGGACGTCCTCAGCACCACTCAGGGTGGCACTTGCATCTTCTCCGCTGTACTTTGCTGGTTCCACTTCTCTAATCCATTATCTCCTCCAGACAGTTCCAGCCACAGACTAGTTACGTTTGATGGCCTGGGCTGTCATTATTAAGTATGAAGACACTAGTAATAGTAACTTTTTCACTAAGCTCTGCATTTCTTGGAGGAGATTTTCTATTGTGGCAGAAGTGCCGGGCATGGAAAATCCTGCCTCGGTTAAGTCAGAATGAAGTTACTGTGGAGTAAATCTCATTTAATGCTTTGAAACGTAAGAGCACATTCCTATTTTGATACATATGGACAATAAATCAGGTCTTATGAAGCTGTTATCTAAGAATAGCGAAGTATAAAGAGAAACAAAATGAATTCATATTGCATATAGATTTAAGTGTTAGCGCTTTCTGATATCCAGGATCTTTTTTCCTTTGCAGTGTAATGACTTCTCACAATTTCACAATAATCATTTATTATTCTAGAAAACCCTCAATACTACTTACAGCTCATGAAGTACTGATTTCTCATGTCCATTTTCCTTTCATATGCTTGCTTTATGCTTTGACCCAGAAAATTTGGAGCAAGAACACTGTCTCCTTGGGTATCCAGAGTGCACAGGGCACATTTATTTTAATTGTCATTGGTAATATAAGCAGCACATTTTGCTTAGCTGTGCTCAGATATCTGTTGTTTTATCGAAATATGAATTTTTTTTCCTTATCAGAGCTCTTGACGTTGCTCTTGTCTTGGTGGTCTCCAAACGCAGTAGCAGCTGTGGCGGGCTCCATGGTGTGTGCTGCCCCAGGATGGAGGGCAGCTCCCAGTCCCAGGCTGGGGTCGGGCTCAGGTGCTGAGCTTGGTTTTAGCACCATCTGGAATTTACATCGTGCCTGTGATAGCCTTCACCTAAGCTGGTATTTTCATCCTTGAGACAGGATTCAAGTTAGATGTTGATTTTTCAGAAGGAACAAGCTACGTCTAACTCCTCACATATTTGAATTCTCATTATTTGAATCAGTTGACTGTCTTACTAAGTGTTTAAGGGTCCTGCAAAAGAAGATGTCAAGTAGTTTAAAGTTACAGACACTTGGATGCCAATGTCAAGGTAACAAAGCCAGTATTGATATCCTACTTGCTGAGATCTAAGTCTTTTCTCTTTGTTTTATATAGTTAATGTAGAAAGCAGAACACAAAAGATTTCACAAATTAACATCTCATGTTAACAGTAGGGTAGGGATATGTTGTCCTCCATGGCATCATCTGCTGCTGACATTCAGGCAGTTCTAATTACTTTAATGAGTCCCATAGGTGCCCTCTGTAACTGCTGGATGATGCCTGAGGACACTTCATTGGTGGGAGGGTGAAGCCAGGGAGCAACCAGAGGATGAACTTGCTCTTCTTGCAGGCAAAAAGTTGTTCTGCTGAAGGTCTATGGAGTTATTAGGCCAGACACTCCTCTCTCTTTGCCAGTCACACCTTCTCATTCTGCTTCTAGGGAATGCGTGTTTCTCTGAATTACTTTGGATTACACAATCAGTGCAAACTTTCTGCTGTCTTCTCTTCATTTCTTTGTATATATATATATATATATATATATATATTTTGGTTTTTTTTTAAACAGGTTTAATTTGCTCAGAGTATTTTTTATTGTGGAGTTAGGCTGTCAAGGTTTCATGTCAAACTACATAAAACATCTTGACAGTTACTAGTTTCCATTTTTCATCCCATTTTTGTATGGTGAACTACAAATACCTGAGATTGTTTGATTGTTCCATCTGGTGGGAGATTGGCATATTTTCTTGGGATCACAGGTACTACTGAGTTTTTACTTTCTTCTTTTTTGTAATCTTAGACAGCGCTCACTTTCTTGAGATGCACTTCCATAATGCAATTGTACATTATTATTGGTGTTCTTTGATACAAAAGAAATTCAATACCTCCAGGGCTATAGATATCATTGATTCACTCCAAACAGGGAAAGATAGTGCAATATTTTTTAGATTATTAAGACTTTTCCTTTTACTCTCTGATGGGGAAGAGTTATGAATTTGGTAATCATTATGCCCTAGGTGACTTCGGTTAAGCAATCAAAACCTCTCTTTAAAACATAATTATGATTGTTTCCAACATTTCATTCTTTTTTTTTTGTCTTTTTCAAAAATGTTATTTTTTAATGCCTTGAGCACTTTTTGTTTACTGTTTCTAAGAACTGTTCCTGTGACCTGTATCACAATAAAAGAAATCTTAGTAGCTGTATGGCAGATTATATTTCTCACCTGCAAAGCTTTAATGGAATTATTGAGCACTTCAAGGTGTCGTGGTAGGAATCCAAGCTTGCAATAAATGTATGGGTTTCTTTTTCCCCGCTGAATGACTAGGATGAGGAATCTCAGCCTTCTCTGTGTGGGTTTCAGTTTCTTGACCAGCTTGCTTTAAAGAAAGAGGGAAAAACTAGAGAAAACAGTGGAGAAAAAAAAACTTCTTGGAGATGCTAGCTTGACTCTTATAGTTGTTTTAATATGTGATATAGAAGTGTGTGAGGCAGAAATCTAACAAAAGTCCACATGGGTGCTTATACATCAGTCAATAGTATATATGGAGATACAATAAGGGAAGAGTTTAGTGTATTCATGCACATAAATTCTATGCAAAACCAAGTTCGGAGTATCAGAACTGCCTGGTTTTTAAATTCACTTACACTTGTACAAATCGTAATGGAAACGGGTGACCTGTGGCACATTCCTTGTATTGTTGAACAGGGATGTTCAGAATCAAGTGCTGCTTGGGTGACACGCGAGTACCTTTGGGGTCAGTGAGAAGGTTCCTTTTGGGTTTTATATGGACAAAGGTGCCAGTATGAAGAAGCTTGGTCAGCGTTCATGGCTTCAGATATGCTGCCGTCCACCACTTTCGTATCCAAGTCAGGTAAACCAAAAAAGTCCTGCTATATTTTATTGTATTTCATTTCTTAAGCTAATACTTGTGGAGAGTGGGCAGCAGAGAGTTCTCAGGGCGGAGCTGGTGGGGTCGAATTGCTTTCTGTCGCGTCTGCTGAACGCCCAGCAATCCCTTTATGACCAGACGATCTTCTGCAAGGAGAAGCTCAGCTGTGGAGCGAACAGAAACAACAGTTGTGAGATGTGTGCTGTAAAACCAGCAGCCTTGTTTGCTTTCAGAAATTCCAGAAAGTTCTTCCGTGGTGGGCGTGAAGCACAAGTTAAAGCACATTAAATGGTGTGTGGATGTTGACAGTCAGGAGAAAAACAGCTTTAAAGCTAAAACCCAGGAGAGTGACTGTGCTCTTTCATGGGAGCATTAATGTCCTGCGACTGCTGCGCGTTGAGCGCTCACCATTACCCGATTTCTCTCAACCTTCCTGAATGTCCTTATGTCGATGTGACCTTTGGTCCTACTCTCCATGCCACCCACAGATTTAAAACCCCATCTTTCCATGGACAGACCTTACTCTGCAGATACTGCGCTGTGTCCCGCGTACATGTCAGTCATTTAATTAACCTTTCAAATTGTCTCTTCAGTCCTGGTTAGAAAGGGCAAAGTCCCACGACCTGTTTTAGTATTTAAAATCAGAAACCGATGCTCATCACTGATGCTTCGTTTCATGTAGAGTGATGTACCGCGGAGCCCTTTTATCCACTGGACCTGATGCGCATGATGATGCCTCTACTACATTAACACCCGCTTTTCAGCAGCACTGTTCCTCGTTTGGGCTGATTAGGTTAAAGGAAGATCATCCAGAATGTTGTGATGATTCAGCATTTATGTTTTTTTTTCCATTAATGGGCTAAATATATTCTCGGCAGGATATCTGGAGGTAGACAGGGACAGTGCAAATGCTCTGTTCTGCTGTGTTTCTAATAGGTTTAGTAATGCTTGGTAGAAATGGAATCTTCAGGGTTTTTTGGTACAAACGTTTGTAACAGAATACTTTGTACTATAAAGGCAATTAATTGCCTGTCTGATGTGCTTACTGTACATCAAAATCTGCTGTTTAATTGCGAGTATGAAACTGTGACTGCACAAAGGATCAATTTTTGATTTTTTCAGAGATATTTAATGAAAGAATGTGTCATGAATAGGAAAATAAGCCCGCAGTCAAGTTGAGCGTTTTATTTCCTATTTTGAAGTAATTGTCAAAGTTATGAAAATATTTATGCAGGAAGTAGTGTTTTAGTTGTCTGATTACATAAAAAAATGTGAACGTGTAGAATTTAATAGAGAATGAGGGGTTTTACCCCCCCAAGACATTTACCAGCTTTAGACACATTTTCCAATTAATCTAATGGAAAACATGAGATACTGACACCATCTCAAAACAGGCGTCTAATTCAGGAGTCTGTTGGGAACCGAACTTCTTGATAATATAATCCATAAAGTTTCCAGAGGACTCTGAGTCATCATTTGGAGACTGCAATAGTTAAGTGGAAGCTCAGGTTCCTGTCTGTGCCTCTGAACCTCACCCCCCATAAAAAGGAGCGGATACTCTCGTGTCTTCATGCTTTGTGTCCATATGGAAATAGAAATCAATAATAATAGCGTTTTAGCTGATGGTTGGAGATAAGAGTTGTTTTAGAGCATGATAATCAAATCTGAATCAATTATTTGATATACGGCACTCCGTTTTATAAATCTGAAGGCTACATCATAATAGGATTTCGCAGGAAATTTGCAAGTGGTGCACTAAGAATTAATTTGCTGCTAGGTTTGAGGGTAGAGCAGTTTCAAAATTAATAATAAACATCGAGGCAAAAATTTTGATTTGTAAGTGCTTTATGATCTAATTTTGAAGGAGAATGAAATCCTTTTTTCTTTTATGTTTCTGTGGATAGAAATCTGTGGATAATTAGCCAGCGTAGAACTAGAACATGATAGGATTGGATTGACCCAACTGAGTCACCTGTGGAATAAATGGGCTGAAGGTACTGAAAAAAACTCAAGAATGTTCATGACTATCCAGAAAGGAAAATGTATATGTGTGTCTCGTTAGAACTCCAGAAATAAATAAGCACTTTAGGCATGATCTCGTTATCCAGTTTGAATTTGGCCAAGGAGCTGGGAGGTGCCATCCCTTGAGTTAGAGGTGTCACAGGGAATTAGTGCGGGAAGGTCAGGTCTGCATGCCGGGGGGTCCTGAGCAGTACTGACGGTGCCCACCACGATGAACATCTCCTTTATCCCTGCCCTTCATCAGCTCATCCTGAAATAGCTTGAAACACAATTAAAATAATCTTGAGCTATCATTATTTTAAGTGCCACTAATGGCATCATTTGAGACAATGAGATGAAATAGTATCTAATTTTTCTGGTTAATATTGTCCTTTTAATTCCTCTTGCCTGTTTCTCCATTAAATAGCTCTTAGGGAGGGTGGTGCTGCATTGCAAGGTATCACAGAGCTTTGTGTTCTTCATCTTCACATCTTTAAGGAGGAATTTCTTTTTGTTTTGTTTTTTTAATCTTCTCTGTAGGGACAAGCTCTGCAGTAGAAAGTCTTGTTTTTAAGAAATAATAGCAGATACCTATGCTAATGTTACCATGCTTGCAAATGTTTGTTTCACAAACTGGTTCTTTGCAGTTACAGCTATCTCCCAAAGAACAGCTCAGTTATAAACTGGCAAGGTTCATTTTTAGTGTGATAACTTTGGCAAGAGTTTTATTCTTTAGCAGTGAAGTAAGCACCTGTGGACTCGAGGGATGCGTGTCTCAGCAACACAGATTTAAAATTTGATTCTCCCCCTCTTCCCTGAAAAATGGAGGAAATCGGTTTAATTCTAATGATCAGAGATTTTTTTGGGGGGAGGGGGGTGTTTCATGATTTTTGTGCTTTTCTTTTTCTTTTTTCCCCTCTTGCTGTTGGGTTTGCCTGGTGTGCACTTCTTGGGTCCACTTTGGAATTGTAGCGTAGCTAACCATCCCAAATGCTTGGAGGTGAGTTTGTGTGCTGGGGTCACCAAATAGAATTCTGACTTCTCTCAATAGTGATGCGGTTCCCAAATGACCTGATATATTCTTCCCAAGCACTTTTACTTAACAGCTGATGATGGCTTGATCGTCACTGTGAGCATTTAGTTGTTTGCCTCGCTCTTCTTGATGCCGTGTTTCTATATGATACTGGTTGGATTGGGCAGAACTCTGTCTCTGTATATGCCTTGTATTTTAAATAGAGTATGTGTGCTCCAAGAACCAAGGTTCAAGAGGTCCCAGTGAGGCACAAATAAAACAGGGTGAAGTTGTTTTAATCCCAGTCAGCCCAGGCATTGAACACAGATCTGCAGGGCTTTGGCTGTGTGCTGCAGAGCCTGGCTTGGCATTCATTTCTGGTAGATGTGAACAAAATATTGTAGTATTGTATCTGCCTAATATTCTCAAAACCAGGCTTTTACAAATTTGTGCATGTAATGAACCAAATTGGTATATAGCAGAGGCTTTATGACAGTTGTCTAGACAGGATGATCTTTATCTATAGAGATAAGTTCGTTTTTAATAATTAAAAATAATAAAAAAATATAAAACCACTGTGTTCTGCTTAAGCAGTGCCTAATAAGAGTGCTGCCATTCTCATGGTTGGTTGCTCAACTGTTAAGATGATGTTGGGGATATTATTGAACAAGACCGAAGTAAGTACCAACGGAGGGCTTAACTGAGCATTTGGTGTTTGAGTGGGAACAGGCATTTGCAGCTCTTTTAGGAGAAACAAGTAAATTAGATTTTTATTAAGACACCAATCTATGTCAATATGTGTGTCCTACAAGATTTCATATCAAAGCAGAGACTAGCTCTTAGAGATCCAGTTTGGCTCTGCTTGGTCTTTCCAGACACCTGAGCAGCTTCAGTTTCCTTTAATTTTGGGAAACGGGCTGCGGAGTCTCTGCCAGCTGACAGAAATAGCGGATTGACACCCTTTTTATCACACCTTGGCCACGGGGCATTTCTGGGTGTGTGATTTAAGGGAGAGACATCATGGGGATGGTGTCATTCAAGGTCCTCATGATGCTCTTTAGGGAACCAATTCCTGCAGCTGCCAGACCTCACAAAGTTACTCCAGAACGGAGCTGGATCGCTGGCTGGTCTTCACCACGGGGATCCTTCGTTCCGTTTTCCTCTTTGTAACTAGTACAGCCCAATGCTGTTGGCTTTGGAAGGACCGGGAAAACGAGGATCTTCTTTTTACCCTCTTAAGAAAAACTGTTAAATACTTAAAATGCAAGCTTTTTTCATCTCCCTGTGAAATGCCTCAGGGCAAGGTGACAGTAATTGTATGTTATGTTGCCCTGCTCCACAGAGTCTCGTAATTTGGCTCAGTTTTGTATCATTTATCTCGGGGGGATCAGTTGTAGCTATCACAGAATGTCAGTGTGGGGTTGCAGAGGGATCCGTTCTGTGCCCCCTTCCTCGGAGGGTCTTCCAAGGTGGGTGGTAAAGGCTGCTATGGGGTTTGTGACTGACAGGTGTGGGGGGTTTTTTCCCCCTGGGAAATCGAAAAATTAGTATTTCTTTAAGGAAAAAAGGGATTTTTTTCCTAGGTTAGGTAGAAAATTGTGATCTTGTAACTGTCAAGTAGTTTGCTATTCTCTGGAGGAGGACTCGGTGCATGGTGCCGATACCCGGTGATGCTGCAGTTTTTTGCTCAACCCTCCTTGCCCTGTTTATCTTCTGAACTGCTAATTCTGGTCAACCTGACCCATTTCTGACCAAAAATCTTTATCTGATTCAGGGACAAATTAATCAGGCATTGCATGTAGAATGTCAGTTCTTATAAAGTAGTGAAATGCTCCTGAGCTCATTTATTATCTTCCTCAGAAGATGAAAGTGGATCGCTGCTCAAATGGGGCCCATTTTAGACTGTACCCTGGTTTGGTACAGGTTGTCTCTTGGGCACTGAAGATCTTTGAGGAGAGATACAAATCCCAAGAGCTTTCTTCTTAATGGCTGCTAAACCTTTACCGTTACAAAACAGGAATTAAAGGAGTTAGAAAAAGATTGGTTTAAGTTCTGTTTGCTTTCCCTCAAGTCACTGCAGCTTCAGAGAATGGGTTACTTTGTGCTTTGTTTCCTGGCAGGAATATATTTTCAATATACTTCAAGCATCTGTATATGTCCTCAGCACTTGAATTGTGCCCCACAACCTTTCAGATGTGGGAGCACTTAATATGGATTGTTCTCCTTGACCCCGACCACATTTGTCCCCATCATTTAATTTCATTTCAGAGGATGATCCCCTTTTGTCTGAGAATGAGGTGCCTGAAAGCTTTTATTTCCCCCAGTGCTTTTATCACCTGTTTCAGATGCCGGAACACCTTTATAGCTGCATCACACACTGTTCTGTACTTCTTATCTGAGCTGGATGCATTAATGGAAGGACAGCTTGAAAAACATGGGGTACAAGCGGTGGTTTTAGATGTTACTCCAGTCGGTGGGAGTTAGTCTCCTTGTGTTCTGCTCTCCTGACCTGTTTTATTTCAGCAGCTAGAAGCAGTCTGACTTTCTTAACGTGCATCATCCAATTCACTGCAGTAGTTAAAAAAGAGACCGTGCATTTCAAGGTGTGCAGGCAGTAACGTTGCCTAGAAGCTCCATTTTAGCACAAATAAGAAATTCTGTGAACATGAGCTGCATTAAAAATTTAAAATACAACTCGTATTTTCCATATTGTACCTACATAAAGAAGCAATAAGAGCCTTTGCTAGGGGATGATGTCTTTCATATGCAGCTGATCTGCTGTGTGTGTCTGGACTCCAAAAGCTTTCCCGTTTCTTTCCTGTTAAGCCCGACCTTACCACTTTAGCAATCCGCCCCAAACTGTGAGCGCTCCTGTCATCTCGTGGGTAATCTTGGATGCTGCACACAAATCCTTATGCAAGTTTTCAGTCTGACGAGCTTGAGTTAGACCAGGCATATTTCAGAGAGGTGTTCAGCACCATTTGTATGGCTGTTGGACTGTAAACTCAGCTTGGATGTTTATCGCTGGTGTTGTCAGACCAAGCCCGCTGTGTTCCACACAGCTTCTTTTCCTGATGGGGTTTGACTCAATAAAATTTCACGCTTAGAACTTCTCTGCTGGACAGGGATGTGTTTGGTTGCTTTTGCTTCCGAGTCTGTGGTCAAGCTCTGTTGAAGACGAAGCAGCTTGAATGTGGCACCTGAGTCCTTTTTATGAAACTGTAAAGATGGGGCAAGAGTTTTATCAAGAACAGATTTTTTTCTACAAAACACAACAACTGGCACTTGCTTTCGACACTATCGGTCTTTCACCATTGCTTTGGTATCTTGCCTCCTTTCTGAAAGCCTCATTTACTTCTAGCAGGGAACTGAATCTGTGGTGGCCACATTGGCCAACCTTCAGTGAATGTTCTGGAGACCGTTCAGAGCAAAGGAAAGGCTAAGTGCGCTCTTTTTTGTTGTTTTTGTAACGCACAACAGTGTGTGTTGTCTTTCTGTATTACAGAGACGCAAATGTTGGTGCTAATTCTCTGCAGTCTGGTAGGACCCAACCAAAGTGTTAAAATGAATTAAACAAAAGAGACCAGTCCTTTTGCTTTGCAGATTTTCAGCTGATTCCAGTCTCCGTTTCCTCCAACCACACATTTCCTTGCTCTGCAGAGTATGTGAGGCTGTTCCTAAGGGACCTGAGGGCTGCCCCTAATGAATTACAGGCCTTCTAGGCCTCCTAGTTTCTGTTTAATTTGTTTTTCTTTTATAAGGTGAATTTCCTTTGGTTTTATGTAGTGGGTGGAATGCGTTTTTTTTTCCACTGTGCGCATAGCATCATTTTATAAACTCTCTAAGAGGACTGGAGTATGAAAGCTCTGGATAAATCTTGCATTTGAATTTTTGTGGCTTCTTCACAAATGTATCATTATTCATTTTCACCTTTACGGGTGTTGCTTTCCATATGAAATGCAGAATAACCAGCTGCTAAGTGAGTTTCAAATGGAGCTTTTCATTTTCTTCTGCGGAAATAACACGAGCAGCGGTGGTAATAGATCATCTGTATAGGAGGCAAATTTATTTTTTATGAGTGTGGTATTTTGATGGCAAGTGCCAAAATTATGTAAAAAAAAGAAAACACAGTGCAGCTAATTAGTTCTGAGAATTTGCTTTTTTTTGATTGTACTGAACTCTGTCTGAATTCTACACAGGCAGAGATGAAAAGATGTTTGCTGCGTGTTGTCTACTGGAGTTTCACCCAGATGGGTCCAAACTGATTGTCAAAGTTCACAGGATTTATTGAGGGGGTAGATGTAGAAAAGGGAGAATTTGAACTAGTTAGTTAAAGCAAATCTGCCCCAAACCAGCTGCCTTCAGCATCGGGGTAGATCGTACTAGGCACCCAAAACACTCTTGTAGCCAAAATGAAAACAGGCTTTTGCAAATATTTGTCCCACTGACCCGGCTGTAAACCCATCCTGTCACTTCTGCGCTCTTCCCAAGCCCCACCAGCCATCCCCACGTCCTCTGAATTACCTTTCTTTTCCCTTTTTTTTCTTTTATTCCCTGTTTTATTTTCATGGAGCGGGTGCAGTGGTCATGAATCCCTAGTAGTGCTGTGTGAAGACAGTGAACATGTAGCTGCGTCTCGAGGTGGCCACACGGGCTCTTGGCAATGACGCCGAGTGGAGCGCGTCCTGTTAAGAGAAAAGAGGCGGCAACACACTTGTTACGACCACTGCGAAATGTTGAAAGTTGCTTGGATGCAAAACTGAAACAAATGTTCTCTAGACGGCACCGTTTCATGCATGTGCCCCTCTCTAGTTTGTTCCTTGTAATGTTTTTTATTTGCCAAATAATGAAAAATATTATTGCCTGAGTTGAAAATGAAAATTAAATTTCTGATAGGATATACTGGAGTAATAAAGAAAAAGAACATAAAAAGGATTCTTCCATGATAATTAAAAATTATGAAGTCATTACTTAAACTTGCTTTCTGAATTACAGAGAGAATTAAACTGCTTGTTTCAGAGCAGAATCCTTGTAGCATTCCTTCATTAAAATTCTACATTGTCAAAACAGATAAAAATGCATATACAATGGCTAATTTTGTTCAAACCGTGCCTCTGCTCTGGGCCTTATCTCTCTTCACAACAAAGCTCACCTTGAAGGGATTGAAGTAATGATATATATTTGCTGAGCTGCAAAAAGAAAGAAAGACAGAAGCATCTACTTTTTTTGCAATCTGTGTTCTTTTCCCTCCAGATACAGAGAAGGAAAAGACCTGTGGGGTACTAAAGCTCTCAGGTACCATAAAGTGGTATTATAATGAAAAAGTATTACTTTTTATGGCATCTCTGCAGTATTAGGGAAAGGCATTTTTCTATAAATGTTAATCTTTAATCTTTATAAATTACACTCTGTAAGACTAGAAGGTCTGTAAAGCATTTGTCCTGAAGGCTTAGAGGGATAAAAATAGTATTGCAAACTTTCTTTTCTTTTTTTTTTCTTTTTTAATATATTAGCGTGTTTGGAGGAGAAGTGCTGGGGAGAGATGTAAGCCATTAGGTTTCCCTTCCAGGTAGCCCTTGAGCTGATGTTCAACGTTACGTATCTGCTGAAGTCCAGTTGAGTTACTGGAACTTAAATCTGTGCTAAAATTCTGTCTGCAATAAGAGGATTAATGAATGGGAGCCGCAAATGTTGAGCTCCTCTCCCAAATTTCTGCCAGCTCTAATCATGAGATACTTTGGGCATATGAAACGTCCACACTAACTGATCTTACGGAGAAGCTCTTTCCAATCACTAGCAAAAATAAAGAGATTTGGCAGATATTTAAAACTGATTTATACATTTTCTACCTGTGAGATTCTTCCCTGTTCCTCTTTCCAGTGAATTTTCCTGTAGGTTTTATGCTCAGTTGCTCCACGTGCAGTTTCTGAGCGTGCTGAGCTTCGTTCCTGCTGCGATGGTTCCAGAGGTGGAGCTGGTGTTTTAAAATTACTTTAACTGGGTTGCACCCTGAATTTGAACCTTAATATTAAGTTTTACTTTGATTTCAGCTTGCCTAGTGTATGTGGATTTGTAAGAGTCTGGATTTGGGGCTCGCTTTACCAACTGGTGAACAAGGGTTTGATTAAACCTGACTTGTGAGTATTAACAAATCAGTGCTGAAAGCTGTGATAAGCATCAGCAATTTCCAGTTTTCTTGAACTTTAAAAATTTGGTCAGCGATTCTGAAAAACATGCATTAATAGTGTATTAATACTTGATATGTGTTCATCAATGAAACCTCACAATAATAAAGTATTTATGATATGTGATTATAATCTATACTTAAAATTTGTCCAATGCAATCTTATAATTAAAACCCCAAAATTTTCCCAGAGGTTTTTACTCTGCCTAATGTGTCCTTTTCTTTTTCCTCTCCTCTAGGTAAGTGCCTCCATTCTGAAACTGCAGGAAAGTTGCTGAATGCAGAAAAGTTGGATGCCTGTTGAACGAGTAAAGCTCCCTTCAGTCTTGGTAAAATCTACCACAGATTTCCAGTGCTACGTTTGCAACAATGCTTTTATGTCCTTGTAATTTTTGTGTATGCCTAATGGGTGCTGGGCTCTTGAAGGAGGAACTGGACTCATGTGCAAAATACATTTTTAGTTTAGATTCAAGTTTAGGTAAAGGCTGAATGGAGTAAAAGTGAGAATCACCTCTGAGCAGGAAGTCCTCTGCTGCAATGTGTGGGGTTTTCTAATATATATATATATATTTTAAGTTGAAACACTTGCTTACACGGTTGGGAAGATGACTACAAAGTCACATTAACTGTTAAATTGTGTGTGAGTGTGCAGACAGGCTGAAACAATCCTTGCTTGTTCGTCTCAATGGATCCTTGATGATTCCGCAACAATATTATAGTGTATAATTTTATATATAATTTTTAACTTTCACGGGTTTCTGAGCTGTGGAGGGGAGGATTAAGGGTTGTCAGGCTATTTTTCTTGTACGTAGTGTGGTTTGCAAAGTGTTTTATTTTGGTGTTGGTAGCAGCAGAGATTGGTTTTTGAACAGTGCACCAGAAGAATGTGTCTCACTTCCTCTGAAATTCAACGCTCCCCAGAAGTAATGAGTGCCTGGGTTAGGGGGAAAAGTATCCTGGTGCAGTGCTTTATTTCATTATTTTTTTAAGTAGGAATTGCTCCAGGTCTGGAAATTTTTCTCTTTCCCCTGAGACGAAGGTTTTTACTGCATCCAGGTCCCAAAGGCTTGAAGATATGGTGCTCTGTTTTCACTCCTGAACCCAGATCTCCAAGGTTTCAGAGCAAATCCGGTTGCACTGTGTTATTTTCCGACTCAGTTTGAGTGGCTGAACTACATCTTGCTTCAAGATTGAAATAATGAGAGTACGTGGGGGGGAAAAGGAAAAGATATTTTTGTGTGTGTATAAGGTTAAGAGGCAAGTGCGGTTGTTCAATGCAGATGTAAATTGTAATTGTGGCTTTACAGTGCATGTATTAGAATAATGACCTGAATTGATACTACAAATATAATTACATTGATTCTTTACTGATGGTTATAAACAGTGACATTTCCCTTGATCTCTGAACAGAGTTAGTTATAAAACACATGCTCCACTTTTATATTCACACATTGCATTCTCATCACTTTTGTCTCTTACTCCCCAAGGGCTTGATTTAGAAGAAGTGTCTGATTTAATGGAAAAAATGATGAAACAACACAGACAGAGGTTCAGAGCATTCCTAATATAAAAGAAGGTGTTTCTTTTTGATTACGTTCCTCAGATTTCATTGCTTATATTTTAATGTTTTGCTTAAGAAAAATATGATGCCAGACTATTTCCACTTTTTACATTATTTTAAAACATGTATCTGCTTTCACTGATCTCGGAAATGGCTACGACTGAAGTAAGAGCTATTGCGCTGATCTGATTTAACAAATCGTGGTCCAGACTTCCCGTCAGGTTACCAGACTGGAAGGAGCTTTTATTTGAAAGGGCAGGAATTAGACACGGGAACCTCAGACACTGCAGTTTTTACTAGTGGCAAATATTTATGTCATAAGAATGAAACATTAGGAAAATCGGTTGGTATTACTGCTTTTAATGTAGCCTTGTGGCTTCATTTCACAAATTTTTCAGAGAACCCTCCAGCTTTTACCTGATGTTCTTCCAGGTAGATAGCAAGAAAAAATATGTTCGCAAATAAGTGTTTTTTGTAAATGTAGGTTTTATTGTTGTATTGTTCTTTTAAAATTATTTCTGTTGACTTTTCGTGTTCCTTAGTCTGTGCTGCCAAATTGTGTCTCTGGAAACAGTTCCTGATTTCTCTCTAACATCCTCAGAATCATCATCCTGAGGATATTGTGAGATGAGACCAAAGTAATTGTCACTGAGATTGCTAAATATGCTGTCAGTGCTAAGATTATAAGCGTGATTGTTCTGGCAGTGTGCTGTGATCAACCCACCATGTTGTTTATCCTTATTTAGAGAGGAATTTTTTATGAATCTTATTTTAGTAGGCTACAAAAGGAATGATTATAATGTCTTGTTTAAGGAGACAAATGCCTCTGACTGCTTAAACGCAGAACAGTTTTGTGTGTCGCTCTCAAAGAAGCATTAAGTCAAGACAGCATTCAATCTCAACAAGAAAAATACTGGTAATGGCATCATATTAAAACATTTTTAACCTCTCCCCTTTGCCAAGAGGTGCATGCTCGACTTCCAAGAAGCAGAGCTGGTGTTTGTGTGAGGTTTCTCTGTAATGTGGTTTATACACGAAGAAGTAAAAAATAATGAAAGGGGTTTTTTTGTGCCCCCACACAAAATCTGGAATAGCATTTTCCAGCATCTCTCATTAGGAGATTGCAGAGTAAAGCAGAGCTGTCTTGATTATAATAACCATCTTTCAGATAATGCAGCATTACATTAGCACGTTACAGTTGTTTTGTAAGTAGATTTGCTTTATTTTCAGTTCCTAGCAGAAGCCAAATGAAAGTGGCTTACACTTTTGACCGTAACGACTAAATTCCACCCAATCTCCTTTTTTGGTTTCAGCTGCTGCTTTTATAAAGTGTCGGATAGTTTGGGGGTAGATGCGATTGGTAATAGGCACTGTCAGGGAAAAGAGAGGCAGGAAGACCCTTTACCTCTAGAATGGTGGATGGGTTTGCTTTTAGGAAGCTGGCTGGCCCATTGGGCTGGGAGTTCACTAGTTCTGTTCCTGTTATTAGTCCAGAGGAGCACCGTGCGTTCTCTGGGCACAGATACTCTCTGGAATCTTTCAGTGCTGTTTATCTGGGACACAGGCCCTGCACTGCTCGCTGTATCTGTGATTCTGTAAGCGGTTGAGGAGCACTTTGGGATTTCTGCAGTTTTCTGAGTGCACTTGGAGAATGGCTCAAAGCCGTGATTGCCCCTTTCTTGGACCTTTGGGGATGTTCCAAATTTGTGTGCCTTGCCTGCACTTGGTTTTGTTTCAGGCCCTCCTGCTGATTGTGGTGCCCATGGCTGGAGGCAGCTCCAGGGCTTTCTTGGTGCGGTTTGACTGCATTGACTCCAGAACTCCAGTTGTGTGGACCCTACCGATCCACGCACAATGTTACAGCTCCTAGAAATAGAAATGTCTGTTTAGATCAGACTCAAGCAGCCCATTTTTGTAGCTCCAGAGATGTCCAAGCGTTGCACGTGCATTGTGAGGACGGGCAGTAGGATGTTGGGGTGCACAAGGTCTCAGAACTACGCTGGTTGTTCAGGTGTGGTGTAAATCAGCCATACCCCCAATGCTCTTCAACCCTGGCTGAACCTCAGAAGAGCCAACAAATGCAATGAAACACATCTGGCCCCTCACCTTGATAGAAATAAAAATTACGTCTGGGTGGGCCCAGTGGCTGTTGATGAGGATCCGTTTGGGGCGCAGGGGTTGAGGTGGGCAGGTCGCTGTTGCAGGAGTGACCACAGCGCTTTGGTCCTCAAAGACTTTGCAGACCGTGCCTCGCCTCAGTCTGTATCCTGCCAGCTTCCCCTCGTCCTGGTTTTGCTCTTTTAAAGCACATGCTATGCGAAATACTATCAAAAAAGTGAAGGCAATTGGCAAGTAATGCGTGCATGTATATTCACGTATTATATTAAGTTAGATGAAGAGAGGTCGGTGTGTTTCAGCATAAAGTGCTTAAATCAGGAGGGGAAATGTGTAGTCTGATTTTGGTTTCAGTTACAGTCCTGACTGTCTTGCTCTGATTGCAGTATAGGAAAATGCTGCTGTTACTTTAAATACCTGGGGCAATTATCACTGGGGTTTTAATATTGCCTACCATATTACTTTACTGTGATTAGCTTAGTGATATATTCCATAACCTCTGGGCTATTCCTTTGAAATGTATTTCCATTTTTAAAGTATAATACTATGGCCATACTAAGAGGAAAATTACCAAGTTCAGAAGTCATTGATGCTGAATATCTTTAATGGCACATATAACACTATGCTGTCACATTTTGCAAAATGTGCTTTAAACATGCATCTCTCCCTAACTGAATAGACGCTGTTGTTTTCCATATAATGTAAAAATATTGCCCTTACGCCTGTGTCAGTTCAAAGGAGCTTTTATAGAGGTAGCACTGGGAGTGTACTTGGATATTTAAAGCATCTCATCTGTATAAATCATGTGTCAAATACACTTTTCAGTCACACCAGCATTCCTGAGGTTAGGTAATTGATTTATCCGGCGGAAGTATTCAGCCCTTTCAGCATTCACAAAATGTGTTTCTCAGTAAATTGTTACACACAGAAATACCTGCATTAAGGGGTATTAGAAAGGCTGCTAAACAAAGCACACAAACCCTAAGAAATCCTCAAATCAAGATTGTCTGTGCAACTTTTATTTGCATCTTGTGTACATCTGCATTACAATAAAGCCTTTATATGGTCTCATGCTATTTTTGCACAGGACCCTGGCCTCATTCAGTGCACAGAGAGTAGGATGCTCAGTTAATGAGAGGCTATTCACTATTTTGTTTTCCTTTCATTAATCAATGTGTCCCCTATGCCTTATTTCTGCTTGTAATTCAAACCATGTTCTGAAGACAGATTTATTAATTTCCTTTTGGGCTTCTCTGTAGTGCTCATCATTTTCGTATTTGACTGGTTCATAAGCACTTGGGAGTTTCTTTTCTTGAATTAAAACTCCTTGCGAGGTAAGGGAGTTCCAGTTTATCCCCACGTCGTAGGATAGAATTGACCAACACGAGATGAAGGTCAAAACCACCCATTAATTTCAGTTGTCCAGTCTGAGCTGCCTTGGACCTGTGGTTTTTTTCAGCCTACTTAGCAATGTACGGCACTTTACACAACCAAATTGCAGCTCCCACCGAGTCCATTTGCAGCTGTGAACGTTTAGCCCCTGCACTTAAGGTAATGAAATCGCAGACGTTGGTGGAAGGATTGCGCTCCACTGTACAGGCAGGCGCTGCTGAGGATGAGGAAGGACTATGTTGGCAGGAGCTGCTTAATTAGAAATGAGCTGGAGACCGTTTGCTCGGACTCTGCAGTTTGTAACCACCGGCTCCCTGCACATTCCACCCTTTCCCTCTGGACCTGTGAACATCCTTTCCCTTCTCCAGCCCGTGCCCCTCATTGCAGCTGTGTCCTCCCACCTCCAGCACCCCTTCAGCCTTTTCCTTGCCAGACATCTTGCCTTGCCCCGACTCATTTCATCTTTTGTGTCGGTCACTCGTGTTTTCCCCTGTAGCCCTGACCTGTCACGTGTGAAATATCGAGCAGTTACAGAAGTATTTTGCTCGTTGTGTGGGGACTGAGATTCCAGTATTCACAGGACTGGAGAAAGGACCAGTCTCATGTTCAAAGACTGCAGTGTTAAATTCCCAGTAATTCCTCAAAACTGTGCAGGTGCTCTGGCTTTTAAAATAAAAGATTGCCAGATTGTTCTAATGCATACAAATATTTTATTAACCCTTATCTTGAATCTGACCTGTTTCAGCTGGAGCTTTCAACCTGGGTCAGACAGTTGGAAAGGCACATCCTGGCCAGCCAGCTAGTGCTTTGGTCAGAAAACAGCTGAGAAATAGAATTTTACAAAAGAAGGACTGAGTACCAGTCAAGTTGTAACACATCAGAAAGGTACCACATGCATGGGATGTGAAGTAAAGCTTTTTATCGTAAGAGCATTTCTCTTAATGCTTTCTATTGCACGAAAAGGCACTCTAACCTGACACAAGCTAACAATGACAGCAGGTGTTCAGTGCACATTAGTTTGTATGAAAATTAAATACAATCATTGTCTGGTCTTTCTTATGTCTGTGAAGAAGGCCGTGATGTTTGCTGCCAGAATGACAAGGCTGGTTGGCTTTCATGAGGGTTCCAGCTGATGAAGACTTGTGTCTCTACCTCAAAACGCAGCCCAGCATAAAATGCCAGTTTCTATATCCCACCCTAATGGAAAACTACTTGCTTTCTCAGTCCTATCTTGCTTTTATTAAATAAGTGAGACAGTCACACCTGTAGTAGATTAGAATTGATCATACACGATTCATACTCTACTGCGAACCCTTGTGGCATCATTATTTCATGAACTTCTACATTCTGTGTGATGCATTATTACTAATTTTTAAGGAACACCTGTAGCATTCATATTTCTTGTATGTCTGATGGTGCAACATTACTAAGAATGTGAAAGGTAAACGAGGCAGCAAGCCATTGAAAAAGGGTAATTTTGTTAATTTGTGATTGCTGCAGGGAGAACGGTTATCTTTGTTTTGCCACAAAAAAGCTGTACGTTAAAGCGGATTGCTGAAGTTCCAGGCTGGAATTATTTTTGCCTACCTACTATATTTATAAAAAAGATACTAGTATATACATATTGTATACTAATACACACATATGTGTTGTAGTTTATATGTTTAAAAATATATTTTAAATAAGAAAGAAACACAGAAAACCCTCTCACCGAATCTCTCTGGTGTTTTAAGTCTTGAGGCAGACCTCTCTGCATAGTGAATGGAAGTTTTTTCCCCTGTTCGCTGAGTTCTAGACAGGGACTCTTGAAGCTGTTCATAAATTAGAGATAACATGATGACATAGAGCATTTCCATGTTCTCAGAATATCTGTAGTGACTGTGGCTATTCCATGCTACTTGGGGACCTGCTCCAGTTTTAACAGTTTCCAGACGTACCATGGGCAGAAGGTATTAATAAGAATTACGGACTTTTGCAAAGATTGACAAAATAAAGCTGATGGGATTTTAGTGTTTCCTTGAAGACTAGGTTAAGTAGTAATACCTCTGTGTGGTGTTCAGAGGTAACATTAATTTTAATCAAGCAGGGATAAGTACTTTTCCCTTTCTGTCTGTGGTACCATAGACCTGAGAAATGGTGGCAGAAAGATGATGTTCCTGGAGCTGGGGAGAGGTTCGCTGTTCCCTGCGCATCATCAGGGGTGTTGGGGCTTTTCCGGAGGGGCAGCCTTAGGATTGAGAGCAGTAAGGTTTGGGGACAGAGAGGGGTGTGTTAAAACCTGTTTTGCTGCTGTTTTCAGGAAAAAGAGGAGGAGAGGTGGAGAAGCTCATATATAAAATACAACCCCCCCACATTTCCTTTGTACTGCTGCTGTGTCCAGCCAGGCCCTGCTGTGGTCTGTGGGGCCACGTGCTGAGAAACCTGTATTTCTCAATATGTGTGTGTTTAACAAGACTTCCTTGGGTTTCTGCTCTGGAAAGCAAGAGGAGACAGGCTGGTGGTTACTATAAAAATACGGCATTTCCTTCTCGTAAAGTGAGCTGTAACTAGAAAGTCTCAAGATGAAAGGAATCCCATTTTCAATGCTATGATTATCCATTATCGTCATTGCATAAAGTTAAATACCAAATGCACCGGTACAGCAGCAGGACCTGAACATTTAATTCATGCAAATCGGGAGAGTATATTAATTTCAAATATTGCCCTTTAAATTCTTATTAACTGATGAATGCTTTCATAAATATTTTGAAAGTACAAACATACGCACTGAAAGATGCTGGACAATGGTGGTCTCCCAGCGAAGCGTCAAGTTGGATGCAAAACGTCAATTTCACTGAAAGGTCTCATTGTGCAAGGATAGCAAAGTGCTGTGAGTGCTTTCTTATTAGCCCTCTGAAGTGGGTGAATTCACCCATGATGATGAATTTCCATTTGAAATGGATTTCAAGCAACTTTTGAATAACAGCCTATATACTTCATGTCCCCTGTACTCACGGGGTTAATTGAGGTGGATCTCACCTGGAAAAAAAAAAGTCTTCAGAAGAGTCATGTGCTGATTTTCTTAATAGTATTCACAAAGACAGAATCTATCACCTAAGGACATTGATACTACAATGAATTGGAAGGAACTATTTCCGCATCTCTCGTGTATATTGTGTATAATGAGTCTCTGGGATGTCTCTGCACTGCTGATAAGCAGCCTGCAGCAAAGTAGATAGAGCTCGTTTTATCTTGATTTCAGACTGCAGCGCTTGACTTCTGGGACTCAGAAACTTAGCGGCAAACCAAATAATGCCCTTCACAGGCGTGACTTTCCTGGGCTTCATCTTCAGTCCAAAGTCAGATGCTCCCGAACTGTCTTTGTGCCGCGGAGCTTTGCGAGGGCGCTCGTCACCCGTGGCGAAGGCTGTTACGTGGTTGAGTCAGTTCCTTTAGACTTGCAGCTGAAAACAGCGTCCAGCTTTAGTGTTCCTGCATTACTATGAAATTATTTGAGAGTAAGGGAATTCTGAACATCCCATGGTCACTTTTTTCCTTTTGTTTTCTCTGTGTCTCTTCTAAAATCCCTCATCATGCTACTGTGGCCACGTGGCTGCATCTACCTTCACACGAAAGTGAGGCCTCCCATGCTGGGATTGCTTTTGGTGCATTGAATGTCAGGATTAAGACTGTAAAAATTAGGTTGAGTCAGTTCAATTGACTAAGCTTTATCCAAGCAGTACAAGTCCAATTGCTGTAATAGGCTTCGTTCTGAAGAGAGCAGAGAGGAATGAGAGGTTTAATAACAGGGTTCACTAAAATGTACATTACTACTGTATTACTTACATTATGACCCAGTTCTGCTATTGTGAGCCTTATAAAAGATAAAATAGACCATCAGATGGAGATAAATCAATGGAAGTAAAATTGAATGTGTTCATAATCATTTAAAGATTTTTGTATGGGCAGAAGATTAATTAAGTAGACAAAAGTAATTTTCAAAAGAGCCTTTTAAATACAAAGCCTCAGATAAAAGGGTAAACGGAGAAATATATTGCAGAGCTTGTAAGTGTGGCATACAAGTGCTTGTTTGTAGTTGCTTACGGAGCAGCGGGACAGTCTCAGAAGGTCGGGGCAGTGCTAGGACCTGCCTTCTTGGCTTGGGCCATGGAACTCCATCACTTCTCTGTGCCCCTGCTCACCAGGGCAGGCGGGAAAGCCGCTGAGCCCGGCAGCTGCTCCAGATTCCTTTCTTTGGTGTACTGACGCTGCTGTGTTGGTCACAAGTGCAAATTTGTCATGAAATGAGAGAATACTATTCGAAAAAATCTGTTCGATGGTGATTTTCAAAAATGCACCATCTCCATTACCCTCCTTTTAGTGCTTTGGTGCTTATGAGCACATCCCTGAGCAGAGCAGTCCAGGAGGATTTGCGCTGAGCAGGAGACTTTCACCCCAGAGTTACTGATGTTTCGGCCCACACAAAAACCATGGCAGAGGTTTTTGAAGCAGCAGGTGCTGGATTCTGCATGCAAACCCCCAGAGCGTGTCTGCGTGGGTCACCCCAGTGCAGAGGCACGTCCCTGGCACACAGGATGGGACTGTACCTTGTCAGTTTGGTTTTGCAGATAGATCTTAAGGCAAAGTCTTGCCTTCAGATTCTGTATTGCACTAAAAAGAAAGCATTGGAAGCAACGATAACTACACAATGATTTGTAACAATAGAACATCATTATCTCAATATGCAGTAAATAATATCTCTGTATCCTATTTTTTTTCTCAGCTTCAGGGTGTGTTTTGAAATTTAAGTCCTGATGAGTTAACTCAAGTTGCAGTTTTTCTGTCAACCAGAAACCCCCAAATTTAAACAACTGTATCATGTATCAATGAATAGTGTTTGCTGTAATTTCTGCCTTCCTAGCCCACTTGTCTGCAAATGGCAGTTGTGTTGTTCGTGAAGTCATTGTAATATTTTCATGTTGAAGTACCTGATGTGCCACAGGACTGTTCATCCTCAGCTTCTCATCTCAGACCTCTTACCTTGGAATTAAACAGTCCTACTACTGTGCTTAAAGATAAATATACACTTAAGTGTGTCTTCCTTAGTTGCCCTATTAAATTCAAAACTCTAACATTCTCCATGATGTGATGATATAAGAGAATATGTGGAGTACATAACGATAAACATGAAATTGGGGATTTTCCGATCATTTAAAATGATACTTCTTTCTGGAGGGAGGCAAGCAAGGTGAATAGTTTTAAGAAACTGCTTTACAAGTGTTCATTTAAAATTTAAATTAATTCACCTTGGCCATGATTGCATCACTTTGCTTTTTGCTTTCTGCACGCATTTGGGCAGTCAACTTCTGCTGCAGAAATTCAAAGTCAAGCTGCATTTGTCACAGTGTGATGTCAACTCCATAGGCTGTAGAAGAACAGAGAAAGCATAACTAATTGAATGTTAGGTGTTTTGCAAAATCACGGGGTGTGCGGAGATGGTTCTGTTGTTGATGCTGAAGCCCCAGTCCTGTAGGAAACACTCAGGGAAGTCCATGGGTGCCTGTGCAGGCACAAAATACAGGAGACGGCACCACAGGACATTTGATGATGATTCTAAGAGTAGAGCTTGCTAAAAATCCGACAGCTTCCATGCTCAGGATTTGGTTGTCTGCACTCTGTAGGTTTTTCCAGAGTCTGAGACCTGCAGCCTTGGGCTGGTTGTCTCCATGTTACCCTTGAAGCCTCTGCTCGTGTTGTGGTACCGAGGGGAAAGCCTCATTTCCAGGGTTCTCTGCATAGCGCTGGCAGGAACGCGATGCATTCAGCTGTGTATGTCGTCTGTGTGTGTGTGTAAATAAGGTTGAATTAATAATGACTCCGCAGAAATAATAAGCAAAACACCCTTCACCCCAAGCAGCTAAATTTCCAGCGCCCGCTGTTGTTGTTAGACATTAAGCTGTTTGTCCCCAGTTAGCATTTACATAATATGGGATCTCACTGTTTTCTACATCTTTGTGACTTATTCTAATAAAAGAATTCTGGCATTGTGCTGGAAGATGTCAAACTGTTCATAGTGTCAAAACAAAAGGCTCCTTACGTGGCTTTGTGTTTTCATTATATATGTATTATTGCAGCACAACCTCAGCCGCAGCAGCATGGGACTTTGCAAAAACGAAGTCTTTCCATTATTCAGAAACTGTAGCTGCGGAATCTGGTTGGAAGTATTCCTGAAAAATAGTTCCTGTGTTTGAGAACTGGTTTTGGTGTCATCCCTCTTCCCCTTCCCCACAGATAGGTGCAAGAACATGGAGAAGTGCAGAAAATACTGTTCCATTTTCTCAAGAAGGGCTGGTTGGAAAGTTGATCCAGGCAGAATAAAAATATACACTTTATAGCTGAAAGATGTTGTAAGGGAGAGTGCTCCTCTGTCACCTGCTGTTGCAGTCACTAAAGTTTAATTTGATCTTTTCTAATATCGTGCCCAGGTGTCTCTATCTTGCAATGAAGTGCTTAGCATAAATCTGCCACGTGCGTTGGTATTTCATTTGTATTAGCTTTTATTTAACTTGGTAAAAGGCAATCTATTTTTATTAATTGGATCACACTCTGTCCCTCCTCTGTCAGGGGCAAAGCTTCACTTGAAGATTATATTTGAAGGGAAAACAAAACAAAACCCAAACAAACGCAAACCACCGGTGTACCTGGAAGCCGGGAGCTTTCTGTATCTTCCACCGTTGTCTTTCTAGATAACAAAACAGGTAACCCTGAACCTCTTGAGTGTCTCAAAACATTGTACTCGTTTTGAGCATGTTTTGAGGTGACTCTTGCAGAGCCACCTCTGGAAGGGTGGATGCTCTGACCCTTCCCCATGAACCGAGCATCTGAATAATGGAAAGACTTTGTTTTTGCAAAGTCCCATGGACACACCAAACAGCAGCCGAGGCCTCTGCAAAATAACCAGTGATGCATTTAAGAAGAATTTGTAGTGCCGTGCTGCATTCATAGGGAACTAGCTTTTGGCTGATAATCTTCAAGTTTGCCCAGTGCTGGAGCTCTGCGCTGTTATAAACCCTTCAGGAGTGACTGCTACAGCTGATTGATTTTTTTCAGGGTAGCCGAGACTTGTGAAAGGGAGTGAGGAAGAATTGAATTCCAACAATGGTTTATTGCCTTGTGCAGAGGGAAGTAAATATTGATACAGAACGCTTATTTACTGTGCAAGGGTAGTGTCAGCAAAATTAAGGTGTGTACTGTGCTCTTCCTTTTACAGAAGAGAGAAGAAATTGATAGAGTTCAAAGTGATGTATGAGACAGCATAATTCAACCCTTCCTGGATTTCTTATTATCTTTTTTTCCTTCTCCTCTCCTGAGAGGTGTGACTGGGCAGTGATATGAAACAGATCTCCATAAACTCCACTGCATTTTTTATTTTCTTTGTGGACCAGATGCCAAGGGAAGAGAGAGAGTCCTCTTCAGCAGGGTTGGGTTGATTTGATTTCTATGATGTGCAGACTCCTGAAGGGGTATGGATGTGATGTCCTCCTTCATCACCTCCTCAATGGGCTTCATAAGTGGAATCAAATAAGGACCTAAGAGCATCAGTAATGCAGTTAGGTAGCAAAGGCCGTCAACGTGTCTGAAATGTCTCCCTGCCCTCAGATAGAGGCAGACGTGGTCTCTAATCTTGGATTAGGTGCAGACCAAGTGTGGGTCACAGGAGGGGAAACTGAGCTGGGAGCAGATCCCCAGATCCTCCTGCTCACCCCAATTTCTGGGGAGCACCGAAACGTTCGCAGCCGTGCTGCTCCCATCTCACAGCCTGAGAAACAGACACCCTGCAGCAAAGGGGAGAAAATAAAGAGGGGGAATTAGTGTAATTTTGCTGCTGCTCTGTTAGTAATTGCTGCTGGATCAATGCCGTGTAGTAGCAGGACTCTGCTACGAGGGGAGTTCCAGCAGCATTGCAGTGTAGGCACCTCCACTGGGAATTAGCACAGTCATAAATGTAGGAGAGCTTAAAAAAGGAGTAGCAAGGGAAAAGTATTGTATATCTGTTAATTATAAACCATAGATTGTACTCGCAGAACCAGTGTCGGGAATGAATAGCTTATATTGTCCTATTTCCAGCAGCACTCTAGACTATGAAAACTGATTTTATTTTAAAAGGCTATTTTATTTTCAGCATTACTTCACTCAGCTTGATCAGGGAAGCGAGACTGGAGAGGTTCACCTTCTAGTAATCACGTATAAAACAATGCTTGTGCCTCAGTGCTGGTTGTGGTAATAGCGACATTTTTAAGATGATAGCCAGTAATTAAGACCAGGGATTCATTGTGCTGAGCACAGTGAAAACACATGCAAACAGACTGATAACCTCAAATAGCTTACATTGTTAAGAGCTGAATGGTGCAATTGTCCATTTAAAAAAGACCATCAGGCCTTCCTCAGACTTTGACTTTCTCCATGTAACAGCAAGAATATGAGAAGAACTCTCCATATCTATGGGTGGGGGTGCGAGGGACATCAGTGAAGGTGATACTTGCACTAAAAAGAAGTTTTAATTATGTTAAAAAAACACACCACTCCTAAAAAAGTTTTGCCTACAGTCGGGATTTCAGACACTTCTTTCTCCAACAACCCAGCCTCCAAAATTGGGCTGGCAATTAATTGTATTTGTACATTTTGAGGCTTAAAGGCTGATATTAAGCATCTGCTCCATTACTATTTAGCTACCAAAACAGCTACATTGTAGTGCTGAACACTTTATTAGTGTTTGTTCAGGGTACGTGCAGAGGAGGTTAGATAGCTTAGAAATTTTACATGCTAATTTGTCATCACAGATTGTTTATCTACTTTTTTTATTCATGTTCGTGGCAGAATGCAGACCCCCCTCTCCCCCGCCTCCTTCACCATGGAAGGAGTAGGCACATCCCCCTCTCTCTCTGTGTGAGGCTGACAGCTTCTTTTGTTTGGCCCCAGAGCACCCTGGCCAGGGCCATTAGGAGAAGGGATTGCCAAGGCGCCAGTGAGCCGCTGGGCACCTGTGACCAGCGTGGAGGATGTTTGGAGGCTTCAGGGGCACCCCACACACGGTGTGGGGGTGCAGAGAAGCTTCTAGAATACCCACAGTCAGGTCTGATCAGCCTATAAGAACGGGACTCTCCCGGCGAGACTGGGCCCATTGTCGCCGGTCTCTCGGAGCACGAGCTGAAGATCCTGCCGCCGAGAGCCCCCCTTCCCGGGATGGAGACTCCGCTTGCCTTGCCGCCACGGGTGTGAGTAAAACTTCTCGCAGGATTGCGAGTATATTTATCCTTTCCGTGTACATAACTTCCCATGCTTGATACAAGCACGCATAAAATGATTTCCTCGCACAACCGCGAGTGTAACTTTATTTCCTCTCACAATTGCGAGTGTATTATAAATTTATCCTCGCACAATCGCGAGTGTATTTTCCTCCTGTGCTTCCACATAAGCACGTGTAGTATTCCGTGCACATTTGCACGTGTAAGTAAATTAACCCTAGCAGGATTGCGAGTGTATTATAAATTTACCCTCGCACAATCGCAAGGGTACACTTTCTGTACTCACTACGAGTACCTGTATCTCTTTAAGAATAATCCCGCACCGTGTTCAGGCAAGTGTGTACTCCTCTGGGACTCAGGGGCGGTTCCAGCATTGTTTTGGGTGAAGCCACGTGCATGCACACTGTGGACCTCCTGTTGTACTCGTTGCTGCCCCTTAATAATTTTCCTCAACTGATACCCGAACCTATATTTAAGTCACTTTTGGAATGCTAAAACCCTGTTTCTCACCAGTTTAAGAAAAGTTGTTTTGGACCCTGTTGTCCCTTAAACTAGCCTCGGGGTGCCTCCGTGACAATGTTATAAGAGCATTTTATGTAGGCATAAAAGAGAGATATTTATCACACATGCCCGTTCTTGGCCCTAGCCCATAATCACTCTAGTAGAGTTGAATATCAAGAGCTGGGTAATTCACAAATTGAGATATTGACAGAATTTTGTACTGCCTTTCTTTTTTATTTTTTTTTTTAATTCAGTTGCATCTTGGACATGGTTTTAAATGGAGCAATCTTTCAAAATCTCCTAAAAATAATTTTCTACCAAATTGTACAACTGCACTAAGATGACTAGTGTTCTGCAAAATTGAAATGACTTACATGCTTATTTCGGCGACTAACTGCAAAATTATCAAATGATGTGTTTTAATCCAATTACATCCTCACTAGAGTGAAACTTGCCTAACACGTTGTGTGTGTACAGCCAGGGCTTTGGTTTCTGGCATGAAGTTTTTGTTTGGAGCTCAGCAGCATTTCAAGACTTGTCAAGTTATCTGTTAATACTTTATTGAGGTCTCAAAGAGACCCCTGAGAGCAAGCAGAGTTTGATAGACTTAATATTGCACTAAAAGAAAATATCAGTAATACTGGAGTGTTACAAAGTTATTCTAATAGTCTTAACTTTTGTGGCGCGTGTGTGAAAATATTGAGGAGGGATGTGTGGCCAGAGACAGAAAATTCATAGCAGTGGCAAAATTTCATATCCTTAAATAAAGTTTTACAGTATAGGAAAATAAGAGTGAAACGCTGCTTTTTACAGCCTTTTAGAAGAGATGTACAGGGTGTATGAACATTAAAAATTGTAGGATGCTCCATAATGGTGTCTGTTTGTACATCTGTGTGATCAAAAACCCTTTCCAGAAATGTAGAATACAATTATGTCACATTACTTTTTAAATAGCTCCGTGTACGCGCATGCTGTGCCCCTGTTTTCGGTTAAGGATTCTCGATGCTTCCCATTGTAAGAATTTTTTTCAGTTGCCTGTAACTTTAGCAAGTGAAAATGAATCATTCACCACATCAAAGGCCATCTTGTTTTTCCAGTCTTGTCATGTATTTGCAGTTTTAAGATCTTGCATGACACTACTTTGGTGCAGAAACTTGACATTTGGCACAAGGCTGCAGATAGCAAAGGATGTACTATTTCTTACAGAAGTTGCAACTGGATTTTCTTGGTCTTCAGGATAAAGAAAAAGAGTGAACATGGTCAGCAGAGATGGGTTAAGCTGTGGATTTATTTATAAACACCAGACAGGACGATCTTGTCATTCTTGGATTTTGCTGTCGCTTCTTTGGTGCCAACACGTGTGCTTGTGTAGCTGTGTCAGTGCAAAGTAACCCAGCAAAAGAACCCCAAACCCAGACCATGGTGGGTTTGAGTCCTTGGTGCCCACCGAAGGGAGAAGGAAGGAGGGGTTAGAGGAGAGAAAGGAGATGAAGCATATGGCTTCCAGTACAAGCCAAAATTCGGTTAAGAAGAAAGATAATTCACCCTTCCTGCGCTTTGCTCCCTGGTCTACATCATCTCCATCACCTGTGTGATGAGGTTGCTCCAGGGAGTCCCCCTTGAGGGCACTCAACTCTTCATAAATATCAAAATATACTGGATACTGCATAAAGGATTCCTCAGCACAAATACAAATACATCTGTTCCACATACTTCTATACGTACCCTTTGCATTATGTGCTTGAAATATCTGAAGGAATTATAATGGAGAAGAGCTAATTATAAAACAGGTATTAAAACAGCTTGTTCAGGTGATGCTGTTTTATTACCATCTCATTATGATTAAATAATTCCTATTAAGTTCGGGATCAAAGAGAATTTTCTCACAGGAGAGTTTACAGAGTAGTTTAATGGAGTCTATTTATTGTTTAATCCCAGGGTGAGTATTGGCTTTTAATACTGGCATATTAACTTATTGTGACAATTCCATGCAGTGCTCCTCTGTGAACCCTGGAGACTGTAAGGGGGGATTTTTTCCTCCTTTTTAAATTTTTATTTTATTTTTTATTCTTAACATTGCTGTCCAGCTGGCTGCAGAATAGTCACTTTGCTGGAATATTTTGATCCAGAGCTCCTCTGGCTTTAAACTAACAGAACTGATATGAGGCTGTCTTAAGGCTTAGATTAAGAAAAAAGTCTGCGTAACTTTTCGTGTTGTTTATGCTGATAATTGGAAGGATAGAGCAACAGGTTCTGCCCATCAAGGAGATCGAGAGGGAGCATTTGACTTGAAAAATAAAAAAAATCCCTGCGGAACTGTGCATCTACTTCATATGCATGATGGATTCTTAGCACTTTGATTTCATTTGGAGGGTTGGTGGGGTTTTGTGTTGGGTTTTTGGGTGTGGGTTGTTGAGGGTTTGTTTTTTTTTTTTCCCTGCTTGTGAAACCTTCTTTTAGGCTGAAATTTCACAATTTTGCTGTTTGATGTGTTTAGGCAGCGTGACAGTCTCTGGCAATCTGGAGTTGCCACAGCTTGGCAAGGCTGGACACAAGATGAGGTGGTGATGGCTGCTGAGAAAATGCCATAAACAAAATTAACAAGTTAGAATCTTAAAGAGAGAAATCGATGCAAAGGCTTAACCCAGATTAAGCAGAAACAGGAGCTTTCGCAAGTACGTTTGCACCCTGACATGGCGCATGCCAGGGATCTGTTCCCCCCACCGGGGACATTATTTACTTGACAGGTCAGTGACTCGAGGTGAAGAGTGTCCCATGTGGCACCACTGCCAGTGTCACCCAGTGACACTGCTTTGTGTTTCACCCCCCTGCCATCAGATAAGTGGGATGTACTGGTGGGATTCAGGGACCTTTGGCTCCTTTGTCATAAATGGTGGTTTAACCCTCCAGTTCCTGCAGTGACACAAGTGTGAGGAAATGGCCTTTTTCACATTTAATGAATTAATTTTTGTAGTAAATGTCTCGACTTCTTAGGAAAAAAAAAAGCCTGAAAATGGGTGGTATAGATATGTGTAAGATAAAAGGCAGTTTAAAAAGAATCCAAGAGTTATGTGTGTATTGTATTTCATTTTAAGTCACTGAAATTATTTTTGAGGGGAGCTGACTCATGATGTTTGAGCACTTCAGGCTGAAACACTGGGCCTGGAACCAATACCATGTGATGGAGACGAACCGTCTTCAGACGAAGAGGAGCTATTGGAATACTTGGCGCAAACGTTTCACAGTCAGCTTGATTATTGGAAATGTTTGTACACATTTTTAATGCAGGATTTCAAATGTATGTGCAGTTTGCTCCATGTGGTTCGTAAACTGGGAAACAAATATGTTTTAATAGAAAGAAAAACTTTTTATGTAGTTGCTCTGTAGGTGAATTTGTTGGGGAATAGATTTTGCCTTGCTGTTTATGCTCCCCATTTCTGAAGATCTGCTTTCCCTTATTCTCTGAGGAGGAAAGGAATTATTCACTCATTTCATTTTTTTTTTTTTTTTAATTTAATTGAAGATTGCAGCAAGGAAATTGTTTAACTGTCATCAGCTTGCTTTCAGTACAAATCACTCTTTCATCCTATGTATTGCTGTTGCAGCTTACTGTTTTCCTGTTCCCCAGACCTGGTAGCAAGGATAACCAGGCAGAGGTTTGCACCCCTAAGTCTTGCTGCGTCCATAGGTCTTGCCACATTGCTTTTCTCCATGCAGAACACCTGCCGCCCACATTTGCACATGCAGTGACTCGATCTGCTCGTGCACTTCCCTTGGCGTGGTTACACTGATCAGGGGCCGTGTGAGCCGGGGGAAATGCCACACGCTGCTGGGAGATCCTGGTTTGATCAGGAGTCCTGTGTCGCCATTGGGTTGGTGTCTTCAGAGCAGAGCCAGCTGGAATACAGCACCGTGGTTCACCGTTAGTCTTCCAAACAGGGCACAGAATGAAAACTGAAGCCAGGCAGAGCTTCCGCAGTGAAAACGTTTTCAAGCTGTGATTGTACTCCAGGTAACATTTGAACAACTGCTTTGTAACTGCAGCTGCACAATGAAGGCTGCTGCAGGACAAGAGGTACCTCTACAGCATAAGTCGAGTCAATAGAATCATTTCATAGCTCTCCTGGCTCATATTAGGAAAGCCCTTGTTTCCTTTCCTGTGTAGGACAATCCTGTGTTGTGCCCTTTTTTTTTTTCCACTTTACTAAGAGTAGCATCCTATGTACTGTTGAGATTTAATGAGTTAGATGTGCAAGTGTCTGTACTGCAGTGTCATTGTGAGTGCCTCTGCGAATTTAGAGCAAGAAGACATACCTTGTTAGCCACTTCTGTGCTCATTTCTTGATTAATAACTTGTATGTTGTGTTACTTGAATTAGTACTATGGACATAGGCTCCATCTTCAAGACCAGCCCTAGCTCCTCCTGTTAGAAGCAGCACATCACTTTGACTCAGGGCTTGATTATGGGCTGTTACAGGTTTTCTGTGAATGTGTGCAAGTCACTGTAGCGTCTTGGGGATCTTATTGTGGAGCAAACCTCTCAGAAGACTTCCTTGGGTGTAGATAAAGAAAAGAAAGTGCCTTTCCTGGTGTGGGACGATGCGTGCTGGAGGGTCCTTTGGGAGGTGTTCTGCATTCAATAAAAGACTTGGAACGTGCTGATTAATTAGTTGCCATACTTTGGATAAAACTTTGCTTCCTCCAAGAATTCCGATTAGTTTTCACCTGGAGCAAGTGCATTAGCCCCAAAACCCCGTGTGAGAAGGAAACCTTTCTCTTTGATTGAATCCCAAGGGAGACTCAGGATTTCACTGAGTATCACAGGTTCTGCTCTGAGTACCCAAAACTGGAAGTTAGTTAGCTAGTGCTGAGGGCCCCAAAATCTAAGTGCCTTTGCAAATCCATCTTTTCACCTTCCTTTGCTGTTGATTCAGAACCATAAAAGTGTAATTACACTTTACCTCCCAAGGGTGTTGAGGAAATAGGTGTCTAGTAATAATGCAGACTGGTGCTGTGGGTCGGGAGCTTTAGGGTGGCCGGTGGGAGCGGGACACCTGGGAGGGGGCCTGGAGAGAAATAAACTGTGAGTTGTCTGGAGAGAGGATGAGGATGAGGATGAAACTCCTGACAGCTGAGATGAAAAGGACCACAGAAGCCCTGTGACTTGGCAGGGGCCGAGGTTAATGCTTGCTGAATAAAGCTGGAATTGGATGTGGTAACTGACTTTCCCTCACATCACTTGGGGAAGCATGTTTTTTTTTTAAAGGAGGATTAAAGTTGCTTATTAGTAAAGTGAGGATTATCCGGGATTTTAAAGTTTGTTCTTATCTGTAGTGTTGTTCAAGTGTGCAAACTTGAGGATGTTTCAGTCCTTCCTCATGGATCTTCGGTTGTGCAAAGCCACAGCCACTCCTACTGGACTGAAACCTGTCTGTAGCTTGAGGGCTTTTACAGCTGTGGAGGATTCATGGTAGAATGGGAAGAAAAAGTCCTACAGAATTTGTAGAGAAGAGAGTAAAATTACAAACCAGAGCATCTTTCTTTTATTGTTCTTTGATTCTTTTTTTTGTCTTTCTTCTTTCAGCATCAAATGGATTATTGCAATTTTAAAGTGCATGAGTGAAATAGGCCTTTCTATAATTTGAACATTTTCTTCTCCCTTGAAGTGTCTTTCACGGAAATGATCAAATCCTGACAACTTCTCCCTGTACCCACTTTGCCATCGTCAGTCACTGTATGTGCTTGACATCAAAAGCCCCTCGTGGCTGTGCAAGCTCTGAGAAGTCTTGCTGCTGCTGCTCTCATCTTGCTGTTGCATGGAGCTCTGCCCCATGCCGAAATAAAGGCAAGGCCCAGTGGATGTGTCCGCATTCCCCTCCTGATCGACCCTGTGGCTGTTTGTGTCGTACAGCAGCTCTTTGGAGGTGGGAGTCCATCAGGACAGAGTTTCCAGCGCCCATCTGTAGTGATGGACACAGGGAGAAGTCATCGGTGACCAAGCCCAGGGCAGGGTTCAGCGAATGGTGCAGCACTCTCTGTAACGGGTGTATGGGCTGATCTGGCATTTGTGGTGCCCCATCAGGAAATACAGCTGACAGTCCCTTTCTCCCTACAAATTTAGCTGCATGAATAATTGATTTTCTAAGTTGGCAACCAAAGCAGAAATATATCTGTGTTTGGATTGACATGCTTTCAAATTCCACCCCCCCCATCTCTCTCCTCATTTGAAATGGAGGGGGGAAAAAAAAAACCAAACAACAAATCCTGCCACCATCCTCCTCCTTTCGGGGATGGGCAAGCGGGGAAAGTTTTGGCAGATGAATCCTTGCGTTTGACCTGATACAGGATAGCTCATTTCCAGCACCTGTGGGAGAAGCGGCGAAACGCTAAACCGAAGGAGCAGACCCACAGAAGGATGTTGGGCTTGAACAATCTCTTCATCCTCACCTATGAGCACAGAGTTCAAAATGTGGAAGTTGCCGACTCGCCTCCCCTTTTCTAAGACCTGAGCTCAACAATCTCACATCCTGGGCGATCATCCTTGTTCCCACATCAGTGAGGATTTGGGAGGAGGAGCAGGTGCTCACAACTTCTCCTCCTGCTGCTTTTCTGCTTAGATAAAATAATCCTGTACTCACTGAAGGGCTCCGGTCTGGGTGTGTTGTCTCCGGGCACATCTCAGTGGCTTGAGCATCTCTCCTTGGAGGTGTTCCACCCTGCACTGAACACTGAGGTAAGAATTCAGACGTGTTTAAGGGGCAAATTTACCATTTGCTCAAACATTTTCAGAGTTGTAGTAGTGACATATTCGGACTCACATCTCCCGTCTGGCAGGAGAGCGCAGGAGTTACCAGTTCTCTCTCAAATGATGTGATGCACAAGGTGATGTTATTTTAGCCTTGACAGCAAAGCGAGCTACAAAGTTAGGAAAAACTAGGGAAAGGGAAAACAGGAACGTGTCTTTTTTTAGGCTGCAGCTCCTCCTGCCACAGCTGCTGTTGCAGGAAAAGCTGGTTTTGCTGCTCCCAGACTCTCTTGCCCAGGGGTTGTGGGTTGTGTGGATGCCCCAAAATGCAGCCCCGTGCAGAAAATCCTTTTTTCTCACTCCCAGCCCTCACCTCACGCTTCTGCTTCTTGTCCCTCCCTCTTTCTTTAAGAAGAACATAGTGACAAAACCGTGGCTGTCTTGGCTGCGTTGTGAGCGCCCTTCCACATATATATAATTTCCGTCTCATTCTGGTACATCATTGAGCAGGCATCTCGTGGGGCAGGAAAAAAATATCTTCATTTTTCAAGGTAGAAAAAGAAGGTGAATTTCTTTCTTTCATATGGCATAACCCAACCAAGTGAATATTACACTGCCACAGCTGTTCAGATACCTCTGCTCAATACGTGACACTTGTAAAATGAGAATTTTTTAGAAGGATGATTTGAATTCTGTTTCCTTCCAAAAGACAGAGTAAGCTTGAATCTTTGCATTTTTAAAAAAATACTCAGCCTAGACTTAGATTGATTTAAATCCAGTCTGTTTCACATCAAGAAATGCATGAGAGTGGAGGCTGATGGGTGGTTATTATTTTTTTTAATTATTGTTTTATTTTGTGTTTCAGCCTTATCATTCTGTTGCTACTTCCATCTGGTAATATTGATTTTTTTTTTTAGAAGAGTGTTTATTTCGTATTACATACAAGTGTATTTGCACTGTACTAATGTGATATTACTCCGTGGATTAGAAATATTATTTAGAGTGTTATTTGTGGAAATGATAGGTAGTGGGAATGAGCATCCTGGTGTCTCTGCTGGCTGAACTGGTAGTGCATCCATCTCTAAAGAACATTACAGCAGGAATAAAAAGAGAAATGTATAAGCAGAACAGGAGATAAAATACAGTAAAAAATGGAGAAGAAAGGGTCTGTTCTGCTGATCGCAGAGTGACAAAGCTCAGCCTCAGCAACGGTGAGAAATTGAATAATTCCCTGAGTTCATGAATATAATCTAGTTTTATAGAGGCAGCTACAGGGAATTTAGGTTGGGGTTTTTATTTTATGTTATTAGTACTACTTCCACTACTCCTACTACTATTCAAGTCTTGCATTTTACCCTCAACTTCACTTCTTCTCTCTTGTGTCTTTTCATAAAAATAGAGCGTCTATAAAATGTCCTGTTCCCTGAAGATGACCTCCAGTATTTTATGATCTTAATGAAGCTGGTATGTAAGCCATGGATTTCTTTCACTGTCCTGGAAACTGATCAGGATCTTGAATTACTAATATTGTCCCACTTGCCCCAAATGCAGTTTTTTCAGCTCTCTACAGCAGTAACCATGTTACATGCTCGTGTGCCTAAATTTGACAGCGTAAGGCTGCAATTTCTCAAAGCTTAAGCTTATGCTTAACTTTAATCATGTACTTAGTGCCATTCCTATGCAGATAAATGTTTTGACATGTGCTTTTGTCCGATTAATACTGAGGAGGTTTAGGCATATGTTTCAAAATGCTTTGAATGCGTGAAAGTTCAGCCATCAGTGGCGTAAGTGATTTAGGGCAAAAGCAGTGCATGTTTTAAAAAACACAAATAGAAAAACCCATGGGTCCGTATACGCTTATCATGGCAAAGATTGAAATGGATTTCTCTGTCTTCTTTCAGTTGTTCTTTAGATGGCTGATGAATTGGGAGCATGTTGTGATTTGGGCGGGTTAGCGCTGCCCATCCGCGGGCACTGGGACGACGAGCAGATGTTGCGCTGCTGATCGGAGAGTTCGCCTTCGCTCCACTGCTCAGCACTGAAATTCGGGTCCTCTCTCGAGGCTGAACCAGCCAACAAAATGCAAGTGCCACCAAGTGAAGGTCGCCAGCATGCACAGCAGTGTCCAGCAGCGTAACTTTGCTGAACATTCAAAATATGAAACAATAAATAAAACATTCCCTCAGTGAGGGTGGTCCTATATCATTCGTATTCCTAGGAGGTAGCAGTTGCTATAGCAACTCCTCATTTACTTGCCTTTTTTTTTTTCTTTTTTCTTCATATATTGATAATTATATTAAGCATCATGTAAAGGCTGCTAGGTGATGCAGAGCTATATGGCTGTCCTGGAGCTGCGGTAAACTCTGTACCCTGCATTTTGAAAACACATCCCTTGTGTGTGCAGGTGGTGTGTGCTGCCTTCTCATCACAGTACGGACTGGCTGATCACGTAGCCCAAAGCAACATGGTCAGGTTATGGTTGGACTAGATTTTAAGGGTCTCTTCCAAGCAAAATGATTCTATGACTCTAATATTGAACTGTACAATAATTGTGTGCCTTTGGCTGTGTTCATGTGGCGCTTCCCAAAGGTTTGCGCAGCACCTGCTGGTTTCTCTTCTCTTCTTGGTCCAAGACTAAGTGCTGTGTCTGGAGGTGTCCTTGGAGCTGTACCTGCCACCCCTGGTAGCTGCTTCTCTCTCTGCTGGGCTGGTGAATCTTAATTGGTGGTGGGAGGAGAACGTGAAGTTTAAGTCTAAAAAACGGTGGAGTTGGGCTAGGATAGTTGTAAGCTGAGTGTATGTTTCTACATCAGCACTGTCGGGTTTATAAGGCTGTGCCTCAGCGTCAGAGCTCGGTGTCTGCTCCCTCTGAGGACTTTCCTTTGAATATGTTAAAGGAAAGCAAGGCAAACCAAACCAGCCAACATCCAGCCATCCTGCTCTAGACCAGAAAGCAAGTTCTCTGACCTAAGGGTGTTGCATCTGCTCAGCAGCGTTTTCAGCACCCCGTGTGAATACTGGATGTAAGCAAGATTGTGGCATCTCTCAGAGGAGAGCTTGGCTTTCGGTGCAGCTCCTAACAGAGCCTGTGTCACGGACCTGAGACCTCTTTTTCAATATTTCATTTATTATTGTCTGTCCATTATTTAAAAATCAAATAAACAAAACCCTCCTACACTAGGGTTAGAGGGAGGAGAATCCATGAGGGCCGTCAGTGATGAGTCCAACAGGACCCACATTCTGTCCCAGTTTGGGGAGTGGGCTGGTCACAGGGTTTTACCTCTCATTTGAAAGCCATTTGCTCTTGGTAAATATTCAGTTAATTTAATCCATGCTGTATAGTTATTTCTCCTTCATCTATGAGTGCAAGTACCCATTGCCACAACATGATGGGGTGTGTAAAATTATTTTCTATATTCTCAGCGTCATGGCCAAGTCAGCAACCTTAATTGCTTTGGCAGTATTCCAGTAGTACTGGAATTGAATGATTTTGGCATTAGCACTCTGATTTCCAGTTGCACATAGTCGTAATCAAACAAATGAGATATTCAGTTTAAAGCATTTTGCCAATCTCTTGAAAACCATTTTGTCTCTGTGCATCACCTGCTGTGAGTAACTTCCAAAAGGAAGAGGATTTGACCATTTTGCTTGCACAAAGTAACTTGTTGATTGTATGTATCCAGATACCTTTACTGTTTTAAAAGTTGTGGTTTCAAACTGGGGGAAACAAAACGGCGGGGGGGGAGGGTGGATTTTCACCTGCTCATCAGAATTAGCAAATTATTATTAGAGAACTATTTATCATCTCTTTGGTGGTGCGTTTTTGTGTTTGTGTGGGTGGGTTTGTTTGTTTGTTTGGGTTTTTTGTTGTTTTTGTTTGGTTTTGGTGTTGTTTTTCAGGCTGAGTGATGTAAAAACAGATGTTTTTTCTGATTGTGAAGTTTGTGGCAGTTTTAACAGGCGAAGTTGATGCCGATTTCATCAGTGTCAGGTTCTTGTGTTACTTTCGCAGCCATAATACGTTACCCTTATGACAGTGTAAACACAGCACTATTCTCTTTAATTTTAGTGATAAAAATAAATTGTAAAACATCTGGGATTTGTTGCTGCTAAGAAAAACAGCTAAGATATTTCAGTGAATGGCCTACTTACAGCTATATGGTAGAGTAATGCTAGACTGAAATAATTTCTTGAGCATTGTGTGATTACAAGTAATCTTGGAAGTGTAAATTGGCCTTTTGTAATGTTTATTTCAGCTGAACTACAGAAATGGTGCTTTCTTTTACCCTAATCCTGTTACATTAGAGACACAAACACAAACCCATTTATCGTAATGTGCAGTACTAATTTTTTACAACTGCTTGAATTATGCTAAATGGTCCTGTGCAGCCTGAGGAACATCGGCGGAGGTTTTGACCTTGCTGCTTTCTGCCATCAGCAAACTTGAAATTAAAATATCAAGAGAAACAATTTCTGCAGCAAAATTGCAAAAGTTAATAGAGTTGACTCTACTTTTGCATTTGTGTTCCCGTTAAGTCAGTTCTATTCACATTTATATTTCTGAAGCACATGAAAAAAGTAAAGCCACTACTTTCTTGGTATCTTTGATGTAACAGATAAAAGAAAACAGAAGAAGTTTAAATGTAATTTCTTAACTGCATATTTAATTTGCATTGTATTGTATATTAATCAAATTGAAAGTTACTATTAAAAAACATTTATGGAGAATCAATTGCTTTGTGCCTGTGGCAGCTGTTGCCTGATGTATTTAGAAGGGCCGTATAGTACAGGCCAGGGAACAAGTTCTGTGCTGGTTTCTGTCCCAACCAACTTTCTTCGGTGTAGTACCAGCATGGTTGCATTTTGCTAGTTCTATGTTGTTTTGGCAGAGTTTCTTTTAATTAAGGTAAATGGATTTCTCACAGGCTGGTACTTGCTTCTCTATAGTCGTGATATAGGGAATTTACATGAGCTGAATGGGTCAGATATTAGGCTGAAAACCTGCTCATCTGTGTGGAGCTCAACGCTTCAAATGCTTCCATTTGTTTTTATAGTGTTAGTTCTGCTGACCAAACACATGGAATGGCTGTTTAAGCCTCGTCTCATCCCACAGAATCTAATGTGTGACCAGATGCAAAAAACACCCAAAGTCACCAGGCTTGAGTAGTAAAGGGGAATAAATTTTAGATAACAATCTCTCTTTGCTTCACACCATTGAGCTGAAATAATACTGGGCTATAACATACCAAGCTGCAACTGATAGTTGCAACAGAATATTCAAAAGAAAATGTGTTTTGAGAAGACTTGGTAATATGGTAATATGTATTTTTAAGGATATATGCAGAAAGGGAAATTGTACTTGTCGCTATCTTGATCAATACTTTCAACAAATCATAATAAATGCTACTTACTGCTACTTAGCAGAGCATAATTAGTATTCAGTAAACCAATATTAAAATGTATGCTATGCTTTAAACTGTTTGACTGTATTAGCATTTAAATACCCTATTGTGTATTTGCTATTTCTCCTCTTCTTATAAAACTGTATTCTCCAGAGTTCAAAATGATTAATTTCCTTTAGAATAAGTACAATGCACGGATTTAACAATTCCTTGTATTTAATAATTGCTCAGTAGCCAGACTTATTATTTTGCATAAGCACTTGGGTGCAGAGTCATCCAATATTAGGTCAATCATGCTAATAGCGAAATTTGCCCGTCCCGGGCTGGCTGGGGAGGAGGACGAGGTTTCCACCGTGCCAGCTCCCTCCACATTCATGTCACACGTCATCTTCATTTTCTGCCTACGAGAACAGTTGACAGCTGGATCAGGGGCTTGCCATGTCTTCAGAGAGCTCTGCCCTCCTTGGCGTCTGCAGACAATACTACAGCTCTGTCTGACAAACAAAACCTTTTCTCTCGCTCACAAGCAGCTATTCCCTCCCATGCACGAGGGGCGTCAAACTCCACCAACGTAACTTGGACTCCACGTTTAGCCCCTGCAGTGTGATGAAAGACTTCCTTCCACCGCAATACTTAATCAAAGTATTTATGGAAGGTCTTGTGTAACTCCAGAAATTATATTCCCTCTTTGTCTCCCTCCCTCCCCCATATAATCCAACCTCTTTTACCTCCCGCAACTGTGAATAAGTTATTACATACATGGCAGTCGAGCTGGTAAAGTGATTTACATGCTGCTTGCAGGGCCAGCCTTGAGTATGATAAGTGTGCCTGTCTGAAAGATGGAGCTAAAAAGGAAAATTCTCCAAAAAAAGGTGGTGAGGCAACTTTTCTGTGAGCAGAGGCTGTTGAGAAAATCCGGTAATAAAAATAAATGCTGAATTTCGCTGGCTTGAAGGCAGTTGATTGTGCCTGCAGGGTATTTTTGGGAGCCGCTGAGTTTTCCATCTCCACATCGTGTTCCCTGGGGTGGGGATGTGGCGGCTGGAGCTGCCCCGGCCGCGGGGACCCGGCACCTCTTGGGTGGATGTCCCCTCTGCCTCCGAGCAGGAGACACCTGGAACATCTCATAGCTCTGTGCAGCGAGAAAGGGCTTTAAACTTGTTTTATAGGGAGGGAACTGAGTTCTTTTTGAGGGAGTGATGTGGAAAGCTGGGAAGAGTTCTGCAGGCTTACAGTCCGAGTTAAAATGCTGTGATTTTGTTTTGTCAGATCTATCCAAAGCAACCTCTTTGCTGTTTGCCATGTAGGTATTGCCCTGGTTAAAGTTTGGAGATGAGAATGCTTCCTCATTCCTGCTGTTTCTAGGGGCGGGAAGGAGAACTGTTTCCCCACTTAAATAAAAATGTGATTCAGCTTTTTAGCTAGACACAATTAGTAATTTTTAGGACCAGTTTCCAAGCTCAGCATTTTTTAAAAAGACACTAAAATCCGTCTTTTCTTTGATCCAGACGTTGGAGCAGTTGAAAAGAGAATTAGGGATGTGATTTTAGAAGGAAGGGGTGGGCTTAAATAAAGCCACAAATTTATTAAGGTTATCCTATCAAGCATATTTTAGAAGGAAAATACATGTGAGTTAGGGTGTTTCGCTGTATGATGACACAGGTCAGTCTCTGTTCCTGTGCTGGGCAATTCGTTTGTGCCCTTGAATTCTTCACCTCTCCTGCCAGATGGGGAAGACACCATAGGGGGAAATCACCGCTCCTCTTCTCAGAGGTGGTTTTTTTTTGACTTCTTATCTGCATAGGCCTCCAGGCATAAGTGATTTTGTATTAATATCCCCTGAATGACTGAATATTCAACTTGTGAGTCTGTACCTTTCCAGGCAGTGTCATTCATGAGCAGTTTTCTGCGAACAGGACTTGTGGCTGGTGAGTGGGGCTGGGTCAGCGCTGTGGTGTCCTGGAGATGCTGCCCAGGGGAGATGTTGGAGAATGAGGTTCTCGGAACACCCTGGTAAACACCAACAGAAATTAAGGTTGTAAATGAGTGTGGAAATGTTTTGCTCATGTTTGCTGAGAGGTATTTCTTCCTCGCTTGCAATCTGATCAAATCTCCTGCCTCGCTACAGGGTATTCGCTCTTCTTATGTGTTCGTGTAGCAGGGATATGAGACTCCCTGCTCAGATAAGCCTCTGAGTTTGACTTTGTGAACTGAAAGTGTAGCTGAAAACCACCCATGGCCTTGCAGTAATATTTTGGTTTTAATAAATACAGGCTTTCTAGCCTGTGTCAGTCTGTGCTGATCAGAGCTGGATAGCCGTGAACAAGCCTGCAGTCTGCTGCAGGTGGAGTATCGATAAGTACTTGGAGAAGCACCGTGCACCCTTCTTTATCAAGGGGATTGCATCTCTGATAAGGAAAGGAACAATAGGAGTTGGATTGATATTTGATTTGAATGAGAGGGATTTCTTAGATCCTTTGGTCTAGGTAGGAGATGAGAGATATGCCTTACAGAAGAATTGCATGTGGTCTCTGAAATACCCAGCAAAACTCTGGTCCCTCTCTCTGTGGGCTGCCTGGCTGAGAAACTCAGCCCCGTGTCTTGTGTAGATAAAATTGCCGTCAAATCTGTCTGAACTCTCTCTGCTTTCAGAAAACATGTCAGCGAGGTGAAGATTTAAATCGGGCTTTTAAATTCCACTGGTAGTGATAAAAACACATTTCACAACACTGCATTAATTGGTGAATTACAATTGATTTCCTGTAGAAGCACATATTATGTCCTCAATAATACCACATGACACACCATAATTAGTATTGTTATGGTGAATTCTGAATTAATTACTAAAGTCTCGCTCCATATTTTAATGCCTCTGCTAGGGTCATTTGCACCTCTGACAAGTGTTAGTCCGTGCTGCTTTTGCATTTACTTGCACTGTGATCATAACGACTGTTAACTGAGGATCTGCTTAAATGGGGTCTGATATTGTGCTCTATGAAAGAAGAGGTTATCCAGAGCCTGTGGACTTTTTAAAGGTAGTGAGAGCACACAGACGCCGTGTGCGTTCCTGGGTTCACCACTGGCCTGCGGTTTATCCGAACTGTTGGTGCGATGGGGAAGGGTGGTGACCCGTTCCTGACTCTTAGTGTACATTACCCGTATCGAACTCTGCAATTTATAAAACCAATTTATTGGATTTACAAGGAATGGTAAATGGAAGAGAGCAAAATGGCCCCAAAATGCTAAGCAAGCTGCGTGTTGGTGTGTTGTGGCTGTGATGCACCCACCCTGATTAACAGCATCTGAAGATCATACTCAGTATATTATAGGCAATGGGTAAGGATGGAGGCAAAGAACTATTATGCATCAGAAATACTAATTATTTTTGTGGCTTAACTGGAGATGTACATGTTTTCTGTGTATCTAGTAATGGCCGTTGGTGTGAGAAAGGTTACTTTGCCCATCTTCCCCTCTGTGATTGTTTTCTTTATTCGAGTTCCTCCTCATCTCTACCCTATTTACCCTCACCAGTGAAATACTAATGAGATATTCAGTATTATAACATAAAGTTGTTTTTCACTCCTGTTTTTCCTATGTTTTTTTCTACTTAGGGTCTTTGAGTTAAAAACGAAATAAGAGAAGGCTTAACAAATACAGTGACTTCATTCAAAATGACCTAGATTGTGAGAGCCTTTAAGGTGGAAAACGTATGGAGCGTTCACTGAAGTATATGTCAACTTAGGAAATACTTTAAAGACCATAAAGCACAGTACCATATAAATAAAAATATTTTGGGAGTCATGGTCACCAGACAAGCTGATATTTGTAATAATAAATAAATATAAACATGAAGTTGAGATGCTCCAGAGATCTCTGAGTAAGATTTGTGTTCAGTTTACAAATGGAGCTGGTTTTCTGTAGCAAAATGAGGTCAGACGGTATCGGTTTAATGGCAAGCAAGGTGCAGACTTGGAGGAATGTTTATTCAAGAACGTTATGTCCGAATCAGTCTTGAGGAAAAAGTAAATCAGGCTCAGCTTTGATGTGCTAACTTCAAATATCAGAAGCTTAATTATGAGTGATGTGGCATTAATTTTAACTGTTAGAACAACATTGCATTTGACTAAGGAAAGAAAATGTATGCCTCATGAAACAACAAATAGGATCATTTTATAAATTAGCCATTGATTTTATGACATACATATGATAAACTTACGATGTTAATCATTGTTAACCACGTTGAATGAAAGGCACTGATCTTCTCTCTGAAGAAGGAAAATAAACAGCTTCACAGTTGTTAAATGGGAATCAAAATCCATACAGTTTTTTGGGGTTTTTTTGGAAGACTGTACTGTAAAAAATTAAGTATTTTTGTCCTGGCAAGACTGTGTAGCGGGTTACAATTTCTGATTTAAAAAGGTGAGAATCTCATTCATTATGAACTTTTTGAAAGAAAACAAGTCAGCTAAAAAATTCAGCAAAGGCCCAAAACTTCTCATTGGCAGTGGTGTGTAACATGTGGTTAGGGATGTTAGACATTTGCTGCTTCTCTGATAAATGCTTTCAATGATCAGTGAAAGACCTTGTGTACTTTCTTCAGATATTTTGTATTGATTATTATCTTTTTTAATACTTAACACTGTTGTAAAATCCCAGTATCTGATTCCATTTATACCTGACATTGCAAATTCTGGTATTTTTTCAAAGGTATTTTGGAGGTAGTGAATGGAAAAAGGTAAAAGATGTATTGGGCTGTTGAGAACTTGCAGAGCAAAAATGCGAAAGAATCCTCACCCTGATAATGTTTTATTACATAACAGAAATTTGATGTCAAGACAGAAATCCATCTTTCTGCCAAAAGTCTTGAACTAGCTATAGCTTTTTTATTTTGCTGCTGCAGCAGTCAGGTTTATTGATGCAAAATCAGGCTCCTGGACTCAGTCCTCAGTGTTCTTAACTAGAGACTCGTTACCGCATTACCTTTTAGATCTTTCGTACCAACATCAGTGTGTAAGACAAGGCCAATATATTTTAATTACGTACACTTCAGCATGCCAATGTTCTGTTCTCTCCCGTGGTCAGAAGTGGCACGAAGCAGTGCTGCTTTATGTGATGTGCTCATGCACTGTTAAACCTGCGAGGATCTCCAATTATAGGCAGTAATTAGTATAAGGATTTTTATAAATCTTTGTAAGTGTATCTGTATGTATGTAAAAAGAAGAATATAATGCTGATCAAATACGCGTCAATATTTTTAAAGGAAAATTCCTCAGCCTTCGTGGTTCACCACATTGATAGGATTTTCAACCACAACAACTAAATTGGGCTTGAGGTGAATTAATGTTCTCATACTTTAAGGGAACAAACAAACAAGCAAGCAAACCAGAACAAACTCCCAAACCCGGCCATTTCCAGCCAATTTCTGTCTTCTCTCAATCCTGGGTGAGCTGGAGAGACTTGTTGACATTTGGATCTCCACCTGCTCATCAGCCGGCTCTGCTCCCCGGCCCGTGTGGGACACGAGAAGACATCTGTGGTGGGTCCTGTGGCTGGAGAACCCCCCGTCGTGGTGCCATGGCTGGAGAACCCCCCGTTGTGGTGCCTTGGCTGGAGAACCCCCATTCTGTGCAGGGCCAGCACAGGGTCCCGGGGGGTGTTGCTGCAGACGGACGGAGCTCCCAGCCCTTCTGCTTGGTCTTGCAGGAGGTGACGCTGCTGCCGATATTAATCCCGGCTTTAAGATTACTGCTTGTAATAGGGAAACCGGTTCCATGTTCTCAACAGATGGTAAATGTTTTCATCCACTTTTTCTTTTTTTTTTTTTTTTTTTTTTTTGCTAAGTAGGTTTTATCCTTAACAGTTTTTTATATTATTTCTACCAAATATTCTTGGACGCAAATGCTGTGTTTTTATTTCATTTTGGTTCATTCTTGGCTATAAAATTCATCTTAAATAATGTGGGTTATGCTTGTTTTAATTTTCCACTATCATTTTAACACTGGCAGCTTAAAGTATATTTATGATGCAATCCAGTGTTGGAAAATGAGCTGTAATATACATTATACTCAGTTTCCTACAATGTAAAAATATCTTTACAGTTATATTCTAAGCAATAACTGTCCTTAGGGGCTAAAAAAAGCACATGCAGTTTACTTTGTTTGTTAAAGTTAATCATCACAACTCAAATGTAAACTTAAAAAGCATTAAATGCTGAGATAAAATGTAAGGAGTGTTTTATGGTTTAAAACCATGGAAGATAATACAAAACATTTTATTGCAAAGGGAACTTCGCATTTCCTTTGACAGAAATATGCTTTAATAACCGACGATCAAACAGACTCTTGCGTTGGCCACATCTGAAGCTACAGTGGCAGAATATCAGATTAGACGCAGCAGACTGCACCATTCTGGCTGAGTGGCCAAGCGAGGAGGAAACTGCTGAATTCCCCATTTTCATCCAAATGACTTGTTACTTCTCATGCTCTTTGCCCTACGTCTTATCTCCAATGTATTGAGAACATAAATTTCGCTGTTGCTTTTATTTATTTATTTAAAGTATATTTTGGAATTGGAGAGGAAACAGCAGAACGATGAAACAGAGATTTCACTTACCTTGATGTTTTCCAGCCATGTGTGAATTTCCGGGGCCGTGAGTAGAAACCAGCCGGCCAAGTGCCCATGTGGCGCTCGCAGTGTTGGGCAGCCTCCTCTGACTGGTTTCCTGCATGATTCATGACTCTTTCCTTGTTATAAATAATTTGAATTCTGCTTCTTGCTGAGAGAGTTTGACTAATGTATCTTCAGAATGGGCTCAGTCCTGAAGTGGGGAAATACCAGCGTGAAAAGCAATGGCCTTTTGGTCGAGACTGGCAAGTTGTGTGTTACAAAATACTTTATTCTTGAAAAGTTCTGTGTAGATGAACTGTAACAAGAGTAAAATAGGATACACACGTTGGCTAAAATAAATATAAAATAATATATGAGAAAAGGAGGGGAATACTTTCTCGTTAAATGACCCTATCAAGTAGGATGGCACTGTTAGTGTACTAGAAGGAATATTTCCCATTATTAAGTATATTCATATTACAAGAAATGTATGAGACTAAAAGCAATTTACATGTAACTTACGGAATAATCGATATTGATTTGGAATGAAGAATGCTATAATCTTGTTTTTGAAAGATTCATACAACTTGCAATTGTATGAAAACTTGATTCTATTACACCTTCCCTGCAGCAATAGACCATAAAGATTGATTATACATTAAAAGCAATATTTGAGTGGAAAAATATGCTACACAGGTTTTCAACTCTCTTTTCTATGGCTACTCTTGCTTTCTCCTTTCAGATGTGCCAAGCATGAATGTTTTTAAGAGGGGCCCCAAACACACTTAGACCCTGGTAGTGTAGTAATACCTAATACTTAGATAGCGGTATTACAACTCTGCAGCACTATACAAGTGATTGAATTCATTCTCAAAACACCTTTGAAAGAAGAACTCTTTGAATATTGCATATGAAAAGGGATTAATGAACAATCATATCTGTAACGTATTCTTCATTTTCCAGGAATACTTATTCAAACCAGTTCCTGGTTGCAAGGTGGTTCATGAATAAGGAAAACATTTGTAAATACTCAAGCAAAATACACTGTGTGCTCAAGCATTTGCATTGGGAGAATTTGATTGCTTTGAAATATCTTTTGGAGATCAGGGAATGAAAGCAAATTCTAAGTTTGAAATGTCACCAACACGTCGTTCAATGTATAAATGATACATACTCAAAGTAGTAATTCTGGCAAGCAGTATATATTGGAAGCTTTGGGTGGTATTTGATAGCACATGGACACATTTTATTTGCCGTATCTTGTGCTTCAGAATCTGTGCATTGATTAACTGTGCTACAAAACCTCCCCGACACACAAATAATGCTGGGTTTTTTCCTTGAAAAGCTAATCTTCAGAGTGTGGAAGAGAAACGTATAATGATTCATTTTTCAGCCAACTAGAAGTAACAGTTCTGGGAAAGGCGTCTTTTGTGTCTTGCAGTTTTGTAGGTTCTTGTGCAGGGCCCTGATGATGGAACTGAACCATCAGTGCTGCTTGTGGTACCGGTGCCGAGTAAACCACAGCAAGGAAAGGCAGCAGTGATGCTATGAAAAGCTGCAGAATCTGATATGAGTAGCTTATCATAGAATCGTTTGGGTTCAAAAGGACCTTTCAAGGTCATCTAGTCCAACCGCCTGCCGTGAACAGGGACATCCTCACCCAGATCAGGACATTTTCACCCAGCCTGACCTGGGATGTCTCCAGGGATGGGGCATCTACCACCTCTCTGGGCAACCTGGGCCAGGGTCTGACCATCCTCACTGTAAAAAATTTCTTCTTCGTGTCTGGCCTGAATCTGCCCTGTTTTAGTTTAAAACCATCGCCCCTTGTCCTGTCTCAACAGGCCCAGCTGAAAGGTCTGTCCCCATGTTTCTTATCGGCCCCTTTTAGGTATGGAAAGACCGCAATAAGGTCTCCCTGGAGCTTCTCTGCCCCCAGTTTGCAGTTAGTGATGCTGGTTCCTCCAGGAGGTTCTCCGGGTGTCTGGGAAGGCCTTGTTTGGGGCTTCTCCTGCCAACAAAAGTCACCGCTTGGGGCGGTCTGTTTGATGAAACAAAGACAAATAATTCCTTTAATGTTCTGCTAGCTTTGAGGAAGCAGGACGGCGATACTCCAATTAGCACACCACAATAGGGCTTTCATTTCTCTGACTTTCAGTGCACATACCTTCTTTTACTACCTCGCTGTACTTGTCAGAGACAGTTTTTGATGTCTGTCTTTTTTTTTTTTTTTCAATCACTTCCAAATTTCCCGTGCGTCTGGCACTTGGTAGGAGTTCCTGCGCAATAGGTGTGAGCAGACCTACCGTCTGAAATCTGTCCAGTTTTCTCCAATGCTTTATCCGTTTGTTACAGGAAAAGTCACCCTTAGGGACTTGTGTGTAAAATAGTTCATTTCAATGTGTGTAGTAGGACTATTGCTTCCTTTCCAGCACTCACATACATCTTTATTTATGAGAAAACCTGCATGTTTGCTCCACAGCAATCCTCTGGCCGGAGCTGGGGTTTTGGTTATTTGTTGTCGCTGCCGAGTTGGTGCAAGTTTCTAGGTAATTACTGGGGTAAAACATGACATTAGCTATTGCCACGTAATGTGACAGCTGGTCTGGGTCACCTGTACCAACAGTGGGTGGAAATGGAGTTGGTGTGCAGGAGGCATTGCCCATGTGTTGAGGAGGATGAGGGTTATTTAGTAACTGACGCAAAAAGAGGTGGAAGCCCAAAGTAAACATGGAAAGCTTCCAATATCACCAAGATTGCAAGGAAGAAGAGATTTGCACAGACAAAGCCTAAATTGAGAACGTTCTTGGGAATTGTGCTTGTTCTCAAGGCTTGAACCACAACGTTTGCCTCCCCTGCTATTACAGCATGTTGGCTGTTAAAGTTCATTGGTATTTTTCCAAAGAAATCCTGATGACCAGTTACTGTGGGTTGGACTGTACAATTGCTTGAAGCCACAGTACCAGGTATTTGAGAACATTTGGAGTCCTGAGTGTAGTTAGCGATGTCTGTTTGTAGTGGACCAGAATTTTGTATGAAGGTTGGTAGAAGTTTGGGAAGCTGTTTATCAGGACTTGCTCTGTTTTGCGAGGGCTGGGTTCAGAACTTGACCCTCAGAGATCTATTAGCCACACAGAAACAACGCTGCAAAGAGAGGAGCTGTGTTGCCGTAATGGTAATTCCAAACGGATTTCAAGCTGTGACCATAAAGTAATTTTCAAGATGGGTTAGATGTGATTTTTTTTTTTAAATGAACTTTTCTGACATCAAGATAACTTCCTGATTTTCCTCTTTTAGAAGTCTGTATCTTTCATTGCATTAAATTCCTGAAGAGTTTTGTCTTTTAAATTCAAATGATGTGTTGTCTTGGAAATAAATGCAGGAATGCCAAAATAAATAAATGAAAGAATATCAAAGAATAATAGGAGTGAGGCAAACATCGCTGTAGATGGGAAATAGTGAAGCCCCGATCATTCCAATGCAACATCCCTAAATTCACAGTGAGGCTGTACGTACGTTAAGTGAACCATGCTTGTAAGGTTTGCAGGATTGAGATCTGACTTAATACTGTGTCACAGAAGTGCATAATTAAATGCATAGGCAAATTAAAACACATATGAGAAAGTAGATTAAAATGGAATTGAGTAAACAAGAATTAAAAGTGTCCCCAAACTAATACTGTTGTGTAATTCTGAATTGAAAGCAGTTAGGAACCTATTTTTGGATGTGTAGTACCGTATCTAAGCAACATGTACCCATTCTTTATAGGATATTGTAATCAGAGGAAAGAAGATTCTCTTCTTTGAAAGTGTGAAATGTCTTGATACATTTTCCTTTATTTTTCAGCTCCCTGAAACAAGGTGACTGCAGACGCTTGCTTGCTGTTACGGTGCAGATGGTTTTGAAGACAGTAAGACAGGGGTCAAGGGACTGTAGTTCTGGCTCTGATAGGGACTTTCCAGGTTACCTTCAGCAACTTACTTACATCTACTTTCATTTTTTTTTCCTTTCTTCTCCTCTGGTCTGTATAGACCCAGGTTAGGAGGGCATGGCTTCCTGTGGTGTGTTTGGCTGGTGTGTACTGTACACTTGGCTCTTGTCCTAAGAGTAGTTCTTGCTGTACTCTATTAGTACGGGAAATGGTATTTAAAATGACCATTGTACTAGAGCAAAACTCAGCTTCATTCCTTCGTTACCTTTACCAGTAAAATGTGGTTTTGGTCTAGGATCTTACAGAGTAACGTTATCGTTGTCTTCCCCTTATGGCAGCAAAACCCTAATGAAACTGGGAAAACCACAAGTCAAAACTAATAGAGACACGTTGCTTAGAAAGACTTGGTCCTCATGTTTTAGGGAAAATAGGCACCATTTGGAGAGTCCGGACCTGTAAAGATGGGGCTCATTTCTGCTTTATGTGCACAATTTCCAGGATAGTCAGGTCAGTGCAAAAACTCACCTTCTAAACCAGGAGAAGGAAAATAAATAGAACCATCCCCAGCAGTAGCCACAATAGCATGGTCCTGAAATACCAGCTCTTGTTCTGCAAGCCCACCAGCTTTTTGACATTTTTAATCTTGACACTCTCTTTTTTTTTCCTTTTGTTGGAACAATAATAAACCTATGAGAAGAGATGGCTGTTGTCATGCTGATCTGAGGCTTGAAAAATGTGAGTTGGCTGAAACGCAGTTGTGGGGACTGGGCTCTTGCAGCGCGAGGATGGTCTGGGCTTTAATCATTCTCTTCCACCACCTCTACGCGCCCTCCATTTCCTTCAGCAGTCTATTCTGAGTGACCCAAAGCCAAAAGCGATATTGTAGCACCAGGCAGTGAAGTCGCAGGGATATAAATTATATATCAGGCAAGCTCTGGCTGTGCTATAGAGAGCTCTGAACATGTAGAGTAACGGTGTCTAGTGAGTCACCTGCCTATAGCAGTCAGCAAAGTGCTGTCCCGGGGTGGCTGTCACAGCCTTTGGAGGTGTTTGTTTGGCAGGACACTGACCCAGGCTCCAGCACTAATCTCTGATCAGTGACCATCTGCTCAGTGCAACCCAAACAGCAAAGCACTTTTGTAACTGTCAGGGATGACCTGGAGGAGCTCCTGGGGGAAATAAAACTCTCAGCCGCTGATTGGAATACTGATAGGCGTCATTTAGTGTGGGGCTTCAGGAAACCAAATTACGCCTGCACTCCCTGCCTCGCTGCTCAGCAATATTGTCAGTTGGAAGGTAAATCTTGATCAGTCCGCGCTCAATTTTGCCACCTTTTGTTGTATTGAATTATGCTTCCTAATGGCAATAGTCACCTCTAATCCAGTGATGTGCTTCACTCTGTAAGAAACTGCAGGCGTGGGATGTGGTGTTTTAAGAGTGTGTGTGTTTTCTTGCCTTCCTTGGACTAGGCTCTGATCTGAGTTTTTCTGCAAGTCTGGAGTTATTTCTTCACAATGAAAGGTATTGTGGTCGTTTCACTGTGGTGCAAACATGCGAAGAATCTGAGTCATTGTAAATCATTGTAAATGGAGGAGAGATTGACTTGTCCACCTCTTCGGTTTGCCATGGAGGCAAAGCACAGAGGCTTCTGTAGTTACTCGTCTTTGAGCAAGAAACAGACTTTTTGGCTGCAACATGCATAAACCTATGGATGTCAAACACCTGAAATATGAATCCTTTATCAATCAACGTCAGCCAGTGTGCACGATTTCCTAAATATCTGTTGAGTCGTTACCATGTTAAATCTGCGATACCATGAACGCCTGGATGTTAAAACAGAGATCTGTATTTTAGATGCCCTAATTGAGTTTTAAATGTTATTTCATTACCTAGGTCACAAGACGCAGAGAGAATTAAAGCTGCTTGTGAAAACTCTGAGCCAAATACTGCAATCCTCTCTTGGTATTTACTCTGATAAAACCCTGGCTGGTTCCTGCTGGGGTTCAGAGTCAGCAACACTGTACTTGGCCTCTTGTGGGAAGGGCTGATGACAACCTATTGACACCAGTAATGCAGTATGGTGGTGATACCAGCTAACACAAAAATGACCCTGCACCCACACATGGTTTTCTGTACCTGTGAACCTGTTCTTCCTGACCCTCCGCTGCCCTGTGTGGGTTGGCCTGACGCGGTATTGCCTTGTCTGCAGAGACAGCCTATGTGCCAGATTAATAGGATATTAAAGGGTTTAAAAAAACAAAAGCCAAGTGACAAAGAGTTTTATGCAGGAGCTTCTTTTGTTCAGTGTGCCATGTTTGGGAGTTTTTTTCCCAGAGGGCAAAGGCTGTGCAGGAATAGACATTAATATTGCTGATGTCAAAATTCAAATACTGATGTGCATTCCTGGGCTGAATGTGTTGGGAGCAGTGGGTGGGTGTTCTGTAGTCTTTCCCAAATCAAAGCCCTCTGGTTGTTAGAGTTGAGTCCCAAACAGGAGTGCATTTCTGACCATAGTCAGTTTTTGGAAAAGGTAAATGGATTCTTCACACTAAAAAGGTCACAAGAGGAGTGGGAGCACTATCAAGAAGGTTTAAAAAATAAATGATGTATGGAACTTATTTTCTGTCATCCGGTTTCAGGCATGGATCTTTGAAGTGATGTTTGCTCATGGATTTATAGGGATTGACTTATAACCATGCTATTTCACTGTGTTGTCGTAGTTTCATTCTTTGGTGATGCAATGATTACTGATAGCAAGTGGAATAGTTTCTGTTTTCTGCTGGAGAGTCTCCTTGTGACTTGTGCGATCACTTGTACCTTGACATTCATTCCAAGATGCGCTTAATATCTATATACACATACATGGGTCCTCTTTAGCCTGAATAGTCCTATAGATACTGAAAAGGGCATGAACACCTCTTTCAAATGGACTGTCTCAGGAGAAAAGCTGGAAGATGGACTGCGTTTTTCTGGATATTTGATGAACCCTAAAAATTTACTGTAAGCTTCCAGAAAAGTGAGGGACCGTGTGGGAAGAGGGAGGTGCAGAGATAGGATGACAGAATCAAAATGGTGAGGGGAGATGCCATGAAGTGGGAAGACTTCCGCGAGGGAGTTCAGGCATTAAGCTCGGGACTAATGTGAGTATGTGGTGGGATAAACAACAACTAAACTGGAGCTGGTTTTAGTGCAAGAGCCCTGGTGTTGTCTGATGGCCCCAGTCCATGAGTCGGCTCCCCGGTGGGATGGACCAAGCAGCTCCGTTAGGAGGTCTCGGGCTGCGCTCAGATCTCTCCTGGGCTTGTGGCCAGGGGTGCTTGGACGCCAATCGGCAGTGCTTTGGAAGGGCAGGTGGAACACAACTCTCAGGCCTTTGCGTTTCCATCGCGACTTGTAGCACACAGCCGGAGCACAGTGTACCTGGCTGTGGCTGCCCGTGCGTGGAGGGGCAGGCGGCTCATTTCTCCTTGGGGCTTTGCCTGGAGGCACAGCCTGGCTCTGTTCCCAGCTCCGACAGGCTGGGAGTGACTGGGAGTGACGGGCTTTCTCCCCCAAGGGCTTGGAGGATGGCAATGCCAAGTCAGCATGCTGGAGCTGAAAGATGCTGACCCAGAGGTTGTGTTGCAGCAGAGCCTTCCTCCCCATCCCTCCTCCGAGGACGCTTCGCTGGCCCGAGTGCCATAGTGTGGGGACACAGCGCTGGGCAGTGAGTCTGCAGCCACAAACCGAGCAGCTGGAACTTAATCACTCCAGCTCTCCTTAATTAAGCCTCTGAATACCCCTATCCGCTCGCCAAGTTTAGCGTTAGCCCAGTCCTACAGATGGTGAAACTGAGACCCAGGGAGGTTAAGTAACTTGCCCAAGGCTGTGCAGTGAATGGTGACGGATCTCGGATTAGAGCCGGCGAGTTCTTGGCTCGCAGTGGCTCCCGCGGTCTGCTGGCCCGTGCTGCCCGCCCGACCGCCTTGGTCATGCATGCTGCCCGCATCAGAGCTCGCCCAGCCAGAAAATCTTGTCTCCCATCTCCAGGGGAAAATCTGTCATCCTCTCAGCACCATCAAATCGTCGAATGGTTTGGTGTTTGTGGTTTTTTCTTTCCTTTTTTTTTCTTCTTTTGTGTGTGTGTGTGTTTTTTGTTGCTGTTGTTTTTTCATTTATTGATTTAGTTTTAACTGCTACTTCAACTTCTCAGGTGACTCCCCGATCCTCCCAGGCTTGCCTAGCTGATCATAACAGATACTTTATCATTCATGCACTACCTGGAAAGTCCATAGGTGTGGAATAGCTTTCATTGTTCACATGCTATTTGAAAGCCTTCTCTGCATCATGCCATTAATGTGAAATCACGGGCTAGCGGAGGAGCAGGTCTTTTTATATACCTTGTGGTCAGTAAACAGGTGCTTTGCAAATACTGGGTGCGGGTATCATCAGTATCATCATAGGAGATACTGACACAAATACTGGTCTTACACAAGAAGCTGTTATTTTTCAGAGATACTTTGTGCTGAAAAGGTCGCCTCTGCCTGTTACAGGCAGTCGCATTTTTCACCAGTTTCTCTACTCCTTCTGGAGGTTTGTTCCTCCTCTGCTATTCCAGGGGAGGCTCCATCAGTGGGTCCGTGATGCTTTCCCCAGCCCCATCATGCCGTATCTCTCTGTTGCACAGTGAGACCCCCAAGTGCAGCAAACCCCTTCCATCCCCTGCATTGTGTAGAGACTCTGATGGATCCCCCCACCAGCATCCGAGCCTGTTTCACTGCACAGTTGATGGGGGTGACTTGGGGGCCAGGCCCCTGCACCAGCTCATTGTGCAGTCCGGGTGCAGCCCCTGCACCGCTACCCCCGCGTGTTTTGTGCAAGGTCTCAGCGGGTCAGGGTCTGTGCCACGCTGCACCGAGTGCCTTGTGCAGGGCTGTTTGAGCACGGCGGGGTGCTCCCCTCAACCACCAGAGCGAGACCGGCACCATTTGGCCCCCAGATTTCAGGTTGTGAAGTGACTTGTTCATGTGATAACGTCCTAAGGATTAAAAGGGCTGAAAAAAATATATTTGGTGACGTGATCGTAATGCTATGGATGGATGACAAAGAGCAGCATGCAGCCCCTGGCTACCAGGCTTTCACTGCAAACTCTGCTTCGGATTGTTTAAATGTTTTTCTCTTTCGTTCTGCATGTTGTGCGTCTCCGCACATCCAGCTCCCTGCCACCACGACAACGTGAAATGTCAAAAGAGAAAGATTATTCCTGCAGTATCTCTAGCCCAACTGGAAGCAGCAAGTGCCAGAAACGTTGGGCAAACGCCTGTTCTGACTGGATTGCCAGCTTCGTTTTGCTGGCCCGAAAGGTTCGGGTAGGTTGAATAAGCTTTGGATGGGAACCTGTGCTGCTGGGCGCTTATCTGAACTGAACAGCCGAACCGTTTGAGATCTGCCCGTTGCTTCTTGAGACCAGATGTAAACCCATATTGTGCTTGCAGGGATGGAGGAATAGCTGGCATGCTTGTTTATGCATACGTAACACTTATGAGGATATTAATTACTATTATTTAGCAATATTCTACTATTAGAATGCAACTTTAAAAAGAGGTGTTTCTGATTACTTGTTTTCATCTACCTCATTCTCGATTCACTTGAGTAAATAATTCAAATACTTTCCTTTGAGGAATTCTTTATTAAAGATTGACCACAAAATCCTTAGAGTGGTTCCATATTCAAAATTACTCGTAAAAGTCTTCGATGCACCATTCTGGGGCTTTGCTTTCTTTTTGGATTGGGATTATTGCCGTATTTTGTGGTGCTGGATTTCTGTTTTATCCCATGCCTTAGTTCCCTTTCTGTGTTTGACTGTTACACAATTACCCAGCACAGTATAAACTGAAATTTAGAACTGAATACACAGTTGAAAATTATTTACAAGCACAAAATCTGTTGCTGTCTTATTCCTCGATGTTAGGTACAAAACCTGAGCGCTCGGATGTGTAGAAAGAGGTAACAAAAGCTTTGCAAATATCGTTGAGCTGAATCTGAATCTTGGCTTTCAAATTCAGGAAACCTTCTTCCCCCCACTCTCTATCTCCCTCTAATTTCTATTGTAGTCTGGATTTACAGAGGCCTTGAGTTCGACTGTAGATCTGATTGCATTTACTCTGCTCTAGTTCTCTGCGTTTGCAATCCATAAATATATTTTTATGCCAGCAATCTATGGATACCCCTCACGCTGCTGTTCAGAGCACGGAGGGGAAGGGAGAAGGCGAGAGGAGGTTTGTTCTGCCCTTCAGCAGAGCACAAATTTGTTCCCCCACTTTCAATCCGTGACGGCTCCTTTGCCATGTAATAACACAGCCATGTCGAGGGAACCATTAATATTTTCTATCCCCAAAATAAATACATAAGCAAATAAAAATCCCTACCTAAGAGCTTGAAATGGAAGGAAATAAAATATCGAAGAGAATTGAATTCCAACCTCAGGTGTGCTTCAGGTGTTTCAGGGCAAAGAGTCGCTTTGTTTTGGGTGGGACGTAGGGAAGCAGAGACTGTCACTTGTCATTGTCAACACTCAGATTGAAGTTTAGAAGGAAAGTGGTACCATTGCTGGTTTGACACAACAATAAAAGGAGTACTCAAATGTACCAATTAAAAGGTGTGAATGGCATTTTTATGGCTTTGTTCTCCTGCAGACTTTCAGCAAAAAATGCATCCCGTATTGTAAACCTGCCTTGGTCTGAAATGATTCACCCTGATTTATATTCTTTAATTAAAGCTTTTAACGTTTAATTATATTGGGAGAATAGCATTGGTGCTTAGGTCAGTTTATGGCACAGGAAATAATCTTACTTTTCTTTTTAGGCTGTGATTGCAAAACAGAACTTCAGAATCTCCCTGAGTGGGCGAACCTCCCAAAACATTAGGTGTGCAGAATTGTGCGTGCACTTGCACAGCTTGCATAGCAACCCAATTATTGCAATTACCTGCTTTGCATGCAGAATCACATTAATTACTTGGGCAAGCTAGCTATGCATTATGCATTTTTTTTACAGTCACTGGTTGTACTATACTCTTGTAAATATAACTGAGATTTTTCTAACCGTAGTGTATAATGTAATGAGAAAATTATCTGTGGAGTGGTAAAGTGGTAGCTTCTATATTGCCAGGAAGGATTTCCAGCATGCAGCAATTCTAGCTGTGAACGTATCTGATTAAATTACATGAGTTTAGAATGAAAGTTGAATCAGTAAAAAGTGTTTTCATCATCTTACTGAAGGCCAGAATTTTCAAGTTGGTGTTCAGCATTCTGTACCAATTTTTACACTTCATCATAATCCCCCCAAATATTATAAATAAAAGACTGCATAAAATGGATACATGCTTAACAATTAAAAAGTCCAACTGATGACCCTCAAATTGTACAGTACATATTTAACTTCCAGGAGATAGATGTATTCTGCAAGTCCACTTAGCTTTTTATCTTAAATTCTTGGATACAAGCCTACCCTTCCAAAACTCTCAAAACCATCTCACAGGTTGTCTCTATCTGCCTGCCAAAAACTGTTGAAGCAGAAAGGGCGAAAGATGAGGACTGCAAAGAATCCACACTTCTTCTGTCACTCTTTCCCTGGCACTGTTATCTTTCTTACCTTTGGTACGGTTGGTCGTTGCTGGTCTCCAGTTTTTGTCTTGATTAAGTATGCAATTGGAATATTGGTGCAAGACTTTTTCATTCATTAGATGATGTCACGATTTCCAGGCACTGCATATGTTGCATTGCTAGGTGGCACTTAGCAATGTTTGGATCCCCATCTGTTACCTCAATTTGGCACATTGTGCCTGCACTTTAGACTCTCAAATGTTATAACACTCTTTCCTACGTTTCTGGGTGCCAGGTGGATTGGAGCCATTCCTCGAAGGATGCGTGAGTAAATAGCTTGGAATGGGCGTTCGTCCTTGCTGTGAAGGACTGAGGGTGTCATTCTTCAATACCCAGCACAACCCAAGCCAGCTACTTCCCAGAGTAATACTCCAGCTTTGTGCTAATTATTTACTGAGAAGATGACAGCTATTTGGATGGTGTTGACTGTGGTTGTGTGTATTTTGGTAAACTGCACGCATCTCTTAGAGCAGAGGTGCTTTCCCGTTACTGCATCTTAGCTCATCACAGAAGTACATGGTTGTAATAACTGGGTAAACTTCCCGCCATGTATCTGCTTGTTTGGTAATTCACTCACAGCCAATTTGTTGAATATGTCCGTGTTCCATGTAAAGGCAGTGAGAACTACATCATGTCTTTGCTTGCTTTCTGTCAGCTCGTTACGTACCTGGTAAAGCTTTGAAACAATTCTCCTTTCTGTCTCTCAAGCCATCTTCACCACCTCCCTTTCTCTATGTGAGTGTATTAAAACTTAAAAACCATCTTTCTCCTTTTTTTTTTCCACCCTTTTTTCTCTGTTTTGGGGGAAGTGTTGGGCCAGATGACCTTGCAAGGTCTCTTCCAGCCAAAGTTATTCAATAGTGGTCTTTTGGTCCTCCCACCTCTTCTTGCTGTGAGTGCCCAGTGGGCATCTGGTCAGCTTGTATGGAACCTTAAGCACCGGATTGGTGAAGTCGAAAGCAAGCATTTTGATTATTTCACACAAAAGTGATGAAATCCCCTCAAAATAACTTCACTAACAGTGACCTAAATACTCAGTTTTGTCTGCATTTCTCCTAAAATTCATCAGAATTTAACTCCCTATTGTGTTCGAATACTTGAGAATTGGGTTAAAAGAACTTCAAACTGGAGGAAATAATAAACTGGTTTGTAGACAGTGCAAATATTTCAGTGCTGACCCATTTCCAACACTTTATTTTTAGTGTATGACATTTCGCATCACTTTGCATTGAGATTTGATGTGACAGTATTAATAAACTTAAAACAAGAAGAAGAAGAAAAGAAGCTTTTTTTCTGGGCAAGTACTGCTTAAAATCCTGTGGTCTGAAGGAGCCAAGGGTAGGGACTTGGGAGAGTGGCACCCTCAGGGGCTGGCGTTCCCCGTGTGATACCTAGAAAAAGAGATCATGGAACAAAATGGTACATCTAACCAAACCTCTCAAAATCATTTCATAATTTAGCAGTCACCGCCTGAGGAGCCCAAGGGATTTAAGCACAAAGAACAGCAGAACAAAGCAGGATCCCATTAATGGAAATGGCAACGGGGCTGGAAAAAATGGAGCGTTGTTTTTGATAAGCTGTTGGTTTTGTGCTGGTCTCATAGACCCAAAGGGCCCAGCAATTATAAAACCAGGTCTGTCTGCACCAGGCAGGGAAGAGCGGGAAGAAATAAGAGCAAGATGTCAGTGATGGGGCAGCACGATGTGACAGCGAATACACCGTCACTGCCAGCGATGGCAGCGCCAGGTCCTGCCCCAAAGACGGGAGGTTTACACTTAAAAATTCAGCTCTCGTGTTTGCTGTGATCTCACAAAAGGCAGGTTCTGATGATGATTTTTTTCACTTATTTTTGCTGAATTTTCTTACATTAAAATTTCTTTGGTGAACAATCTGCTGAACAGGGCTGATGACAACCTAATAATGCAGTTGGACCCAGTAGCTAAAAGGAGCAGTACTTAGGGGTGTGCTGTGTTATGCAGAACTCATGTTGAAGTATGGCATCTGGCGAGCCATGCCTCTCGCTCTGCACATAACAGGCAATATTTATATAATTTAATTTGTTTTAGCAAGCTTTCAAGTATTTGCTCTTTTTTTCCAAATGAGCCAGAGTGTAAATGATGTTTACTCCCTACATTCTATATGATGATGGAAACACAGCATTGAAAAATTGAAATGATTTGTGTTTTTCAGTGGTTGGTGATTTGCATTTGTTTCCAGAGTTTGCACTGTGTAGATGTTCACTGTGCAGAGAAAGGAACGGAGCCCGGAAACTTGACTCTGAAAGAATTCTGCTTTTCATAAGAGTGTTTGCTTTGTCGTTGTTGCCCAATTAAGCACAGTTTTCTTCCCAACAGTAGCTGTCACCAAAACAGAGAATGAATGCTTGATTGAATTGAAAAGCTCATGATTTGAGCAACAATTGAATTGTTGTCATCCTGGCCTGTTTTATCCAAATGGTAATTACTTTCTTCATGTAACTTTGCGAGTAAAAAACATTGTATGTTTCTCAAACAGATCTGAAAAGTGGGCATGCACATGATGCTAAAAAAAACTGTTTCAGTGTACAGAAAACAATCTTTTTCTAGACAATTACAAAGGAAAAGGGCCTTCAGTACTGAGAAAATGCGTATTATTAGCTAGAAAACATGTCAGTATATCCAGTATTTTTGCATCTTTGTGTTTTGACTGCGAAATACCCATTTCTGTTTTCCTAAATTTTGTTTGAACATTTTCCATCGTCAATTCTTTAAGTCAAAGGAAGGTGTTAAGTATCATCATCCAGAGCTAATTTCTGCTGTTTCAGAGAGGAACTTTTCCACCAATTCTTGACTGCTTGGTTGTTTCCTTTAACATGAGCAGACGTGTGTTTCTTGCTGTGTGTGGGGAAGAGGGTTCAGACAAGAATGTACAAAGAGATTTGAAGTAGGCAAAAAGTGTGACCAGCTTGAAATATGACTTGCTGGTGCCTTAACTCATTCCTTTTGAGAGAAACAGTGCTACTCTCTGAATGATAAAACTGCACACTCTGAAAAGTATATTAGAGGATAAGAGATTTTGGGGGCTGAGCATGTAATGGACAAAGATTTGAAATTCAGCATCCATTGAAAATTATTTCTTCTTTTTTTTTTTAATGAGGCCTCTGAAAATACAGAGCTAGTAAATATAAGTCATTATGATTTTTTAAAAATTTGTTTAATTGCATTGTTTTCTGTGTAGCTGGTCTCATTTCTCTGTAACCTGGAGTTTCAAGTACAGATTTGTCTGGAGGCAATAGAGATATTGAAGCAGTTTGGTTTGTCTGGTGTACGTACTGTGCATTTAGAAACCATTGAGCCAAACTGAACCCTACTGTAAATTCCTAAAAATGAAATTCCACCATATGAGAAGAACGAGTTTTAGATTGTGATTTAGTGGGATAAACAAATGCTGTTTTCCAGGCAGGGAGAGCATGAGGCGAAAGCTCGGGTGGGCTCACCCTGTAGGAAGACGTAATTTACTGCTGTAGTTTTTGAGTCCCAGAAGCAGCACTTGGAAGCACAGATGTGAAATCTCTGCAATAGCTGGAAGTTCATGTCACCTGTTGTGTCCTGGGTGAGGTGCTGTCCCTGTTGTTGGGATTGTCTCTTCTTCCTCTGTCTTCTCCATATCCCTGTCCTTATACGGCTCTGTAAAACTTGTCTCTCCAAGAAGCACCTGGGTAGAAACAGATTCACAATCCAAGTGTGTTTGCATCTGTGATTCTAAAGATGTGCACGACCAGCTCCTAAATGTGTTGCAACCCATGGCTTATTCCAAGAGGTTATTTTTCTTGTGGATTGCTTTGCTGTAGCACGTAGGCAAATAAATTGTCAAATGCCCAGAATAGTGCTGTGAGCGCAAGCACGTAATTAGTTTTAGGTAGAGAGTTTATTAAAGCAAGTCGGTGAGTTCTGTAAGAACGGTGGGCCTGATCCTCAGGATTCTGAGCTGCTGGAGCATCCTGCAGTATCTGACCTGCATCTGGGCGAGAAACCGTCTGCAGAATCAGTGTGTGAGTTTTCCTGAAGGTTATGGGTGATGAGAAGCACCGCTTAAAAGGAAAAGGGTTGTCTAAAGTGATAGAGCATCTTAAGGACTGCAAGTGATTTCAAGCCCTCTCTCTCTTACTTAGATCAGGTTAAATTCTCTTTCTACCTTTAAGTAACTGGGAACTGAGTTTTAATTGTGGCTGCCTACGGGTCAGCTGCAGCTTGGGCTTGTGATTGATTGGGTCCTCCAGAGCAAGCCCAAGTGAACACAGGATAGTCAGCAGGAGTAAACTCAGGCCAATTAGTTCCCAGTGCTGTCGGCAATGCTATGGGAAATCCATTTTTTTATCAGTAAGACTGCAGCTTGCATCAGCAGTCTCCATTCCACATAAGCAGATCATTGACTTATAAATTCTTCTGGTATCTTTGGGATGTTTTTATCCTCTAGCCTATTGCATGTACTAAATTTGAGGGGACATATCACTAGCTGTAGCAGTGGCAAGGCTAATATTTTCCTTTGGAATATTGTGTTCTGTGTCAGCTGAAACAACAAATGCATTTTTACGGTGTGTTTTGCTGTCACAGAATTGCATATAAGAAACAGAACATGCTCCTGCTAGCAGTCTCTGTTTCTCCTGATTTAATGGGGTAAATGATCAAGGTTTCTAAAACTGGGATGAAAATTCTGTTATGTATTTCTGCTCATTTAGAAAGTAGTAAAGCTTAGGAAATCAAGGCAATTGATTAAGCATCTATCCTAAATTATAACAGAGCAGATCTTCACTCAGTGTCAGTGGAAATGTGTTTATGGGATCGAGTGTGCATTGGTGAGACCATCAATTTCCATGCGTACTGCTGCATAAGGAGTACGTATAGGACCCACTGCCGAAAATTGTCCTTACCAAATATGGGGCAAGAGTCCAACTAGTAGCTGGAATTGATGTGGGCCAGAACTGACTGTTAAGCTTCTGGCACATCATCCCATGCAATTAATTGTGTGTTTAATGTCCTGTCTCTGCCGGAAAGTTGGCCCCATCCTGCAGCTGCTTTCCAGCAGTCAGTCATGCGAGGAGTACGAGGTAAACCTGTCACCACTTACGGTGCCCATCTGAGGAACATAACGATGTTGGTGAAAGTTTCACTGGCTTGTGTAACCCTTCTGATCTTCACTCAAAATGGTTTTGTTTATTCAATACTTGAAGTATCCTCAATCTCTTAAAAAAATGCTTGTTTGCATTGTCTTTCTGAAAGTTTTGTAAAATGAAATACATAGGAGAGGGAGCAAGGAAATGTAAATTGGTGGTTTGTGTTGTAAAGCATGAGAAATATATGGGATTTATTGACACAGGAAAATTTTAACCTCTTTGGTCTAGAGAAGTTTTAGAGCAGATTAAATAATAGTGTGAAAACCATTTTAGCACATCAGTGCATCTCTTGATAAATGGAGAGAGACCTTGTGTATTGCATGTACAATATTGTACACCAGCATTCATGTGCCATTATGCTTTTTTAAGTTACTCCTGCATAAATGGTTAATATGTAAATTAGTGATGAGAAGTGTGTTTAATGTTTAGTGATAGAAGAAGGTGCTTAATGAATGTGCGTTTGATGTGTCCTCCATGGAACTGAGACTTGGGGCCCAGCACGCTGACGTGACTGTGGGCAAGCATCTTGGAAAAGCTGGACAAAAGAAGCAAAAGTAGCAAAAGATTTGATCCCTTTCCTCATCTGCATGTTCAAGTGCATATGTTTCTATTTTTGTGACAGCTCCGTCGTTTATTATCTGCACCACGTTTTTCTTTTTTACTGTAAAATGGTGCTATTTCGCCATGATCTGCCAGTTGTTTTGTAAGCGCTGTCTTTCATCAGACACGTGTACATTTAACCACAGTGGGCTTGATCCAAGGTGGGATACAATCATATTGCTGCTAACAGTAAGATCCACAGTAAGATTTATTCCTTTGATGGAAAGAAATGAATCTCTCAACAGTTTAAGAGAAGTGAATGTACCTTCATGCATCATCAAGGAACTTTTGCATTCTAAATAGTGATAGATGGGCATTTGAAGTAAAAAGGTATTTTATCCTTATTATCAATCACTGTCGACTGGAGCTGGATGACATTTCCTGTGAGCTGGATTAAAGCAAGGACAAGCAGAAAGAAGTTGAGGTTTTCTTCCAGAGTGTGTAGATTAGACATTTGCGTTCACAAATCCTTTAAACGAAGCGCTTATTGCCCTAACGTTTTCAAGATGTTCCACAGTGTAACGATTTGCCTCAGGTTACTCAAATTACAGTTTTAGTGCCACAAAGTGATAGCAGTAAGCACCAGTTATTCTGTATTCCCGGGCGGGGGGGTCACAGCCGCAGGATACCTGCCCTGTTTGTTGTCAGGGTATTTGGTTTCTAATGAAGTCAGCTGTGAAGATTCACCCCTTCCCTGTTGCCTTTTATCCCATCATGATGAATCCAGGACTTCAGATTATAGGGAAGGACCCTGCAATTTGAATTCAAGTAGACCGTATTTTTTAAGTTCTATGATTAATTTGTGCTTTAATACTTTGCTTTTATCACAAGTGGTGGTGTGAAAACAGTGAATAAGATGTTAACAAGAGACTCTGTCTTCTTGTCTGACTCTCCTCCTGATAATGTCTCAATTCAGGCACTTTAATTTGGGTGGTTTTCCTTCATGATACAAATATGAGGCAGGGAGGACGGGCATGTTTTTGTCTGCTGGCTGTGAAAAAAGTTTTTCTCAGAAGAGAGTTGAACTGGAGCAGCATGCATCTTAGGTCCTGCTTAAGTGCTGTTTTGGGTCAAGTAGTGTGTAGGCTTGTGTCAACTCTCTAAGCACAGGTACATATTATATCTCAGTGCTTTTTAAAAGTGGCTGGTTGACATTTGGCTCCTGAGAAGGTATGTTTTTGTTTACCCAGGTGCCTTGGATATTTTCACGGCCAGGATGTCTTCCCAGGGGTGCCTGTGCTGCCGAATAATTGCAGATACAGGAACCTAATTGCTGTGTTTTCTCTGGCAAAACCCACACCCCAGCTCACCTCTTGAGCAGCACGGGTGCTTGGAAACGAGTAGTCACATAATCCACGTTTTTGGGTAACTAGATGAAATCAGAGGCAGAGGAGCTCCTACAGGAAAGGGCAGGTGGTGTGTGATGGCTCTGAGAATGTCCCCTGGTGTCACCTGTGCTGATGCTCATTGCTATGGGACTGGGGGTCAGCAACATGGGTAACCTGGGGGCATATGGGTGAACATGCAGTGGTTTACATACCTCTTGCTTTCTTAGCCTTTTCATTAAGACTGAATAATACTTACATACTTGTGCTGGGCGTTGTCATTATTTTGTTGTAGCTAGATTTAAACAAATATGTAAGAGCTTCAAATCGGTGAAGCCATCTCCATGCAAGTGCAGCTTTAGCTCTGCTTCCCCATCGTAATGTCTCTGAAACAGAAACATAAAGCTTATTTTCCATGCGCTCATCTGCCGCCCTTGTAGGCAAAACCCTTCCATTTGAGTCGTTCCAAGTCCAACAGTACCGAAATGTATTTTTGTGAAATAAAATGGCTAATTAGATCACATAAACTTTCAGAATGTAAAAAATAAAACTGTAAAACAAGCAGCTGTGCACTTGAGGTTTATCCAACCCCTTCTGCACAAGTTGCATTTTGATCAGCGTGATGAGTGGGAGTTCATGGCATTCACCCTCTCTGTGATCCAACCTCTAGACATTCTTGAGGAACTGCCTTCTTTAGAAGAATTGAGCATTTAGCTGTGTTGGGCAGAAGCCCAGTTGGAGAAGTTTTTCTGCAGCACCTTCTTGTGAACATCCATACAAATTCACCCCTCAACATTACACAGAATGATGTCCCTTTAAAAAATTTTATTGCTGTCACGTCTCTAAAGAAACATACCACGCAAAAGCAGAATTCAGAGCGTATTCTCCTTAACATGGGTAGGAAAAATGCTGCCACCTTCCTTTATGCAAGTTTCCTATTGGGAACCGATTTGCAAGGAAGAGAAGGCCCATCTTTCATTGACTGGAGAGGTCAGGTGGATATTTATTGCTTGCTGCTGTCATCTGGCATGTTTTAAATAACTCTTGGCCTGACAAACAGTGCGTATTCCTCATTATTCCTGCATTCCCACTAATGCCGAATAGTGCCTTGATTTCCAAAAATGCCTGGGTGTTCCAAAGGCCGTACGAGGAAGGCTTCTCCACGCTGCCTTTTGGTCTTGGAAGAGCTCTGGGCCAGTTGGCGTTACGTGTTGACCCAGAGCACTGGCCCAAGAGGGATCTCTCAGCAATAGGTGTGCTGGCAAGAGAGCTTAGAGCTGAGCAGCTCCCAAATCCAGCTGGCCCAGGGTTGGACCCAGCCATGTGCTTGGCTGGTCTGAGCCAACAGCGGGAGGGTCTTTGCACAGCCTCCCACCCCAAATGCGTGGAAGGTTCCTTTAAAAATTCTATGGCGTCTCAGCACGTGCTACTTGAGCCCAGCATTCTTCTTTTCCTGATCTTTACGTCCTTTGATGAAAAATGATTTATCTTCTTAGAGTTTGCGTTGTCAATATTTGTATTTGTTTGTAAAACTATTTAAAAAAGAAAAAGAAAAGGAATATTAACACACACAAGCAGTTACTGTACTGAGAGGAGGAAAATAACTTGAAAGATCCAATTATTAGTGTCAGGATTTGAGTTTATTTTTTTTTTTAACAATTTAGCTTCTGAAATTATAAGTAGATGGCAGCAATAATTAGAGAGTTCTTAGATTCACAGTGCAATCAACAAGTCACTTGTGTAGTCTTCCTTACCATTTTGAACAGTTCTAGAAAGACAGAAAATTATGTGTTTATAGAGATACGTGTATAATCTTATGCATTTGTGTTCAATGTCTGCTAATCTCCATACTTCATAGAAAAAAAAAAAAGCAAGTTTTCCTGAACTGTTTTCTTCTTTTGAGGCTGTAAATTTTTGCTTCTGACGTAGATAATCCCCCGGTGTTTTGCAGCTGTTATTTTTTACTGTGTATTTATTTCTATTCACTGATGATGTGGTACTCTGAGACCTATGCACGTAAACTGCTCTGAAAACACTCTGTGCTCAGAAGTCCTATTGAAATCAATATGAGAATAAAGAACAAATACTTGCCAATTTGAGCTCTGTGTGCTTACAAATACAGCTGTAGTGTGGAAAAGATTATAAAAGCTCAAATGTATCTGCTTTTATAGTCCTACAGAAATCTGCCATACTGTGGGGATAAGAATCTATACCTCAGCATAACTGTCTCAGGTAGGTAATTAATATTGTCATCATCATTTTACAGATGGAAAAAAAATGGCAGCAGAGGAGCTGTGGTTTCCCCAAGGCAAAAAGGCACGTTCAGAGCCGAGGCTGGAATTCAGGTTGGCTTGATCTGTGCTGCTCTTTGCTGAGCTCTCTAGAGCCGATGCCGAAGCAGATGCTGTACTTAATTTCCATGTTCTCTTTCACTTGAGTGAGGAGCACAGTTGCTTCTCGCCTTTCTACCTCGTTAGTGAGAAGTGAGAGATATTTCCACCGGGCAGTTCAATCCGTTCAAAACCCGATCTGCCATTTTTCTCTTCCTTGACTTCACAAGCAACCTACGTGTCCTTCTGCTCTTTTTAAAAGTGTTTTGACCTGAAGTGAATGGAAATTTTAGACTTGGGGGGAAAAAAAAATGCAGTTTGACTTGCAATTACAGATATTTTGGAGATGTGAAGTTTTCCCCAGGAAATTACGATATTTACTGCGCCTTTCATTTCAATTAAAACAGAGGAATGTGCAGCGTTAGGGTAATTCTGATCATCCTGGCTGCCCCGCTGGCGCAGGTGTGACCGTGTACAGATGTGAATATCCCAGGGCTGTGCTGAGGTCTTCACAGTTCATGGTGGTTTATCCCAGGTACATCTCCAGCATCTCCCCGGGGATGGTGGCATCGGTGCTCCTCGTGCTGCCGGTTCTCCCGGTGTCCGCCCCAGCCTGCAGAACGAGTTCTGTGCGCTGATACACACACACTGTCAAAATAAATGGGCTGGATGGTCTGATCATAGAACAGAGTATTGCTGACCCAGTAAGAGCATGGTCCTTCCCCATTCTCGATACCTGGAGGGGGGCTGCTGTTAGAACAACAGGTAAGAAAAAACTAGAAGCAAATATCACACTCTTGTTGGAAAAATAAGGGCAAGAGACAGAAGTTGATTTTCCATAGATTTCACACTGAGACAGTCTCGAATAGAACGTATTTCTCAGTATGTTAGAACTAATAAGAACATTTAGTTATTTATACAGAAGAGCTGAGAGTGGTTCAGAAAGAAGAATAAACATTAAATTACCATAATTCTTCCTTCTTTCTTTACAATAAAATGCATAAAGGAGCTCTGAAGAGCCCAAAAGAAAAGACACAAGAAAATTTTTTAGCTCAAATGAGAGCAAGGAATTTTTTCCCGAGTAAAGGGTTTCAGAGAAAATACTTTTTTCTTTTGTCATGGTCAATTCAGCATACAAATAGTACTTGGTTTTGACTGTGGGAATGTCCACTTGAAGTTACATTAGGGTTTTTGTTTTGGGGTACAGTGCTGTAGGGCCAGATTTAAATTGGAATTTTGTGTAAGGCAAGAGATTCTAATGATAGAATTTATCTTCAGCCTGAGAGCTGGTTGTGTTTCATTCAATCAGAATTTAAATATTTATTTCAATCTTAGCCTTCATTTCTGTTATTGAGCCAGTGAAAGGGAATTGGCAGGTATTGGGCACTGCTGCTTGTCCGCTGAAATACTCGTTCATGTGTCCAGTTCATAGGGATCAACAGAAGGGATTTCCTGAATGCAGGCTGGAACTTCAGCTTATATCCCGCAATCAAAGGGCAAAGAATAGGGATTGTTGGTCATGGATTGGAGGGTTCCCTAAAGAGGACTCTGCTGGAAGAGATGCTTTGAAACCCAAAGTCAAGGAATACAGTCCAGCTTAATTTACGCAACCTGGTGTTGTTCAAGGGAACACAAAATGGACAAATGAACCTACTTTGAAAGGTAGACAAGAATTTCTTTCCTCTTTTTGAATAATCACTTGATGTATTGGAGAAAAGGAAATAACAGAATAAAGTGTTTTAATTCAGTGAATGTTGTGCGGGAAGAACAGGCCATGACCTGACTCAACTTAAAGAAATATGCAGAAATATCCACGATGTCACTGATAAGGATTATCCCAACCATTAGACAATATTCTGAGTTGAGGGTGGGGAGAATATATTGTATGAATGCAGTTTAAATAAGTTTCAAATGCTGTGATTATTTCTGTTTTTTGTAGAGCTCCTAGCACAGTGAGTATATGACTTGGCTTCATTAGTAGTATTGCAATAGAAAAACTAAATCATGCTAATGAAAGAATTTTCACGTAGGAGGAATGGAGAACCAACAAGCTTGCAGAATGCTAAATTATTCTTTGTTTTCATTATATTTTTAAATGCACGATAAGCTGAAGGTGTTTGAGTCTTTTAATCATAAAGCATTGTCAAGACAACCAGAGTAATGTGTATGTTTGATGACTGACTTTAATTGTGGGTGGTGGGGCAAATCAAGAAACACTCTCCTTCAGGAGTACAGACAGTAATATAGAATAGTTAAAAATATTTTAAAGTGATTTTTTTTTTTCACTGTTTAAGAGACATTAGACAGGCTTCTTCAGCACTGTGCAAGCTTCAAGAGAATGAGAATAACAGGAACTCATTTAAATTCCAAAGGCATCACTGTCTGTGTAACCAGCTTGTTGTTGTACTCTGCAGAATTGTTCAGTGTGGATTAATATTGTTGACTAAATTTTCAGAGTGCGGGGGGGGGAAGATTGAACTTTGCTGGGGTCTGGATTTCCTCTGTTTCTTGGAAGGAGGGCAATAGGTGCAGATTGTTTGTGCATAGAAGGAAAAATTTAAAAAATCACTGACTATTTGCAAAGGGCAGAGAGAGGGCACAGTTTGCTTTAAGTGATATCTCCACATTTAGCTACTGGAGGAGCAAGTGCTTGGGAAAAACCACATGGTGCTCAAAGCTTTCTCTTCCTATTAAAAAAATAAATCTGTCCATGCACAGCAGTCAAAATGGAGCATTAATTAATGCAATGCCAAAATCACTAAGAACAAAACTGAAATTAATCCCTTAAATATGCTATTTTTATTACAAGAGTTTAGCCTCTCTTCGCAACTTGCATGTTTGTGTTTCTCTGTCTCTGATGAAAGTGGAGAAAATGTATAAATGTTGGCAGCATGAAGACCTCCCCGTAATCCTCCATCTCTCCAGGGGACAGGAAAGCAGTGAGCCTCAGTTTCTTTCCAAATGAGCTTCAGGAAGAGTTATTATTTCACAAGGGTTCCGCTGCTGGTGATCGAGTATTTGCCTTTTGCAACAGCTACAGCTGGGCTTTGTGTATTAGTTGGGAAACTTCTTCAAACTTGGCCAGTGGAACAGCTCGGTGAGCCAGAACCGTGCAGCATTACCATCAAAGAGATGGACCCAGCTGATTCCAGAGTAAATAGACTACAAAGAGTAGGTGGAACTTCAGGAACACTAGGCATACCTGCTAATTATTTTAATTTTTTATTGCTCACTGGAGCCAGATCAATTAAGAGGAGAAGGTGATAGTAATTACTGTCTGAGATGTAGACTATGTAATTCCTTCTGGGTTGCAAGGAAGCGGGGAGATAGTCAGTGAAACTTGAAGGTACCCCAAAGGAAAAGCGTTTCTGCAGCGTCTAATTAGTCTGTGGAGCTCACAGACACACGGCGTCGTTGGGAAGCTTCCCAAAGCTGCTTGTCCGGAGCAGTTGCGCCAGGGAAGATCAGCGCCCACTTGCGGGCAGGTGAGGGCTGAAGCTGGTCTCCTGCTGGGGCGTCTCTTGGAGCTGCCACCTCCAGAGCCCACGTCTCCAGGGCTGTGTGCTCATGGGGACTCTGTCCAGGGGGACCGGTGGGAATATTCAGGAAGCGGTTGGACAGCGCCCTTGGACACGTGGTGTGAATTTTGGGGTTGTCCTATGCAGGGACAGAAGTTGGACTCGATGATCCTTGTTGGGTCGCTTCCAACTCAGGACATTCTGTGATTCTGTGAATATGGCAGGAGCTGAGCTCGCTCTGCAGTAGTCCTTGGTGGCGTTACTGGAGGAGTTCCTTCCCAGCTGCCCCTTTTTTGTGGAACGTGTTGGAAAATGAAGTTCCTGAGATCTCAGTCTTGCTGGCACATTGAGCTGAAGGGCGCTAAAAGCTTCAGAAATTACCTGGAGGGAAGTGAGTAAGGGTGGTAAATAGACATAAAGATTCTTAAATATTGTTTCCTTGGTAAGTAAGGCTAAAGCACCAAATAGTCATAACTCCAGGGAAAGACATAATCTCCTGGTGTGGTAAATATGTGAATTTTAATTAGTGGTCATGAGGACAGTTGCTAGATTATTCCGTGACTGCCAACAACCAACTATTTTGAACTTTGATCCAAATTAGATGTTTTGAAAGAATGTCACAGACATGATAACAAGGTAGATGACTGTAGTGCCTTGATCCTGTATGGCAATTATTACTAAATATTCTTGGTAAATTGCAAAGTAGAATTGGGTGAGAGAGCAGAGGAGTAGACACTAAACAATGATGTTTTCTCAAGCCATAAAAACCGTGCTTTGCTATGTTCTCTGCACTGGAAAACACTTCCATAAAATAAAAATCCCCAAATATCAGGTTTTAGCTCTCAACTTGTTTTATTTACTTTTTGTTCCAAAAAGTTCTCATATTTTCATTTCTCCAGTTATGGTATTACTTTTATGACTGTTAACTCCAGCTCTCATGTTGTGTTATCTGCTGGTGGGAGTGAGAAGTAATTTGTTTTAAGAAGAAAAGAAAAGCAGTGTAAATGTGTCATCTCTGGGTTGTCTCAGAGCTGATCTGTAGTGTGGAAACCACAACAACTTGAGAATTGCCTTGTGTTTTGGTGCTTCCCATGTCAAATCTGATTCTTTCTCATTCTCTCCTCAACTCTTCCAACAACTTTCTCTTCTGCAGCGGAGAGCAGGGTTTGCCCCTCACTTCCACAGCTGCTTCCAGTTTGCTGCAGGTGTTGTTTTGGTTACTGAATTTCTGGTAAAGCTCTGGAGCTCAACAATGTTTCCTTTTGATTTATTGATGGACCAGATCTCCATGAATGTGAGGCGAGTCGCTATAGATCAGTGGCCAAGGTTGTCCCTGTTTTTGCTGCGGGTGACAGCAGTCATTCCTCAAGGATTGTGGCAGCACTTCTTCCTAAGCGTGCTATTCAGCAACCTTTTTTCTTGGGCTTTCTTCCTTCTCTTTTGCCGTTGTTTCCAACAAAAAACTTCCTCTGCAACTTTCTTGCCAGAACGAAATTGTGTCTTGTTGCCATTTACGTGTGTGGTGTCATGAAGGAGAGACAGACTTTCGGCTTCTGCACTGCCTTGGAAGGGAAGGAGACCAGGCTAATGGTCATTTAATGAGCGCTTCCCAGCAGATGCTAATATGCCCAGAAATAACATGGCACAGACACAGTTTTAATGAATGAAGAATGTGAAACAGGTTTTATTATAATTTTCAATTTGCTTTTGAGTTGAGCAAGCTGCATGAATATCCAAAGACATTCCTCTCTATTTGTCAACAAATGAATGCCCTCTGAATTGTTAAGGGCAACATTTTGTGAGCAGAGAGATGTTAGCCCCAGGCGTCTTGTCTAAATTGCAATTTGGGTAACTCTTTTTCACCTGCCTGAATTCCCCCTGTAGTTTGTGTTGGATGCAGAGCTCTTCTCTGCACGGCTGTGCAGTCGTACTATCCACTATTAAACAGCTGCTGCCCATAAGTAGCTGAAACATTTTGAGATCCTCTGGGATGAATAGCACTGTATAAATATAAAATGATACCATTATCATGTTTGAAGTAAGATTTAATATAAACAAACGATTGTTTCGGTAGATGGTGCTCTGCTGAGTTATAGCAGCTCAGGGGCTCTGGGGAAGCAGTGGAGTAGCAGGAATCCTTCCCACATATCACTGTGTGTATGAGATTTTTAGAGAAGGGAGTGAGGAGAGAAAGCTGCTTCCCTTTCCAGCTGATGAAGGGAATGATGCCTCCGAGGCACTGGAAGTGAGCGAACCAGCTGCTGCTACCAAAAACAGAGCCCACAGACTAAGGCAACGTCAGACTAGTACAAATCCATCTTTTCCTCATCATCCGGAGGTGAGTTGGTAAAGGGAGGCATTATTTCTACCCCTGGAGAGAGGCTCGTTAGTACCTTCTCTGTTTTCGGTGGGATAGAACACTATGCCTATGGGAGAACTTATCAGGTGAACAGTTTCCGTCTACCAGGTTACCCTGAACGTTTTCCATGTTAAGGGAACTGCTCCCCTGGATGCTCTTGTAGGTTGGTTTTCGTAGCTGCTATTGAGTTGTTGTCCAGTGCTGTTGCACTAATGACCTGGTGGTTGGCTTCCAGACACCCGCTCCTCTAATTTCTTGGTATATGTCTTCCCACAAGAGTTCAAAATGTCACTCACTTTACACTAATGAGGGGAAATAGTGTTGTAATCTATGGACAGAGATTTGCTTAATGTGTATCCCCAGTGGTGCTGTACAGCTCCCAAGCTTTGTAAAATAAACATACTTTTCAGTAAATATCCGTTTTGCTCGCAGCATACTTGGTTTAATACTGAAGGTGTCATTAAAAATGTGCCAGTTAGCGACACAGTCATTGATATTTTTAATGGTATTTTTGATAATTCCCTATTCCAAGCAGTAGTAAGGATGCAAATTCCATCAATAGTGGCAAAGGGAAAGTTAAGGCACTGTCTTGCACATCAAATAAATAGATCATTTCTGTGTATTACAGGGAAAAGAGAAAATGCTAAATATATAGGCAGGACAGTGGAGATAGAGGAGGTTGTTTTGCAGTGGCACAGCCACATTTGCCTCCTTCCCCCGAGATGTGAACTGCTGGAGTCCAACCTCCTGCACCTTCTGCCTGTGGAGCAGACGCAGCGTGATCCTGCAGTTCCCAGCTGTAACCGTGACTGTGCACTCACTACCCAAAGGTTCTGAGAGGATCCCTTGCTTATGCAACTTCACTAAAATATTTTTATTGAATAAATGCAGTATTTAAAAGATTACCCTCTGTGTTTCTGATGGAAACCTCTACTTCAAACAGCTCAGTTTTTGTTGCTTACAGGAACACGAGGAGAATCGCTAGATTTACCATCTCATTATCACCTTCGTGGGGATGCTTCTTTTCTATTATTGTTTTCATGTTGCCTGACTGAAAAGTGAGAAATAAGTATATAGAGATCTCTGAACAAAAGAAGCCATGAGATGGATTCTCAGCTCAAGTCTAATATTTAACTGTGATTGTAATCAGCGGAGCTGTGTTGATTGACATCACCAGCGAATCTGGGCAGAACTCTGGGTGGCTGCTGTGACTTATCATCGACTCTCTGAAAAGCTGTTTCTGAATGTGTCTGATTTTTAGCATTAAGTGCTCTGCAAGGTGCACACTGCTTCCTGATGTGTCATCTTCTGAATCGCTAAGGAACCTCTCTAATAATACTGAGTTATCTCCTCATCTAACAGAAGTGCGTTTGGAGGAAAACATGACAGGTTTAGTGTCATAAAGCACACGTTTCCTAGCGAAGCTCCTGTCTTGCAGTCCCTGCCCTGTTTACCATTTACAAGAGGGGAGTGCTCACATTCCTCAGTGTGGGTCTCTAAGTGAGGTGGGGGGGTCAGGAGCATGTTCTCCCCAGGTGTCCTGTGCAGTCGGTGCAAACAGAGATGCTCCTTCCGCGGATGATTCACCGACATCCAGGTGAGCCTGTCTTTCTCCTTTCCCGAGGAGCGCAGACAGATGTGTGCAGCGGGTGGAAACGCTCCCGGAGTGCATTACAGTATTTCCATCTGTGGCTTCTTGCCTCTATCAGCAGCACGGCTTCTGCTGGCGCTGATGCTTTTAGGAATCCTGAATGCTTTATGTACCGGCGTTTTATTGTGATTTGTCACTGGGAGGTCACAGTCTTGTTCATCTAATTATTTTCTACTGATAATTACTACTGGTATTTTATGCTTGCTGTTTTATGCTGCCACATAGGGATAGAGTCCTGTGGTGCACAACGCAAACCGTAATAAGAAAATGGTGCCTACATGAAAAAATTACAAATGTAGTATAAAGTACGATCCATCATTGTAATAGGCAGGAGGAGTAGGTGACCTTATGTTGATAATTAAATATGATGGGCAGGGTGCAACCTCCAGCTCCCGATTCTGAAACAAATGCAGACATTTACACCTGTAGTAAATGTGCATGGACAGCAGCAAGAACTGAAGCAGTGTTTACCGTTTCAGCTGAAATGGGACTGTAGTTGTCATTTTAATGTCTCAAGGAAGTAAAAAGCTTTGCTGTGAAAAATGAAAGAGAAAGGTTGTTCAGGGTTTGGTTTTAAGCACTTGCTGATTTCTTTGTGCTCAGTAACTAGTTAAAGAAGGGTGTGTATATCAGATTTATCTGTGAAGGAAGGCTCAAAAATATTCTTCTAAATGTTATATTGTTCATACGTAAAACTGGAACTTGGGAAATGTAGAGAATTAGCCAAGGCAAAGGTGTAATTGATGAGGTATCTTCAAAAACATAATAAAAAAATAAAGAACACTTATTAGCCTGTTTGCCATAGAATTACATAAAACGTAAGTTTGGCTGCATTTCACCACCTTACCCAAACAACACGTTTAATTCCTGTGTCAGGAAGTACAGTTTATTTATAACCTAGGAACAGGTTGGTAGGACGTTCCTTCATCTTGCTTTGGAATTGTTGGTGGTAAATTTCCTAAGTGTCTTGAATTGAATCAACATTTCATAGGAGTTACAACTGTCATTTTTATAGTGAATAAAGAACTAGGAGAATGAGGAGAAAGAACACCAGTTAATTAGTTGTTGAAATCACCAGAAATGTTTTGCAGACTCAAGGCAGTGCAGGGATTTATGAAACCTTGCAGCTGTAAATATTTTGGTGTATATATGTTTGTATATATATATCTGTAGATACGTTCCTCATTTAAATAGTGCTGCCTTTCCCTCCTCTTTCCGTCAGCTCAAAGCATCATAAAACAAATCCAAGAATTGTCCTCAGGTGGGGTTGGTCCCATAACGTGAGATGGGGCAGTGGTTCTCCACCGTGGCTCTCTTGTCTTGGCGGAACCTCACCAGTCCTCCCAGCTCAATTTTCCTCCTGTGTTATGGAGCTCGTTTTCTGTGCACTCTGATGCCCCCCGTGCTGCAGGAGACACCAGGCAGTTGCCAGGTCTTTTATCTTCAGTGTGGTACTAATGAAATGGAGGGAGAAATAGGAGAGCTTTGCAAACCAGAAAAGCAGCCACTGCCGCATTGTCTTCTCAGGGTGTGAGCAGGGCCTTCCTGAGCATTTCTGTCAACTTCAGAAAAACCCGCGCTGCCTTTAATTTGACTGTTTGATTACAGCTACCGAGACAAGCCTTTTAACTCCACTTTCCTACAAACAGGACTTTTCTCCGCCCTTCACTACAGTGTTTCTTTCAGCAGAGTCTTTCCATTACCTGCGATCAGAGCAGGCCCTATTAAAGAGCTGGAAACCTCATCCTCAAGTTAAAAGGGAATTTCAGATGATTTTACTGGTGCTAAAATTTGGCAGAGTTTCATAGGCTGGGATAACAAAAGGGATCGATCTGTGTAGTCAATAGGTCGTCTGCCCATTTCTCCCTGGTCCTTCACAGACAAAGCATTTCTGGTGAGCTTCATCGTAACTTTGTGCTCCCAGGCCTGTGTGATAGAGACTATAAAACAAATACGCTGAGACAGAAATACCGTACTGATCTCGGCATGATGCGTCAGTGTGGCAGAGGTCCCGTTTTAGTGCTCCTCAGAGCTTTTGTGTTCTGATACCACCTTTAAACAAAGAGGTCTTTGTTATTTTTTTGTCTCCTCACAAGGTTATCAGTTGACCTCCAACTGGCCGCTAACAAGGCTGCTGTTTCTCTCCTTACACTACCTTGACTGTTCTAGCTGGCGTAATTCCTCACACAGCCTCCTTCCCAAACCCTCTTTGCTTTGAATTGTCCCCCTTTAGCTCTGATAAAGACTGTGACATTCATAATATGTTCCATAACATCAGGGCCTTTTTGGGTGAAGAATGTGTTGGTGAATATCACGTATAGCTGCCTAAATATGCTTAAACGAATGTTCTTCTTCTGGCTGCCTTGGATTTTGTATGATATCTCAGGAAGTTAAGAAATGTTCTTAAGTTGATATTGGGAAATCGTGTGAAACAGGGAATGTTAGGAAGAACCTGCCGTGAGGTGATGGGTAGAAATCATGCCTATAAGATTCCACTCAACAAAAATAGCCTGTTTTATGTGTTTCTGTCCTTAACGACCAGCAGACCACTGGAAACACGTTTTTCCATTTGTCGTTGCTAAACAACTTACTGTGATGGTTAAATGTAAGAAATAGGTATGCCCTGTGCAATAATAGTCTGCGTAATTAATTATGCAACCCATGGCTGTGAGCATAACTTCAAGAGGAGCAAAAGTAAGCAGCATATAACAGTGTAAGAAAGAAATCAAGAGAATTGTTTTATCCAGTGGTTTATACTGGGCCGGGGTTGGGCTTTGTCCTCGCAGGGCTGGAGCGGTGAGTACATGGCAGCAGAACTCAGACCTTGCCCTTGGTGTACCTGGAAGGTGGAGATACAGATCAGGGCTGTTTGCCCCTCTTACCCGGTTTATTAATTTGTCAGCTTAAAGAAACACCGTGGTGTGGCAGTTGTCCAAGTTACAAGCTAATACATGGGATTACTTTGAAACCAGTGGGAATATTGCAGTTAGTTTAAGTAGGAGAAGCAATTTGCTCGTTGTAGGGTTAAATATAGAAGCAGTGCAGTGTTTTCATATTATTTTGTTTATTGAGTAATTCTTAAAAAGCCCACTTTAAATTTTAATGGTCATTTTAGAACTGTTAAGTCATCAAGTAGTTAATGGTTTAAAGACTTTTGAAAACTGTTCAAACGTTTTTAGACTGAATATTGCAGTATATCAGTTAGCACATTGCCTTGCTTTAAAAATGTAGCGTTTCCAATGCATGTTTGACATGCTTGGGGCTACTCCAAGTCTTGATACATAGAAGGAACCAACTGCAGTATTAAGCTTTAATATTATATGATGAGAGTCAAGCTGTTTACGAGGTATGTAGGAAAAGTGGATTATATTTTGTCACAGTGTAGGTTTTCACTCAGGGTTAGGTACATGACTACAGTGGGAGAGGTTTAGCTCTTCCTGAACAAAAGAAATATAACGTGACTGTCAAAAATTAAAGATGATACTGCCTATATTGAATAAAATGCATTGAAAAGTATTCCCAGGAGAACAGACAGATTTTCAGTTCTGATCTGGCAAAATGCTACTTTCTGTCCTGCTCCGCTTGTCCGCATTCCTGGTAATGTGTGTAAACCTGGCGTGGGGTGCAGGCTGCCGTTTATGACTGGACTGAGTCCATGCACCGGCGAGAAGCTCTTTGATGGCTGGAGGATCCTTGCAGCTCGTTATGTGGATATGAAATCCATTTTGTGCAGTTTCAGGTGGCAAAATGGCTGCGACTTGACCACAGGGTGTGTTTATTACAGTGGTTGGAACAGGCCTACGGGGCTGTGATTTGTCCAATATTATTGCATTAGGAGTGCTAGATACACAATTTAAGCTGGATCCCAGAAAGGTCAATTCAGTTTATCACATGCTTGTTTTTGAAGTCATTTCTGCATGTTTTCTTCACGCTGCCCTAGAACCTTACATTCATTTTTGCCCAAATAAATTAATCCTTTAAATATTTATCTATACATACTAATTATGCATAGTTCTCTTTTTACCTATTTCAGATAATTTGATTTTCCTGTGGAAGTTTCTTAGGCTCAGATAATTTTTTAGTTGGATGTTAATATTTTCATGAAATAGAATGACTGCTTGATTATTTTTTTTTCCCCTGTCTAGTAAAAAGTGACCATTCAAAACTGAACAGCCTTAGTGACCGGAGAACTGTTACCATACAGGGTGCGAATTACAGCAAAAGGACTGTAAAATGCAGTAGAAATTCACACTTTGATAATAAAGGTTCATCTCGGATCTTCTGACTTTCTGTGTTTTCGTAACATTTCCGATTTCATAGTAACATCACTGTCGAGATCTATTTGACGTTCTGTAGCACTTTCTCAAACAACAGCCTGTCTCTTCTCCTGACAGAGAGCATGCTTTGAATGAAAGTTCATTAGTCTATTGAAACATCTCAGTTAATTGCTAAGCTAGTACCCAGAATTGTCAAGTTCATATTTCCATCTGTGCCACAAGCATAGCAATAAAGAATTTTTTTGGACAGGTTAATTTGCCTAAAATACCATGTAGTCAATCAGAGTAACAAAGTTGTTGATGGGAGCATCTGTCAAACTGGAGCTTTCATCAGAGCTGTCCCTCTTTGCGAGACGAGCATCTCTGGCTTCCACGAGTTGGCAGAAATACAGCAAACAATAACAGCAGCTGCACTAGAATAATGTTATTCCGATGCTAAACACCAAACAGCTGGGTGTTGCATTGGTAAGAATGGTTTATAGTTTAGCTTCTTATGAAAATAAAATTCAGTCATTCAGATATAGCATTGTTTTAATATTTAATTTAGATTGTTTATATTATTTGCATTTTGTTAATTTTACATTTCATATAATTTGCTTGAAAATAGCACTTTCTTTGAAATTGTGTATGTACATATGCGTGCATAGAGTCCTAATACGTGGTGCTTTTCTTTAAAAAACAAAACAAAACCAAATTAAATGTCTGCATTAAAAGCAAATTAAATGTATAAACTGAAATTATATAAATGAGTTGGGAACTTGCACTGAGATTTCCAAGGCAGGCACTACATGGCCCACAGTGTGCCATTAATTTTCTGACAATCAGAAAGATCATTTAACAATTAGGGTCCAATCTTCTACTGCATTTCTCTCATCATTGGTAGTGCGTACAGTGACTACATCCAGTACTCGTTATATAAAACACATCAATGTTAATGGAGACAAAAATACAATAACTTAATTTTCCTACAAATAACATTTTTCATGCTCTAGGAAACAAGCTCAAAACTCAAGTAATTCCAGCTAAATCAGTGGATTTAGCCTAGATTTACTGTAGTGTGAAAGAGGCTAAAATTTGACCAATGACATTCAGAGCTGCAGAACGTAAAAAGGGATGAGATGTGATGAGGTTTTCATCTGTACCTTTTCACCAGTTCCAAGAAGAACAGAGCTTCCTTAAAATGTTTCCCTGGCAATGTCTCTTTGTATTGTTGATGACTGTAAATACACGTGTACCTGCTCAACAGGAGACGGTCTTGTACACGAGTCCTTGTTTATGGGCACGCCGGTGACTGTCGCATAATTTAGGATCTCCGAGAGCTGAGTTATGGCTGTAAAGTGGTAAAATTAAGTACTAAAACTAAATTAAGTACTGATGATTTGGCTTTATGTGTGATATGCCACGGCCATATGTGCAGTAAGAGTTTTAAGGGGAATTATATCTTCTCTTAGGGGGCACTGATTCACGCAGCGCTAGTGTAGGTACTTGTTCATTTTTAGTAAGTGCGTGGCATGTTCTGCGAAGAAGGAATGCGGCAGAGCTGATGAAATTTATAACCTGTCTTAAAACCTCATGCACATTTGGAATACATGTAAGCAAAGACGGGATAGGAATCAATTAAACAGGAATGAAATTTGCCTTCATATAAGGCAGGAGGAGATTCACTTAAATAGGACCAAGATTTCACCCAATATGTACCTGTATTATGATATTCTGTGACGACTGTGGAAGGGCACAGGAGGCCATCGGGTCTTTGTTACAGGGTGGTACGGTGCCAGCACGCTAAGGCCAAATCGCAGTGACGTTAAATATGTGGAGCTTGTGATAGAGGCAAGATGGAGTTTGAAGAGGAGGGAAGGTGAATAGAGAGAAATTAGTGGAACATTTGATTCCATCCCCCATCCAAGCTGTCCTGCTTTTCTCCGGGCCTCTTAGATGAGGAGAGAGGACAGTTGGCAGGGGGAGGACTTGGGCAATAAGAAAAGTCCAACAATTTTGGAAGAAATTAGGCCTATGAGCTACTCTGTATTCTGTCAGGCTGTGGAGGAGAACTTAGTTTGTCTTACTGATGTCATATCAACATGACTTTATTAATAATGATGGAACCACTGAATACCATCTAAAAAGAATATAGTAAGATCACCTACGATGAAAGGTCAGGACATGGAGAATGTTTTTATGAATACAGCCATCCATACAAATGTATAGATAGATTTCTCTGTCTCCTTTTTTAGAGTTTGTTCTTAGCAGAGTCAACAGCAGTTTGCAGAAAGCCTCTGCTATTTTCATTGTCCTCAAATTGTGACTTTGGCTGTTGGAATTGACTTGACTATGTCTGAATCCACAGATGTTTTCAGGCAGGTAGTCAATGTGGTGTAGTTCTGAAAGTTTACCCTTGTTTGCCCCAATTACCTTATCTTGTCGCTGGAATCAATCTTGTCCTGAGGACCATTTCCTTATTGAAAAACCTGCCAATAAAACCTATAGCTTCATTTACTAGCACATTTATTTTTTTTTTTTTCAAATTTACAGCTTCAAAGTAGAACTTTGTAGGTGTGGTGAAGTTCTGCAAAGCTTTGCAGATGTGAGTGCAGTGCCAGACTGGAAATACGGGTGCTGGAAATTGATGCTGGGTGTCAGGACATGCCCCAACTAGTAAGTAGGTAATGTTGAAGTCAAACTGTGGACAGAGAAGACCTTGCCCCAACCGTGTTTTCTCCTTATTCTAGCACCCATCTTCATAAATGCACTGAGTTGGAAGTGCTTACTTCCAAGTTACTATGTGAAAGAAGGTGGCTCCAGATCATACTTTTTTTTCTTGTTTAGATTATTTGAACTTTTTGTTTTAAATGGAAGGATGAACTGGAGGCAGTTACGAAACTTTCCCTGTGGCTTGTATAAATTGAGTTCAGCTATGGTTACTTGTGTTGTTGTAAAGTAGAATAATTGACCAGCTGTTCATGGCCAACTTTTGAAGAGAGGTCTTGATCCTGTGTTAACTTTACATTCCTGGAGGACAATTTCTCATGAAACCCACATAATGTGTTGCTAATGATTACTTTATCGAGTCCATCGGCTCCCTGGGAACCATTAAGCTCGAAGACCATCTGCTGCTATTAGTCCATGCCTGCCATCCCTGTGGTTTGACCTGTGGGTGATGTGCGGGGGGTTTGGGCAGCACGTGCAAAGCCAGTGTCAAAAGCTGGGGTTTGCTTGCCCTGGTGAACTCCCAGCCACAACTGTTGAAGCGATGATGCTGAAGGTCAAGTCAGACCAGTTCTGAATTTGTGGGGAATCCAGAAGGAGCCATTTACTGAGGCTTAGTGGGATTGTTAAGTCTATGATCAGAGCCAGGAACTCGAGAAAGCCTCAGGGAAAACAATTCCCAAGACAACAGGGATAACAGGAGATATATTAGAGATTGTTTGTATCCTCTTTGAACAGCCATTCTGTCTTAATTAGCTCCTTTCGGCAGATGAACTGCCATGGAGTCTGGGTGCTCGCAGGACACACAGGTTAATGCAGCCCCAGGGACTCGTGGGGCGCCCAGTGATGATCGATAGGTCTCCAGCTGTAGGATTTTACCCGGTGACTCTCTTGCTCCTGTAACTTCTATGCAGTTAAAGTGCTCTTTCCAGACAAGCAGCTAGTCAAGATTTGAAAGCAGTGAGATGTGGAACATGCCCCTCCTTTTGACCCTTTGTTCCATCTCGTAAGTGCCTTCGCTGTAAAGAAAGTTGCACCCTACAGCTTATTTTCTTCCTTCAGTCTATGGCCATTAATTCTTGCTGCCTCTTTGTTGGACAGAGTTCCTTTGTATCTCTATTTTTGCCTTTTGGTTGTACAGAAATCTTGAAATGTGATTGTTACAAGTCCGAAGATCTCACAAATACATGCCAGGAAGCTTGCCTGCTTTTATTCTGCCTATCAGTTGGTCTAATAAAACACATTACTTCTTCCTATAAACTGTGATAACCTAACCAAAAACCCATTAGGACCATGACAGCACACCACAGTGTTGAATTCTTATGTTGCATCTCATATCTGTGCTAACATTTCATGATGCATATGTTTTGCTTTCACTTATTTCTGTCTGTGATCTCATGCACTTTGTGGCACTATAGATTATGTCATATGAGAATGACAATGTTGTTTGCTTTTATTGTCCACTGTGGAAGCACTGCAGGTTTGATTCTGAATTAATCTTTATTGTGTTTTTAAATTTCTTCTTATTCCTTGACATAACCTCCTATCTCTCAGACTTAGCTTTGCTGGCTACAATCAATTTATTATTCATAAATTCTCTGTTTTGACAGCAGTAGACTGGATTCAATTACTGCCAAAAGGCCCAGTCATACCAGGCTGCGGTGTTAGAAAATGAATTGTTCAGTGACGCGATCTGTCTTAGTGAACATTAAGTGATGCTTTGGTAATTATATAGACATACATATGAAGAGAAAAAAAAAGAAAAAGAAAAAAAGAAGAGCTTTGGGAACATTTTTTTGTTACCCCCGGTGGAAAGCAGCGGCGAACGGCAGAGGAAGATGAATGGATGGGTTGTTATTAGCTGGGGCGCGGTGTGGAGTCGGCTGCCCGTGCCGCTGGAGGCTGGACCGCAGCAGAAGACTGAAGACTGCAGCAATACGTGGAGCAGCAGCCAAAATTAACACCATCATTTAGTTTTATTTGTTACAGTTTTAAGCGAGCTGGAAGACAAAAATGTTTAAAATAAGCCCTCAGAGAGAGGCTGCGCTGGAGAATCCCAGAATCTTCATATTTCCAAAAGACAGAACCGTACCTCTTCTATTATTTTCATAGAGAAAAAGGCAAGAGCAGTGCAGGTTTCTCCCAGGCTGACAGGTGAGAGGATTGACTGGAGCAGTTTTGAAGGCTGCGCAGGGTGTCTGTCAGGAGACAGCAAGTTTTGCTGACAGCATCAGATTTACAGACTGGCACGGGCACACACATCCCGGACAGCGAGACAGGCACTGAACGCTGGCTTCCTCCCTCAGCCTGCATTCGCCTTCAGGATAAAAGCACTTTCTTACTGAAATAAGACCCTGCAGACACTGTGGGTTAAAAAAAAGCAAGGGAAAAAAAAGAAAAAAAGCTATTTAGCCCTAAGGTCTTCATTGAGTCTTTTTGTGAGAATTAATTTTTGTCGGTACCGCTTTCCCTAAGCGGAATTGCTTGTGAGATTAAAACAGATGTAGGAGGAGGGCAGAAGAAATCTCCGTGCTCATTTGTCACACATTCAGGCGTTTTTCTAGAGTAAGAGTGGAGAAATTTGGTGTGTGCTGTCTCTTTTTTTCCATGTGAAAATACACAGGTTCAGATGCTGAAGTCTGCCCCATGGTGATAACGAGGGATGGAGGGAACCGGGAGGAGCCGAGTCCTCGTTTCCAGCAGCCGAGCAAAGTTACAGGAGTTTCAGAAGAACCTTTTTGCAAATGATGGGATCCGTAGTGGAAGAAGCTTGTTGGAAATGCGGTGGTTTCTGAATGTCTAAAAATGTGCCAGAAATTGGAACTCCAGGGAGCTGAATTCTTTTGAAGGTCAAGTCCTAAGTCTTTCAGATAACAATTTCATGTAACACCTTGAGGAAGAAAACTGACTTTTCATTACTGAGTCAGCTGATTCACCTCAGCAGACGGCTCGGAAACTGATAATAATTATGCTCGGCTCTTCTAATAGTATTTTTCATGAGTAGATACTGAGGCAATGAGGCATTTCAGGAAGTCGATATCATTGCAGTTATTTCACAGTCAGAGAAACTGAGGCAGAAAGGTGTGTGCAAGGTCATTCGGTAACCATGGTAGAGCTGTGGATACAGCCCTGCACTCTGTGAGCTCTTTTAGCTGCTCGATCCTTGGAATTGTGAGAGAGATTCTTTGTAAAAGCATTTTATCTTGCATGAGTGCCAGAAAACCAAAACAATAGAGTCCAATAACAGCTTTCCCCTCCTGTCCCCTCTCTCACATGCGTTTGTTTTCATTTCTGTTTCACGATTTTGTTTTTCTTCAGCCGTGATTAAGGAAAACATCCAGAAAATGAGGAAAATGTGAAGGAGAAAGATGAAAACTGCTTGCGTGAGAAAAGGAATTCTAATGCAGGAATTGGATAAAAAAATGCTGAAGCTAATAAGTGTATAAATATTGTCAAGATAGGAATGCAAAGGGGGGGTTTGTTTGGTTTTAGTGCCCCTTCTCAGAACAGTGTCTAACCCGTTTAGTTCAGAATGGGATATTGCAGTATATCTGTGGGCTTGTCTGTGATTATTCCACAACCTCCTGTAGCAGTTACCGGTACAGGTATAATATTGGATTTCTCACTGCCACATATACTTCTGTATTTACTTCTGCTTGCTCATGTGGACATGCACAAGCCCAAACAAGTAAATTTCGTTGTTAATTTCCCTGTATGTTTTACATGAAACTGGTAATTTTTGCCTGTTTTGCCTGTTCAGCGGTTGTAGCTGCGTCTTCCTCACTGTGTTGCTATGGACCCCTCTCTGTGACTTTGCTCTGGCACCTCAGTCGATGTTATTGTAGCTGTTTGCAGCATCGCTGGGGGGTTTTGCAAGGGCCGAGAATCTGTATACCATGCAGGCTTCCGGTGTGGCCATGTGTTTTTTGAGCAGCTTTTTAGTTTAGCTTTTGTAACTGCTTGGATCAGTTAAGGTTTTTTCCGATACCTTCTGTTACCTGTGCTATAGCTTGCCAAATTATTAAATGACTGATCAGTTGTTTTTATTCAGTAATGTATTCGGCCCATTAAAATATTATTCAGGGAAAAAAAAAAGCAACAAACCTACAACCCTATTCAATTAATAGCAATTGCCAGCTCTTCTTAGGATCATGTCATAAAATTCTGCTATAACTGGCTTACCTAGGGGCAAAAAGCAGCTGTTTCCCGTGCAAATGTTTCTCATAATGGAAGAGGAAATAGTGGAAAGAAGTGAAGGAGAGAAGGAGAAAAGCAGAAACAAATCACCCTGCTCTATATTTCCTATATTAACTACCATTCTCTAGAGATAGCAGTTGGTGTTTAAAAACCCATCGTTTCTTTTTGTTACTGATTAATGTTAATCTCTAGTACAGCAGGAGTTGCATTAATTGCCACTCTTCTTACTTTTTTCTGAATTCTTGTGGTAGCTTGACTGCAATATGAATAGGATGTTTCAGCATTTCATTTTTTGTTTACTAGCTCTAATAGATATTTCAAATTCTCCATGCGTAGTTTGGCATCTGTCTGCATCCCTTCCTTTTAAACTGATTATCCTCTACCTCAATGTGTTATCCAACTAATAAAATGGTTTCTGGAGAAGCTGTAATAGAATAGGAGTGGAACTGAAACCTTGCCAAAGTAGAAGAAAATATTTTGTCCTGTGTGTCATGCCATCATTAGTAGAACTCTAGAAAAAGGAAGGCCAGGCATTCATTTGGGGCTGTGGGGGAGAGACTGTTTCTGCTGCAGGCATGGCTGGAGAAAATGGCATTCACCATGGACCAAAGTGGGCTGAAATGTGCTAAATAATCACACTGAGTCAATGACACACGGGCAACAGATCTTGTTTCCCCAGAAAATGTTCTGGAAAGGTACAAGCAGACTAGTTTTAGCTCCTTTTCCTTGCTTTTCTTCACCTCTCCATCAGAATCGAATCTTCCTCTGGAAAGGAGGAAAAACTAAAGAATATCATCCTTCTAATTTTTGTGGTGGTGGTGGTGGTATTTTTTTTGTTTGTTTTTATTGTTATTTAAATAAAGGTAAGGGTTTATGAACAATTTCTTAGAATAGTGGACATACATAAACTACCATTGTACTCATGGGATACCCCAGCCTACGCTGAGCTCCACGTAGCTATGGCCAGGATCTTACTCCTGGTAGGAGGTTAAAAGCAACACGATGGCTTGAAGTTTCTGCTGGGATGGCTGTGCAGCTGTGTGTGTGCTGTGTTTAGTAGCAGGAATGTGCAAAGGTGTGACTGGTGGTTAGTTATCTGCTGCATCAATCTTTAAAAGCCTCATCTCAACACAACAGGACAAGAATAGCAGCTGAGGAGGAGCTGTGTTGCTCAGGGAGAGCATCCCAAGAAGGAGAATAGGATGGATTCAGGGAACGGGGAGCGTTGGAGGGCTGCAGATGGGCTTTAGATACTCAGTAGTGATACTCACTGACTTTTCAGTACCGTGTCTCACTGGAGACCTCTGCAATCATTGACAGCTTTGCTTTTTCTCAATCGCTTTCGTGCCTGGGCATTGCAGGTAGAGAACTTATCATCTTCCTTTGATTGAAACAGTACATCCCCTTCTGAGACTGGGAGGAAAACAGCAAGCTGAGGCTCCATTCTGTAAGAGCTGAATATTCCAGGAGGTCTTCACATTTCTAGCAGGTCTGTCTTTAGTATCCCAGTAGGAGAACCACTTTTGCAAGCTCAACTTTTCCCTCCCCTGTTCTTCAGCTAACTGGAATGCTACATTCCCTACTGCAGCTGCCACTTCCTTTTGTATATTCTGTTGTAATCCAAATTTCACGCTGTCTTTGGTCATCCACTTTACTACCTACCAAAGCAGTTTCTCAGACTTTCTGATAAGGAAATCATCATCAGCGTAAAGTTGATTGCAGCATCTGCACTCCTCCCTTCTCCCCCCTCCCCACTGATGACACCATCAAGTCTGGCTCCACTGATAGTGAAGTGAAAAAAAGAAGAAACCAGCAAGAATGGATTTTGCTGTCAGAAAAAAAAAATATGTACATGCAGCACATATCCAAGTAAAAATACTGCAGTCTATGAGGTTTGGAAACCATTCATGGAGTTCATCAAAAGCAATGAGCTAAATATGCTGCATCAACACTGATTTATTATCTGTCAACCTGACCCCTTGCTGACGTAATCAATACGTTTATGATCCAGACTGTAAAGTGGCTAAATTATATAATGTGCATTCTGTGACATCCTACTCTAGCAATAGGAAGACAATTACTCAACATGCTATTGATAATAACCACTGGCTACATCATCTCGCACGGTAATTTAATGTCTTATGTCTCATTGAATTAATTGATTTCCTTCATTGGCTATATATATAAATTGCTGGGGGGTTTTTTTGTTTGTTTTGTTTTTTCCTGTCTGTTTTAGGGAACACTTTTTGCCTTTTTGGTGTGCTACAGTGAGGAAAGAACTGATCATGTCTTGAAGGGTAGGGAATGGGATATTATTTCATAACATATAATGATAAATTTACTAATAAATAATAATCCTAAATGTGTCTCAGACATGAAGCAGTTGCTGAGATCTTGGAGCAAACCCAGGTGCTCTGTCTTCTACCTGACCTACAAGTTGAGAACCTGCACAATACCTGCGTGGCAAAGGGATGCGGTGCCTCCCATGCGATGGAGAAGTGCCCATCTGTAGAGCTTTTCACTATGGGGTGGTTAATAGGACTTTGCTAGCGAAAGCGTCAGGCTGTATCTGCTAATTGCCATGAAGCTGCTAGCAGACTCCTGCCAGCCTGCCCTGGGTAAGGAGCAGTTCTTGCCGATCCTTGTTTGCTCAACTCAACCTCATTCCCTTTATCCCCTGCACCTCCTGTAAATCCACCCTGCCAGGCTTCTTGGATAGATTTCATTTAAGAAAATCATGGGTTTAGAATATATCTTTTTAATTGTGTTCAAAACCACCCAAACCTGGTTTGGGGGGCTTTTCATCTTCAAAGCAATTTATAGCACTAGCTTATAAATATTATGTTACAGTTAATATATCAAAGCATAATGTGGTCTGAAACAGAATTGGTAGGTCATCCATCTGTGTCACATGAAAGGAACTGTTTTCCTGGCTTCGTCTGCTATTTACCTCTTTACTAAGCTAAAGGAAATAATTCTGTAGTGAATCTTCAAACAGATGTTAGGTTGCTTTCTCCTTTCTCTTTCTCTTTGGGTTTTGAAATATTTTTAAAGCATTAGAATCCTGTTGTGTTTTGAAAAAAGCCTTCACATTCTGACCACAGTGTTTATACTGTTTCAGTTGTTAGGTGAGCTGTTTTACCAAAGTTCATGTCAGACTCTTAGGATACAAACGCCTTTCCAGAAAAAATGGGGCAATATTCTATTGGATTACCCAGATCAGGTGCAGGTGCTGGCTGAACAGGCCTCCAGTTTTATCCCTTTAGACATTTGCTGAACATTGTTGAAAGAATTTTACCTTATATATGAAAATGAGGGAATGGCAAGGTCGCAAGGTAATCAGAAGGAACAGTGCATCTGAAAGACCAGCATTTCTCATTCGTGGTTTTGCAGCCCATTAGATATGTGGCTCTAATCAGTCACATGAGGAAAGTCTGAAGGCACCTGGTGATTAAAGCCACCTTTTCAAAGATAGCCTCTAAAAAAATATACACAGCAATTAGCTTAGTAAATTGGCTTGCTTCCTGAAACATATTAATTCTTTCTGAGTTATTTAAAGTGACTTCTTTTTAGTTTATAAAATTGAAGATTTATTGGTGATCTTACACTCTGTGTCCTCAGACTCTGAATTAAGGATAAAATTAAAGACATAAAGCCCATGATGAAATGTGAAGAACTGCCAGCTACGGCTGTGAAGAGTTTTCACAAATTGAGGTAATCGAGTGCCCCCACCCCCTCTCTCAGCCTGGAGGAGTTTACAGTGACCCATACTCATATCTCTCTTTAAATCCTGATATCCTTGAAATGCGATAAGGAGTTTTGAAAGCGAAGCACTGGCTACCGTCTTTAATTACCATCCTTAAGAAAGCCTCCACATTTCAGCTACCATAGTCTGTTATTATTCTACTGTTAAGGATCATTATAAAAAATTCCGTAATCCATCTTGAAGCCCTTAGTTTGAAGAATAAAAGAAAAGAGTATAAACAATGACATTCAGTTATAAGCACAAAACAGATACAAGAAGTGAGAGCTTGCGAACAAATCCCTGGGAACCAGATGGAGCTTATACTGTTTCTCTTTCTTCTGAAACCTCAGTTCTCAGCAGATCATCTTATGGTCTGTTAGCTCCTGAAAATTTGAAGGGCAGATGCTTCTTGGCCCTTTAGAAAACACAAGTGCTGCTAGTGGAGGAGTTGCAATTATAATAGATACTACCTTATCTCTAGCCAAGTATTTTGTATTTCTTAGCATCACATTTTTGCTGTGCTAAGGGAGCAAGCAAAAGGGATTTGATAGTCAGCTATCTTGTCTTGGGCTCATTCTTGTTCCTACTGTTGCTTTACACACATTTCTCTTCTATCTGATGAAAAGTGTTGTAGTCATTTTTATTTCCTTATTATGCTAAGAATTAAACTTTGAGAATAGCGGCTGGTTGCATTCAGTAGGAAGTGAATTCTTTAACTATAAAATTATGTTCTACTTATTCATGAAAATGGATCAATTAAAGTCAAGGGGACTACTCGCATGAGTAAATGCTATTTAACGAAACTGATGCTGTAATGAAGAGGACATGATAACATTGCAGATAGATCCTGAATATTAAACATACTTTTCTCAACAGCAGAAGAGGTGTTTACTCTATAGTATATAAGCAGTTTATTAAATTTCTGGTTGTAAATAAATGCTTTGGGCTGGATCTCTAATTGGTAAATGTTCTGTACTTTTAGACTCAAGTGCTGTCTTGAGGAGTCAGGATGCATACATCCTCCGTGTGCTCTGAAGTCGGTGCTGATACGTAGCTTGGTGATATGTGGATTGCTGATGCCATCTGACTAAATCAACCTGTGATGTTGCCATTACAGGCAGGTGGCTTTTCCATAATACGAGTTTATTTCCTGCCCAGCTGGAAAAAAAGCTGCCTTTTCTTTCCCTCTGAAAATATAAAATTAAAAAAGAGCTCAGAAAGCCTAATAATATAAAGAATGGACATCCATTATCACATGTGAATCAGTGGGAGAGAGTCTTTAAAACAGCCTGATAGGTGGATTTTCACGTTAATTTATTTTCCTATTCATGGAAATTCTACTTTCATCACCAAGTGAACTTGGTGGTAATTAAATAAATATGAACTATTGATTAATGTATGAAGAACAGTGAAAGCTGTGGCTACAGGACTGGTCTATTTTCAGGGACTTTTTAACTAATATGTTGTTAATATTTCATAGTTCAGGTCCAAATTGACAGAAATAAACAACCGCTTTAAGGGAGATGAGTGGTGGCTCCAGCAACGCGTTTTTGCAGCCGGGCTGCTTAAGTTCGAGGTGTTGGTGGAGCAGGAGTTGGATCAGATGTGTCACATCTTCTGTGAGGTCTTTTGGGTCAGAATTGAGACAGATGAGGGTAGGACAGGCAGCAGAAATGACAGGCGCTGAGGAGGGGACGAGGTGAATGTGAATACGAGTGTCTCCTCTGGTCTTACAGCTTTCCGCTCCTCTCTTCCTCCTCCATCCTTTACTTTTAATTTCCACACTTTTTCTCGAACGGGGGCAGCGAGGAAAGGCACACAGCAGGTTTTGTTGACTGAACCTTCTTTCTCTGTGCTGTTGACACCACCTAAATCCAGGCTTGTCCTTCTGACTCAGAGCTTAGTTGGAAATGCAGGCGTGAGAGTGAGATGATGGAGGTGCCTGGGCATGTCTCTGATGTGGACATTTTCCACATGCATCCAGCAGGAGAGATGGGAAGTGTTTGATTAGGACAATCAGCTCTGACAGATCTTGAAAATTTGGAATCCTGGGAAGAAATCATCTCCATTTGTATTTTAAACAGTGGATTTACATTAATTGGGCATCACGTCCATGGAAGATGTGATGTACTATTGCTGAGGAACCAGCAACAAAGTGTTTCATGTTGCTTCTCGCACAAGTAGGTTGTTATTTCTGATTTCTCAGGTAACTTTTGTATGTTAATCAAGGTTCTGTACAGCCTTAGCACTGAACAGCAAGACAAGATGGACCATAATAAAATAAATAGTGGGGAAAAAGCACAAAAAGCATAAAAAAAGCAAAGTAAAAAAAAACAAACCCAGCCTTCAAATGCTAGTTTTTCCAGCAGGTATCATGTTCATTGAAGTTTTTTCTTTGTGTTTTCACAAGAAAATGAAAACTATAGTAGCCTAGTACAATATCAAGCAAAACTAAATTATCCTGGTGCATTTGTGGTTAACAGTATGTCCACACATCCACATTTTTGCAAGCCTATTCCCAAGATGTTCAAAACAGTAAACAGATGCAATTCTGGTGATGGCTAATGAAGTTTACCACAAAAAGACTTCTCCTAAAGATGATCTTTGAGACTGATGTGACAGATGTCAAGGTGATTGGCTAAGTGTGAGATGGAAAAACGATAGCAAACAAGTGATGTAACTAACTCATGGGATGTCATTTGGCCCAGTCATGAAGAATGCATGTCTTTCATAGGTGAGTTGGAGTGTTATCAGTCACCCGTGACATATGTTATTTGTGCATAGTTACTCAGTAATAAGGGTTCTGTGCATGCTTACCACATCGTTTGATCCCAGGCTCATCTGTCATTAAGACATAATGTACCAAGTATAGTGTTTTTCCACTCTCCATGCAGATATAACATACTAGTATCTCCACTATAATCTCTAATTGCCCTGGTACCGATCCACAGAAAGCTCAGCCTCTCTCTCCAAGTTAATCCCAGTCTAGCACTCTCAAGAAACGACGTTTGGTCAAAGAGGATGTATGCAGATTTGAAAAGGGATTTCCAGGGTAATGTATCATGATGTTTTGGTGCTGTTGGTTTGCATGGTAGAGTCCCCGTGATGCGTGGTCTGTTACGTAGCTTCCTAGATTCAGTCTTTCAGATCTTCATAAGCCTGATGGACGAGCGGGTCATGTCAGGGATATGATGAACAGTAGAACATTGGCTGGTTACCTTGGAGGGCCCTGCAGTGCTAATTAAGATCTCAAACATGTCTTGGTGACTTTGGCTCTGCTGGCATGTGTTGTGTGAAGGGACGCAGGTGGGGTCAGGACAGACAAGGTGTCCTCTGACATACTAAATATCAGTTCATTAAAACAAAATGGCATCAGAAGAACTTGGAGATAAAAAGCCTTTGTAGATTAAGTGACTGAATGAACTAAGGACATGAGGTCTAACCGTGATCTGCTAAGGTCAACGTCATCTGGAGATTTTTATTACGCTTAAAGAACAGTTTAATCGTTACTAATCACAGACAGTGATAGGCGTGCCTGTTTTGCTGATGATGGTGTTTTCTGTGTTCTACATTAAAGCATTTATGCCTTTTTCCAAGGAAATCTCAATAGTAGTTGAACTTCTTATATATTTTACAGCATTTTGGGGGATTAAAATGTCAACTTTCTTCACTTTCTGGGAATACACTGTCTAACAAGCATCCTTTTGCAATAGCATTTATTTAAAAAAATAAAAAAAGTAAATTAAAATATTTAAACACAACACACTGAAAACATTTGTTCATGCCCGCTGGCCAGATTCCAGCTGGTGTAATTAAATCTTGCAGTCTGTTACCTAAATACTTCCCGCAGTTTCTATCTAGTGCAGTCCCTTTCCCCGGTTTCTGGTCTCAACTAGTTTTACTGTTGCTTTGCATTGCAGCATAGCTGCCACGTTGCACCTCAAGGATGGCTGTGTTTCTTTGGGAAAGATGACTTTCATATATAAATAATTGTTAAAGTGCTTTGGAAACCTCCCCAGGATGAAGAGAACCATTGACAAATAATAAGCCTTGCAATTACATTAATGATATTGATCCTGTTACTGATCACATTGAAGTCCAGGGGCAGGGAGAAGGTTGATCGTGGAGTCTGTGTTATACCCTGGGACTCAGAAACCCTGGGTGTGATATGAAGCTCTACCCCAACCTCCTCTAGGAGACTGGAGGAGTCATTTATCCCTTTGTGCCTTGCCTGCCCCTTGGACTTCTCTCTCCGTGACTTATTTAATCTGTATTTCTATGCTCTTCAGAACAAGGGCTTTTTGTTAGGGTGAGTGGACCATTCTCTGTTTGTGCTGTTGAGGTGGAAACCATGAAGACAGGCTGGAATGGGCAGCCAGAAAGTCCTGGTGTGTGAGTGTGGGTTCATCTTACCCTTTTTGTCACTGCCCTTTTCGTCACTACTCTGTAGAAGGGAACATAGATATTTTTCTAAATTAGAAAGGATGAAGTATTTCTCACCGTTACACGCAAGGGATCACCCAGCAGGCTTGTTTGTTCTGTCTTGATTTTCTGTTGCACAGTGTGGGCATTTAAGCTTCATCCACTGCCAGCTTTTTTATCCTTCCTACCCCTTATCTACTCTTTTGTAACCTTGGAAAGCAATTTGTAACGCATGTGAATGTGCAGAAAATACTCAGTGCTGATTCCCATACAGTAGAGCAGTTACTTATAGCTGTCCTTTAGTTTGAGTGAAGTCCTTCACTTTACGCTCAGATTAACCAATGTTCCAACTGAATTTGATGTTATCTCTCTTTTATTGATGTGAATTATTTATAGCAGAACTGTTGAATCATCAAAACGTGATTCCTGAGACTATTTTTTATGCTAAGATATTAATCCCATGTTCCTATTAAGATTTATCCCTCTGTTCCTCATTCTGGATTCCTGAATTAAATTTAATTATTCCATCTTTCTCTTTTGCAGATTTAAGTGCAACTGGGTTCGCACAGTAGAAGTGTTAGGTTGTGGGTGACCGTGTTGAGGTCAGCCACGAAATCTGTCTTTCCTGCTTACCTGTAGGGGAGGATTTGAGTTTGTATCACAACCAAAGGTAGCTCGTGGTTAGCTCCAAGGGTAAAAATAAATCTATTCTATGCATGGTATATTTCTGCATGTGTGAACGCAGTATTTAGATTGGTCCAGATGGAAACTGTTACGTTCATTCTCTCCAAAGGTGACTTTCTTGCTGTTGTTGTTTCCTGTGTAAATAAGTTTACTCCAAGGAGGAAAATAAAGTGTTCCTCAGTTCAGAAATGTGCAAAAACTGTGAAGCAGAGAAAATCCTCAGCCTGAGTAGAAACCTTGCTTACCTGCTCTGCCCCTTCCCCAATCAAACAGTAATTTGAGAGCAGTGATATTCAAGCCACCGTCAATCTCCAGCAAGTCAGCTTTCTTTGGGTATTCACTGTGTTGTGGAGTTTCCCCTCAGAGTCTCGCAAAATTATATTTGCTGATGGGTGCAGGTTAGTGCCAGAGCCCAAGGGATAGCGCAGGTGGGGTCCAGCGGTTTTCCTTCTCCCTGAACCACCCACCTGTGGCTCTTCTTCACCCTTCCTGTCCTCCTTCCGCAGGAGAAACCTTCAGGAGATGGGTGCAGGTGGCAGTTGTTTCTCTTCAGTGCACAGTGCCGTGATTATTTTATAAGTGGCTTCTTGGAACAAGTGTCTTCTTTCTCCCTTCTGTCTTTTTCTTGCTCAGCACCAAGGAAAAATGTGCTGTTGGGTCTGGTGTGCAGAAATCCATGTGCAGCCTGGAGGTAGCATCCACGGCCTGCCTTGTATCGGCTGGGGGAAGGAGGTTGGGAGACGCGCCTGGGGCAGAAACACGGGCTGAGCGTGTTTGGGAAATCCCAGCAGCCAGGAGGAGCTGTGTTGGATGAATGAGCCTTAAGCTTTGTGAGGCCATTGCAAATGGAGGTGCCAAACTGCTTCTCTGGTACCCTGGAGGATTTTGCAACTTGAGGGTGACATGTGGCTGCCTTTATTTCCCTGCGCTGTCTTCCCATGAGCAGAGGCCAGCAGGAGCAAGGACATGGGTCTGTGATTTTTCTCCATCTCTTTGGGAAGGAAGAGTAATGAAACACAAATGAGAACTTGCTGCCATAAGCAGAGGAATCAGGAATGTTTGAGGAGGTAATTTATCTTCGCAGGGTGGCTCAGCCCAGGCCTGGGGTGTCCCAGTGCTGGTCCCTTTCATCTGCCCCATCCTCCTGTCCTTGTCCTCGCAGTCGGTGGGTTCCTGCACTCCGAGGATGGATCTGCAGGTTATAGCAGCACATTTGGTTTGTGCAGCTACAGCCATTTGCCACAAGTGCTCTTGCAGGTGATTTTAGGACCTTTTATAATAATTACTCTTTTCTTCCAGACATTTCTGCATCTTTGGATCCCAGTCAAAACCCCCATCTCTTGTGCTGTTAGTAATGGTGTTATGGCAGAGAGATCCCCCCAGCTTTATTAGACTCAGATTTATACAGTGCACCTGTCTTGAGTAATTCAAAACAGGACCCAAACTGGGACTCTGGATCAAAGCTGCCCATAAATGTACGACAACCTGGGTGTAAAAGTTTGCAGCCATGGTTCTAGTTCATCTCTGGCCTTTATCTGCACATCTGATTAAAAAAAAAATAAAAATCCTGATTTAAATGTAAAACAACTCTCTCAATAAATCTTTTGGAGTTCACATATATCCACATACCAGGATTTGGAAAACCGTTTGGCTTTTTAGGTACCTACAGGTGGTTCCTCAGAACTCGCACAGCCAAAGCAGGAGTGGGGCCGTTTGTTTGTATGTGAATGTCATCTAAGGACTGATGTTTGATTGCCTTTCATTTGTGCCAAGAACAGAACTTAACTCATCTTCCTCCAGGGTGACAGGGTTAAACAGCTCATACCATTCGATGGAAGAACAATAGTGCCAGCCAATAAAGCACAGCCTATTTTAAATCATTCCTAATGATTTAAAGAAGGAAGAATGTCACCCAGAAGAGCCATCTCTGCATTTTAAAAGATTTTTCTGCAATATTTTCCCGTGAATGATGTGCTAGACGCAAGCCCTTGATCTTCAAATCATTGTGGTGTTTTCGGTGATGAACGGCAGAGTTCTGCTGTGTTGGTATGTAAGCACCAGTGTTCACATGTGTGTTTGGCATTGCAGGAGTGACAGATTCCCTGCGCTTTCAGACAACACTTAAGTGTTCATTTAAATAATTATGCAGAATATGCAGGTAATTATATCCTTTTTGAAGACTTGACCGTGGTGCAGCACTGAGATTAGGTCGCTATTACTATTACCAGTGAGGCTTCCTTCATGTACAGTTAGGTTTGGGATTTCGTTTGCCTTTTTATTTTTTATTTTGACTGAGGTCCAGGATACATTTTGTTTGCATTGTCATATGCAAATAAGAATAATATTTTAAACATATAGTACTTTACATATTCAAAACACCGTGGAAGCATTTGCAGTCGTTCTCACATCACCCGTGTGAATTAGGTAAATATTGTAGTTACTACTTTAATGCAGTTTTGCATGGGAGATAACATATTGCAGTATTGCTGATGCAAAACAAGCATCAGACCTTCAAAATCGAGAGTGATGTGAAAGGACCTGACACATTTAGCGTAGTTTATATTTGTACCTTACTTTTAGAGCTTTCAGAGATGACTTTTTCCAGTTTTCTTGACAGTGAGGGTTACTAAAAAAACCCTTTGCTTTTAATGAGCAGTGAAAAGATGTCGCATGTTTCCTGAGGCTGGAGCCCCTCAAAAAGCTTAACACCATTTCACAAGATTTGCAGACAGGGGCTGTATCCTGTGTCCCTGAGGTGGGGAGAGATGTGGTTGTGGAATTTGGTAGGATATGTGTAACACTTGTGTCTCCTGGGTAGAGTTGACAAAGTTTCAGGGGCTGGTATGGTAAAAGCATCGGATTTCATGATTTGCAGTGGACCAATAACCATATAACCAATATAACCATAACCAATAACCATATAACCAATAACAATAACCAATCAGGTTAAATACATGTGGAATTACTGGAGATTAAAATCTCTGGGAATTAACATGCTGATGGAGTGAGAATTACGTTTACAAATGTGCAGTTCATGGTGTGATGTGGTGTTTGCGTCCCTATGAAAAGGCCTCTGGTGGCCGGAGTGGCGGCTCTCGAACCCTGCAACTGCTTCTCGGCTTGAGCTTCTCTGTGGCAGGTTTCCTCATTTTTATTGAAGGAAGGATAGCCTCATTGCAGAAAATCACAGTGAGATTTCTAGCAAAAGATGAGAAATTGGACAGTGTTACCCTTGCATTCCTCTAACTGGATTTCCATTTCTGCCAGGAAAGAATAAATGAAATAACAGTTGGTCCATTTATGCAGTGCTGTCGGGAAGGGGGTGACCACAGAAGGAAACCAGACATCCTGTAATCTGTCTCTTTGTTAAAAAGAAAAAGGAAGATGTTTATCCATGATGTTGCCCTCCTGTATTTGTAGCAATTTGAATGCCTGTATCTAGTTATTGGTACTAATGAGCTTATCAGAGTCTTTAAAGTGTTTTCCAGATCAACTGGAGAGCTTTCCCAGGCTGTCCTTGAGGCAGCTTTTTTTTTTTAATAGGTTGATTATATTTCTCTCTCTAAGTTAATTACGTGATCCCCAATACTGAGCACCAATCTTCAGTGCATCTCCAGGAATGTAGATGGCACAGGGAGGAAATGGCTGGCCTGAAGAGTGGGGAGTTGAGACCTGTTCTGACATCCTGAATCCTGAGCCACTATCCACCCTACTGCAGTTATTGCTGTCTTAGTATTCACGTGGCAGATGGGCCTTCCCTCCCATGCAGCACTATAGAAGTAATTTAAGCTTATGAAACAAGTATTCCACAATTATTAAGAGTTTGTCATGTACTTTTCATTATTCCGCCGGCCACAGGGAAGGATTTCAGCCGCTCTGCAGAACTGCAGGAATTTGAGGGATGCCACACTCTTAATATCATTTTTAACAAACTTAATCTTTTACTTCTGTAATGCCTATTTGATTCTGTAAATGCGAGGCACATGTTTCTGTGGATTCTGTTCATCACTAAGATAAGTAAATGGAAAAATTGTCTTATACAGTAAGGTCTTTCAGCTCCATCTACAGCAGAGAGCGCAATTATGCCCATATCGTTGATCAGAGGACTCCTCCCATTGCTGCAGTCTGTATAGCATCAGGATTTAGCATTTAAACTATATTTAAGTAATTGATGTACTAGACAAAGGAAATCATGCAGTAACTGGATTGCCGTTCTACTTTTAGCTCAGCACGCTTGTTGAATGAGGGCCAAACTGACTCGTTTCCTGGCGGTTCCTTTATTGTAGGCTGAGGGGTGGTGAATATCTGTGTGCAGTTGGAGGTTTCCAGCATTTCACTTCGCTGCATTCCTGTTCCCTGTTGTCTCGTACAGACTGTCAACCATTTGTATTTCTGGGTTGGAACTAATCAGACCCATCTGGTCTTGCTGACAGTGCGAGCCAGGAGAATAGCTCTGTACCATGATACAAGATCCTGGAACTTGGGACACCGAGAAATTTACTGCCTGGCCTAGCCCGTTTTTTAATAAACTGAATGGTGCCATACTGCAGCTCGTTTTCTCCTTTGTTTTTTTTAATCAAAGAAAGCAATTATCTGTCAGAGCGCAAATATATCGGTGCTAAGCAATCCATAGATGAAAACATTTCCTTCTTGCTTAACCTGAAAGTAGTTCTTCGCATTCGTCCTGGATGGAGCATTTTGTGCTGGAATGAGTCTTTCAGCCACAGAATAAATCAGAAACAAGACAAAGAATGAAGATTGTCTTTTCAGTGTTTCTTAATCTCAGCTCGTAAATGAAGGTTGGTAGTGAAAGAGCTCCTGTTGTCTGGCCTGCATTGGAAAGAGCATCCAGGCAGCTCCCACGTTACTAAAAGAATGCCAAATCAAAGGCACTAATGCTGCATATTGTATCGAGTGTCCCTACCTGGGCGTATTTGAATTATGTGTTCATTGTACGTTAGGGAGAGAATTCAAGGCAAATCAAAGTTTGTATTGATTTTGGGACCAGGGGAGGGGCTGGGGGAGGATTATCTGAATAATTCTGTTATTCACCCTTCTGTTGGAAAGTTAAAGTGGATAGTGCAAAGAGCAGTACAGAGAGAGATAAATGAGCTGCTTCATTTCAGAATGAACTCTCGTCTCAGAAAACTGTTGATATTGTGTGCCTAAATTCTTTATGTACTTAGTAGAGTTATCTGCATAAAATATCCTTTAAATTCAAGAATGACTTCCATCAGCCATGTAATGATATCAGAGGATGATTGTGCTCCATTTTATTTCAGTGGATGTACACAAATACTCCTGTTGTATAAGATTATTTAACTGCAAAGGGTGCATTTTGTGATTATGTGGGATGGATTCCATTTCAGCAGCTCCAAACCTTGCAACCTTGTTCAGAGCAGTAAAACGAAGCTGTAAGATGAAGAGAGACGTTGTCGTCCTTTGAGTAAACACACTGAACAAGAAGGGAATCTGTAATTGAACTTTTACCAGCACCTTTGCCAATGTAGTATCAAGGGTACATAATCTGCTGTAGCCAGTTACATGCCCTCTCACAAATCATGCGGCAGAAATGCTTTGCTGAAGGTTTACTGAAGGACTTGGGGACTGTGCGTAAAAATGTGAGAGCCAGATCACAGCTTTGCAGGATCCAGAGGTGCATTTGTGTCCCTACTCCATCATGGCACCGTCGTGCAGTTTAGAAGTTATTTTAGTGCCAGTGGATTTAGTTTGGCAACGTTAGCGCTTTTTAGTGATAAACTTGGAAAAAATGAGATAGCTGAGAAGTCCAAAATCTCCGTCACCAACAGACAGAAAAACTAACGTGACTGCGAAGGGGAAGGAAAGGCGAGGAAGCAGGGAAGTAAACTACATAGAAACCTCAAGATATTGTGCTGCACAGTAACGTTTGGAGGCAGAAGGGGTAAATGATGGCATGGAAATAAGAAATGAGCACCAGTCTCAGCTCCAGGATCTACCTTACAAGGAGTTTTTCAACCTTTCTGCTCCTGCCCCAGAATCTGTTAGGGAATGTGAAGAGTATTTGTGCGTGTTGTAGGAAGGGTGAAAAGAAGGTGTTATATGGGTGAACAACAGCACTGGTGGAAACAGGTCACTGAAGGGAGAACTACGGTTTTTGCAAAAGCTTTCTGGCAAGAGCTGCATCCCTAAAGATTTTCTGTGGATGTATATATCCCATTTTCCTCATCCTTCAGAGGAGAAGGTACTGGGGAAAAAATCTTCAAACTATTTTTCAGTATCTCACAGGGTCTTCACTCTGTTTTTTAAGTCCTATCTTGAATAAACTCTTGCTCTAGTCAATAGAAATTTGCTTTAGTCCTAACGCTATAAAACACGAGTAAGCACTTTGAGATTTGCCCCATTGATTTTGCCAAGTTTTGGTTGAGCGAGAACTTAATAGAGATTTCGGATTGTGAAGATAAAGAACTGACTTTTGACATCCTGATTCAATTTCGAGCCAGCCATTCTGCGGATTAGCTCCCGTCGAGTTCAGCAGGAGCACGTCGGTGCGATGGCTGAGTCAGGATCCAACGCTCAGCCCGCTGCCAAGAGTCGATGTCAGCTCAGCTTCCTTTAATCTGCCCATCGAGCGAGGGTTTCAGAACTTCGGTGGAGAAACAACCACTGTTTCTGGGAGGAGTTTGATGGTGGCGCAGCGGTTGTGCTGGCTCCAGGGCGCAAAAATTAAAAGGAACCAAAGCAGAGGGAGGGAAAGGGAGGACGTTTTGTCTCCAGAGGAGAAAGGGGATTTTATGGGCCATGGGGCAACCCACATGTGTCAGCAGAGTAGAGTGGCAGTGGAGTTGCTGCAGCTCCAAGTATGATGGTTGGCCAGTGTTGGGTTAAATCCCTTTGTATGGAAAGGAACAGAGCTACGTGGGGGTCATGCCTGTGGTGACAGTGAGCAAAAAGTACCAGGAAGGGGAGTTGGGTGCCTTGCCATGGTGAGGAGCACTTAGCACACTGATCTGCGCCATCGGCTGCAAAAACAGGTCCGTGTTTGGAGACCAGTGAGCAGAGAATAGAATACATAATTTCCCTGTAATCCAAGCTAAGCATTGCAAACTCAAAGGGATTCAGGAGCCCAACCATTACTTATGTGTTACTGGAGCCTCCTTGAGTGAGTCCCTGCAGTGGGGTGGTTGATGTCCATGGGCCACCATGGACATGGGCTCATGGGACAGCTTGGCTGCCATGGTTCTCCTGCTTTAGAGCTGTCCTCTCTGTGTTGAGTAGAGGTGATAACTCTCCCAGCAATGCATCGCTCTCCACACCCCTGTATCACACAATATAGACGCTTCAGAAGTCCTGGTCAGCTCCAAAACAAAGGAGCAGCGAGGAGGCAGCCACTCGTGCTGGGAATATCTATTTTTCCTTCAAAGGCAGAGATCAGACTGTTTGCATGTGGCTTCCAGAGTTGCTGCCATCATTATTCTTCCTGTTCTATGATTTACCTTTGTGTCTTTTTAAAATCACTTACAGTTACCCATTTGAGCACATTCTTGATATATCCAGGATATTTCCTGGAAGGTGCTCATCTGAGTTTGGTGGGACATTATGTAGCACTTGTACAAGTTCTCATACATAGAAGATACATTTGGGAAGGGTGGAAGACCTCTCATTTTAAGGAGGATGCTTTTTTCCTAAAAGCAAGATTGTTTGGTTTATGGTAGAGACTAATAAACCAGCAAGATTTTGTAGAGAAACACAAATTTTATTTTTTGAGATACATAAGCACAGCATAGTCTCTTAAACATTTTAAATCAATTTTCTTTGTGCTCTTAGGATTCAAAAATGACAAAATGGATTTCTTTCAAATATCTTGTGTGCCAGGGTTCAGCCAAGAGGGAATTTTTTTGTGGTTTAGAATAAGGTTTTGTAATGAAAACCTTGACAGATCCTTTACTCTAGTGTCAGTAGTTACAATAATATATAGTATGAGATTAACTCATATTTTAATTATCTTGAACAGAAAAAAGGGAGCATTAGCTGAGATCTCTGTTAGTTTGTTTTGACCCAGTGTTTAAAGAACACATCTTCGTTTGTTTCTGCTGCTCAGTAAGTGAGAGCGTAGGTATCAAAACTGTGACATAAGGAGCTTTGGCCTTTCCGATGGTCAAATATTTCAGTATTCTATTCCTTACAAAAGTTGATTCCCTTGGAAAACATGACTCCTCTGTCAGCTTCTGAGAATGATAAAAATGTGCTGGATTTCTTTGTGTGACTTATCCCTTCTTCCCCATTTCTTCCTAAAGAAAAGGAAAAGGGCATGGCCTTTCCTTCTGTCTGCTTTAAACCCTGGCAGCCTTTTACTCGCTACCATTTACAACCAGAGTTGGAAGTGCTTGTTGTGCCCCATGCCAGGGCTGGCTCGTCCTGCTTCGTTTACAGCCCCCAAAACTCTGGGGTTCGATTGCTCAGCTTTTGCTTTCCCTTGTTTTCACCTGCACACGTGTGATTGCTGCTTTGCTGTGCATGTTGGATTCCTGCGGGATTTAAAATTGTTCATTATTAGAAAGTTTGTTTATATATATGTGCATATTATATGCATTTTAATTGTGTTTATTGGCACATGTGTATTTATTTTTTAAAAAAGTATACTTATGTACCTTTGTACTTTAAAGTATCTAGTACTGGCCATTGGCCACACTAAGATGCACTTCATAGCAGGACCTTCAATCAGATCCAGAGTGTTAAATCTTACGGGACATAAAGCTTGCTAAGATTTGCGAGAGCTCTGATTACTTAGGTGAGAAAGATGGCCAGAGTTGGATTAGTAAAGACTATAAACCTTCATTCATTGGAGCAAGCTCTAATTAAGGGAGTAATGAGCAACATCTTTGTGCTGATGGTACCTTCTGTGACTGTTGTTAGACGGGCTCTGCGGCGCGGGGATGGACTGAGCCGGGGAGGAGGTTCTAGACCATTGGCCTCATCTCAAACAGCAGTTTCCATCTTACAGTTCACATGATGCACGCAAATACAAACTGCATTAACAATGCTGTAGAATAACTTCATATGGAAATATTTCAGCTTTACCAAAACCAGAATCCAGTCCACACTCGGCGGAGCAGGAGCACATGTGCAAAATACTGTGCACCATATCTTTTATTGTCTCGGATACGTTACAGCCATTGGGCACCAAACTGATTAAATGGGCGCTGAGTTCATCTTTAAATTTTTATGGGTGCTGTAAAAATCAGAGCCCCTTTCCTGTGTTTCTGCTAGGATAGCTGTATACCGTGGGTGTCTGATCCCTGTTGCACATCCACATTGACTTTGAAAGTGGAAGCTTTAATACTACCTAATCTTGTCTTGAAGACAAATATTAGCTAATGTAACCAGATATAATCTACCCCCAAATGTCTACACTACTTGCCATTGAAGCAGTGCTTTTAAAAGGCTTCTTAAAATAAGCACAAATTTTAAATTGTATGTTTAGCTCACAGTGAAATAACTAGTATTAACTTGAGCATGGGTTCCCCTGTGCCATGCATTGCTGATTTAGTGAAGTTGGACAAAGTAATTCCCATCAACATTGATTGAGAATGTCCAGGTTTTGTCTTTCAATTAATTATGAAACAATCTGTTGTCAGCATCCCCAACAGATAGCAAGACTTTGCCATTCAGAGTTAATGTGGATGAATGTGGATGTACTGAGGCACTGGGAAGAAAGACTGTAATGAAATTCAGACTGAACTGAACTGGAGAAAAAAAGGGCAGAGAGGAGAAGAAAAGAATGAGCACATTGAGATCTTGGACAAATAGAGAAGGGCTGATGAATCGTTCCATTCAAGCAGGCAGCATGGCTGCTGAGCTCGGAGGGACTTGGCATGAGGAGCAAATAACACAACATCTCTCGTGAGCAAAGTCCATCTGGGCCCCGTCACTGAGCTGGGAGGGACAGGAGTGGTGGAAACGGAGAACTGGGAGCCGCTTTCCTGGACCATCGCTGAGATACTGGTGTGTTTGCACGGATGAAATAGCAGCAGCAAAACTTGGCAAACCAGATAACGTTCATGTAGCTCCATCATCATAATATCTCTTTCGTTAATGTTTCTTTCTTAACTATTCCTCCCTCAGAGTGCGTCGAGGAGATGTTATACAAGTGCACCCCCGTTAAAAGATGCGTTTATGTTTATTGCTGATGTGCTTAAATGTGTAAGACCCGCGAAGGTGCTGTGCTTCACACGACCACGCTTGTCCCTGCAATATGTGCATGTGTGTGTTCTGCCTGTAGTTACACAGGTGTAGACACGTTCAGTGTTCATCCGGCTGTCTGAAGGGATTCGGTTCCCCAAGGACACAGGCAGCTGCCAGGTGGGATTTGCAGAATGCCAAAACCAAGTGGCTCCTGAACACCGAGTGAAATGAGTCTGATCAGGTACCTAATTCACTCATTACCAGACACTGGGCTGAATCGTTGGGCCAGCAAAGTGCTCTTTGGAAATCTGACCCCAAAAAGCGTCTCAAATATGACTTAATTGCACATAGGAAATTTTGACAATTTAGCTTGTGCTGTTTGCAGTGCGTGGCACAGATATTGCATGACTTTGCTTTTGGATAGTATTTTTCCTCAGTAACTTCAGAAAGTAATTTTCATTCTGTATTTTTAGTGCCACGGGGTTTGTACCTGCTGAGAAATTAGCAGCAAACCATGCAGTCCATCCATCATTGTTGGTGTTTTTGTTGTTTCTTTTTTCCCCTCGCGTTGTATATTGAAACCCATAATTAAGACTAATCTTTTAAATGCCTTTGTAGAAGAGGCACACAGCAGGAACGGAATGGACTTTTTATTAAAATTAACAAAAGAAATGAAATTTGTACGTAACGTAATTGCTGAACGTAGACTTAATAATTAAAATTACTTCTGCAAGCCTGTTCTTATGGATATTGAGTAAATAAAATTGCTGTTTGCTGGTAGATCAATATTTCTGCTCACAACAAAAATTTATAATTTCAGATACACAGTTTGTCCATTATGGGCTATAAAATTCAGTGGAATTTGTCCATCCTGTTAACAGCAACTAAAATAATCAAGAATCACCAGCAGTTGTTGAAAACTGTGTATTTATAGTTATATTTGGGCAGAAGAAATTCTCAAGCAGAGGATAGTATTCAAATGCCATGGTGTGTTAGCGGTGTTACTGTTCACAGCGGCCACCTTTTGGGACTTAGATACACCCTGGTTTCAAGCACCTGCTGTTCTACTGTCCTGGATCTAACTAGTGACCTGTGCTGAATGCATCACAGCACATGCCAGAGCATTTTATAACCGTGAAAATGATGCTATTTACAGCTGTCAGGAGAACAATGCTATAAATAACCATTGGTTTGGGGTTTTTTCAGCCTTTTCAGTTTAGCACCTGACAGTCCGGTTTTTCATAACCAATAAAACTGGTTTGGGTTATTATTGATATTGATCATTCCAGATTGTGTTTTAATATTCTGGAAGCATTAAGAAATATTTTTATCCCTCTTTTGTCTGTAGCTTTACTTAAAAATCAACTCCAGATTTTAATCTCCTTAAAGCAACATGGATGTTCAAAGGGAGGGATTGGGTGATTTCTCTCATGGGTGGTACAAGTTGATTATCTTGCTGATTGCCATTTCTCCCTGTTAAATGGGTTTAGTGACTACCTAGGAGCTGGAATGTCCTAGATGTAGCTTCTTAGCAGATGATGAATGCCTTTTATAACATGCCCTTCGTAGGGGCTTAGGCAGTCTGGAAGGATTCACAATAATACCTCAAGATTACTCGGAGCACACATACACGACAGCAGACGGGCTTATGTTAGTTCATCTTTCATGAAGCGTTGTAGCCAAGGAGAGCAAGGCTGTTTTATGATTCACTGGGGTAATTTAACATTGAACATGTCTGAGACCTTTGAACATAAAACGCTAAGGCCGTGCTGCTACTGTGCACAAATATGACATTTTTAACTGGCACAGCCTGCTGTCGTGTGTCGTCTCTTCCCTTTTCCCCTTTACCATCTCTTTTTCCCCCCTCCGAATCCCCCAAGATTATGTTAGTTTACAACGAGCTTTATTTTTGAATGGAAAAGCTGATGTTGACGGAGGGGTGACTTGATGAGGAACGATTGCTCTGAGTGATCCTATTAAGGTTGAGACCATTACGGGAAAGTGGTTTTAACCCCCAACTCTATGTAATGGAGTTGCAAACCTTGAGAATTGCTGTCTTGACTGGTGCGGTTGCGGTTCCAGCAAGGGGTTTTAGTTCGTGTTGCATTGTTCTTTTTGCTCGACAGTGTGGCTTTGGGAAACGCAGGGTTCTGCAGGATGTTCTGTGCAACTTCTGACACGGGGATTTTCCTTCGGGAAAGCTTGGCAATGTTTGTCAGACCTTTATGGTGTGATCAGATCCTGTTGACTGCTTGTTCCTGGAGTTGAGGGCTGGCACAAATGTTGGCTTGTATAGGGATGAGCCTGCCCACCTTTCAGAATTTTCCTGAAAGGGCAAGGAGGGGAAGAAAGGAAGAGTATGGCCAATAGTTGCAGTTATATTGACAAAATCACTAACATCAAGCATTCCACCTTGATTGAGCCATTGTGCTTGGTGATTTGGAGATCACACCTCAAGAGTTATTAATATATTGGAGCTCTGCGGAGTCCCCAGGGTCTGATTGCTGAGGTCTGGCTACAGATTAGGAAAAGATCCAATTGTGAGGACACATCACCACCTTTTTCCACAGCATTTGAAGCTGGGGTACCTTTGGCTTTCTGCTGGGATAAAGCCATCGAGTTAGTGAAGTTACAATTACTGCTTTACAATTCTTGTCATCTCTTGAAGAATAAATACGTGAAATGGAACTTTTTGCTTGAGTGTCTGTTATCTTCCTGGAGTGACAATCTGCCGCGGTGTTTACTTGTTCTGTGGTATTGTCTGGGAAGCTTTTTCTTTCTTCTGTTTTCTTGATATTTTCTCTTCTAAAAAAATCAGCAAAATGCAAGCAAACAAAAAAGGAGGCGTCTCAGCCCTGACCTCCTTCCCCTACCAACACATTGAAAGGCTTTAATGAAAATAACTCTTGGCAGCTGTGTTTGAGTGACCAATGTGGAATGGGATTTGACATTGGAGCATAAACAAAATGTATAAATGTATGCAGGGTGCAATACTACAGCTGGAGTAGAAGATTCAGATGCCTCTTATTTTTGACACGTTGCATTGTAAGGTCACAAACCAAGCTGAAGATGCAACTTGAGGAATGAATATGTCTAGGTTGATATGAACTGGTTTTAACCCCCTCGGTATTTCTAGATAAATAGCGTTAACTTGGAGGAGTCACATTCTTGCTTTTTCCGTTCGGCCTCTCTGCTTCCTGTGGAGCATTTTAAATCTTAGGGCCCTGAGCCAGCCGCAGATTGACGACTTACGATGATATCAGCAAGGTTATTTCATGGTGTTGATCTCTTAAAATTAAAGGAACTCTTGGTAAGTGACCAGCAGCTTGCTTTTTATTTTTTTCCTTGCCTGCTTTTTCCTGTATTCGTTTTAAAATTCTTCAATGAAACTTGGCATGAAAGGATCAAAAACGGTGCTGGGAAAAAAAGGCAAGTTTTTACAGTTCGATCCTTTTTTTTTCTCGTACCTAGTAAAAAAAGATGTCATTAGGGGGACTGACGATTTTCACCTCAAATGAGATGTCAGATCTAATATTTCATGTAAGTATCTGTGTCTTTGTTAAGGTCTCATTATCTCGTGAACATGTGGACCAAGTCCAAAAGAATTATATCTTCAATATTTGTCTATCAGTCTTATGTCCTTCCTGCTTCTAACAGAGTTGAGACAGGGAGGGTTTGTTAGTGCAGAGGTTCCTTCATTAGTTTGATTTGGCATGTCTCGGATTCACAGTGCTTTCAAGAGACATCGTGGGATAAATTCAGGATGTGTTATGAGGATGCCCACAGAGCAAATAACATGGGCAAATTACCTCACCGCTAAAGGGAAAATAAAATCACGTATCTGTTGCAGACAATATGACAAAATAGAGCAGAATGCAAGGGGGAAATCTCCTGTAAATACCGCGCATTCATATTCATGTGTTTTACATTAAAGCAGTAGAACTCATATAAAGCTGCACTCATTAAAATAAAACATTTCTAAGAAACAAAACAAATAGCTAAGTGCTGTGGAAGCAAACCGAAGCCTTTAAAGCACTGCTTCCAGAAAGAATAATCTTCTTACATAACTTAGAGTGGTTTTTAATTATCTGCACAACTCCAGCAAGCGAAGCGATGATGGACATGGTAATATAGGGCACTATTTCAGTTTTAAGTGTTACGCATTTGGCAGTAACAGAGTTTTAAGTAAGAATGACACCTTTGTGAGTTTTACTACATGCAATTAATTTGGAAATTCTCCTATGCACTGGTAGCTGTTTTGAACATGGATCCATATGGATTAGTGTTGTATGCAGTGGTATTAGCTTGGATAGAGCAGCTCCCAAAATCAGTTGGTTTGAATACCATGTAGGTGCGTGTGTGTATTTTGAAAGGAATTAATGAAATCGTTGCTTCTGGAGGATGGATTTGGGTATCCACCATTTAGAGAAACCGAGAGCGAGTTTGAAGTTTGAGAAGTGCAATCCTGCAGTGATTAGACTGTAATATTTTGTTATGGGTCTGGCAAATTCAAAGCGTAATGAGGTTTATAAAGACGTTCCTGTTGATTTCAGCAGCAGCAAGATTGGGTTTTCAGAAGTTTCTGTGGGAATAATCTCTATGGATAGCTCTTCTACAAACATGAATGGATCACTTAGACTCATGGGGCATGCTTATTATTCACATATAAGTGATTAATATTCAAGCATAAGGGAATTTATTCCTCTTAACTTGTTTGCCTTATAGGAACTGACCTTTTTTTCCTGCCCATAGACCCCCTTCCCACATCCTGGCAAAAGTTACACGTTGTGGTGGAGTAGCCGAGAGGGGCTTCATCTGACAAAAGGAAGGTTTTTTGACAGGATACAACTTGTCCATTTAGACCAATTAAACATGTTATTTCCTGCCTAAACAGATTCATTTGAGGAGTTTGGAATGCAAATTATATCCAGGCCTTATTAATTATATATGAGTAAACATAGAATTCTAGCTGAAATTGTGTTCCTGTTCCTTTGGTTATTTTATGATTGAAAGAAACTCCAAGCCAAAGTAGGACATAATTATCTATAGCAAAGATGCCTCTTTCTATTGCAAACACCAAGCATTCATCATTAGAAAGTGTTTATTTAAATATTCAATTAAAACTAGGCATCATTGTTCTGTAAATGATGTTAAAATTGACAGAAAATGGCAAGTGTTTAAGTACATGCAAATTATGAAGGATGGCGTTCAGGGCAAAAATTTCATTTGGGGCCTTGCTTTGAAAAGGAGCATTTTTTTATATATATCTTCTAAGTGACAAAGTCTCAGGAGGAAGAACATCAGGCACCCCAACTGCTTGGTGTTTCTAAAAAGCTCTCCAAAGACTCGATTCCTTAGAATCTGAACGTTAAAATACTGCACTCATTAGTACAGGGTTTAGTTATGTGTGAGCTAGCATGTATACACACACCGTAATTAGGTTTTTTATTTGATCTTTTATATATTTGATGAAAGTAACATGAGGAAAAGAGTCATCTCAAAAAAAACAGTCCACTTCTCCCGTGATTGCTCCCCTGACGGTGCTTATGGGGCTTTTCTGGAGCTCCGGGGCTGCGATCCTGCAAACCCGCTTTTGCAAGCGCCTGCCATGGGGATGCCAGCGGTTTTCCTTCTGGTGTTCCCAGTGGGATTCTTGTTTTTTCCTCTTTCTCACCAGGGAGAGAGGAAGAACCAGTAATCCCTTTGCAGTGGAGTCCCCAGCATCCCTCTGATGGGGCAGGTGCCGCCCACCTGGGGCTGAGCATCTCATCTGCTTTCCTAGGCGGAATATTCCTGGGAGAGAATGTGCTGAAATGACTCACGGTTTTGCTGTTAGCACCAGGAAGGGCTGTTCCCCTAAATGCAAGAGACCATTCTGGGTTTTTACTGCTATCTTCCATGCTTTGGCTTTCTATAAAATCCTTCTGATAAGCTGCTGTTCTGCTTTCTTCTTCTTTGATAGAAAGAGGGAAAAGAAATGGCGGTGTTAACCCAGGCTCAGAATGTTTCCCTGTGCCTCGACACTGCCTCCACGTGTGCTGAAAATTGCGTATTTGCAAACACTTTTGCAGGTGCAAAAAACAATAACCTGCCAGCATTTTGACATTTTTGGAAATCCCTTAAATAGGCTCACACCTACATGCCCCAGAATTTTCTCCTGGATTAGTACAACACGCAGGTTCTGCTGCTGTTTGTGCTTACTTTTGGGGTTCCTCCATAGTTAGCGTTAGTCCGTGTGCAAACACAGCTGCAGGTTTGTGCGCGCTGATGCCGAAGAGCAGAAATCCATCGCTTCTCCAGGATAAACTCTTCCATTTCCTGGAGACCACAGTTGAATTTATTACAAAAAATAATGGGACTTCACACTTCTGGAAGCCAGTACGTACCGCCTACTTGGCTTTTTATTATAGTGGAAAGGAAACGTTAGCTACATGAGGTGAAGAAGAACCTGTGACATCCTGACACCCACATACCACGAGGAAAAGAAAATAGACTAGATCTGTAACTTTACTCTACTAAAAAATAAATTCCACCACCCTTTTTTCCAGTGCATTTTCTGTTTTTATATTCAGTGTAATTGGGAGAGAAATTTATTTGGTGGCGATGTCCTATTGACGTAAGTGGTATCAAAATGTGGCCCTTGATTTAGGGCATCCGCATTTCCACAACTTTTATGTGGGAAGAATGTGCCTTATTGTATAATAATCACAGACTCTCTATGCAGATGTAACATTGTCATTCTTGCAGGCATATCTTTTGTTCTGTAATACACAGTGGAATGGGAGATATAATTTAATGTGAATTACCTACAAATTGTATACGGTGCCAGTAAGTAGCTCTTTGCAGCACCGAGTATGAATTTTCTCTCGCTGACAAACTGAACAATGTGTCTTCTCTGAAACTTAAAAAAAATAATAACCTGATGCAGTAGAATACAGTTGAATTGTGAGGTGGCAAGATGCATTAAATAATTCATATATCTTTCTTCCTCCTTCCCTGTGTTTATACATATATATACACATGTATTTCTAATGTTAATTTGACACAATTAGCAAAGAAACAGCTGAGTATCTTTTAAGATTTGGGTATAAATGCCCCTAAATGGAGGAGACCCATTTGCAAACGTTACTGAACTGCTGTCTCGGATATCAGGTGTTCAACGCAGGGTCTTGGCAGAAAGGACCGTTTGCCCATGAATAAACAGGAGCTGACTTCCCAGTGTACGTGGCCATGCACGCGTGAAAGGGTCGAAGCCATTAAAACTGAAACAATAGTTACCTAAAAAAACGCAAGTTATTCTTCCATTAAAGCATATGGTGAACTTGTAGATTTTGGAAAGCTGGGTGAAGGGATGGACTTTAACATAATCCGATTTGTCAGCCTGGCCCTACTGCAGTATCAAAGAATTACTGGAGCTGAAAGTGTTCTTGCAGGTACAGACCGGCTGCAAAACGGCTTTGGATGCTGCTGCTGCCCCCAGGACGTGGCTGGAGGGCTCGTCGCTGCAGTTGTTCTCGCTTTGATCTGGGATCCACCGAGAGCAAGGGCTGGGTTTGCTGTCCTGGTGCTGGGACACGGGGCTGGGGCCTCCCGAGCACGTTTGGGAGCGCTCTGCCCGTTCTTTCTGTTGCACAAATGGGCAAAATGTTAAGGCTGGTCCCCTGGGATCTCCCTTATTTTATGTTATGCGAAGTCGTTGTCAAGGTTTTGATTGTGGGGTGACGATAAAACCGTGGTGAATGTATTGTCAAGGCCCTTTCCCCTCACCCTTCCTTTTCAGCCCCTCCCTCTCCCCCCTTCCCGCTAAGGACAGGGGATGGGGAGGGAAAGAAGGACAGAGAGAAGAGAGTGGGAAAAATTAAAAATGTTTTACTAATGCTACTGGTAAAAATAGAGAAAGTAATACAAAATATACAAAACCAATCTGGAAAGTCTCAGCAACTGCAGAGCCGGCACCTGAAGTCCTGGACTGGACTCTCCAGCCAGCCGGAGCTGGATTCAGTCTGTCACTAGACCTCAGTTCGCAGGGATGGCTTGCAAGGTCCTTTCCTAATGTTGACCGTAAGCAAAAAGGGACAAGATCCTTGTGATCTCCCACTTTGATATGAAGTAGGATGTGAATGGGATGTTATACTCAGTTGGTCAGTTTTTGGTCACCTGTTTCTCATTGCCCCTCTCGCGAGATGTCCATCCATTCTTATTAATGACCTCGCATTCCACTGCTCTGTCTGCCAAAACACGTATCTCGCTTTTCAGGAGAGTGCATTTAACAAGGAGGCTTTAGCTGACAGGCAAATTCACTAAAAGAGAAACTTGTTTTTAACAAAACCAGGACAGTCGTATACAGCGCACACATGCGGCAATGGAGAGCCGAGAGTTTGAAGGGGAGTATCTAAAGACCAATCCTGGCAATCGGCCACGTTGAAGGACTCATTTTGAATGGGGTAAAAGCAGCGTCACAGCGTTTACAAAACTGTGTCCCTGGCCAGGGCAGTTCCGAACTCAGCTCTTGCAGGTTAGTTATCGATAAATGTGCTGCTGCCTTGGGTGCGGCACTTGGGAGTGTCCACGTGGTCTGGAGGTGGCCGAAGCGGGACTGACAAAGGGAGAGGGGAAAAATGGACATTTTTGCGAATCATTACCTGTCAAATCTGAATCGAATTTCACGGACCAAGGAAAAGCCCTCAGGGCTGTTTCTGAATTTCTAAGGCTAGCTGCAAACAATGGCAGCGTTAGGAACGCAAAAAAAGGTCACACTAATATTTTATAATAGCAAGTGTTAGGTAGCCTAAATGCAAGGGTTGGAGCCAGCTCTCCCCATAAATAATGCATACAAACAGAAAACCAGAGGGAGACAAGAGGTCTGTGTTAGCAGGCAGCAGTATTATTTTGATATAAAAAAGTACATATAGAAAGTATAGAAAATGGTGAATACTTTTTCAGGCTGCTCTTGAGAAACTCAGTGTCTTTGTATAAAGGTGGGAATGACAGCTCATAGTACATTAAAGTGAATAGAGTTCCCAAGTCATTCAGCAGTGGCAGAAATTCACTTAATCTCGGTTTGATATAAGGCAATTTTTTTTTAGTTCTCTCCAAAATGATTGTCTGTGTGTGTGTGTGTGTGTGTGTGTGTGTGTGCTCTTGTTCTCTCTGCTTCCCTGCCCTGATCGGGTTGGCTGTTTGTGTTTGCACACACATCATTTCTGACATTGGGGATGCTGCGAAACATTACAGCTGATTTCACTTGTACTGTTCGAATTTACACGAATTAACTTTCAAAAATAACACAAATGGCCTGTTATGAAAGGCTCATGTTTATCATTGCCCAAACAAAACAAAAAAAGGAAAAAGGTGAAGATACAGTCTCAGTTTCTTATATTTATTAAGTCCCTGGTAGAATCACGGAGTCGTTTGTGTTGGAAGGGACCTTTAAAGCTGATCTCGTCCAACCCTTTGCCATGAGCAGGGACATCTTCAACTAGACCAGCCTGGCCTTGAACACTTAGTGCTGGTAAAAGTAGCTGATAGAAATATAGCATGGATAACAAATGGTCAGTGGTTGGAATCAGCATTCAAAATGATTGCGAAGCCTGACAGAAAGCCTAAACCCTAAAAATCTTACGCTTGTACTTACAGGACCAGAAAAGCTGCTGCGAACAATGGGCATTTTGTAGCTTCTACATGGTTTTTTCAACCACAGTAAGAGATGTGGAACTCCTGAGATGCCACTGCAGGCAAACATGCCTCCTGCCTTCAAAATTCTGCTTAATCTTGAATGTGAAATCTTTGGCTATCCTGTTTGCATTTGCAGAAAGCCAGCTGGACTAAATTCAGCTCTGTTACAATAAAAGTTTGTAGGCAGGGCTTCTCTCCAATGGTGTTCTTGCTGCTCTTCTCTAAATCAAACCTTGGCAATCCTTAAAATTGGACAGAGGCAAAAACTGAGTTTAAGATCTAGCTGTAAAGCACAGAAGCTCGGGCCCTGATATTTTAAGGGTATTTGGATAGTAAGCTGACCACTGTAAATACACCTGCACCGGGTCGTACCCTGTGGTTTATGTACATTGGGTATGCAGGTGTGTGGTTTTGCCTGCTGGACCCGTACAGGGAGGTAGCAGGTTATAGATACTGAAACAGGTGCAAGTACAAAGCACGCAATGAGTAATTTGTAGGATGCCCCTATAATTTGCTACCTATTAAGCCAGTTATGCAAAATAGTTTCAGTGCAGCCTTTACAATTTGGAAGCAGAGATTTTGCACATTCAAGGCGATCCATGAAAATGAAGCTCATGGCTGTTTGTGCAGATTAGCATTTGAATATCAGCCTTCCCAGTTTGGGGGGCAGAAAGGGAAATAGCCCATGTGATTACTCATAAAAGTAATTCTAGGTGGTTATTTTTAAAACTCCAGTGTCAGTAAGTTATTTTTGAAACAAAGTATTTCTATTTCAGTCATTAAATAAACTTCATTCACGTTCTGCTGCACAATATTCAGTATCCTGCAGAATTTGTTTGCCAGTTACTTTTAAACATCAGCGACTCCGTTATCCATTCCAACATCACAGGAATTTGAAAGAGAGCTCCATGTAGAAATCCTCTGATCCAGCAACATCAGGGTTATGTTTTGTGGGGTTTTTTTCCAGGTGGAAGTAGACCAGTATGTTCTCAAATTGTAATTTTATATATTTTTTTGCCAAGATGCAGAAGAGCCTGCCAGTTTTTACTGAAAGAATAAGAATTTTCAGAAAACTCCTGTAGATCTACAAACTGTTCATAAATTCATTGACAGTTGGCAGCCCTGCTGTGCGTGCTGTACTGTTATATATCTGCCTTCTTCACATCTGCTTTGTCGGGGTATGAGACAGCGAGTCAAAAGTATTATAGCTTAAGGAGGCTTAGCAGTGTCTGTAAATAAAATGGGGGGAAAAAAGCTTTATTTTTCCCTTTCTCTAAGATTTTTTTTTTTTTTTTTTAAACGTAGAAGGATTTTAATGAAATCCTCGAGTCTAACAACAGCAAATGGAAAACAAAGAGGTCTAGCTCCTTATTCCTGTGAATAATTCCCTCAAATGTGACATGAAGGAGTTGAGAAGAGCGTCCTCCAAAAGCAGAAAGCAAAGTCTCCATTACCAGGGGAATTGTTCTCCTGTTGGTGCTTTCATAGTTGATTAAAATAGGTAAATATTAGTGCTAGGATCCCTCTGTTAACAGGTGATGTTTAGATTATAATAGAACCCTAGCTAGTTTTTTTGTCTTTGTCCATAAAAAGGCTACCAGTCACTTATAGCATGACAGCTCAGAATATCAGTGTATTGCCAAATCTCTCATTTTACAAGAAGAGCAGGCTGCTTGGGTTCTCCTCCTGCAAAGCTCTCGGCTGTGATGCATCGCGCGGCGGATTCTGCTGACCACACCGTATAAATCGCACCCCTCCCGCCCCGGCCTGCAAAGGCAAATTTAACTGGGAAAATTGAAGTACAGTGTCTGGGGCTTAGTGAAGCAAGGCAAATCCTTTCTACAAGCTATAGAGGTGACCTTTTAAACCACCTCCCACACCAAGCCTCCTACTTTTATTTTTGACACTAAATATAAACCATTGGAAGGGCCGGTGAGAGGGCTGTAATACTTTGGCTCTGCTTATGACTTCTTCTAGAAGAATTTTAAGCAGATGTGGGAATCTCTCCTGTTTACAAGTTGACACAGTTAGAGGGACTTCGGTGCCATGACAAATGACAGTATTAACTCAACACCCTAATGCAGGTGAACAGAACCATTGGCCAGATTTGGTCCTTCGATAGGCAGTGGGTAAGCACAATGACAGAGCTGCTGAATCAGGCGGTAGTTTAAACATCTACTTCATTTTAATTTTACAAAATGAGCCTAAGAAGTATTTTTAGGGAATGTTTAAAGTACAAAGGAAAACTTTGTTTAAAAATAGATTTTTGACAATGTAAAATAGGTTAGTGCTTCCTTTGAGGCAAACAAACAACCCACTTAAGAATTAAAAATTTCCAAGCAAATGATTTGGAAATCCTTCCTGCTTGAAGCATGATCAAAGTAAAGTCTTGACAGGTAGCATTTATCACAGGTAGTACCTTCTGCTCAGTAAGTACTCGATGAGGCAAAAAGAAAAATTAAAATGGTGGTTCATAGTTACACGAGCATCTATTGTACTTTGAGCATGAAAAGACGTCCTTTAGGAAAAAACAGTTCGCACAGGAGCCGCAACTCTGTTTTGAAAGTCCAGGTTTGTTATTACATACCCAGATTGTGGTTATAAGGGATAGAAATGGAGCAGAGGTGTTGGGTGGCGGTGCCAGCCCCCCTGCAGAGCGGCTTGGTTGCCCACCCGTGGCATTGGTGGGGATGCTGGTCCTTTGCAACGTTCCCCGTGCTGCGACTTCAGCCTGGCTGCTGCAGCATCGTCCCCGCGTCTTACGCGGAGCGCTTGAGTGCTTCGTTTTCAGCCTGGAAACGGACCAAGTGAAATGAGTGAGGATTAGTTGGGGTCTGAGGAGGAAACATCTAGAGGCGTAAAGGACAGTTGGGGCATCTGATTCTTTTTGAAAGCCGTGGGAAGTCAAACACCTCGTGCACGCGTTCAGAGGTTGTAAATCTTTCCGTAAGGCAAAAAGAATTCATTGAAGTTTTATGCTGCATTAAGGGAAAGAAGCCTCTCTATGACTAATTCCTTTGCCATCTTAGTATTCAGCCTTAATTTCTCTTCATTAATTTAATTCTTTCTCTCCTAGGTATAGGAGCTGACACGTTTCTAAATATTCAGTTTCTTCTTTCTTGCTTTCCTTCGGGTCAAGCTTTGAACTGGTGTATTGTGCTGTAGGTGATGAACGGATTTTTCACCCTCCCCAAAAAACAAACAAACAAAAAAAATTCTTTAAAAGAGAAATTTTTGTTTCCCTCTTATTTTACTTGATTTAGATGTCAGGACATTCCCTGTTCACAAAATAATGCTTCCTCATTTTAATTGTGTAGAAGCAGAAAATTTAACAGTGAGCAGGGAGGAGATAACATGGTAACCGAGATCCTGATGAGAATGCAGAGAAGGGTTCTAGATTGTGTTTTAAATATTTCTGAATTGTCATCATGCTTTAAACACCTTTTCAAGAAGAGGTACGGTGCGGTAGCAACAGATTTCAAATCTTGTTTGTAGTGTGGTCAGTTCTTGAGTGGGTAAAAGGTGTACAGTTAATTAACTCCCTCAATGAAAAGTGTGTGTTTCCAAGAAAAGCCATGTCAGATTTTAGTGAGCACGGTAAGTGGTTATGAAATATAGCTGCAGTGTGTGGAAGGCATCCAAATAAATCCTATTTCAGCTTTTCAGATCCGCCGTTCTAGATTTATGGGCACTCTTTTCTATGCATGAAGGACAGGGTCCCAGAGCAAGGAGTGCTGATTGTGTTTTCCCGGTGAGAAGTGATCCTTCTCTGCATTTTACTGAGCAGCTGATTCTTAAAATAAATGGACTAAATGGGGGAAAGATTTATTAAGCATATTTGACAAGTCACAGCCCCACCCCAAATACAGCAAGAATATACAGCCCAAGTGAGCTCCAGCCTAATGGATCCAACTTGAAAGAATTTATTTAAAGGAATTTTTATTTTCTTGTCCATCCTTCACACCAAATGGGCTTCGGTCAGCACAAATCCTTTCTGTGTAAGTACAGAGTTTCCCAGGGGAACCTGCTGTGCGGAGGGCACACGTTTCTCGGGTACCTATGCCTACATCCAATGTCAAACTTTTAAAATATTACGGAAGGCACAACAAATTGCGAATAGGAGCGTTACCCACACGATGCTTTTAGTATTTTTTGCTGGAGGTTGCAAGACTTTGCAAGGAAGGCGTTCAACTGTTGGCTGCACTCAAATAGCCCAGCTTGCACTTGCAGTAAAAATGAAGCCTTTGAGCTGGCTTTTTTAGTTTGCAGATGTAGACACTTAACTACAAGCCACCTGATTGTCGGCAGTGGTGAGCAATCACAGCTTCCATTCATCTTTTTGAGAGCCTCAGTGCTTGCTGCTGTTGGAAATAAGGCCACTTGTGCTTAGGTACCTGACTTTCAGAAAGTGAGTTTGAAATTGTTTTGCTTTGAAAGGGAATTACGGTGATTTTGCCTTCTTGAAGGTGACTGAGCCGATCCAACACGCTCGTGTTGAGTCTGAGCTGATCCTGGAAGGCTTCGCAGGTGACTTCACGGGATTCAACAATATTTGGGAGATGACACGACTTTTCCCTCTGTTAGTGCGTGCTTTGTGTTTGTCTCTGGTGTTCAAGCGCCGGTCAGATCTGGTCTGTTGTCTGTGAGCAAATGAAATGCCGTGCTTGCTTTGTCCCTGTTGATCAGAGTGAGTAAGAAAAGAAGAGTTAAGGCATTTGTAGTGTTCTCCCAGCAGCCGGTGTATGCACAGGTTCCTCGCTGTGGCACATTACTCGAGTTGCTCCGGTTCATGCTCTTTGCAGACCTCAGGACTTCTCGCTGGTGTTCTGTCCGTGCTGATGTTACAAAATGCATTTCCAAGGGCCACAGATGTCAACAGCCCATCTTGTTTTAGTAACCCCGGTTTGCACAAGTGTAGAGGGCTGTCACCCAGCTGCGTGGGTGTGTGGGTTTTACGGTTGGTGCCGTATTATTTAAGAATGAACGCACACCAAACAGGCGTTATCTGGCATGGAAACAAACCCAGTTCTTAGTGACAAACATTGGCAGAGTTTGGGCTTTCTGAGGGTGTGGGGCTTCCATATTTCTATTGCTAACATTTCGTCTTCAGCCTGTTGTGAACTAGGAACCTTCAGGGGATCGGGTACAGTCCTTCATGTTTGCAGATCAGACCCTTCTCTCAGAACCCCTTCCTTGTCTCGTTCAGATATCTGTTCCTTGTAGGAAAAATTCCATTCTTAATGCCTTCTTCTGCAAGAGTCCTTACTATAGCTGTATGTTACAACTGGTTAGCGTAGCCGCCTTTGAGTTCATTGGAAACCTGAGTATTAACTTGAATGCTGAAGGGAAATTCAGGGTCAGGTTATGGATTTATATATATTTTTAATAAGTTGCAACCCCGTTTATGACATAAACCATCAATAACCTCTTTTCATATCCAGCCACCAAACTAACCTTGACTGAAACCGTATATGGAAGCAGAGCCCCAGCTCAGAAACCCTGCTGCTGATTCAAGCCCTCACAGATAAAGCTGTGTTTTTGCAAGAAGGTTCTCGCACGGGTGCCTGGATTCTGATCGCTTTGAGCTTTTTGCCTCCTGATTTCTGGTTGCTGGGTCTGCACAGACACCTTGCTAATTGGGAACATTAGGTGCAGGAACTCAAGTGGAATTTAGGCTGTCTAAATCCAGGCTCAAGTGCTTTCGTTTTGCATTTTTTCAGATATGCAGCGGAAGAGTAAATTGATGGTAACACGTGTAAAATAGCACAACTGCTTTTTAATTGCTTGTCTAAATGGGAAACAATTATCGGGAGAGTAGGCAGGAGTCTGAACAAATGTTTAATAGTAATTGACAAAAATTTCAGTTTTGTCCAGTGGTTTTTCCCAAACATTCCATGTTCCTTTGAGACATGACTGCAGTGAGAACCGAACATCTTGTAGTGTCTTGTTGTAGCCTATAGCAGTGGGATTTCCAGTGCCTGAAATCTGTGTTACACACTGCATAGACCATTCAGACCATTTTCCACATGAAAGAGACTGAGAGGTACTTGGAAATTACCTAATGCCTTCCTGTTTGCCTGCTAAAATTTTTGCATTTCCTGAGTGTTTTCTCCTCAAGGCTGTAAAAGATTGGTTGTTGTCTGTCTTTTGCACTTTGCAACGCAAGACCCTGCATTCAGAAAGATGAAAAAGCCTGCATATTTCAGATACGTGGCATTTCTTGTGGCCTTTTAGGAATTCGTATGTACCTGATTACCTAGTTCTGGTTCAGCATGCTTTTCTTGCTTCTCTCTTTCCAGGATCCTTCTTCATCCCAACTTTTAAAATCCCATGCAAGTAACCTGCACAGAGTTTAGCTTTGTGACAGCACTGAGATACGGAATTCCCACTGCCAGCAAGTGCTGATATGTGCAAAGATGTGTAAAAAAGCTGAATATTGCAAGTGCTTGAGAAACAACCATAATGCAAAAATACCCTTCTGTTTAAGGCCATCAAAGTGCTTGACCTCAGATTTGCTGAGAGTAAAGAAGATTCCCACTTGCTTAAGCTCACTGTGTATCAACCCATAGACTTTCTGGTGTTTTCTTTCTATACTCACTAGAGCAGCAACACAAAGTGACAGAAGAAAGTCTAAAAAAGAAAGTATTAGAACAGAAGGAAATGAAATTCAGCCTAAGAAAATTGATTTCGTTTCATCAAATACTTTTTGAAGTTATAAAGTTGTGGTATTTATCTTAGAAATACTTATTTTCTGCATGGATTTTAGAGCTATAAAAATATGCATTCTCCTTTGTCAACATTTTTTTCTGAAAGGGTTCAGTTTAGATAGCTGGGCATGCACTAATGCCTTTTTATTCTACAAAAGAAAGAACGAGAAAAAGAGAAAACAAAATTATTTGAGTCCTTGTGAACTTGAACAATTTGTTTAAATGTATTTTATGCCAAATTTGCATACTGAGTTGGGAAGCTGTTGGGATGATTCACATAAACTTCAGAGGGCCAAGCATTCAAGCAGTACAAAGGAAAATAAATTTGAAAAATCATGTGTATTTTCTGCATTTGGGATAACACTTTGTATTGTCCCCTGGATAGCCCTTGTTATAAAGGGTTATGTTCTGAATGGGTTATAAAATGTGACTGCTTGGGGTGTAGCTTTGCCATGGGCCAAACAGGCACACAAGGGGCCAACAGCCAGAATTTCTGCCCATTTTCTTATCCCAGCGTTTGCCATTTGCTGTAGCAGAGAGTTCATTGCCACAAGATGTCACTGACACTAAGAATTTCCTGAGGATCTTCAATGGAAAATATGGCATTTAAATGGCTGGCATGTACTTGGTAAATAAAAGACAACTTGGAAGTGCTCAGAGCTGAGCTGATGTGCAGTTCTTGGGGTCAGGGCGAGTGTCCCAGTTTTCCGGTTTCTTCCTCATTGTTTTCCTCTGGCCTGGGAAGGCTGTAGCAGGGAGAGGCGGCTGCCACCTCTGGCCCTGTTTGATCCCATTTCCAGTTTCTGTGTGAGTCAACAACTGGTGTTTGCCAGACCCTCAGTCTGTTCGATGGGAGTGACAATAATTGCTTGTTTCCAAGGGTGGTGAAATGCTTAATTGCCTGAAATTGTAGTCTTGAGATGAAAATACTTGGAAAGAAAAGCGTTATTGGGACCCTGTATTGCTGTTAAAACAGCAGCTTCCCTGTCATTAATAGATCTACCGCATTCTGGAAAGAAATCCATGCAAAACACAACAGAAATGGCAAACAATGCCAAACATTTTAAATAACAGGTCTGTACTGTATTCACTGCTAGATTTGTGGTTACTCGTAGTGAAAAACAACGTAATGGTGTAGCAGCCTGGGTCTAGCTGGAGCATGGCAGGGTTTAGAGAGGGATAAATACCCAAACCTCCTGTGCTGAGGTCTGTGCTGCTGGTGGCTGAAGCCTTACAGCTGCTGGGATGGGCTGGGGGAGATGTTCTCAAGAGGCTTTAAATGGTCTCACAGTCACAGGAACGCCTCGGAGCGTGGGTAGACAATACTCTCGTGACCGTGCGTCTGAAAAATTTCAGCTGGAAATATTTAAATATTCCTTCTGTAAGGTTTTGTTTCAATGATGTCAAAACGCTTCATGCCAACTTTATCATGAGATGTTTATACTTCAGGTTCTTTGAGAATTTTTCAAGCCAGCTTTACCTATTGTGGTAGTACGAATACTTCCTCGGGGAAATAAATGTAACTGAATCTCCTATCTAACATATTGTGATGGCAGCCACTGGAAGGTTAATAGGGAACAGTGCATGGCGCTTCCCAGCAAGTTATAACTTTTTGATTGAAGTTTGTAATGTGTCAGAAGAGAGCCTTCTCTGTGGTAGGAGGAAACTCTTAACACTACCAAAATGTGTATACCAAGTAAAATAGTGAACCAAAAACATTAGACAGTATCAAGTGCAGCTCCATGAAACCTTCCCCAGCATCCCAAGATCGCTCCACCATCCCTGTCTCTGGGACTCTGGCTTTCGAAGGTGCTGCCAGGTGTCTCTTTCCATCTTTGCAGAGTTTTTCCTCCTGCAGTGACACCATTGCCAATTCGTGGCTCCAGCAAAAATGATGTACCGCTGGAGTTAAACCTTCAGCATGCTCGGGGTTTATCCAGGTATGCGGTGGGTCAGGGCGAGATGTGCGAAGTCAGTCACATTCAGGATGGAGCCCTGTCTCCCTGTGATTGCCAGCTGGCCCTCTGTTGAGAAACGTCCCTAATTCCCGTAATAGTGTGCCTGTTTCATGGTACTTTAAAGTGAGAACTCTCAAGTGGCTGGCCACATAAGCAGCTTTCACATAAACACTTCAGTTCTGCTTCACCGAAAATGGCTTAGGTGCTGATAAGTGAAGCTACACGCTTTGACATGGCAGAGAGACGTTTATTTTGTATGGTACAATTAAATTGTCTTAGGGAAGTTAGACCCACCAGGTGTGCACATACCATATAGATGCCTTCCAAAGATCTCTTGCTGTTTTGTCCTTCCAGGATAAGATCTATCTTATCACCCCTCTCTATTTAGCCTGTTGTTTGGGTAGAACCAGAACTAGGCGCCATGGGCAAAGCATTATCTGCTGAGCACATTTATTTAAGCTCTGCTTTTTGATAAGGTATGTGGGCAAATTTGCAGGTAGAAATCCCTGCACAGCTGTGCATCTATAGGCTGTGAGTGGCAGTTTGATGCACAGAACAGTTGTCCTGGCACGCGCGCGCTGAGTGTACCTGAGCATCTGTCATTACATTTGACATCAGTCAAGTTCTTGTTTGGATGCTTGACTTTCGTAAGTTGGAGTGTTTGAAGATTTAATGTGGAGGTCTAAAGCTTCAGTAGGTTTTACTTAAAAGGCATTTTGTACAAGTTACTTATTATTTTCACTGGGGCTAAACCAAGACTTATCTGTTCAAAACTCCAGTTCCAGATGTGCTATGGATGTAGGTCTGGAGGCAGATGTATTGCAAGGTCTCACTCTTTGCTTCCCTTGTACCACCCACACTTTGGTCCGAGCCTCTTGCATCCTGAGGCACAGCAGAAAATATCGATATTGTTATTTGCATCATAATTAGGCACTGACTTAGCAGATGTTTTCTGTTGCTTTAAGTGTTCTTTCTAAGCAGTGTGGTCCTGCCTGGTTGGTGTTTCTGAAGTTCCACGCTTCCTTCCCCGACCCCAGCCAGCTGACACAGCGAAGCTCCCTCCTGAGTGGTTTCATGAGCAGGTGTTCGTCTTCAGCCCTTGCGTGCTTCCTTTCTCAAGGTAGTGGAGAGCAATAGATTCAGGGTCTCCGTGGCTCATTTCTATATTTCTTGCGGTGGCATTCTCATGGGAGGTTTGTTTCTGCCCTGCATGTTCTCCTTTTACTAACGCACTTTCGACAGCATTAGTAACCCACTGGTTATTCTTACCATATGATCTTGGGACCCAGAAATTGTTAAGGGAAGACAGGAATGAAGACGGGGTGTTTTTCAGTGAAGGCTTGGAGATTGTTTTTTCTGCTGGTACAGCCACAGCACAGCTACAAGGCTTGAGACGTCATCCAGCTTGCTCAGGGGGACAGGACATTTTTGTCGGAGAACCTGCTGTCCGTGGTTTATTCTCCGTATCCCCCGTGTGCCGTAGGGCATAGCTCCTAGGCGCTGCCAGATCTTCTCTGCCAGATTTTTCCAAAGCAGATGGGTTGTGAAGGATGTATGTGTAAAGATATTGGCAGAGGGTAGTTAACACTAAGCTGTTAGAGTTTGTGGCTGAATGTTATTAGTGAGAGAGGACCTCTAGTAAAGCATACGTGTTTTAGGATTTTACATGCATCTGAAATTGTGGTGTAGATGTTCTTACATGGTAACAAATGTGGACAGGCAGGTAGTAGACCAAACGTGCTTCTGTTTCACAAGCATGAATAGAGTCTGAGGAACGTTTCTGGGTAAGTTCTTAGATTCGTTCATACTCCTGTGTGAATGAATGAAGGAACATCTTTCTTGAGCTCTCCTGCAAGACCTCAGGGAGACATGGAGTTGGTGGAGCTGCTTTCCTACCAGCTTGGTTTGAAGTGAAGAGGTTTTGAGGCTTCAGCAGGCTCTAGTGTATCTAGCCGTGGCAGGTTCATGTCATCATCTTGTGCGGTGCTTGGTAAGGAGGTATGTCAGGATTTAACCAGCATATCTACCTAGTGCAGGAATATTTGCAGACTGCAAAGATTAATAAAGCTTTAAAAATGCAATTCAGTTATTTTATTGCGGATATTGCTTATGATGTAAATCTGTTTTGAAAGAGGGTGGTTGGTCTCTGAGATTTTGTTTTCTTCTTTGGCTTTTTGTTCCTAATAGAATTGCACTGGAAGACTCCATCCAGACCATTGGTTTGACATTATGAAATGCAGCATTTCAGCTGTTTGTGAAGTATTTAGTGTGTTCTACTATGAAGTCAGGTTTTCTTATATGAATGCTGATACAAGCATACAATATTTTAAGAGTAATAATTGGAGGATCATCACCAAAAGTGATTGATAGTCACTCGTCAAAATGAATTTCATATAATACATTTTCCACTCAGAGATTTTTATGTGCGGGAGGGTGGCTAAAACATATTATTCTGTTTCATTTTATTGTTTTCTTGTTGCTGATGGCAAATGCCCAACCTACTGTCTTTCTACTATATTAGGTTGCAGAGGGAGAAAAATAAATAGTGAATCTTCAAATCCCAACAATCTTTTATTAACAGGAAAGGGGTTAAAAACAAGTAAAAATCCATATTTTCATTAAATGTTTAATGAAGTGTCCTTGTTTTGTGGAAACATTTTTAGAAATATTTCTCAGAGAACGAGGTTCTTGCAGACTGAACAGTTCCTGCTAAATATCAAAATATTCCAGCATGGGGTGAAGAGCAGTTGTAAAAATCGCCTCATGCGTTTATTTCTTGAGGCGATTCAAAAGCGTCCTTTTAAAATCTACCTCCACGGTGTTGGTGAGAGGATAAATTGTGTTTGTGGTGAGCCAGGGTTGTATCCTAAGTCCGTGCCCAGCAGGGGTGAGCAGCCGAAGGATGCGGGATGCACCCAGCTGGTACCCAAAGCTGTTGCTTTGCAGCATCACCCGCATCTCTGCAGTGGCTGCAGCCAACACAAAACCAACCGGGAGGAAGATTTTTCTCTAAGGAAAACCAGCGTTCCTAAAGCAAACAAACAGCTGAAATAACTTTACAGTCGGGAGTTTTGAAGACTCCCTTTGTTGGCTGGGAAATACAGCAGGAACATCCGTTCCGTGCTGGAGACGAGTGCGTTCACTTAAGGGTTTTACCACCCAACTTCTCACTACTTTAAAGGCAAGATTAATGAGCACTTTATCCAGCGCATATGAGCTGCCTATCAAGGATATTTTCAACAGCACACCAGTGATACGCCGCAGATAGTGCTGACAGAAGCTAAAGTGAAATGTCATCCTTTGAGCTCTGCCGCCGCGTGCAGTTGGACGGGGGCCTGCGCTGCCTTCGGAGACTGACAGCTAAATCCTTCATTCCTTCAGCTTCCAACATATGGCACGAAGTAGGGTGTGAAAGATAAATTTCTCTGGATAGGTGCAGAAAATATGTGCAATGTTTTTACTGGTTGGCTGCATGGAAAGATCAAAACAGACGTGTTTTGCGAGAGCAGGAATGTAAGGCTTTGTAATCGCGCTTTCAGATTGCCCGTGTTAATGATGGGTGCCTGCTCGGAGGAATTAATAGCGTTCTCCATCAGCCTCGCAATGACCGCTTGAGAGAAAATGGGTTGGTGAGGCCGTCTGCCCTCATTTGCCTTGTGCCGTAGTTATTGTTAAAATAAAGAGTTGGGGGAAATCTCCAGGTGTGACTCAACTGCTCTTTGCATCACCAGATGATGTCCAGCACCCCACGCTGACCTGTCTGTATAAGCACTCCACTGCATGGCTGTGTGTACGTCTGTCATACACTCCCAAATTATTTTGGGGTGGTGAGGTGGGATTGATGATAAAGCAAAACAGTCTTAATCACAGATTACCCCGATACAACCCTGTCAAAAATCTGGTATGTGCTTTATATTACGTTGCTTAAAGATTTCATCTTTACAACTGAAGCAAAATGCTTCATAGAGGTGGGTGTTTTAGCCAGAAAAAAAAAGATAAAATATTAATCTTGTTTAACTCAAAGTAAACAAATGTTCTCTAATGCCGATATCACTAAAAACTATACTCATAACTGTATATATTAGGATCAATGAGATCTATTCTCTCTGGAGATCTGAGTTAGAGTGAGTTTACAGGCAAAATAACCAGGCAGACATGGAAACCAGTACATAAATATGTAACAATAATACAGAGAACATGAAAGTGTGGAATCTAAGAATGGGAAAAAACCACCACCAACAACAGTGTCCTTTTACAAGAATTAAGGAAAAAAACAAAAGAAACAAACAAAACAACACCAAAACCGGAAACCAGAACACTATCAAATATGTCCCCTATTTCAAGCCTCCTTCCTTATCCATCCCTCCCTGCCCAGCTGCCCTCTGTTCATCTGTTCTCTTAATTTTGTGTTCAGTAGGACAGCACTGACTTTTTTACCCCCAGATAAGAGGTCCCCTTACCCAGAGGGATGGAGGGAGATAGTGGGACAAAACAAACTGTTTGTTTCTGGCCTACCATTTGAGGAAAATTCTCAGGCACACTTTTTCAAGTATTTATTTTAACTCCCTAAAATGTTACCCAGAACAAGTTAAATATGTAACATTCCCTTTTCACCTGCAAGTTGGTGACAGAAGTGGGAATATTCCCAATACAGAATGCAAATGTAAAAGGCCTCATTTTGGTGAGTGTGGAAATCAGATGCATCTGGAATTAGGATTGCAATTTAAATGTCATATTGTAAAATTATGGCTAGAAGATTTCACAGAATATTGGAAAATTATTATAACTTTGTGGCAAAACCAGTGTTCCGTGCTGTTTCATGTTATCCTTACAATAAATTATAACAGTGATGTATTAATATTTGGATTTTAATGTGAAGTGTCGTCATTTAGGACACACTTTGACCTTCTCAGTGTTTTATACGTCAACCAGCTGACTGTTCTGTGCTTCCATGAAGGTTTCTTAGGCTGCAAACACAGAAGTGCATGAGCAGCCGAACAAATCAGAAAACACTGATAGCACCCATTGCTGTGATTCAGAAAACGTAGGGAACGTTCCCAGTCTGATGTCCTCATGCAGTAACACAGATAGCAATGCAAACAAATCTACCCCCCCAAGTTAATAGTTGTGCTGTGGATAGCAATATGACTGGGAAGAGGCATGAAGTTGTCTTGCTTTCATTAGAGCTTTAAGATTTATTCTGCTTTTCTCCTGGACTTGCGCCTTTTCAGCAGTCGGAGGAAGAGTTTGAATGCTGAGTATTCCAACAAACTGTTTACATTTTAAAATCATCTTCAGATTTATTGAGGTAGCATCTCTGCAAGATGAAACCTACATTTGAGCAGTAATTTATATAGAGAGCTGCTTTCTAACGTGGATAACTAAAGCATCCCACAAATGCATTTCACCTTGGTCTTGAAGCACTGCTTGTACAAAAAGATAAACACTCCATCAAGAGAGAGACTGCTTTAAGTTGCTGGCTTTAGGAACAAATCTGTTCTTCTCTCTCCTCCCCCCCTGTAGAAGTAGCTCTGCCCTGGAGTAGTGATACACACGGATCAGAGTTGCGCTTTAGACGAGCTTCCATTCCCCGGGTGCAGAGACAGGACTGACTGAGAAACGTGGCGTCCATCGGGATTTCTGGAGCCTGCGGGACCTCTGCTCCTGGAGGGAGCCGGGGATGGAGACGGCACAGTTTACTGGAACGTGGATTGGGAGCAATGCCAGGGAAATCAGTGCATATGCTGCTATTTAAGACAAGACTGAAATGAGACTCCAGCTGCATTCGCGGATGTGTGCCCTGGCTGTTTGCTGTAATAACCCAAAGGAGCAGATACCTCTGAGTGTATTCTTCTCGTTTCTCCTTTTTGGTTACAAACCACCTCATTTATGTATAGTTATTTTATATCATTTCTCTGCTTGTCACTTTATGAGCAAATGGAAGTGCCTGCAAAGTTGCCAGCTGGTCAACTGGAAGCCGGTGTCGGAGCCAGCTGCCATCCCGCGTTGGCATCGCCGTCCGAGGGGACTGACCCAGCACCAGCCCTCGGTCCCTGCAGATCCAGCCCTCACTGGGTGGGCAAAGTAGGAAAATACTTTATCCCAGTATCAATTTTTGCAACCTGATCCCTATCCTGATGTTTAGTTTAACAAATCATGAAAGCAGAGGAAGAAGGTGTAAGTCACTTAACATCCCATGTCAGGTTTTCGTCTACAATACAAGCATTGTAGTCTTTCATCCTACTTTAATCTGTTTAGAAATGATTTAACGTATAGCCTTGCCATTATTTGTTTGGGGAAAAAAAAAAATCAGAAGCAACCACGTAGTGTTTCTTAGGCAGTTTTTATCATGTGGCTGTACCTTATCTGCCAGTCTGGGATCCAGTCTCATCGTGTCTCTCTTTGGAACTGCAGTCAGGAGAGGGAGGAGAAAAACAATATTTGTTACACCGAATTACTGTCTGGTCTTGGTGTCCTCCTAATAGTGATAAATTAATGCCAGTCTTTTGTGCTCGGCAAAAAGAATGTGAAGGTGGGCGAATCTGTACATGTGTGTAGCAAAGCCTGCAGGTGGTGGAGTAGATGGGAACTTGGTAAACTTGTCAGCTGTCTGTGGAATATCACTTGATTACCTTCATTTTCCCCATTGTGGGATATTCCCCTTTAAATGTAGATGCAAGTATAAACCCAGTGCAGATTTAGTGCAAGTATTTTAGTGACAGTGGAAGACAGTCCTGGCTGGAAAGCTTTCCTTGCATCCCCACTGGTGCTGGAGGGGACTGTGGATCTCCCAGAGACGGGCGGTGATTTCGGGCTGCCCTTTCTTCCCCTCTGTTCCTCCAGGTCTCGGACTATTCTGACCTTTAGGCTGGATGCTGAGCCGTGACAGAAGCCATGCGAGATGTAAAAGCTCCATAAGCAAAGAGAATAACACAGCTCATTGATTTTTGCAGTTTGTGCATTTGCCAGCGCACAGCAGCAAGAAGTTAGTGGCACATACCGTTTTCATTCTTTTTAGAAAATGAATCTTTTCAGTGTCAAAGGAGCTACACAAACAGCAAAAAGACCGTGAAGGAGGTTAGTAAGCAGTTCTGAGAAAAGCCCAGGAAGTGATTACCGTGGGCCATAGTGTTCATAGTACTGTAGGCATTAATGTATGTAATTCAAAAATTACAGACCGTTAATTCATGCATGGATGCCAGCTGATTGCATTGTGCTGCTTGTTTTCCTCTCAAGGTATCAAGTCCTGGCCTTTCTGCATGCACACAGTCTGTGATTTGGATACCAGTTCGGCCGACAGGTAACTCTGGTTCTGCGGAAAGCACAGTTTTAACATGAAGATTTACTGGAATGATACCCAGAGTCTAGGAAAATGGAATAAGACCTAGAGCATGGGATTAAGTTACTATACAAAGTATAGAAGCATCCTTTGTAGTGGATCTGGAGGCTGTGAATAATATTGTATTTCTAGAGAAGCGGAGCGGGATGGTTATTATTGCGTTCCAATTACAGAATTAGCTTTGCTTGTTAAAGAGATTACTTACAAAATCATCTCCGTGTTACAGAGGTTAGTGGATACCCCACTTTGCCTGTTGTTCAAGCTGAGCTCATGGGGTCCAGGTTAAGCTCACTGGCTCTGCCCTTTGCCGTGTTGGATTTTTGGATGCTCCGAGCATTTGGCTTCCTGGAAAGTGGAGAGGCCAAAGTGCTTCTCTAAAAAAGGTTCAGATGATGCGCTCGCAAGGTGGTTACCCTGCCTAGAAGGTGGGATAAGCAGCTTTTTGTTCGCTTTTCTTACTCAGCTGTAACTTTAAGAATTAATGTAACAAACAATTAAAGCTAGAAATTTCAAAAGATGCTAAGCCAATTAGGCTCAATATAGAATGGAGAGTCAAGGTGAGTTAGGCTTCTAATTCCCTTAGGGTCTAATTTCCAACAAAGTCTAAGAGATTATGTTAAGCCTATTAATGCAATATGAAATTATAAGTGTTTTATAAAAAAAATTATCTTGTGTAGCTATCAGTTTACTTCAACTCAGCAATGCGTATCCTTTTCAATAGGGGAAAAGACATGCAAAAGAAAGCAATAGAAATTGTCTGGCGATTAAACTTGCTCAGCAATAGAGAGGAGATTTAGTCGTACTCCTTTGGAAGACAGAGATCTCATGTGGAAGAAGTTTATGGCTTATAATGGCTAAAAGTAATTTGCAATTTTTGGCAGTCCTGGGTTGCTGCACCAGAGAAGCAGAGTGGGGTCAAAAATCTTGGCCTTGTTGCCATTCAGTTGTTGTAATCCGTATGTTGGCTTCTGTATCCCAGAAAACATAACACGTGGAGTGTAAAATTTCTTAAGTCACCTCTCTTGAGTTTGGAGCCTCAGAAACTGGATGCACGATCTAATGGGGAAACAAGTTGTTATGTACCAGCTGATCTTTGATCACTATCTATTTCCGCCGCCTTATCTCAGGGCATAGGCAGAGCAATCTGGTTTAATTGAGACCACAGTGGAGCCAGTGATGCTGTTGGACTGGTTTCCTCCCAGCACAGCTTGTTTTGCTGCTGGTGCGCTCTCCCATTGACTCAAAAATGCTCAACCAGCTATATGAAGATGATGCCCTTTTGGTTATTGCAGTGCACTTGCAGAAAAACAGTGTCTAATGCAGTATTCTCTAGTGTTTGGTTTGATTTTTTTATTATTTTTTTTTTTAAATACAGAAATCTGAAATCATCCTTCCATATTTTCACATAGAGAACGGCGTTTGGGACATAATCACTTCTTATGCCAAAGCTTTAATTATATGATTTACACTTCTAAAATTAAACATGCAAGTACCAATAATAATAAAAAGTGTTGTGGCTAATTCTAGAATTACTTCAGCCAGCAAACAGATTAGTGTATTCTTTCTTGAAGTTTGGAAAATGTTTTGCATAGAACAGTTAAGGCTGAAGAATGTCGTCTGTAGTTTTGTTCCTAAAGTGTCTGCTGGGTGTGCGTGTATTTCAACATCCTGTGACTTTGGTCTTAAAATGACATGTAATTGTGCGTTTACTAAAAATACGAACATATTTATTCTGCCACATGGATGCAGATGTCGACTGAGTGTGCGGGACAGCAAGTCTTGCGTTGTTTTAGTGCTGGATGTAGTTTCAGCATCAGTTTTGCAGGGAAAAATGCTGATGAGTTAAAATACTCTCTGATAGGACAGCACAGGGTGTGATCTGCCCCACAACACCCCTGTTCTCTCCTTGTCCTTTAGGCAACCGGTATGTGTGATGTGGGTGCATATGGGAAAGTGAATTTGCTTTCAAAAATCTTCTCTAAAACTCTTTCTCAAAAAAAGAGGGTTGGGTATTTCGGGGAAATAGGCGACACTTTCCAGAGATTCTGTGACTAGAAATGACCTGTTTTGGTTCTGCAGACTTCAGGGAGCTGTTGCAGGTGCAGAATTTAGCTAATAAACCAGTGATGGCTTCATGCAAACTGTTTTTTTCACCTGGATGAAATGGCAGGATTAAGGGCTTTTGTTTGCATCTCTCTGTAATGAGAAAAGTAAAGATGAGAATTTAATGAGTCTGGATATAAACCGTATGAGAGTTGTAGACACCACAATCCCTACCCCGAGTTTGCTGGCAAAACAGCTTCATCGAGTGCTGACAGCTATTTTCCATTTTTTTATTTTACTTTTTAACTTTGTAGACATTCACATTTTGCAGTTAATTATTCCAATGTACATGAAACTCTTGCACTGAGTGGATTTTTGCTGTTGAAATTAAACAGGGAAACAAAACAACTGTTGGTAATTAGACACGTTTCATGTATCTGTGTGTGCGTCTTAAAACAACAAAAACTGTCTATGTTTGCATAGGCTCGGATTTGATAGCATTCACTAAATCTAATTATAGGCTACGGGAATTTGCAGAAGTCCCCAAATGTTTGTGTACAGTTTACTATTTTTCCCCAAAGTACTTTGATGGATTTTCAATTAATCTTCAGATTCATTTGATTGGAATTTAGAATTCTTGGGTTACATCTGTTGTCGGCTCTGTGGAGCAGGTTTACCCTAAAATAGTTAGCATAGTGTGTCCTTTGCATACTGTCGTACATATTGTTTTTCTTACATACCAATAATATTTCTCATATAAGTTTCAAATGAGAAATCAAAGAAACGGAGCTTTCTTTAGTCCCAGAAGATTTTGAGTACTGCAGGCATTATTGAGGTGCCGAAGATAACAAGAGAACAAAGAAATCCAATTAAAATAACATTTCTTTTCAACGTCCCTTCTTACCTGTTTTCTGTGAAATACACAATCCTGTTAATTTTCTACTATATCAACAGGACCCATAAAATCTGAGGCACTTCAGTTAATTCTGGGATGTCCTTTTGTAGAGAAGTTTTTTCCTAGATGAAGCCCTAGAAAAGTCGTACCTCCGTATTTGCCCTAAACGCTTTGTATTTGCCAGCTCTTGTTGCTGACCCCTGGCTCTAAAGCTGCTTCTTGCAGGAAAATATTGCAGAAGAATACGCTCCGAGGCGAATCAGCCTTTTGAAAGTCCTCTGGCTTTTTCCACGCTGGTCTGGAAATGCAGGACACAAGTTGGTAAGGACAGGGACTTCTGTCTGTCTTGATTCATTATACTCACGGTACCTCTTTTGCTGGGATTGGGCTAAAGTTCCCAAATAAGTTAACAGAAAACAGACTTATTAAATCTGGATGCCCTGCGCTTTCCCTGCTCATTTCACATCAGGACTTGCAGCATTTTCCCGAAGGGGTATTGGAAACCCTGTGAAACAGCATGGCTGGAACATCCTTGCCCGGTATTCCTGCCTTTGGCTAGAGGAGCGCAGTCGCTGCTCACCCTGGTGACGCCCGTGTGCTGATTTAATCCCAAACTCCAGCACGTCCCTGTGGAGGGATGTTGAACTGGAGGGCTCTTTGGCCGGCTACCTGTGGACACCTGTTCGTCCTCACGCTGCCTCCCTACACGGAGATTTTCCTGTCCCAGCTTGTTTCTGGATCTGACAGCATCTCTTCACTGTTCTGGATGGGTTTTTTTGTCCCATTGGCTCCTGCACATAAAGCCTTTCCTTCCTCCTTTCCCTGACTTGAGCAGCATCCCCAGCGCCCAGGATGCAGCCGGGGGGGTCACTGCACGCTCTGATTGCGAAGTTCTGATGATCACACAACTTCAGGAGCGCAGAGACCCGTCAGGCTGGCACAGCGACCGAACAGATTTGTCCCCGAGGATTCCCTTTGCTCCTTGTGCCGGCAGTCCCCGGAATGACCTTCTGCATTTGAACCCGTTGCAGAAAGGCACTCACGAGGTGATCCCAGCAGTGTCTTTATAAATCGCAGCAGAACATGACAGGCAGCCGTTAGCAGGAACAGCAGGAGCGAGTGGCCTTTGAGACACTGCAAAAGGGATAGTTCCACACGATACTTCCACACGTTATTCGTCAGCCAGGGGAAGACGCTTGGGAGTTGCTTTTGTATCACTGCAAGGGAGTACAAGGAGCAGCTGAACAAAAAGTGGATTTAATCAGACTTACTCGGTGATATCCTTTCACCTCACCCTGCTGATTGTATCTTTGCAGCGAGGAGCTAGTTAATTTTAATGATAAAAGCAGAGAATCTTCTTATGGAAATTTAAATTAGGTTAATGACTAGTGATATGGCTAAAGGGTATAATTTACAAAACACAAATCCCTCATGCAAAAGCGTGCGTGCGAGTGTTCGGTATCACGCACGGAAATCCCTTTAATTTTGGTATGACTCATTTAAAGCCAAAAATCAAATGCAAAAATCTTGTTAGCGTTTCCAAGACTACAGAACGCACCAGTTGAGTGTGTATTTGCGTCCTGGAAAGGGGGCTCTGCCTTTGAGCAGGCTGAACTCCAGCCTGAACGTTTCCTCCCCAGGATGGCACCTGGGGAGTGGGAAGGGCTCGACATCCATTTCCAGAGCAGCCTGGGGTAGAATGCTGAGGTGTTCTCAGAGCTGAAACCAGATTTTTAAGGATGGAATCTTCTCTGAATCACCTGAGGAAGTTACCAGGTTTACAGCAATGTTTGAGTCACGAGAGACTGGCCATCTGTGTGCATATGTTGTAATGGGAATGGAGCATCTCTGATATGATGCCCTTAGTTATTTGTTACCCGTGTTTCAGCAGAAACTGCTGGGATGTTGGTCTCTCTTGGCAGTCTGGCCTGGGTGTTTGCACTGGACTTTTACAGTGTTGCTTCACACTGGGAGATACTGAAAAAACGTGATATACAATAGATCCCTTGTTGTGATAGAGTATCCAGGTTGAATCGTAATACATGGTAATAGTGTTCAGCCAAGCTCATCTTAATGCAGTTGGAACACCCCAAAATACTCGCACACCCCAAAATGTTAGGAATGAGTGGAACAGCAAAGGAGTGATGAGCTGAATCGGCATCAGCACCATTGTCCCTTCTGCTTGCAGTCACCCCCTTCACCCCAAGGATGTGTCTGCTCAGCTCTCCTTGTTCCTGGCTGCTTACGTGGTCAAAGTTAAACCTTGGAGTAAGCGGGAATAAAATAAAGTATAGGGAAAGAAGGGGGCGACTTAGAGCTCTATGTGGTATTATAAATAGTGAGTGGGGATTTTTGTGGCTGGTGGAGTGACAACATCAGCCGCTCCTGTGCCCAGTAACGTGGACAGAAAAGAGATCACAAGAAATAGTGAAGTGCAGGAGCACCCAGAGCATCTTTCCTTTAAAATTCCATGTACAAACTTGTCACCTTTAACGTGTGGAAGTGTGCTCCAGAGGTGAGCTGTCAAACACAGCAGGGCAGCAAAGGGGGAGTTGTGCAAAACTTTTGAGTTACCAGGTAATTAAAGTGAGAATTTCCTCTGCTTGCCTGTGTTGAGGGACATGAGACTTTACACACGGTGTTTTTGAGTAGTACGTGAATTGCTCGTCTCTTTGGCACTTCAGACAACATAGGAACTAAACTGTTTCTGTACTGTCCGGGTCGGCTGGTGTGCGTGGCTGCTCAGCCTCGCAGGAGAGCATCGCTCAGACAGGCACTAATGGGCAGCGCGGTGCCGAGATGAACATCAGTTTCCCATTAGAACCAAATGTTTCCTGGTGTCTCTACAAGCTGTGGTGTGCGTGAAATAAAATCCTCTGACGTTTATGAGGTTCTTTACAATATAGGAGCAAACATTTACTTTTAGTGTCTTAATTTCATATGGGCATTTTGCTTGCCTGGTGCATTCAGTGACATTCCTTGAAGAACAGGAATGACATTAAAACACCGCACTGAATTGCTGGTAATTTGTATAACTGAACTCATTCTTTTCTTATCATTTCCCATTTTATGAACATGACATTGTGAATTGATTTGACTTCAGAATGCACTCAGGAGATAGCAGTGCATGCAGGCTTTTCCAAGTCATCTCAAAGTTATGCTGCTTTCTATTCAGTGGGAGTCTGGAAAGAAAAAGAAACCCACCCACAATATTTTAAGATAAATTAATTAGGAGATACTGCAGCTTAAATGAGCACAGCAGTAATAATAAAGGCAGATACTGTCAAACCGTCAACAAACAGGGCCATACATTCACATCTCACAAATAAATGAAATCAGAGGAGGAAAATAGGAAGTATTGCAGGAATATAAATGAAAATGAGTCATTCGGAGGAACCAAGGTGAAATAATACCAAATCCTTGGACTGACAGCAAAGACTGATTGACCTCTCCTGTGTCCTTGTGAAACTTTAGAAATGGATGAGGAAGTGTTGCTGTTATAAGTTGGGACTGACCTGTTCACACTTTTAATCACAGCCATCTGCAACAGGTAAATCTGTAAGTGTTTTCTCAAGACAGTGGGTGAGTCACTGTAACAGTAGCTCGAATCAGAACGTGCAAATCAAAAGGACCAGAGGGTACAGGACGGTGTTTTTTAGATGAGTAAGACCACAAAATGGTGTTGAGAGTGGGAGATGCTCAATTTTTAAAAAGTGTTTTCATTGTCTTCTGCCTGTTTCCTCACAGAGTTGTCCTGGCTTCAAGTCAAATATGAACAGATAGGAGAGTAAGGGCTGTGTGTCTTTATATTTGCAACTATGGGTATTCATGCTAGGATTACAAGGATGTGTTTCATACTTTAACCTTCTCCAGGTGGCAGTCTGTTTGGCACATGGTAGTTATGATCTGCATCGTGCATTGTACGCCTGGGGTCTGCTGCCAGCATCTAACAAAATAACAATAAACCGCAAAATAATAAATAAAGCATAGCGCTCATTGACCCAGTGGTCAGGGCTTAAGGTCCATTTTGGAGCTTTGTGTAGAAAATGTTGAGAAAAGAGCTGGGTTTCAATAGTGGTTTGGAGGCTGAAAGCTCTTTGGCTTTTCTCGGTGTGGGTAATAGGAGAGCAGTTTGTGAGCGGCACAGCACTGGGAACGGCAGTGGCAGCAGCACAAACTCCGCTCGGCGTTATGGCAGCAGTGATCCGGCTCTCAGCTCTGCGTGGAATCAATGTTTCCCCACTACGTATTGTTTGTTTTCACTTAATATGAAATGAAAACCATTAATACGATAGTGTTCCAGTGCACGCTTCAGAGAGAGGAGCTGAATGGCACGTGGAAGGATATATTTCACACCAATGAGAGAGGGTGGGATGGATTGGGGGAGCAGCTTCTGGTGCGGGTGTTCAGAAAACATCTGTGTAACGCAGGCTCTTAGTCCTCCTCGCTGGGTTTGCCCTTTCTTATCTGAGTCTCCAGCCTGGGGGCAGCTGGTGTGAGCTTTGTACGGTGCTATGTAAAATCTCCTTCATTTTTCAGTGCAAATGACCCGACTCTTTAGCAGCGATAATTTCTCTTCTTGTGCTGTAGCGGTGCTAGCAGGAACCAAGCTGGGACAACCTGCAAGACCAGCCTTGCTGGTCTCTCCCCATTTTTTGGAGGCTGAGGAACATGAGTTCTGCACCCTCGGTGTGTTTAAATGTCTCCAGTGGCCGTTATACAGAACCAGGTGAAATCCAGTCCAGGGCACTGATTATTTTTACTGCTGTCCCTCTAAGGCACTCATCAATATTAACTATTCCTCAGCAGACGCTCAGGGCATCATTCCCAGGCTGCTGCACTGGGTGTGCGAGGTCAGCGCACAGCTCACCTTGAACTTGGGCTGGAAAGACGTGGGAAGTGTCATCCTGTCATTAAACCGTGTGACACTGCAGGGGACAATTCCTGCAGATGTTACGTGTAGGTGAGCTGCAAGTCTTCATCACACACCGACGCTTGCTACTGGTACCAAGAAATGGCTAAAATTGATGTTTTAGCCAAGTATGTTCCAATGTGCTTTAAAATCTTCAGAATTAATCAGTGAATTGTCAGAGAGCTTTAGACTTACTACTTTTTAATAGTATTTTTTATTACTTGCTAATTATAAGATGGAAGAGGTGAGAGGCACAGCTAGTATTATAGTTCCTTAAGTAAATCAGAGCAGAAGGTCACAATAAATTGAAAAGTTATTAAGTGTGTACTTTACTGGAGACATAATGCTTATCATTATAAAACACAGGAATACAGATACTCTCCTTTTTTTAATGTCCACAGATGGCACGAGCTAATTATTCTCATTTGTATAGCACCTTACACCTCTGTAGATTTTTTGCAGAATGTTGAAAAACAGATGATCACGTCTGTTTTTGTAGCTGTGTGAGAGTTTTTCATTAACAAGATCAGGCAGGACCATCTGTGTGTTCTAGTAAAAAGTTTACCACCAACAGTGAATTCAAAACTTTCAAACAATGGGTGAATGCATAATTTGTCATGCGCGGATACAGCGCGTTGGCCAACAGCCCGTGCGGCTTAGTCACAGGTTCCTGAATGCATTTCTTATCTATCTTGAGAGGGAAAAACACCAGTCACACTCTGTTATTGACCAAACAAGGTGTTCAGGTTTGTGGCTTGTATGTAGATATATGGATTCACCTGCTCCGCACGCAGGCACCTCATCCAGTGTTGTTAGTGGGGAGGAGGGAGCCCAAAGGATGCGGCTCCGCGGGAGCAGCGTTGCCTCCCCTCCGTACAGGGAAATGTGGGCAGTAGCCTGGAAATGTAAAGGAAGGTGCAAAGGTAGTTTTACATCGTGGGTTATGTGTTTTCTCCTCTCTTCCCCAGAAGGACAGGCAAGTCTGTGCACACCTTGCTGAAAATACGCTGCACAGCGTAACTTCAACCTGAAGAAAAGAGTGGTTGGAACATGTTAGTGTTGAATACAGCTGATGATGGAATGAAGAAGTGCATGGCAGTTAATTGTCTGCTAACCGCGATTCTCTCAGAGCGTTGTCCCCATCCTTTCACACTTCCCATGCAATTTCACGCTGCCCCTGCGTTTTCTCACCCTCCAGCTGCCTCTCCCACTCCTCTTGTGTTCAGTGCGAAGCACTCGGTGCTTGGAGGCAGCTGCATGCAGGACCCTGTGCAATCCAGACCGCAGCTGCCCTCCATTCTGTGCCAGGGCAACTGTCCCCAAAATGTGGCAAATGTCCCACAAAACAAGCAGCCACTGGGCAGCCTCCTTGTGTCCCTAACCAAGGGTTGTGGGTCACGGTGTGGGGGGCGTCTGGGGAGATGGTGTTCAGCGCGGGAAGGACAATGAACAGTGAAAACAGATGGGGGCAGAGATGTCTGTGTACTTCAATTTTATTTTGTCACTTGTGATTGCAGGCTGTTGGACGCAGGCTGGAGCGTTGAACAGGCGCTTGACAAATCCTCAGGAAATGAGTGATTTGTAACCCTGATCACTATCAACTTCCAGTGTAATCTCTGGTTTGTTCCTCTCCCTTGTGAAGTTGTCAGTGTTCGCTCAGAGGTTGTACGGCTTGTTAGCTATAGATGTATATCGCTCATTAGAGGTAGAAACGTGTCTTGTCTTTCCAAGGGAAGCATTAACAATTCTACTCTGCAAATGAAGGGGTTCATTTAAGTCTCTTCCTGCATTCCTGTGAAAAATTGTGTCTCATACACACGTGTCCTCGGCTGGTCTTGCTTTCACCAGGGTACAGGAATTTCAGAGAGGATTTCATCTCTGAGTGTGGTTCTTTAATGAGAAGAAGCCTTTGTGTCCTACATAATCCACATAATTAGTGTATTTTGGAGTCTGTTCAGATGGGATTTTCGAAAGCTCAGTGCATGGGCTACTCTCAGGTTTAGTTTTATTGAGAGACTTAAAACTTACTGCAGGCTAAAGTGAGGAGCTTTCAACATCGCCATAGCCGGTGTGAGAACAAGTGTCCGATGTTCCTTGGAGTGTTTCGCAGCTTGGCAAACGTTCTTGGATGAACCGTTGGACTTTTCTCCTTCCCGGGTTCCCGATTTTGCAGAGGGGGGGTGGTGATGCTTTGTAGCACAGACTTTTCTGCATTTTAATTGATGACTGGCGTGTTTTGGTATTCAGGGAAGAAGTCTCACTTGAATTATTGCTTTGTGAGATTATTGTATTTAGAATGGCATGTGAGGAATTTCTTCACATATATTTCATCTTCTCTTGGTATCCTTCATCTTCCTTGTTCATATGTCCAAAATGTAATTATAAGACGTTTCCTCAGGAAATCAAAATTCTAAGTGGACCCTTTCAAGCCATGCTTGAAATTTGGGGAGTAGGAGGCGCTTACTTTTGTTGCTTCTTTTTTCACTTCATTTGTAGCGCAGTGGTATTTAGTTGTAGGCACCACCATACTGGGAGCCATCCAAAATAAACACAAAAAACTCGATCCTCGCCCTTGTGGGTTTGGCAGTTCAGTGTTAGGCAGGACACGTTTGGTGGACGGAGATGGGACAGATGGGACGAGTCCTCGGGAGCAGAGACGAGGATTTCCACGCAAGAGGCGATGGTCCAGCTCACCGGCTGCGCGGCCGTGGTGGAGAGGGTTTATTTGCTCCGGCAAAAGAGACATTTTAGGAGGGGTGAGGTGAGGGTCACGTTGCTATTGGCTCCCCAGGAGCTCTGCCAAGGTGATGGAGCAGCAAGGGAGAAAGGGCAAAGCTGCTTGGTTTGAGTATTCGAAGGAGGAAAACCCACTGTGTCACTGAATATGACCCAAATCAGCTGGGTGTAGAATTTATTTTTCTGATGATAATCCTGGTTTTGTTGTAAGTATAGTTGGTTGTAGTCCGTTTTGCTAATCCCATACCAGCACCACCCCCCAAAAACAAATGATGGAATGATTCATTTATTGGCTGGCATATAATTTTTTTATAAAAACATAACCTTCTAAAAACAGCAGTCAGAACATTTAGGTGCAGTATTGTCCAGCCATGGAGGATGCAGGAGTTCATTTTCAGATGCTGGCATATTTGCAAAAAAAAATTTAAACCTTCAGGATATACTGGTGCCTCTTACAATTTGAGGATTTTAGATCCAAATACAAAATGTGCTTTGCTGCACTTTTTTACCTTGCCCTGTCTCTGAATTTTTAATGGTAGGTGTGCTTCCAACTAGCACTCAGCATCCTGCTTTCTCATTAAACTCAAAGGCCAAGGACAGATCAAGTGTTATGGTGAGAAGACACATAGCAGGAAAAAAACCCCACAAAACAGCAACCCAGAGAAACCCATCCCAGTTTGATATTTATTGTCTCTGTTAGCACCTGAAAGGTATTATTAGCTAAAGCATCATTCCTGTAGTTATTTATTCAAAGGCATAACTGAATCATTTTGCAGACTGTGTTATATTGTATTTTAAATTAATTAAATAAAAGTTATTTGTCTGTGCCTTTATCCCTACTGGTTACGTTCCGCCAAGGCTCCCTGCCTCCATAGTTGTGCTGTAAGATGATCAATAGTCTGGTGATGAGCGAGCTCTCTGCCTCCATAAGAGCCGAGAGTATTACTATGGGTGTGATCACTTTAACTCAGTATTGTGGGATGATAAACTACCTTTTAATAGAACATTAACATTAATCTAAACAAGATTAGTGGAGCAAAGCATTGTACGAATAAGCTTGCTCAATTAAAACAGATGGCCTTCCACACTGAATGCCATTATGTTAATAAAACCTCCCCTGCATTCCCACACGCTCGCTCGTGTGAGTTCTCTTTTCTCCAGTTGCAAGGAGTGTGGTACATATAAATTTGCTTAGCTGTGTGCTACAGTACTCATTTCATCATCTGTTACTCTGAGAGCTCTTCAGAATTTCATATTTATCAAATTATTTCTGAATGATTAACACAAGATCTTTACATTTTCTTCTAATTACACGTCTGTCATTAATCTTCACTATTTCTTTTGCCCCAAGCATTTTAGAGAAGGTGGAGAGTGATACGATTCAGCAATTAGAATCAGCTGCAAGCATGATTAAGGCTGTCTAAAACCAGGGAGAAGAAAAAATCTGAGACTGCAGCAACATTAATGTGTAGTGTTAGCTGAAATTAATGATCAAACCGTGCATCCTAGCATCTTAATATTGTCTCAAGCAAAATGGCTTTACATGTGGAAGTAACACACAGTCACAAACTAATCACTATTTCCCCCTCAGACAAGCTTTTACTGTTCATTACTAGAAGAAACAGAGTTTTGTTGCTTCAATATTGTATTCCCAAGGTTGAAGCACAGCAAAATAGACACAGGTATTAGGAGGCCTTAAGCTTTTCAGAATTTTTCTAAATTCCTCGCTTTAAAGAAACCTCTTAAGAAATAATTCATCTCTAATGCAATCCTTTCAGCCCATATCGGCTAAATTAAAAGGTGGCATGAACAGACATGATTTCACCCCCTGTCCCCACAGCCTGCCTTGTTGCTAAGATGGAAGAGAATATTTATTATAGTATTCTATCTATCTAGAGCTAGACAAAATAAATCACTAAATACTGTTTAGCTTAAGTTTTAAGGCTTGAAGCTAGCAGGTTGTAACAATGGAATGAGAGTTACTGCTTTCTCATTTCCTTATCCTAGTGTATTCTTTGCAGACTTGGTCGTATTTTTGCCTACGTTTGCAACTCAAAACAGTGTCAGAAAACTACCTAAATTCACAACCAATGGAGAAGAATGCTGGTCAGGAGGTTGCAGTGTAGTTACCTACCAGTCCTGTGGATGCTCATCAGAGTGGCCCTAAACCTGCTGGGTCTCTGTTGCCTCTTCGTTCCCTGGCAGACCAGGTAAATTGGGGAAATACCATCTTGAGATCCAGTCTGGCTGGTCGGTGTCAGTCTGGTATTGGGAAACAAGATTTTAGGACAAACAGAGGCTGTTAATTATTGGTGAGCACTGGAAACTAGTTGATGGATAGGGACACCAGTGCTCTGACAACTGTGACGTAAACGTAAATGAAATTTAATGGAAAATCATGTATGACTGACAAATCGTTAAGTACAATCTAAAACCAACTAATACGCTGGTGGGAGTGTTGGCTTTTTGTTTCTCAGGTTTCCCTGGCTGGCTTTTCCATAAACTAGGGGCTGAGATGTCTCCAGTTTGTAACTCAGAAAGATCAGCTTTCCAGTAACGATAAATGAACAGTAAATCACAGGAGAAAGGAGGAGGTGTTTTAGGAGTGCAAGGCTGTTCCAGAGGATAAGCTTTCTACCCTCACAGCTCACGGAGTTTGCAAGATAAGGGTTAGCTCGTGAAGAAATACCCATTCGGTTCCTCGTAACAGCGAGTGCAGGGGCTTGGTACGAGTCGTCAATCATTGTCAAAGCCCAGTGGTGCCACGCGTGGCCCAGAGGTGTGTGAAGGGAGCTGCAGAGCCAGCTCTCACTGATTTCCCTTGCACCAACTGAGCGCAGCTGAATGGGATATTGGTCCTTTGCTGCTTAAGCAGCCAGAAATAACAGGGTAGAGAGCTAACATGTAATATCACTGCTCCGTGGGGCGTTGTGTAGCGCGAGCACCCGAGGAGGAGGAGGGCTGCGTAAACACACGACAGCGGTTTTTAACAAGACAGCCTGTATTTTTCTTCCTGAAACTACTAGTTGGGGGGGATCTTCCCCAGGTGGTTACCTTCCTCCCTGCTACCTTTTCATTTCACAGCTTCAATCCCTTTGGTTCTCAGGGAAATAAGCAGCTGTCAAGCCGAGCGTGCTGCAGGTCGGTGCCACGCAGGTGTCCTGGCGCTGGACATCCCACCTTCCTGTCCATGCGCAGTCATGGGGGCCCCTGGTGCGGCTCCATGGCCTGTTTTTCACCACCTGAGGACACAGGCCACGGTGTTTCAGGAGGTGCATTCGCAGGGGAGAGTCCTGCCAAGAAGGACTTGCCTGTGGCAGCCAGGTTCAGCACCAAAATTTGCTCATTTTTGTTTCAATTTTTATAAATATTCAGAAGAAGGTGAAGGATAACTCTAAAGATCTGGATCATCCTTGTTCAGGGCTGGTGGTGTGGCTGGTTGGGGTTGAGTGGAGCTCAATGTCTGTCACATCCTCCACGGAATGACCTGGTTGGGAGAGCAGCTCACCACACCACCCAACCGAGTCAGACAAGAGCGATGGCAGATGGCCAAGGAGAATAATTTACAGCATAATTAACTAACTTATGCATGTAAGTGTAGTGACTGAGCATCAACTGGTGCCTATGCTTGAGCACAAAAATAATCAAGGCCATGTCTGTCAGTAGTGAAATATGGGATATCTTTTAAAGCCCACGACCCTCATGTTTCATACAGACAAGATAAAGTTGCTGACATATCAATGAGCATGAATCAGAAGGGGTTGTTGGATGTTTTTATCCACTTTGGACAATTTTCAGTAACAAATTCAGATGACAAGAGTGCAGGCTCTTGCTAGTATTTGCATGTGAGAAAAAGAAATGTGTTTTGGCACCCACATCTCAGTGATGAGTTATTAGTGCACGACTACTTAGAAACTTTTGGACTTCAGAGTAATCAGAGGAACAACTGGGGGAGCAATAGGAATTCTCTTCAGACAAAGTGAGGGCAGTGGCTGGTGAAATTTCGATGGTGTTTTATTTTTACAAAGAAGAAATATGGTATTGGAGCTGCAGATAATTCCTCGTGGTTAGTTCCTCTCTTCTTTGCTGACTTTTTTTGTTACTTTTTCTGTTTGCCCAATGGTCTGTGCGAGTTGTTCATACTTTTATTTTAAAGGTCAGAAATGTCATTAAAACTGTATGAATTATGGTCTGAATAATATTTTTGTTGTTTCTTATTTCACCTTTTCCCAAGTTTTTTTATTAAAAAGGGTAGAAGATGGTTAGTTTTAGTGGACATTTGCAGGGGGGTTGAAAGCTTTGTTTTTGATTAATTCAGGTACAGCGCCTGGTAATAGACATGAAATTGCTGGTTGATACATCTTTTATTGTCACTGGAGGTATGGGACAGGAGGAAAATGTAGGACAATTCCATAACGCTGGCAAAATTCTTCATGAAACCTATCTCCATAGCATAATCTGTTACTAGGTCAATTCAGTCCTAATATTGTAGACATTTTAGGGCAAAAAAGAAGAAAAATTTCCCTTGTAGGCTGAGTCAATAATACGAGCCATCTCTATACATGAATACTTTAATTTGTTTAGTGGAGTCTATTCATGCAAGTAAATTTTGCAGCATATACCTATACAGGGAGTCTTTTTTTTGTTGTTTGGATGGTTGCTTTTTTGTTGTTTTTGTCTTCTCCTTACTTACCACACAGTAGAAGAGTAATGTGATTAATGAACAACTTGAATTAATTGGAAAAAACTGAGATAAACAAGTGCCCGTTCTTCCTCATCTTTGCATATTAGCTTAAATTGAGACCCGACCCACGATGAATAATTAAATAGTAAAAATTAAACTTGTGGTCATAGCGGTGCGGTATAAATGAAGGCCTACGTGTTCTATGAAGAGGTTTATTTTAGTAGTTAGAATAAATCTGAAGGTGTCACTTCATCACGTTACTAACGAAGTGTTTACATTGAGCTAGACATCACTGACAGCAGTAGCTGGCAGTCCTTACTTGGGCCTGGTTTTGAAAATAAGTGCAAACGTGTGACAGGAAAGTGTTGAAGTGCTGCTGCCCGTGTTGGTAACGGGACGTCAGAGCCAACGCAGCGGCGTCCTGGGGCTGGTCCAGCTGTTCCCTTCACATCTGTAAGGAGAGGGTGCGTGTCTCAGCATCACACAGTGATACCTCGTGGTAAATTGGGTTTGTTGTGTCTTTAGGCTGTTTGCGTCTGTGTAGTTTGTAAAAGAAGTAGGAATCGAGGTTTGGTGGGGCTCTCTTTGATATCATTCATCACGCCTGTTTAACCTTTAAAATATATCAGCCAGTCGATGTTTCTTTTTCAACCAATCAATAAATAAATAAAGAATAAAATGACAACCTCAACGCTGACTTTTATGTCTTCAAATGGCCAGACTTTCATGTCAGCTTAAAACCCTCACAATTGAGCTGATGCGGAAGGGGACCAGACAGCGCGGTGATGGGCAGCACTAAGAAAACTTCCGTGGAATATGGTATTTTGTAATCATGTTTCCTCTAGCAATCGCTGTAGAATGATAAATAGTGAATGTCAGTGTGGATTTGGAAGAAGAGAAGGTTTCTGTTTAATTAAAAAACAGAGATAGAGCCAAGGTATTTCTTACATTGGTGTTACTCCACCTCGAGGAGTTGGGTTTGCACTGTGCGCTCACACTGGGGTGAGGGAGACTCAGCTATCGGCCCTTTTTGCTTTCCAATTTCAGCAATTCAGACATCTCTGGCAATTGTTGTTTTCCATCATATTCTCAGAAAATATGTACCATGAACAGGACAGGATTTCTGCATTAAGTGCTTGGACCTGAGCTGCCCGATGGTGTGTTGGGCTTGCATGGATGAGGACTGCGGCTCCTGCTTGTGTCGGACTGTTTAACATTTTCAGAAGACTCAGTCATTTAATAGAAACGTTACGACATTTCCAGAAATAGGTTTCAGTCTTTTTGTAAGATGGGGAAAAAGGTTGGTTGGGTTTGTCACATCCTTTGTTTTTTTACAGGATTAGTTTTGATGGATGGAGCGGTGGCAGAGAGTTCTGAAGTTTGCAAGTGGTATTTATTTACTGCACTGTATGTTCTTTTATAGAGGTAGTTATTCAACCATACAAATTAAAAAGTCACTTCTAAATCAACTTATTCTCTGAAAGATCAAGAGTTTCATCAGAAAGAAAAAAATAGGCAAAAAACTTCTCAGTATAAAGCCTTCCAAGTATTGCATTCCTGAAATACTTGGCATACTCTTACCCAGGGGAGAAAGAATGTTTAATTCTTCAGGCACAGGCTGGATCTGTCTCTTCTGCAGGGAAAGTGCCACCTTAGAGAGGTTCTTTAAAATGTTGACACTTGACCATTGAAACTGGCTCAACACCCCTGAAACAGCCTCCGGGAACAGTCAGAGAGATGAAATAAGGAGTGATTTTTATTCCTTACCAGGCTGGTTAATACTAGGAGCAGTAGTCACTTTTGTACTCTCTTTTCTTTGGGGTTTTATTGTAATAAAAAGCAATTTCTTCAGTCTCATCCTATTCATGAAATCAGGTAGAGGCTTGCTTGCTCATCACCGGTTTCAGTGCTACTTTTACTTCATCTAAAAACTCAGTGAAGGGATTTCCTTAATAAAGGCCATATGCATATTTTAAGTATGTTTTTGAACTATTTTTAGAGCCTTGAGTTTGTAGTTAATAGCATAGAAAAACATCTAGATGGATAAAACAAATACAAATATAATAGTTACAAGATCTACTCATAATTAAAATCCAAGGGGAGCGAAACATGCAATAAATCAGAGTTTATATGAACCAGATGTTGTCTATTTCGGGCAGTGGTGGAACTCCATGTGGATCTCAGAGATGAGGCCGATGCTTTGTGGACAGTAAAATACGCTTTTCTAACAGCATCTGCTTGCCCGTGTGTCTTGTGCCAGACTCACACACCTCCCTCATTTGCTGCTCTTCAGCCCAAGGGTGGCCTCATTTTAGCCTTCTGCCGTTGGATACTTTATGGAGCTTGATGGTGTTTAAAAGCTTTAAAATGGAGGGAAGAAGAGTTAGTTTTCTGTAAGAGAGAATCCACACAGGTAGTGCGGTGCTGCTGGTGAAGAATCGCATCCTGCTTCAAAGAAGTGTGCCGTTGTTGTAAGCGTTTTGCAATAACAGTTCTATTTTAAAAGCAAAGTGAAAAAAAAATCTGATCTATCAAGGCTGATGCTATCTGTGCTCAGGAGCAATTTGATCATAACCCTCTTTATATCTGTCTCTTCCTCCGCCTGAAGTTCCCTACCTTAAAAATGAATTTGTTCCTGAGATGACTCTCACTGGGGTAATCTAAACTGGTCTCCGCTATCAGTGACATGGGTATAATGACATTTTACAACTTGTCTGCTCCAGCGCATCTGAGGAATCCTACTGCTAATTGTTGTGTTATCAGCTGCCCACGCAGCCCTGGGGGAACAAGGGTCCCTCTCCAGGGACCTCCCTGCTCTGCTGTCCCCTGCCCAAATCCACAGGGAGACACAGGACAAGGTGGGCTCTGACCGACCCACGGCTCTGCACGTGGGATGCTACCAATAGGTGGTAAAATGCAGATTTTATTGCGGCAAGACAATGTTTTCCTTTTGGATTCTGGGTTTTGTGTGCTTTTGGAAAGCATTTGGCAGCCACAGCGAGACTGTTTACAAAAAGAGCAGAACTGGTAAAGTTCAGGTTCGTGTTTGGATTCAGCCCCAGCAAACTGAAGCTGAAGCTGTGCCAGACGTTTGAAGCTGCCAGACGACAGTTCATCTCAAACAGAAAGCTGAAGAGGGGGAAAGAAATTTGTCAAATGTATTCCATGTGGAATTTCAGGCAATTTAATTTGATTCACTACACTCTGAAATGTCTTGGACTTCCCTATTGTTTCTATACTTTAACACTAAATTTGATACCTTCTGGGATCGTCAGTGCTTTGTGCTGCATTTGTCACATTCTGTAATTTACTGGCTTTAGTCTCTCTGCATTTTAATTGACGGGACTGAGCCCTGCCAGAAGCACTCTGGTAAATTTAAGGTTTCTAGCTGAATCCTGAGGTCATTCTTCAGGCGGGGGGAGCACTGCCTTTCTGTTGGAGACCACAGCAGTCAGAGGGGGTAAACGTGAAGGAGGAAAGGGAAAACTATGGGGAATTGCATTCCTGTGTCTCCACTGGAAGCATCAGCAGCCAGAGCACCGGGACTGCAAGGATGCAGCTGCCAGGACATGGTCTGGTCAAGAGTGGCTGCAAAGGTTCATTTTTATCCAGTGATGACCAACACCAGAGAGCGTGGAGCTGTGTCCCCTTGTGGTTTTGCTTTTCCAGCTCATTTTCTGCTTTGCGGGTGAATTTCCTGTGACCCTGGGTCCGGACGCCGCGGCTCTCTGCATCCACGCAGCCTTGCCATCTCACGACGTGCCCTGAACTCATTACCCACTCAACTGCACGTTCAGCATCGAGGCCACTTTCTCTTCTCCTGCTCCCTCTGACCAAGCGCCAGAAGCAAAACCCAGGCCTCCATCTGTAAATAAAATTCTCTGAACTCGTCCAAATGTCAAAGCAGTTGAGCCCACCAGGTACCAAACTGTCTGATTCCACATAGTATTTCTGTTGAAGGCTTGTGTAGGCTGCAGCTGGAGGTAGAGACTGCAGCTGCTTTTTGTGCAGGCAGATGGGCAGAGGGACACAGCAGCTACAGATTAAATAAGCTACCCTGCCTTGATTTGTACAGATAATGAAAATTTCTGTTTCTAATATTCTTGCCTGAAACACCTGTTCATTTACTGCATTGCAATTTGACTCCCTGGATCAGTGCACATTTACTCCTGAGCCTGGCTGAGGAAGACAAGAACAGTCAAGCCCGAAGCTGTTGGTGTTTACACACAAGTCAAGTCCGTGAGAAGTTCAGTGTTTTTACTGGTGTGTCTGACTTTTTTTCCCTGACATGTGCAGCCTCTGTTTCTGGGTGTTGAGAGTTTGTTTGTTTTGAAGAGTGTGAGGAGCGAGGAGCCCGAGGCGATCTGACAGGGCTACACTTGGAGCATCTCTCAGCTTCTTTTCCTAGGCTGCAGCTGGCCTGTGTTCACTTTTTTTTTTCTCCATAAAATCTTCTGCAGCTCCCTGTGTCTTTCAAATACAGTTCTGGCAAGTTGAAAAGAGATCTGTGACAGAGAGGAAAAACCCCCGGGGCCACCAGTCGCCATGGCTGGAGCGGATGGGAGCTGGCAGGGATGGCTGTGGTTGTGCTTCCCTGCTCCCCATCCCAGCTCCAAATTTAGGGATGTTCCTGGTACCCACAGGGATGGGCTCTCTGCCTGGGAGAAGGTCCTTGGGGCAGCACACTTGGGGCTTTTCTCAAATACAGCCCCAGCCACCACATAGCAGCTCGCAGGGATGCTCCTGCCAACAGGTAGGATGGGCAAGCAGCTGTTGTCACCTGGCGATTGCCATACAATTACATAGGCTCTTCCCTTTATCTCATTAAGCTACCATAGAATCGATAGTTTTTCCTCAAGAAATGCATGGTGATGTTTGAAATCTTTTCCCATGTAGGTAATTTGACAAACATGAGAGTGTTGTTAAAATCATTAGCGCTAGGGGTAAAGCCTCCAAATAAAGTGCCCTGGGATTTATTTACTCTGTGCTGTAGTAATAATAATTAAAACACATCCTACTGCAGGTAACTCCCACAACTTGCACTTTGCTCTGAAGCTGAGAAACTCATTGATTAATCCATGGGGTCAATCAGTCCATCTTGTTTGGAGAGTTAATCATAGAAAGCCTCTGCACCAGGACCGAGAGTGAAACAGGTTTATTTACTGCTGCTTAATCAGAGAACCCAAACTCTCCTGTAGAGTGGTGAGAGGTTTGTTTCTACTTAGCCTTTAATTGCAAAATGATCTCATTAGTGCCATAGTGAATCTCAGTGCTATCCTACAGATGCCTGGGATGTAAAGAAGAGCAAAGAACAAAAATGGCTGCCCGTAAAAATTCATCACTTGCCAAGAAGTGTGGTGCACTTGGTATTTGCAAGATTACCCAAACCAGGCTTCTCTTTATTAGCCTTTTAATCCAAAGCTAAACCATCAGCTGCAGCCCCCAGTGCCTCTTGGTTTACCTCACTGTTAAGAACAGAGCAGGGCTGTCCTGCTGAAAGGACTGTGAAAGGTTTTTTGTCTCAGGATAAAGATGTCTGTTGAGAGCAGGAATGGAAGCCAACAGCACGGTTACTCTGGTGCTCACCGAAGAAAGGGCTAATCCTCGGAGTTATCCCAGCTAGGGGTGCTGCTTTGCAGGGGACTTCAGACCATATAGGTGTCCTTATTGCCAGCCTCTGGCATCAGTCCTGGCTCGTTTATTAGTTAATCATTTCTGAAATGTCTCAGCAGGGTGATTGGAGAGTGACAGGATCTGAATGGGCAATGAAATCCCAACTAAAGCCGTCATTGCCAGAGGAGGTGCTGGAAGCCCAGAGGTGAGGTTGCACACCCACTGTAAAGCCCCGAGCATAAAAAAGCTAAAAATGGTGAATAACGTCTTCAACATGGAGCACTGACAGATGCAGGTTCGTGTTCTTGTGCTGGAGAAAAGGCTTGAATGCGAGTTCCACATCATACAAGTCCAATTCAAACTCGCTGCCCTTTGAAATCTGGATAGTATCTCTCCACCTTTGCAGTAGGAAGCTTCTGGCTTGGATTTAGAAAACTGGGGATTAAAAAGGCTCCGTTTAACCCAATGCTAAATACCAGAAAGAGAATAGAGGGGAATATTCCCTTTACTAATACTTGTTTCTAATCAGATAAAAATAAGTGGCAGTGTAGGAAGAATCCCTTTACTAACTGCCAGAACATGTCGATTTATCAAATTTTTCCACCGTTGCTCTTTTTTTGAGCTCGCCTCGGAGCTGACAGTGTATGTTTTACAGTGCAGCAAGGTAGATTGATTGATCCTAAATAGAACAGCCTTTGGGGTCTCGAGCTGATGTTTTAGCTTTGGAAAAAAACTGAGTAAAGCATGTTAATGTGGAGAAAGGAGCCTGGTTTAATTGGACCAACTCCTGGCTTGCTGAAAATTAATGGCTGGCTGGCTGCTGCCAGAGTGATTCATCTTTTCTATCATGTTCTACAGTCCTTCTCTCCAGGGGTCTGTACTCCCCTCCAATTCCAAAACCAAAAGTGAAAGATACTTTTTTTTTTATCCTTCTTCCTTAAAAATATGTATTTTAGTTGGATTGGCTTCCGGTAAATGAAAAATAGCGCTGGCAGGAATATGAAGGAGGCGGGCAGTGTCTGGAAATGGGGTTTTGTTTACTGTGGGGCTGGTTTGGTTTTGTTTGAATGGGATTTAGATTACTATTTATCTTTTTTAATGCACTGTCACCTCCTCGTTGCTCCTGGCTGACTGTACAGGTGGCAGAATGGCTTTCTAAAGGATCCCGATTTAAGTGTGTTGAAATGTATTGTTCCTTCTCTTTTTTATCTGGCCACGGAAACAGAAACCCTGTGTAAGCAAGAGCTGTTAAAAGTGAATATAAAGCTGGAAAAGGTGTTGAAAGCATTTAGGTGGCTCTGGAAATGAAAAGATGAATTTTCCGTGTACTTCTGGCCACAGAAATATTTTATTTTCTTTTAAATAAATGACATGTGCATGAACAAGACTCTTCGTTTCACCTGTCAAACCTCTTGGAGGTTTTGTGAAAGCAAAACCAGCCTGCAAATGAACATGGGGTAGTTGAGCATTTAATAGTGTGTGCCCCAAACCTGCGTGGATAATGTGATCACAGAGGGGGCTGAGCTTTGGAATTCAAGGTGGGGAAATTCAAAATGTACTTTTAAATGGAAAATACCTTTACGTGCCGTTTCAAATCTGTCTTACTTGCTGCTGGAGATGAATTGCTACTCCTTTGCTGATTCAGAGGTGTCGCCAGTAGACTGGCACATGGAGTCATTTCTAACAAGCATGTAGTAGGCTGGGAATGTCACGAATCTTGTATTTTTGCATATTTCTTATAGGAGGATTCACTGTAAATGAAGATTACAAGAAGATAAATAAAGATTTTGTTTAACATAATTACATATGGCAAATTGCTATGGTAATTTATTATTATTCCAGTAAGGCAAATATTACCAGTCATAGCTCAGAGATCATAAATAATGCAGTGGAAAACTGGATGTAATGTTTCACATTGACCTGAGATGCGGAAGATGGGTAAAATTGCAGCAGATTTCTCTGCCATTAATTGCAAGAAAATAACATGAAGAACATGCAAAATCATGTTAAATATTTTCAGCAGATGACAGACTGTGGGGCAGTTCATTAATTCTCCTGACTCATTCAGTATTTCTGGTTTTTACTCTGAGAAGACTTAATGAATCATCAATGCTTTGTGAAACCAAGGGTGTGAATATGCACGTTTTTGTGTACATTCAAATACCAGCCAACATGCCTCCATTTATCTCCAACAGTTTTCTGTATCAAAGCATTTTCTTAAACTCTGTATACTCTTAAACTGGATCACTAGGGATATGTTTATTAGACTCTGAAGTAGCTGTTTGAATTGCTGTTTTTACCTTTTACCAGCAGATTTTGTTTCTCCTACGGTGCTATAAATATTAAATAAAGACACTAAGAGTTTATTAGTGTAATATTTTTTGTGGGGACATGGTTGAAAATGTAACCTATAAAATTAGTAATGGGAGGATGAAAATTATACATTGTTTCTACCAGGTTTTACAGCCATCATTTTGTGCTATTTATGCATTGTTTTTCTTGTACAGAAGGTGAGGGCTCTGAGTTTCATTAGCTGAAAATCCTGTGGTACCTGGATATATCCATCGTTTTAGTACAAGAGAAGCAAAATCCTCTTGCATCCCTTTCAGCATCAGCCTTTTGCAGACAAGATATTTTAATCCCAGAACTCCACCACATATTCACATTTGTTCATAGGACTGCATTTTTCAAAACAATTGCAATAGTAAGTTGTGTGACATTCCTTATTCCTTTTTTAACCCAGTGCTAATTTGGCAACACTCCAGTGTTTTATAGGACTGAGAATCTGCCCGTTTGCTTTTTGAAGTGCCCGTAAAAGTCCATTTTCCCATTTAAAACTTTTGTATTTGGTTAACCTGTACATGGGTGATGGAGGCAGCACGATCCAGTGGTTTGGATGAGAAACGGGCAGCCTGAATTTCATTATTCAGTTCCCAGCTTTGCTGGGGGTTTCCAGCGTGGCCGTGGGGAATTCGCTCGGCTGCTGTAAACCAGTTTTCTCACAGAATTGCAGAGGGGTTGTGCGAACGTAAAGAAAGATGCCTCAAAAAATGTGGCCACATAAAAGTTTATACTATGTACTTACTTTCTCAAATAGATGAAGCTTTCCAATGAGGCACAGTGCGCTCGGTTTCACATTAGCGCTTATTGGGGAAATCAGTTTGTGAGAAAGCAATGCGCTCGCTGCGTGCCTGGGAACGCGTACGTGTTTTCAGTTAACTGGATGGTTTCATGCCTGTTCTTAGACAACGGGTTCCTGTCCACTAAGAAACTGGTTGGGTTTTGTTTATTTCTGTTGTGGTGACATGCAGAGGAATGCTGGCCAGGGCTGATGGATGAGTGCAGCCATAGGGGAGCATTGGGCCAGAAGAGCCAGGGCAGGCATACAAGTGATTTGCTAAAGATCACACAAAAGGGACATTTCTGTACATGCTCGGGATCCTGCAGGTTACCCAAACAGCTGAAATTGCCAAAGGTTACAGTTAAGCCGTCTTCGTCTTAATGGTGTTTGCAGAAGTGGTGCAGGGGGTGGATTTGGCGGCTGAGATTTATGTCGCGCCGGTGTAAAGGGAGCAGAGAGAACCCTGCTGTAAATAGGGGTGTCTGTTTGCTGCTTTGAAGTTCATCAGTAAAGAAATATATTTGCAGGGATAAACCCTGACACTGTGGTGAAAAACAGAGTCCTGAAGGGACCCATATCCTGAACTGTGGGATGATGTCCCACCGGGGGGTATATCCTGATAAATAAGTATTATCCCTCATGCTCTTCCAGCCCTGTGCAGCCTGCCAGAGGGGGCACTTTTTAATGGTCTAGCAGAAGTTAAAGGAGAATCCAAAAGAATAAGGTTTAAAGTGAATTCTTTGGTTTATACCATTTATAGTCCTATTAAATTCAGTATATTTCTCAGACATTTGGGGGGCAAGGAAGTTCAGTGTATTTGTACGTCTTTCAAGATCCTCACTTGATCGTTTGACTCTGTCCAGCTAGCTTAACAAGCTAAATAATAAAAGGGAACAATGCAAAAGTTGAGGGTTTTTTCACCCTGTGTCTTTTTTGAAGAAAAATACTAGGTTTTGTTCCTCATGCCCAGCAGTTTGCTGTCGACTCCTGTAGCTTCTCTGCCCATCACTCAATACCTATTTCAGCATATCAAATTGTCATAGTTCCTCCTTTCATAGAGAAGCAATTAAAAATGATGAGGGTAAAGGGTTAACCCTAAAAGCCTGCTAATGAGGGTGCTTCTTGGCTTTCTTTTCATCAGGCATTTGATGCTGTTTTCAGCATAAGCTCTGGATAAGCATCACTGAACATTTTTCCAGAGTATGTTAAAAAAAGGCTTTTTGCCATCCTGTAAAAAATGATAGATGTGTGGCTCTGCTGTTTATCTGAAATCCTAATTATTGATGCTGCAGCTCCTGAATGTTAAATTCATGCAGTGTTGTTCAGGCTTCAGACTGGTCAAAGAAAGATGGATTTATGTCCACAGAGAGATCTAAGTCTACTAAACAGAGCCAAAGTTTATTTGTTTATTTATTAAATTATTTTAAAGTCAAGAGTTGCATCAATTTAAATTAAGTAGACTTAGAGAAAAAGAAGCAAAAAAAAAGGCAAAAGTTTTCTGTCATTGGATGGAATTTTTATTTCTACTTCCATGAGACCAAAGAGTAGAGGTGAGAGGTGGAATTTGAAAATACAGATGAGACCTCCTTTCCTTGAGCTATGATATGTATTATAGAACAATAGTGTGATTATTTTTTTTATCCAAACCTATAGACATACATTTGGGGAAAGAAAAAAAATATATATATGATATGTGTGTGTGTGTGTATATATATATAACAGTGCATCTCGATGGTCATGTAACATCCCAAGGAATCATTTTCACAGGGCAGCCAGGAGGATGAGCACAGGGTTTCTAATGAGCGTCCTCACAATCGCGTGGTGAAGGTGTGAGCAGTTCAGCTACACCGTGTTGCAGTTGGTTTTCTACGCTGGGTGCAGGCAGCGCCTGGAGCAGCAGCTGAGCCCGGGGATCCCAGCGGTGGGCTGCAAAGGGGCTGAGGGGTCTGGAGCATCTTTCTTATGAAGAGAGACTGAGAGAGATGGGGCTGTTCAGCCTGGAGAAGCTGAGAGGAGTCTTATTGATGCTTACAAGTATCTCCAGGGTGGGTGTCAGGAGGATGGACTGGACTACTTTCAGTGGTGCCCAGCGATAGGTTGAGGGGCAACGGGCACAGACTGAAGCACAGGAGATTCTATCTAAACATGAGGAGAAACTTCTTTACTTTGAGCATGCCAGAGCACTGGTCCAGGCTGCCCAGAGAGGTTGTGGAGTCTCCTTCTCTGGAGACATTCAAACCCCACCTGGAAACAATCCTGTGCGATCTGCTCTAGCAGGTGGGTTGGACCAGGTGATCTGCAGAGATCACTTCCAACCCCAACCATTCTGCGACTCTGTGATCCTCGATGAGTTTCTGAATCATCTCCCTTGTGTGGCTGAACCTTCTCAAAGCCACTCGGGTGAGCCACGGCCTGTTGCTGCTCTTCACGCCCCTGTGCAAGGTGTGATCCCTCCTAGTGACTAAACGCTATGGAATCCATACATCCTTGAAGCCTGTTTGTGCTCACAGCTCCTAAGGACTCTTCAAAGAGGACCCAATTGTGTTAATTCATTGCTCAGCATTCATCTACCTGTGCTACCTGAGAAAAGCAACGTAGGGCAGAGTCGTTGCTTGTTTAAAAAATTAGACTTAATTTCTCTCAGGCTTTTCTCTGTCTCTAGTCAAGTTTGTTTTAAACTAATGGAAGTAATTAGCGAGTCACAGAGGGACTTCGTCTGAGAGGTAGCCATTTTTAGATAATGGAGCATAAAAGTCGACACGGTGACATATGACACCGGAGCAGCATATTGGAGCCAGGCGCTGCGTCTTAAGCAGATGTTTAAGTACTCTGAATACTGAAATCACGATGTATGCATATAAGAAGGGATTTTTTTTTCTCTCAGACTACTAGTACACTGTAGGGCTTTCTTTTAATCTCAATAAAATCAAAGTAAGCTCTGAATTGTTTTTAATGTGCAGTCATTATCACTCCTTTCTCTCTTCCTCGGATGTCTTTTTTGTATATGACGTGTGGGTACTTCAGGACGTATGGATCGAACTGGCTTTTTGCATTGCCATTACATAGCGGAGCAGCGCAGTAACGCACCGACTGATGCACCTCATTTCTAAGAGCGCTGATGGCACAGAGCTGAAAACAGATAACGTATTAGCAGCGCAGCACTCGATGTGTTCGCATGTATTTGTTGTAGCGGTGCATGCGGGGGAGACTTGCAGAAACTCTTGAGAGATGAAGATCTGGCAGCGGGGTGTTCCCCGGGGGATCTCCAGGTGCCTCACAGGCCTCTGAGGCCATCCCGCTTTTTCTGGGTCTGGGTTCTTGTAGGTACCACCGAACTGTGTGTGTTTCAACCTCACTCGGTTCTTTAGTGAGTTTTTACTTTTCAGACTAGTCTGAAAACCAGCAGGTTTTCCTTCTCTCGGGGCAGGCCAGGAGCTTTGCTGCCGAGCACTCAGAAGCCGCAGCATGAGAACCCGTGTAGCCGTCCTGGCTAGAAAACCGTATATCTCACTTGAGATGTTTTTATGGGTACAATATGTTTTTCCTTCACCGCATGTGTGTTCCACCCCATGGATTGCTCGAATGGCAGAAAGTGTTTTGTTTCCTATGTGATTAGCTGCAGGTTCAATTTCTATCAGATTTGTCAATTTTGTCATATAATAGTTTGGGTTTTTTCCAGCCTAATGTATGTGACATGTTTCATAATGCCAATAAAAATAGTTTTCAAACTAGGCTGTGAAAGAAATTGACCAAAAAAACCACTGAAAATAAAAATATCAGCAACTGGAGAGCTTTGATCCGACAGTGTAGGCTTTTAAATGGCATGTCGAGGGTTGTGAAGCCAAGTCTTACAGTTCCTCTTTGCAGCAGCTGTCATGTGGAGGGGTTGGCCAGGGTGGGATCACAGCCGTGGTCGGGGGGTCTGGTTCCCATAGCAGATGCCTTCTACAAAAAGGTTTAGATTCTATTTCTTGGTTTGATTTTTTTTTTTTTTTTCTGACAATGGAATTGTTATGGGCTTTTGAATTTCAGTTAAGAATGTGCAAATAGGCTATCTGGTAAGTAGGTTATTGAAGGGTTAGGGAAATGAAGAACATTTTGTGCAAAAAAATACCCACAGTGTGGGTAATAGACTCCAGTCGAATTTAAAAGATAATGGCGACAAGGGAGAAATCCACTTGTAGAAATGGGGAACAGCTGTGTTTGAGATCTAATGAAACTGTATCAAATACTTTAAAAATGGCTTACAACTTCTTCCCTGGGGAACGGAGATAAAACACAAGAGCACTCCTGAAAGGTCGAAGAAACAGTTAAATCATTTCCTTGATGGTTATTAGAGATATAGAAGACATCAGTGAAAATTAAATGTCTGAAACTTGTATTTGATTGCTTTCCTTATCACGCCAATCTCACACGTTTCTTCCATCACTTATTCTCTGTTCTAGTAAAATTTAATAACTGTGCTGGTAACAAGGGAGTTCGGTACGAAACCAACAGCCTGGACTTCAAGGTGAGGGCAGATGGGACCGTGTTCGCTGCGCACCAGGTGCAGATGCCCTCCAAGCAGCTGATCCTGGTGGTGACCGCGTGGGACCCCCAGACCCTGGGCAGATGGGAGGCAATTGTCAGGTTCCTGGTGACAGAGAAGTCACAACACAATGGGCACAAGGTAAGAAGTTTCCAGAGCTCTTTTTCTTATTTCATTCTTCCTTTAAAAGTTATACACGGCATTTGTTTGCATTGCCTGGTCTGTGCTTCCTAAGGGAGTGTCCAGGTAGGAGAAACCATGAGCAGCGTCAAATTTCTCGAAAAAAGTCCTTGAACCTCTCTGACAGAAATGATGTTGTACAGTGCAGGTTGTACACCTACACTAAATGCGTTTGCATCTCACTGCTAATACTCACTCTTGACTTGAAATAAAACCTGCAAATGAAGGGTGCCTCCTTCCCTCCAGAGTCAAAGTCAGCCATCTTCTTGAGGAAGGCCATGTGAAGCTCACATTTCGTTTGTGACGATGTAGACCTGGAGTTGTGCACTGGCCGCTGCTGCCATGCTGCTAAAACATCTCCCTGGTTTTCACAGTGATTCCTTTCTCTCCACGACCTGAGGGCTTCCAGAGGGGGGATTTGGGCTTGTTCCCTTCCGAGGCAGGAAGAAGGAGTGTTGCTGCTGCTGATAAGGGACATATGCTTGCACACAGCACGGGCCAGCGAGGCAGCGAAGCATGGTGTGGCACCGCAGTGGCGAAGTCCCCTCCGCTCAATGCCAGCATCTTCCCTTCCCCACTGCTGCCGAGCAGAAAGCCAGCGCCGTTTGGTATTTCGGACAGAAGGTCACAGATGCTTGCTTTCTTTTTTAGTTTCATACACGTAGCTGAAAAGCAGGAAGGATCTGTCCCTCCCCAGCAATCTGCAAGCAGTATTTGCCATTGTAGCAGGGGACTGCTCCGTGAAACCGTGTTTCCACTGATCTGCCCCTCGAGTGTCTCTCTCTGTTCCACCTCTTCCATAGCATCTTCGGTGGCACCAGTTCTCTACCTTTTCATTTTCTCCTCCTTCCTTTCCAGTGCTAGTCTGGGCTGAAGATCCTGAGCTACACTGAGTAAATGCAGTTGTATTGTCTGGTGCCTACTCAAAAAAAAAGAAACAATTCTGTGATGGTTGGGTGGTTACATTTAAACAGGATTTGGCAGGAAATTGGTTGAAGAGCCTGATTTATTGCTGGATCTTGAAGACCCGCAGAGCAAGGATGAAGGTGTGTGTCACCAGGGAACAGTCACGGCTAGTTCAGGGACAAGCAAAGTCACTCGGTCATGGCTGTAGTTTGGATTAATGCACCGCAGTGATTGTCAAAATAGCAAGACTGGCCTCTCCTTCCCTCCTTCCTGCAGCGCTGGGGCGGAGAGGGCAGGGAAGGAGGGGGAAAGGGACTTGCGGTGCTGTATTGCCAGGATGTCGCCATGTGAGCCTGTGCCATTTGGGAGAATTTTTGCCACGTGTGAGACAAGAAGGAAGAGACTTGCAGAGCCTTAAATCTAGTGGTTGCCCGATGGGCTGACCCCTGAGATTTTGCATGGCTTAGAGTCGCATAAATACAATCTTGCTGCTCTTCAGTACGACTCTGGCTTGTGCAAGATATAATTAAGCCCTGTATGTTATGTCAACTGTATTTGCCGCTTTCTAACCAAAGAAATACTGCTGCCTTCTAAAAGTAATTAAATATTGAAGGAACAAAGCAAGGTGTCTTATATACTGCTTTAAATTTCTTCTCAGCATAGCAGAAAGAAAACTGAATAAGCACACATTTCTGCTTTAGTAAAATATTTGGTTGGAAATTAATCTAATGTTAATGTAAGCTGAACTCTGGTTCAAAACAGAGAGAGCTAAGCTTTTTAAAATTCATATCCCTTCTGTCTAAAAGCCTTATTAGTATATAGTTTGAGGCTGGAAAAGTATGAAAAAAAGACTAATGACAAGGTCGTAAGCAGTTTTATTGTGGGTCCCTATAGCAGGCATCAGACTTGTGTTTTATTTAAACGCTTGGGCTTTTTGCAACCAAAATAATCCTTTGTTTACTAAAGAAATAAATACGATTATGAGATTACTTTAAAAAATAATAGTGTTTATGCTAAAAAAAAACCCAACCTAACAATATCCAGTTCAATGTGTTTCAGGCCATGACCCTAATATACTACATTTCATGGCTTTTACTAGAAACAGATTTCACATTTGGGTTTGTATAGTATAATAGGACTCAAGCAGAAATACATAAATTTTTTTAAAGACATTTCAAACTGTTATGTTATATTCAGGATATGGAAATGGCAAATATGGGAGAGAAAGGAGGAGGTGACATGAGAAAGGGAGAGAGACCAACTGACGCATACATCCATTTTCATTTTACTTTGTAAATTTGTGACTGATTTTGTGAAAACGCCAAACAGTTCCCAGATATTAAAAATAATTGGCATGAAATTTGCCTTACCTCACGTACTCATCTCTGTTCGCTGGTACCTACAGCACAAACATGTCCTTCTGCCTTGCTCGCCCACCCCCTGTGTTTCTGAGGGTTTCTCCGTGACTGATGGTCCTCAGCTGGGGCAGCCCCACTGCGTGATGAGAAGCTCGCTGAACCACCTCTGAAAGCATAAATCCGATTCTTTTTCACAGCTATCCATGGATTAAAGCTTAGTGGAAACACGGATAACCATTATTAGGCATTTGGTTTACTACGGAGGTTAATACAAAACAAATGTTATAAGAGAAGTCAACATCATTGAGATGCAGACTGAGGTTTTGGGGGACCAGGAGTGAGATCCCTGCTCTGCTGCAAATTCCTGGTGTGTTCTTTGGGGAGCAAACCCAGTCTCTATAGCCTGTCTGCAAAATGGGGGCACGGAGGATAAAGCCCTCAATATGTGATCCTTTGGCTTTGTGATCCTTTCTTATCACAACAGATGACTGGAAATCTGTGTAATGGGCTGGGAGAGCTTTGACGGTGGCCAACATACTTTCAAGGTGGCTACTGTTGGGATAGTCGTCCCCTTGTGTGCTTTCATTGCAAAATCGGAGGTTTTGGTGTCTCGGATCCCAGGGCTGTGCCATTACTCTCGGTGCAAGGTGGTGTTTTAATGGTGAGTGACCCAATACAGTAACAGGTTCCCCTCCTTCATAGTGTTGTCCTTATAAATGTCCTAATTGCTCTGGATAACTGAATAACCCGGGATAATCAGCACATTTTCACTGGCAACCACAGTAATGAAAGAATTCTGACTGCCATGTTAAAGTTTAATGGTAGTAGGATGAAATGGTAGCAAAGAAGGTAAATATTTTTAAAATGTATTTTATGATACATGGAGCATACGTTTTTCCCTCCTCCCCAGCAAACACGTGAATGTAAAATTTTTTCTGGTTAATAGAAGTGGTGTTAGTAACTAGGAACTTTTTTTGTTCAGTCTTGCAGGAAACCTGATAGCAATTCAATTAGAAAATGCAAATGAGGTCACATATTTCCCACAGGAGTGCTGAATTACCCCAGAGGAAACTGAGCAATATTCTAGCATAACAATAAATACTTAAGATAAAGTTTCTTGTACTGTTCTTGTCTGGATGCCTGTTGTTGCAATTGAAAGCATCAGTTGGACCTGTGGGTGTAATTTGGAAAGAAGAAGAGGAAGAAAATAAAAGTTTTTTATGAAATAATATAAAGTCCTTGTAGCTGGTGTCAGCATTTATGAAAGATAAACTGGAGTGGGATAATGCTGCAGAACAAAGTAAAGCCAGACTTTACTTATCTGGAATTAGCAGTGCAATGTCTTCTTTTCTGAGAGTGTGTACTTTTATTTCTAACAATTGAATGCTGATTGCACCAAAACTCTAAAAATGAAGATTATGTTTGTGAACAGTGACTTTGCTGAAGACTTCGGTCTTCACAGTGTCCTCTGTTTCTTAGTTGCAGAAACTCAAGTCTTCCTAAGTACGTGGATGGATATATATATATGTACCATTTACCCATCACTACCCATGTTTCCCTCTGTCTGTATGGTCTGAACTCCCCCTTGTCCCTCCATTCCCTCTGTCGTTTTGTCCCATCTGAAGTTCTGGCACATTCTTTCATATTGATCTTTATTTTTCAGTGCTTATATGTGTCTAAGCACATTAAGGCATGTCTGGCAATTTCTTTTCTTTATTAGTTTAGGTATTGTTCTGTAGTTCTCACTCATGGGTTAAAATCATGGTCACAGAAACACAGCATAGAAAGGAGTTCATGGCAGAAGAGCTTGCAGACACGGGATATATTCAGGACATGTAGGATGCCAGTCATCTGCTGCCAGTGACTTATTTTGGGAAAAGAATACTGTTTTCTTTGAATTCTGTTTATGTCAACCTGCGTTTCTCATTGTCTTAGCTTCTCAAATTCTGAGTATGGAGATATGTAAATTTTTGCAATGTTCAATCACTTGGAGTTGTGCAATTAAAATCGTGCAAATATATGGATATGGAGCTAGTGCTTAAAACATTGAGAACTACTGTCAGAAATCAATCCTTGCCTAAGCCCAGCTCATGTTTTATTATGTCTCATCTTACTTTGGGCTTCTTTCATAACCCAGGTGTGAGTCCACAGCCATACAATATGAACGTGAAAAGCTGATTCTTACAGACAGACTTTTTTATTATTATTATTATTTAAAGCCTTTAAATAATCATCTCTGGCATTTACCTGACTGAGATTTTAAATTCCAGTACAGCCTTTTATTGCTGATCACAAATACAAAGGTCTCCGGGCGAGGAAAGGCTTATTCAGCACTGATTGTGTTGATGACGTGGGTTATTGCTCCAGCCAAGATGCTCCACGCAGGAATGAAGATGTAGCCTTCCCTCGATGGAAGGAAATAACAGCTTGGGGAGGAGTTGTCCTTCCCGTGCTCCTCTTCTTCCTGATGCTCTCAAGTGGCTGCACCTGGAAGAAACAGGAAAAAGAGCCGCCGCATTTGTTCCCGATGGAGTTTGCCCCATCTCCCTGTGTGATCACTAGAGGGGCTGAAGAAATGGGACGGTATTTGTCGTCCTACCTTATTCTGGCTTATGTTTATGCACATGAAGTACTGGGTCGTTATGCTGGGGCTGTCCAGTTGAACTACCTCTGTGGGGGATCCAAGGCAGTAACTAAGTCCAGTAAAACAGCAGCCAGCATCATTTTGATTTCTATATCCTCGTCAGTGAGACAAGAACTTGGCTGATCATAGTGAGGGTAGATCCAGTGATTTCTGTTTACTTTAGGTACCTTGTGAGACATTGTTTGGGTTTTTAACAAATCAGATTAGTAGAAAAAAGTCAGAAAATGGGTGATTAATGAGTATCATATAATCATTGCCAGTGAGATTGTTCCTGTTAATTGTGGAAGTCTAATGAAGATGCATCAGGTGACCTTGTCTAACCTCATGATTAAGTGAATTTGAACATGTAGCATTTAATCATTGCATGAGATGGAAGTGCTGTTTGTGAAAACGTGAACTTCCTTGGCCTGATTTTCAGGTGTGTTGAATCACATCGCTTTGCACTGAAACCAAGATAAGATATGACATACAGGTGCTCATTGCCTTGGAAAATCAGCCCGCTCTGGGAAGTTTCCGAGCGCTGCACTTGCTGCATTCAGTTCTTAAACAGTCAGCATCTTACCAAGGGTCAGGCTCAAAGCCGTACTAGAAAGATCATCCGTAAGTGAAATTCACTCCAGATCTGTCTTTCTTCAAACAAAAGGAGCTCCTAAGGACTGAACTGCCTATGTGGAAATAAGTTTTTCTGATAAAACAAAACCCTTGGACTGCCGTGTGCTGCCTGCCTGTGATGTGCGTCTTGCCCTGCCAGATCAAAGGCTTTGACCTCCAGTTTCACGCTCTTTGTGGTTAACCCTTGAAGTCTGACTGCCACTTCCAGAAAACATTTTGGACTGACTTTCCTAAAAAAATCCTTCACTGCTGTGGTAATCTGTTTGCAGTTGCGTGTAAACAAAAACTGCTTCATGTAGGCACATCGAGTAAAAGAAACTTTCATTTGAGGGACTGTGTCCGTCCACCTATTTTTATTGTAGCCCAGCTTGGTTGGTCAAGCTCAGGGTGAAGAAGGGCTTTGGTTCCTCCCAACTTCAGGAGGCCAGGTCTGTCTCCATCCAGCAAAGCATTTAAACACGCGCCTTAATTTAATCATGCAAACAGAGATAAATTGGATGTGTTCGCTTGTTCAAATTTAAGCATTTGCTTAGGTGCACTCCAGAATTGGGGGATAAAAGGCAAACAGCCTTTTCTCAAGAGCCTCTTGAAATAACCAAAGGATAACTTGAAAGGGCAAACTCGCACACTGGCACGGGGGAGAAGTACCAGACTGAATTACTTTGCTTTGTGCTGAAGTAGCAGTGGTGCTTGTGATCTCTTAAATCTCCTGTGATCTTTTTACTTGCGAACATTATGAAGAGAAGGAATATTGTTACATTTAATTCATTATGATTATTTTAATTCATGTATCTTTTGAACATCATGGCTTTAGAAAAATGAGATTCAAATTTTTCATAGGCTTATTAGAGGTGTAAATTCGCTCCCGCTTCTTTCTGTGATGAAGAACAATTGCAATAGGCTGAGTTCTAGAAGAAAAAGAAATGCGTTTTGAAACAATCTTTCAAACTATTTGTTAGAAATTTTATCTGGGTAGAAGAACTCAGCTTGCTAGCCCAGTATTTTATATGTTTTGCTGAACAAGACATGCAGAATGAGAGCTAATATCAAGCTGCAGGGGTGGTTTATACTTTATAGTGTATGATGAGATCCTAGCACCTTTATTCCTGTCCTATAGGTATCTGAACAGGTAACAAGGATGCAGTTTTCGGTAATTTAATAGCCATGCTCTTGAGAAGTAATTGTAGTTCTGAAGCCATTGTGTATGGCTCCTTCCAATTATAAGGATGACATTAACTTGAAGATAGAAGTGTCTTTTTGTAAACACTAGAAGTTAGAGTACAACAGTAATTTAGATGTTTCTTAAACAATCCTACCTAAGAAGCACTGCGAGATTAGATCTTACAAAGGGAATGTGTAAAGGTCAAGTTGATGTGGGGAGCTTTACAAGGAAACAGCCTCATCAGAACTTTTCATGTTGGGATAAGATGTTCGAGCCTTAAAATGAGACAGCAAAGTGCATCGAGAGCTGTGCTTTGGGAGTGGTATCATCTTCTTCTGTTCGCTGAAGGCTTTCGCAAGATTCAGAACCTGACAATGACAAGAAGAGAATCACAGGTGATTGAAACCTGGGGGAACCATAAAAGATTCCACCAAAGGCAGATGGATTTCTTCTGTGCCTGCTTCGGTATGTGATTGTTCCAGAGAATGGAGGAGGAAGACCATCATTTGAAATCTTGAAAGCAGCGCCCGGTGCAGGAGACGCCTCTAATGATCAGTGTGGTGTGGAACCGCAGAACTGATTTCAGCACAGCTCTGCCTCTCCACCCCAGGTGAAACTTCGCTCACCTTGGCAATACCTTCCGCGTTTCATGTCTGCTCAGTAACGAACACAACCGTGTGTTTTCTGCAGGTGTCCTTATTCTGCTGGTGTCCTTATTCTGCTGGTGTCCTTATTCTGCTGGTGTCCTTATTCTTCTCGTACGAAAGCGCAGCATATTGAAGTGCCCTGATGACTTACCACATTTCAACTTAAAATGGTGATGATTCACCAATCATTAAAGCAAACAGAAGGTGTGGATGAGTTGAGGTTTTTTCTGCAGTTCAGGCAGATTGTGCTGGGCAATGACCGTCTTCTGTCCCAGCAGGGCCACCTGCTCAGCAGCCACCTGAGAAGCCCCGTTCTGGCTCGAGGCACAAGCTGGCATGTTGGTTGCAGCCCATGTCTACAATGTCCTTCTCTGGGCCACTAATCTTGTTTGGTTTTCTGATCAAAGAGAATAATCTGAGTTTGTTGGGTTTTTTTTTTAAATAGACATCTTCTGTGGCAACCTTGTGGGTTTTGTGGAGAGCTAGTGGGTTCCTCTTTTCTCTGGAATCCAGACTTAACTTTGCCTTTAATTAAAGTTGCCTGCTAAGGGTCCTGCTGCATTTTTTTGTAAATAAAAGATCTCCTGCTTGAATTACAAACTAGGGTGTTGTGTTCTCCCTATTTAAAAATGTCCTGCTTTTACCTGTTATTCTTCTTCGACTCTTTTCTTCCTTTGCAGCCCTGCAACACTGAGGAGCGTTTTGATTCCTCAGCTACACTGATTGCCTGTTATTAGTTATATTAGATAAAATTTTCCGAAGTCTGCAAAGCCGGCCAGATACCTAGGAACCTTAAATTTACATAAATGCACCGTATTTCCGCTGTCAGGGAACAGTGCGCGTACAAGCGGTTGCTCCGCTTTGACACAGACTCCTTGGGAGGGGGCGTTTGGCACGGCCAGTGCACGCGTCTGTGTTTTCTGTGGCTCCTTCTCCTCCTCTGGGTGCAGTAACTCTGGTAGATTTTAGTCAAACTTTTTCTTCCCTGTCAGCTGGTGTGTTCTGGAAGCTCGTGCACTTGCCAAATCTGACAATTTTTCTTCCTAATTGACTCTAATGTGAGCTGCTCCATGCAGCCCCACTGCTAGCTGATAAAAAAAAATAAAAATAAAAAGTGATGAATTTTTGCTTAACTAGCCGATTTAATTAAAATGTTTTATACTGCCATTGTATGGTTTCTATAAATGGAGAGGTAATTTTGTTTAATGAGTTCCTATCCAAACATAACATTCCTGAGTGTATGTAGCCAGATTTGATAAAAGTCACAAATGCTGAGATTCCACTGTTTGCTTTTGTAAGTCATGATGATCAAACAGCTTGATTTGGCACTTGAAATATCCTGTCAGGATTGGTTCGCTCTATTCCTGTTTATACCAGAAATTATTAGTATAGTCTTAAGAGCACGGGCGGTTCTTCTCTGTATCTGAACACTGTTCATTCTCTTTAAAGTGGGAATCTTCTGCCAAAATCACGTCTCATTGTCAATTAGTGGCTTCTCTGCAAACACATTAATTTAATGCCCCTGCTGAAGAACTGTGCACTTTGGAACATCTTGCTGCTAAAACACTAGTTTTCAGAGCACTTTGACACAAATCATTCATGAATAGCAATTTATGCTGAGATGGTAATGGGACGTGACATGAAGCTATCTTTGATTAAATTTACCACAGCTTACAACTATTAGTAAATAGAGCTAATGTAGATAGTCACAACAGATTTCTAGAGGGTGGATAAGGAGGAAAACAAGATTATGGATTCCTTACCTGTGGAATTCCTGCAGAATACCTTCACATAGGATGACTAGAGTAAATGAAAGTCTAAAATAAAAAGTCTGATCTTCCTAAAACTACTTTTTTCCAGTCTCCAACTTTGGTGAGTTCAGCAATGACCTAAATAAAAAAGAATCAATTACCCTAAAATAAATAAATTCTCTGTTTGTTCTGCAGCCCTTTCATTATATTGTATAAGAACACAAAATCAAATATCTCTCTCTGCTAAAAGATCAAAAACTGGAGAAATGGTGCATTTTGGGAAAAAAAGGCTCATTCGTTCTCCACTGCTGTCCCTGATGTCAGCAAAATGTTGCCTCCTTAGAACAGAATTCATGCAAATGTTTATTTTGCAGCACTCTCATGTTTCCTTTGTTAAAGAACTAAGCTATATTTTCATTGTCTTATTTTCTGTTTGGTAAATATCATTTTATCCTGTCCTTTCCGTAGCTACCATGGAAACAAGCAAAAATGCTTCAGATTAAATATTTTTAAACAGATTTTTTTTTTTCCCTTGGTAGAAAATGGTACCAGATTTCAAAATGCACATCGGTGGAGGAGATGTTTGAGCAACGGACTAAGGGTGGCTTTCTGTCCTCTTGTATTGATAAAAATATATTAAAAACATGGTGCCTTAGTTAAACCCTGGGAGTGACAGTGGAAGCAAAGCAAGTCACGTGTTATTTCTTTTCTGAACAATATCTAGTGCAAAGTGTTACAGATCCTGTAAAAATAATAAAACTGGCATATAAATAAAGCACAGGTTAAATCATAAATAATTTCGATCCTTGGGAAATAGAAGCCTTATTAACTCTCCTCCGATCATAGTTACCTTTTATTCCAAGTGCAAGAATAAAATATTTTAGTGCCGAATCTAGAGCATTTCTTTTTGCTGGTTGAACCCTATAAAATTAATAATCTCCAACAAACGTGCCCTAAGATGCCCTGTTATTTATACGTGGGGAATGGTGGCTTATTTACCCAAACATAAGAGTGATCCAAAATGTTCAGCTAAGCAGGAACACAAAATATGATATTATATTATGCAAATGGGTTTGTGATACGCTCTGCTGGATAATAACTTCCAGATGTCTCCGTAGCCAGAGGCTGAGGGATATGGGAGGCAGGTTGGCTGGGAGGGGAGACGCGCCAGCTGGCGAGGCCGGCGACTGCTAAGTGTAGCGGAAGGCGAAAGCTGGTATTTCTTCACACTCACTGGTTTTATTCGAGGACTAGTGAGAAGTCACCGACTCGCAGCCGTCTTTTCACAAGCAGGAATGGACTGGAGGGGCTGTGGGGATCCCACGTGTGCTGTTCTTTTGGCAAATTATTTTTCTCGCTCTTTTGTGCGTAGGGGTTGAGTTTAGTCCGAGTCTCCCAACAAATGGAAGGCTGACGAGGCACAGACCAGCACTGACAGGAGTTTATAGACAAACTAGGTGGCTATTCTGACTTATCTTTCATTACCAGTGCAAAATGCAGACGTGGACTCTCCCAGAGCTCAGTGCCATGGCATAAACGGAGTTGGTTGGAGCAGCATTCAACCTCACCACTTTGGAGTAAGGTTTCCTAAATCTGTTTGGTTTAGAAGTCCGAAAGTCCCAAGGGGTTTATCTACATGTCCTCTTCCAAATGCTGCAGGTTGTACTCACCGTCATTAAATGCAATTCTAGACTGAAAAGCAACTGGAAATTACTCCTGGAAAATGCCATCGAAGCTACTGACATGGACTTAGGAAAGCCCTACACCTTCTGTGGAGCAGATCTTTGCACAACCCCTGTAGATGAGACTGTGACTCCTTCAACCTCTCATTGCTTTCTGAGAGCTTGACCTGTCATCTTAGTGAGCAGTTTCCATTTGACTTCAGTTGGTTTTAACTGATTTTAACTGATAGCCAAAAAAAAAAACCAAACAACAAAAGAGTCGCAAGGGGAATTGTAAGGTAGATTCTGCCACACTGTGCTCCAGTTAATCCTCAGCTCATCAGCATGTCTTCCCAATCAAACTCAGGGAGATCAAACTCGGAGGGGCTCTACTCCTGTCCTGCAGCTACTCACAACAAATATTGGAGTAGAACTTTTCAGAGAAAGAAGCATTTTGTTAGCAGAAGCTGCATTATCATTTGCCCCCGTTGGCGTCATGCACACATACATCGCAGTTCCAGGCCACAGGACCATTGGAAGAGACACTGGACAACTCAGAGCAAAGTCTTGACCCCAGGTTTGCAGAGTGTCGGCTTTAAACAATACAGCTAGCACGGCACGGCTTGCATCGCTTCGTTAGCGAGCTCTGAAAAATTATGCACTGATATGAATACTAAGGCATTAGATCATACTGAATCCAAAATCATAACAAATTAAACATCCCAGCATGGTCTTTTCTCCTGTTGTTTTTCTTCATCCCACTCTTTGTAATCATTTTTTCTGCTTGAATGGAAGGTTTTCATCTGTTTTGGTTCAGATGTATTTCTCTGGTTTATCAATGTCGTAAAGTAATAGACAAGCATAATTACTGAATTATCTGTCTATTTTATATCCTCATTTAATTGTCTGTGTATTGTCAAAGGCCACGCTGGCACGTTCCATCTTTGGTGTTTGATCCTGTTGTAACAAATTATAAATGCCACCACGTAATTTTGAGAATGGCAAGTGGATTTATTTTCCCACTGGCCGTGTGTTTTGTGAATTGGCTTCTCCGTTTTGCTGCAAGCACCTGTCGTCCTTTCACCATGTGTGAGGGGGTGACGGCACCTCCTCAAAGCAATGGGAGGGAAACCACCCTAAAGCGGTGGCACGAGAGGCGCTCGATTTGCTTGTGAGGACTACGGACAAACTGTGTTCTGATGATGCTACAAAAGGTAGAGGAATATTTTATCTTTTGAAAATGCCTGCCTAAGATTCTGGAAAGCATATGGCCAGTAAGGCCATGAGAGAAGGAGCAGTTGTTATCTCAGTGAAAACTGTTATTCAGCAAAACCAGAACTGGAAGCTGTATTTTATTATTAATTTAATTTGATGTCACGTTCAGCTTTTGAGTTGAACTTTAGATCCTTGCAAACTCAAAAGGACAGGAGAGGTTTCTGGGGCTCGCAGTTGGTCGTTGCTGTTATTCCAGAGATGTTCTTGGATGTTTCAGTCAGAGATCTGAATAGTTCTGGCATTTGTACTCACCAGACTTTGTTACTGCATTTGTCTCACAGCTTTTAAACAGCAGAAAACATGTACAACGTATTTAAACAACACCAGAGAAATTAAGGTCATGGGAATGCATCGTCAACAAATGAAGATAAAAAAGAGCTGTTGTTTAAAAGGAAAAAAAAAAAATATGTTGTTGCAAGACGCTTTTGAAGTTCTACATACCGAATTCAGAGTCATGTTGATGATTTATTCTAATGTAGGAAAACATCATCAAGAGTGACAAGCAAGCTAGTCACTGTCTAGTCACCTGCCAGCAAATATTTCATAAAGACTAAAAAGGCTGGTACTGCCTTGCTGAGCTGACACTAATTATTTCAGTATACATGGAGCTTTGGGATTCGTGTTAATTCTCAAGTCTGTCTTTAGTTCAGACTCATTCCACTGTGTAAACTCAGCAGAGCACAAATTATTTGACCATCCTTTCATAATCTGTCCCCACGCTCACTTGCCAATTATATAAACTGATCCAAATACCTGCTCTCAAAGGATCCCCATTTGGGAATCGCAAGCCAATTAAAAAAAAATAAAGGGGGGGATATCCACTTTTCTGTAGCTCACGTCTGGTAGTCCTATTTCATGGTGACATTCATTTCTGGGTATCTTCTTTAGATAATATTGTTTTCATCAGTGTTCAGAAAATATATCTTCTTGGTGATAAAACCCTTTTTAGATGAAAACTATCAGATATGGAAAAATGCATCCCCTAGGAAGGGCAAGCTCAACAGTACCTACCAATATCTTGAATATCCCAAGGAAGTCTCCCCTGCCGCATCTGATGCTATCTCTTTGTTCATTATACACTTAAGTTAGTATTTTTAGAACAACATCTAAATATTGAACAGTGGTGTAGTGATCTTGCAGCAGTTCAGTGACAGTGCTTGTCGAAGGTGCATGAAACAGCATCCAGGCGAACGCAAAACAGCAGTCACCTTGCTGGCGTGAGTTAGCGATTTGAGAAAAGTGGCTACGCGTGCGACTGGAAAAGACCGTGTTCGTCTGTTCTGTGAAAATTCAGCTCTGGAACTGGCTCGTTTTCTAAGGTTTGCAGTAGAAATAGCTGCATTTTTGCACAAACGCTTCCAACAGCTGCAGCCGGTGGATGTCTGCCCTCCACAGGTAACACCGGTTGGAGCCACGACCGAGCTGTGAGAGATGCCTCCCTGCTGCTGTGCCCAGCTCTGGGCAGCCGTGGAGCTTTGGAGCCACCACTCAGCTCCATATACTGTTTAGTTTTTATATATATACTATAGAACTTTGGGGTGACTCCCCAGCTTTGTTGCACTTCTAGATCAGTAGCCGAAATGTACTGATGGATGGATTTATGTCTAACTATAAACCCCTGAAGCAATGAAATCAGTGCCTTCAGATAAATGTGTGCAAATGTTTGTAGGATGTTCAAGTTCACGTGTTTGGTGTAAGACTAAAACTGAGTGTGGCTTAAAATTGCAGGACCCTCAAAAAATAATTTGCTGGTTTTTCCTACAGTGTTATTGGGTTTTAGGACATTGCTTTTTGTATTTTGTTTTTTAAGAAAAAGAGCTGAAATATATAAAATTCAGAGAGTAGTATTCCCACTAGATCTTACCTCAAATTAACAGCATGTGGCTTGCAATCTTTCTGATTTATCAAAGTTTGAAGTTTTTCTGGTGGGAGTGCAGGTCACCATATAGTGAAAAAAACCCCTTGTCTTTGTTCCTTATCTTTTCCGCAGACTTTCTAGAAGTAATGCCTGGTAGAAGGCCACAGACTGTTTAAGTATTAAGTATATTAAGTATTAACCTCTGAAGAGCCTCTTCAAATCCACATTTCATTGATTCATCATTCTATAAGGCAGAAATTTTCTAGTAAAGAACTGAACTGGAAGTCCAAACTCCGGTCCCACCATTTCCATTTTTATGCCACAGTGTCCAACACCAAAGCGTGCCATGGGCAGAATCCGTAGTTCAAAAAAAACCCCAAAATCACAAAGAAGGACTCAAAGGTGCCCCACACAATGAAAATTTTTACTGGCTGAGATGTGTTGCACTTTGCAGGGTGTGTGGAGAGATACGTGTTTGGGATTTGTCTTCAAAACCCAGCAGTTGTGAAAAGGTCATTCCTCATGAATTACTACGAAATTGAACTAATTCACCTTCGCATCCATGGAGCTGGCGCTCCCTCGGGTTGTGGTTTGGTTTGGCAGGACACAAGTATCTGTAACCCTGCGAGTGCCAAGGAACAAGGTATAAAACTGGGCCCATGACATAGGCTTTAAAGGAATTATCTTCCTTTTTCTGTGTTCCGATAGGTTGCATTTATTAGAAATTTGCAGAAACTTCTTTACCCCAATGTGCTGCTAAAGCTCCCTGCAGCTGCTGTAATGAAGACGATATATTCTGGGAGGCATTTTGATTTGACAGTGACAACTCCATATATTTGTGAAAATGAAGTGGCAGCAGAGTTGCCAGTAAAGCATATTGTGTCTTTATGATGCAGAAATATATCACGTTAATAACAATGATTTTCACAGTTACATGTGACCGTTTGCTCTCAGGGAAGCACCGCTGTTGGGAGAAGTCCTAAGAAGCGAGGAGGAACTCACTGGTTTTGCTCTGTTGTTTCCAAAACAGACAAAAGGACACAAGACCCTGCCCGGAGAGCTGGTGCAGCAGCAAAGTGACACCCTGCTCCCCTGGCGCCAGCACCGCAGCGTGAACGGCCTGCGGCGCCAGAAGCGAGACTGGGTCATCCCACCCATCAACGTTCCAGAGAACTCCAGAGGACCCTTTCCACAACAGCTGGTCCGGGTAAGCTGAAAAAAAAAATAAAGAAATAGTAATAATGATGGTAATCTCGCAGTGGGTCTGGTGAAGTCGTAGGTGTGCTCCAAGCGCATGGCATGGGGAGTGTAGCTTGAAGAGACCACATCTGGAATGTTGTGTCCAGTTGTGGCCCCTCAGTTCCAGAAGGACAGGGAACTGCTGGAGAGAGTCCAGCGCAGCCACCAAGATGCTGAAGGGAGTGGAGCATCTCCCGTGTGAGGGAAGGCTGAGGGAGCTGGGGCTCTGGAGCTGGACAAGAGGAGACTGAGGGGTGACCTCATTAGCAGTTATCAATATGGAAAGGGTGAATGTCACAAGGATGGAGCCAGGTTCTTCTCGGTGACAACCAGTGATAGGACAAGGGGTGATGGGTACAAACTGGAGCTCAGGAGGTTCCACTTAAATATGAGAAGAAACTTTTTCATGGTGAGGGTGGCAGAGCCTGGCCCAGGCTGCCCAGGGAGGTTGTGGAGTCTCCTTCTCTGCAGACATTCAAACCCACCTGGACACCTTCCTGTGGAACCTCAGCTGGGTGTTCCTGCTCCATGGGGGGATTGCACTGGATGAGCTTTCCAGGTCCCTTCCAACCCCTGACATTCTGGGATTCTGTGAAGCACAGACTCTCTGCTCTTCCTCCCTCGTGCAAGAAAAGTTACATTTACACACTGCTGAGACGCAAGGTTTTCCAAAGCGCCTTGCCCCGGTTTTCCCTCCCCAGGCTGAACGCCAGCCTAATCGCCTCCTTCCAGCCCGGCCCTCAAGAGACGCTGGCGTTGCTGCCAAGATGGCACTTTGCCCGTACTGTCATCCAGAGAACGGCTGCAGGTGTAAAGCTGGGCTCGGTGACACCGAGTGACGAGGGGGCGCCACGTCCTCCCCTCCCGTCGCAGAGCCGGGGTGCAGATGCGCGGCGGGGCGGGGGGTTGGCTGCCGGCCCCGCTGCAGATGGATCCCTCAGCATCGCTGTGTGGCTGGTTTCTCTACAAGGATGATCTCGGAGATCGAGTTTACCCACGTGGTTTTCTGTAATGAGTAGTGAATGACAGGAAAAGAAAAAGAAGGGAAAAGGGACCTGTGACAGACACATTTGGTTGATATATTATTGCTGTTGATAAGTGTTAGCAAAATATAAATATATGTTGCTACTCCTCTTGCGGGTGCTGGTTTCAGTTCTTGGAGCGGTAGAAAGATTAGCTGTAAAAAAAAGAATTCTCTGGCAGACTGTTTCAGCTCTTCCCTTGGAAGCAAATGGTGACAATTATAAAATTTCAGGATTTATTTTGAGGAACACTGGTGTGTCATTGGTGTCTTTTCTCAGGAAGTTCATCTTGAAACAGTGCCTAGATTCAAATGAGTTGACATCGTTACCTGCTTCACAGTGATTACCTGATACTTGTCTGCACAGCCGACGTCTGGGAGGAAAAAAGGAGTTTACCCAGTCCTTTACAAGTTCAGGTGAACCTCATGCAATGACTGAAGGTGCGTGTTCCCAATTCACCAAGTATTGGGTGCACCTGAATTGCTGGTGTCATTTCTTGGTCCAACTAGGGAGGTAAAACAAGGAATAAAAAAGTACCACATGGCAAATGTTTCTGTGTCTGTCCTGGAAAAACAGGGAGGGCAGCCACGGAGTCTTTGTGTGGTCAGCAGTGCTGCTATGGAGTGACCCATTAACGTGTCATCCTACTAAGCTGAAGAAATGTCGGAAGAGGAGAAATATCTGATGTGTCAAACATATCTTCCTAAATCAGATTAATAATTTAGATTAATTCCTGAATTCTTGTGAAAAATAAGCAGAGTACTTGCAAAATGAACTTGTGCCGTGTCCCACTCCCTGCTGATTTCTTTAGAACTTTGACTAGACAGTGAGGACAACTTGCCACCACCTTACCATGACGAATTTGTTGATTTATGAAGACTGAAATCTGTGTGGCATTTTTTCCCCCTGCAGTCTGGAGATGAAACAGAAGGACTCAAGAATGCAAAACTCCAGTATTGATGAAAGTGACAAATAATAAATTTTATATAGATACAGAAGAATTGATATTCATCATTTAAACTACGAGTAACCTTGGAAAGATAACCTAGCTGGTGGAAACACAGAGCTCCCAGATTGCCAGCGGTATATTCCACTGCAGTTTTTAAATACATATGCTAGAGGAAACATTGAAAATGAAGCAAAAAATGGGGTGGAAAAGAACAAAAGAGGCTTACAAAGGGCTGCTTTCCTTTTCATCTGACACACAGTATCGTAATGACAGGGAAGGTTGTGCAAAGAGTGCAGCTTGATGGAGCGTGAGGCCCCTGATGTTTCAGGCTTGGGTTGAGTTTCTGCTCATCTGCAGCATCTGGCCCCTTTGCTGGCCCCTGAACGTGAAGCTTGGGTGATTCCTAGCAGGAGGTACAGTTTCCTCTGTTAGACTTTGCTCTTTAATTATCCAGAATAGGACAAATCAACATCTTCAAAGACCAGCGCTGTCTGATTATTTCCATCCACATAATCTTCAGGTTGCCCTGGAGCATTCTGCTGTCTTCTAGATCTAGGTAACAGTTTTGATCTGATTTCCCATGCTTTTGCTAACTGGGCGCTGAATATTTTCGTGTCGATCTGCTTACAAGCTGGAGCTAGAAGTGCACATGTGAACTTACAGCTCAGATCCCATTTGTACAGAGGGGAGTCTGCCAGTTTTCTCTGCTAGTTTAAATAAAGCGTTCAAACTCAACACTGATTCCTGGACACTGGACTTTTTTTGGTCTGGAGAGCCCTGCTTGAGCTTATATTTTGTAGATAAAACTAATGGAAACCAGTCCCTCCATTATGATACCTTTGATTCTGGTTACCTCCAAGGAAAGGAAGGGATGGCATGGAAAATCTGAATATTTAAAAACCAAAAAGCCCTACCAGAAGTACATTTTCATAGTACCACTTGCTGTTTGCGTTTTTACAGGTCAGACTAATTTGAAATGCATAGGCAAATCTTTCGGGTTCCCTCCTACTCCTGCTTCCTATTGTGAAGGTAAAAATTCCATTTTTTGGAAGTTGATTAGCTACTTGTCAGTATTTTTAGCAAGGCTGTGCCTGAATGAAGTTTAAATCATAGCAAAGGTGAATGTAGCTTGATGGGAGCCACATACCTCGAAATGCAGCCCTATCTGGTTCAGCTGGGATCAACTGTAATTCTCTGCTCATTAAACCATTTCATTCTGATAAAATACATTAAATGAAAAAGTTTTTAGAAAAAAAAAGAAAGACGTCACAACATTATCCCTGCCAAAAAAACCCTCTGTTAATTACAGGGTTTTTACTTTCAAAGGAACATTCGTGTCTGTTCGTATGCATCAACCATACTAACTAGGAAATGTATTTCAGAAAAATGATATGTAAAAAATAGTAATAGGAATTTCTGATTAGTTTTGGCTGCTGAAAAGATTTACTTATTCTTCAAAGAGTTCAAATAAACATCTGACGTGTATAAGCTAAGAACTATTTTTATTGGTGTAAGAAATGTTTTGCAAATTTTGGGTTTGTCTTTGAGCTGAGAAAACAGTTATCAAATTTTATTGATATCTGCTTGTTTATTTTGAAAACATTTATGAAAACCTTGGGTTTAATTTCCTTGGGCTTCCCTTCCACCTTTGTATTAGGAATACTTTCCATGCTGTGAAATATTTTTCTGTAGTGAGGATAATTTCATTACTAATTGTCAGGTACTCTCATTATTATAACTATGAGGTCCATAAAAATGCCTATTAAAAATACAAAACCCATATGAAATCCCCCTCCTTCTGCAAGCAAATGACTCATGCAGGCACACTGATCAACTAAGATAACATATTAAATAGTTGCACCCTTGCTGAGTACCATCTATTTTCTCACTGACTCATCCTTTTTAGCTACATGTGTAGCTAATTCTTAATTATCTATTATCTAATTAGCTGTTCACTAATCTTGTATTTCATCCTCTTTTGAACTTCAAAAAGTATCTCAGTTTTTGATCCACATGCAAGTCTCTGACTTGTTCTAACGGGAATATTGAGTTTTCAAGTTTTCAGTTTTCAAGTTTTTCAGTTTTCAAGGCTGAAGTCTTGGCCCACCTCACTGGGCTGCATGAAAATCAATTAAAAGCCCAACCGTCCTGCACAGAAATGGCCTTTGGTCACATTGTGCATGGGTACCAAGCTCCTTTATCAACTGCTGCAACCCTGCTCACCCTTATCAATGCTCTGATCTTCCAACTTTATCTCCAAGACCTTTCTAGAGCTCTTATGAGCTGCCTGTCTCTAACTTGATCTGCACCGACCCTAATTTTTCCAGCTTGCCTTTGTCAAACTTGGAACCGAAAAATGTGGCATTTGCCCGTTAGATGTCTTATGATAAACAACTTGTTAATTCTCGTTACGCTGGCATGAAGATAGACTGAGGATGACCGAGACAGCATCTTGGTGCTCTTAACAAACTGCCTTGATTATACGCGACAGGCACAGCATGCTCTCTCGTATCCAAGCGCTGGTGATCTCAGACACAAGAATACTAGAAATAATCTAATGTGTATAACAGAAAATAAGAGGGAAGGATGCATCTTATGTAAATTTAATCAGAAAGTCCTGAAGTGGTTTGGAAAGTTGACGGAATATAATATTCCTGAAGACCCTTGCGTTGCTTCTTGTCAGAGGTGGTGTTGGGTCGGGTTTTGTGAGGCAAGGTACGTGTTGATGGAGCAGAGAGCTCTTCTTAGCACACCAGAAAACCCTGTGGTGGACTCATGGGTGGGATTAGCACATGTTAAGCTGTACAATGAAATTGGATGCTTAATATGAAAAAGGTTAATAGCACATTCAAGAGCTCCATGGCCTATTTGTGTGCTATAGCCCATCCTGGCACAGAAAATCAGTGTAGTGAGACAGTTCTCCAACAGACTAAAACCCCAGTGTTGGAGAGACACGACTTACACTGAGCTGCAAAATCCCCACCGGCTTGGACCATCAGCCCTCAATATTGCCATTGTTCTTCATGACCATTTCAGCTTCCACCTTTACATTGTTTTAAGTAGTTTTATAGTAGGAAATCCCTCATGCCTCTTCTATCAACCACGTTGCTTACTGCTGTGAAATTGGCAGTTCAGAATCCATTAGCTCACAGCTGCAAGACAGATGGCATCTGTCTGTGGTGAGAGAAGGTTTGTTGAGAAAAGGCCTTGCAAATGCTTCCCAAAGGACATCAGACCTTGCTTTTCCTCAGAGAGATGCAGACAGCCTTCATTACAGATAGGCCTAGATCTTGCTTGTTCTTCACAGGAGCAGGTGTTTCTTTTGCCTTACCAGTCACAAAAAAAAAAAAAAAAAAAAAAGAAAGAAAAAAAAATCGCTGTTCGGGCTCCAGAACTTGCAGAATCTCATCTTTGGTGCCCCTGTGAGCATCGCCAGCTGAAATTAAGAAGTTAGATGATTTGGTCTTTATTGACCAAAGGGTGGAGAGGAAATGGAACGTTGTGCATTTATGTTACTCTGTAGAGGCACAGCCTGTGCCTGAAAGCTGTTTGAAGGATGTAGGCTGCAACAGCTCTTGGCTCTTGATGGTGATTTCACACCACAAACCAACCCGACACCAAAGAGAGAAAGATCAGCAGGAAAATGATTCCTTAAGCGTTCATGTTGCCATGGTCTTGGCTCTGGGATTGATCTGTCCTCTGTGTGTGTTACCAAACCAGGACTTGGGACTCTTGAATGAATGGAGAAAGGGAAATACGACACATTGCTACTTCCTTGATGCGTCCCTTTGAAATTTCTTATAAACGTGCCGTTTAAAGCAGGTTCCTAAACACATACCACACTATGTATATATATTCCTCAAACTGCATTCCTTTGTTTGCCGTCTCCCGGGCGTATCAAGATGTCATTCTTCATCTCCAGCATTTCACAGAAAGAAGAGGCCAGATCCTGGTGCATATTCATGTGTCTCTGCCAAAGCTGGTGGGGCTACACCAGCATACACCATTTGGGAAACTAGGTCGAAGAAAGCAGATGCCCGACGCTTTATGGGCTTTACATGCTCGCACACACACAGTGTTATGGATTGAAAAGTGCAGCTACAGCATAAATGCTCCATTTGAAATTCTCTTACAACAGCATTCAAGCCTGTACTGTAATTATACATATTGTATTTCCTTGTATTCAGACCCATGGGGAATTTATATTGTCCTTGCTAAAGCCAGAGGGACTGAAGGAAAGCAGTCATTTAATGATTCAGCTGTCTTGGGCTCTATGATTTAATCAATCACATGAAAGAAATTTTTAGATTCTTTGTGTTTGGAGTTCTCTTGTCTGAGCAGAAAATGTTCCCTTTTTGAATTGCTTTAATAGCTGTATTTATGCAGCTGAAAGTTCCTTAAGAAATGAAAGTAAAATCAAATTGCTGAGAATGCCTAGATAATTTATCGGAGAATATTCAATTAGAATATATTAATATTTTAGATTTCCATCATTAATTTAATATTCAGAGATTTAATTTAGTCGTTGAATTGCTGTAGTGCCATGCGTGGGTAGATTGTTAGGCTGAGTGCTTAAAACACCTGCCACAAATGGGTGAATCTCACTTTGATTCCCAAGAGCCCAAATGCCTTTCTACTGACATGAGTCTTGCAGCAAAAACTCAGACGCTAGATCTTGCCTGTGCTCTGCATTTTTCCATAATTGCAGAATGGAATAACACAATCTTCTAGCAGAAATAAATGCAAGAGCCTTATTTATTTATGCATTCAAATCCAGACTGAAGGGGAATTTGGTGCCTTGTGGTTCTGAGTTTGTCGGTGTATTACTAAGAATTTCATTTTGCCAGCCCGGCCTTGTTACTTACTCAAGGAGAACCGTTGTAAGTAAGGTTGAGATTTTAATGTAATTGGCACTTCGCAGACAAATATTAAGAATACCCGTTGCCTAATTCAGCTAAAAGTACTGCCTTTGAGATTTTGCCATTTTCCAAAATGCAGAATCTCAGGATGTTACTTTTTTGGTTGATTGTCCGTAGTATGGGTTAAAGTCAGGTCTGGGTCCAGGTTCTGTCATTGCAGGATCAATGTTTGTTCTCGGCACTTGGCCTCTTAAAACTTCGGTCCATGTACATGAATGGTTACCTGCTGTTGATACAAATCCTGCTCAGACTTGTGCTAATACATTCCTAGAAATGAAAGCCATTGTGTAGCAACCAATTTTACAAGCAAGAAAAACAGAGAAGTTATGAAAAATGAAGGTCAGTGAAAATCTGGGGTGCAGTGAGTCAAACCGGGGGTACTGGGATAACAGATTTTTGGTCTCACCTCATATACGACGTTTTAAACTGTTTTGCAGTCCTTCGGTATCTCCCTGAGGCAGTGGGCTGGGATATACTAGCAGGTATTTGTGACCTTACAACCAACTGTTAAATAAAAATTGTAAGTTAGATCCATACGTTCTCTTCTTAGGTGTTTTTTCATACAGTATCTGATCTTTTCAACCTGTTTGCATGAGTAAGTGTTGCCTTTCTTTCACGAATAAGAAACGAAGGCAGAAAAGATGAGTGGCTTTGTTCAAGACAGCAGAGCTCTTGCCATGGCCATGAGCAGCACTCTCCAGTTATCGGTATCTGGACTTTTCCTCGGGTTATTTGAAGAATCTCATAATGGACTCGGGCTTTATTGAGTATGCAGGAATCTTTTGTTGATGGTTATATTCAGTCACTTCATTTCGTGCCTGAGTTCAGCTGCTACATCTGCTCATTGGGTCTGCTAACATGTTTTCAGAGTGACTCCAAGGTGCTTCCACACCACCATCCGGGGACTAAGCCACAGCTCCCATTCTCTGCTGGGTCTCAGTCGATTCCTCCTCCACGACCCCCTTCCAGCCTTTACCTTTTAGCTCCTGCTCCAAGTTCACCTTGGGAGCAGGACACGTAGGAAGCACAGAAGGATAAGTACCCCTTGGCTTGAACTGGCGTACCGGGAGCGCTGCAAAATAGTTCATCAATCACTCCGAAGAGTATTTAGCTTTAATATCCCATTGCACATATTGCAACATATCTCACTTTCTGGAGAGGATGGGGATGTAATGATAACTGTAATAGCCGCTCAGTATGGCTGTCATTATGTGTAGAGGCAAAGACAGGAAGGCATAGTCAGAGCTAATGTACACAGTTCATGAAAGCTACTGAAAAACCTGTAAAGACAGAGTGTACACAAAAACAGTGGGTTAATTTGCTAAGAAAAAAGCTTTACTTTTGCTTGTGCCTTTTCCAAAGAAAAACAGTAATAATGAAAAAAGCTGAGACACGAACAAAGAACTTGCAATCTGCCTCTTTGCTGCAGTAGTTCATTATTTAACACTCATCACCCACATTAGTAATAGGTTACTGTGAGACTTGGCGGGTTGAAATGGAGTCCCAAAGACGTAGCGGTGCTGCGTGGGTGTGAGTTTGGATTTGCAGAATGATGGTACAGATACAACCTTGACAGCTAGGCTGCTGCTGAAATTCACTGTATCAGGCTGGAATGAGATATTAACTAAAAAAAAAAATCCATGCTTTTTGTTTCCTTACTACTGCATATGTTCTTGCTAAGCTGCAGCACTGAAGAATTAAATTCAGCACCCTGGAATTTCAGATGTCAGCTTTTAAGGTGTTAGAGAATTTGCTCTGAGGCTAATTTTAAGCTTTCACTGCTGCAGTTAATTGTTTTATTTGTAACAGCTGAGATTTTCAATGATAAAGGTGTCACTGTCTAAATTCTTTCTCAGCTGTTTCTAATGCCAACTGATGAGAGGTGTAAACCATGGTTAGATGATGGGGCAGCAAAGAGTGGATGTACCACAGTTTACCAGTTTCATTAAAGGCCCCATTTCTTTGCAATTTCTACTTTCCCGTAGTTCTTACCATATTTTTAATAACATTCCTATTTGTTGCTAATTTCCTTAATTTAAAGGACATTTTCCTCCTATCTGAACAGTTAGACAACTTAAAAACAAACAAACAAAACCTTGGATTATATTAAGGGAAACATTTTGCCCAAGGCAGTTTGGGTATCTGCAGATGGTACTGAAGATTTTGGCCCTTGTTCAGCAGAGATTTTAAGTACGTGCCTAAATTTGAGCCTTTAAGTAGATCCAGTGGCTCTTCTGAGTCTGTTCAGTGACTGGAAACTAAGGACACGAATAGTGCCTTCCTGGATTAAGACCAGACGTTTGGCGTTAGGCAGCACCAACCTCTTCAGCCACACTTACAGTTCTTCTTCTTCCCAGTTTTATGTACATTTCTCTGTGTGCACGGTGGGCATAGAGAGGCCACACTTCCAGATGTGCACACACATCCAAGCCTTTGCTTGTGCCATACAAGCATATTCTTTTTTTCCTGATAGACACCAAGCCAGGAGCCTGCCCTGAAAAGCCAGCCAGCAGACCTTCGTTTCATATTTTTGGCACTTAATTTGGCACATAATTTTTGGCACTAGGTAATGAGAATTGAATTTCTTTGTCCTCCATGAACCAACAGAAACTCCTGCATCCCATAAAGCTGCAGCAGCACCTGGGCAGGGTGAGCTCACCCTTTAAGAGGGATGGGGTTTGGCTGCAAGTGATTTTGTCTTCATCTCTGTGGATAAATGAGGTGTGTTTGAGTGTGGCTGACCCTGACTGTGGATGCTCCATAGAAGAAGCCTCTAGGAAGAGCAGGAGCTGTTTATGTTTCATTAAAGATGAGGGAGATGTGCTGATGAAGGACTTAAAGGTGAGTGGCTTTTTGAAACATGGTGCAGGACTCTGCCAGAAGTTGCTGGAGGGGAAAGCAAAGGAAGGTGCTCTGATGAAAGCTCGAGAATCTTGTGTGGAAGAGAGCAAGCTGACAAAAGAGTAAAAGTGAGGATTGGGTGCAACTTGTCATTTGATATTGATGGAGCTGAGCCCTGGCCAAGCTCTGCGCTGTGTGGGGTTGTGTTTCATCACTAACCTGGTCCTGGATGCCGACAGCAAGCAGGAAGACAGCGCCTGGGGGTGTTGGCATGGGCCCTTGTTCTTGTAAGGTGATGTTTTAGAAAACTCTGGCATATAAGGGGTCTCTTTCGATGAATCATTTCTGGAATGTGTATATGTGTATATGGGAGATATAAGTGGGAAATAAATAGTCATGCAGCCTATCCAGCTGTGTCATGATGAACCACCTGGGCATGTGCTTGCCTTGCAAAGCTTTACCTGAGCAATTCTACTGTGGGGATTTGGAGACCAGGACTAAAGCCTCTATGACTCAAGTTACGAACCTGATGAAACCAAAAGCTTCTAGTGGAAACATTAACAGACCTTTAAATGCCGTAGTGCTGGCAGGCGGTGCTGGGACAGTTCACCTTCTGGACTTCTGTTTTGACTCCTCATCTCCCATCATTTTAATCAAAATGTTACATGACCTGAGGAGGTTTTTCATCTGTGCTTGGGTTTATAGCCCTTTCAGGCTGTTTTGCTGTAGTCTTATTTGTTTGCTTTGTGAGCTATAACATTTATTTAAGCGAAGAAGATAATTTTATTGTTGTAACAAGTGTGGCAGTTTAAGGAAGGGGAAAGGCCATGTGGGCTTATTGTTTCTGCCCCCAAAAAATGGAAAGCACACATTGTTCTGTGAAAAGATTGGATGTAGGGCTGGTGGTTTGTCCCTTTAGAGGAGCTGGCAATGCCTGGTCCTCCAGCAGCTGCCTCTGCTCCTGAAACTCCTTTGGGGGAAGAGGTGGAAATGTGGTGCCCTTGCTATTACAGGACTACGAAAAATTCAGTGGAAATGGCCAATTTGCTGTATTTTCACATCGCTTTGGAAAGCGTGGCAGCTGCAAGGCAGTTTCTGACGGCCCTGTGAGCTAGCCGGAGTTATCTCTGGAGTAACAGCACTGGAAGGGAGCATATTAGTAGAGAGAGGGAAAGAAATTAAGATTAAGGATCTGCACTAAAAAGTGTTGCTAGTTAATCCACAGCCCTCTGAAAGGGATTTCTGTGAGTTAGCAAACAAAAATAAATGTTTGGCTAGCTTACCTTTTCAATGGTATGTATTGCAATGGGGTGATGACATAATAATAAATGGCATTCAACTGCATCTTAACAAAAAGAAATTAGAGTAGAAGAATCAGACATCATCAGAGCATAAATCTTTCAAGGAAGATTATAGCAGTTATGTATTATTTGAAAGCAAAGACCTGAGAAGCAAGGTGGCAGTTTTCTTGTAGTGGTGGGAAATGCACCCTCTAATGTCTCCATGGAAGAAAGAAAATGCTGCACCAAAGCATTCGCATTCAGCTTGATGGCAAAACCGCTATTCGTTAGCATCTGTTTTTGCAGGGAAACTCCTGTTAAGAGAGGAATTTAAATATCGGAGGAAACATTTCCAACAACTGTCTGGGTTTACCGAATATTTTTCAGACAGTGTTATGTTTATGGTGCAGATTTTTGTATGCTAAAGGAAAAGGCAATTCAAAATTTATGAAACAGCTGCTGTGCCGTTTGAGCACCTAAGGGACAGAATGACACAACATATATGTATTTCCAAAGTCGTTAAAAGAAAAAAAAACTTTCTGTTATTCCTTTTGAACCATAACCCATGGTATTTGCAAGTATTAAAATGTTTTCTTATAATTTTTTAATCAGACATGAATACAAAACTTAACATTCAGGTATAACATGCTGTTAGGAAATCAACTCTTTTTCTTCTCTTTCTGTATCCGTTCAGTTGTTAAATGTCCCCTTTCTCTCTTTTTTTTTAACCTCTTGTTCTTAATGAGACTTCCTCCTCCTCCCCATGACTCTTTATATAAGCAACCTTAGCTCTTGATTAATCAGTAATTAGGGAAGGAGTCATACGGATTTCGAGTCTCTAGTATCATACTTCCCAGCTGAAATTCAGAGCTAAAATCTAAAGGAAAGCCGTAACATCAATATTACGCCATGTGTAACCATATGATGACAAAATCACACCGGAGTCAGACTAGGCAATATCTATTTATGTAGGTGCAAATCTATCCTGCTTGATATTGGGTGTAACTTCATAATTCTCTCTCCTGGCTGCTTTCTGCACGCATTTCCCGTTATTGCTTCTCTGTGCCATGATCAGCATTTGATATTCTGCTTTGAAGCTTACTACGCCCTCTGTCATCTTATCTGACGCGAACTGTTCCCTTTAGCTTCATGTTTGCTGAACAGTTAGGGCCTAATTCAAAGTTTAATGAGCCCTCATTAACCTCCGTGAGCTTTGGATCAATCCCTTGTAGTCTAATATGGTAATAATGCCAGGGTATTATGGAGTTAAAAGCTACCATACAGTGGTCTGAGGATAAAGTCACTGCGGGCGTGCGACTTAATGGGGTATTAATTGGATAGAGGGTGTTCATAAGTACTGAGCACTGAGTGCGTATAATGTTGAAAGAGGAGAATAAATGCTGAATGGTATGATCTTAAAGTAAGGAAAACTTGAGTTTCCCTTTGCATTGTTCTTTACAATAATTATGCATCAGGCATTTGAGGAGTTAGTGGAGACTGGGGGGAATTTTCTGTCCCAGGTTAATGGGTGCTGTCTCTCACAATTCATCTTCCCTCTTGTAATCCTGTTCTGAAGTTCTGCCCATGTTGGCTCCATCAAAATCTTTCTTCAAGAAATGAAGTATTCACAAAAAGGTGGTAAGATTGGAAAGGATTCATCAAAGGGAGCTGCTAATTACACACAACAGCTTCATTTCCTCTTTTCTTCTCTGGGATAAGGTTGCTTTCAACACATGATTTAACGTAATCTTGTGTTTTCTGGGCTCTTGCTGCTGGTAAGCCTGCGGTGAGAGAGCCATCGAGGCTGGCTCCCTAGTTCTGCTTATAACATTCCCTTGAGGCTGTACTGATAGAAGACCTACACCAAGGCATGTCAGAGCAGCCCATATGAAATATTTTATTCTGTTTTCTCCTTTTTAGCCTCTCCAGACTTTAGAAAATCCTTAATTTCTTGAGAATGCTGTGTTGTTTAGAGCCACAAATCGGGCTAGGGAAGGCTGCACGTACTGGTCCTGCTCTCCAGACCCCTTCTACCGCAGACTTCCTCTAATTCTCATTTTTTTTCTCCCTCCCTGGGTGTCTTAGCAAATCCTGCCTTGGGCCTCAGTGATTTAAAGCGTGCATTTGCACAGCTTAGCACCATTTCACGTTTCTTCTCTGCTGTGGCAGGAGATGGGCCCTTAGAATGAAGAAAAACAGCGTGGGGATGGTCCTCCTTGACTTTGTGTGTTGTTTCGCATCTTTAAAGGTAAGAGCCCTTGAAAGAAAGAGCAGAGCAGCGTGGGAACATCTGCAGGGCAGGAGTGAACCCCAGCCTGGGGCTGTGGAGCCGTTCAGTGCCCTCCGAGTTCCTCCCAGTAACACAGGGAGACCGTGGGCTCAGACACAGATGTCTGGGTAGTAACGACATGTGTGGGCAGGGGTGACCCTCCACTGGTCCTCAAACCTTCTTGTGCCTGGTTGAGAGAGCAGAATCTCTCAGCAAAGCTGGTGCAAGTGGCCAAACCAGCCACATGGGTGTGCGAAGGGCAGCGGTGCTGGTGGTGGGTGCAGCCATGGAGGTTTTCGATATTTTCACATCATCTTTCCCTCAGGGATGGAGGACCAATTCCTTTTGCTTATTTATCCTAGATATACTCTGTGCTTCTTGCTTTTTTTTAAAGAGCTCTTCCTTTCCTTCTGTGAAGCCGCAGATGTGCCAAATCCTGTCTTCCCCGTGCAGCCAAGTGCTTTTCCCTTTGGGCTGGTGACGAGTCACTCTTTCTCCAAATAGCTAAGGAAAAAAAAGAACAATCACATATGTAACCATTATAGAAATGTGTTGTGTTTTTTTTCTGGAAACTCCCAATACATGATAGCTCCAGAAGACATGTCCCAGTTCTATTTTAATTTTAAGCAAAAGGCTGTGTAGTAAAAGTTGTCTTTACTGCCTGTGCCAGCCTACAGTTCTCGGCATCGCTTCTTGCCTGTCCTAACCCCATATGTGAATGAAACTTGAACATATATGCCAAGGAGGACTAGGAAATTCTGCTTGGTTTGGTGCTGTCCTTTTTATTCTTCAATTGATTAAGCAGCTGCTGAAAGAAGCCTTCCCTTTGAGGAGTGCCCTCCAGGGCAGTGCTGTAGCCTACATACCTGCCTTCCTCATGTCCTCACGTTCCCACTGCTCCCCTTAGACTTGTCTCCTGTCCCTCAATTTCAGGTTTTTCCTGCTTCTACCTTCACATTTTGCCCAGGGAAGTAGAGTCACAATCCCTGGAGGGGTCTAAAAGGTGTTTAGACAAGGTTCTTAGGGACATGGTTTAGTGCTAGAGTTAGGTTGGACTTGATGATCCTGAGGGTCTCTTCCAACTGCAATGATTCTGTGATTCTATGATTTTTGCTGTTGGGTGATCCCAGGAAGACCTCTCGAATGGTACCAACACTGCTCACAGCCACTGGAAATCAGAGTTGATCACAAGCCCTGAACACTGTGAGGTTGGCTGAAGTCTCATCTGTCTCTAGTTCTTGCACCTTCAGCTTCCAGTCCTGTGTCACTCTAAACCTTCTCAGGCACGAGAGTAAGAAATATTAAAAAAATAAAACAACACGACAGGTAGACTCACAAGGACTCTAGGAATTGAGGATGTAAATAGGTGTAAATACAGAGCAGTCTGTCATGAGCGTTCCCACCGTTGTCTCTCCTTGGACTTATGCACCAGTTAAATGTCACCACTCCAGTTTTCTGGAAAGGCTGCCGTGATTTCTCACAGGGCAGCGTGGGTGGAAGTGTGGATATTTTACAATGGAGGGTATTGCTTTGAGGGTTGAATCAAAGTGTGGGAGTTTCAATTATCTTTTTCATTCAGTCTTTCTGGTTGAGCTTTTTTTATTTATAATTATATATCTGATTGAGAAAGATGTTTATCTGTTCAATTTGATGATGAGCGATCAAGAAGAAAGTATGGACAGGATGCTTTTAAAGCCTTTCAGCCCTGTAGTTGTAACCACTTATACTAATAGCTTGCACTGGAAAATGGCATGTGAATCAGAGAAAACATGGGAAATAATAGGAGGAAAATGCAGAATCCATTTCTGATGAGTTATATTAAACCCAAAGATCTTCCACTTCATAGAGAAATTATTTAAGTTTTCTGCAGCTTTTGAGATTATGACAAGCTGAACAACTTGTTCTGGCTTGGTGCTCAAGCACCATATGGTACTACTTCAGCAATTTGATATGATATTATGAATAAGAGTGCATGAGTAGTGAAATGTTTGGGGGTTTTGTATCATATTGGCCTTCTGCAGTAGACATTAAAAATGAATTCTGTTCAGAGTAAGGGAAGGGAAAAAAAACCCCAGACCTGCATGTTTCAATAGCATAATTGCAGCAAGCACATGGAAAATGAATTTGTGGTGATTAGAAAACCAGTTGCTGATTGAACCTCTTGGACAGATGGGGACGACCCATGTTCTTCAGGCCTTGCTCTCCTTCTAGGTGTTCTCTGGTACATTGCTAATATTATCTTGATATGCTGGTTTCGATGTTCAAGATTAGTGGTTTGCAAATAATAGTTACTATGCAAGTGGAAATTACCTGTGAGTGTGTAAAAATAACATTTCGTGAGAAGCATGTGATCTCAGACATGAATATGAATAATGAAATCTGAAAGAAAGGGTGCATGATGAGGAGGGAAATGTGAAGGGAAGTGTGATGACCGGTTAGATGGATGCAGAGCTGATCACTTGAGTGTTTGTGATGCTGGAATAACGAGTTGTAATGAATGTGTACCTCAAAAATTCGGCCATGTGTCTGAGTCTGAATTGGAGCTATATTAGGAGAGATCTAAGGGACAAGTGCTGTTTTGAACACAAACTGAAAGAGTCTGTTTGTGGGCTTGTTTTTTTTAATACTTTTCAGGCACTAATTTTGGGATTTGTCATGTCTGGGTGTTTCCCTGGATTTGTTTTTCCGATGGGCTCTTGGTTCAGAACAGAGCTTTAGTTTATAATGTATGTAGTACCTCCATGCCACAGAGCTGACTGGTTTTCACTTGTTTTGCCTTGGTTTTCTACTCTGAGGATTCCTTTCTTCTTGTTCTTAATATATTCCCAGCTGGAATTTAGTCTCTGAAAAAAAAATTCTGCATTGCTGCAGTGATTTTTAGCAATTGTATCCTTTTATGCACCATTCTCACACAGTGTTAGCATATTAACCTTTTCTTAATTATCAGAATTTCCATTCCCGCTGTTCATTAATCTATGCTGGGCAGGGACCACGATGTGTCACCCGAGGCTGGCGCTGAGGCCACCGCTCGGCTCTTGCTCTGTGGAAGCTCCTGCCCACGGAGACTTTTCATGGGGCATCTGCTGCTTCCCTTTTGAAGTCTGAACTTAAAACTGATTTATTTATTTTGTAATGGATAGGCTGGCTTGCTGTCCTGGTGAGTTATCTCCTTTTGTTAGTGCTTTGAAGTGCTAGGTACGCTGAAATGTTGTATAAATCCAAGTTGCCATTACTGCTCTTGAGTAGTAAACGGTGCATGGCATATTCATAATGCGAGTACACAAAACCAATTGCAGCTGAATTATGGCTGGCACCTGGTAAAATCTGAAATGAGGAACTGATAGAAATTAAGCAGTAAATTATCCAACGAGGCTGAGGTCCAGCCTTTCTTCCTGTGGCTCCAGTTCTCACTTATAAATTGAATTGTGGCTGAATCTATAGCTTCAGCTACCTGGCTGTTGTTCTCAGGTGTTTAGTAGTATGCAGTCTCAGGCTTTGGTTCGCAATTAAATTGCAGGCACAAATGCTGTTGTTGCTGAGGGAGGGCAAATGATTTGGCAAAAGTCAGAAAGGAAATCCAGGGGTGTATTTGAGAAGGGAGCAGATCCTCCCAAATCCCTCAGTGTAATTCCCCCATCTTTTTTTGCATTTGCCCTGGGGTTGTTAAGGTGTTGCTTGTGATAACTTGACAGCAGAGCTGATAGGTATTTCTATAAAATCTAGTTTTAAAAATCCACTTCAGCCAAACTGAAACATTTTGGGTGTTCACATTCCATATTATCATCAGCAGTATTATACTTTTCATCATGAACAAAGGCCCAAGTGCTCAAAACCTGACTGTATTTTGTCTGAAATTAAGATTCTGATTTTTACATACGTTTTGTTCTTTATTAATTTTCTGCAGCTAAAAAAAAAGCCCAGGTTCTGAACAGCTTTTATTTAGAATACAATTGGTTTGTGCTCCTGAAATATTAGTTGGTAATTCTCACATTTGTTCTACCCCAGCTTTCTAAACTATGTGTACTGGAAATGTAACCACTTTCCTCATGGTGTGAGTATAGTACTTAATATTTTTTAAGTCTAGTATTGGGTGAACTGTGCTGGTTTTGATGTTGACTATGAAGCTTTATTTGCACTTCTGAAATCCTCATCATGTGTAAAATAGTACCGCTAAACTAAACAGGAACATCACCGCATGAAAACTGGGCAACCTGGAGTATGATTAAGAGACAGTAACTTTTCCCTATCCCAACCAGCATGGTTTAAATTTTCACACTTTGCTTTTTAGCACTTTACCACTTGCATCAAATCGTGTGTTCCCTACCACCATCCAAAGATTTCCGCACAGCCTCATCACTTTGTCCCACTCCCACCTGCACGAGGAAACAGTGAAAACTCTACTTGACTCCAAACAGTGTTAAATTTCCTTAAGATTTATCTGCAAACAAGCTGTATTTGAACAGCTTGCTGCATTCGCGGCTTCACTGTGTTTTGAGCACGCTGGGGTGTTGGGTGGCAGGAGGTTGGAGAAGGTGGCACCGCTTGGGTTCGTGCCCCATTCGGAGAGGTGCTGCTGGACCCTCAACTCCTTGTGTTCGTGCCTGATGTGGAGTACTCTGGTGCATATGTAATTATATCAGCTGTGTGGTAGTAAAGCGGAATTACTTTAAAAATTCTTAGTAACGGGAAAGCAGGAAGAAAAAATGTGAATATTGCAGAAAAATCCACTTTCTTTGGCGGGTACTAAAGCTGCACCTGCCAGCGAGCGCTAATGGAGCTTAGTTCACTTGCTTGTACATTACTCAGGGGAAGTTTTGGGCCAAGTTTGCAGTCTTGCCACCAGTTTTTCTCCACTTTAATTCATTAATTAGCAGCCATACCTGTTTACATAATGAAGTGCAGGAGAGCTTTTATCAAAGTGTTGCCATGTAAAATGTCAAGGTGTTCTCTTGATCGGATTAGAAATATCTGACCAGGGGTCTCCAGCATTTCAGGACATCGCCTGTGACTCTGAAGGTGAGCAGCTAATGGTGGCGTGATTGAAAAAGTCAGTCCGAGCACATTTTCTACAGGATAATTTCCCAATGTTGACTAAAGTACTTGAAAGTAAAAAAAAAATCCATACTGTTACCCATGCAGTGTTTAAATTGAAACTTGTGTCCTCAAATGAGATGTTTTAATCCATGTGCTCAATTTTGCGCAGAAATAGAAGATTGTCATTTGATTACAAGTCAGGGTAGTTGATGAGCGGTATCAGGCATCGGTCTGTCCTGCATCACCGCAGCGTGCTGATGCTGGGGGACTGGTCCTGTGCGGGGTTGTGTAACACAAAGTTGCTATGAAGTTGACACCAATGTGTGTAAAATTTTGGCAGCTCCCTGCCAGAAGAATGTGGCCGATCCAGTGTGTGATAGCGTGCCAGACGGGCAGTTCAAACATGAGCATGGGTGTTTTTTGGAGAGGAATGGCACAGCAAGGAGGCTTCATCACAGGACACGCGTCTTTCCGCTCCAGCCACGGCCAGCTGTGTATGTAAACTGGTGCAAATCCCAGTGTGAAGTCTCTCCAAACTGTTTAGCCTCATTAGGTCCCTAACCGGTTTATAATAAATGTGGAGGTGCCAGGTTTACCTTGGATTTAAGAGAGAGCGTGATGGGTTTTGTATCTGCTCAGCTGTTTCTGATAACTGGGTACCGCCATCCTCCCAGGTGGAGCACAGTGTATGGTGCCTATGTACTGAAATAGCAGCTTGTGCTGGGGTTGTGGCGACAAGTTTGTATAGGTATGTATAGGTTTCTGGAACATTGCTTAGAGAAAGATCTGAAGCTGGCGGCATGGAGTATATTCAGGTGCATTTTTTTCTTTGTTTTTGTCAAGGACCTGTCTCCATTGTGATGTGATTGGAGATTAATTTCAGTGGATATTAGTATTTAAAAGGATTTTCCCCTCTTCTTTCCTTTAATCCCTTTTTGCTGAATGCATGCTTCATTTATTTCTATTCTAGACTGAGATTTGTTGAAAGGGATGGGAAAGAGTTTGTATTTTCTTTTTTGGCAGCCTGAGCTCTGTGTGGTTTGTGTGAATTCGTCTTTCAGGATAGAACATTTAAAGGCAAGAACTCCTCTTTGTGTCTGTGGAAGGCTAAAATCAAGCTTCTCCTACAGTGCATTTCAGAGTGCTTCATTAGGAATCAAGAGCATTTTACATTCACATATCCTAACCAGAATTCGTTTTGAAGAGGCTTGAAGGCAGTGACAAATAGAAGGGTTTTATAATGTGTAATTCGGCTGAACTGCTAGTGTTCTGCAGAGAGGCATCCTTTGTGCAAAGCTAAAAATGTCATAGGCTAGAATGAAGGAATGGTATAAAGTAAAATTCTGAGATTTTCCTTTAAAAATATGCTTCAAGCATTCACAATAGAGCTGTGCTTTTAAAGCAGTCAAACCTATCCCCTACAGATTAATTAGTAGTACAATGCTTGATTTTGAAAAGGAGAAGATGGCAAAGGTGGCTGCATTGAAAAAACGTGCCAAATGTCTTGGTGGTTATTCTCCCTGTGTGTTTCCAAGAATGCTCTGCAAGGAGGCATAAGGTTGGTCCGGAGCCATGCAAATCCCTCGGCTTGGGGATGGTGGCGTCACCTTTTAGGGTTCAGCACGGTGTTCCTCTGCACACAGCTGCACACAGCCCTTCCTTATCCGCTTTGGGACCCTCAAATAAATGATTCCTTTGCTTTCCTTCGGTCTGGGGATTTGTAATATCCCTTGGCCATCACAGCAGATCTGTAAGGGAGAGACACCAAATCCCCTCTGTACCTCCAGCCTGTGCCTTCCTGAGAAAACAGGTCATGGTCTGATCCTGAAACATGTTACTGCTAAACTTTACTGTTAGTCCAGAGGGAAGAGACAATATCAAACCAAGTAGCTGGGCTTTGTGGAGGATTTACCGTGCTCTTGCAGTGACCTCCTGTGGAACGGAGCAGATGCCTCGGTTCCCTGCGCCGGGGCTGCTCATCGGAGCCGCCTGAGAGTCCAGCGGTTTCCTTACTCGTCTCGGGGAAGGAGAAGCAGATTTCTTTCCAGCTGAATGAACTCCCACCTTTAGAAAATACTTCTCCATTTATTGTTTCAGAACAACAAACCGCTTAGAGCCTGTACATCCGAGAGGCCAGAACTGGCGCTCGCCTTCAGCAGTTCAAGTAGCCAACCTTGTTCTTTGCATAATGGTTTTAATAAATGTTATATCAGTTTTAATATCGTGGGTATTTCGCTTACAAGGTGGTGATGTGTTTGTAGAGCATGCAGTGAATTTCATTTAGCAGTTACATGCACTGAGGGATGCATTGAATAAAATATGACTTTAAAATTAAATGATTTCTTTAATTCTATATACAGGCTCTCCGGGTTGATGCATATTACATCTGATTCTAATGGCGATGTAACTTCTGTAACCTAGTTCTTCATGCAGTGTAATTTTTTTCCATTGTGTTGTCCAGTGAATTTTATGAGTATTATTTGTTAATATGTTCTTTTTTATGCCACTAAAATAAGAAAGCAAGTAATTCCAACACAGTAACTGATCGTGCTGTGAAATTAGATTTTGAGAGCAGGCTTTAAAGAGAAATAAGGGGTCTCTCTGCTTTTTTCTAGAGAACGGTTGCTCCTGGGGTGTCGGCTCTGCCTTTGTGACAGTGTCCGCAGCTCTAGAGTGGTTTATTGGGAGATGCTGCAGCAGCCAGGGTTGGGAACGTGCCATCTGAGGAGACCTCATCAGTGCAGGGGCCCCTTTCTTCAGCAGAGCCACCACCTGAAGAACAAAGTTGGGGCACAAGGCCATGGGGACACCTCGGAGGGTGTAAAACAGATGAGTGGTTTGAGCAATTCTGGCCAAAGGCAGGACAGGAACAGGCACAGATTCCCCTCCTGCCTGCTCTCTGAGGCTACGAGGACTCTTCCATAGGGGCTCCAGCCTTCCCACAGCCATACGTATGTCACACCAGTAGCCATCCACGTTTGGGATGCGCTAAACAGGATTAAATTGTCAGCTAGATGAGGGCTTTCCTTTTTCCTTCTACCTCATTTGAGAGTGTAGAAAGAGAAATCAAAAGGTGTTCAGCCTCTGTGCTACTTGAGTCACTCGTGTTGAGTCACTTTAAAGGCACAGAGGGGAAAAAAACCCATTCTTGGCTTTTTTGGGCTGCGCTGCAACACTTGTGCAGTTCACTGCTGGAGTCTACAAGACCTCTCAAGTACCTCCAGGCACAGTTTCTAAGCCCTTAAAAGTTTCATTACTGTGTTGTTTGATACGTTATCCAACAGAATAAAATATTTCCAATTAATGTTTCAAAGATGTGCAGCGGAGAGGCCAACAGCTGGCATGGATGAGGCAGCCTCATCCCAAGCTGCTCCTGCTTCGTGCTCACACGTAGCAAACCGCTGGAAATTGTGGTCCCTTTGGCTGCTGCTTCCATGGAGGACACGGAGAGGAAAACACAGGGAAGGGAAAGCTTTTTGGGAGCTGAAGCTGCCAGCTCTGTGCTTCTACGTAGAAAGGGGAGAGAGATGATCCTGCTGCTGTGGAGTAAAGGTTTGGTTGGAGTGAAGATGAGGTGATCAGAAGAGTGAATTCATCCTGCAGGGTCTAGTTCATCAGTTTCCCATCCAGAAGACGGTCCTTCCCTCCCTAAAATGCTGATAATTGTGCAGAGAGATTAGAGATGGGCCCAGCTTGGATGCTGGGAGGCAAAGGGCTGTGTTTGAGGTAAGGCGTCAGGTCTGAAGGCAAGATCTGAGTCCCTGTCCCATCTGCAGCGGAGTCTGTGCTAGAGACAAAATAAACTGGGTGGGAGGTTCTCAGGGCTTAGGTCTGGCTGAGTCAAAGGTCCAGCTAAGCCTGACAGATTTCCACATTTTTTATAATTCACTGGGGGAGGCCAGCAAGCCTCTACAGGCTGAAGCCATCCCCGCTGTGTCCTGGAATGACTGCTGTGACCCAGAAGGTGCCAAAAGAGTCTTCTTGGCAAGGAGACATCTCTGATTTCAAACGCAGAACTTCTATCTGAATAGCAGTAGATTGGTAGAAGCAGATGATGCTCCTTGGTGTCCTTGTGGCGCGATTGCTGCCGCTGTGAAGGAGCATGTGACGCAGCAGCAGGTGTTCAGCAAGTTTCCAGCAGATCATTAGTTGCTTTGTAAGTTGGCCTTGTCTGATGAAGGGAGGGAGATGGAAGGCGTTTAACCCAGTGGCAGGGAAGTTGACCTCAGTGATGCTGCATGGGAGTTGCATCTTCTGATAATTACATTAATTGTATTCAGACAGATTTCTCATTTTCCTTGTATTTAAATCAGGTGGAACTTGACTTTTTTTTTCCCCCATTCCATTTTCACCTTTTTTTTCCCCGCTCAGGACTGCTTATCTAATCAGCCACTGGAGTTTTCTCTGACAGTCTCACAGCTGTAGTGACACTCAGTCTCAGTCACATCAAACAAGCAAATGACTTTCATTCACAGCACCTTTTGTCTGATCAAATAGGTAATTACTAAGTGAAATTAAAGGCTTCTTTAACAAAAAAGTTCTATATTGTTCCTGACTGACAGAAGTGATACAAAGAGAAAGTGCCGTGATTCAAGTGCCATGGTGACACCAGCCCCATCTTTGAAGCAATCAAAGGCATTATTTATACACACTCCACTCATCAGAGTGAAAATACAAACCCGGCAGAGCCAGGCTGACAGTCTGCCTTTAATCTTTGCTACCCCCCAGAACTTTCTCTTGCCTTTTTTTTTTTTTTAAAGGAGAATATCAGTTTATGCAAATAATAACTATGACAGGAAGATCCAAATATTTGAAATGTATTAGTAGGATCAGTGAAGTTCCCACTATCAGTAAGTAGGGTGCTGTCTCTGATTGCCGGCTAATTCGTGCTGTGTCTTTTGGGACTAGCTCTGGTGATTTCCTTGAAGCAGAAAACACAAAAAAGGCACCTCTATGAGAATGAAGACTTTCGATATTTATTCCCAGCATCTCTTCTTAAAGGCATCATTTCACCCTCTGTTCTCTCTTCCTGTGCTTTAATCACCTCCTCTCTCCACTGGTGAGCATCATTCTCTGCTCTTTGCATTTTACCTCTGGGAGAGGCAGCTTTACTGCCGAGGTGCTTTCAATCCAGCTTTCACAAAGGACTGATGATAGAAAATGGAATGGATGCAGTTTCTCAAAATGCTTTTCTTTAATGAGGGCCACCGGGTTACTGCAGTCAGGAGAACTAATCGGGGAGCCTGGCTCTGTGGCATTAGCCTGTGCAACAGCGGTAAAGAAGAAGGTAAACATAAAGTAAATATACCTGTTTGTCTACCAGTTATTAGTGGCACACGGCTGCCAGGGACTGAGTCAAGGTCGTGTTTGAGCAGGTATCTGTGACAAGAGATTGTGCCTATGAATTATGCCAGCAGGGAGATACAGTATATTTGCACTCGCCTTTCCAGTGTTGCAGGCCAACTGGGTAAACTTTCAACGTAATCTGCTTGGTTTTCCCCTCAGTGCTTTCCAGGGAAACTCGAATTAATGGAACTGGTGTTAGTTAGGGGGATCTGAGGTGCTGAGGTCAGTAACCACACGGATGCTCCCGCGGGGGCACCTGCAGGTTGGGGCTGTGCAGCACCAGGGACGTTAGTCACAGAGCTCTGTGTTAACCCGGCACACTCTCTGAACCCAGACCTTTACAAATACATAACGAATACTGATAGAAGTATGCTGCAGGAGTATAATCTCTCTCTGCTGTCTCTCTGCCGAAGCTGAGGATGTGCTTTGTTACCCATGCTGGATACACCTGAGCAAGTTCTAGAAGTGAGATGATGGCACAGACAAAGTTTCTTGGCACCAATCACAGACCATGGAACAAATGCATTCCCCTCATCTGCAGGAGTAGCATGGAGCAAACTGAAAGCTGGTACTGCACAGTACCGGCAGGAATTACTGGCTGCAAACCGCCTTGGATCAAACGATGGGTCATAAATCCAGCTGGTTCACAGTCTCATTTGCCATTCTCCAAGCCTGTGTCTTCCATGCCCTTCGCTCTTCACTGCCGTGTCCCCACCGAGCACAATTGAGTGTGGAGTTTTATTAGAAGCGGGGCTGCTTGTGGAAGATCAAATGGCAATTGTAGCCAGAAATAGGATTTTTCCTCATCTGCCTCTAGCTAGGAATAGGAGACCAATCCTTTCTCTGTGGCCTGTGCTGTACATGAGGTTATTCATTAGGATGAGTCGGGAGCTCAAATTAGAACATAGCTGCCAGTAGTTGGGTAGTTGATGATGTGGAGAGCAGACCATGTCGTGGCTTCCACGACTGTGTGGAAGTCAAATGAACCTCGAGAGGCTGTTTTTTAACCTACACATCATGAAATCCTTTGAGTGTGAGTTGTTTGAAGGGTGATGAGTAGTCCCTTGCTCCATCCCTGGAGTCCTGTCCCACCATGGTGACCTCCCAGGGTCCTGCAGACCTGTCCCTCCCCACAAACCCTGGGCAAGAGCAGGATCTAGAAGTGAGGGCAAGGTGGGATTTCATTAGATGGTAATACAGGGTTTCTTAAGCTTTGGACAGTCAGTTTGATCAGCTAGAAGGAACATGCACAAAATACACGCTTGGCATTGAAATGCCTCCAAAGCCTGGGAAGAATGGCAGTGTGTGGATGCGGGCTGTCTCTATTCTTACGTGAGGTTTATTGTAGTGAAGGTTTAGCAGCATGGGATATTTCTACCTGTAAACTGAAGCTGCTGCTTTTGCTGATTGACAAAGGTACCTATGGTGTTTGCAAGTCTATAGGAAAATGTAGGCTAAAAGGCTTAAGGAAAAAATATCTAGCAGGCTTCCAAATGGGTATTAGAAAAAAAAAAATGGTGAGAAATACACAAAACGGAAAGCTATGAAAAATGACTTTATAATGTCCATTTAATGATGGTTTGGGAATGGAATGAATAGATAAAAAGGCCATGGGGAATAAAGACAGCAATACACTTCACTTAACGTAGCAGCAGAGATGCCGTTTGCACAGCTCCCGGTGTCAGCGCTGAGCCCGTTACCAGGAAATGTGCACTCCAGCAATGGAAAGTTTGATTTCTAACCTTAAAGATACAATCTGTTTTCTTGGATTTGTTTCAAACTCTGCAGTGCCAGCTGCATAAAATACCACTAAGCTTTTGCACAAAGAGGCATTTATAATCACTTTACCCTGTAGCAGACAAAAATGTCTCAATTTCGACACTCATTTTGAGTTCATAGGCACATTAAGGACAAACTTTAGATCTTAATGAGGTGTAGGAGAGCTTTTTTTCCCCTTTAGTTCTGTTTTCTGTTCCGTTATAGATCATACTATATTTCTGAGCACAGGGAAAGAGATGCTGAATCTTTAATGTGATGTGAAACAAAAGAAAAATTCTGAACTGCAACAGAGATGAACTTCAGAATTGTAATCTCTTTAAATCCTGATCCAGCTCTCACTGAAGTCAATGGAAAGGCTTCGATTGATTTCAGCTTCTAAAGCTCTGTGGGTTATGTTGATTTTTGTCTTGTTAGTATAACAACTTGCACTTCCTTCTTTGGCGTTTTCTTCTGGTAAGTTTATAAATATAGTAAGCCTTCTAAAAGCCACTTTAATAATATAAAAACTTGCAGTAGTTGTGCTTAGTGCTGGCTGGAAGTGGTGCTTTACAAAGAAAGGGTTAAATGGAGATGTTCTCCACCTTTCCTAGTCCCTCCTGGATCATTTCATCCCACCACACAATTTTCCATCCGTCTGAAGCGCACACCCAGTTCCAGCACAAATGGGAAGGCAAGTTGGAGGAAAGCCTTCCTTTTTTAATCAAAAATGTCATGTTGTTTCGGGATTTATTTTTTCTTAGACTGAATTTTCTTCTCTCTCTGGTGAGAAGGGACCAACGAGCTCAATACTGTGGACACTTTTCTGTAAGCAAAATGCTATTAACTGTGGAATATTTTCATTTCACAGACCCTCATCTTTCAGCAGAGAGACCAGTTGTGAAAAGCATGTTCATAGTTTTGTCTTAAAGTGTGGATCTGATCAATTATCTTAGACTATCTAGAGCGTGACCATAAATATTAACCAAGAGCTCTGTATAATTCAATATTTACTTGTCAGCCTGTGTCCCCTTGCCCAGCATTTATAGCTAGATATCAAACATTTAGGTTTTATTCTTCTAGAATTTTGTACTTCAGACCTGAGAAGCTTGCTTTGATTATTAAAAAAAGTATCTCAAACCTTATTTGCATCTGAGCATTTTGGCTACTTTCTTTGTTGGCTCTGATTCTTGTTAAATGTTTGCAAGTAAGAAGAGAATAAAGAATGTGAACAAAAGGCTTTTAAGGATATATCCTGCTGGAAAGCAACCTAGAAGTCATGACCGTGAAGATAAAACCTAGCATGGCAGCTTTTATGTATGCTGCCTTTTACTTCTGCAGATCTTCTTATCTTAAATGTGATTTCTCATTGTGTTTCGTGACAGATCTTACCATTGACAGTAGAAATAGAAAAGTTCCATACCTGACACTTGTGTGCAAAATTTAAGATCTGAATGGAAAGGGTGGCCACCTCTGACACTGTACTGTACCAGGCTTACTATGTACATTAGTAGGAAAATCAGTCAAATCCTACCATACCTGGTTTATTTAGCAATGAGCCTTTTCAAATAAAAACAATTTGTTCTGATAACCATGACACAATTCATATTACGTATCCAGTGGGCACCCAGTCTGACTGTGGTTCACTCCTCTGAGAATTGCCACTGATTTCAGGAGTCTTAGAGCAGCCGTAGAATTGGAAAGTTGTTGGAATTTGCCATTAGGATTATATAAAAACTATGTCCTTATTGAACGTAAGGGAACATTTGGTAAAATAAATAGGTTATGAAGATGTGTCTAATTTACCATGCTGTGTAATGCTAAATAGTAGACGTTAACTTCTCGGCTAATGCATGGGCTTAACATTTTTTTGTTCTTGTGTAAACTCAAATACAGGGGCTGTTTTAAGTGTGTGACTGGTGGATGAACTTGGTTGCCTAAGCGTGAAATTCGATACTGTTCTTTGCGATGTGCACCGGTGTAGCTGATGGTACACTTTAATTTGATGAGATGTGGGTACCAAGACATGGCAGAGTGTACAGGTCGCGCAGCAGCAAACAGTGTGCAGAGGGTGAGGGCTTCACTCGCCAGATGAAACGCAAGGATTTATTGTTTGCACTGGAGTTTGTCAGAGAGCAGCTCTGAGAGGCTCCCAAGTGACGTTCCCTGAGGGAACACTGAGCGAAACAGCCTCTGGCTGGGTCGTGGAGAACAACCGGGGAACATGGAAATTCACGTAGCTGCTTTTTATTCATGCAGAGGTTCAAGTGCACAAAGCCCAAGGCTGTAAAAGATGTGTAATCTTAATCTCTAGGAATGTAATCTCAACTCAGCCACTGATTTGTGTTTGAATTTTATGCAGATGACTTTGACCTCTTGGTCATTTTTTGTTGTAGAAGGACAGTTTGTCCTCTTCGAAAAGAATTGCAGGTTTGACTAAAGAATAAAACTCTTAAGCATTTTTTTTCCCCTTTTCTTCCCAAACAAATATCTGCTACCTCCTTTAAGGAGGATACAAACCCAGAGCCAGCTTAAGGCTTCCCAGCACTGTGGTGGGTTGAAGGGGCTGGTTGCTCCTGCCGCAAGAGAGGGGACGGGACTGGGGAGAGGACAGGGAGCCCAGGAGCTGCTGAGCTGTGTTCCTGCAGGAACGGATGGATCCGCATGGAAATGGTTGCCCTGGGCTTTGGCACTACCATTTTGGAATTTATTTTTCTTTTCCTCTTTTGTGGTAACAGTGGCAGCAGCGAGACTGGTTTTCCAGGCTTAGAAATAGCTAAATGAGGCCAGAGGGAGCAGAGAATTGTTTTTGTCAGAGCCTCACAAACCAGTTTCCCTGCGCAGCAGCCTTCTGCTCAGAGCCAGCCCTGCGTAAAACTGTCGCAGGACTTTCATCTCCTTCCTTATAATGTAAATGCAGAGCAGCTCAACTGCCCAAGCGGAATCTTTTTTTGCATCACCCGCTTGTCACAGAGAGGAAACCGCAGCCCGCTATGTGCGCTTGATGTTTCTATCAGCTCCAGCGTGCGAGCAGACCTGGTCGCTGTGGGATCTGTAACAAGCGTTGAGTTTTGCCGTGTTTCAGGTAGCGCTCAGATGTCCGACTCCGAGCGGAGCGTTGGGCGATCCCAGCACCATGAAGAAAGGTTGAGCTGAATCCTCGCTGCTGGGAGGGGACCCCGGAGCCACGAGGTCTGCTCAGATCTGAGCGCTGCCTGGGAACATGGAGAGCTCAGCGCTGGCCCTGGAGGGACACCCGCATTTTAGATCTCAGCGGAGAGAAGCAGTTTCCCTATCAAGAAAAAATAAGAGGCGGGGGGGGAAGTGTTATCTCCTGAGAGAGAGGAGAGCTCGCTGTGGCTGTGCTGCAGCCACCAAGTCCCCTACAGCACTGGTCTGGGGAAACTCAAAGTTGGCTTAAGGGTAATGAGCCCTTGTATCCTGGGAAATGATCTCTTCGCCTGAGTAATTATTCAGATGTGAAATGGCTGAATGAAATAAGGATTTGAGCATGCTGCTTCTCTGGTTTCATGAGAAAGGAGGAGCGTTCCTCTGTGGCTGCTCGTTGGGGTGGGTGGCAGTGGCAGCTCTGGGGTGGCCTCTTGGCTACGGGATGTTTTGGTCCAAGTGGGAGTCTCAGGGAAAAGGGGACAGTCTGCTGATTGCAAGACACGTGAAAAGCAAAACGCCTCTAACTCTGGATGTGTGCTGTGCTCACTCAAATCTTGTTTAGGAAGGGCATAATATCTCTGCCAAACACATATGTAGTGCTGAAACTGCTCATAATTATGACCTTCATGAATTCGTAACACTGTATGCTCCAGCAATGGAAAAGGCTCCTACACTTGAGTGATGAGATTTTGATAAAATAGGATTTAAATATTCTATTACCAGAAATGTTATATTAAATGATGAGGAGGCATTCAAATATTGCCTGGCTTTCACCATGTGACTGTGAACTACATTATGCTTGGGTCAATTAGGCTATTTTAAACCCGTGGCTTTCTTGCATTAATCCTTTTCATAGAAAGCTTGTGTTCACTCCAAATGTCACCATTTCTCTCCTGTGGCCTCCCCTGATACACAGGGATATTCTCCTGGGGTTAACCTTCATCCAACTTGAAATAGGTTCCTCCAGATAGACTCCCCGCTCCTGCTTGAATTTCCAGGTGCCCCAAAAATCAAGTTGTCTTGTATTTGTCATAACCCATCCCCAGGTCACGCTTCACACCACAGGGCTCTGGTGCGGTGGGAGGCAGCAAGTGATGCTCTTGGGGTGTGCACAGGCGTTTACAGCCAAACATCGGGGGGGGCTGCAGAGGGAGCAGCTTTGTCCATGTCTTGCAGTAGGCTGGTTGTTCCTCAAAAGGGAGGAAATGGCTGATCTGAGTATTTATTGCCTATAATGTGGCTAAAAGCTTAACACGGATCAAATGGGAGCGTGCGGTAAGATAGAACGGGAATTTACTGCACCCTCATTATTTGCATGTGGACGCATGAGGAGTATTTCACTGTGGAAGGGTAATAAGCTGTCGCCCACAGTGGCGCTTCTAATGCTGATATCACCCCCGGGAGAGACAGAGGGAAATAACCACAAAACAGGAGGGTCTCGGAGCACGCCTGTGTTCTGGATCAAGGTAGAGACGAGATCTGCCCCAGAATTAATGGCTATGGTCCAGGTGATCAGTAAATCACTATATTTGAGTTGATTAATATCTCATCCATCTGTGTGGGTTTTTTTTTTTAGTCTTGGATGGGCTTTTTCTTCTATTTGTGTACCCTAGTGGTCTCTCAAACAAAACCAGAATACTGTGGTAATGCTTGTCAATCTTATTGCTTTTTCATGACCAAGAGTCGACCCAATGCCTCTCATATAACAGGTGATTTCAGTGATTTAGTATTAAAACACAATCGCTTTAGTGGATCTGAGAAGGGATAAATCCTGTAATATTAAACTACTCTTAGTCAAATATTTTGAAATGTGCTGGGGCCGTGTAATTCTTAATCTTCTTTGTTTTTCAACAAGGAAAAAAAAACCCTGCAAGATCACTCAGTGATCCTCCGCCCAGTGATGATCACTGGCACAGTTGGCAAATGTACAAAGGCGTTGGATCAGAATCAAACCAGAATTAAATTTAAGCTCAGGAAACTTTGTTCTCGGTTTTGATTCTCAAAGCTGCTAATCCTAAATTATCATGAGAAAACATGTAAAACAGAGACATAAAGACATCAGAGTGGCTGAGCTTTCAAATGGAAAGTCAAGGCAGACCTGCTGTCTGCACCCTCTTCGCTTGCTAGAAATGGGGCATCATAACTGTCTTGTCATCAGGCAGAATCGTTTACCTAAACCTGCGGTTTTTCTTTTTCCATTTACAGAAGTCTTAAGAAAGCTCTTTCTGTAAACCATTGCAAGAAAACAAACAGAAAATAGAGTAAATCATCTACAAAACCCCCACACAAATCAATTCTTGGGGAAACATGTATTAATTCTGCATGTTTTCTCACATCTGGTTGCTCCATAGCGTGAAACGCCAAGGACTATAACCATCCTACAAAACCCAGGTTTTGATGCCAAAGTTGAAAAGCAGAAGCCTATGGCTCACTAATGAAATCCAAACAAGAAAAAAGCAAGGAGGAAAGTGCATATAATGTGAAGGGGGAGCCAAACATGAAAATATTAGGGAACGTTTTCATTATTTTTTCACCTTTCATACTGATGTCTCAAGTAATTGTCTGGGATGGACTTTTGCTAGCTCCTCTTTAAGGAATAGTTAAAGGTCATGCAATTTGGCCAGGCAAGATTAGCCATCTTTACAGCCTAAAAAAAATAATAAAATCAATTTTGAGACAACATCAGAGCTTGCATTTAGATGCAGTGTATTCCAAATACATGTTTTAAAACAGCCGTAATGCACAGAGTGCAAATTGATCATGAAAACTTTTTAAAGGTTGTTCCATTCTCACAGGAATGAAAAGAACATTGAGTTCTCTGGCTTGCAGAATTGAGTCTGCCCGTGTGCATTCATTTAAGCAGCCCGCTTGCTTGTCTGTTGCTGCTTGTACTCTAAACTTAGAAAGCATCCTGTACAGGGGGAAAGAAATAAACACCACCGAACCAAAAAACCTCTTAAGCTACTAATCCTGGATTCTCTATATTTGTGTGCATGGCCATGAACAGACAGCAGCACTAAATATTAGTCTTCATCCCCATTAGCGTCTCAAAGTGTAATTATTATTGTTTGTATTGCAGCAAACAACAAATGTCATCCCCATAGCTAAAAATAAGAAGGTTACTAGTAGGTCTCCTTAAAGTTCAAACATTTCATTAAATGGTTTTATGTTAGGTATGTAACTATGCTGGTGATAATATAGTGTAATGGTAATATAATAGAAGCTACAAATAACATTTTATGACTGTTTTGTTCTCTACACTACTAGTCTAAATGGTTTCCCTTACAAGCCAAGCAGAAGGTATTTTATAACAGTGTCTTAAAACTTCCTAATTAGCAGCAGTTTTAAGATACACACTTCTTGGCAATCTTTTGGGGATCGATCGTGAATAACTGTAGCAGACTTTAAATCTTCTGCCTGGAAAGATTATCCTAATTCTTTCCCTAATTCCCTTGTCCCAAGGCACCATGACAGGCGATTTCCTAACAAAACGTTGTCGTGTTGCCTTCCCTGCCGTGTGGGTCGGGCACTCCAGGCCCACCGGATCCCACGAGCTGGTTGCAGGGCGTTTAACAAACCCATTTTCTTGTTGCACCCCAGAAGCTGTTGAACCTCCATGTTTAACTACACCATTAAAAAAATCTGTGCAACATGCGGTACTGCAGTTGTTTCGCAATACGTTTTTTCCTCCGGAAGAAAATCTCCACATGTATTCACATTCCATAGGGTCTTTTAACTCTGTGATTTATCGTGTCTCCTCAAAATACACCATTAAGATGATCACACACATTTACAGAGGCACAAAGCTGTGGATGGAACTCATTTTAGGGTGACGTTTTAGTCCCTGTTTTCTAAGGCACTGTTTTGCCACGATTTAGTACTTGTGTGTATCGGTTATAGAGAAGCATCATATTTGATGTCCTCAGTGTTTCTTTCCCTCCTTTCTGTGCTGATTGGTATAATTTATATGAATGCTTTGAACCCCCGACTGTGTGTAGTCTACTTGGAATGCACATGTAATTACCAGCCCATCTTCCAGCTTTGTTTGGCTATGTGGAAGTATTTTTAAATCTACTTTAATTCTGCAAGCGGATCTGCACCCACACACATACACACACATTTTGGGTGCCTGGTTACTTCGTCTTTATAACACACTGTGCCTCTCTGATAAGGCCTTCTCAAGAAGCGAACAAAATGTCTTAATGATAACAGTATTCTGAAGCACAATGTACAGAAGGGAAAGTTGTTTTTTATTCTTGCTAGGCTAGCCGTATGTCTCAAAGGTGGCAGGGTAATTTGAATGGGATTCAGGTTTCTGTTGCTTAAGTTTTTCTGTAGTTTCTGCAATGGTGTTTTTAAGCTCACTGGCGGCTCCGTATTCTCATCCTGATGAGCAGGGAAAGCATCCTTAGAAAAGAACAAATACCCTGTTTGGTCAAGTTTCAGACAACTTCATCACCCATTATCTCTTTTGGGGTGCAGAGATAGAGGAATATCTGCGAATGTATCACATTGTGCAGTGAATCATCCCTGTAAAGCAAGCATCAAAATGTAAATAAAATACTACAGGCTTAGTTCTTGACAGAGCCTCAAAGGCTCCCTTCGGCTTTGGTAGATTTTATATTGGTGTGTATTAATAATGTAATCTGGAGCTTGTATGACATGGGCTGCGCTTCAAAACTCAGGATCTGCTTGTGAAAATGGGTGTCACAACATGTAAACAGTCAGATCTCTTCAGCTTCCCATCTAAAAAAAAGGCTTAAAACTAAGAAATTGGTGTCCTTCAGCATCTGCTTGCAGCAGTAGTTAACAGAGGATCAATGCACAAATGTTGGAGCTCTGATTCTGCGTTTCAGGGTTACTCATTTTCTCAGCTGATAGTACATCAGCCTTTAATCCCCCCAAGTGGCTTTCGCTGTTGCATAAACTGCCAAATTTGCATTTGTTTTGAAGTTTGTTTGCGCACAGAGGTTCCAAAAGCTTGAAAATCAAAATGTAGCCACTGGTCTCCAGATATTATAAATTCTGTAGTTTGTTATTCCACCACGGAGACTAATAAGAGCACTGATTTCATTTGCAGCATTATGTAGAGTTTCCGTGAAGACCCCGTGCTCCAAGGAGCGATCGCTGCAGCCCTCGCATCTGCATTGCCCACGGGGGCTCTCCCGGAGAGTCCAAACCTCTGATCCGCTCGAGTGGTCTCTCCCTCTCCCTCCTGTTATTTTCCATCCTTTAAAAGGCATTTGCTCGCAACATCTGTCCTCCTAGCATGGCTGGGAAGCGTGCACCTGTATGGAAACAGGAGACAGATGAACGATCATGTCTCGGCTCTTCTGCATAAAGACGTAAAACAAATGTTAGCCATCAAGAGCATCAAGTAGCTGTGGACACTCCCTTGAGTACATGTTCTCTAAAAACCACGCAAAATCTGCTTGGCAGTTTGTGGAATATGTCATCTGGTTTCCATATGCTTCCTTTCCAAATTCACAACCATGTCAGAAAATTTAACGTTGCTTCCTATCGCAAAGGGCCCAGGTCCCCCAGTGAATTTCTGTTCCCAACATGGCTTAAATTTACACTTTTACCCAAGGAGTTGAGGGCTGCTAATGGCGTGTGGGTCTGTGAATTGTTGTTCTATTACACATTGTAACGGCACTTGCTGCGGAGAGGGCACATTGTACATCACTGCCTTGCACACAGGTAGGCATCATGTTAAGTGCAAGCAATGGTCTGATTTTCATCCTTTCCTCGATTTTTATGTCAAGAACAAATCACGTTAGGAGGGGAATGCTGTGTTTTCTCTGCTGAAGCTCTCCCTTCTTTGCTTTGCCTTCCCATGCTGCATTCACTGTGCTCTGGTGTTAAACTGGAGTCACTGGTGACCTGAGACATGTCAAACATTTGTATTTATGTTATTTTGACCTTCCTATCCATTGCCTGCAGACACAGACTGTTGGCCAGTTCTGGGTGGCAATGGGTGCGAGTCCAGTCGAGTTAGTGAAGAGGAAGGAATAAAATCCAAGGTCTGTTTGCCAGTCAGATATATCAGGTTGTATTACCCAGTTTAGGATTACCTTGCAAAAGACCTTTAGGATGTATAATAATATATATAACCTTGATACCGCTTTCAAGCAGCAGCGTGACCTGTGCAGATGGGTTTGTGTCCCTGTTTGCAGATGTGTCTGGGAAGGAACCGAACGATCCCCGTAACAACCCCCATCAGGTAGAACACTCCGAGTGCTGTGCGGGGTGAGCAGAGGCTGGGGATGGGATAACGTGACATTATTTTCCTTCGTTTTAATGGGGAATAGTCAGCGTTACTTTAAATCCTCGTTAGAATTCAAAGAGCCCCAACATCACCAACACTGTTTTAGGATTAGAATTCGTTAATTAATTTAATCCTCTACTCTTCTTCATCCTTGCAAATTCTGCAGCGGCAGATGGTAAATCCTTAAGGCTTTGGTAGGAAGAAAGGGTTAAAATCCCAAGGCCTGGATTAGGTGAGATTGCAAAAAGTGCATAAACAATTCTCGGTGTCTGTTTTATGGTTTGCCAACTTCTTGGGAACAAAGAGCTGAAGTGCAAAGCAGGCAGAGTCCCTGGCCATTAGCAGTATTTAGTTACAGTAGGTAAGATTCGGGGCTGCGGTTCCCGAGCATGTCACTGTAATAACTTACTTGTTTGTTACAACTGTTTTCCAAAATCACAGGATGGTTCCCTAATGTGTTGGTGAATAATGTGTTTATTATTCTTGTCTGCAGTAAAGGGCATCTCAGTGCCTAGAAAATCACTCATGTAATAAAACCACTGCCATTTTATCATTTTAATAGAATAACAATTTTGTATAATGCTGCAAATATTACTCTCCGATATATGATGGTGGCAGTAACAATGGAAGACGGGCACTTTTATAGCGCAAAATTACGACCTTGTTTAGATTGTCAGATAAAATTTTTACCGTCAGCGTTAAAATGAAAAGGGAATGAAGAGCAATAAACCAAGGAAGGGCCCTGTCCAAGCAGGAGCCCCGGGAGGGTGGCCGCTGGCCGCGGCGCTGCCAGCCCGCATGGAGGGGCGCTCGGCCAAGGAAGCCGCGCTGGGAAGTCGCCAGCTGATTTTACATGGAGAAGTTCAGCTGCCCAATATGCTACTGCCAACCGAGGGTCACTTCTTGGAATGGTTTTGAGGAATAGCAGCAAAAGGGAGGGATACAGCGGAAGCTTCAGGCTCTCTCCTTTTGCGTCGTTGGGAATAAGTGTGAGAAATAAGGAGGATCAGGTCTTTTGAAATGTTTTTCCTGTGTAGCACTCAAGCCCTTTGGGGCAGCAGTACAGCTCTCACTGCTTTGAATCAATGCTAGAGCAACCTGTTAAAAAGTGGGATATGCCATGAAGCAACTGGATTGTAGGAGAACAAGTGGGCTGTAACACATCACTGGCTCCTGCGGTGCTGTGGGGTTTAGTGCCTGGCCCCATTTCTGCCAGGAGAGGCTGAAAAATTCAGGAGGGGATTGTCCCCTCGATCCCTCATCTTCAATCGCAGCTACGAGGAGATAAGCAGGATTGTGCTGTGTGAATAACACTAACGCTGCAGCCTCCTTATTTAAAACCAAATTTGTGACTGCTTCTTGAAGGTCAGTGCAAATTAAATTGTTACTTGTGCTTCAAGAGATATAAAAAAAACATTTTTAGTATTGCTATTCTCTTGCTGCGCATTTTTATCTCTTTCATTATGTGCATCCTGTTTAGTATCTATTTTTGATACCTCCTATTAGATTTGTCTGATGTTCATTAATGTCTTTCCTACTGGCTCGTAGAGGTTTTACTCTGCAGCCTACAGATACAGTGAGATCCTTCTCCGTTACCATGCAGCTGCGACTGATTTCTTTCCTATCTCCTCTTCCTAATTTTTCCCTGCCATAATGTCACACGAATGTGTAGTCTGGTCCAGCATTGGACTGACATTATGGTTTTTCTCCATGAACTCATCCTAATGTAACACCAGCCTTACAAACGGGGGTCAGATGAACTCGGTGAGAGCTGCTCCAGCGTGGTTGGTAATGTGGGATTTTGGAATCGTGATCACAAACTCACCGATCAGCTCAGTCAGGCTGCTCAGTGTGAGGCATATGAACATTGGGAAATCAGAGCAATCACTTCAGTGTGATTTGATTTTCTCCCTGTTTCTTAAGGAAGTCTGCCCAGTTGTTTTTAATCTTTCTTTTGGTTGAAGCAAAATTTACAGAAGGAGCAGCACTTGTATTTGTAGCATTTGTATTTGTGTCTGTACCCTGCATTAGCATCAGTGATATGACAGGGCAAAGTCCTAAGCTGGAGCTTCATTGATAGTTCTCAAAAGAGCAGGACAGGTGGTTATTCCTTGCTGAAAGGCATTGGTAAGTTCAAGGTAAATACAGTGTGATACTGTCTGCTAACTACATTTGACACATCTCCCAGTACATCCCAGTCAACGCAGAATAAGGTCTACCAAGCTTTGGTGAGAGCTGCATATGTAATGTATATGCAGATACACTCTGAATAAATCACTGTAAACAATGCTGAAACGGTGGGACAGTTCAGTTCCAGAAATAAATTGGACCTGCTGCAGAGTTCCCGGCATCGCCAGTTCTCCCAGCATCAAAGGGCATCGCCCCGTCTGCTCCTTGGGAGCCTGCAAAAGGTAAAGCAAGTTGGTGGCTTTGGGATGTTGTCATTGCAGCTTTGGAATAACAAAGCTCCTTGATCCGGTCGGAGTTTGTTTTGCCATCAGAGCTCGTTTTGCCGTCGGTGCTGGCAGGAGGCAGAGCTCCCCGCGGTGCAGTCGGGGCTTTGTCGGCTCGGCGCGGGGCAGCACGAGGTGGAGGTGGCTGCGGTGACCGGAGAACCTGCCGAGCACAGGGCAGCGCCCTACAGAGCGACGGGCCCAGCAGTACAGCTTCATTAGTGAGGCACTCTGCCCTGGCTAATAGACCCAAATTCTCAGCAGGACCAATTAGCGAGGGCAGGCTTAGATACACAGCTTCCAGTTCTGGCACTAACCCGCCTGTGCCCCGTAGACTTTGCATCTAGTGCCGCACACAGAGCGGCCGAGCTGTCCCACCGCACATACCCGTCCCCTTGATTCCTTGGACGTGGTCTTTCCTGCAGCCTGCTTCCCTTTTCCCATTGTAATCCCGGTGCCAAGCGATCCCACGAGGGCAGGGAGCAGAACAAATACCGCTTGCCTTGCCCCAGCTGTAATTCCCTGTCTTCAAATGTCCCAGCTGACAGAGTAAGACACAACTTGCCTCTCCCAGCATAAGCAGAACACCACAATCTCTTATTTCTAGCCTCTTTTTTAATGGCTCGGCTCTGCTAATTCCTTAAATTAGGTATTTTTCACATGAAAGGTTTCTTTCTGACTTCCGTCGGCATTTGTCAGATTCTTAGGGCAGAGGGCGAAACTCGCAACCTGCGTTGGGGAGTGTGGTTCCATTGATGTCAGCAGAAATTTCCCTGCTTACATCAGGCCTGAATTTAGCCCATAGTGGTTCTTTTGTAGCATCAGAAAGCTTTGTGTGCGTCTGGACTGAATGTCCACGCTGTCAGATCAGAGTGTGTCTGGGACAATTGGCATGTGGGTAATTGGTACGTTTCTGTAAGAGAAAATGGTTCATGATCCTTGTAAAGGAAAATAAAATAATGTTATTCCCCACTGACATATTAAGTGAATTGATAGTGTTTGAAAAGGCAGGTATTAAATCTGGAAGCAGCATGAGTGTTATGAAGTAGCTAGCGGTTTTATCCCAGCAATTTAAAATTCCTATCATTCAGCTCTCACTGATTTGAAAGTCACACATTTATTTTAGATTGTAGCCGTGAATTTCTTGGGAATTACCTGACATGAAAGCATGGAAGTGTCACTTGATATGAACTGACAAGACTATCAAAGAAAACATCTTGATACACTTAATCCAATTGCAAGTGACTTTATAAAAGTTTTTTCATCCAGCCATATTATTCATTAGTAGCATTTTAGTACTAGGAGAACCATTCAGTTAGATGAAGAGTCTAGGCATCCTGTAGGGCAATAATCTAAAGCATCCCCGGAGATCTGATTTCAGACTCCAAATAAATTAGGTCTCTTGCTCTCCTTGTACACATAGTTTACTCATGAACATGAACTGTCTGGCTCCTTATTTCCTTGCTGTGCTGTTAATGTGAAAAATGTTATGTAAACAATTGTCAGGATAAGAAACTATTACCCAGAGAGCCTGGGACTAAAGCAATAGGTATATTAGAAGATAGGACTGAAGTTTTTTTATCTTTGGGCTCTATCTGTCCTGTTTCTGCCCGTGTTTAATGGTCCTGGCTTTCACGATCACAAAAAATTCACCAGCTGATCCGTGCTTTGAATTAGTTCAGAATGAAAGTGTGGAAGATGAAGCAAGAATCCCAGATGCATTTGGCACGATCTGACACCGCTGCTGGTCTGATGCAGATGACCAGATGTTCCAGGGCACAGGAGATCTGTGCTTTTCTTTTGACTGTCCCGGTGTCCTGACGCCTTGTCAGAGCACGGAGATGTTCTGGCTCTTGCTGCTGGGGAGCTGTCTCCTCCCATTACTCCACCAGATGATTTGGAAACCGTGACCCTTTTCCCATGTGTGCGATAGCCACACCATCAAACGCGCAGGCTGTCAGAGCCAGATGTTGCCCCCAGGACAGGGCAGCGCGGTACGAGGGGAGGGGGCACACGCTGCCCGAGCACCCGCAGATTCATCTTCTGAGGATGCAGGTTGTTCTTGTGGGCTTCTCTAATGCTCCCCCGGGAGCTGGCGGGACAGCAGATTTGGCCCAGTTGATATAGTGCTTAGCAGTATTCTGAGTTAAAACAAGTCAGCAAGCTCAGTGCTGGGTTGGTGTTTCTGTCCAGTGGGAAGCTGAGAGGAGCAGGACAGGGATGGATGAATAGATGGATGTGTTTGCCTTCCCTCCCCTGAGAGAAGAAAGAAGCCTTCTTGGTGGGTTTTTTGTGTGTTGTCTTTGTGGTCAGCATCTGTCACGGATGAGCAGTGGAGCTCTGGGATGCTGACCAGCTCTTTTCACAACACCTTAAATAACCAGAAAGACACACAAACCTAATAAAAAGCAGAGAGGAGATGAGAATCCATATTAAAGGCATTTATAACTCGAGCAGAAGTCTCCATGTAAATAATGTTTTGAAACATACTCTCAAAATTTTGTTTATCGTGTGGGGTTTGTAGCCCAGCGTTTTTTCCCCGAGGACCGAGGGACTGGAGCGCACTAAGCCACACAAGGGCAGTTCTACATTCAAGACTTTTTTATTAGAATTCTCAGGATATATTGGCACTCTTCTGTCACGACTTGTTGATGGAAACATTAAACCCTTGTACAAGTACGGATTTAATCACTAGCATAACAAATGTTTATTCTCTTGCAAAACTTCTTGTGGTTGTCTTTCTACGGTGGGACTAAATGGAAATAGGGTTGAACAGTCTGAATTATTCTCATCAGAGATACTGGATGCTTGGGTACCTTATACCCTTTGTTGAAAACTACCTTGTACCTGCCAAAAGATATTGCTTAAAGAATGAGCAATCGAATGTTTCCAAAGCATCTTCTACATCTTTTCTTGTAAATGATGTTTTTATTAAGCAAATCATTTATTAGCAGCATTTTCCAGGAAAAAAAATTTCAATGCCTCTGTGGCTTCTCATAGACCTCGCTGCAGAAATGTGTTTTGAAAGAATCTGCTCTGAAAAAAGAGTCTATGACTTCATAAGCGATAATTGTACATGTATTATTTTGATTCTGTCGCTAAAACGGTATCTTTGTGTGACCACGTCTGGCTCTACCGTGTCCAGGAACCTCATGAGAACCTCACATGGAAGTAGAGTTTTCTTAATCAAATCCATCTACCAGTTTTCAAGGGAAACAAACCATTTTCCCCCCTGCTTATTTTCATACTTTCACACATCGTACACACAAAAAGCATTTCTGCTAATTTAAGAATTATGACAGTTCATCCCTTCTTTCCTTCACACTACAGCAGCAGTGCAGTTTGAGTCACATCAGTAGCATTCCCGCTGACCGAGATTATAGCTCAGCAGGAAAACAAGTCATTCCAAATTGTCTCCTGGCATAAACATTTTGGATCATTTTTATATTACAACTAAAAGAGGAAAAATCCAGGTTTTCAGACTTTTTTGTGCTCTTGTCATGTGAAAGATGACAGGGCTTTTATTTTTACAATGAAAGTTACTTTTGCTTCTTTTTCCTGCTGTAGTGGTACCAACTTTTAAGAAAAAGAAAATAGTGTGGGTTTAGTATGCTGTTATTACACATGCATCTGCAGATTAAAGGCTCCCTAGGTACCTATTGATACAATAGACCATAACAGCTCCTTTGGAGTCATGTCAGACTGTCGTAATCAACCCTGTCAGTGATCCACAGATAATAGGACGTTAAGAGGTGCTTGAACCATGGGTTTCGATCCCGGTTGTGTTTATCTGAAGGAACGTGGAGGTTCGTGCTCTTTGACCAGCGTGCTCCGAGGTGACCGCTTGGCTGGGAGCAATGCGGAGGGAAGTGATAAACAGCTGGAGAAAGAGCTTCCAGCAACTACTGCTGTGCTTTGCATTTGCACTTCTCAGAGGGTTTTTTATGAAGGAAGGGTTGTCTGGAAAGCTTTAGGCCTGAAGTCTTTGGTGGACAACATTCTGGCTCCTTGTCTACCTAAAGGCTTGGCGATCAGGGTTGTGTTTGTGGAATGTTTGTGTTCTTCAGGTGGGGATGATGGTACTGGCATCTTCATCTTTCCATTAAAAAAAGGGCAGATGCTGATACTTACTCTAATACACTCTGAGCAAAGTGCCCCATTGAATGTTGATGGGAAAAGGAACTAGATGATATGGAGCATTTAAACCCAAAAATCTTTCTTCCTTTAACTACTACCTAAAATTTTATCAACTATTGTGTGATCAAGAAAGCCAGCACAGCCTCTGCTGCCATTCGAGTGTGGCACAAGTGACTTCAAGTGGAATTTACCTGTTTACCTGCTAAACCTCTTGAATGAATGAAAGCCGGGGAAGTGTAACGCTGGAGCTGAGAACAATATGGTCCTGCTGATCCCTACAAGCTATTTAAAGTGCTCTCTCAGTTCAGCTTCTTTAATAGGAAAAAACTTATTTCTTCTACAGACTTAATAGTTAATTACACCAACTCTGGGAAGAACCTAATATTGTGAAGGTCAGTAAAGTCATGATCCCTCAGTATTCAGGCTTGATTTTTCCCTTGCAAAATTTAAAAGAAGAAATCCCTTTTATACCTCTTAGGCCTTGAGATTTGTGGGTTTTAATGGATGTCTGGCTGTCAGATAAATATATAGCTTTAAAGACAACAAAATGTTCTAGGCAGTAAGAAAGAAGCTTGTTTAAAGAAATTGCTTGTGTCATGATTTTGTATTCATCCCTCAGAGCAGATGATTAGGTCCTGTGAAGACAAAAGGACGAATGATACATTTGTAGTGTGGAATTGAACACTAAGAGTTTTCTAGGGAAAAAAAAGGAAAAAAAAAATCTCATCTTTCTTAGAGAAAATAAATTTGAGTGGAAAGTAAAACCAAATGAGTGTGTGCGCATATATATATATATATATGCACGGAATTTTGAAGTTTTTCCCTTACTTAAGTTAGTAAAGATCTTCCGTGGCTGTCAATACAGTTTGTGTATCCATTTGCAGATCTCTGGTACCTGTAGCTGGCCACACTTGCTGTTACCAGGCTCGTATTTGCTGGTAACTTTGCTGGATTTTGATAATTTGAGATGTTTGTTTGTCTCAGGCAGAATAGTTTTGAAAAGTTTTGGCTGTAACAGTTATTTCATCTCATGCAATTAGGATTAGACTGAAATGCATTTTCTCATTTTGATACTTGCTTGTTTGCTGCGTTACAGGCTGCTCTGGAGCCCTTTGAAGTCGATGGAAATCTGTCCATTAACTTCAATAGACTCTAGTTTGTCCCTAATCAATAGTAATTTGATTAAAATAGCCCTGAATGTTCTGCATCCCAGTGGATGTTGCAGTTGTTCTTCATGTTGCATTATCCTCCAGGTTTTCTGTGCACGGTCAGTTCTGTTTGCCAGGGTGAGGGGAAGCATGAGGAGATGTAAATCTCACAATTGTCACCGTTCTTGCAAAGTCATGGTGGACACATTTGAGTCGGGTTAAACCCACACTGTGTGATGTGGTTTCATGTTGCTGAATCCTTCCACAGCCTGATTTCCGCAAGGAGCAGGGTTGTCCTGGTACAGAATGGGGAGGGGATTGTATTTTCTTTGTTTTCCCTTTTTTCTTCCTCCTCTCAGCCAATATGCACACAGGGTTAGGACTGGCTGTGGCTGCTCTTCCTTGAGCTGGTTCAAGAAATACACAGGCCTAGAAAAAATGATGGGTTTATTGTATGAGTTTTATTGCTCTGGAAAATTCTTTGTGTTTAGACCACAGTCCTTTAAAAATTGCTGTGTCTTTGCTCGCCTCTCCTCGCTTTGAAAGAGCTTTTCCCCTGGAAGGCAGCGTTGATCTCCTATGGCAGAAAGGACACCTGGGGTGTTCCATCCATCCATCCATCCATCCATCCATCTTCTCCTCTGAATCTGAATTGCCAGCACCGTATCCCAGTTGGCCGTGGCTTGGTCTGGCCATATCCTAAATATCTGTGTGCTCTTTCTGTCACCCACTCAAGCGGCCAGTGAAACTTTCTATATCAATTTCCCAAGCCTTTGAGGGAACTCAGATCGGGTGGTCAGAGATTCTCTTGGTCTGATCTGCTGTTTATTCACCATCACTCTGAATTTCAGAGTGGAAATGCTGGCATTTCTTAGATCACCAAGGGCATCTTTTTCTCCTTGCATGCTACCTGAAAAAATGCTCACAACCTCCCATTACTGCTTGCCCTGTTAGTGGTGCACCAATTTCTTTTCTTGACTCCTGTGTCTTTTTAAACTCAATATAGAAATGAAAGGGGGGGGGGGGGGGGGGGAACCAGCAATGAAGCTCTGCATTGAAATTGAAGTTCACAGCCTGACACAGATGCACAGAGCCTTCCAAATCAAAGGGAATTGATGAGCCTTGCACAGGCAGGTGCCCCAGCTCAATCACAACCTAAATAATCCCGAAATTAAGATCAGAGCCTGTCGCTGCGGTTGCTGCCATATGTAACTGCGACTCAGCTCTGCCTCCCATGCTGAGGCAGGGAGCTGGGCCCATGGAAGCACCAACGGGCAGAGCGGTGGGAGCCCTGGCACCGAGATCCATCGCTCTTCTGAGGGGAAGGCGAATTTTGGAGTCCTGGGGAGCCGGGATCAAAGAGCCACGGAAATGACAAGTGTGGCATGTCACGGTGCACCCCATGCTGGGTGACTGGGGGCGCGGTGTGGACAACCACACATGCCACCTCTTAATTAGAGGAAAAATGCTGTCCCTCGGTGGTGGTCTGGAACCAAAAGGGATGAGCTAAGGGGGATGTCATCCTCTGAACAAAGAGATGGGCAAGAGCACAAACGCCTGGGAACAGGGCCATGGAGGGAATGAATTATATGCCCTTCCAAAGCAACTCTTTGTTAGTCTTATTAAAAAATACATAAAAATAAGCTACAACTATTATGCTCAACATAGCATTTTAAAAGCTCACATGGCTTTCAAGCGTACCCCGCTAAGCACAAATTATGATTCATTTGGAATTTGCTAATTAATACTGGCATGGCATTGTCCCCTGCTGTTGCCCAACTTCTTGCTTGAGAGAACTTTTTCTTTTTAAAGAAAAAAGAAAATATTTTATCTTGGAACAGTAAGGTGCCTCTTCAGATGTGAAGCCTGCCAAGAAAGAACAGGAAGAGGGTGAAATGTGGGGGGTTTTTCCTTTACTTTCACTGAGTTGCTTTATCATCCATAGCACAACCCGACTCTTAAGTAAGGCAATGACCAGAAATAGCATTGCAGGCAATGCTGGCTTTGCTCTCATCCCCATCTTTAAGTACTAAAAAGTGGGGAAGAGTAAATCGTCATTTAAACTCTGGATATTGGAGCAGGCAAAATGATTTTGCCTTTTTTTCTCTCTATGAACTAATGGATGTGGAATCTTTCAAAAAGTAAACCAACTCCTCTTAATAAAGCTCTGCATATAGATATTTAGCAGCTAAGCACTAAATCCACGGAATAGGGAGAAAGTGCAGTAATGGATTAATATATAAAAGGATGCTTTTTCCCCTTCAAAGCCTCCTTAAGTGCTGACTGATGGAATAAACCCTGAAAACTTTCTCTGTGCTAATTGTCATGTTCGTTGGCTTGCATCCCATTTGCTGTCCGTCATCCTCTGCAGTTTAAGAAGTTTCACATAAGAGCTTTCTTCTGTTTACAGGCATGCCATGTAGTGTATTCAAAACCAGGGGTAGTTCAGAGGGTCAGGAAATCTTCCTCCTGCTTCTTATTAAAAAAAAAAAAAAGCAAGCCTTGAAGATTTAGAGTTTGAAGAAACATCATTCCCTCACATACATCCAGCTTCTCAAAGGCACAAGAGCCAACTTTGAGCTTTCCTAGAAATAATCATGAAGCGATATCCCACTCTAATCGCCGCAAAAATACCGGGTCAGCTTGTCAGCCGGTGGAAATCGGTGTGCAGGCACTGAACTGAAAGGAGCCGTGCTGATTTACACCAGCTTGGGGAGCAAGGCATGGCTTCGAAAGCAGCCGCGTGGGTTTGGTATGTGACAGACTGTTTTCATTTCCTCTGATGAAAAAAAAAGATACTGTATGAAATAATAATAATCTGTTCCTTCTTAACATCACCTTTCGAGTATGTATGGGACTGATAGAGGAAGATGCCCTGTAATTCCATCCCAATTAAATGCCCAAAGTCAACAGTTCACAATTCCTTCACTGGTGGATTATTTTCAACTCTCCTGGTTCCCACGGGAGGTATTCCCTGTGTCATTATCAACTTTTTTTAAATTGAAAGTATTATGAAGGCAATTTCCTGCCACCAGTGACTCTCTCATCACTTTCTCAGGGCCCTGCGGCCTGAGAACAACCACTCCAACTGAATCCGTCAGCAACGGAGAGTCCATTGGAGTGACCTGAATTGCAGAGGGAAAAAATAAACAAATAGTTCAGAAATGTTCTATATGAAATGGCTTTTCTTTGTTCTGATGGTTTTAAAGGTTATTGTGGACCACCATGTTTCACATCCACTGTCACCAGTTTTCAGCAAGTCTTTAAGAAGATGTGTGTGCTGGATGGGATGGATCTGTAAGACCTGGAGTGCGTATTTCAGATTTACAGTTGAGCTATAAAATCCAGCACAAGGGTGGATATAGTGAACAGAGCAAAGAGCACGAGAAAACACGGAAGTGTTGTAAAAGCTCAGATCTCATTTGTGCTTCAAAAGCAGAAACCAGAGCAGGGTTTCCCAGCTTTGCTCCTGCAGGGCTGGACCGGGCTGGGTGCTGTGCAGTGAAACCGTCTGCAATGCAACACCTTTGCTTTCAGTCTGTCTTAAGTAAAAATCCCTTCCAGGGCTTAAACAGAAGATACAGATGGCCTGTGGCTGCTTTATGGGAAGCAGGGGCCAGATTTTCTGTGTATTTGTAGTAAGTTGTGCAGCAAGCCCTAGAAATAATTTGACTTACGTTTCAGGTGTTTGGGCAGGAACACGGCTGCACTGATGATCTGGCCCCGATTTGCTGCTGTTGAGTCTCTTGGGAAGTGTCATTCCTGCTGTCACATGCACAGTGGAAATAACGTTTCCTTCCAGTCTGTTTCACATACCGTAGTAGCACGTGTTAGTTGTAGCTGTACTTGACTGAGAGTAGAAGTGGCAGCAGAAGTGCATTTTGGGGTTGGTCATACCCCTTTAGATAAAGCCCAGCATGCAGATTTCTGCATTTTGGCTGTTCCCAGAGATTACTGCTGGTTCTTATTCTCAGTATTGTCAGAGATATCTCTATTACACAGCTTGGAAAACAAGCAGAAGGTCGGATGGGTTCTCTGTGCTCGCAGTCGTGCTCTGTTTTACTCCTCTGGCTGCAGTTGATAGACCCAGCGGTGTGGAACAAACATTGCTCCCGTAATTAACTCCTGCCTGTTAGACCTGCAGGTAACACGCAGCTCGGGGATTGTAGGGGGGTCGTGGCAAACCAGATGTGCATGTAACAGGGAAATAGATGGGTGAGGTGCAGACACATACACCTCCTCGTGTGGGGTGCCTTGTTGAACGTTTGATGTGCATAGTGGGGATCTCTGCTTAAAAAATGGAATTAGACCCTGCCAGTTGCATTTCCAGTATTTTACTAATCTATTCTTTCACCACAAATAGCATATTTTATTGTGCTACTTTATTGATTGAAGGAAAGATTCTATCTGACAGCAGTTTCGGAAAAGCCTTCAAGTTGTCCAAGATGTGGTAGAATTATTAACTACCCTAAGCTGACATATGGTAATTTAACGTTTAATGTTTGCCCTGACACGCTGAGGAGTCATCATGCCAAGTTACCAGCTGATGTGCAGAAGTTTATGAGTACATAAATAATAGCTGAAATAGTTTTCTGGAGCCATGTTTGGATTTAAACATCCAGCCTTTGATTCGTCACATGTTGTAGTTAAACTTTCTTCGCCAGGGCAGCAGGGGCTGGAACCCCACTGCACTACCCACTACACTTGGAATAAATTAATAGGATTTTGCAGCTTTTTGCAGCTGTATTTGTACAACTTCATCTTGAAATAATTTTAATTTCTGCGCCTAGGCTTATAATTTTTTCAAGCGCGTTACACAGTTGGCTGTACATAATTATGTCTTACAGCCATAAGCACTGACAATCTGCTTACCTAAACTATTCTGCTCTAAACTTGTCGTTTAACTGATGGTGAAGGAGTCGCATGTAATTCACCAGATCGGAAATCAAATTATCAATTAATAATACTGCAAAAAAAATTGAACAAGAAATTCAGTATGACTGTCAGAGCATCTGCAATTAAAAGGCAGCCGAGTACCAGCATCCCAGATCAGAATTAACTCCACTATCCTTGTCAACCAAGTCCACCAAGCACAGAAAATCTGAGCGAGTGGTTTGCATCTGGCACCTATTCTGGAAGCACTTGAAGAGGCAAATGCCAAATTGTTTTTTCTGCAAACCAGCCTACCTGTGTGAACATGGTCATGGTTATTGGGGTTTTGGGGGGTAGGAGGCTTGGGGTTGTGTCCCTGCTTGTGACTTTTGAGGACTGTTACTGGCTTTGAGGGGTTAAATTCAGAAACAGAATGTGCCATAAAGGGAAGTGAAATGTAAAAAGGCACTAAAACATGCAAAAAATTATTGTTAAAAAAAAATTAAAAAAAATATATATATATATTTCTTAAAAATATCATATATGGCACCATGTCCTGAAGCAGGCCTGTCTGCATCTTGTGTTAAAAGCATGTGTAGAAGCAGCATGTCAATAAGTCATATGAATAAGTCTAACATGAATTCGAGTCAACTTAAGCAGAGGTCTCAGATCTGACCCTCACAGACGTACAGTTAATGAAAGATAAAAACTTGCCAAGAATGCAGCCCTGTGAATTCATTCCAAATAAGCAGAGTTCAGCTAGGTTTGAAATTTCCTAGGCAGCCATCTCCCCTCCCTAATGCACGGAGCAGATTTGCAGCAATGATGGTTATTTGAGTGTGAGGACACCCACCCCAGGGGGAAAAAGGTGCCTTTGAACTGTGGGGCCCGAGTGCGGGAGCTGCAGCTGCCGGGGGCGTTCTTGCCATGTCTTGCTCAGCAGATGCTTGAAGGAAAAAAGCAGCTTTTGGATACCCTGCTTAGCTACTGTTACGTGATGCAGAAGAAAACAGACTTATCCATCCATGGGCAGAATTTGGTCATCAGGGAAAAGTTACAGAAAATCCAGTATTTTGTCTGAGTTGCATAGCATATGAGGATGAAGCCTGAGACTGAAGTCAGCTCACGCTGGCTTCGTTCAGTGGAGAATAAATGGTAGAGGCTAAACCTGTGCTGATGCCCATTAGCATTGCTCCTGTAGTGCATAAGGAGAACTCATTTTCTACCTCCTCACAGTTGGTGGTTCCCTTTACTGACCATCAAGATAACTTCTGTATGCACTGTGCTGTCTGTTCTGCCCTACAGAACAAACGAATGGGTTTGCTTTTCCTGTGATTAAACTTATTAGAGAGACTTTGAGAACTGCAGAGCTTTAAATCCTGCTCTGCAAGCATCCCGAAGTGGTGTCTCAAACGTGAGCCTCAGCAGATTCTGTTCTCCAAAATACACACACTAGAGGGTTTTATTGTTTCCTATTGTTAGCTATTTACAGACAGGTCCAAAAGCTTAATTTTATACTGAGTCTAGCATTTGCAGTCATGCCTCAGCACCACTTCTCCACGATCTGTAATATCTCTAGGTGTCATACAAAATGTAGATTCAATGCATGGCTACATGTGATCGGGAAAGCCGGAGCTCCTTGCAGAAGCAAAGGTCATGCTAAGATGTATTATATCCCGTGAGTCTGGGAAATGCTCCCTTCATGAAGACACACGTATGTTTGTTCTCCAATGAATCCTTTTTCCCTGTGTCCAGGCTCACTGTTGTACCAAGAGGAATGGGGCTTGTGTCAAATTGCTGCATGTCGTACAAAGATTGTTCTTCTGCTGTGCAGCTTAATTTTTAGATGCTGTGGGCCAGCTGAAATAAATTAGCGTGGCTCTGTTTGAAGCCAGTGAGTCTGCACTGATTTATACTAGCCGAGGGCTCCGATCGTTAGGTAGAGTGATCAGGTTACTCTTGTGTAGGTCAGTGTTTGCTGCCCGTGGTTATCTTCTGCACTGAAATTTGGCTTTGCTGATCAGTTTTACCCAGGAAGGTGCTGGAACCTCTTTGCCTGGCTTTGTGGCAGATGTAGCATGAGGCTTCAGGACAGACACACATCAGAAAGAAATGAGGCCTAAGTCCCACTGCTGTGATTGATTTATTTTGATTTAATCTTGGTTTAGGCATAGCCATAGCAGACTGCAGTAGGGTCAGCTGCAAGAAGGCACTGCAGGATAGAACCCTTCAGAAGGATAACAGTGTGTAGCCCTTCATAAATAGATTAAGAAGGATGATCTCTTGCCTGTCATGACTCCTCCAGTGCAGCAATAAGAACAGTGTATTTTGAACTCTCAGAGGTATTTTCTTTGACCTTTTGTCACGGAGCATCCTCTACAGCAGAAGAGGGCTCGTGCATCTGTTTCAGATCCCGGTGACTTCATATCAGGCACTTGCATCTCGCACAGCTTGAACCGGCCTTAGTTCTCCAGGGCCGACGCTGAGCCGACAGCAGCACGTGCTGCTGCACGGGGATGCCTTCAGTCCCCGCGCTGAAGAATCTGCTCTCTTGTGAGAGAGATAAGAGGAAGAGCAGTAAGAAGGAGCTTTGTCACTCCTGCTATCAACGTTCTGGCAGTGATAAGACATTGGTCACATGGTGGTTTTCCGTTGATCTGTAATAATCTTCTTTTCCCATCAGAGCTGCTCCCCTCCTCTCACTCACCTGGCTGCAGTCTGAAGCATTTCCTCACTGGAGTACTTGAAAACTGAACTGGCCGAAGAAAGGCACACGTTGCTTTAGAAATCACTCTACCGTATCAATTACCATTAGATGTGGAAGATCCATTAGCATTGGCCAGTTCCTGATACAGGCACATTAGCTTCTTGACCTTCGTAATAGTGAGTAATGAAAATTGCTTAATTATTTAATCATGAGGACCATGCAACAAATTACGATTTACTGAGTCTTCGGTGGTGAAGACAGAGACCTGGCAGGGCTGGCATCGTCTGGGCTGCTGTTGGTCCCAAGTCACCAGTCGGAACCTTGTCCCAACTGGGGAGTTACACAGCCAGCAGACTGGCCCCGCGAATCCTGCAGACCTCAGCCTCCTTGTAGCCAGACAACTTATGCTAAAACATAAATTCTTTGCTGTTCCAGCAGGTAGGAAAGCAAAGTTAAAGTGCGGCAGATCCTGAGCCGGGTTGCGCTGCTGCACACCAGGTATTCTGTGCTTGTAGCATCTCATCTGAGCACATAAGGAATTTGGTTGCCTAGGCAAAGGGATTGTTATTTTGCTTTTATTCCAAGCAGAATAATGGTAGTTTTGAATTGGACCATGAGTATGACAAGTTCATTTTCATCCTGTACTTACATGTGGAGTCACACACAGTTATTGGCCAGAATGGCAGGCAGAAATTTTTCTCTCCCCCTGCATTACAATCTCCTTGTTGAGCCTGATTTATATTCTCCTGTTCTCCATCTGCTCATGTTACATCTTCATCCAGGTAGAGGAGAAAAACCCTGGTAAACAGTTCAAAACAAAAACCTGGAATGGAGAGAGGGAGTGAAGAGTATCAAAGCTACCAACAGGCACAGGGAAAGCTCTGGAGAAACGAAACCACATGGACGTTAATTGGCCTGGAGGGACCTGCAGCGTTGGAGAGCAGCCCTTGGATGGTGGGAGCCGCGCGAAAGCCAAAGGACCCGTGAAATGCTGGAAGCTTCAGCAGCTGAACATTTGGTGAAGCTCCTCAGCCAAGTGCTCACAGGGTCCGTGCAGAACCGGCAAACTTCTCCCGGTCAGAAACGGGAGAGCTGGCTGGGAACAAGGTCCCCTGCGCGCAGCAGAGGTTCTTCTGCTTGGCATTCAATCATTTTATAGTTTCACCTCTTTCTTTAGTGCAGGCTACGTCATCAGTTACATTAGTAACTTAAATCACAGCTTTAATCTCTTGAACATACTTATTTTACTCCATTTCATAATCAAAATAAATACATTTTCAATCACTTTGAACAGATTTCCGCTGGAGCAGAGGAAGATTCAACCTGACATAAGACATCCAGCCATTAGGACAAAGGAAGCATTTTTAATGGTTTGGATTTGGAGTTTAAAGAAGAGGAGGTAACTTCAGCTCTTGCATAGTAATAATGGCAGTAGAGAAATGCTGTTTGAAACTGCAGGAAGAGCGGTATTCGTTGCAGTGGATCTCAGTATGCCATGTAAAAATAAGGTATCTACTCTAAGTGTAGTCCTTGGTTCTGTCTCTACAGTATATAGAAAAACCATTTCTTCTGGGAAATTTGATGTCTCCTTAAGCGTTCCAAGACAGGAGGATGAATTTCAGTCTGGAAAGGCTTGTTTGTCTTCTGTTTATCTTAAATCAGACACAAAGTGTTTAGCAAGTTACACCTGAGATGGAACTGGTCCCAGCTGGAAGAAGAAATCCATAATTACAAACGTAAATAGCATTGTCATCCTTTTTTTCTGTACCAATTGAGATCTTTTCCTACTTAACCTTGTTTGCAAATGCTGCCGCCATGGGAAACAGCTCAATTGATAGTTGTTTTGTCCAGTAATGGATAAAGATTTTTTAGGCAGCTGTTAAGCCCGGTGGTTTAGTTAGTGGAAATATTCCTTTTATTCAAACATGATAGCTGCCCTTGCCGTGTCAAAGCGTTCTCTTTGCCAGGTGCAGAATAGATGGTTTTCTCTGAAGAAAGCTGAAGCGTTGTTGAGGATCTTTTGGGATTTTTTTTCTTTCTGGGAAGTAGCTTGGGATCATTGGCAAGGATGATAAAAGGCGACAGAAGTTAATAAATATTACCTTAGCCTGTTTGGGTCTCCAAATCTGTCTTAATTTTTCTCTGTCTGACTTTTACATCTATTTATTGAAACCATGTATGATTCTTTAAGCAACATGTTGTAATTTGTTTGGAGATACAGGGCTAGAGATGTCTCTTTACTGGGTTCTGAAACAGCTGTGAAATAAGAGTTACAAACTTTTATACAAATGACTTAAACATATTGCAGATTCAGTTAAAAAGAAATAAGTCAGTCCTTAGCACGGATTTCAATAAGCAGTAAGAGTAGCTGAATTAAAATATTTCCACTAAAATTAATGAGCCAATCCTGGAATGCTTAGGCTGACTCTTAAGTGTGCTCATTTAAAGACTTTGAATATGTTTGCCTGTCTGAATTTCTGTGGAGCATTTTGAATGCATGACAGATTATAGTCTTCAATTATTTTAATTTGCTTTTCTTAATGGGCAAAATAGCTAAGAGCCTAATAATAAAAGACACTTACTGCTTATCATTTACATTATTTTATGTGTTCATTAATAACTATAATGGGTTTTATAAAACAAAAAAATCAAGTCTAAGTCTCCCCAGGTCATGTTAGTGCAAATGTTGCATAGTATTCTATGGGAGATTTAGGAAATAAACTGTTTTTTGAAGCGCATTCTTAACTCCATACTGTTGCAGAGCAAGTTGGAGAACTTCTAAGGAAATTTATTTTCTAATTTGCTCTGTGGATAGAAAATGCAGTGGTGTATAAGTGGCCTGCTTTGCTTTCTCTAGATACGTTCCCAGGCACTGACATATACCATAGCACAGTGATGGGCAGGACCCAGACTGTGTACAGCTCAGTGAAATCCTCTAAATACAGGTTGTTAGGTACAGGAATAGTGTTGTTACAGTCCTGTCTTCTCTTCTGTAGGCTCAGTTGCGCCTGTTTGTTCGTCCTTTCCTTACACACCTGGTTCCTGGGCTTCCAGGCCTTTCCTTTACTGAGAGCTAAACAATCTCCATTGGGCCACTTTTTTCTGGCGGTGTCGTGCTCCGAAAACTGTGTAATTTGTGGACTCACAGGTGTCCTCCAGTTTGCTGCCCATGTTGCTTTCCATAGTCTGCATTGCCGCTGCCCTGAGAGTTTCGGGGATTTGTGGTTCTTCTTGGCGTCTGCTGGGATGAGAGGGCTCGTAAATTCAAAACCTTGCATGAGAAATGGAAGCGTTAAGAGCGCAAGAAGGATACGGATCAACAGGAGCAAAACAGAGCGATAAAATCTGGTACCTCAAAGGAGCTCGTCTGTTGAAATTTTGCTTCTCAGCAAAACGTGCGGGAACAGTTTAGCTCCTCGGTTACTCCTGATGGAGATGCGTAAACCCTAAGATTTTATCTGTAAAAGCAGGATGCAGTCCTGTGTCACAAACACAGGCTGCTTTCCAAGCCCATCTAAATGTGAGATCGCTACAAAGCAGAAAACCAGCTCTGAAGGGCTTAGCCCCGTATTATCTCAAGAGCTGTAATGTCTATTTTCACACAGCTTAGTTACTATATGGGAACCCGCGGTGGAAAATACCCATCTGTGAAATCGCACTGATTTCTTCTGTTCCTGGGATTACTTGAGAGGAATGAGAGCTGAGTCAAGCTCTTGGTGTTGTGGTTCAGGGTTGTGAAGCGTGACTGCAGCCCTTGTGCTCCGTTTGGGACGGTGCATCGGTGCTTCCAGCTCCGACCCCTTGGCCCCTGCTTTGGACCAGGGCTGTGTGTCCTGCCTTGCCGTGGCCAGGGAGGGCTCTGGCAATGCACGGTCAGCGTATGACTCCATTCCATGTCCCCTCGGTGGATTTGGTGGCTGGTCCCAGGGTTCCCGGATGGTCTGTTTGTACCTGTCAGCACAGGTGAGGATACTCAGCATCCTAGGGTTCCTGCATGGACATTTCCCATGTTCGCACAACAGGACAGGATCAGGGGATTGCATCTTCCGCTGTAAATTGTCTTCCTGTCTGGGGCATATTCCTTCACCAATGTAACAACCCAATCTAAGCTCCCAAGGGATGTTTTAGACGGTAAAAGCTGCTTTACAAGCAAATCCCTCTTATGGTGGTCATCAGCCATCGTCATTCATCTCGCTCACATCATCATACGCAGGGTTGTATGGTGCCTTGTGTTTGGGGAGCTCAAAGCTCCAAGGGTTCTTTGCGTAGAAAATGTATAACTGCAGAGAAGAAATACTGTCCTTCTGCCACCCCTTCTGTAAACTGTCTCATCTGGAACCCTGTACCCATCATACTCAGAACCCCACGTTACTCTTGATTGCATTGTAAAAGGGAAGATAAATGCAAAAAAAAAAAAAATTAAAAATGGTGTGTATGTTCTCCAGTCAAAAGATTTATCAGACAGATGTGTTACCGTCTTCTCACTTCCCAGCCATAAATGAATGAGAGAGCAACTCTCTCCTGAGCCAGTAAATTCCCCCAGCTAGTAATTTTTTCTCCTGATCTGGTGAGCTCCTTAAGAATAGAGGTTTCATCATTATTATTATTATCATTATTATTTTTATTATTATTATTGTAAACTACTACAGGAACGGTTTCAATGAAAGAATTAAACCTTACGTTGTATCCAGATAATGTTCTTAGCTTCTCAATGAGATTTACTAAATTGCACCCTGGGAATTATGCAAATGAAACCTTTGGTCAAAATGCTACAGGATTACTGTAAAAAAAAATAAATAAATTTTTTTAAAATCTCATTAAGAGTGCTAAAATTCCGTGTTCCAGTCTAAAAAGCATGTGCCTTTGTATGATGAATATCTCCTTGGTAGTAATAAGTACTATGCTTCATTGTCGATGGTCTTTGCAACTTTCTGTGACAAGTGCCACTTCTTACGTGCTTTTTTCCTGAACACTTCAGGTCCTTGTATTCTTACTGGAAATGGAATTAAGTACAGGTAACAGGCAAACCATTGCAGTACGATGGCAATTAACAACAAATAATGAGTCATTGCTGAATATTTGCAACATATTTCCCCCTATCTGTTTTGCTCAATGCGGTACAATTAGCTCGTGGATTTTTCTTACTGTAATTGGGTAAGTCATGTGGGTCTTATGATATATTTCATCTCCTAGATCTGCAATGATTTACATACAGACAGCTTAGACCCTATTAATGCTAATAAAAGCGCTGCAAGGACATCCTATAGCATACACTTTATTAAACTGTACATAGCTTTCTTAGAGAGCTGCTGTTTATCTGCATTTCCTGAAAATAAAATATAGCGCCTTTAGCACTTGAATATTTAAATCCAGGCTCCTTTTCCCTGTTTCTGTCTCTCTCTATGCATTTCTAATGCTTCTATCACGATGGCATCTGGGTACTGTATGCAACAGGAAATAGAGCAGAAAAAGTCTGCAAAGAACTAACAGACTCTCCTCTTCCATGATTCAGGTTAAAATGGCTTCCATTTTAGTTCCTTGGAACTGGTTTGCTGTTTGGTACTTGTGCTCCAGTTGCAGCTGTGGTTGAGCCAAACTGGGAACCCCACCTCAGAGCTTAGAGTTCCAGCAGTGGCTTCCTGCGTTTTCACTTACATTAAGCCTATCTAAAAATGTGTATGTAACAGGTTGGAGTTTGAACTGCCTCACCTGAGCTATACATTTGCACAGACATTCGGTGTTCAGCCCTTCCTGCCTGGCAGGGTGGAAGCTGACTTTCTGAAAATGGGGACTGTGAATTTCAGTTATTGAACTGGTGACTCAGTTGCCATCATTAAAGCCACAGTTGTGCAAGCAAAGCTTGATTTTAATATCCCCTTTTTCACCCACGGATTTGCTAATGGAAATTGGATTAATACCTGTCTGCTTAGGTCCCTATTACAAATACCCACTGGGCCCACAAAAACCTGTATAAACCATTGTGTGCAGCATGAGGGCACTTTGACAGTGTCCCCAGTACCTCTTTTAAATGATTACACCAGTGTAAGTCAAATCAGTTTTCCTTGGTACTAAAAGCCTAAACAAGCAGTGAATCCTGTAGAGAGAAGACAGATGAAACTGCCTCTGTTCCCTGACCTTCAGCGCCAGAAGTGTAGGTGCAGCACGAATCAATCCTGGCAGTGTCTAGTAATAACTGACATTATTAGCCGTTAGCGGGAGCGGAGTATTTGGCGGAGACAGTGCAAAGAAAACAGTGTGCAAACTTGGTAGCGATCTGGACAAAGGCATCAAAGGAGGTTCTCAGAGCCAGGGGATCTGATGTTATTTTGCAGCATCTTGCCAGCCTCCCGTGTCTGGAGAGGAGGAGATAGCAGCCGATCACGTGTGGGAGGAACACAGGAACAACCCACACCCTGTCCCAGTTCCTTTGCCTGGCAAGCGAAGCCTCCTCTTCCCTTGGGAAACCACCTTTGCTCCCCAAATTTGGGGCCGTTTTGGTGGGCGCACAGACCTCCTGCATCCCACTGAGCACACTCAGGCTCCTCACAGTTGCCGTAGCAGAGATGCTAACGTGCACTCAGCAAGGAGATTTCTATTACCTTCCCGCTACTTTCTTGCATTCATAGACCTGTTAGGGTAAAATTTATGCATGTTGCTTTTACAAGACGGTTTGTGGTGGTGCGGGGGGTAGGGATTTATTTGTACCTTGTTTTTTCTTCTGAGAATAGTCATGCTGTTGCAAGAACTTCTTTCAGCATTTGAACAGAAAATTTAATTTGGGTTTAAAGAGATAGTCAGGGTTGCTAGGACAACATATTAACCTCCCTTTTTTATTTTCTTGGCTCTGTATCCAAGGTTCATGTAGTTCGTCATGCTGATTTGGTTTTTTGAGTGGTTCTCAAGGTATTGGAGGGAAGGGGTTTCGAAAGCAACGTGCCAAACATGCTTTTCCTCAACAAATAGTCACATGAAATGGTGACGTTGCACCGAGCATTGCCGGCCTTGCATTGTCAAGCCATCATGTTTGGACAAAGAAGGAGCAAACAGCTCTGTTCTTAGAATTTCATGGGTGTATGTGTGTCCACAGTCACTGAGAACGTGGTGTGGGAGCTTACAGACAGTGTTTTCGGAAGTGGTTAATGGCTGGGACACTCTGGGTATGGCTGAACAATTTGGACACTTTCAGGAGCCTAGGGTTTCAGTAGCATGTAAACAGTGGTTTGTGCGTGTAGATTCTTCCACATCTAAGACACAAATTCAATGATTCCTAGAGAATCATCATGAATAAAAGAAGAGGAAAATAGCCGAAAATATGTGGAATACGCTTTTCCTGGCTTTTCCCCAAACCTTTGGCGCACAGGCCCCTTGTCAAACTCGACAGTGGTATTACATTTATGCAGCTCTCAGTCTTTGAAGTTGTTTAAACATCTATATGGCTTTTGTCCAAAACTTATCGATTACTGTCTTTGTTATTTTGTTCAGATTCGTTCCGATAAGGACAAAGAGATCCATATCAGATACAGCATCACCGGAGTGGGAGCCGACCAGCCGCCGATGGAAGTGTTCAGCATTGACCCTGTGTCTGGCAGGATGTATGTGACTCGCCCGATGGACAGAGAAGAAAGAGCTTCCTACCATGTAAGCATAAAACAGCTTGAGTCTTACCTAGGTTCACAAGCTTGAAGGGACACGCAGCTTTGAGGAGACCGGGGTTTTGTTCAAAATCAAAGCCCAGTTTCCAGTTTAGAATGACTCCCTGTATTAGCAGAGACCTGGGAGATGTTTGCACAGGGATGCTCCGGCTTAATTAAGAGCACAGATCTCAGGAGCAATTGAGTGTGTGCATGGAGATGCTGGTTTTGTTTCTCCTTTCCTTTAGTGTAACGTGCCCTTGCTAAATCAGCCAAACTAATGCAAAGCGGCATTAAACTGGTGTCCTTTTTGGACACAAAGTCCGAGTCATTTATTTAAAGTGGTACAGCTTCATAGTGCTTATTAAATCCATGCAAATTTGTGGGGACTGAACACCCCAAAACCAGGAGAAGACGATTGCTACATTAGCACGTCTTGGGAAATTACTAATTTAAGAATCATTACTGCAGCTAAACATGCAATAATTGGTGTAGTCATTCATTTTAAATCACTAGGAGATGTTCAGGCAGTATGGTGGGGGTGTGTCAGATAGGTTTTTAAATATGCAGGTAGACTAATATTAAATATGAGGAAATTAATTATGATTAATTACACTCAAAAGTGGTGCCTCACGCTATCCTAGTTCATAAAATGCTCTACCTGCAGAATACTTAGAGTGTAATTGGCCATTATGTTTTGATATAAATCCTGGGCCCTGTATTGCACAGCATAATTGCATAGCAGATACAGTCCCATAAATTGCCTAAAAAATGTGTTGCACCTTGCACGATAGCCCTGCAAAATTTCAAACGCTTTCTGCATCTACGCGCCAGTTCTTTCCTGGAATGGCTGTGAAAGGTTGTTTCATGGATTGCTCTGTATCGTCTATCAGCATCATAATAGCCATTCACGTGGATGCTGTAATGTCAGCGAAGCGGTACGGGTCACTTCCACTGACACCATACCCCTAACTGCACCATCCGAGATGCACATTCTGTCAGCTTTATCAGGTATCCAGTTAACCATGTTGACACAGCTTCTGGACTGGGATAGAAGGATAAAGAAAATAGATTACCTCTTTAGTTGGGTGGAAAAAGAGATTTCCCTTGGGTAAAAGAGGATCTGAAGGAAAATTATTTTATCCTCTGTGAACAAGAACCATTACTTTGTTTGTTGTGCCTAGGAAAATATGAAGAGAGGTTGTTTTGAAAAGGGAATATTGGAGATAGAGTGTGTGTCATCTCAGCGTTGTTGATGTCGTTTCAGAAGTGCCAGGTTATTATAACAGTAATACAATACACAAGTTAACACTTTTGATGGAGCCACTGTGATGTCTACTATCAGACACTCTCCATCAAAAACATAAGATGAAAAAGATTTTGTCCTCCATAATAGAGTTTTCTTTAACTCAGACTAGTAGCTTAACACTTCAGCAGGGATGGAAGATGATGGTGGAGCTGCGAGGCACCATCCCTGGTCTCTGGGCTTTTTTACCCCATAGGACATGGGCTTATTGTCCCATATGGGCTTGCTGCTCTGGCTGAAGACAGGTGCAGTTAGAGAACTTCAGGTTTCTGCAGCCTTAAATAGAATGACGTCTTTTCAGCATCTCTGTCGCTGTCAAGTGTTGTCCTTGCTGTTTTCATTCCCAGGTAATCTAAAAACTAATTATAAAAAAAATATATAAGTTGCAAGTGTTTGTGAGACTACATATGAAGAGTTCTGTTTCATTAACTGCCACATTTTCAACACATATTTTCTTATGCATAATTATCTGTATCGCTTCAGGACTGCCATTTTTAAAATACTAGTGTTTTAACTCTCCCCACGTTTAGCAAGCCATTTGTCTGATGAAATCTACCTTTTTCCCTGAGGTGAAACAGATTTATTCTAATTAGATTGAGAGTTCTGTAGCAAAGCTACATTTTCAAGATAGTTCTTGAACTTTTAGGGAGGATCATTCCAAGTTTGATGTATGCAGAAATGCATATGCCTCTGGGACTCTGGCTGCCCAGGTGCGTGCTGGCATTCCTGCGTTAACCCCAGCACAGCTGGCAGTGGTCGTGATCACAAGTTCAGCTGTGTTTTGGCCTCCTCTTTTTTCTTGTCTGCATTTCAAACCAGAGTACCAGTTCTCCAGGGACCTTGCAGACATCCCAGACGCAGAGTCAGCTGCAAAAATGAGCAGAGAAAAATGAGAAGGGTTTTGCAGCCACTTAACCAACACCACATTGTGGTGCAGAAATGCACGCGTTGTGCTGAGTGATGCTGTGGGAACCGCTCCAGCACCTCTGGTGTCCGTGCCTGGGGATGCAGCCTCAGGCCACACTGCCAGCACCAGCACGAGCTCATTCACCACGTCTTGCTGCCGTCTCGCTGCGGCAGCCGTGTGTTTCTGCTTCTCACCTTGTAGTCAGCCCTTAACCGGAGAATCATGGAGTGGTTTGGGTTGGAAGGGACCTTAAAGATCGAGTTCCAGCCCCCCTGCCCTGGGCACCTTCCACTGGATCAGTTGCTCAAAGCCCCGTCCAACTTGACCTTGAACACTCCCATGGACGGGGCATCCACAGCTTCTCTGGGCAGCCTGTGCCAGGGCCTCCCCTCTCTCCTGGTGACAAATTTATTCCTTATATCCAATTTAAATTTACCCTCCTTCAGTTTAAAGCTATTACCCCTCGTCCTGTCACTACATGCGCCTGTAAAAAGTCCCTCTCCAGCTTTCCTGCAGGTCCCCTTTAGGTACTGGAAGGTTGTTATAAGGTCTCCCCGGAGCCTTCTCTTCTCTTCTCCAGGCTGAACAACCCAAGTCTCTCAGCCTGTCGTCATAGGAGACGTGCTCCAACCGTCTGATCATCTTCGTGGCCCCCAATGTTCATTGCATGTCAAACAAGTTTCAGCAGGTGATAATATTTAATATGCATGAGTTCTCTTGCCCTTATTTAGCTGCATTACCCAAGTCCCGTTTGTTCCGCTGACAGAATTAGTGACTCTGAGCGTCTTTTCTGATCCAGACACCAGTTTCATATCAAGCTACAGTTAGGTCTGGCAAGTACAAGGGATAGTAAATTGGCAGCTTAGTTTTCCAAGACATTTTTCAAGCTCTGTTTTCAAAAGCCATCAACATAAACATGTCAGTAAGCAGTAATTGCTTATGATACTGAAGTAATGTGCATTATGGAGAAACTTTGAAGCAAGTCCTAAGCCAGTCCCAGACGTGTATTTCTTCAGCATCAGACTGATGAAATACTGTCTCAGAAATGGCTGGAGCAGAACAGGTGGGTAATAGTCTGAAAAGGAGTTATTTGAAGTACAAAGAGACAAAAAATTATTGGAAATTAAGGGATACAAGAGCTAATTCCAGGATTTTGAACCAAGTTCTAGTGAGTAATGCTAGCCATTTGTGTCACAGTTCTCTAATTTGAACTTTTAATCACAATTAAGAGCACACAAATTAGGCATGACATTGTATGCTTATTGCTTTAAGTCTCTGTCACTGATTGATAATGTATATTTGTATTAGTGGTATTAGTGCATAAGTAATAGTCATATTTAACACAATTCACTGTGTTGACTTTGACTAACTACCTTCAGATACCACCAGCCTCCAGTGTAATCAATAATCATGATACTGAATCATTTGTATGCCAACAGCTACATTTACACTGGAAACTGTCAGTAGTAAAACCTCAGAGACCTGTGGTAGCTGCTGCTGAATAGATAGGAATGGTTGTCATACTTTTAAGCAATATTTGTTAAAGAATATCGAGCCAGCTTGGCTGGTGTACAGCAGAGCGATACACCAGCTCAAGATTAGCTGGGACCTGTATTAATTTTTCAGAATATTCTGCAAGGTATTGCATTCAATATTATTTATTCCTTCTCTACTCTTGTCATGTTCTGCCTCTTGGGGACAATGTAAATATTTCAGGCCAACTTTATAAATGTTTCTTACCTGTGTCTGCAGCTAGACACCAGCTTGAATACTGGTGCATGACCCATGTCTGGTATTTGTCCCGTGGCCCAGGTTGGTCTCACTGGCCTTTTCAGGGGTGGTTTTTCCAACTCTAACTGACGCGTGTGTCCGATGGAGCGCAGCCGTCACCTTTTGTGCCTTGCCCAGTGCCGTGTGCATCTGCTTTCCATCCCGCCTGTGATTCTACCACCAAACACCCTCTTGGTCCCAGGCGGGAGCAGTTGGCAGCCTGAGCCCTGAACACCGCCTTGGAACCAAACTGTGCCTTGCACCTGAAGGACAACTCCAGAACTAAACGTGTTGTCCAGCTTGAGGATGCCTCTTTAATGCAAAGAGTAGGGCAGGACTGTAAGGGAGGAAGGAATTAAGGGAAGGAAATGTATCTGCTCTGCCTTGGAGACAGGACTCGTTTCCCAGTGGACAGGCTGCCCCGTGAGGGTCTGTCCTGCCTCTGCTCCCTCCTCCGGGAACAGGCTCTGACGAGGAGGAGCTCCCACCGAGCCGAGATTCAGCCTCTCGTCTCCCTCTGCTGCGCTGGCACCAACCATGGAGCAGCAATGTGCTGGGTAAGGATACGGAGGCGTCAGCACATGAGAATTGTTGGAAGAATGCGAGTAAGCTCAAGAGGAAAAAGAAAAAAAGAAAGTTTATTGGATGTGAGGCAAAAGAGAAGCAGGAGCGAGCAGAGGAGTGTGCAGAAGGGCAGCAGTACTGGCTGCGTTGGGAGCAAAGAGCAGCTACGGACACCCAGACACCAGCACATTCCGGGACACAGAGGCGCAGGGTTTGCTGGGCTGGGCTTGGGCAGCGGGTGCTGTCTTGGCCACCCAGAAGCTGTTAGTTGGGACACCGGTGCCCCCACCAGTGCCCCCAGGCACTGTCCTCCCTCCCAGAGCTCAGGTGACACTTGTGCTCGTCACCGCAGATTTGATGAGATTTCTGCAGGCTTGCTTATTGAATATTTTTTTTCCTTGAGTGCAAGAGGTAACGCTTTCATGGGTACATGTGCTTAGTGAGTGCAACAAGCAGATAGATATGCATTGCTGAGAAATCCCTTACTCCCGGAGATTTCAAACAAAAGCTATCAAATGTAATTAAAAATTTGCGGGGAGAGAGTCAGATCTGAGAGGGAAGATACCAGATTTGCTCTCTACTTTATCTCTGAATGGAACCGTTTCCGCTGCTGGAAATGCAGCAAGAGAGAGCCCAGTGCTGCCTCAGTTTGAAGATAATAACTTTAATTTTAGCTCCGAATTACTTTTTTTTCAAAGGCAGTCTGACCTCTGACTGGTAAAGTTATTGAATTGCCACGTCTGATGTGATGAAGGATGGCTCAACAGGTGGGAGTCAAAGCGGTTTGTATGCGGGCAAGAAATGCAGATACTCAGAGCATTGCAAGTCGTGCAATGCAAATGGTACATCCCGTGTTGCAAACAAAGCCAGATTTCTTCAGTCTTTAAAGGAAAAGGGCTGCTTAACTTGCTTTAAAAAAATGTTTTTCTCCCAGCTCATTTCACGTGGCAGTTTGTTCTCTTTGCTTGATTAAATGTTAATCCAGCCCATCTTAATAGCGTGCAGTTTCTTTTGTTAAGCTCTGGACTTCTGAACACCGTACATGAAGGAGAAAGCCGCATCAATCACGGCACAGCGAGAGCGAAAGACGGAAGCCGGCGCTAACGCAATTAGCACATTTATTTGTCATGCATCAGAGGAGCTCGAGACCTCCTTGGCACCAGAGCTCCGGCTCCCAGCAGCATCCGCATGGCCTGGGGAGCTGCTGGGGGGGACCAGAGCCCTCAGTGCCGTTGAAGGCACGAGCTGGTGTGTGGCAACGTGCATGAGGGGCAGTGGGCAGGGCCCTGTCCCTCAGCCCCGCTCTCCCAGCCCTTGCACCAAGCCAACATCCTCCGAAGGCTCCGTCCGTCAGTCTGTCACCCCGCCAGCCTCGCGGGCTGTCCCGCAGTGCTCCTGAGCACCAGCCCCCGTTTCCGTGGAGGTTCAGCAGTGCTCCCTGGTGCTGAAGCGGAGAAGGGTGACGAGCGGGGTCTGCAGCACTTGCCCCAGCCATCGGCAGGGTTGAGCAGCCCTTTCCTCGCTTGTCTCTGTTTGTTTTCCAGCACCGGCAGCTCCGCTCAGCGCACACCAGTTAGAGTAGCCATCTGTTCCCTTTAATGAGAGAGCTACCCATTTTTTTCACCTGATTACTGATTGTTCCAGACTATTGTTGATTGCTTTGTTTTATTAATTACTCATTTTGACATGCTGTATCTGTCCCTTTTGTTCAGAAAACAGATGCTCTTGTTCTCGAGCGTTATCGCTGATGGTTATTACTAATAAGATAAAGCCACAGTTTCAGTTTAACTGAGGACTCAACACTGTGGCTCTGGTTATTGTAATGCTTCAACATGGGATATTTTAGCCAAGCCTGAGAAAAACATTTTGTTCTTAATGCCATGGGGAGTCCCATCATTTGAAGGAAAGGGACTTTTTTAATGTGTTTTGATGTATAATGCAGTGGTGTCGGTAGTTGTTGCTGTTCCTAGAGACCATGATTAAACAAAGAATAAACAATACTAATGTCATTCTGAAATCTCTTCGCTTATTAATCTCTGTTATTGTGGTTACGAAAGACTGAAGGTTCGCATAAGAAACCTCGTAAGTCAAACTCATTTCCTCACTGTGCTTGGAACTAAGCAAAATTTGCTTTTCAGTTTGTCAGGCAAGGTTCACCACATCTTAAAAATCAAAATACAGTGGTCTGTTAGCAGTGAAGGAGGTAATGTCACTACACCAGAGTTAAAGTGTTGCCACTGACAATTGCTATTTTAAAATATAATTTCAATATTATGTTAAGCCTTGAAAAGGTGCCTGTGTGTGGAGTCTAGATGGAAGCCACGTCACTGCTTTCTGCTGGAATTAGATGCCCGCTCAGTTCAATTTTGAGAAAGTATTTATGAGGTGAAGTCAATTCTCACAAAACATGGTCTCTCATTCTGCAACAAATCCAATTGCTGATATTATGCTTTTATTGTGCTTATTCCCAGCTCCGGGCTCATGCAGTGGATATGAATGGAAACAAGGTGGAGAATCCTATTGACCTTTACATCTATGTGATTGATATGAATGACAACAGACCGGAGTTTATAAACCAAGTCTATAATGGATCTGTTGATGAAGGCTCTAAACCAGGTACTGTTATAAAAAAGTCTTAAAGTTATCACCACCTTTCAAACATTAATCTGACGCGGTGGCTTTGCCTCCTCTTGAAATAGGGGGAGTGTAGGAGGGGTTTGCTGTTGCTGGCGCTTTGTTGGAGACTGATGGAGGTGAGAACAATCTGGCTGGTATCTCTGGATGCAGAGAAGGTGCAGATGAATATCTGACTCCTTGATATTTAATCCAGTCATTTGCAAACTCAATATCTGGCTCCCAGTCAGACTCCAATGTAGTCTGTGTCCCAAGGTGTGAAGAAAATACTTTCTTATTTGGAGGCTGATGCAAACCTATTGAAGTGAGAATATTCCCACTGAAATTGCTGGCCCGTCCTCCGTCCCCATAGACTTTTCGTACAGAGGATGAAATGGGGAAAAGCCTAAAGCAGAGCTTCAGAAAATTTATGGGTGAAAAATTAGTGAGAGTGTAAGCTGTACACAGAATACAAGTGATTATTTTTATTTGAACATGTTTATATGCTTTAAAAAATCACAGTTATAAGGGTCTTTAATGTTTTCAGCTATATTGTTGATTTGTTATTTAAGTGTGGTGTAACTGTGCAGTTTCCAATATGGTAGCAGGGTTATTTTAGCTTATTGCTGAGCATAACTAATATGAGTGTCTTAGTTTTTTAAACAGAAATTATACTGTAAAAACTGTCACCAATACAATTGGAAGTCTCCTGAAATCAGAGGGCGATTTTTCTAAGATAAATTTTATCCTCAGTAGTTTGCCAGCTGAGGGGTTAAGCACCGCGTGACTTTGTTTTCTGTCAGCAAACATTTATCACGGCTCCTCCGCTGCCTGAGGTGTCATAGGGAAGTCTCCGGTGGCCACTATTTTTAACAAGGTGATTCTCGGTCCTGATTGATTGTCTTTCAGCATTGTGAGGAATGGGCTGCTGGGGTGACACGTACTGGGGACAGAACATGACATTATTTTTTGAGGAAAGAATAGGCACAGCTCCCTTCCTGAGATGCTCCAGGTGGTAACAAAGTGTGGATCCCGGTTCTGCTGGGCAGAGGGGACACGAGAAGTCCCTGAGCTGATGGCTCTAGTGAAATCCTCCTGCAGGGTTGTCCCAGTTCCATTTGAAGGCCACTTTGGGGCATCGGAAGGTTTGACAATTGATACAACATTTCTGTAGAAAATCAAATTTCTTACATCTTACTCTAGGTCAGATCAATATTCAAAGCGTTCCCAAATGTTGTAACTGGCTCTGCTCATTTGTGTCAAACAAGCAGTAAATTGCATCCTCTTGTCTGAAATCCAGATAAGCCTTTGAGCTATTAAATCAGAATAGGATAACTTTGCCTACAAAATACTTGTGCCTCTGCTTCTACCAGTGATTTTTGGTATTCTGTATCCCAGGCTGGAGTGCTTGCCTTTAAGGCAGGTAGGTAGAAAGCAATCTGGTTTTATTCAAAAGCAATTACATTTGTCTTTGATGTGTTGGGTTTTTTTTTTCCCTCTGTCCTGTTTAATCGTTATTCTTTTAAAGGTTTATATTAGTATTGAGCTTCTGTTCTTTGCTTTTGTAGAACCTCCTGGGAATTTAGGTATCTGAGGCCCTCATTCCAGGTACTTGGCAATAAACATTATGTTGTGTCTTTGAGAAAGTGACAGAGAGGTCGTAGAGTTACTGTGGATGTCTGCGCGCTCCTCCTTTGCCTCAAAGCTACGAATCCCTGTTTTCTGTAGGTACAAGTCTAGATGGTGTATTTAACTAAGGACAGATCTTGCAGGGATTTGGAAACTTTTTTATCGTTCAAGATACTTCAGAATATTACAATAACTAAGAAGGTATCACACCAGCCTTTGCAAGGGAAAAAATACATGGGCAGAATTCAAGACCATTTGTGGCAATGGCCAGCAAATGAAAGACATTGCACACTTTTAGAGGTAACTGCAGAATGTGTTCATATAACAGTATGTTATGTATTTATATGCATCTGTAAATATATATATATGCATATGTGCGTATATCCATGTATAAAGTACAGATTTGCTTCAAGCAAACTAAAAAAATCTCATTATATATTACAGGAGTTCAGCATTCATTTTCCACTGTTCATTGCTATTGAACTGTGCCTGAGGACTGAAAATGCTTCCCTGGATATCCTGTACAATTGTTATTTCTCACATCTTCCATATGCCCATTTATAATGGCCGTGATTGAAAATACAGTATTATTCGATTACCACAGTATCTGCAATGTTCTTAATAATTCTGCACACGTCTTATGAGAAAAGTAGCGAGCGTATTAGAGTATCCCAAATAAATGCTGACTCTGAGGGCAGCTGGTGTGAGCAGCCGATGGCTGTTTGAAGTCAGTAGGAATTTTGCCCAGATTAAAAATTTAAGGGGAAAAAAAAAAAAAAGGAGGACATATGGAACTCAAGCTCTACCCATGGAAATTTACCAGAGCAAAACCATCAAAAATATGCTGTTGAGCACAGGGCACAGTGACCTTGAGCTGCAGGGAAAGCCCCCATAAGGCTTTACAGGATCAGTGGAGCAGATCCCATTCAAAGCGACCGGGAAGGGTCCCTGAGGAGCTGCCACTGGACGCCCCGGGGTGCGGGACAGAGCGGCGGTGTCGGGGCGCAGGCTGGGGTGTGCCTCCGGAGGATGCTGCACCACACCCCCCAGCAACCGGGATGCAGCGAGCTGGAAGGGAGCACCGCACCTGCTCTCCAGCCCTGCGGGACGGCTGAAATTGTGCCTGGCCATGGCAGGGGATGGAGGGCGGCCAAGTGAGATGTGACCGACCGCCTCTGTGTGAATAAACCAAAAGGAGGTAGAGTGAACCCAGAAAATGGAAACGTGGGAAGGATGTGCGGTCCAGTGCACGGCACGATGTGGTATTGCTGGACACTTAGCCTCCCATGGAAGAAGCAACTTTGCTTTAGCCTAAAATACAAGTATCCTTTAAAAGGGGATTGTCCAAGAGCTGGAAGAATTGGCAGGAACGTGAAGAGGCTCGTTAGAGACGACAGCCTGATGGGGTTTAAGTGAAGGGGCTTCCCAGACTGCAGAGCACTCAGGCTGCCGGGGTTTCCGAGGAGCGTGTGCTCTCTGCGGTGCGCGAGTCACCTTGAAGCAGCCCTTGACAGGAATAGAAAAGAAATCATCAAGTATTATTAATTATAATAGGTTGTTGTTGCTGGTTAAGATTATAATAGCTTAATTGAAATAGTGTCTCACAGTGTAGCATAGTGTTCTTGAAATCAGGAGCTTATTCGTGTGAAGTTCTCTGTAGTGTGAACACGTGTGTCGCAGCCTGGCCCCTTCACAACCCTAAGTGTCTACTGGCTCTTAGACTGAATTGCTTTTCTTTTTCCTCTTCTGATACTCTCTGAAAAACTTTTTAATGCATTTTTTTGTTTATCCAGCCTAAGGTCATGCAGCTGGACAATTTAAATGTGTAAATAGAGGCCCTTCCAAAAATGCGGAACAGCAATAATGATGCAGGATTTTCTTTTCCACGGGACCATCCTTCTTCCTTTCTCTCCCCCTCCACGAGTTGTTTTGATTTAACACACCGCTGTTTGAAAGTATATCTTAAAAGACCGTGTTTTACTCATATCAAATAATGTTCTGCCTCTTTGAACTCTGCCTCTACACGAAGAACACAGCCAAGTTTTAAAAATGCAGCTGCAAGCTCGAGCTGAAATTCCCCTGGTCCCTCTGGCAGCCTTAATCAGCAAAGTTCTCCCGGAGCTGCAGAACTTGCCTTCCAGGCGCTGATAAAGCGGGAGAGCTTGGCTGCCCAGCGCCGCCCGCCCTGCGAGGGCTCTGCTGCCCTTTCAAATCCACGTCTGAGCAAAACCTACGCAAAATCCACCGCATTAAACCAGAGGGGAGCTGGGCTTTGGGGTGGGTTTTCCCCCCTGTACAACAGCAGTTACTGCGATGAGCCCAGCCCTTGTGCATCCCAGGGGTGTCTGTGGGGAGTGCTGTGTCAAAAGAAATCCCACAGTTTCCAGAAAATTGCTCAATAAGATAGAATGAAAATGCTTAAATGTAAAAAAAAAAAAGGAGGGGGAGTTTAATCACAGAACAAAAATGTGAGGGAGAAGGATTATTTTGGTCACTGCAGAAGCTTACTTTTGATATAACCACCACAAAACGTACCTTATGGTAGGATGTGGATGTCTTACTCAACTGAAGCGTTCAGTTCTGAAAAGGTCAATGTGAAATGCTCTGCAGCGACTCGAGTGCTTTGCTCAGGGTTGTATCTATTTTGTTTTAACAGAAAGATTGTCAAAAATTAACACATCTCTCTGAAACAATTTGTTCCTGTCAGACTGGCCTTTTCCATTCCCATTCATCCTTTCCACTTCACTAACTCTGGATACATCTTGGTCCCTTTCAAGTCAATAGCGAAACTCCTAAACTAGAGTTTCATCCAGCTGCTTCTTTCTCGTGGTGTTGTGTAGGCGGGATAGTTCTCCCTGGGAATGGTGCGAAAGAATGCCGAGTATGGACAGTCCTCCAAAATACAAGGGAATATTAGTATTTCTTACAGGAGGAATGTTGTAATTTGGAATTTCCCTATCTCTTCCTGATTTCATAGAAGTCTGAGAAAATAATTGTTGACAGCATGCCACATGAAAAATGAAATATTAATGGCTGGGAGCCAAATCTTTATGTGGCAAATTGAGTTAAAAACAATCTCATAAAAATAAGCAGTATATTAAAAAAAACAAAAAACAAAAAAACAAAAAACCAAGGATTTTAAAAGCCAGTTATTCTACTGGTGTCCCAGTTTGTTTATTTTATTTCTATGCCAGCAGAGATTCCCTCGGAGATCAACACCATGGACTAATGCACAGATGGGGCCAGAAACTTGAAAGTCATCTGAATATTAAGAATTGAAATCTTTAGCCTCAGTGATTTGAACAGAAAGCCAATTATGAGGCTGAATTAGTTTTGAAATTAAACTGCAATTTAAAGTTTCTGAAATTAATTTTTTAAGGCATATAGTTGCATTTGTGTATACATATATTCATGTGGAGAATTTGGAATCTGCATTTCTGGCTCCTTCCTCTTTTCCAGCCTGATAGTGCAATTCATAAGGAGATTCCTGGTGTCCTGCAGGTTGTTCTTGCAGCGAGGGAACCGGCGGCTGTTGCTGGGTGGCAGGGGAGGAAACAAAAGCAGCAGTGCCTGATATCTGGAGGGAACACGCTTCACTTTTTAACGTGAATAACACACCAAATGAAAACCCGTTTTTCCATTACGCACCATTCCAAAATCTCCTTAGTGCTGTTTATAATGAAAACATTCAATATTCTTTTCCCAGCTTGGAGACAGATTGATTTTAGTACTCTCTATTTAAGAAGGTTCGAATTCAGCAGAGCGCCTGACCAGGTTCTGGGCCGATGTGGGTGCTGGTGCAGATGTGGCACGGGGAGGTCGGGGTCTGCACCAGGTGCCCGTTCCTGCTGGCAGCCCTGGAAATAATAATGCAAATGCCGTGTGTTTCAGAGACATCCTGCAAAGGTAAAATCTTCAAGAGCCAGAGCAGGTCTCAGCAGGCTTTCCTGGTCATCCCAGAGCTCATCCCAATTTGGGCACATTCCTTCTGGGTTCATCATGTGTATGGGTGCAGCTTGTGAGGTGCTACTTCATATACTATTAAAAATGGCTTTATCCAGCCTGGCTCTCTTCTCTCACACACGACACACAGACTTAGGATACACAGTATTCTTTTTGAAGTTCTTTTGCTCAGCCAAGCACAATTGTAAGGTAAGAAATTGTTTTTCTGCAGACACATGTGGTAGTGCTTCCCATTTTGTTTCAAGGTGGGTGGTTATGAAATCTGGTCTCTTAATTTCCTTCTCAGAAGCATCTAGTCCCAAGAGCAAGGAAGTGAATTATAGGTAGGTGAGAAAAAAAAATGCAAATCCCTAAACCGATGGTTTTTCCCTCCAGAAAAAATGGTCAAGTTGATGTAAAGCAAAAAAATTTCAAAATCATGTTCTGAGATTATTCTAGAAGGGAGTTACAACCCTCCAATAGTCCACTGTCTGCCTCCTTTTAACCAGCAGTTACAAATAACATAGTGTTATTACATTGTATTATATTATGTTTGTAGCCTATAATATTACATTATATTGTCAAAATTCAAGGGTTGGCTTCAAGCCTCGTGGAAAATGTGTTAAGTCCGAGGTTTTGTGCAGCCGGGTCTGCATGATTTCACTAATTGCACACGTCTCCAGTTAAGCATGAATCCTGCCCGTACTTGTGAGCGCAGTTTGGCGGCGATGTTCGGGATATCTTGTCCTAAGTCATGCTCGCTCCATTTTTTGAATTCGCCACTGGGAATTGAGAGGATTCATCTGCAGGAGCTCAGCCGAGCTGAGGCTCATCAGTTTATGCAGTCAGAACTACTTGCTCAGAGGCTGAATCTGCTTTTGCCCGTCTTGAAACTTCGTTTCTGTTATTTCTCTGCGGCACGCAGGGTCTCAGCGGGCTGCAGGCTGCTGTACCCGAGTTCTCTTCCAGTCTCGCCATGCCCATGTGTATGCTGCATCGGTGCCTTTTCTCTCCTGAGATATTTAATTTTTAACAATAAGAAGGTGTTATTTCAGTTCCAGGTGGCAGCAGCCTCTTCATCTCGCTCAGACATCTCTCCAGACCTGCTCACTCTCTTGGTTCTCATTAGGTTGACTCTTGCCTTGTTTGAGGCTGAGAATCTGATGTCTCCGCTAATTAGGAAGTGGCATCCTTTATGAATTAGGTTAGCTGCTTGAAAGGTCAAAATTTGCCAATGATTACAGAAGTAATAGTGAAAGAGAATGACAGTAGCTATCAGTTATGACTGAAGGAATGTCATTTGGAAGGAAAGTGCTGTTTTTATTTAGTTTTCTATCTAGAGCATGTGGGATGCAGTTTATTTTAAGTATATTTGCAATTTATTACATCTGCAGTAGAGTTTCAGGCACTTCTTTCATCTCGATGTCTGACATACATTCCTTTTTACCTGTGTAACTCCACTCAGCACCTTTCATGAATGGCTCCAAAGTTTTCATTTGAAACACTTAACAATGAATACGTGAAAGTTCTTCAAATCACCTGTTGAATACGTTGTGTTTTCTTAACTTGAGGATACAAGTCTATTCACTGAGATGTTTTAGTCTTTAACGCTACAGCAGTTCTCCAAACACCATTCTCAAATTCCTATTTCCTGGCAAGGTAAACGCACCCACGAGGAGCTCCTTGTTGTGCTGTTTCGACTGCTACTGGCACCCCAGTTATGGCCAGTAAAACTAACTGGGGGTCACTGGTGGCTTTTCCAGTGTGCTGCCCTTCTGTTCCTGAGACCTCATTGCAATGGATGAAATCACTTGAAGGGTGAGGTGTTCCTACTGGGAGGATGGCATGAGATTCCCATGCTCTGTGGGGAAGAAAATCATCCTGATATCAGGACACTCCGGGGAAAAAAAATAGGAAATGTTATGCATTTTATCCTGCTTTTCAGTATTTAATCTTCTATCAACAATTAGTCTTATGTCTAGCATCGGATGCAGAGTATTCACTAAGTGAGCTCTCTGACTTGGGGGGGGTGGAAATTAGGAGTAAGGGGAGGTTTCCATTAGTACAAAGCCATTATTAACTTGAGTTAATGAAGATCTAATGTAATATGGCCATCACCACATGTCTGCATGTAATGATTCAATCCTTTTCTATGGGGGAATGATTAAATTAAGTATCTTGTAGGTCAAAATTAGACTGAGAAGGTTAACCAACCTTTAATGATTCTGCAACCATTTACCAGCCATTAAAAAACAAACTGAAGATAAAGCTGAATAGAGAATCAGCCTTATCAGTAAAACCTGGATGAAGTTTTAGCTTTTTCCGTTTATGTCACGAGTAGACAGAGAGGATTGTGTATTTTTATAGTGATATGTGGTATAAAGGGCAAAGTGAAGGGGTTTTTAATCTTCTTTTTTTATTATTATTTGTATTCCTGATAAGTGCCCATTAGCTCCATTTTTTTTTAATATACATTAAATCTAACTAATGGATATCAAACCAGCTTGGAAAAATGGTAATTATAAAGCAATTGTAACAAAGACTTTGGGAGCACAACTGTGCTAAGATATTGTTTGTATGCCTTAAAACCATGAAATCTCAGTCTTTACAGGGAAATGAAGTTGCATAGATGGGAGAGCAGAGATTGCAGACAACATGATGTGAATTAGCAGTCCTGGGCGTGCGTTGGGACCGGCTGAGCTTGAAAGAGCTGAGCTGATTCTCAGATTCCAGAGTGATTTGGGGGAGACATTTGTTTATTACTGTGTGCTTACCTGCTTATATGTACACAGGGCAGCTATCTTTCTTGTTTTCTTCTTCTTTTACTTAACATGTAGAGATTAAATGGTATCTTGAACCTAACAGAATCTTTTTTGCAGTCTTTTACGAGCAGATGCAATTAATTTAAAAATTGATAAACAAAACTGAATATACAGTTAAAAATTATCTCCCTTTGCTTCCATCCCCCCGGATTCTGTAGGGTTTTATTTTGCCTATGCTGTAGAAAGCTTAATTAATCTAATGGGAATATTTTCCATAAGGGTTGCCTTCAAGTGCCTCTCTCAGATGTCTTGTCCATTGTTAGATTTGTCAAATGAGATATTTTTGTTTTAAATAAGGTCTAGGAGATTGCAGTTTCTGGGAAACAGAAGAATCGTGAAGTTGCAGCATCTTGGGGTCTTGCCTTTTATTGATAGATCCTCTTTGTCACGCCATGCATTTATTTCAGCTCAGGTGATATATGAACTTGGTGCACTAGTTAATGAAAGCTAATGCACAGTAATCTTGTCATCACTAGCTGTGCATGATAATTCAATCTGCTTCTCGAAAGAGCTGTTCAACATGCAACAAATTTGATTTAATATTGACATGATGTACTAGGTTAGGTATTTTATTTAACATACCATGTGCCTGATTAGATGAGAAATGTTTCTCTTTCAACAGGTTACTTACCTGAGGTAGCAGGCCAAGTGTGTAGTTTAATATAGTTATATCGAATACTGTCTGCACCAGGTATTCGTTATGTGACACACCGGAGCAAATTCCCGAGTTTCAGCACTTCTTGCATTCGTTTAATGTTGTCAGTGGGGTTGAGAGCAAGCCCTTCAGAGCAGAAAAACAAAACTAATACTTGTGCCACACACTGAAAGCATAAAGTCACTCTTGCTCCATTTATAAACCTCTCACATCTGCATCACGACTGGCAGGGCCTGATCCAGAAATGGGAGCGTACAGTGTGGGGGTCTTGAGTGTGACTTGGAGGAGTTTTCCCAGTATTCCTCTGCTCTGGCAGGGCACGGGGATTTAAAGGTGGTGCGGTTAATACTTTAATTTCCACAAAACGCACACACGCCTGGTGCCGGCTGGATTGGGCAGTCTGTGCTTTTCCACTGCAACCCTAACAATACCAACCTCAGTCCCCAAGAGTTCCAGAGCTGTGCAGCCTGCCACTGTTTATTTGCCTCATTTGTGTAGTAGCAGGGGCTGGATATGGGTATGTATTTCCATTCTTTTAATATAAAGCGTATTAAGATACGTCCCCGTGCACAGGACACAGAAACGTGGCATTATTTACTTTTATAGCAGGTAAATCATCACCAGCCATCTTAATACAGCGGGAGACTTTATACAGGCCCCAGAAGATGTTAGACGCTGCAGCAGTATATATCCACATCACTCTATTGAATATGTGCATGCATGGATATATGTTTATGTCATTCACTGCAGCACACAGGTATCTAGAGGACAGGTCTTGCTTAAAGACAGACTGAATGTACAGCAAACAGAGTGAAACGTACATGGTGAGTGTGGGTTACACCAGCGCATCCCCCGGGAGCGGGTAACGGGAGGTGCCGTCACGCTCTTATTCTTGGTCGGCGTTGCCGGGTGGGAGATGTGCGCAGAGCGGGACGGGCATTCCAGCCGCCATCCCGCCGGCAGAGGAAGGAGCAGTTTGCAGCCGGTTTCCAGCAGACTGCGGTCAGCGCAGCCCCGGGGAGGGGAGGGAAGCGCCTGCTGCATTTCCAGCATGCGCTGCCGAGTGCTGCAGCCACACAGGGCCCTTTGCAGAGGATGCTTTATTAAGTTAGAAGTTAGTAATTAATGCCGAGTTCCTCTCTGTATTTTCTCTGTGGTTGGGTTTCATAATCGAAATTAAAGATATGAGATAGGGAGCAGATTGCCTCTTGAAATACAGCTCCCTGGTGCGCAGTTCATGACTTTAGAGACATTTGTCCAATCCCATCTCCCTTTATGGGGATGTAGGTCAAGCGCTGTTGAAATAGTCCTTTTTTTTCTAGAGCAGATGTGATCAGTCCAATGCTACACTGCAGAAAAGAAAAAAAAAAGGCAAAAAAGGTCAGGGAAGGAGCATAGGAGACCTGCTATAGACTCCATGCCCAGCATAGCTGCTGTCAGCTCACCCCGTGCCCACCGCAGCAGCAGCCTGGTGGGTTCCCCTGGTGGGTTCCCCTGCCAAACCGGGGAGCCACCATCTCCCACGTGCGCTGGTTTATTTTGGAAACCATGATTCAGGTGAGAGATCCCAGATGAGGAGGGACCAGAACTGCAGGTGCTCTTGTCTGAACTGAGTAGCCCAGATAACATCCCTTTCTGAGCTGCCTCTTGCACTGGAAGTGAATCACAGAATGCCACCTGTTTATTGGAATAAGTCCTAAGACTGCACATGTCCTAAAATAATTCTGTTTTCCTCTTCCACTTCTGTTTTCATTAGCCCCACATTTTGACTTTCTGTTCAGAGATATTTTCAGTGTAGAATGTATTAAGATAACATAAATTCCAAATCAAACATCCCATTCAGCGTATTTCCTATTTACATTTCTTCTCTACATTTCCCCCGTACTTATCTAAGGGTTGGTTTCTTTATTTGTATCAGTTGTCTCATGATAACTGGTTTTGCAAAAGAGCAAAAAAAAATAATGCTTGAAAAGAAAGGAGACAATTCATTGCTTGCGCAGCCTTGTTTCAATTTAGTGTTCTTTCCCTTTCCTGAAGTTTATTGATCGGAAAAATGTTAAAAGTTGTTGAATAGTTTGTTTTCATTTCACAAATGTGCATCAGGATTATTGCAGAAAGATAGGAATGTATTCATCATTAGAATTTGCTTTACAGATTCATTTATTTTTTAATCTATAATTCTTATTGAACTAAGAAAACTCACAGGGATATATATCACCGCAGAGAACAAAAAGAGCCTGATTGAGCCAGATGGAAGGAGATCAGCAAAGCACTTTCCACAGTGCAAAAATACAAACTTATGAGGCCACTTATTGCTAATACTGAGAAATGTTGTTTTCCCGAAGCTGGGGAAGATACTGGGGCAGTTACCTGGGTGCTGAGTGGCTTAAAGACACTTGTCTGGGGTACAAAATTGGAGCATGCTGCAGCCATTGGTAGGCCTACCCCTTAGAACATGGAATATGTTTTTAAACTCTTCCTGGAAACAGATGCAAACTCTGCGGCTCTCTGCTTTCTCTGAGCTTGGGAGCTTTGTGATCAAACTGGAGATCTGGGCTTATGAGATGAGACACGATGCAGCGCTGATGTAGCCACACGTCCTCCAGTTTGCTGGGGGCTCACGTCTAACCAAGCGGGCAGAACAAACTCATCTCTTTCTGGAAAACAATCCGTTGCTCCATCATGAATCAGCTCAGGTTCTTGTTGGGACCGGTTTGCATCTCCACTAGCGTGGCAGGCTCATGAGTTGGTTCAGCCTGTTCAGGGTTCCCGAATGAGCAGTGTTTGAGCAGCACCTTCCCTCTTTCCATTGATGCTGTTGGGTTTTGATGGTCGCTAAATGAAGTTTTGTCTGGTTTCACTGTCTGTCTTTGCCTCCCACTCCTCCTTTCAGGTCTCGTATCATTACATTCATCCACTGTCGCAGATTGCTTTTGTAAGCAGTACGCGTCTGCCCTTTCAGTCATTCTCTCCTACCAATATAACAAGCGTAAAGCTGGGCCCTATGGGCTCTGGGGGGTCACAGGACCAAGCAGCTGCAGGAGTCCATCCAATCAAGTAACATCTTTTACCCTCATAATGATAATTTCCCACTTTAGCAAAACACCCTGCTGCCAAACTCCAGTGATAATGAGCCTGTCAGTGCATCAGTGCACTCCCAACAGTATCTAGAAAGTAGGGATTGTTTTTTGCAAGGCAAATGAAGACACTGGTGATTAGCAAGAAACAAACCAATGATTCAATACATCACTGGCCACACATACCAATTCATTGATTTTCTGTCCTGCTGGGCAGCAGCTGTTCCATTTGCTCTGCAGAAATGGGTTTTTTTCTCCAGAAGGGGCTGGAAGGGTGGATGTTTCTCCAAGAACTGGAGGCTGCAGGGAGTTGCTTTCTGCACTGGGCATGGGTGTGTTGATAGGGTCCTCCTGAAGCTGCTGAGAAGTCTGATGGGCTTTCCACTATTAAACTCTACTTCTGAATGCATGTGAATGCAGTGATTGGACGGAGAAAAATCTCCTTTGAGAATCGATATGAAATTGCAGGACAAAAAAATGCTGCCCTAAAACTTACAATCACTGAAAGAATTAGAAGTTAACCATAGATATCCTCATATGGCTTCTCACTGTATGCCGGTTATGTGTAATCAGTATCCTTACAGATCATCTAATCTCAGCAGTGTTGCTGTTTTCGTAATCCTTGCCTTGCCTAGCTGACTGGATGGAAATGGGATGTCTACTCTGTAGCGTTTCTGAGTAAAATGCATGCCCGGGGTCACCGGGACTGCAATCTGCTCTGCAATACCATAGTCCTGATGTTTCATCTTCTCTTTTTCCCAGGTACCTACGTGATGACGGTGACGGCAAATGACGCAGATGATAGCACTACAGCGAACGGGATGGTGAGGTACCGCATCGTGACTCAGACCCCACAGAGCCCATCGCAAAATATGTTTACGATTAACAGCGAGACAGGAGACATTGTCACTGTGGCTGCCGGACTTGACAGAGAGGTGAGTTGAAACTCCATCATTCCAGGTTTCCCGTTGCTGACTTGCAAAGCCCAAATCCGATCTCGAATACAAAACCTCTAAAAGTTTGAGTTGCAGCATGGAGATCGTGATCTTTGCTTCTACAGCAGCTGTGGGGCATCATAGCTTTGATGGGATATTTTTGTCTTAATCCATATCAGTCGATGAAACCCTGGGAGAATCTTCAAGCTCATGAAGCTGATATTTTCTATGCGTGAATTTGTACAACTGAAAGATGTAGAAAATACTCCAGAAGGACCAGGGGGATGAATAAAGTGGCATTTGTCCACCTCCTGTCAGGGAACAAATAAATGCCATACATCTATAGCCCTTCTAGGCCTGTCTTTCTTAGTTCTTTGTTGTCTTTGGAAGCAGTTACACAGCCTATATTCAACATACTTTGTGTGTTTCATGGTGGCATCCTTGTGTTGTTTTCAAACTAGGAAAATGTCTCCCACTGATTTTGGTTGTGCGTAGGGTTCTGCCTTTAGTGCCTCTTCTTCCTGGTGTTTTACAATGTACAGATTTTCCAAATGCAGAAGAAATTTCATTTTTACTGACAAAACCATACTCTTGCCAGTGTAAGCTATATAGTATGATTGTCAGAGCTCTGCCTTATCTAGTTATGAATATAGCTCAGGGACAAAGCATTTGTACCTCACACATTAAACAAAATCAATGTAGCATTGGTGGGTTGGAGTGACTGGGGAAGAAGGGTACAGGGATCAGTGCGTGTGCAGGGAGAGGGGGACTGAAGTTCTGAGGGGTTTCCCCATTGAACTATGCAGCTCGTGAAGTGTCACCTGTCCAGTCAATTAGGAGATCTTAATCAACTTGCAGCTGATGGGAAGTATTGTTTGTTCATTGAGCAGCCAGCCACCGATAGTACAGCTGTGCAGTGCATATGAAAGTAAGGACTTGCATAGGCTCAGATGTTTAAGTTTGGGCAGTCCCCAGAGATAACAAGTCCAGTGAAATCCATGCTGAGAGAGCCTAATGTGCTGCATTTCTGAGAGAAGGCACCAGAAGCTGGTTTTGTTCTACCTCCTCTGCTTTCCTCCCCACAAGCGGGCAGGAGGAAAGTTCCTACCGGGGAACTTTCAGAGTGCTGGGAACCTCCAGCACCTCACGGGCTTTCTTCCCTTCCACATCAGCCCCGGGGACACTTTTTGGCCGCACTGCTGAGCCCTCTGCGAAGCGCTGCCCGCCCGGGTTTGTGCCCATTGCATGCACATGCCTGGGGCCTATTTTGCTTCCGAGCTGCGCGGTGGTTTTGGGAGGGATCCCAACGCGGCCGCCGAGCCGCTGCCAAGGGCGGATAAAAGCAGCGGCAGCAGCAGCAGCACATGGGGCAGACGGGCGGCTGCTGGGACCAGCACGGGCTCTGGGGCTGCCGACTGGGGACGGCGCGGGTTTGAGGCTTGCCCCAGGCACCGTTTCGGGGGGAGACACTGAGTGAAACAGCTTTGCAAGGAGAAGGTGGGGTGAGCAGAGAGCTTTCCAGATGTGAAGGCAAAGGAGCACAACAGGAGGAACACCGGAGCCTGCCCCTTCCCACCTGGCGTGGCAGACTTTGCAAGCACAACTTAGGGCGGATTTGACCTTTTCTTGCTCTTTTTATTTAGAGAACTGGAAATTTAGCTGAATCTTAAGCAGGTAGATTATCCTGGGCAGTGCTGAAGCCTGCAGCGTACTCGCAGTCAAAGAGGAGGAACAAGCGCTGGAGAGATTGCTGGCAGCCCTCGGGGGGACGGTGGCCGAGTACTCGGAGGAGGGATCTGAATTCTGCCAGGAAAATCCTGATTTTATGGAAACGACAGAACTGTTATTGCCCCCTTGACATCAGTGGGGGCCAGCATTTTAATATAGGGCTTTTCAGGTAGAGAAAGGTCGTCGGTTTATATTAATTTCAGAGACATAGATTGGGATAGCTTGATGGGAGAGAGGTTTTAATCTCGGCGAATCAGCCAGAAAAAAGAAGCCAGGTGATAATTAGGGGGAAAGGGTAAGGCAGAGCAGTCATCTTTTTTGGATTTATCTCATTGCATCTGAAATCTTTTAAAACCTCGCAGGGGAACCATATGCTTCTCGTTAGGTCCCCTGTTGCGCTGGGTCCGGGAAATCAAGGCGAGCTGGCACATTGGATATGGAAATACAGTGTTGGGTGTCCCAAGCTGAGCACCAGGTTGGGCAAGGGACACTTGGATCGAGGCAGAACAACCAGCTCTGGGCACAATCCTGGGGCTGCCCTGAAGGTACGGGACACGCTTATTCCCAGCGCTCTCTGCTGTGTTTCAGGCTTACATCTGGAATTGGCAAAAGTTTCTGTTCTATTAACATAAAATTGTGTTAGATCTAAGTGGGAAAATGTGTTTAAGCACTCCCGTATCTGCACCACAGATTGGTTTTTTGTTTTTGTTTGTTTTTCCTGAAATCTTGAGAAAGCTATTAGAGGAGTAAATTTGGTTTTGCTGCTGACATTTTCTTGTTGTTAGGAAAAGGAACCGAAGAGCAGAATTTGGAATGCAGATTTGTGTAAATTAAAATGTTAACAAATCTGACCTATTCAGCTGAAACTACTGCAACCAAGATAAATTCCCTGGATACCAGTTGTTTCTCCAAATGCTTATTGACACATTTATCAGTGCCTATGACACTATTATGTTCAACTGTGTTGAAACAGAAGCAGGTTTCAGTCTCCATTGGACCCTTCTGCTTCATTCATGCAATGCAAAAGCGCCTCAAAGCAGGTACGAAAATAACTGTCAAAGCTGTTCCGTACCTGAGAGGCAGGTCCATGGGCCACATCCAGCATTTGTCTTTTAGAGGGGAGAAAAGTCTTTTCAGAACTGGTGTTTCTAGCTCAGCATTTCTGTTGCATGCTCATTAAATGAGACTTACTGATGATCTCAGCATCTCCACTTAAAAATCAGTTCTTCACTGGTTTCTTATATTACCTTCAATTCATAAAATGTCCAAGGAATTGGACAAAGTGTTCCAGCTTGTTTTGTGTCATGAGAAGTGTCCTGGTTAACCTGCAAGAAACCTATTTTAAGACAAATTCATGCAGTTTGCTGCTGTTGCTAAACCCTCATTTCCACAAACCAAGGAGGAAATTAAAAACTCAGCCTCTCAAATTGTGCCAGTCTCTCTAAATGTGTCTGACACTGAAGATAGTGAAATGAAAAGCCAAGGTATTAAAATATTGATGGCTTTAAAGTTATCTTACCTGCTTCCCATTAATCTGGATGTAAATATGGTTACAATGCTCTGTGTCCATTCACTCATTACGACTGCGCTTAATTGAATGGATCCCCAAGGAAGATAAAAATAATTGGACTGCACTTCATAAAAATTATTAAAGGAGGACAGTTTAGCAACAGCCAGATTTAAGCCCCTGGATGCCTAAGGGTGAGAAATGCCAAAGGTGGAACAAAGGAACATATATCCCTAGAATTAATAGGGAAAATGATAGGGATTTAGAGTGCGCCAGAGGTTCAAAGGTACATTCAGACAACCAGGCTTAGATGAAAAGGTTAAAAGCAGATATTTGCTCTAATACAGGAAAACGTCAGGGAAACGTAGGAAATCTGTACCTCATTTAATGAAACTGGGAGGGAAAGATCAAATAATGGTGGGAGCACAAAATGTGTGGATTAACAGGGAAGGCTGTGAACACACGCGGGACAGGTCGTAACCAACTTCAGGGGGTAGGAGGGGACCGTGTTAGTGTATTTATGGCAGTAACATTTCTCCTTATAACTGTGCAAAAGGGACCAGACCTATTCTGCACGTTTGCTGGTCTTACCCACTGCCGCTCAGGCTGGTGTCGCAGGCAGGGATGGATCCCAGGCCCGGGGAGCTCCTGGTACCCTCATTCAACTCCATCAGCTCTTGTGATTCCTCTGGTGGCAGAGTATCTGTCTCAGCAGCACAGCAAACCTGCACTGGAGCTATAGCATAGGCAATATCATCCTCTGAAGAGCTTCTGCTAAATATTTTATGAACACGGACTTGGAGCAATCAAGGGGTGGGGGGAAAGAAGTGAGAGAAAAGGAGCCGGTTGATCCCACACCGCTGGCAGGCCAAGAAATGTGGAGACATCTCAAATGTCATCCAGGCTTATTTGAGTATTTTGGCTCTGCGGTGCTTGTAGTATAATATTGCTAACTTTTTGAGGTCTCCTTCAGAAGGGAGTCTCTTCCAAGCACAGTCGTCTCATACTGAAGAAATGAAGAAAGTCAGGAGCTCTGAGTCGCTTCTTCCGAATTTCTGTATGTTTATATTTCTATTAAAAGTGATTGGAGCTCTGCTGCTGCAAATGCTTTTAAAAATGCATGAAATCCGATTCTATGATTACTACACTTGGCTTTCCAAAAACATGATGTTGCTAGTCTTTCTCAAGTGAGTGAAAGATAAAAGGGAGAGTCTGCCAACAACTGAGTTAGTGGCTTATTTTATTTATGAATGAAATGGCAGGATTCTTGTGGGCAAGAGGAAAAGTTCTTCTTATTGGCAGAGACAGTTGATTTCTTTTCCAGCACTCTGGTTTTGGTGCAACTAGACATTTCTGATAGAACAGAATTTTGAAATGTTATGTTAAACAAAAAAAAAACCCATCAGTATTCTGCTTCTCCAGAAATTGAACAAGGATTGGTTTTTACCATCTGTAGTAACTATTTTGGGTACATGTATCTCCAGGTCACTGAAGCAGCTTTTCAAAACCTCCTTGTTAACTTCATTTCACATGTGAGCTGGAAGTAAACAAGGCGTTGCACCAGAGATAGAAATTTATCCATTGGGATTGCTACTAAATCCAGATTACCCAAATACAATGGTTTTAATCTGGTCCTGGCTCTTCCAGCCAGCTGATACTCTAAATGTAGCCAACAGGTAACACAGGCTGAGCCTTGCTTTTCGTACCAGGAAATTTTCCTCTGACAGGAGAACCCAGCAGCTTTCATTCCTTTTTCCGCTCTGGAATGCAACAAAAGGGTTTTACTCTGTTCTAAATTATGGTCACCCGTGTTAATTCTTTGCCCTCACTGCATCTCAACGTGCTGTTCTGCAAACTGCGCCTCCTCCTCTGAGCAGAGCTGGAGGAACATCTGCTGGGCCATGAGGCTGAAGGATCTTGACATGATACGAGTGATACACGAGTGAATCTGTGCAGAGGATCAGTTGTGTATGTGTACTGACAAAATACAAAGACTGAGGGAAAGTTACATCTCAATGGCCTGAGTGCATCTTAAAAAATTCTTTTTCCCATTTTCTTTGCTCAAATTAGCCATCTCCAAGGAGCAGTGAGGACTAATGCAAAATTGGTTAGAAGATGTCACCTTCTGACAGATGCAATCTAGTCCGCACAGTATTTGCTATTTATATCTATTACAGGAGTTCTTTAAAGTGAGAGAGATTTTGGTTTTCACATTCTCTCTGTTTTTTCTGGAGAAGAGCAAAACCAAGGTTGTTAGATTCTGCTGAGCCACAAGTATGCTTTCAGAAATGAAGTTCCCATATCACTGCATTAAAACGTGCAGAAAAGTGCATCCAGAGCTGAACTCACAGGAGGAGAACGAGAGTGAGAGATTAGCAGCAATTTTGCCTGTGAGGCACATCCACTTCTTCGACTTTGGACCACAAGCCCCTGTATTTAGCTTCCAGACTCACAGGCTCCCCAGGTATTTTCCAGTGACTGAGATGATGGACTGTCACAGACTTCCGAGGGTAAGTGGCTTTTCCACTTCTCGCAGCATTCAAATAACGATTGGAAGTCTTTGTGGAACATGTCTTCAAGCCAGACATAAACTACTGGAGTCTCGACAGAGGTAAGCAAATAAAATGCCGTAGCATCCTCTGTACAGCAGGTCAGACTGTGTTTTATTTCTCCCTTCCAGCCTTGGCATTAATGTTTCTGACACAGTTTCCCTTTGCTGTTGAGAAGCGTTTTGCCCCAGCACTGTCGCACCCCAGGCTCTGCCCTCGCTGTCTCCCAGGGATCTGGGGAGCACAGAGTCCTTCTAGGGGATGAAAACTGCTCTATAAATGTCATTTATCACCGCATACTGTGTTACTCCCACTACCTTGTCATTTTTCAGGTCCATGTAGCAAAAATGTAAATACTGAAGCTTTATATATTAATAAGCCTGAAAACATTACTTAAAGGTAAAACTGGTTAAGTTATTCAGTTATGAAATTATCCCATTTCCACAGCAGCATATCCTGTCAAAGGAAGAGCTGATTAGCCATAAGCTGAATTTAGCCAGTAGATTTATGCTTGATTCTGGTTTATGTTTCTACATTGTACATAGGACTGATTTGAGCTTGCTCCATCATTCCGGCATGCATTTCATTTGCTCATTACAGACAAAAATGACCTTTTGCAGCAAATTATGGTGAGGAGCACTACCACTCATCAGTGAAGGAGGTTCATTTTATTAACCCTATTTAGTGGCTTTGGAAATGCGTTGTGCACCCAATGGAGGACCACTTGTAGTAATTTGAAATACCAGAAGTTGGCAGATGGGGAGGGCTGGAATCTGCTCTGAACACTGTGGGTCTAGCATTGCTTAATGGGCTCCTCTGTAGCCCTCGTTGTGGGATGGGAAAGATGCAAGAGAGGCCTCGTCATAGAAATAGCACCATTTGTTTTAATTAGGAAGGGAATTGTGTCAGCGTTTTTGAAGCCTTGTTGCGGTACCTGGAAATAATGTTTTCCCCAGCTTGCTTTTCTTGAACAGCAGTGTGTCCTTCTGGTGGGTGTTTCCAGAATCATCTGCAATTTTGGTTTTCTGCTTGTTTGCTTTAACTCACTAAAAATGAGATTTTAGATGTTGCATATATGGGAAGGTTTTTTTTATTTATTTTCCTTGATAAAAACCTGATATCTAGATAGAATATTGTACTGACAGAGGAAGGGCTCTGAGCCATGGGCCTTGGAAGACAATAGCATGAGTAGGTGTTTCACTAAGGAAAAAAAAAGAGTATTTGGACATAAGAGAAACTTTTAAAGAACAAAACAGCTTTCCAAAACAAGAGGCTACTAAATAGATTGGAAACTGTGGGAGTCCACTGAATAGATAGGAAAACAGTCATATTTACCTTCCCCAAAAAATTCACCATCAAGATGATCAGGACGCAGATGTAACAGGGTGGAGCCCAGCTGGGTGTACAAATGGTGATGATCCGTTGGCGTGATGAATGTGAGTTTGTGTAAGCTTAGCCTAGTCGTGGTTTCATCCTCACACATTCACTCACGATCCTCCCTGTGCTCAGTCACCAGTGGCCCTGCCATCACTAGGTGGGGTGGAAGTTAATAACATTGACGAGCAAAGAGAAGCGCTAATGAAGGAAATAAGAAAGCACAACAAACACGTATTTAATCATACTGCCTGGACAGGCAGAGCACGCTTTATGGCTGCCCGTATTGCTAATCCTTGACCGATGTGTGACATTTAATCCTTGACATCTCTGCTTTTGGGAAGGAGCACTTTGCACTCTCTGGGAAAACACGGCAGAGCGGAGCCTGTTTGGTTGAGCAAGCTGCTCAGTCTGATAGTTTCCATGAAACCTTATCACGCTCTTCCCGTTATTTCAGTCTATGCAAAACAAACTCTTTGGGATTTAGAAAATCACAGTCAACCTGTTGCCAGGATAAGCAGTCCTACCAATTTTTTTAATGCTAACTTTGAACTTCTCTTCAGTAATTCTTTGCCTAGCTGTTGGCATTGCTGAGATGCTGTATTTAAAACTGGGTCATGCTGTGTGACATTTTTCACGTCGAGTCCCTATGCGTTGTGTGTAGCTTCTGAAGATGCACACAGAATGATGCTTGAACCACAGAGCAGAGAGAAGTGGTATATAAAAGTAAACCTACAGCCAGTTTATGTCTCACATAGACCTGATTCCACCAAGAATGAGTCCTACCCTTTGACTGAAATGAAGAGTTTCCTCCCACTCAGACAGTGCGTATGGAACTATTTACCACCTGCCACAGTAGCTCACCATTTGATTTTTGAATTCTTTTTTCCATTTGGCTTCGACTCTCCTTTATACACCTGCCTTCCTTTAAGCGTTGCTAGCACCCAGATGCAATAGCCTCTGGGTGGGATTGCACTGAATCACATGTTAATCTCTGTTGACTTCTTATTCTTATTTGGGCAAGCTATTGAAGAGGTGTTACCAAATTGAAAAGCTTCATGATTTGGGGTTGACCTGCTCAGCTAAAACAAACATGTGAGGTTAATTGGACCCGATTATTATAGAGGCTGAGCAAGAATAAGTCTGATACCCAACCTAATCAGTTCTCTTTTTAAAAATGCAGAAAACTTCAGAACCTCTCCTTTAAGTAAATTCCATATACGCTGATAGTCTACAGACCCTTTTCTTTCTTCGCACACATTTTAGTATGTTCCAAGAGATCTGGTACAGTCTGGTTGCCCTTGTTTCAAGTTGCTCGCAAAATCCCACTTCTGACTACAGTGGGTTGGTTTATACATTATTCAGTAGTAAAATCCCAGCTGAATAGGGCGGGGGAAAAAAAAAAGTTAAGTATCGGAGTGGAAAGCTCACCAGGTCCTTAGCATAATCTCTCTGGTTCAGACCTGCATTTTTTTCCATTTGAACCTGTTTTACAGTGGAGAAGAGTATAGCATTCCAATTTTAGATAGAAGACTACCTGCTCAGCTCAGGCAGATTTAAAGTTTTTCTTCTGGTACATCACTTGCTTTCCACCAGCCCCTTCCGCTCTCTAAAGGGATTATTGTCTAAATCTGCACCAGGTCAAGTGAAATAATTAAACACAAGCTGGTTCCACTAATTAACTTATCCACAGACCATTGTCTGTTATTAGCATTTTAAAGAGACTTTGTTAACTCTTTCTTCATAGACCTAGTAGTGTTTTTTAATAACACAACCCATTCCTATCAGCATCTTTGGCTACATTTCTTCCTATAATATTATCGTTGACGTGTTTGCCAGAGCATGAATGGCTTTACAGGATGTTTCAGTCTGTAGCAGCTACTTTTCTTATCAGAGCATGAGAAAAAGGCAGCTTAAATGCAAAGGAATGTGACTGTCAGAAGAACAGATATAGTCTTGTGTTCTGAAAGTATTCTTAAAATGGAAAGTCATCAGTGTAAACAATGGAGAGACTGTTACGTGCTTTGTGAAACATAAATAAAATGGTGATACATCTAGTGTCTTATAGCGCATCTCATCAGAGCTTTGGAACCATGTCAGGATCGTGGAGTTTGGAGTTGCTGGGGATGTAATGCATCCGAAAAGACAGAAATGTGTGTGCAGGGACAGAAATGTGGGAGCTGCTATTCTGCACCATGAATACTGTCTAATTCCTTGAGTTCTGCACTAATTAGCATCCCAAAAGGTGACAGAAGGTAACTCTTTGAAGGGCAGAACTGTTTTAGTTGGGCGCTTCCAAGCATTAGTAGACTGGCTATAAATAGTCGCAGCGTCAGGTACTGAGGTTTGGAATATTCTCCATGTAGTGCAGGTTGAGAGGGTCTCTTGGATAAGGCCAGCAAGATGTCATGTGCAGGCAGGAGCTGTGTGTGATTTTTTCCAGAATTGCACGTTAAAGCATCTAGGAGCCTGTAGCAGCAGAGCCGTGAGGCGGTTTGTTCTTTTGTCGTGGTAACCTCACCATTTTTCCTCATAATTTTTAGGCTAAATATTTTCCTTTCATTGTTCTGTTATTCTAATTTTCAAAAATTGTGGGGTTTTGGTGTAAGAGAGCCTCGTTAAGTGGCATATATGTCAGTACAATGATGTTTTATTCGAACTATTCATTTTTTGCACTTAAAATGCTTTCTTTTCCAAATGCTTTTCTAGAAAAATGAATGTAGTTTTCTGTTAAAGTAAACAGGTCACATACTAAGTGACCTCAAATCTGATGGCTAAAATTTAGAAGGAGAACTAATTGGATAAAAATGTGGTGACTCATACTCTCCAGACATTCAATAAGTTGTCCAGTCCAGTCTTAATTTATACATCTCTCTGGAAAATAAATAGATTGCAGTTTCACATTCATCTCTGTTCATTAGGAAGAATCTTGGTTTAATGGTTAAAGGTTTGGGTCAAACGGGGGTAAACTGGCCAGGCTGATTTCTGTTACCTGAGGATGGGAATCAGAGTTTGTAAGTCAACACCAAGTGACTCTTGTAGAATTGGTAAAGTTTTTCTGGTAGATAGCTGCTTTTCTGAAGGGGGGGGCTGGTACCACCCAAGCAACCATATGCCAAGTAAAATTCCTACTTAGGAAGCGTTGTTTTCACCTTCTGAAGGTGATTTTCAGAGAGATAAGAATAGCAGCATCTTCTCTCTTTAACTCTGTGCAAACCCCTCGGTTTGTTTGCAGCAGAGTGGAGCTGGCCCGGCCGCAGGGATCTGCAGTGTTTGAAATACCCGACAATATATTGTACACGTTTTGCTCACAGGGGAGCTTGTACCAGGATGAAGTGAAGTAGTAGATGAGAGGATACTCCACGCATTATTCATCCTGGAAGTGGTTTGTTTTGGACATGTGTATGTTTCTGCAATTATTTTAGCCATTAAACTTCAGCCCTGAAAATGCTTTCATCTTGGCTGATTCCATCTTTTTTGTGGCCATGGCAATGCAGAGGAGTGTGATGGGAAATGCGTTATTAGATTTGTAAATTATGTGCATTTTTCCCCCCTTGATGTTTGATATCAGAAGACATGATGTTTTACAGAAAAGGTAATGAATGGTATTTGCTTGTAAATCAGCAGCTAGATGTGGTTTGAATGAATGCATATTTGAGCATAAAGAGAAAATCTGAAGGGGTTACCAGTGCTTCTCGCTATCAAAAAATCTACTCTAGGGATGAGAAGTGGAGGCAGCTTCCATCAGGGGTTGTTGGAGAGGCACTGAATGTCTGCACAACACATCAGCTGTTTGCAAAGCAATCGCTGCCCCAACTGCGGCAGGTATAGAATATCTAAACTGACTTTCCACAAGCTTTACTAGTGCATGTAAAATAGTTCGAAAACCAGGGAAGTCTGCAGGACATCAGATGGATTTTTTGGGTGGCCCACCTGCAGCTCCTTTGGCCATGACAACATTTCTGTGAACCCACAAAACAGGGAGCTGAGGAATATCCCAGCTATATCCGCGTGAGTGGAGATGGAAGCATCAGTAGTCATATAGGTAGGTGATCCAGACCAGGCAGGAAATGCCCCACAAGGGTTTTCCACCCTCAGATTAGGAGAAAGTAAGGAATTTTCTAAATTGTAATTATCAATCAGGAAAAAATCTGGCAGGAATCAACGTTTTTATTTTAATAGCTGGAAAAATGTCACATTGATATTGGTCTTTCAAAGTGATGTTTGACATTTTAAAAGATCAATTCTTGTCCAAGTTATCTCAAGCCATTAAAACCATTTTAAAAGGGACTATTTTGCAATGTAAAAATAAATTCCAAGTGAGGGAGAGGTTTGGAATGCTCTTCCTGGGGAGCATTTTCACTTGCAGTGCCTTCTGATGAAAAACCACTTTGTCAGAGTACTCTCCACCAGTTTTCATCCTCGGGCCCCTTCAGCTCTCCATCCGGTCTCTGCCTCTACTGTCATCCTACCTTATCAAAATGTGTATTTAGGGATGTTCTTCTGAAAGCTAATTCCACCATTCGCAATAAGAGCCTATTAATGTAACTCAGAGTGACCATTGCCTGCAGTCTGAGCATCTTCGAAGGCTCACTGACAGACTGGAGAAATGGATTTTGCACTATTGTGCTGACCCCCGATGCTGCACCCCAGCAAGTTCAGAAGAGCACAGGCACCGTGCTTTTCTTACAACGTCCGTAGGAAATAAGGTGGGCAAAATTACATCCTGAACAACCAGATGTGCAGGGGAGCATTCAGGGAAAACACATCAAAACATCTTGCAAAAACTCGTTTGAAGTTACATAAATTATTGTTTGCGTTTTCACATGCAGTTATTTTCAAGCCTAACCAGCTGTATCTGTTTGGAGTGTCCCTAAATAAATACATCATTACATAAACACAGAATTTGTTTGGGGACTTTTTTCCGATGAGGTCCAGGCCCCGTTTGCTTCGCAGTATTGCACAGACTGTGAGAAGGAGGTGTCTGAATTTCAATGGGACACTTTGACACAGAAAATCCCATTCTTAGTATGTTTACTGTTTCTAACTCGCATGGTGACAGCTACCTTAAAAGAAGACACAGTAAATAACGTGGTATATTTTTTTGCTAGAAAAATTGGAATGCAAGTAGAAAGTCCAAGCGGGTGATTACATTTCATTTAACGTTTTTCACCCCCTTTCGGTAGAGCAAGCGATGTCTGGAACATGTTATGCACCGTACAGGCGTTTTGCTGACAGGCTTCCCAGCAGCCTGTTGGTTCCCTGCTTATTCGGAGAGCCGGATGACCGCTATTGAAGGAGGGCGTGATGTCGTGATCTGCGGTGATAACGCCGCGATCCCCTCGCCAGCGCGTTATCGTCTTGCAGGATGCAATTATCTGATAAACGGTGACACTCTCCGCAGCCATGCCTTGGTCATACGCCACTGCAGGTCCAGTTTGCAAAGTTCAATCCGGTGTTCAAAAGTCCTTAAGCACCGTTGAAGTGTTCTCTACCGGGTCTCTGGGTTTTATAAATGAGAAAATAAACGAGGTGACTCAAGGCGCAGAGACACTCATCTGTGACTTCTCTGTTCCAAGCCAGAATAAAACATGAAAGAGTAATCTGAAAGACATGATGATTTTTTTTATTGAAGAAATAATCACAGAGTCACTTATCAGAATCAGGAAAGCTGCTTTATCCTTTGTTGCATTATAAATAAGAATTATATTTGTTCTTGGGAAACAAGCCTGAATTGCACTGCAACATGTTATTGTGAGCGACGCATGGGGAACGACTGAATAAATACTGCCTGTCTGTTCCGTTAGCTGATTTTCTTTCTCATCTTTCTCTGCTTTCCTAACCAGGAATGAGTTTTATCATTTCAGAGGTTCAGTCTGACCATTTATCGAGTCACTGGTTACTGGGTGTGAATTCAAAGCTGACCAAAGGGCGGATCGTGGTGGTGGGGAGGAGACAGGGGTTGGGGTCTCCAGCTCTGCCTGGTCTGGTCACCGATGGCCAGGCTGTCCCAGAGTGATGTGGAGAAGGGAGAAACATCTGTCCTGCACCCTTCTGCCTCTCCAGGGACAGGGAGATACAAGGAGGGACAAAGATGAAGATAAAACAGAAAGAGGAGGAGGAGATGTTTGCAGGGATGGAAGATGAAGGAGATTGGAATGAAGGGGTAGGGAGCAGACCCTAATCAGGCTTAGGAGCAACTGCTTGCTGAAACTAGCCTAGTGCTTACCGTCTTTGGTGACTGGACATACGGAGCCTTGAAAATTATCAGATCTTGTTAATAAATGAATGGTGTTGGTCATGTAGCATGTCTTATATTGAAGGGAGAAAACTGAGATCCCATGAAAACTGGGAATATTCACGATTATTGGGAGAAAAGTCAGGTGACAATGAAGTGTAGCTGGGACATTGCAGTTAAAGGAAGAGGTTGAAGCTCTCTATCTTCTATGCATCATGAGAAGAGTTTCTGCGGTTACTATTTTTTATCCTTTTTTCGGCTCGTCATGTGAGCTCTGACAAACTTTATAAACTTTGGGTTCAAAAGGATACAGAAGATGCTGGTTTAGGTGGGACCACCCAAGTAGCTCAGCATCCTCTCACGATAGCATCTGCCAGAGCTTCAGGCGTGAGCTTTTGGAGCTGTTGTGTTTGGTGGTTATGTCTCGCACTAGGTGATTAGATGTAAAATTACACAGTATCATCCTAACTTGGAACATAAAACCACTTCCATGCTCTGTCGTGACTGTTCATATGTTTCTTGGCAGAAGCTGTTGCAGACACCAGCTTTCAATCCTTTCAGATTAAATGTCAGTCGATGGCGGAGTCGTCGTCAGCTCGAGCGTCCTGCTCCTTCTGCTCTCCCCGGCTCTGGAGAGTGGTTCTGCACCTCCGGAGCTTGCTGATGAGCAGCTCATCTGGGAGCAGTTTCGAAGGAGATCTTTGACTTTCTTTGGCTTCCCAGAGGAATTCGTAATTATTTCCTCCTTTATCATAGAGTGCAGCTGGAGGCTTCAGCTCCATTAGGGTTGCCCTGATAATTTCACAGTGGGAAATTTACAGCAAACAAGGGACATTAACGTTAAATAAATTTATGCAACAGCAACCCTCACCCAAGTCATTAAAAGTGTGTGCAATTTTTAATGGATGCTTCAGCATGGCGTTTGATAAGTTTGTTCGTTTCTTTTCCCAGTCTGTTAAGTATACACACACACACATACACACACACACAAATTTCTCTGCCAGAGGTATTGGTAAAAACTGGCTGTGGCCTCGAATGTCACCTCCTTGCAAGCACTGAAACGTGGCTGTAGTCCCAGCTGCAGTGGAAGGAAGAGAGGTTGTCACTGAAGGGCGGATTTGTGAGTGTGGGTCAGTGTGCGACTCAAATAATCCAATTGAACTATGTAGTGATTCTGAATTACGTCTATTTGCAAAGACAGGATATCATAAAGACTGCTAATATGGTGGAAAATTATATTAAGCTGAGACAAGACAAAGTTGATTATGTGCTAGACTAGTGCAGATGTGCCTGGCGCTAGGCATTTATGCATATTGATTGATCTTAAATATAGCAGAGCAGAGGATGGGAGTGGGGTTTGTACGGTTATTGATTTTGTTTCAACTCCTTGAGCTGTCATCATAAGCTTTCAGATCCAACTATCTTGACTGATCCAACTCCTGATCAGAAAGCTTGATAAGAAAGCAGGCATGAGGTGGGTGTCCCAGCCAAAGAAATCATGCCAGTTACATCCTTTTAGGAGCAGAGTGTTGCACTTATTTCATGCAGATATTCAGAAACACACCAGCTCTTCATAGCTCAGCAGAGCCTGAGTGTAAAATTCGTGTGAAGGCCACAGTTGGGCTTCAGCGGGCTTTGGGTTTCAGCTGGTCTGGGCTTGACTCTGGACCTGGCGGATGTTCCTGATCTCGGCTGCTCAGTGAGTCCGTTTGCTGCATGATCCACTTTTCTTCCGTTTGCTAGAAGGAAGATACTTGGTTTCTTAATTCAGTAATTTTGACTTTCACAAACTACACGAGCAGAACTGTTGTTTCTCAACCTCTCCCACGTTCCAAGCAGCAAAACTGTAGACAGGAGGTTTTCAACACCACTCTTTGGTTGTTCTCTCATTCCTCACGAGTCTCTACTAAGAAGGTATTTGTTAGTGCAGCCATGCTTAGGGCCAGTGCCCTCTGCCACCAGGACACCTGGCTTCCAAGGGCTCCAGAACTCTGCTGGCACCATTTGCATGGAGCTCGAAACGTGTGAAGGAAGTCAAAGAAGATGCCGGGTTTCTAATAAGCTATTTAGGAGTAAACCTTAAGCAGTCGATAAAATGGATTTGTGGCTATTTGCCTCAATCCCAAGAGTGTATACATGTGTGTGGCCATCTCCACCTACCATAACTCCCATCTGAGCCCCGTGTGGGTGAAGCTGCTGGCACGGATGAGTTTTCATGATTATGGTTGAGTTCTGAAACAGAAATTTGTAAGTATGTTGAACTGAGTGCGTATCACTTACTTTGATTTATGCTTGAGCTAAGGCGAAAGAACTCTATCTGTGATTATAGACATCAAAGGCAATATATTGAAATTCAGTTATTATAATGTACACATCATTTATCAAATCCTTACCCAATAATGCCGGCATCTGCTACACAGAAAATATAGCTTGATGGATTACCTGCTTCTCCCCATCTTTCTGAAGGCCAAGGAAGGCAAACAGAATTACTTCAGAAATGTCAGACTCGGCTACTTTCAGGCTGGGAAGAGGGACTGAAACCAAAAACCACAGGGTGGTCAGCAGAATACACGGGCAGGGTGAGGATTTCAGGGAGCTTATGGTCCTCAAAGGAAATGAGTTTCTTTGTTTCCTGCTCTCATCAAGAACAGGCAGAACATGTATCACCTTTTGCAGAATTTGGCCTGGTTTAGTGCCTGCTCTTCAGATGCTGCTGATCTAAAAAAAGCACATTTTTACATCTAAAGTAGCAGTGGTCTGGACTTGTATCCATAACAGCCAGTCCTTGCCTGGGATCTTAAAAAGAACGGCTTTGAAATATGAATTTCAAATTAGAACCAGCAAGAAATAAGTAGCAAAGAATACTTTTATTTCTTGCTGAGCTTCTATTCAGTTCCCGCTTCCTGTTTTGACAGTGTAGGTTGTACTTGGGCAGGAAAAAAAGGAAGCCCACAAACATAATTGCAACCATGTCTAATTAGGCAGAGCTATGTAAATTTAGCGTTTCTACATGATTATAAATGTCAGGAGAGCCTTAGATAAGACATGAGAGTTTTGAGTATCTCTTGTGTACCTAGTCTAAAATGTCCTTATTGCTAATCCTATTCATCTGGAGTCGCTTCCTAATTAGAATATTTATGGGCTAATAAGGAGGTGAACAAGACACTCCAGTTCTGTTCCAAAGGTGAGAGGAGGGATTCATTAGACTCGGCGTCTGTGTTTTGATTGCTGTACAATGTAATTAACATTGTGCTAGACAATCATTTTAGATTTACCTTAACAACAAATATTTAAGAAGATTCCTGTTGTTGTTCTCTCTTTGAGTCTAGGTCTGCTGAAACCAAAAGCAGTTTTGTCGTCAGCTTTCAGGGATTTTGAGGTTCCAGGATGGTTTTTTCCTGTTTTGTTTTGCAAACCGTTTTGACCTCTGTCAGTTATTGATGTTTCTGAGTCTTACTAGCGAAAAGTGAATCTGGTTTGCATATTTTATGAATTCATATTTCATGAATTTTATATCAGTAAGACCTCTTTTTATAGGAAATGCTTATTTCAGGTTTTCTTCCAGAATTTTTAGTTGTATGTCTATATCCAGTGACCTGCTATAAAAAGTAATTTTGGAAGTCAGAGGCAGTTCAGCTGTTTTTAAGTTCTAGTGCCACAAAAGCATAGTTATGGGCTGTTGTTCAGTGCCCACACCCTGACGGAGACAGTACCAGAGCAATGCCATGAATTTGACCTCACTGAGTTCTGGGCCTTCATGGTCCACCACTGCGTGAGGGTTTGGTTGGGTGGGATTAGATCCCTGTGAACAGTCTGGGGGCCTTGATTTCCTCTCCCTACTTTCCATCACATAATGAGAAATGAACCCTGTTGTCTCAGAAAACAATGTTCTGTAATTTTAAAAGTGTTATTTGCCAGCTTGTTAAGATGGCAAGTCACGTCACTTCAAGTCTTCTCTGTATAAATTACAGTTAGGTACAAGAATCTCATAGATAATGATAAATATAGCATCATTCTACTGCTGATGGAAATCATTCTCAGCCATTATCAACTTTAATTAATATATTCACATTATTCAAATCCAGGTAGAAAATGTTCTTTGGCATCAAGTCAAGAATAACATGGTTTGTGGCTTTTGTGCGGCCGGAAAAGCAGCCGGCAACAAGGGAGCCGCTCTGGGGAAACTCTTCATTTAGACATGGGGTCCAACAAATTCCATGTCCCATAGATCTCACGCATTTTCCACACCTGTGTAGAAAGGCTGGAAGGTCTCATGTTTCCAAGGGATATTCCTTGGTGCACGGCTTCCACGCCAGAAGAGCTTTGCTGCCGTTTGTGGCATCTCGGTTGTCTCCGTAGCAACCAGGGTACAACTGAAGATGCTAGGAATGAGCACTGGTAGCAAATGTTTGCTGTGAAAAATGACTGAAAACAACAGAAAATATGGGTTGACTAGACCTCTGCTATTTCTAAATGGAAAGCTTCTTGAAAATTTCCATTAGACCTTAGCAGCTCTTTAAATAAATAACCAGTGTGTCCCCTTCCATCTGAGGATTTCCATCTGTTTTATTTGTTTCTTTGCTTTTTTTCCCTTTTATAAGAGTACCAAGGCCCAATTCTGCCCTGTGCTGCACACGCAGCCCCAGGGAGCAGCACCAGGCGCATGGGCTTGAACATCCCCTTCCGCTTGAAAAAGGATCTGGAAAATACCATAACATCAGGCAAATGCAGAGACTGTCCCGAACCTCACCTGCTGCTCCACAAGCAAAGCGATAAATCCCTGAACCCGCAGTTGCCATGTGCCCCGGAGCGTAGCCGGGGGCCTGTTTATCCGCCACGACTTTCCTGGTGAAAAGAAGAAGATTTCTGACAACAGCATTTAGGCCGGAGGAAGGTGCCGGCTCAGGACGATATATTCTGTTTCAGATAGAGCAGTGAAAATGGGATCTCTGCGTTGTGTTTTCCAGCTCTACCCCTTCAAAGTGACAGGACTAGCGTTAGGTGAGGCAAGGTCTGTCCTCCAAATCAATGACTCCATGGGCTAATGGTTTAGTTAGAGACCTTACAGACTCAAAGTGAGGACCTGTTACAGCTCGTTTGAGTTAGCGCTTTGTTTCTGCTGTCAGATAATACACTTCTAAACCTGGACTGTTCTGACATTTGCTACAAGAAAAGAGAAATAAAAAATCCATACAGCTCCCACTAACAGCGAGTGAGGTAAACACTGCAGTTAGTGGGATGAGATAAAACCTTTTCACCTCTGGGACACAAATGTGAGTACAAGTTATGATAAAATTAAATACATTTCATGATCTCATCTTATTCCCGTGGGGAGTTAATCCATCTCACAAAAATCCTGGCGCATACCTATCACAGCCTCCAGCTTCTTAAGAGAGACCAAGGACCAGAGTCCTAATTCCCTTCACATCCCACCTGAAGAGGATGGTCCCACCAGGTCCACATACAGCCCAGTCTCACAGCTTTGTTTCTTGCTCGCAATGTCCATCAGCTTCTAGTTCTTCTGCTTCCACAGCACAGTTTTGTCTGAAATGGAAGAAATAAAGCAACACACATATAACATCCTTAGTGTCAGTTTGTACACCACCTCCAGAACCTGATGTGAGAAGCTCTGTAGAAGTCATATACTTATATTATAAACTGCCGTAGGAGCAGGAGAAGTATTTCTTTTCTTTTCTAAAAGTACAAGTCTCACCAGTATTTAGGAGAGGATTAAACTTAGGATCTCATCAGCCCCTTCTAAATCTGCCACAGGGGTAAGACATTAAACTGAATTCTGCAGGAGACACCGATGCAGTTTGGGGGATGTTTCACTTGTGTTGTATAAGGAACTGAGATTATAGAGCACGGGGCCATGGACAGCTGAGATGATTTCATTTGAATTCCTCATCACGACCAAAGCAAAAATACTTTGTTTTGAGGGATTCTTCATACTACAATATACGCTTTCCTTTCTAATTGTCAGAAGGTGTCAGTACTATTATAGAATAACAACTGTTGTTTGCAACCAGTATAGCCTGAACAAATTGTGGGTAGTGCCTGGTAGCCTGAAGTGGGATGAGATAACCCAGGTCTGGCTCAGGATGATGTTTTAATGTACCTATACCCTTAGTCTGCGGTTATGTTTTGCTGGTCAAGTTCTGTCACTGAGTGTAAAACGGTGAATTGCTGCCCAAAACTTACACTCAGTCCGGTTACAGTGGCAAAAAGTTTCTTTCAGCTGTAGTTCTGCTCAGGAAACTGGTGCATCTCAGCAAAAGGACTTTCTTGCACACAGAAAAAGGTCTCAGCCGGGGGAAGGACATAACGTAGCCAGGATGGATTTAATCAATATAGCTTTACTTCTGTGCATAAAAAAGGCTTAAAACTGTGTTCTCTATGTCAGACTGGGCTCCCCAAACTGATGAGCGGCTTTGAAAAAATAGTCTTAATTCCTGTGCTTGTTCCCCACTTGAGAAATGGGGGTAATTCCCAGCTCACAGAAGTTTAATGACTGTGATTTTGTCAATATTTATGCTCACAAAGAAAATAAAATATGCTGGCATTATTTATAGCATTTCACTAAGTTCGTCAGAGCAGCATCATAGATGAAGGGTTAATAAGGATTAAGTATCTTGGCAGAATTAAGAGTTGTGATTTTTCCATTTCAGTCTGTTAATTTTGAGTATTTTATAATATAGGCTACTAAATCCGGGGTCATTCTGCTTCTCAGATAAAATTCAACACTTCCATACGTAAATGTTTTTTAAGAGGAAACATAGCCAGAATTGGAGAGAACTGAAATGCTGGAACTCCCCCTTGCAGCTAATAGCCAAGAAACTGCTATATTCCTCCAATTTTGTAGCTGCAAGAATTACATTTCATCACATAAAGATGGGTGGCAAGTTCCTCTTTCATACCTTGAGGCAATGTGAAGTTAATTCCATATTACAAGAACCTGGGAGGTTGTCAAGGTGGTCTCTACGGTGCCGACTCTTTTAGAGAATTTCCCCTGCTAAATTAAAACCCGCTCCTGGTCACTTAAAGGCCTTTGACGCCTGTAAAGATCCCATGCATCCTTTAGATGACAAAAAGCACAGAAATTAAATGCTGCTTGATTAAGTCCCTGATCTGAGAAAATTAAATTCTGCCTTTGGTTATTAAGGTGGCTGGTGGCTACCGCACCAGCCTCATTGCACATGCGGTCACAAGAAGGGGCCCGAGATACCCTGCCAAAGGTCTCCCTGTGCAGCCAGGACGTTTTTGGATTATTGAAAATCCTTCCTGGTCTGTGCCTCCCTCTTTCAAATTAATAAACGTGGCCTTTAAATTTCACACTTTGTATCTCAATACACTTCTTGTGGATTACTTTCGAAAAGCTCTTGTGACCAGCGCTTCTCCTGCTCCTGACATTGAGCAGTTTGTTTCGCGGGTGATGATGATTGCTCTTGGTGTAGTCTCACCTGGACATACAGGGGCTCTGCTAACAGATCTGATTAAGGCTGACAGGCCCAATATGGGAAGGAAAACGTCCCTGCTCATCACAGCGAATTCTCGCAGTGGCATTCTGCCAGCTCGGCTTCTCAGTCATTTAGTTTATCAGCAGTTTTTCAATTTATCATGAAGCTGTTTGTTCCTGTTCCTCTCTTCCCCGGTTTTATCTCTTGTCTGAAACTTTCTGAGCAGGCGGTAGATTGAGTTGTACAGGTCTTCGCTCCCCAGAGCAGGTGGAGGGGGTGACATCCCGCTGCCATCGCATCCTTCAAAAGGCGTCTGCAAAGCGGCCGAATCAGGACGGTGGGTTTCAGACCCCGTTGCAGTGTTTCTCTGCTGAGGCTTGGGGCACAATAGAACCCAAAAGATGCAGACAATGCAGACATCAGCTCCAAAACCAAGTTCACCCAAATGCCCTCCAGCCACTTTCTGATTGCTCAGTATAGCAATCAGTATTTTCCTTGGATCTCTCTGTTTCTCATTTCCAAGCAAGTTCCGTGGGAAGCTCTGCGCTATTAAGACTGTTCTCAGCAAAATGTTCTTATTTTGATGGCCTTCCCTTTGTAAGAGTACATGGAATCCACTCTTGACTTCTCTCAAATCCGTTAATACAATGTTTAATAAAATCTTTCTTATGTATTTATTTAATAACCTCTACATATAAACATTAGGATCGTTAGCTTCTAAAAAACAGCTGAGATGCCTTCTTCTGAACAGTATAGCATTTTATCCCCCATTAATCCTAGATCTTGTTCACTGGGTGATTTGTACCATCTAAATTGACTGTAGCTGTGTTGCATTGGCAAGTTATCACAAACTTTATTACCATATTTTGCTCTGGATTTGTGTGTTTTTTCTATCATATTCAGTCTCAATTATATCACTCCGTCTCCTCCACCATGATACAGTACAACAATGAAGTATTGAATCAACTGCGTATTTTTATTCATTGGCATTATCACTATATACAAAATGAACACGATCAAATCTCTATGTTGAGATGTCTTTGTTTCATGTCATAGGTCAGAATTTCCAGCCCACTCAAAATCCTTCACTCACAGCTTAAGCTTTTGGTTGCTTTTCCCACAGCATTGAAGATCTTTTCCTTTGCACCTATTTTCGCGTAAAAGTTGCCTTTTCCCTAATCAACAGGGCTTGCAGGTGAGCTCAGGTATCATCCACGCAGCAGTCAGAGCCGGGGCTGGCTTGGTGTTGTACGAAGCAACTCCACAGTTGTTGCTGTAATGAAACAGTTGGCAAAATTCCACAGCTTTGGGGGTCAGCGTTTGCAGAGGAGGAGTTTGCAAGGGAGGAGGCAAGTGGGACGTTTTGCTCTCTGTCCCATGTTGCTCATTCCCCATATACACGCAAGGCGTAGTCCCTGTGAGGCTCCTAAATGGGGCGTCTTCCAGCTGAGTCTGCGCTGCCTGACCCTGCCCAGCTGATCACCCCCGGAGTGCTTGTCTACACCACCTGGAAGAGCGTAACCCCCTTAAAATCCAGGGAAACAAAGCTGTTGGCATGCTGAACCGATTTTGACAGAAGCCCCCATTAGTATTCCAACTTCACAACCAAACTGAGTTTCTTTTCCGGTAATCCTGTCAATCACGTTCTCAGCAAATCGACACAACATGACCCTTCCCATGCTGGGTAAAGCAGCTCTTAAGGGAAATACAATAGGGAGCATCTCGCATTAATCTCTTCTTGGTTATTTGACTGTTTTCCACTAACCTTTCATTCTGCCCAATTTAATTAAATCAACTGCTTTTCCAACTATAACCTGTTGGATGTTCCTTTCAATTCATAGTGGTGAAGGCATATATGATATGCAGCTAGGAAGGACTTAGCCAAGTTAAGGTAATTCTCAGCAATAAATAACAAATGACACCAAATTAGTTTATTTTATCCAGACCATACATGGTACAGATTCTCAAGACTTGTGTTGTGCTCCTGACTACCATTGATTTTGAAGTCCAGGATCCTTGTGTTCTACATACCATGGGTATACGTGTAGGATTAGAGGAAAGGGTTTGAATATATTATGTTGAACCTATTACGTTGATTTTATTTTTTTAATTGCTGCATTGATAGGATTTAGAAAGCCTCATGGTCCTAAGAATAAAAAGGTCTGACTGTAGCAGTGGTGTCATGAGCATGGAATTTCAAGCCTATCTGCAAAAATGACACTAAGTATAAATTATGAGCAATATTATGAATATTTATTCATCTGTGCTGATGTTCTTGATGATCTTTTTCAAGCTTCCAGCCTGATACAGCTTAAAGAAGAAGGCAGTTTTACCTGAATTGTGAATGTTGGGTTTTTTTTCCTCTTTTTAATCAAGCGAGATATACCAGGAAACAAATCAGGCTGATAAAAACAGAAGTCAGACTTACAAGAAAAACAGCTGTAGCAGCTAAATGGCTTAAAGCAGAGAAAGTAGGAAAACAGCATGTGGGGCTAATGATGGGTGGTTTTCAGGTTTCAGAATACATTAAGGCATTCTCCCTGTTTATTAAATTGCTCTGGCAGCATTTGACAGCAAAGGTTTTGTGGTTTATAAGAGTGCAATGGACATAACTAGGATATTTTTTTTTCCCAAAGCCTGGCCTTTGGGTAATCACCAAGAAGTTACAGACTGTAAGAAGAATTTGGTGTGCACAAGTCTAAAGAAGGTCATTTTATATTTTCAAAGATGTTTCTCAGATTGTTGTTTACTTTCCCTTCTCTTAGTCTGCCTGGGGTTTTTGAGGTTTTTTGCGTCTCTCAGCACTCCCTCCTTTTGTCAGAAAGTGGCAGACGCAGCCTGGAAGCGCCATCAGTTTAGTGCTGGCGTATTTACCAAAGGGCGCCTCTCAGCAGCGACGGTCGCTGTGTGACCGGCTCGACACTGACCTATCGCTCGTCTCTTCCTCTCTGAGAAAAGCTGAATGTAATTTCATGGTTTTACAAAAATTACCTCAGCCAAAAGTTAGAAGCCTTGTTCCTCAGGTGTCTTTTTAAGTGCTTTGCAAGATGACCTGGCATTTCTGGGGCATAAAGCCTGCAGAATATTGGCGGGCTTTGAAAGCAGCGTCTGCTGGGTCCAAGTTTCTTCTTGTTTCTGCCGAGATGCAGAAAGACGCCGACGTCCGTGCCGGTACCCGGCGCGGTTGCCACCGGAGGGAAGGATGCTGGAGATGGGCACTTCTGCATCCGCTCCTTGTCGGGGTGGCTGAGTGCTTCGGCAAACTAATGGATTTTTATTCTCACGATATCACTGTGAAATAAGAAAGTGTTTCCATTTCGTTTTGAAGTGTTATTTTCAATTTCATTGAGGCACGGTAAAATTAAATGACCTACTAAAGGTCACTTGGGGAGTGTCTGGGAAAATGCAAAAGAAATCCAGGTCTTCCAAGCTGCAGCCTTAATCACAACCCTGCTCGCTTTTGGCACCGACTCAGTGCTGTAGTCAGAATCAAAATACATCATCCAAGATACTCATCATATCTGTATTTTTTAATGAAATTTATTTGTAGCTCATTGCAGCTCCCTGTCACCCCCTTGCATGACTATCAGTGGTGACTATCAGAAGCACATAATCCATTTTCCTTATTTCTCTCCTCACGGACTAATGTCTGATCTGTAGTTTGGATCACTGCAGAATGAGATGTAACCCATTTCTAATTATTCTGTGATTCTAATTTTGGCATTAAATGAGAGAACCGTATGAGAAGCTCATTAACTGATGGTCTTTCTAAACAGGAAAGTCAGTGCTGTCCAAGGACAGAGATACTGTTACAACGGGGTTTCTGATAACAGTTTTGATAATAATTCTCATAATAACTTTTAGGTCAGTCCATAGTGCCAGAGACTGTGCACAACCCAAGTGCCTTTACGGGACTCCTTAACATGGAGGAATCTGTTGGGTTTTACAGTGACAGTATCAGTACGGAAAAGATTTTAAGACTAGAAAAGAAATGCAACAGAGCGCTGGCTTCTATTTGCTGTTACTGTTGTTTTCATGCTTATCTTCTGTAAGCAGCCCAGTCCTTATTTTCTGTGCTCCAGGCTTGGTGCTCATTTGCCAAGCCTTAGTCGAAAAAAAAAAATCACAGCAAGCGTTATGTTCATGTTATCAAATTTCCTGAAACTGGAAAATAGTGTCACAATCTTAAATATAGAGGTACTATATACATTTTGGGTGAATTTCAAAGAATGAGGACAATTTTAAAGCACTGTTTCAGACAGGAAAATAAAATCCTTTGGGCTTAAAAGTTTTTCAAGGAACTACATGCACGTTTCGACAAACGTCTGTGCTCAAATATGAGATAAAAAATTTTGTGACCTCTAACCCCCATCCTTTGCAACTCAAAATGCAGAACCAGTGTGAGGTTAAACAGACCCTATTTGGCTATTAACTGTGTATACAGCAAACATCAAAATATGCTGTTGCCGTAAGGGGTGGCCAGCTGGGGTCCGAGTGTGGCAAACCCTCCACAACACATTTGGGTCAGTTGACTATTTTGGTGGGTGTATTTTCCAGTAGGTCCCTTTCCTTGGGCAGAAGTTGCTGCGTTGATATTATTTGTGTGTTCCACCACAGCAGGTTTCAGCTTGGGTGTGTTTTGAAAACCTTAATTGCCCAGGCTCAGTGTCTGATCCCTCAGGTATAAAATTCACTCAGATAGATAGATAGATAGATAGATAGATAGATAGATAGATAGATAGATAGATAGATATCAGATTAACGTGGTTGCAGCATATCACACTCAAAAGTATCTCTGTTCCTGTTTATTGCAGCCTCTCCTATGCACAGCATTGCTAGCACCAGGCATTAAGAAAACCATGAAAACTGATCCACCAGAATCCCTGGGCTGTGTTAGCATTTTCAGTTATTTGTCTGCTGGTTTGTTTTGTTTTTTCCTTTTCTCTCCTTTTTTTTTCTTTCTGTTTTTCAGGGCTTTTTAGTGTTTGGAGTTTATATTTCTAAGCTTCCGTCTGTATCCCTGACAACCAGCAGATCGCTTTCCGAGATGAGATTCTCAGTCAATAACACGGCTCCCGGAGCCAGTTCAGCAAAACGCCGGCTCTCCCAGCGAAATGAGGTGGATGAGCAGTTCAGTTTGGTTCCCATCTCCGCTATCCTGGAGGCCACGGGGAGATCACACCAGGATGCTGGGAAGCTTTTGGTGTGACCGTCAGGGTCTTCTCTGTTCCTAGCATGTCCTTTGGAAAGGTTTCCACTTTCACCACTTTCACTGTCAGAATAACACAAAAAAAGGCAGCTAGGGGCAACAGCCACTGAACGATTTGGTCTCGCACTACTAAGAGGCCAAAGAGAGTAGACTCCTGAAAGGCTTCCTGGCATTCTTTGATTTTATAACCTCTGTGTGATGAAAAGACTGTATCCCCTTTCTTTCAGATTACTTTTAAAGCGCTTCCTTGTGCTTTCATACAAAAGCTCAGTGAGCTATGGCTGGGTGTTGTACCCACCACCAGAAGCTGTTTTTTGCTTTCAGAAGCCGTCACAAAAAAAGGCAAAATAGCTGCTTTGCTGGATAAGGTCCCATTTACACATACATGGGAGATTCAGTGCCCACCCTGGAGAAGCTGGAAGAATCAGTGGTGTGTCTGTGTGTTCTGAATGGGTTCAGATACGTGAATTGTGACTCATTAAAATACCATCTTGGAAGTGCAGTAGCTTAAGAGATAAAATGATCACAGTATCACAGTATGTTTGGGATTGGAAGGGACCTCAAAAGATCATCCAGTCCAATCCCCCTGCTGGAGCAGGAACGCCTAGGAGAGGTCGCACAGGAAGGTGTCCAGGCGGGTTTGAATGTCTCCAGGGAAGGAGACTCCACAACCTCCCTGGGCAGCCTGGGCCAGTGTCTGTCACCCTCACTGAGAAGAAGTTCTTTCTCAAATTTAAGTGGAACCTCTTGTGTTCCAGCTTGATCCCATTACCCCTTGTCCTATCATTGTTTGCCACCGAGAAGAGCCTGGCTCCATCCTCATGGCACTCACCCTTTATATATTTATAAACATTAATAAGGTCACCCCTCAGTCTCCTCTTCTCCAAACTAAAGAGCCCCAGCTCCCTCAGCCTTTCTTCATAAGGGAGATGCTCCACTCCCTTAATCATCTTTGTTGCCCTACGCTGGACCCTCTCCAGCAGTTCCCTGTCCTTCTTGAACTGAGGGGCCCAGAACTGGACACAATATTCCAGATGGGGTCTCACCAGGGCGGAGTAGAGAGGGAGGACCTCTTTCGATCTACTGACCACCCCCCTTGTAATACACCCGAGGATGCCATTGGCCTTCCTGGCCACAAGGGCCTAGTGCTGGCTCATGGTCATCCTGTTGTCCACCAGGACCCCCAGGTCCCTTTCCCCTACGCTGCTCTCTAATATGTAATTTCCCAACCTATACTGGAACCTGGCGTTGTTCCTGCTCAGATGCAGGACTCTACACTTTCCCTTGTTAAATTCCATCAGGTTATTCCCCACCCAACTCTCCATCCTGTCCAGGTCCCGCTGGATGGCAGCACAGCCTCTGGCGTGTCAGCCACTCCTCCCAGCTTAGTGTCATCAGCAAACTTGCTGATAGTATGCTCAATTCCCTTGTCCAGATCATTAATGAATATATTGAATAATATTGGCCCCAGTACTGACCCCTGAGGCACTCCACTAGATACTGGCCTCCAACTGGACTCCGCACCATTGACCACCACTCTCTGGCTTCTCTCTTTAAGCCAGTTTGCAACCCACCTCACTACTCCATTGTCCAGACCACACCTCCTCAATTTAGCTGTGAGGATGCTGTGAGGGACTGTGTCAAAGGCTTTACTGAAGTCAAGGTAGACCACATCCACCGCTCTGCCATCATCCATCCACCTTGTTACATTCTCATAAAAGGCTATGAGGCTGGTCAAGCATGACTTACCCTTGGTAGTATAAGGTGTGAGATCCCACAGTTACAGGTCCTAGGTGCTGAGAGAGAAAGAGTTAATAAAAAAGCTTAATTGCTGGCTGTTAATCAGGCTGCCAGGTGAAAGCTATTTATTACAGGCTGATTGTCAATATAGGTGCAGTGCCAAATAGCAGTCCTGAGGATAGCTGGTGGCTTCTGGGCCTTTATTTGTTTTGGAAAAAAAATGGGTATGGGTTGGACTGATTTCTGAAGATTTGTGGAGCGCATCTTCTGGGCTGGCGGTGTGGGTGAAAACCACCGGTGCTTCGGCTGGTGAGTCAGGGCAAACACTGCTGTGCTCATCAGAACTGCTCCTGAATAAATATTTTCCTTCTTTCTGAGTCACACGCAGGCAGGAATCCTCCGCTGTGTGAAGGTGAGCGCGAGGAGTCGTCCTCTCCCTGCCTTCCTGTTATTATAAGTACAACCGATGTGCAAGTTGGGGGTGGCCCTTGGCATGGGGGTGCTGCACCCTTGGGGAGCAGTGGAGGAAAATCTCCCCCAGGCATTTTTTGTGTGTTTTTCTCCCTCTCTGTGCAATGCCCTCAGGCTGAAATGTGGTGGCTGCTCCAGGAGATTTAACCATGTGTTGCTAGAGAGAGTTGGAGGAAGGCAATGCGCCACATGATTGCAGGTAGCTCATAAAATCAAACATTCCCAGATGTTTGCGGATGGGGAACACCACGCCATGCTGGAAGAAAAGCAAATACAACCCCAGCTAGATAGAGAAAATAAGCCTCTCTGTTTGCTTCGCTGTTGGTGGCTGTGCAGCACCAAGTAGTCCAGTTAGCCCTTGTTAAACCCTCGTGCTAGCAAGGGTGAAACGCCTCTGGTTGTAGCTGGCCCTGTCTGGTGGGGCTGCCTCCTTCACAGAGCTCCCAGAGTAGGGTTTTCTACCAAAAAAATCTGTGTTCAGGTTTAATTGCGGCTAAGTAAGGAGTACTGAGGGATAAATGCTTAAAAGGTGTGTCTGTGAGCTTTGTTTCAATGATGACTAGTTAGATCTTTTTGGAAAAAAAGAGTAAAGTGTGTGTTTGGGGGGAGTTTGTTTTCAGATTGGCTTTCCGGGCTCTGGTGTTTGTTACTAGTGTGTTCACCATCAGCTATCTTGTACCAAATAAAGTCAACATCAAAACTTCACTAGCATGCAAAGACATTATGTAGGAAAAACAAACAAAAAACGACATAGAGGAACACCCCATGTTCTGCTCATTTCTATTGCACAAGGGGAGATGGAAAAAACATAAAAATAAATCAGATGAGAGGATTAGGCATGAGAGGAAACAGGATTTACATTTTCTAGCTCCTTCACCGATAGGTTCCTACTCAGTACATCCTGCAGCAACATCCTGGTAACCTTATTTGCTTTACCAGACGTGATACTAAAATTAGCTAGTCACACGTTTCTCAGGAAGTGGTAATTAATTGGACAATATTTGTACAGAGCTTTGGAAGTGTAGGTCCTAATTTTGCAAACCCTTTGTCCATAATGGAGATTAATTTAATCACATAATTACTGCATTTCTGGACTTTGGCATACACAGTTACCCGGCTTGTGTGTGATTTATAATAATTGCGTGTGGAAACCAGGAACAGCCATATTCCTAAAAATACTGTGCATGCGCATTTGAAAATTGGGATCACAGATAGCACTTCATTGCTAGGATTTCATTTTAAAATACTTTATTCTTTTAGACTCTCTCTCTGAATATGATTTGGTTTTATTTATAAGCTCTCGGCAAGACCGTGCTCAGCTTGGTCAGGGATTTCAGATGGTGTGTTCCATGCCAGCCTGTATCTTGATAGGGAGGAACTGTAATGTTGTTTGGGGCACCTATTCCTTTGTGTGTGCCAATGAACCGGGCTAGTTCAGTGATATCCATCAGTGTTAAGTCTTAAACCGTTTTCACACAGACATATTGTGGTATTTAGACTGAAAGGGGTTTTATTATTTTTCTTCCTAAAAAAGTTGTTTGTACACAGAGAGTGCTGAGAGATCTGACTTCTGCTTTAGCTCTATTTGTCATAATTTCTCCCTGGACGAGGAGGATTTTTATCCCTTTATTTTGAATCCCTGAGCCCTATATTAGATTGCTCCAACATCTCACTCCTTTAGCAGTGAAGGACCACCTAATTTCCAGCCTAAATTTATTCATGGCCGGTTTCTACCCATTTGTTCTTGTGTCAACGTTGTCCTTTAGTTTAAATTGCTCCTTTGCCTTCTTAGTGTTTATCCTCCTGATGTATTTATAGGCAGCAATCATATCTATCAGCTATCAGCCTTCATTTTGCTGGACTAAACAAGCCAGGCTGTCCTAAGCTCTTCTCCGGTGATGGGCTCTTTGCTCCCGGCACCTGGTCGGATCCGGGTTGCTCGGCAGTGAGCGCCGGGGACCTGGCACCACATCCCAACGAGCCTGCGGTGCTTGGCACCCAAAACCACCTTCCAGACAAGTTCTGTCATTGGTTCCTTGCTGCGTTATCTGGTATTTTGTGCTATTAAATCACATCTTGTTTCTATTATTTCATTCTCCGGTTAGCCTGCTTTCAAGCTGTTACTTCTTTCTGTACTAGGCAGTGCTGTCTTGATCAACTTCCCGTTAACCAGCTTAAGCAATTTCTTCAGCTAATTCCCATCTTTTGGAATTTAGCTGATGTGTTTCTTTGTGGCACTGTATCAGATGATTGGCAGAGGAGCAGTCAGATTAGATCTGCCACAGTTCCTTTAATTATTCTTTCCCTCATAATTTTTTCCTTCGAAAGCCCTTCTTAGTTTTTAGGTCAGTCTAGAAGCTCTGCCCTTATCAAGATGAGGCGTTTTTTTTTCCTTGGCTTAAGTAGAAGCAGCACATTTACTTTCCTCCGGTGTGAAGATTTGTTAAATTTAATAAAAATACTGGCCACTGGAGCTGGATTTTTGGTCTGGACCCCATCAGGACAGAAGCTTATTTCTTTAGTTCCACAGCATCACCATCAGAGCAAACATATGGTAACTGTTTCATTTCTCTGGGTTAGGACCATTTTGTGTTACCTCTATGCTGCAGTTTCTGCCCTGTGCTATTTAAAATGTCATTTTTGTAAAGAAAGAGAATATGAGAATCATTCTGTATGATCAAAATGCCATTAAGAAAATGTGTCTCTTGCTTGGGGGCATGGGACTGACTTTTTTTTAATAGTTGTGACAATAATAATATTAGGACAACAAACTAAGATGCCCCTGGAGATGCTGTGACAAATTGGAAGGACATGTTGAAATTAAAATTGATTGAATAGTTCAATAAAATCAGCTTAATGCACCCAAGGAAAAAGGCTAGCTACAGAAAAACAAAAAAAAATCAGTCATTTTTTATCTTCTGGGACCAATCTCACTGAAGATTGAATTAATTACAAACTAAAACTAGGTACTTGAAAGCACCACCCTTGTATGCCCACACTGGAGCCTTTTGGATGGAACTTAGCCTTCTTCCCCTTCTTCCCATCCCTGTGCACCAGCTCTTTGTGGCTGGTACGTTCGTACGTTCCTGAATTCTGGGCATTTTCATTTTTGACTTTGTATTATCTGATCGATATAATCTTTCTTTTAAATTTCTTTAATTTAGTGTTGCGAATTTGTGTGGGGTTTTTTTAATAAGACTGTGCTATGTTGCTCTGAAAGGCACTTTGTTAAATAAAAAAACTTCATTGTAAATCTGAGAATAATAAGACAGGCTCTGTGGTTACACACACGCTTGCGTGTCATTAGAGTATGTGTAATTTAATAAGCAGTGAAACTGTGAAGTTAACAAAACTTTTAAATGAGACTTTGTAGTCCCTTACCCTCTATTGTATGACAGGATTCATTTTTCCAGGGGAAGCTTTAGTTGAGAAGTGAATGAATGGAGCTGGAAGGCGCGGGGAGGTTTCCAGACTCAGTCCCGGTATGAATAAGTGCGGCACAGACCAAGCGCAACCTTCCCCAAGGTCTGCAGCTCGTTCTTGGAGTTCAGATCAAAGTTTGCATGATGGTGTTGGGAGTTTCAGAACCGGAGGGAACTGAGACCTGTGGAGGGGTCAGGCTGCAAACACAATAAAATAGAAAAATACCAAGTTAAGAAAGCAGCACCCCCACTGACGGACCTGTTTCATCGCCCTCTCAGCTGATGGAAAGGAAGGGATATTTTTCTTTTCCTGCAGTCGCTGTCAGAGCACCGAAGCTTTTACAATAATGTGCGACAGCCACCCCATCAAGTCAGAAATGGTGTGAATTATGCGTCTCCATCTCATTGCGATGAGGAACATTAGAGGTGGCTTTGCCATTTAAATGCTCTATTGAAACGGAGTCTCTCATCTGGGCCTCCGACCTGTTTTTCTAATTTATGTGGGGTCTGATTGCTGCTATTTTTAAAAATGGTTTCTCCTCCTTCTATGATTTAAACCTAATTTGGCTCACAAGTATTTGGCCTGTTAGGGAATAATTCTATCAGCCTCCTAAGTTATCTATAAGAGAGAATAAGGAAGGAAGTGCTAAATATAAAATAGAAATTACATTCACCAATAAGATCATTTCAACCTTACACTTACCCAGTGCTTTACAAATGGAGTAATGAACAGCAAGTTTTTGTGTGAGGAAAAACAAAGGCTAATGATAGTTTCTCCCTCATGTTTTATTATACAAGGTAGCAAGAGATAATAAAAGTGCATTTCCATAATATATTCCAGTCGCAAGGTGCTGATGGGTCCCTGTGTGTGATATCTTGTCAATTTAGGAGGTTAATACCTGTCAATTAAAAGTCCTGGAATCAGGGTACAGCTAAAATTCACATCTCTGTTATTCTAGCAACTCAGAAGTATTAAGGAATCAAGCCAGTTACAGCACTTCAAGAATGTTTATGTAGGAGTAGAGAGGCCTAGTTGACCTAATTCTTACCCTTTGAAATTTCAAAGAACATTTGACATTTTACACACTCTTGTACCATCCCAGACAAATGGAGCAGCCCTGGAGCATCGGAGCTGTGTTCAGGAGCAATCCAGCGTGCAGAAGGTCTCTCCTCCCTGTGGAGTTCCTCCCCTTGGCTTTGCACAAAGCTTTTCCTGCACAGCGTTGTGTCTCCATTTGGTTTTCACCCCTTTCACACTCTTGGATGTGCTGTTGGAGACGCTTGGTACTTGCCTTCCAGCTCACGTCTGTAATTACACCTTAAACCTTAAGGGATGGGGAGGGTTTCACTTTGCCCTCAATCACACCAATTTTGGCTGGATTCCCCCTGGTTCTCAGCACATCCTTACACCCGTATTTCAGGAAAGGAGCTTTGCTTTAATATCTGCCTGTAAAGGGCTTTGGGTACCCCGGGCATGACTTCTCTAGGCATCAATAGTAAATCCTGCAGATCCAAATGAAAACTCATTGTCGAGGCCAGTTTTAAAGATTATGAAGCTTTTCTCAGTGCAGGCAGATATTCAGAAATAAGGAGTCATCCCAGGGAGATGTACATGTGGCAAGATCAGATGCCCTCTCCTATTTTATTGAGGTTTATTTCCAGTTTCACTCACATACAACTTCAATGTGTGGTTTCCATGGCTGGCTCTGTAAGGCTTTTTCTTTGGGAGCGACATTGTTTGGGATCTCAGGAACTTAAATCAGTTCTGCTGAATTTTTGTTTATCGCAGTGAATATTCTTTTTCATAATGGACTTAAATTCTCCTGATTTACCAATATTGTGTTAAGGATTGGATCTTGGAGGGTATTTTAAGTATCAAAATGGCTTTTGGGCATCAAACTGTGTGAGGAAAACAAGCTGGAGGGCCACTGGGTGATATTGCTGTCAGTTTGGGCGATATAATGTGATGTTTTTTGTGAAAACACATTGGCAAAACTTTTACTCTTTCCCAGAAGACAGAAACTAATGTTCCCAAAACATCTTAAAAATTAACAAAATGTTTGTTTCAACCAAGAATTTTTGCTATAAGATTTTTTATTACCCCATAAAACAGGTGATACCCACCAATCCATGTGAAAAATACTTTCAAAAACATGATAAAAATTTTATCTGTCTTTTTACTAATGTTTTGAATCTAATTAACTTCCCAGTGTCTGCCTTAACGTTGCACCTATATATGGAAAATAAACCAAGGCCCTTTACAGGATGCATTTTTGATTCTAAACCTTTTCTTTTCCAGAAAGTTCAGCAGTACATAGTCATTGTTCAAGCCACAGATATGGAAGGAAACCTCAACTATGGTCTCTCAAACACGGCAACAGCGATCATTACGGTGACGGATGTGAACGACAACCCACCCGAATTCACTACCAGCACTGTAAGTATCCGCACATCAACACGGTGATGCATGGACACATGGCCTGGTTGTAATTCACAGGTGTTTGTATCCGTTGTCCCTCATAGCTGGTTTGGCAGATGAGAGGAACGTGATAGATAACCACAGAACAAAGGCTTTCATGGGGGGGAAAAAAGGAGGAAAAAAGGGAAAAGGAAAAGAAGAATGATCCATAAACTCGCAAAACTATTTGGCAACCAATTTTGCTGAGGTACTAAAGGAACTGAAATAATGTGGCAAACAGACTATGTCTGATTGCACCAAAGAGGATACGGTTGTTTCACAGCAATTGGCTGTAGACATATCAGAGTTATTATTACTTACGAGTGAAATCCTCAGCAGTAAGAGATATTTTGGCTTTAGTAGCTCGGATATGATTTCAAGGAAGCAGTAAATACTTTAAATGGTAACAGGTATCGGGTAAAATTTGTATTTCACTGATAGCTCTAACAGATGTATTTCTGTGTGCCGGCAGAAAATATGTGAACATTCTTCAGTACATCTGGTTTGAATCAGTTAAAGGTCTGTCTTGTATTAGTACAGTATTCCTCTGTTCTGTTCTCATGTGCTCCAAGTTGCTATTACTGCGGTGGGGGGGAAATAAAGAGATGGCAAATGATGAATTTTTAGAGCTGGTTAAGTTAAAAATGAGGAGTTGGAAGGTGAAGCAATGTGGTCTTGTTCTTTCCAGCCTTCATCATCCATAGATGTAGAGCATCCAAAATGTGCATAGTGATTTCAGAAACCACAGAGCAGTACAGAGGTCTGCATGCTAATAAGTGAGAAATCATTGTGTATCCACCATCTGTATTCATATGCAGGTCAACAAGGAGCAGCAGATGATGTATCTTAACCTGATACTAAATCTTTAAAAATGCAGAAAGTCCAACTGCATTGTGTTCAAGACACTGAACACCCTTTGAGGAATGTGTTTATAATTTATATTATTCTGAATTTTCATACCATCTTAAAGGGTCTGCAGATATTTTATTATGTTAGTACCAAAGTTTCCCTTTAGTTTTACCCTTACAAACCACAAATACTGTGCAGAACTCGGGGAAGTCGTGCAGAGCCCTATTTGTGCCACCATGGACCCAAACCAGAGTCGATCCTCCCCTCCCACCGCTGTGGAGATCCACGCTCGTGGGCGGGATGTGCTCCACACCTGAGCAGCGCCAGCGGTTTCCGATCAAGTCTCTTGGACCTAGATTCTCAGAAGAAGGAAAGCACTAAATTCCCCTTGAATCAGAGAAAAACGAGCACCCAGCATGTTTTCAGATCTGGCCCTCAGGCTGCAGTAGTACAAGGAGGGTTTAACAGCAGCGCGTGTGCTTCCCGTCTGCCACAGAAAATACACTGGGCTTCATATTCTGAAGCTGTCATTAAATAGCTCCTTAAGTGTGATACGTATAGGTGTGAAGAACTGTAAAAATCTAATGCAAGCCTTGGGCCGTGTGATCCTTTCTCCTGCCAGCATGGGATTTTTCTCTGGAAAATGCTCTAGTTTTGTGTCTCCCAGGCCGTGGAACTTGTCACCACAGCAGTACGTGTGCCTCAGCTTGCTAGTGTTTGGGGTGGACCTTGTTCTGCCAGGTAAATACTTGTTTAACCTTCTTTTGAGTGAAAAAGGAATGACATCTAGTGGCCACGTCATTTAAGCACAGGTTGTTCCGATGGCCCAGATTGCCTGGTCCTTGTCCCCAGGTGTGAATCGGGGGAGAGGTTTTGGATGGCCATGTCAGAGTTGATCACACGCACACCCATCGGTGCCTTCCAGAGGGCAGCATCCTCCAAACGTGGTGTATTTGAATGCCTTTCCAAAACACTTCCCAAAGCTGAATCTGATGAAACGTGCAATAATGGAAATTTGCTTTCAGGTGAATTCTGAGTATTCAATGTCTTGGTGTGTGTTAAACCTAGAAGAAATAAAAGCCATCAAGAGAATTACCCATAGGATTGTGTTAAATGGATTAGAAAACGCTACTCTTCCTCTAAGCGGGGTTGATGTCTGCCGTTATTTCTCTAATTTTAGTCACTGGAGAGTTTTACAAGGACCAAAGGGCTTTACACAGTAGCACATGGGACTTTATAAAGATTTGAAAACTGAGAATGTTTTACAATAATATTTTCTCATTCTGTGGAAACAAATATCTTTCATATACTCCCAAGCATAACCAGGATGAATTTCACATGAGTATGAAAGTGTAATACGTTATTTCCCTGACTGGCAGAGAAAACAGCATTAGACCGATCAGTCTCTTTAAACCTGAGCTGAATCTCCTTGCTGTCCTCAAATAGTCTGATCTGCATTTTAACACCTCTAAAAAATAGCAAAAACATCTCTTTCCAGGAGATCTGTGGCTCCTCAGAGGGTAAGGCCCGTGGTCTCTTTAAAGAGTGGAGACTGGAGAGACACAGTGCATTTTAATCTAAAATACTTCTGTATTGAGATGCTGTTGTAAAAAAAACAAAGTAGGCTGAATAACTGAAATTGTGGTTTGCTCTTGGAAACCTGCCAGACGAAAGGAAGTCGAGCAACTGGATTCAGCATAGACACCTACAAAGTGCACCCTATAGCACTCCAAAATCACCTGTCATTCAGGCAGGGTGGTTTTAGACTTAATTGTTCCTGGATAAGAATGCAGCTCAGGAGGGCGCTGCACCGTGCTGGTGTCACAGCTCTTGTGTGCAGCAGCAGGAATTAATGTTACTGTGTAAAACTTAACAACCAGACGGGAGAGAAGAAAACAGCTGCTGTGATGGTCGAGAAAGTCAGGCCATGTCCGTAGGGAGGTGAAGAGACATTTGCAGTAAGTTTTACTGGGAAACTGGCTCCATAACTGTTACAAGACAGAGGTACTGGTATCAGTGTGCCCTCTGTTATCCAGGGTCCCTGTTCCTCGTAACAGGATCGTGTCCTCTGACATGTCTTAATTACGTGGAAATTCTTCCGCCTCCCTTCAAATATTTATCTCTTCTGTGCAGGCAATTTGTGGTTTTTTCTGTATTAATATAGATCTGCAGCAGAACCTCTGGCCAGATGCTCACCTCAGATAGCGGGGAGGTGCTCTGAAATTAGTGTTGGTATTTCAGAGATTAGAAGTCAGCTGAGACAGAACAGTCTCAGGTGAGATTTTATGCAAGGTGGAGGCATCTTCTTTGCTCATGGAAGGAATGCCTTTAATTCCAGTGGAATCTTTAACTCCTGTAAAGCAGGATGCCCTTTCCAGTCTGACCCATGATACCATTAATAGCCATCCAAGGGTTTCCACTTAATCTAAGGAAATGCATAATCAGGGGGGAGGAGAAGCTAAAGAAATCCATCCCTACACTCGACTCATACAAAGTCTATTTTTATCGTATTCAATCAGGAACAATCAGGCACAGAGAGGAGACGCAGATGAATTTGCATGATCAGACTTCTGTGTCTTAAATGTTAATTAAAAGTTATTTTAAATTTGCCTACTGTGCAGAACTTGTTTTTATAGTAGCCCGTGTAAGGGAAATATTATTTCACAGGGCTGAAGAGCTCGTGATTAGTTGAGCTTGTGGATTCTTGGGAAAACCTGCCTGGCAATCAACCTCTTCTTTAAAGAAAAAAAAAAGGAAACTAGGCTATTCAAGTTCTTTAAGCTCTTGAGCCTTAGGAGGTCTTATTTAAAGCTACTTTAAAATACGCCCTTTGGCACTGCTTTGAGAATCTCCTCTTCCGAGGCTGAATCCAGTGGAGCGTGTTTTAAAGAGGCAGCTCTAGCACCGCATCCCCTTCCCTGCCGCGCTGCCTCGCTGGCTCATCTTAGCGCTGACTCCCATTAGGAGCAGCTCTAAAGGTTTAGGATCAGACTATGAAGCTTGGATGTGGGCTTCCCAGCTCACAGAGCCCAGATGATTTCTGCTAGTCTGGCCAAAGGCTGCTGTGAACTTAAAGCAAATAGCTGGTCCAGAATAACATTATGCATAGAGAGATGCTCGTATTCTGGCAGAAGGGGATGTGTTGCTGAGGAAGGTTAATCTAGTTGCAAAGTGGATTTGGCTAATCAGTGGAGGAGCAAGTACTTGTTGCAAGTACATTGGAAAAAACAGTTCTTGCCAGTTTTTAGCTGGGCTGTTTAATTAATAGTGTCAGATCAGACTCATCTCTGGCTGCGGCAGTAATGCTGAGTTAGTAACCTGGCTGGTGCTGGGCTCAGTCAGCAGTGACATCTGCCCAGGGAAGAGCTGGACGGTTCGTTAGCAAAATGACACAGAGAGAGACCCAAGGTAAAAGGGCTTTTTGGTTTTGGCGCTGCTCTGCCAGAAACGGCTGACTTGTGTCTGTGCAGGTATTGGGCTCCTCTGCGTACTATGGAAAACGTTGATGAGCCCACTCAGAGAAGTACTTTGAAATGTGAAAGTGAAGTATCGGTGCCGTTGTCCTTTACCATGAATAGTTCTTCCTTCTGCTTTGATGTTCCTGTTTTCTGTCCCATCCTCACCCTGATATGCTCATGCACATCGTTTTGTGAAGCTGAACAAGCCAAACTCCTTCAGCCCCTCTTGACGTTGTACCTTTCCCTTCCTGGTTATCTTGCTAACCCTGCTGTGCATCAGGCTCTGCTCAGATTCCTTTCTTTTGACCAGATTTGTATCTAGTAATACAGATGAGATTTTTCAGTGTCTTGAACAAGGGCAGTAATATTTCCTAGAATCAAATTTACCATTTTCACAGCCATGGCATAGCACTCTCTTAGTCTGCTCTGTGAACTTGCCAAAATTCTGGCAAAGCAAACAAGCATAAGCCAAAATTTTATTCCTTGGTCTGTGTGCATTTGTTCTCATGCTAATACTGTTTGAGAACAAAATACAGCTGTGCATCAACCAATGCAAGAGCAGCACTGTCCAGAGCTGCAGAAATAGCTGATGTGAGCTGTAAAAATGTGACTTCTTTGCAAGTGGCAAAGCTTGGGGTGAGTAGAGTCCTTCCCCTGATCTCCAACCTGCTGACTTGAATCCTACTGACCTCTGGTTTTAGTGGTGAGTGCAGAAATAGCAAAGTAGCAAAGAAAACCCTCACCTTCACCTTCAGGCTGAAAGATCCTGACTTCCAAATGACTGCGATGCAAAGATGTAAATAGGCCTAGTTTGGAGAAATGGACTCATATGGTAGTAGGAAACCAAAACTGGAAACCGAGTTAGCCTACCAGCAGTTTGGGGTTTTCTAAGCACATTTATAGCAGGTGTATCTGAAAGCTTTCAGCACATTTGAGCACTATGAGAAATCCCTTGTACATACGTGCCCATGTTTTACAAATCAATCTTACGCTGTGAAAGGAGAACCTGGCAGGAATGAGATTTCAATGGGATTTCCCACAGACAGAAAAAGGGACCAGGATGCCCACCAAAGGCTGGCCTGAAGAGAGGTCTTAGCACAGCCGATCTGGGGAAAACCAGTGGAAGTGGGTATTGAGCTACCTCCCAGGACCTGGGCACGTGTCCAGATCTGTAAAAGACCAAAGGCTTAAATCCTGAGCGCCGTGTACCTGATTTCCCAGCGTATAGACAAAAACTGCATATGTAGTGGCTCATTCAGATCTCACGGTCCCCAGCTTTACGCCTGTGCCATTCAGAAAATCTACAGTGACATTTGAATATAGATCAGCCTGGATTCTACAGTATTATAAAATCATCAACATTACACCCGTGGCATAATTCAGAGGAGTTGTCATGAGAGGCAGAAACCAAGGTGAACAGCGCAGGTCGGAGCTGGCAAGGGGAAAGGCCTAATACCGTGGTGAGAAAATTTACAGGACTGCGTTGTTTTACAGCTGAAAACAAACCCAGGAGTTCTGTACAGTCCTGCAGACAGGATTTATCGTTAAAAATCAGTTGTGCTTTCGTGGAAAATCCCAGGTGACTCTGTTCGCTTGCAGTTTTCCAATCAAAATGAAGCTCAGCTGAAACGCACAGTAAAGCTTGGGCTATTATAGAGCTGTCACCGTCTAACTGAAATAAATTATTATATTCAAGTGAATCGAATATTCCCAGTAGCATTTGGGTACATGAGCATCTACCTAATTCTGTGTGTGTTTCAATTATATATATATAGTTGGTGAAGTCTGAAAACTACAAATCAGTTTAGTTTTTCTAGATAAGAATTAAGCGTTTATGAATTGAAATGGGCTTTCTGCCCCTTGTTATGTTACAGGTCCTAATGAAAACCTGTGTCATGAGCGATGAATTAGACTAAGGATGTGAGGTGAAGGGGTAGCGGTAACAGAGAGGGAAGAAGCAGAAACAATAGTCTACAAGATGGATAGATAGATATGAAGATGTAAATATGTTCAAATATAGATACACATACACCTAGATTTGAAGCATAGGTGGGTACTGATATAACACAGTCATCAGTAATACTCACGTCTCTACTCCCAAATAAATTGTGGTTTATATGAATTATTCTGTTACATCATGTGGTGGGTATATGTACCTTGATATAAAAGAAATGTGGTTTCCTTGATAGAAGTCTTACTAATAGACCCCATTAATCAAAACCTAAATTTACAGTGGCTTGTGTTTTGTTTATTTCCTTTCAGTACGTTCATTTTCAAATTATCACCAAATTAATCATGTACAGTGCTCTAAACCAAGTGCCATTTGGTGAAACAGCTCTGGTTCCTCTCCATTACACTGAGCATTAGTTATTAAGGTGCAATTCAGGGCTCTGTTTAGCCTGATTCTGTTCTGAATCTAATTGCGATCAGCTAGATTCTTCCTTGTAAATGGGTCAGTCACACAGAAAAAACATCAAATATAATCTTGAGATTGAATTAAAAAAAAGGAGAGAAAAAGAAAAAAGAAGATAATTTTATTTGTCTTCATTGATACCTGCCTAGTGGTTAAAAGGAGGATTAAAATGAGGTCATTAAACTTCCCTTGGAGACAAAACCCAGACCTCAGTGGTAATGTGATTAATCAAATATAAAAGTGAAGCTACCCTGAATGAATAACTCATTTTTATAAAATATCTAATTACTGAAATGTCGTCTGCTGCAGAAAAAGAAGGGGGGGGAATTAATTGCAATAACAATTCAAGAAGATAAAGTTTTTCTGAATTAGGTCTACACAAGAAGCTAAATTGAGTTGATTAAGTAATTTTGGTTTCAGGAACACCCTTGATGGAAGTTAGCAGTAATGAATTTTTCAGACCTCGAAGTTCAAGATTGCCAAAGACCGGTGATTTAAAAAAATGGGAGCGATAGTTTCATTACAGATTTCAATTTTCTGGCACTGAAAAAAAAGAAAAAAGGTCTATTGGTCTGTCTTGAATTGGACACATGTACCACTTGGTGTAAAACCAAGAGTCGTATAACCTCCTCTCTTCACGCCAGAGAGCGCAATCCCTGGACGCTGCTCCTGCCCGGCTCCTCACCACGTAAGTGGTTGAAATGCTGAAATCCAGGAGCGACAGCACAACCTCTGCACCCCTTGGCTATGTGCAGCACGATGTTCTCCGTACATTACCGTGCTTTTTGGTAGCTGTCGTTAATGGGGTTAAACAGCATGTGCATATCCATCATCAACATCGTAGTGATGTGTCATCATTTGTTTTGACATTGGGTTTTCTAGCCTGCTGTTTTACGATATTTTGAAGACACGAGATGATAACTGTACAATTGCAGGACCACCCCGACCCCGGCGCTGTGGCAGCGCCCATCAGCTCTTGCTTGCTGTGACCCATTTGTCGTGAGCCGTTTCATTTGAACATCTGGCAGCGCTGGATCTCCTGGTGCGATGTCTCATTTACCAGGGGCTTTTCCTCCTCCTCCTTCCCTGTTCAATGTGTGGGGGGTCAGGAGGGAGAAGCTGTAGGCCATCTGCCCACACCATGCCCTCCACAGTGGGATTGTCCATGGAGAACGAGGTGGTAGAACGTGTGCGTGACAAGGGGTGACACAGCCAGTGTCCCTGACAAAATCCCCAGAGTCAAAGGAAACATCTACAGAGAAATACCCTGTCATGGACATCACCCTGGTTTCCACCACCTGAAACGTGTGTGGATGGGTTAGAAATCATTCCTGTAATCTCTGATGTGTCAGTCAAGCTACAATTGCAAGGAGAAATCAGTCATTAATACTCCCATATCTCACATATCTACCCACACCAGCATTTCTAAGATTTATCTGTCTGAAGTGTTTCTTTCCAATTTGAGTGATTTTTTTCTAGATTATCTGCCTGTTTCTGGTTTTGGATACGTACTAAATATCCTTAATTCTCCTCCTGAGCCCAGACCTGGCCTTGGAGGGTGCAATTCAGTTGCCCAAATATAGACACCCAGCACCATCCAGGAGGTCCCTGGTTATGTGGAAGGTCCACACAGCCCTGGCAGGTACCCCTCATCTGCCAGATGTCCCAGGCAAATACCCATTTGTAGTGGATTATTTCATTATCTCAAAAATACACAGCATCTCGGGTACTGATGCGAAGCTGAGAAATTCAGGTGTATTTTGTAATTTCCATTATTGCAATGCACTGAAATAAATCCCCTTCTGAAGTTTTCTAACTCCCCTCAGTCGGCAGGTTTTTAATTCTTCAATATTCTGTTGCCTTAAAAACAGTTGCTTCCAAGGGATGTCATTTTAAGAGGATATATATCTGGAATTTCATTAAGCACATTTCACTTACGAAATCTTTAGTGACGTGTGGGGGGGTGGGTAAGAGATTTAGCAAAGGATTTTGTAGTGCTGTGAGTTTCCACTTATCGAATATTTCTAACTGTCCGGGATGTCTTCACGCTTCCCAATTGTAGAAAAAAGGGTCAGAACACACAGAGTTAAAATCAGATAGGATGACTAAAAGGTTTCATATAGTTTTCTGAGCATGGTAGAGTTTTTCAAACTGTGCAGCTTAGTGCAATAACGTTATTTAATTGACAGAAAATAACGGAGAATAAATAAAAACATTTTCCTTCCTAAGTTTACAAGTATAGTGACTCCCTCTTTGGCCAAATATCCTCCTGTTTCTCACTCCATTTTTGTCTGTCACACGCGCTTTGACTTAATTTCAGTGAGAAGCTTATTTCTCGTGGCAAGTGAGATGAATTAACCAGCCTTTGATTTACTCTTCGCTCTGAGTTACTGTAAGCGGGCGGGCATTTTTGTGTAACACCAGATTTTAGGGGCCCCATCGGCAGGTGAACTCGGACAGACAGGTTTCCCTCTTATACGGCTTCAAGCTCTCACCCCACGAACAGACGTTGTCCTGACATCTAGCTCGGGAAATCACTTCTGTAAACCACAGTAGCAGCACTTTGCAATAAAACGCACACTTCGGTGCCTTTCTCCTACAAGGATGCTCTGTTCAGGCAGGAGCCCAGTTTATGACCAGACCTTGTGGGTTTTCCAGTGCCTGATTGTGTTGTTCAAATCCAGTCATTAAATATATATATATATATCCATCCCTGTGTGCTAATTCTGAGTGTACTCTGGAAACAACAGAGATTTCAGTTGCAGTGCGGAGGAGGTTTAGCTGGGGTCAGCATGCGGACTGGCTGAGCTGTGCTACACAGGAAACCTGAAAAAAAAATCTCAATACCAGGATTATAGCGTACATTAAAAATTCGGTTTCAGTCCTCTTAAAATTCTTCCCCAAAAATCCATCTTCAGATCCCAAAGGCACATGAGCAACCTTTATATGCCTTAAAACCTGAAAAAAAATTAAATTAAAAAGATCATTATGAGGAGTGGGCAGTTAGTGAGAAAATCTTAAACCAGGCTTATCAGCTTAAGGCCCTTCTTTATGAAACTTCATTACAGGTGCCTGAATTGAAACATCCTCTTCCTTACACATTTCACCAAGAAATACAGGGTCAGACCTGTGAAGTATGTTTTACTTGCTTAGGAGCTGAACTCTGTCACACAATTTTTTGTGTCTGGTTTACATGTAAATCAGAAAAAATGTGTTTTCAAAATTTTGTTCAGAACAGTTAGGTTGTAGTTGGACTCGATGATCTTGAGGGTCTCTTCCAAGCTAAATGATTCTATGAGTCTGCTTTGCAGTTTGAAGAGAGAGAAAGAAGTACGAGGCTTGACATGCCAACAAACGAATGAACATCATCTTCTTTTAAGGAAAATGGTTATTTTAGAGGGTAAGGGCAAGGGACATGGTCTGCAGTTGGAAACATCTCCTCCTGCCACGCTGGTGATTCACAGGACACTGGGGCTATGTTGGCAATTCCAGGTCAACGTCTCCAAACCGCTCTTGGCCTTTGGGATGATGGGCTGTCAACCATTGTAAAGCAGCGACCTATCTGTGCAAGAATGTTTTATTATATAAATGCATGTATATATTTTTTTTTAAGAACGAGGCTTTGTAGGCAGTTGCAGCTGTTTTTAAATCTACGCCTCTGTTTAAAAGATAGCAGTGCTAATTACACCTGACAATCAAATAGTCTGCAGAAAGGTATCAGATACCTTTTCCTGCTGTTCATTCTGTAAGCAAGAAACAAAGGTATGTAAGATGAGAGCAAATGAAATGTTCAAAGGATTCGTGTCTAAAATTGGAAAATAAAAGGCTATGCTATCAGATCAGGATTTTAACATATACTGTTTCTACTCGCTCCCGAGATAAAATCTTTTATTGTTGAGTATAACCATTGTTAAAGGTCACTGTTGCAAAGGCTACATCATTTAGATGAGATGAGATCCCATTTTGGATAAATTCACAATTTTTCTTCCTAACAAGGAGATAGTATCAGGATTTGAATGTACGAGAGTGCCGGGTTACAGATTAAAGGCTTTTGTGTTCTGGAAACCGCACTATGCCGGATTTCATGAGTTTCAGTGAGATGCGCAAGTCCCCAAAGTCAAGTAGGTTGATTACAGTGGTTCTTTATAGCCTTTGAAATACAGATAAAGTACAACTATCCTACACGGGGTTAATGTAGATTTTTTTTTTCCTTGACAAGGCCATATGCTTTTCCAAGGACATAATTTTAATCTCTTTTTAAACCTTTCATATGAATGTTGTAAAAAGGTCCTTTGTGTTCTAATGCATTTTTATAAAATCTCTAAATTTCTATGCAAAGTTTGAACCCCGTTTTCTAAGATATATTTATCTGGAAATGGTTATCTTGCAGCAGAATAGTGTCTTGTGTCATCATTTCTGTGACACCTTTTCATACCGTCACAAGAATGTAACACCTGATAATGAAAAAAAAATTAGTGCTCATTGTCAGACATGCGAGCTGCTTTTTTTTTTTTGTCTTTTAATATCCTTTTACTATGATGTGTTCCTGTCTCCGAACTCCTGGCAAGTACTCTCAGAATCTTTAAACCCAGGTAAAACCTGCACATTCCTTCCTCACAACAGGGAGTCTGAAATGAGAGGGTTTTCTTCTGCTGCTTCTGAAAGAAAAAGAGTATTGCTTTCTTTTCCTCTGTTCTCCTTTGTCTTCATATTAAAGAGTAAAACTTGTCATTTAATGCAAAACTGGTCATAAGTTGAGATTTTGAAAAAAATAACACCAGGAAAGACAAAGCGTAAAGGCAGCGGCAGGAACGCGGCGGATGTTGTTTACACCCCATCGTAAGACCACCTTCCGAAGTGTAAAAGTTTAGGGCTTGCTTTTGGTTTTGAAACCCATCCAGCAGATGTGAAACTGTCACGTGGAACCACGCTGAATGTTGCTCATCGTTCTGTGTAGAAACTCCCAATAATCAAGCGGACGGTCTGGCTCCACCACACCATACACAGAGCTGTGAGAGCTCTTTTGCAGGCAGTTGAGGCATTTTAATAGCGCAAACCGCTGGAGATGAAGGCAGAGCTTCCAGAGCATCTTTAAAAGTTGGTGAGATAATTGTCGTGCACTTCCCTCCGCTCGGCCGGGCAAGGCTGAGTCCTGCAGCCCCAGCAGTTCTGTTCCGAATGAGCATGGTGGCAGCTGGGCCTCGTACCAGTGGAGCAAAACCGCAAGCTGGCAAAAGTGCGTTGGACTTTATCGGTAACATTTTGGGAAGCATTTACCACATGGCGTACAACTAGTCTGAAGTACGACACGCATACGTGCCTTGGCTGTGGAGCAGATCCAGGTGAACGTGAAGTTGAAGCAGGGATGCTGCAGTGCAGGGGGTGTTGTGGGCAGGAGCCTGTAAATCTGACACAAAGAGGGTTGTGGTGGAGTTTGTGGTGGGTTCAGTGCAGAGCAGGAGTGCCCTGGGCTGCCTCTGAAAAAAGTGAGAATGTCCCTTGCAACTTAGGACATTCTGTGATTCTATTTAGAGGGTGATCATCATTCAAGACCGCACCAAAGTGAGTAGTTCTTTAACAAAACATGATTAAGAAATGATCATCTCAAAATATGATTGACACATAAAATATCATTGACTCCGGGGAGACTTTGTGGGGGTTCAAATGAGCTCGTGGTCTCTACTGCATGATGACCACAGTGGGGTGAGAACCCGGAGGTCACTGCTTGGTTGTCACAGCAACCGAGAGCCAAGTCTGACCGGTACGGTGGGTTAACTTGCAGACCCAGTACAGTCATCCGTACAGCAAGCGATATTGGAAATTAAAGGTCAGAGAATTGATAGTAAGGCTTAAGAAAACAGCAATTAGGCTGCGAGGAAGAAAAGCTAAATTACTGGTAGTAGAAGTAGGGGGGCGGAAAAAAAGAGAATTATTGATCTAAATATCAAGTTGGCAGATACACAGAGCACAGTCTAGATGTTTTTTACACCTCTGGGCTTACTCAACCCCCACAATAAAAAATGCAGGCCTATAAACATGGAATAAGAAGCAATCAATTAGGATGGCATTTGCTTGTTTCCGCGCTGCAGCTGGGCAGGCACATCACAATTAATGATTTATTAGGAGATTTTCATGGTGTTTTTTTTCCCCCATTTTACACAGATTTCTGCAACCAGACTGCAGTTGTTTATTAATCTGCCTGCTATTCAAGCATCTTTGTTAAATATCGTGCGGAAAAGGTAAACCGTTGGTTTGTGTGCCAGCACTTGGCTGGGAGGATGCCCTGAAGAGTGGGTTGGTGTCCAGGCTGGGTGCTGCTCACACATGGGGCAAACGCAGCCCTGTGTTTGCAGGGTCACCTCGGACCCCGAGCTTGCTGTGTAACAAGGTGCCTGGCAGCAGAAAGCGGTGGCAGGTTGGACAGCCCCCGCCATGTGTGCTCACACATGCTCATTTTGGTTTCCCTCAGCCTTGGGGACCAAAAGAGAAGACACAGCACTTTGCAGCAGTCATAGCTGTCAGGGGAAGGGCTCAGGGTCTAATAAGAGGACTGAAATGACCTTATTCTTCTGCATTAATCCATAGCTATAGGTCATAAAACACTATTTCTCCAGGCAATTCAGCCTTCATAAACTACTTATGCCTGTAATAAACATTGTGTCATCATTAGCAGATCTTGGAGACAACATGAAAATCTTTCCTTCAGACATTTGTGTGAACAAGTCCTTGCTTTCACAGCTTTTAGCAAAAACAGCTAGAAAAAAGTAAGAACATTGGGGGGAAAAGGAATTTCCTTTAGAAGACAGCCTGAATAATTGTCTTTGTATTCATCCATCTCAATTCTGCACCTCCCTAGGAGTGGCTGCAGTGAGCTAATTGGTTTTACTCTGCTGTGCATGGCTTCACTGCCCAGACTCCAGATTTATTGCACAAAGTCAAGTCATTGTGTGAATTCATCATTTGTCCCCGCCACATCAGTCCCTTTCTCCTCCAGAGTGATATTTATCTGCACGTTTAGATGCTGTCAGGTACCGAGTGAGATGAAAGACAACTCTGAGATTAAGCAATTTTAGTATAATCTGATGCAACCTGAAAATCTGAATGAATTATGACTTTTCAGCAAGACATGACTTCAGACAGGCCAGCTCCAGAGGAATGAGAGAAGGACTTTTGCCTGCACAGGCTTTTGTGGGAGGAGAAGAAAAAAGACCCTACAGAATGTAAGGATTTAAGAATTTAGGAAGTTCTTCCCCATGAGGGTGGGGAGGCCCCATTCCTGGAAGGGTTCAAGGTCAGGTTGGGCAGGGCTTTGAGCAACTGATCTAGTGGAAGGTGTCCCTGCCCATGGCAGGGGCTGGAACTTGGTGATCTTTAAGGTCCTTTCCAACCCAAACCATTCTATGATTTAAGAACATGCTGCGCTCAGAACAAATCCTTATCTGAGAAGGGAAGCAAAGTATGTAATAATCAGCCACAGAAATCCTTCTGAATGGTCTTTGAAAAAGCACTCTGGAAATTACGGACTTCAAATGTAACAATTGAAAGTGAAGCTAAATGAAATACTGGGGAATATGAATAAACACTACAAGTGTAGGTCAGGCACTACGTTATCATTCGTATGTTTACTGCAGCCGCTCCTCCGCTGCCCATTGTTTTACCTTGTTTGAATAGATATGCTTCTCTTTATTTGAAAATCAGTTGTAATCTTATGAAAGAGAACTTACAGCACAGGGAATGCTGCAAAGCAGCGTAGTGAAAGACGGTATTGTTCATTATCCTAAATTACTCCAGGGTAGGGAGGGAATGACATTAAAGAAGTGTGGGTAGCTTTGAGCTGCCATCCTTCCTTTAGCAGATGTAATTTAATGTGATTACTTAATTTTATTAAAGGTAAAGACAATTGTGGACAATACACATTACAGCATTTACTTCTAATAATGATAGTGGGGGAGTGTTAGAAGAAGAAAAGACAGGCTCTGGTTTGTATTCCCAGTAGCTGCTCATCTGTAGCAGATGAAAATTGTTCTGTTCTTCATGGAGCATCTCTCCACAATTTGCTTCTTAACCTGAATAGCTTTGCATGGCTCCTTTGATTCCAGTGAAGGTGCTCTGTTCTCATCAGAAAAAAATGCCAAATATTTTTAGTACAGATGCATAACAGAAAAGAAAATAACCCAGTTAACAGACAATATCCACCCTCAGTGCAACGTAGGACGGATCATTCCCTAACTACACCTAATAGGTATCAACAACAACTGCATGAACTCCTGGATTGCTCAGTATGTGCCCAGCGTTGTGGTTTTCACCATAATGGACCACTGGGATTTTCCTCCATATTGAGATATGCTTGTGTATTTAGAATTTTTAATATACCTATTCTTAAAATATGTCTTGCGGTAAATTTTATCACTGTGGGCTGCAAATGGATGTTGTGCTGGCTTTTATGGAAGCTGCTGTAAAATCTGTTGGCGATTGTGTGGGATTTTTCCATGTAGCCCAGACTCATTGGCAGCACCTGGGTTATGATCTACCAAAGGTGCTCAGCAGCCTGTAGGACCAGCGCTCTAAAGTGCCTGGAATACAGCTGGTGGCTTCCTCGTGATGAGTTGATTCTGTTTGATTCTGAAAAGCACAAACCCAATGGTAACGGACAAAAAATGGTAGTCCTGGGTCAAAGATTTGAGGTGGTTGCACAAAGTGTTTATCTCCTTTGAAATTACAATACGACACCTTGATGTCAGCACTACAGACACCTGCTAGAAGAGACTGGGGACTCATCAGCTTGTCATTGCCAGCACGCCATACAACATTAAGTTAATGTAATGGGCAATAACTAGTGTGGATTTAGTAAGAGACGATCCTGCTTAACTAATCTCCTTCGGTTCTTTGGAGCAGGTTTCAGACAAGTTTGGTAATAGGAATGTACATATGACATAATCTAATGGATTTTTCAAGAGGCTTTAATACATTTCAGTGTGATATCTCCCCTGCTTAAGCTGTGTGCTGTAGAGATTCCAAATTGGGCAAGAGAATGGGTAAAGAACAAGTGAAATCATGGGAAATAAAGAGAAAAGAAGATCAGTAGTGTATACTAGAACTAGAATTATCCTGCAGCTTCCCACTGTTCTTCCCCACTGCTCAGCATGGCTGGAAAGAGATGCCATCTGCATTCACTAATGAAAACTTGTTTAGGACAGGTGCGTAACAGAAAAGAGGACAAAATGCCATTCAGGATACCACTTCAGGGCAAATTTAGATTTACATTAGCATAAGGCACATTTAATATTTTTGCTGTCAGTGGTGGAATAATATATACTAAATATAAGCACACGTAACCGAAAGGCTCCAATGGATGGGTGTGGGTTAGGAGTGGGAAGGGACCCTTGTGCTAGCAAAGGAATGATTTATTATCATTTGCATAACCTGACATTTGTGCACACCGAAGGCCAGATTTTCAGAAGTGCAGTTTGGGGCCAGGATTTGGGTTGCAGACTCAGAGCCAGCCACTCCCATCATTTCCCTGGTGCTTAATTTGCCATATGTCAATCAGAGTGTTGATTTGCAAGTGCTGCTAATAGGCAATGCTGGGAGATGAGGACAGTTGAAAATTTGGGAATATGTCTTACTGGCAGCCTCTGAGCCCCAAACAGTGGAAATATTCACAGGCCAGGATCCCTGATCAGCCGTCTGATAAATCAAGGGCTGGAAAGCAGAAAAGAATGCGGCTGATACATCAGGATATGCCTGAACTGGACACGCTCCATGAAAATCAGTGCTAAATGAGAGAATTAGGCACCAGGAAAGGCTGTGGCAAAATCACAAGAAACACTCTAAATAATGAGACAAAATCAAATCAAAGGCAAGAAAGAAAGAAAAATGAAGTAAAATCACTGAAGAAGCAATAAAATGCCATCATTGAAATCTGAGTGAGGCAAAATACCTCAGGTTAAAGGGACATAGTCATCCTAAAAAATGCACATTTTAGTCTGCCTGCTGTTGACAATTAACTCTCTGATTGCTGTAACAGAGCAAGAATATCAGGAATGGGTTTTGTTAATTTACTTTGAGCATTTCTGAAACTTGGGCAGTGGCTGGGTGGTAGCAGGTTTGTTCTCCTTTGGGCTGAGAGGTAGACTCAGCTTTGAAAGGTTTGGAAAAATACTCAAAAGAAAAAATAGGAAAACCAGAAGCTGTGTCACTCAAAAGATACAACCACATGGTCCTCTCCATGGGACTGATTTCCTGGTCGGTGTGCTGGGGAGGGAAGGCGGCTGTGAGGAACAACAGAAATCTCCCACCGTGAGGTGGACTCCATCTTAAGCGTCTCTTCCAACCAAAATGATTCTATGACCTCTCCTGTCTTTTATTTGCAGTATTCAGGAGAAGTTCCTGAGAACAGAGTGGAGGTTGTGGTGGCCAACCTGACGGTGATGGACCGGGACCAGCCTCACTCCCCCAACTGGAATGCCATCTACCGCATCATCAGCGGGGACCCCTCCGGCCATTTCACCATCCGGACAGACCCCGTCACCAACGAGGGCATGGTGACCGTCGTGAAGGTGAGGGGAGAGCCAAAGCAAATCCATACTTGTCACCCTTTCAGCTACCTGAGGGATTGCCAGCAGACAGATGTCCGCAGTTATTTCTTCGCTTCTCTACCTGGGAATGCGAGTACTTGAATCTTTTGTTTCCCATCTCTGTGCAGATGTCCTCAACACTTTTACCTCAAGCTTATGCCACTGGTTTTGGGTTTCCCAGCTCAGCCCAGCCCACCGTGAGCTCTGACAAACTCTAGGATGCTGAAGGCATCTAAACCCGACGTCTGTGTCCTGCTCCTCCTGAGCTTTTCGAGCGCTGTAAGAGGGAACGGCGTATGGGCTGAGCTGGCCTGGGTTGGGGCAGAGGCTGCACCTTCTCCTTCTTGAGCCAGAAAACACCCCGATAGCTGTGAATCAGGGTTAGCGTCACACGGCAGGGGATCAGTCAAGTGATCCTCTGTGAAAGCAGGGAATGCAGGAGAGGTTTCAAGAGAACTGAATTTCCTGGTAACAGAAGGAAAGGAGAGATTTTCCTCTGATTGAGTTGCTAGGCAGAAGAAAGGTGGAGAAATTTTCTTTTTCCTAATATCAAGCGAACATCACACAGAATGGGCCAGATCCTCAGCTCAGAACAGCTCCACTCCAGTGAGAGCCACTCCCCGGGTTAGATCAGCAGAGGATCTTGTCCAAAACCTCTGAGAAACAAGACTGTAAATATCCACCATCTCTTTTTTCTCCATGCATTGCCTTCAGTGTTGGGAGAGCTGTAACACTCAAGGTATCTGCAGCAAGTGTCAAATTCTGTTTCTCTCCTTGCCTTCGAAGAACATGACTTTATTTTCGTTTGAGCGTTCGCTTCCCATTCAGCTCCTGAGGCCAGCAGACCAGGCAGCGAATGCTTCTGCAGTCATGGCACACGGTCAGAACATAACCGGGTCTGTTCAGCATTCGCTGAATCCCTTCCCAGATAAGATGCCTGTGGATGCTCCCTCTGACTGCCAAAAAACAAAGGCATCGCAAACAGGCTGCTGTGATCTGTAGGAGATGGCACGACACGCACCATGAAATGCACCTGAAATGGGTAATACACACTGTGATGGACAAAGCCTGCATCTTTTGATAAGTCTGGCCATCTCTAACGAAAGTTTTAATCGACAACTTAGGATGAAACACTGATGTTTAAAGAGCAGTGTGATTTAAGAATAGCTCTGTGTTGAAAAAAGGAGCTCCGCTCCCTTGTAGCTAATCACTGCAGTCGTTCTTAATACATGTGGTTTGTGTATGAGCAGAAATGACATCGGTGAAATGCCAGAGAGGTTACGCTGGTAGGAACGTGTGAGCTTGTGAGCTTGTCCTGTTCTCTGACCCTTGGGCTGTGCGTCTGTGTCTGCAGATGCCACTTTGCTGAAACTCCAAGAGAGACATCATCTTACCTGCTAGATGGTATTTCAGCAGGGTCCTTTTATTTATTGCTCTGTAATGACAGCTGACAACCTTATCTGGTGCAACGTTACAAAACCTCTTAAAGCTTAGCGGTAGTTCTAGATGTGTATATGGATGCATATATGTAAGTAAGTATACGTGTATCCATATATATATTTTCTACTTTAACAGAAAACATGCAACAAAGTAAAATGCACCAGTTTAACTGCCATTGACATCAGCAACCAGTCTGAAATCGGAACGTCAACATTTTCACTGAGAGCAGGGGAGGACCCCTTATTTTTAATCTAATAAAGTGTCACAACTGTAGTTTAAAGACACATCAAAGTGAACACCAGGGGATTTATATGATCATCACTGGTACAGCAGGACTTCAGCATAATGAACCATCCCTGATTCAGAACTTGCAGGCAAAAAGCAGGGAAGATTTGTCAAGACGCTGTTGATGCTGGTGTTGACTTTCTACTGCTGTGTAACCCACAGTGATCACAATGCAAAGACCCACATGAAAATCCTGTCTTGCCAAGCTGAGCTCAAAGCCTGAAATTGTATTGAATGTCTTCACAATATAACCTCACCTGATCCTCCTGGGCACCCGGAGTTTCTTACCCTTATCGAGCCGGGAGGCTTTTTGGTGTATTTTCAGCAAGGAGAATGAGTGAAATTGCTTGTGATTAAATTTTCATGGTGAAGAAGGGAAGACTCTTAGGATTTCACCACCTTCTTTGAAATATTTTGTTCTCTGTTAATAAGTGAATATGCTTAAAGGTTGGGGGAATGTCTGCACGTCAAACTGGGTGGCCGGTCAGATCTGGTTCTTTGTGGTGTTGGAGCAGTCTCTTGCTGGTTTGATCCCTGCTGTAGATTGAAAACACAGGTAAAAAATTAAGCCAATTAATGAACCTTTATTTACAGATCCTACATGGCTGGATTTTCATGTGGCTCTTTGAAGCCACTTACACGTAACTTCCCAGTGCTGCAAGCAGAGGCGTTTGTGTCTGGGCTACATCAGTCACAGAAACGGTGCAGGGCAGGACATTCTGTGAAGAATCCCATCCCTTCACCAGCAGTTTGGGGGCCAGAAATGCTTCCAAATCAAGAAGCCCTTTGGAGCTCAGATAATGCTCGTGGGAGCTATTTTGCAACCGCTCTCAGCAAAACCCAATCTGCGGTTCCAGTGTAATCACCAAAAATTTAACATTTCCTTTTTCTGTTCATGCCTTTCCAAACTATTTCCATAACTCTGCAAGACCCTAATCTTCAAAGAAATCCTTGATCAAGGGGAGAGAGAAACTTCCCACTCAGATGAGACACCACGGAGTCTGGAGACAATCTCCAAGAGCAGCAGTGGCTGCCCTGTGGCAGCCAGCTAAGAAAAATGTTATTATAAACTCTGCATGGATCAGAGCTGTGAATTTATAATGGAGACGCTTCCGAAGCTTCAGTTATTATTTGCCTCAATGATAACATAGGACAAATTTGTTCACTTCAGTTAGAAGTACTTTGAGAAAAGGATGGCACGCGGCAGGGCCATTTGTGCCAGATCAGACACTGAACATCCAGCAAGGTGTCTCTGCGAAGGTGCTACTTTTTAATTTCATTTCATGTGGTTCTTGGACATTAAATTAAAAAGTAGGTGACAGTCCAGCACCTTCTTGTCCCGAATGTGCTTTTGCTCCTGCTGTTGGCCTGATCAATATGCACCATTTTTGGTGAGATGTGTGGAGATGGAAGGGGTTAGAGCAGGGTGAAGAACACGGTGTGCTCTGTGCACCATTATCCTCAGAGGGAGGCGGTTTTAAGGAGCAGAAAGAAGTATGAACTGTCCTGGTAGAAATTGCTTATTACGATGTGAAAGAAGTTCTGCTGAGGGCTGGAAAGTGTCTGGCTGCAAGGGGCTCATGTCCCACCAGGGACAACAGCACAAACACTGCCATGAAGAGAGAGGCTCTTGATTTTTTTCAGCAGAACACGTGAAATGGAACTCAGATGAGCACAGAGGGCAGGAGGCAGATGGGCTCTCTCGTGCAGACTGGAGCGCAGTGGCCGCTGTGTCACCACGTGCCAGCACGTGGCACAGATGCCTCTGGGACAGTCTGTGCGATGGGCGTTACTGGGTGATCCCAGTCCAACCACGCTCCCTGCAGCCCCGGTTTTGTCGCTCGCAGAAGGGAGGGAAAGAAGCTGGGTGAACAGCTCTATGGGATTTTTTTGGGGGGGGGAAAACCCTCCCTTGCATCAGGCCACATCCCAGCAGACACGTGTGTGGTCAGTGTGTCCTGTGCATCATCGGGCAGGGAACCCTGGAGCTGCCCAGCTCAGCCCCCCAGCTCCATCCAAGCCCCTGCGGCAGGGAGGTGCAGACTGGCTGTGGGCAAGGTTAGCAAACAGGTCAGAAAAATTAAAGGAAAAAAAAAAAAGACTGGAGGAATATAAATTAGAAGAGTGTGAAAAAAAAAATTGAGGAAATGCATTAGTCAAATTGTTTCAAGGCCTTGAATAGTGTTCAAATGGGAACTTTTACCAGGCATCTTTTCTGAATGCGGTACAAGTCCGTGAGTCAGTGCTGATGGGTGTACTGGGAATCTTTATGCTTCCTTCTATTTATTAAATGTTGGCCCTGCCTGTCAGGAAACCGTTTAGCAATAAGAACATTTGCACTTCAATCGAATAGAGATTCCACTGTTTTACCTTTTGCCCCTGAAATTTGTTTCTCTCATGTAGCCTCCTGTGATTTGATTTCTCTCCTGACAATACTGGGTTTTAAGCAGAACGTGGAAGCCAGATCTTGCTGATGTAAATCAGTGCAGCTCTATCGAAGTCAATGTAACTGTGGCATTTTACACCTTGAGCGAACGCTTTGCAGACTCAGCGCTGAGAAGGTATTAGGGAGAATGGTTACGCTTCTAAATTTATAAATTACGGCAAAGCGTTTTTTAACAGGCAGAGGTGTGATCCTGCATAACTCAAGCCTCTCTGGCAGATGATTAGCGACTTCCCTCATAATAATTAGTGGGATGGTTTAGAAATTATTATTATACTGCAGTTCAGTCAGTTGTGCCAGCAAAGGCTTTTTGCTCCTTCTAGCTCCTAAGACGCGTCGTCTCTTTGTGTCTGCTGAAAAGAGATCTATGGCCCCCAACAGTGTAATGCATCCATGGGAGCGTGTGGGCAACCTCAGGAGATCATGGGGCATCTTGGAGAGGACAAGATGTCCCACTGGAACAACGAGCAGGACCAGGCGTTGTTCCTTGCAGCTTCGCCTTTGCTTATAAATTCACTTAAGAGGAAAAATGAAGAGCACTTCAGGCTGATGAGTCCACACAGACTGCCCTAGCGACTTAGTCAGCAGCTTTAAATGCTATTAACACTGTTAAGTAACTGTCCGGTCCTTCCTAACAGGCTCCGCCTGTTGCATTAGAGCAGCCCTTGGTGGATTTGTTCATTCAGTGCTCAGCTAACACAGGCAGCTTCTTTTTTTGTAAACCACTTAGCAAAAACAAAACACAGGGCAATTCCACTCTGCCGTTTGCAATTTTTACTTTGTGGGCCTTTTTAAACTATTTGACCCTCTAAATACTGAGAGGCCAAATCCTGCACTGGATTGAAGCTGGTCTGGATTTACACCTTCAAAAGAACTGAGCTCAGGGGGAGGCGGCATGAGGCAATGACTTTGATATCATCTGCCTCCTAAATCTTGCAGCTTTCAGCCAGAACGTAGAATTTATTCTCTGCTTGGCTCTGTACTTGCTTGTTTGTTTGTTTTAGGCGGTCGATTACGAGATGAACAGAGCTTTCATGCTGACAGTGATGGTATCAAACCAAGCTCCCTTGGCCAGTGGCATCCAAATGTCCTTCCAGTCAACAGCAGGAGTCACCATTTCAGTCACAGATGTCAACGAAGCACCGTATTTCCCAACGAACCACAAATTAATCAGGCTGGAGGAAGGGGTGCCGACGGGGACGGTCCTGACCACATTTTCAGCGGTGGATCCTGATCGCTTCATGCAGCAGGCAGTAAGGTGGGAGACCAGGCAGCCGAGCGGGCTCGGGTACGGACAGGGGATTTCAGCTGCAGAAATTGGGGGAGCAGAGCAGCTGAAAGCCAGTTCATAAACCAACTGATGAGATACGAGTAAAATGCTTGCGAGGGACTGGCACCTTCAGTTGAGTGTTTGCAGATTATCCTGCAGGCTCTCAAACTCACCATCCTCCCCGCTGCAGGTAAGCCAGACTGAGTGACTGCTCTGGGGGGACAGACAGACTTGGCTCCCGCTTTCCGGGCTTGCAGAGGGACAGTTTGCAGCTGGAGGTGCCAGCAGTCGATAGCAAGGGGTCCCTGTGTCATTACAAAAGAGAGGTCAGGGCTGCATTGTACTCAGTGTTTTGTCTTTGCCTTGTCAAGAGATGTTTTCACCTGTGTTGTTCATGCACTTTATAAATACAGCGGTTTAGCAAAGGCACCTTTGTTTTTTCTGTTTTACCAGGGAAACCGAGGCACAGAAAAGGCTAGATTTCCAAAGGCAATTACTGGGATTTTAATCGTGTCTTGTATTGGATTTAGGTTCAGCCTGGCAAGAAGAACTGTCGGCCTGTTCCGAGCAAAGCTCGCTTGTAACAAACAGCTGCCGAACAGGCTTTTGAGATGGCATATAATTAAATATTATTAAATATTGCCCGGGCAGTCAAACAGCCGTTCCCACTTTATCTGTCTGTATAGAGCACCTATCTGGTCTGTATAAAGCACCCCGCAGCCCTTCCCTGCTCTGCAGTGAGATTTGTTCTGACCTTCCCTTTCCCTTCAGACCAACTGCCAAACATGACCTCCTCGCTAGCCGCTTTCCCTGTGAATGCAATTCATCTGGCAAAATTTTACCCTTCTATAAGTCAGGTGTTTGCTCTGAGCAGTTCAAAATCAAGTTTAGTCTGAGGTGTGACCAGGAGGGTTTTCCTCACTGTATTCTGCCCCCGCTGGGCAGACTGGGGGCTGAATCCACGGTCCAGGACCCTGGCTCGCACACCTTCCCACCAGGAAATACGTTGGCAGAAAATTGCATGTGAAAATGAGAGTCCTTGTGACACCTTTCACAAGTTTTTCAGCCTCCACCTATGCAGCTGGAAATGGATATCCTGCTCTTGGATACTTCTAAACCCAGGGAAGTTTGTTTCTTTTTAACTCCCAGTTTGTAAGAACCACAGTTTTTTTTGCAAAACCTCAGTATACAATGTGACCGCAGCCAAGGCCACTTAAACTTACATCAGGTGTGACATTTCACGTCAGGAGGAGTTGGAAATATTTCACCTGGCACAGAGCTGTCTGGTCTAGAAAATGATAGTTTATTCACTGCCTCATCTTGTTGTCTTTAGACAGGTATTGTGACTTTGGAGGAGAGAGACCGTCCTAACTAACAAGCCAGTTTTTCTTATATCCTTTTTGAAATATTGCCCTTTGAAGGGTCTTTATTTCCCTGACGTCTGTGCCAAGGCTGGTTTTCACAGAAGAGCACAGCTCATTTCTGATTGAATACTCTGTCTAACCCGGAGGTGGATGATCTGTAATCCAAACGAGCATCTGCCATTTCTAGGTGAAGAACCGTCTCTGCTGAGCCGTTCCTGTGCACGGACAGGGTCTTGTAAGACTTTCTGTGGATATGAACAGCCAGTTACTTAAGTTGTTTTTCCTTAGGGCTCCCAGGGCACACATTTTGTTTATCCACCAGCACTTTGTTTCCAAACCCAATTACGATCTCTCTTACCTCCTTTTAATCAGGACAGCCCCAGGCCAAGGCTTTGCAAGAAGCACTGGGACGTTGATGGGGACCTGTCTTTGTGAGCTGTGGAAAGGATATTTTGTTTTTTCCTTCGCAGTTGGCATTGATGAGTTAGGAAAAAAGATACCCAAAAAGCTAAGCCTGCAGATCCATGGTAAGCACTTTGCAGAGAGATGATCCAGCTGCTAGAGCCTTGCATGCAGTTCTCAGTCTCTCTCTTAAATAGACTTTGATGAAATAGAGTTTTTACAAATAGAAGATAAGGAAGCAGGAGCATCTCCAGTAAAGCACAGCTTGGCATGGCCAATGTCACACCTCAGGTTATCCTCATTAGCCACAGACACATTCACAAAGCCAGCTTTGAAACTGGATCCCTGGCCATTTAGCAGAGAAAGGGCAGAAGACTCTCAGCAGTGATATTAAAAAGAAATGAAAACATCCCAAAGAGTCTAACTCCATGAAATGTAATTCTTTCCTTTGGCAGGGGCTTGTGCAGCTGTGTGTTGCTTTCCCACTCACATGGATTGACACAGCTCAACTTTCACTTTGAGCTTCAGCTTCAAACAGCCCATTTCTGCAAAGGGATATTCACCAGAAGCCAGAAGTTCTCCTGCCTGCCTATCTAGCTACAAAAAAAAAATTATATAAAACTATCTACAGGTCTGAGTCACTCATTAAATAAGCTCAGCTTTTGGTTGCTTATTTCAATAATTTATTGTTTGGCCATTCATTAGCTTCCATTTTAGGTAATAATGATCCATCTCAACTCAAAGGGTACAAAACTGAGAAGCAGAAATCAAAAGCAACAAATAACTTAAAACCAAGAAAATGAGTGAGAAAGGTAAAGAGAACATGTTGATCTGGAGAACACGGAAAACATTTGCCCAAAAAAATGGTGTTGATAGCTGACCGGGTAGGACACGAACAGACTTGAACATGAACTTGACTGAGTGGTTGGGAAGCAAGTCTGCCATTGGGTCTGTCCAGGGCTGGACCCAGCGTCGGATCCCCAGGGCGATTCCTGCTCAAGATACAACTCTAATACAAAAGACTGGCCTGAAAACTGCCATTCTTCCAGTGTGGTTTTTCCCAAAGTGTTGTTTATTGGTGAAAACTGGACTATCCCTGGCTTTAAGGGAAGAGTTGTTTTAGGAAGGGCAACATTAAGAGAAGTAGAGAGCAGGAATCCGCCCTCTAATTCATGCATAGGAATGCGGTGATATCACAGACCCCGTTTCTCCTGGGCTGCAGAGACCTCAGGCTGTGTCCACTCCCAGCAGCAGGAAGCTGGCGTGTAAGTGGCACTTAGAGGAAAGAACAACCTTTAAAAAGAAAGCAATAGAAAAATTGAGTAATTGTAGAGGTCAGAAACCCGATACTCAATTAGCGTTTTGTTTGTCAACAAAACCAGTTATCCAAAGGTCCTTTAAATCATGGGTCAGGAGTCCAGAAAAACCTTATTTCAAGCGAAATTAAGGATATGTCAGTGAAAAGACTGCCATGTATTTATTTCCTTTCTCTGTAGATACTCTAAGCTGTCAGATCCTGCAAACTGGCTGAACATTAATGCCACAAATGGTCAGATCACTACTGCTGCTGTCCTTGATCGAGAGTCAGACTACATTAAGAATAATGTCTACGAGGCCACATTCTTGGCGGCTGACAACGGTGAGCCCAGGCTTCGCATTGTTCATGCTTCAATAAGGCTCTAATGTGATGCATTAAGAGAAATGATGCCCTGACAGAGTTGTCAGTATAAGTTATCTTTTTCCCAGGTTTTTATGGTCAAAAATGTGAAAGTGGGACGGGAAATTGCTGGAGTAAATTAAATGTGCGCAGTATACGGAGAGTGTTATTAAGGGAAAGGGAGGGCAAATGGAAAATCGATTTGGGGAGTTCAGTGTAGCGGTGTAGCCTGAACTTAAAAAATATCAAAGGGATGTGCTCTCCAGGGGCTGCTGAACACACCGATCCTGGTAATCGTCCCAAAGGCACCGATCAGAGCGTTCAGGAATCCTTCTGTCAGGACACCAGAAATAATTGTAGGGGATAGCAGGAGGGTATTAGAAATAAGGCAATCCATTGGACTGCTGTGGCTTCCGTGAGAGGTGCGTGTCTGTTTGTCTGTCATCGGAGTGAGTCTCTCTCTGTCTGCTACCGTTTGTGAAATGTGCAACCATTGCCACAGCCTCTGGATTATCAAAGTTGCTGAGGCCAGTACGGACCTTCTCATAGAGGAGTCCTGTTCAGACTTCCTCTTCTGTCCTTGTTAAAGATCGCACAGCGCTTTTGGTCAAAATCGCTCCGTGAACCTGCACACTGGTGTTACTCGAAGCCAGTCGGTCCATCACTACTGCCCTGGATTTATCTCCCTAATTCTAATTAGGAGGAGTTGATGACTTTTTTGCTAACCATACCTAAAGGTGGCCATGCTGTTATTTCGTTCATCAGTTCCTCTGGTTGGAAGAGGCTCTGTGGAGGCCTCAGTAGCTTCCCTGGGCAAGGAGAGGGCCTTCCTCCCCATCTGCCACCCTGCAGGGCACTCACATCAAACCAGAGCCATGCTTCAGCCACACAACTCAGTCTAGGCTTGGCTGTGACCGCCCAGGTACGTTGCTCACACTCTGTAGGTGCTTTCAGGACAGTTTTACTTTGTCCCTTGTAATCCCTTGGACTGAACAGTGCCATGTCCGTTATGAGCAGATGTGACGGTGCTCACAGGGCTGATGAAAACTTGTTTTCTTTGGAGTTTCAGGCTTCAGTCTTTGCACCCCATGTCACAAGGGCAAGGCAAACCCATGGAAAAGTTTCAATGCTGAGTAACAGGGCCAGGAAGCAAATTTTTCCCCTATAGGACTCATGTGATCCCACAGCCCCATCCTAAGCTTCCCGTATGTGAAGGCATCCAGGGCAGTGAAATCCAAAATAGTCTCAAAGGGGTCTGGCAGCATTCGTCTGCAAGAGCTGCAGGGCAAAACAGGTCAAATGAGCTGGCCGAGGCTATTCATAAAAGTAGTGGTAGAGCTTGAACCCATCGAACTAATCCTCACCATCTGACCTTGCAAATCCCGGGCACTTAGTACAGTGTGATTTGGAGTTAACCCCTTTCCTCGACTTCATTGCTGATGCTGCAGTACATCAGCATCTCCACATCCATCATTCAGCAGCTCACAAAGTGAAGACTTAGATAAATCTCTTTATTCTGAAAAATTAATCTGTGACTGGTATGTTACAGCCATTAAAATGCACATAAAGCAATGTCTTATTTAAAATTCTGTCTAGAGTGCTTAGGATAACAGCTAAAGTTTCATCTAGGCTAACAGACTTTTCACATTTCTCCCAAGTTCCAGGTTGTCCGGTGTCACATATTTATCAAAGAAAGGCTTTGGGCCAGCAGCTTTGATGGGAACTTTTCTTTCTTGAAGAAGCAGCAACATCTTGTTTCCTTGAAGTTCTTTCAGCTGTTCTCAGTATATTATAAAGAAGTGGTTTAGCCAAATACTCCTTGGACATTCTCTCTTTCTATTTTTGGGCTACAGTGCAGAGATATTCACTGTAAGAAAAGTCTTGGCTGCAACGTAAGGGGGAAAAGAGGGAATCCTAAAAACCAGCATATTTTTATCCTGGTGGTGCCTCTCAGGACTGGTAGTTTGCGTTCAGTCTATCTCAGAGGTTAGAGTGTGGGCCTTGTGTTCATCCCAGAAAATATTCTGGGTAACGTGGAAACAGTGAAATCACTTTGCTTGGGTCCCGAAAGTCAGTTCTCATGTTCAGCCCCAGTATCTTCTGATGGGCTCTCTGTCTCTCCAGAAGCTTTCAAGGCTGATCAAAGACATTGTTTTAGAGGGAAACCTGCCCCCCGCTTACTAGATGAAAGGATGAGATCAGTGATTGAAGAGCTCATGTAGGAACCATGAAAGAAGGATTTTCATGGCTCCTTCAGAATTTTCAAGGCTCCCTTGAAAAAATGAGTAGAAATGAGAAAGGAATGTAGGAAGGAAAGCCTGTGGAAGCAGAATAAATGTTTGAGAGCCTAGTGGGGAAGTGGTTTGTTGTAGCTTTATATCCAGCACTGGGAGGACAGAAAACACGAAACTAAAAAAGAATTGCTGAATCAAGGCTGCCTGAGAAAGGAGGCGGCGGGCAGGTCAGCACGGAGCCGCCAGATGTATGTGTGGGGAGAGAAATTAAAAATACTGCACCATTTCTAGGAAGGCTGGTCTTTCTTGCCAGGGCAGGTATTACTTTGTATAAGTGGTCCTTAGTCACATAAATGTGGCTCTTCATCAATAAAGGGCTGGAGGAACACGACTGCCATGCTGCAGCATCCCTGCGGTTGGGACAATTGTAAAAAGGATCAAGAACAGTATATTGGGACATGTTGCTGTTGCCATGGGTGAGTAGCATCGCCCACCGTGTTTGGTGATGATTGGCTCATACCGTAGGCTTTGAGCAAGGACCTTCCACCACTGAAGCTGGGGCTGACTGTGGGATGGGCTGGAGAGCTGGTCTTTCTTTGAAGCAGTTTAATACTCTGCAAATCTAAAAATTGGCTAGCAAGTGCTACTGTAAATGCTGACCAACAGATTAGGTACTTTTTTTTCACCCTCCAGGCCCTCTTTTTCCTCTTGTCAGCTGTCTTTCTAATGGTTTTTCCTCTTCAAAACAGCCATTACCAAAATTTGCACCAGCAGCTTGGCATCACCTCCTTGTATTTTTAGAGTTTGACTAAGGACATTGCTGTAGGCTACGAATCTGCAGAACTCAACCTCCGTGTCCTGCAGGAGTGAAAAACAGCAACATCAGGAGGCTTGGGGAAGTTTTAATAATCCCTCTTAAAGCCAGGGACCATGAAAGTGCAGTGTGTCCCTAATAAGGTCCAAGGAGGAGGGTGAATATCCTGGTTTATTGAAATTAGAAGGCAGAGAAGGGGCTGGTCCACAGTGTTGTTGTTCCCTCTGCTTCTGGAGTGATGGTCATGGGTCCGTGTTCGGCTCTGCCTCTCCCGTTCAGGTATCCCCCCCGCCAGCGGCACTGGCACGCTGCAGATCTACCTAATCGACATCAACGATAACGCTCCTGAGCTCCTGCCAAAGGAGGCACAGATCTGTGAAAAGCCCAACCTGAATGTCATCAACATAACTGCCGCGGATGCTGACATCGATCCAAACGTTGGGCCCTTTGTCTTCGAGCTGCCAAGTGTGCCATCTGCGGTGAGGAAGAACTGGACCATAACGCGGCTGAATGGTAAATGGGGCAGGCAATCCTGAGGACATTTGGACTCTTGATTCGCTAATGAGGCCACGTGCGGTTTCAAACTTCCAAACTTTCCCACTTTTTTATCTGATTTTCATTTTTTAAAGCACATTATGGCTGACATTATAGACAAGATAGTTAATCAGAAATGATTTGTATCAGACCTGCAGCATAACTCTAAGAGCCTTGGCACTTGGCTTTTTTTAATGCAGTTCATAATTATGAACAGTTATCAGTAGTGAACAGAGTATAAATCATCCATAATGGCCAAGGGGAAAAAAGCTATTATCAGTCTTCCTTATGTTCCAGTGTAATTGTCATAAGCCACAATCAGGATCAATGTTCATTTCTCTGACCATAATTGCATAAAGGCAGCCTTTTAATTTACCATGGAACCAGGAGGGCTAGGTAAGTGTGAAGATTACCAGTATATGAAGGATTTTTATATTGCAGCATGCAGCCACAAATGGCCCTAACTGCTCCTCTTACTGGTAGTTTCAGCAGAGGCTGGAAAATACCATGGGGCCTGAGGGCTGGTTTTGGCTTCAAAGCTGGTCCCCCTCGCTGAGCTCTGGTACCCTTGGCCAGGGGCAACGGCTTCTGCCCTTGGGGCTCTTGTACCACCATGGGAGGGAACACAAGAAGGATTACCTGGCTGAGCATGTCACCGATGGGTGAAGGGTTTCCCAAAAAAGCAAATTTGGGAGGGCAAGCAGGGAGGCTGCACAGACCCACGGAGCATCATCCAAACTTTAATATTTGCATTTCATGCCGTTTTAAACGCACACAGCTGGAGTTGCAAACGGCATCAGGGTAGGTTAGTGCAGCATTGAAAACACAGAGTAATTTGCAAAACACAGGCTGGTTGTTGACCAAATTGTTAGAGCAGAAGTCTGAAGCTGTCCTGCCCAGGTGTGTTGTTGACAACCTTTCCTTCAGGACTCGGCAGACGGCTCTGCCAGAGGAGCCTGACCCAGACAAGTGGGGCTGCAAGGCTCTACCAGGCTGTCCGTCACCTCTGTGTCTTGGTCTCTCTAGGCGATTATGCCCAGCTCAGTTTACGAATCATGTACCTGGAAGCCGGTGTGTACGACGTGCCAATCATCGTGACGGACTCGGGAAACCCCCCCTTGTACAACACATCTGTCATCAAGGTGAAGGTGTGTCCGTGTGACGAGAACGGGGACTGCACCACCATCGGGGCGGTGGCCGCCGCGGGGCTGGGCACTGGCGCCATCATCGCCATCCTGATCTGCATCATTATTTTGCTAAGTAAGTATGATGGAGGTGACTCTGCAAGGAGACGCTGTGTTTCCCATCCTGTTCCCTGTTGTCCCATTTCTATATGTGGTATTTTTCAAGAGCCGTGCAAGCTCCGTGCAAAGGGCAGCTTTGGGCTGTGGGGGTGGTTCATGCATTGGACTTTTTCTTTCTAAGACTTCCAGTAGCTTTACAAACATCACTACACCTGACAATGGCTTGTAGGTAGTGAGTGCAATATGATTCTCCACATTTTGCAGGAAAAAGTTGAAGGTCTTGTCCAAAATCCTATGGCAGACTCCCCATAGCTCTCAGGTCCCTGTCTGGCTGTGGATATACTGGTTCCCAGTACCAGTTGCACTGGTCGTGAGAGCCTGGCTAGTCCCTGGCAGAGCCAGTGCATTGTTATAGGAAAAGAAGAATGGTAATTATTCCCATTGCTTGTAAAATGACACTGACTGGAGAGTTGTGGTGGATTGTGAGTGTTTTTAGGGGACGATCCGCAGTTTGTCAGGAGCACTGGGGTACATCACAGAGCAGGACTGGCCATCCCTTTGCTGAGGAAGAGCCATCACTTTTGCCCAGCTACGCTGTCAGTCCTGGCCGTTCATGAGCGTTACCAGTAACTATGTGTGCACACACTTAAAAATAAAAATGATATCATTATAACTTCAAGCAGGAGTTGGCACAGTAGGAATAGATAAAAACGAGCACCGAAATGAACAATGAGGTAAATATTCATCAAGAAACACAGGATGAAACCATGGGACTCCCATTAAAGCTAATGGGAGTTATGGTGCTAAATCACATTTAATATTTACCCCCAATGTGTTTAAACAGAGAGCAGACAGAGCGACGTATGCTACAAATGTCACCTAATGCAGATATGATATGGTACATTAAGAGAATGGGTCATCTCTGGGCAAATATCCACCCTCCTGGGCCAGCAATGAGAATATATGGTTGTATAATTGATTTTCCATATCGGTCTGGAGAGCGAGCAAGAAAACTGGGTGTTTGTGTCCCCGCTCCTCATCCAGCCCATCTGAGCTGCTGGAAGCATCCCCGTGCGCAGCCGCCATCCACGGTTTCTGTCCTTCGTGGGGTGTGGGGTCCCAGCAGCAAAATGTTTCCGGCTGCTCCCTTCAGCAAGGGCATTTGTTGTGAACGCCCCACGGTTGCACACGCAGAAGGAGACGTGGTGTTGATCCCACTGCAGTCGGTGTGCTGGGGTGTGCAGATGTGCTGCTGCTGGGGGGCAAAATCTTGCCCTGGAAGCCACAGAAGTGATAAAACACAGGACTTCTTTTTGCTACCCTCCTGTAAATCCAGTGCTAAAATATGATTTAAACAGTTGAAAACCCTATTGACTGAAATTAGCTTCAGCTGAAGGACATTTGATTTAAGAGATTCCTCTCTTCATTTTCAGATACATTATCCCATTTTAAATTATGGGGTTTATTACAAAAGCTTATTTTTACATTCATTGTAATTCTAATTGACTTTTCTTTTATCTTCAAGAGCTGCAAAGCACTGTATCGATGATGAAAAATGTAATTTGCGATGAGCAGCTTTCCAGTTACATCCTTGCAGAGTTTTGCTGCCTTTCTATCTATTTTATATCATGACCTTTGCACAATAGCCTGGAAAAAGGCAGATGTAGGATTTTTTGTGCTACTTGTCCATTTTAGAGTCAGCAGGTCAAAGTCTGATGGCTTTAAAAAGGAAGAAGCAGCAGGGGGACAGATCTGAGGTTGCTCAGGTGAAGGAAGTTTCTGGCTTTATCTTCACTCAGAGGTTTTTTCCTTCTTCCTGATACGTGATGTATTAGCTGCACGAATAACACATGTAGAAGAGCAATGCAATAAAAAATCGTGAAGGGTGAAGACAATAGATTTCAAGGAAAACTACATGCAGAGTGAAAATGGGTCTAACAGCAGTAATAGCACTTCCCATTCTGCAGAATGAATAAAAGGAAGGAGAGTGCACTATATCTGCTATTGACACTTTGAAGGTCTTTTTTTTTTTCCAAGGTAGCTGTAAAGGCGTTAATGGCACTGTTTCTTCCACAAGTGCATGAAAAAGCAGCATTTAAAAAAAAAGAGAAAAGTATAAAACCTGATAACCATTATAATATTGTCTTTGTGGACTAGGCAGGTATCTTGTTGTGAGAGACTTGAAAAGGAACAACGAGAAAAGGACTTCAATGGTTTGCTAAATAGCTGTGGTTTTATATTGCGGATAAGAGTTACATTTTCTTTCCTTTTCTCTTTTACCTCTTGAATAGATCTAGGATAAGCATTAAAGAAATGCTGAACTATCTGAAAACAATTCTGTGAGCTGGCAGACAGGGATGGCAGCCAGTTGGCACACAATGGCAGTAATTAGCTGTCCGGTCCTCTTCTGCTCACATCACTGATTCTTGTTGGGTATAAACACTTTGGTGCTGGGAGGAAAAATTGGGATCCTCCTGACCACCTCCTCACACAGTGGGGCTGCAGACTGGGCCACCAGCCTGTGTCCCAAGGGTCTGGCCTCTTCTCCATCTTTTGTGAAATGTCACCAGGGCTCTATGAAGATACAAAGGGAAAGAAAACCCTGCAAAGTATGAGACGGTGAGGAACAGCAGTTGCTTGTTCTCCTTATACAGCTAAAAAAACACAAAGAGGGTTTGAGATCTTACAGCCTGCCAAGATTCGGTTGTGTTGGCTGCATTGTCTTGGTATGGTCAGGGTTTGACCAAAGAGAAATGAGCTTGGGCCACACGTTCCCACCTCCACTATCCATCCATCTCTCCCTTCTGCAGATCCCCACCATCACAGCTTCACATGTGGCTTGGGTGGAGAATGGAGGGAAAGTGGACATGGGGAGGTGTAACTGCATCAGCTGCTCAGGCTTAATTTCATCTTTGATGGCATTATTTGCAGCTACTGAGTATGACAATGAAAACTTATTAACAGGTTCTTGAAGAAGACAAGAAATTGCCTTATGTTAGTAGAGGCTTAAGTACCCAGAGCGACTTCCATGCAGTAAGTCCCAGGGAGCACCCAGCCTCTGGGACACGGGTGGCCCTTTAAAGAAGGAGCTTGTGGAGCAGGGAGCCAGCGTTCCCTTTGGGTAAAGTTCCTTAAATGGGAACAATTTCTCATGTTTCAAGAACTGTTCTGTTACTGTCCTGAGAGAGGTTAGCGAGGGCCTGGCATGTAAATGCTGATGCCTGAGGAGGTTGGCTGTATGTGCCCAGATTTGATTTCCCTCGTTCTGCAAAGCCAGCCCTGCCCTCTGAAAGGGTTTCAGATGATCTTAGATCTGCTTTGCAAGTCGATGGCCCTATGCATATGCTAATGTCCTGGCTAATGTGATCATGGAAGTCTGGAAAGCCTCCCTCACTAAAAAAAGAGTATAAGCAAGACCAAATTGGACTACATGACCCAGCATTACCCACCCTCCCCAAACCAGTCTCGAAGGACATACTGCAGACAGCAAAACAATGGCCAGGGCTTGTGACATGAACGGGCATCACGGTGTCACACTGGTGGAACATCCACATGTGCAAAGGTGCTGGTCATCGGTACCTGTTCTCTTCTCAGCACCTCTACAGCTCACTTTCCTCTACCTTTATTTTATGCCCCTGAATAAAATGAAGATTGAAATCTAGTCCTGAAACTTCAGGATTTAGATCAAATATTTTCAGAAAGCGTCAGTTTTCACACTTTCTGTTTGCTTTTCCTTTGATTGTGTGCTAGACTTCTGATACACATCAGCTCAGTCAGCATTCGTGATGGATCTTAAAGAATGTTTGTAGTGCAGGCCTGTCACAGTAGCTAGAGCTCTCACTGATCTCTCCCTTATAAATTAGAACATGCAATAGGATAGAGTTTTACTCCTCTTCCCAGCAGCCGATGAGGTTCTCTGTAGGAGAGGAGGGCGGATGAGGTGTAAGGACCTGCCACCACCATGTGGGATCCCAGCTTACCCCGCTTCTTCTCCCTTACAGCCATGGTTCTGCTGTTCGTGGTGTGGATGAAACGCCGGGAGAAGGAGCGCCATACCAAGCAGCTGCTGATCGACCCCGAGGATGACGTCAGGGACAACATTCTGAAGTACGACGAAGAAGGAGGTGGAGAGGAAGACCAGGTGAGAAAACCCAGCAGGTCATGGCCAGGGAGCAGCAGTGAGATCTATACTCTCAAAAAGGCAGAAACTACATTATTTTCGCTGAAGTACTTGTGAAGGGTTGTGTTCGCCCTTGTTTATGCCCAGTCAGCTTTATTGGCTTTTCCAGCGTGGTGTGGACATCGGTGGGAGCCAACTTAGGTCCAGCATGTCCCTGGGACACTGTCCTGTGCAAACAGGACAGTGCAGGGAGGCTGGTGCTATGTGGCTTTTGCTGCCCCCTTGGCCAGCTTCCTGGGGAGGGACTATAAACCAACCTTCTATAAACCAGCTATAAACCAACCTTCTGACATGCAGGTTCAAACAATATTTCTGCTATTTTGGTCATTAAAATTGCATATTTTACCATTGTCCATCAGAGATCTTGCTAGAACCAGCTGGGAGCTATGAACCTCCCCCAGCTCTGTGGCTGCAGGCACCTGCCTTGCTTGAGCCTCGAGCTTCTCGGGGCTTTCTCTGCATTTATTTAATTGTTTCTAATGTGCCTTTAATTTCTGCATGTGGTTTTTGAGAAGTGTCTAAATACATTTGGGCATTTTCTGTTTCACGGTAAAGTGTATATGGCAAAGCTTTGCTGGTGACAGAGCCCTCAGCCACAGCCTGCCCGAATGCGTCAGCTTTTCCGCGGTGTCTTCTTCTTCCAGACACCGATGCTGATGTCACACGAAAACATCCCTGGCCTGCACTCCCGAGATGTGCTGTCCCTTTGCTATGGATGCGTTTCCTCAGCTGAAATAGCAAAGATTTGTCCCTTACGTTTAAGTTGCCGGTTTTCTATTCCTACCTAACACAACTAAAGAGCCCGTGACACTCCCCAGTATGATGTTCATGCAAATTATGTGACTCTGCACTGTGTAATGGCTTTTATCTTGCTTGCTGAAGTGGACAGCATGGTTCGTGGGGCTGTTGCAGAGGCTGCTGTGTGTGTGGTTGGGTTCAGGGAGTCCCGCGGTCCCTCGTTGGGACTGGAGCTTGAGGAGACACAACCACAGCAGCATCTCCTGCCAGGGAGGTCCTGGTGGCACCCAAAGGCGTGAGCCTGGCAAGAGCCACCGCGGGGGAGCTGAGATAGGGACTTCACCCAAAACTTGTGAAATTCTTACTCAACAGAAAAGAAGTCCTTGCAATTAGCATTTCTTTTTTCTTGTCGCTGACAAGTTATTTATAAATATTGCTCCTGGAGATTCAATCATCCCCGTCTGAGCACAAGAATAGTTCTAGCGGTAGAACAAAGTACTGTTGTAAGCATTGCAACCAGCTGAAGTGTCTGGTTTCAGGCAACTACACTGTAGGCTTAAATATTTTAGAAAGGATTCGTTAAAAATAACAGCAAAGGAAGAGCAGCAAAACACCATTACCTACATGAATACATTTTTAATGAAATATTACCTGGTTCTCATTCCTTGATAGAAACCTATTCTGTTGGGATTTTTTACAAGCCGAAAGAACATAATTACTTTGAAAGGCCTACATGCATAAATGCAATACCCATTTTAATGTTTTTATTTCTGTACAAATATAATTGCAATAATATGTCTACCAACACTGTGTCTTCACATTATATTATGTATTTCATCAAAAACTTATGCACATACCTATGCACAGCCAAACCGAAGCAAATTTTTTTATCCCAAAGATTTAGACACTGTGCAAAATATTCAGAAAGTATTTAAATATTTGATTTAACTTCTGTTTTAAGATACTCTCTTAGGAGGTTAATTGTATGAGCTACTCAGAGGTCAGGTTCATCTGTAATTTAGGTAGATAGAGGTGCTGCGTAGCCAGGGATAAGATTTGCCATTGAATTTCAGCTGAAATAGGATTAGACCTCTCAGCTTGTTTGTACATTGGGTGAGTAGATGATCAGCATGAAAAGCTCTTGGTTTCAGTCTGTGTCTTTCCATTTGTCCCAGGATTATGATTTAAGTCAGCTCCAGCAGCCGGAGACCATGGATCACGTGCTGAACAAGACACCTGGAGTCAGAAGGGTGGATGAGAGACCTATTGGTGCTGAACCGCAGTATCCTATAAGACCAGTAATCCCACACCCCGGGGATATTGGTGACTTTATTAATGAGGTATGTTCTGTAGAGTGTCGTGTGTCACATCTTAAAAGCCTGAGCAGCCAGCTAACATCAGCTGTGCAACATTCCCCTGCCTGCACGGACCAAGGGGTGCTATTACTCACAAAAAAAGTCTGATGCGAGGCAGGGAAAGGGTTGGTGTGAGCAAAGGACGTAGGACTCGGCCTAATAAAAGTACCAAGTCTGGAAAAAGCCAAAATGGAAACAAAAAGGCCAGGATTTCTGTGGATATCGCAGACGCCATGCTTTTCAGCATCTGGGCAGTATAATCTGATCTCACTCTCCCTTTTATTACTATGAACATTGCAGTTGCTGTCAGTAAAGCCATCGGATGGGGACAAACGACCGTTGTCCTGGTGCAGACGTGGTGGCACAGCAGCTGCCTGGGTTGCCTAAAGCCAAAGGTGCCGTTTGTGGCTCCTCGACTTGTAATTACTTCACCAGTCTGTGCCTTCCTAGTAAGCTCTACTTTGTCTAAAACCTCAAAGAGTTTGCAGAACACAGAGATTCAACTCAGATCAGAGAGGCTTGCTTTATTTTATGTTGGATTACAGCTGCTTTATCTGCTTGTACAAATAACTTTCCATTTAGTACTTCTTATCTCATTTTTAGTTTTGAGTGATTGAGTGGTTACAAACCAATCAATACATTATTTCCTCCAAGACAAAACACGCCATCCATTTCCTAAGAAGAATAACTGTTATAGCCATTAAATTCTATTATTACATCCATTTCCTGCTGTGCTTTGTCTCATTTCCATCATTAACATTTCTTCTTCCTTTGTCCCTGCCCATCCTTCACACACGTGTACACACATCCACACGTGAGGAGCTGCTGTTCGCAGCGATGAAACCTGCCCTGTCTCCCCACGCTGAGACTGGGGTTTTTGAAGGTGTGAATGCAGAACGTTTTGCTTTATTACAGGTCTGTTCCACTAGGCTTTTCCTGACACTGGGCTGCAGAAAGCAATTTTTTTCTTCATATCCTGAGGCCATTTCCATGACCTGCCTACGCTGCTGCCCACAGCAGCAATGCTTCCCAGCCCTCTGCCCAGGATTTCACACCCCATGTCTCTCCTAATTGCAGAATTTTGCTAGGACTGATTTTTTTCTTTTTCCCTAAAGGAGTCAAAAATAAAATAACGGCTATATTAGGAGAGGGTGCTGTTTGTTCTTACATTGACCAAGCTGGAAATCTTAACAGGCAACCTCCAAAAGGACACACTGGCCAGAATGGAGACCTTTCCAGATCCAGTGCTGAATCCTTGGATATAGCTCTGATGCTGAGAGTTACTGGGTATTAGGAAAAAATTCTTCACAGAAAGGGCTGTCGGGCGTTGGAACAGGCTGCCCAGGGCAGTGGGGGAGTCACCAGCCCTGGAGAGGTTTAAAAGTGTTTAGATGAGGTTCTTAGTGACGTGGTTTAGTGCTAGAGTGAGGTTATTGTTGGACCCGGTGATCCTGAGGGTCTCTTCCAACTGAAACAGTTCTGTGATTCTGTGGTTCTATGATTTCAGCAACCGGACACAGGGAAGCTCCAGGCCCCTCATTTTGTCCCCATCCTCATTTAGCTTTTCACCATCCTCGTCTCGCTTTGCTGCAGGGATCCTGAGCATCCCAGACGCTCACCCTTCCTTAGCACCATCGCCATCAAACCCCACGCTGGGTATTAACGTGGTGTGTTTGCCCCCCACAAGGGCCTGCGTGCAGCAGACAACGACCCCACAGCCCCCCCCTACGATTCCTTACTGGTGTTCGACTACGAGGGCAGCGGCTCCACCGCCGGCTCCGTCAGCTCCCTCAACTCCTCCAGCTCCGGGGACCAGGACTACGACTACCTGAACGACTGGGGACCCAGGTTCAAGAAACTGGCGGACATGTACGGGGGAGGCGAGGAAGATTAAACTGACCTCACGTTATTAAGGAAAAAAAAAAAAAAAGAAGAAGAAAAAATAAATAAAAAACAAAGCCCACAGACAACAACAACATTAACAAAAAGAGCCGATGCAGAAGCAAGAACTGTACAGATGTGGCAGCTTTTTTAATATATCCCCTGCTGACTGTATTGTTATTTTTAGTGGTGATATAGGAGGTTTTCTTTTTCCCTTTTTTTTTCCTTTCTATTTTTTTTCAGAATACTGAGCTGTCTCGCATGAACACTTGTCTCTGCTGCAGGTTGGGTTTTTTTCGTTGTTTTGGTTTTTTAATGTCAGCTGGGATATTGCTCGTTTATCTGCTTTATGACTAAAGAGAGTGAAAGGCACTCTGTCTTAACTTGAATTTCTTAGAACAGAAGCACTGTTTTTAAAATATATATATATATATATTTGAAAGTGCCTTTTGGTGCATGTATCAGATTCCCTTCAATCTCAGGAGTGATGAAAACAAACATACAACCATCCTGGGCAGCACTCCCTGTGACCCTAAGCCAGTTCTAGCTGGGGAGGAGTTAACAAAAAGGAACTGTGGAGATTGTTTCTTTTTTTGCCTTTTTTTTTGTTTGGTTGGTTGTTTTTTTTTAAGGGGGTGACTCATTCTGGGGTGGAAAATGTTGGGGGGGGTGGGTAATGTTTTGAGTCAAAATCTTAACAGCCATCTTTAAGCCTCAGCAGGTGGTGAACTAGTCATCATGTTGTATATAATTCAGTGTTATCAGATGCAAAATACCGACTGGGGGCTCTGCTGTCACCTGGTCGCACTCAATGTAGCTGCATAGAACTATAGCATCGATAAAGCCTTTGGTTATTGCCATAGAAGTCTCCGGCAGCCCTTGCCTAAACCCTGCAAAAGTAAACGGTGAAATGACCAAAGGCCCATTTGTTTGTTTTTATGCTCTCGGCGTGGTTGGGCTCCCAGGACCTCCGGAGGGATGGAGACACCAGCTGGGGTGGGGGGTGTCCCACAGCCCCCGGGACACCCACCAGCACGAAAGCCGATGGTTTTCCTCGCGTAAGGACGGGGTCTGTGTAGCGGCTCCGCTCGAGGCCGGGGCCGTGCGAAGGGCAGGAATTGTTAATCAGCACTTTTGCCATCCGTAAGTATGAAGTTAGTCTAGTACAATATTAATGCCTCGGAGCATTAGTAGCCAAAGCTCAACAACATCGTGTAACTCAGCTAATGTGTGTCCTTTCTCTTCGATGGGTAGGTGCTGCTATCTGTAGTAAATGTTTATTTTCTTTTGGAGGAGTGCAACGAGGGCCTGTTAAGTATCTTGTGGTAAATATGCTCAAGCATTGCCAAGTAAGCAAGAGGTTTTGCAGCATCCAGGCGTAATTCAACATCAGTATTATAAATGGTAGCATACTACCTAGTTTATATGTAGGGTCAGTTTAACCAATAACAAATAGTTATTAGCTTTTTTTATTACATTTTTCCTTTACTGATTTGGACTAGTGGGTTTATGTCTAATGTTTGTAAAATGATTTAGACTGCATGGATGTGTAATATAAACCACATTTAATGGATTATGAGCCACTTAATTAATGTGCTATGAAATCTTGGATTACCTGTGTTTTATATTCTGCAGACGATTTTGCAGTGGGTTCGCTAAATCTTGTAAAAGTGCTTAGATATATTTTCATTTGAATCCAAGAAATGTGCACAGTATTGGCAGGTGATTATCCAGGGGATAATCGCGCTTTTTTTTTGATATCTCGGTTAATTCTCAAGTTGAATGCTGAGAGTTAAAGGGGGTGGGGGGAGAGAGCGGGAGAATGCGAGGACGAGAGCTTGCGGTGATGAGTGGACGCCGTCTCAGAGGGTAAACTAGGCTGCAAGATCGTCTCTTCGGATTTTTGAAAATGCTCCTGGTGCATTTTATATTCCATTGTATCATATTTTCTATAAAATGCAATTTCTGTAAATTAACGAGCATTTGAAATGTGTCTTGTATGAAGTGGAATGTGGTAAAAGTCTGCCCGAGGGGACCCCAACGTTACCGCTACGTTACTAACCACCAAGGATGCGATCTTTCTTTTTTGGCCTGGTCGGTTGGTCGGTTGATGGGTCGGTTTGTCCTTTCGCTGCTCAGAGAGCAAACACACCGAGTTTTTTGAGGAAACCAGGAGGTGACGGCTGGGGCGGCAGGAGGGGGACGGCTCCCACGGCAGCAGCGTGGACGTTGCTCCACGCGCCTCGGCCGGGGTGAAGCTCAGTGCCTGGCAAACTGCCGGCACCCGGCGCCTTCCCAAATTCCCATTCTATGGCTGGGGGCTCCGTGGTCTCATGTGAGCGCTATGAAGGTCTTAATTTGCTTCTACCACATACCGTCCACTTCCTGCTGCCCACCCTCAGCAAACCTGGTCCTCCAGTGGCCTGGCACGGGCTGCTTCCTACCCAATGGCAGTCTCGATTCTTCTCCTTTTCTTTCGGAAAAGCCACGGGCTGGAGTATCTCACCATCTGGGCTTTGCACCTCCACAGAAGCTGCCCAGCCACAGCAGAAATAGAAAATAATAAAAATGCACTTAGTGTTTCTCGCTGGTGACCTCTCAGTGTTTTGTGTCCGTCACTGAAACCTCCTCACCAACACAGGAGAAGGATGCGGCTCGAGGGCCGGGATGACGCTGATGCTTCTCCATCCCTGGGGTTGCTGCTGCTGCCGCCGGCTCCATGCAGCTCTGGGGATGCCCGTGCGGATCCTGCGATGCCAGCCCATGTGTCTCTGCTTTGAGCCCTGCGAACTCCCCAGCACCGCTTCCCCGCGAGCAGCAGCTACATCCCTGCTCAGAGCGCATGGCGCATCATGTCTGCTGTGGCTTTGGCCAGGGTGATGGATTTTGGGTAGGGAAGGGGTGGGATGGCTGCTGCGGGGCCAGAGGCAGCATCCATTGCCCCGCGGTCACTGGGGGACAGGTCCTGCGGTGACAGGAGCTGCTTCCTAGGAGATGCTGTCAGACTTCGGCTTGTCAGGTTTTAAAGAACATTTATGCAACCTAAGTCAAACAAAACTGTTTTGAGTCATTAAAAATAAATCAACCTGTTTCCATTGGAGACTTCTTTTTTTTTCCAAATCAGCAGATCTTTTTTCTGCTGCATTTGCAGTCCAGCCATTCCAACCCCACGAGCCTATAAATCAAGCCAACTAGTTTATTGTCTTTTGACCCAGTTCTGCTCAGTCTCGCTCTGCAGGACCTGCTCCTTTTGTTTTTTTCCTTCTCTTCTTCGTCCTCCTCCCTGCATCTTCCACCACTGAGCTTTACAATCCCACAAGTAGCAGCAGCATCAGGCCCCTTTCCTTTTGGTGGGACCAGCAGAAGGTAAGCAAGGAGCACATCAAACAATGAAAATAGTAAACTTCTTGCAAACCTTGTTAATTTTACTTCTAGTTTGTAACCCAGCTAAGAAAACTTACATTAATCCAAGGGGAACACCCCCGCAGCTCTCCATGCTGTCTAAGGGATGGGGACAAGCTCTCAGGGCATGGGGACACTGTGGACACCTCCTGTGCCCTCCCTGCCACCTGGGCATGAAGGTTGTGCCCATGGCCACCCCCAGCAAAGCCTCGGTGCAGCCCCCGGGCGGTCTGTTTATTATGTAGCCTGTAAACAGGGAGAAGCATCAGTCGCAAAAATGCTTTGCAAGGCAACAAGGAGATTCAGCAGGTAGTAATGGGAGTAAATAGGCAAGTTGCCTCTAGGTGCCCTATGTGCTAGTCCTAGTTTCGCTTCTGGTTTTCTTTTCCTTTATCTTTTTTTACCTCTTTTGTTGGAGCAGGCAATGCTGTCGGTGGGTGTAGGGTGATGGTGAGGAGCTCACTCCCCTGTGGCTGAGCCTCCTTGGGCCTTTTTCAAGAGGATTTTAGGGATAGTCGGGTCTGAGTCCGGCCTCCAGGAGTCAGTGGGACTTTGGAGACGTCTGTGTCACCTGCAGCGGCTTCACGTAGGGGAAACCTTTGGGAATTGGAGGGTGGTAATGGTAACTGCAGGGTCTGTACAACACAATACGCCAAGATTGCAACTTCGTTTAGTCTCAGAAAAACATATTAAAGGTAAAATACGGGACTTTTAGTTGTGATGTCTTTTGGAGCTCTTCATTGTAAGTGTGGAAAAAAAAATATGTTGTGTGGGGGAAATGCTGTAAGCGAAGAAAGCGTTTGTTTGAAACAGCAACTAGACAACATAGGTGTCTCCCATGCAAAGTTAACTCAGTTTCATGGGGAAAATAAAAGTTCTCTCCAGTACACACCAACCCCATATGCAATTGCTCACACAATGTGTACATAATGTAGTTAGTGCTTGAAGCTACAAATCAAATAGGGGAAAAAATAAAACAACAACACATAGATGTATAATTGGAGCACTTTATATTTCTTTTTATTTGTTTCAATTATGATTTTGCATGTTTCCTTTCACGATGGAGAAGCTGTGTAGCAGCCCGCATGACTGTGGTTGTTCTCAAGGAAGACTTCTGCTGTATTCACGCTGAAGCGCAAAAGCAGATTGCGTCCGTTAACCCAGTTCAAAATCCTTTTTTTGTAACTGTCAACAGCACAAATATTTTGTATTGTTGTTTGTACCATTTTTGTACCAAAAACAAAAGAGGGAAAAAAAAAAACGGGAAGGAAGTAAATGTTTTCAGTGTGTTTTTAGTGCCACTGCAATCTTGGTTTCCAAACTGAGTAACAGCTTTGCTGATTTATTGTGTATCAAAGCTGAACTGGCGCACTGACGCCTGGCTCCAGTGTAATAAAAATAAAGTCCCCCTTTTGAATAGTCTCACTTGCTTTTTTTCCTTTTTTTTTTTTTGGTTAATTATTTCATTTTCCTCACATGCACCCGCGGCTCATTCACTGCAGACTCACCCTTGCAGTGTGCTGGTAAGCGGTGACCTGGCTGCAGGTGTGGGTCCATCTCTGTGGGCATCAGTGGCGTTTTCGGAGACCCTGGGTGCTTCTGCACTTGCCTAGTGGTGGGAAATTTGCACTCATTAAAGCAAGAAGCTCAGCTGGCCCCTGGCCTGCGCCGTTGTCTGAGCAGCGAGGAGATGGTGATGGTGATGGTGGTGGTGGTGCAGGTCCCTCCACAGCCCGATGCAAACAAGTTTGTACTGCACTAAACTGTTGTTGCAAACCAGTGGGGTGGTGACTTCATTCCTGCAACACAAGATCTTTGTGCTTTAGCACAATTCAAACACGTTCAGGGGTCTTTACTTACTGCACGGAGGCAGCCTGAGCTTGCTGCTCGCCGTTGTATTTCTCCACCTTCTCTGCACGTGCAGAAGCAAAGCAGAGATGCTCCTGTATGTGTAGCAAACAGTGTGTAAACTCCTCCAGGTTGGCTTTACGGAGCACAGCAGCTCTCCTGTGCCTGCATCTCCTTCGGGCCACCAGCTTCTTGCTTATTTTAGGCTGCTTTTCCCTCGATGTGTCCCCAAGAGCCCGGGGAGGGGGCAAGAACACCCTCCCGCATGGCTGCGCAGCGATCGCCTGGCACACAATTAACAATTAACGCTGGCAGCAAAGGCTCCCATCATCCCGGGGACTTTTATGGATAAGTTGGGTCTCCATCACCCTCATCCCAACATCCACCCACATAGGCCATGAGCTGGCGAGCGGCCTCATCAGGTCCCACACGCATGCAGGGGCTGGGAAGAACGCAGGTTCCAGCAAACCGCAGAGCGATTCCAGCGGAAAGCAGCGCTGTCTCATTTTTAATAAACATTAAGATGAATGCAAATCCTGAGCATGGCAATTTACTTCCCTCCGGAGTCAACTAAGAATATTTTATTGCTAGTTTTGCTAATTCTCAAGCTGTTCTGTTTCTTAGAATTATCTTTAACTACTGAATAATGCAAGACTGTTGCATCACAAATATTGGTTTCTGCTATCTGTGGAAGTCTGGGCTCTCATCATCCTGTTATTAGGCTCTTATCTGCCTGCAGAAAGGCTTGTTCCTCAAACCATTTAGCTGTGTGCTTAACTTTGACCATATGAATAGTTTTACTAAGCTGATGGAAACAGCCATCCACCCCTGAATCCATCGCCTTTTGTGCCAAAATTAAAAATAATACCAATTACTATTACAATTATTATTAAGGGTTTTTGGGTGGTTGTGTCAAAGTGGTTTGGGTTTGTTGGATTTGTTTTTTCCACCCAAGTCAAAGGCAGATGCCAGAATTTGCAGTAGAATTTGGTTCAGATCAAACCAAAGCACACAGAGATTTATTTTTTTTCCGATACATGAAATAACTGAATTTTCTTTGTTTTCCAGAATAAAACCTGTTTGTTGCCAACACTTTTTTTTTTCCTCCAAAGTCTCTTTAAATAGAGAGCAGTTTTAAAAACCAAAAAACAACAGCAATAAAAAAAAGACCAACCAAAATTCTCTATGCAATATTACACTACTGTCATAGCAGCCCCCAGATGGGGGCAGAGGAGCCATTGGGAGGATTAAATGCTTTTATTAACCACTGGCCAAGCTGTCTCCTTGTCTCAAAAATTATATATATATATACATATATATATATACAAACAAACAAACAAAACCTTTCTAAAAATTCCTTCTACTTGCACCTTCATACCTCAGTGGGTATGATGTCCCTTCAGTGTCCATGTGTACTGGTGCTGACAGGAGCCCTGAGATTGAGCTGTGGCTTCTTTACTGGATTATTATTATTATTACTATTACTATGCAAATGAATTGTACAGAAGACCCCATGATGAGCTCTGTTGCACAGCAATCCATCTTCCTCTTCCAGGCAGGGATGGAAATGCTGCAAAGGACCAAGGTGCATGTGGGACAGACTGGGGACACTGGGACATATGGACATCTATGGGAACCATGCGCCCCCTGAGCAGCTTCTGTTTACCTTGAAAATCCCCCGGGTGCTTCTCCTTCCAGCCACAGTGACGGCAGCACCACATCACGAGAGCTCATCAGGCGGAGCAGCCGCATCCTTCTTCATCCCGGTGACCGGTGAGGGAACCCAAAGGGAACGGGTATGGGCGCTTCCCTGTGCTCAGTTGGCGGCAGTGATGCTTGGGTTAGTATTTACGTCCTCCTTTCCCACACAGGGAAGATCCTGCATGGAGGGACAGAGCTAATGAGATATTAAAGATTTGTGTATCTCTGTGAAACTGAGAGGGTGCTGGATGCTGAGGGAAGGGGGGTTCCAGCCTGAACACTGGAGCCTGGGAGTGGGGGCTTCCCCACCTGGCAACGGGGCTGGACCAGTTCCTGAGCCACAGGCACACTGGGACCTTCGCAGCAGCATCGTTTCACAGCAGCAAACGCTTCCTCCTGATAGAGCTGTAGGATCTTTTCCCCCCCTCGCCTCTCACGATGATTAATGTACAGCTTCTCCACGCTCATCTCGGCTCCACAGCACAATCCATCTCCCCTGCTCATTGCCTCGCCCTCCCCCTCCCCGCCTTCTTTTTTTTAATGAGAAAATATTTTTTTACTTTGATTTTTTTTTAATTTTATTTTGCTGCAACGCTTTTCTGCGAGCGGGGAGACAGCGGCGGGGTGGCTGTGACTAATGGCAGAGTCTCCCCGTGATGGGCACACGAGGACTGGGACAATCTAGGACACCTCCAGCCTCCTGAGATGGCCAGCATTGAAAAATAGAAATTTAATGCAATCTCCTGTCTGCTACTGGGTTTTTCTGAAAGGGCCCAGCTTGCTGGCAGGTTTGCCCTCCCTTTCCCGCTGTCACCCACCATCCAGCCCGCTCGTGATGGCGATGAGAGGGGCGGGAAGAGGGACGTCTCAGTTGACACCTTTCATCCGCCTCCTCGGGAAGGTGGTTTTTAAGCTGGTCTAACCCAAATGACCCCAAACCTTTTCTGAAATGCCTGGAGGCTTTGGTGAGCTGTGCTCAGTTGACAGGGTTGGAAAGGGAAACAATAATGCCATGGTTTTGCGTTAATTAGCGATCTGATGGCTTTAGGAAGGGTTTCTACCTGCAGCGAAAGGGAAGATGTCCCTACAGGGTTAATTGGGGATTCACATCCTGAGGCTGGGGTCCCATTGTGTGTGTGAACCCCCAAACCACAAACCCTCCCTGCCCTGGAGACAAGGGTCAAACTGGGGGGAGCTTTACACACATGATTCATGGTGGGGAAAAGAAAGAAAGAAAGAAAATTAGTAAAAGCTAGTGAGATAATTTAGCACAGGCTCAGGCTCAGGCTCAGGCTCTGCCCCGCAGGCTCCAGCACTGCCCAACGGACACCAGGCAGCAGGTGTCAGATCCATCCCCAAGAGCTATTTTTCTCTAAACGCAACAATTCAAACAATGAATTTGAGTCAAAGACATTGCTGCTAGTAGGGGCATTTTTAGTCTGTGTAGGAAGCTCCTGGTACGTTTTCCATGGTGGACAAGATCTGCTCCTGTGGACTTCCCTGGTGCCAGGTGCCGTTTGCAGCTTTAAAAATCTACCTTTAGATCTGGTAATAAAAATAATGGAAGAATGATCACCTAATGCTCAGCGGTTGTAACAATGTTCAGACAGGGGGTTGCGATGGGGAGGATGGAAATGTCCGGCCAGCATCACATCTAAATATTTCAAACCCATCTCGCTTTGGAGAATTAGCACAGCCCCACTGGTTTATGCTTATCCTGGCTCCATTTTAGCATCCAAAGACTTGCAAATGTTTGCAAATTTAAATCAATGTGTTAATGCTGACCCCAAAATAGCAGTTTTCCTCTGAGAGATTAGAGTGTCTCTCTGTCTAGGCTGGAAGCTGCCAGAAGGATTGTCAAAAATCCCTGGGAGGCTGCAGAAGGTCTAAGGCAGAATCGGATCTCTGTCAATATTTCCATTCTTAATAAACCAGATTTACAATATCCCAGGCCACATGGAAGCTTTATCACTGAGTACATAATGGCCGTGTCATTAACCTGTGCTATCTATAGCTAAACTCATTACTTTATGAAGTACTTGAGTTACCTTGGAGTACAAAAGGTGACATAACTAATCCTGGTCTGCGAAAACCATATTGATTGGAACATAACCACCAGGTAATGCAAGAGCATTTATAGTCCTCTGCAAAAATGCACTTTGAGCGCTCATTGCTCCATGCACGATGCTCAGCCCTTTGCATCAGGGGCTTAACATCCCGTCACCGGCCCCTGTGACACAAAGGGAAGATGGAATGTCTTGCGATATCCCTCACAGCTTTCCTCAGGCACATGTATGGGGTGGGATGAAACCCAGTGCCAGACACCCACTGACAATGTCTCGTGCCAGTGAGATGCAAGTGTTTTGGCTTTGGTCAAATGCAAACACTTTGCTGACTTTTTTAAAGCTGTCAGATGTATTTTATGTCTTGCAGACATGCTGCTTTACAGTCCCAGCTTTCCATTCTTGCAAATGCCTGTGATGAAGTTGCTAAGGCAGTCACCCGTCACCAGTTACTACAGCTGGAGTATCAGCAAGTGCAAATTAGAGATATAGGTGTATACAATTATGTGAAGACTCACTGGCCTGTGCCTTCCAGCTGTTCCCCAGCTGAGGTCCCCGGCACCCAGCACATGGGCTGCTGTGCATTTATCATCATGAATCTCCTTTCACATTGCACCTCGAGAAGAAGCAAGTACCTTGCTTTAATATAGCGCTATTGATCCTGAGAGCTTAAAACAATAACCATCGTGTAATCAGAATTCTTTTTTTTTTTTTTACCAGGAACTGCAATTTAGTTGCTCTTACCATTTTTAGGGAGAGAAAGAAATTCAACACCTTGTGAAAAAAGCACACGGACCCCAGAGAGGATGTGAGAATCCAGCCCTGCAAACAGCCCCAAATCCCAGACCTCAAGCAAAAAGCAGAATGTGTCAAGAAGGCAATACATCACATTACTACAGTACTGTATAAAATATTTAACTTTGGAGTACATTACCAAAGTGGTTTCTTTTGATATTACATTTGTGCCCTTGTAAAAGACGTGCAGCTGAGAGCAAACATCCATCCCAGAACAGCCCAGCATCACTGCAGTGCAGCAGCCACATCGGCTCGGGAGACTTGGGACAAGGTTGACATGAAATCTGCATTATCTCCCGCTCCCCAGGAGGGGCCGTCCCGGCTCTGCCCTTGCGAGATGCCACCACGACCATGTGCCACCGAGCCCTGGCTGAGACATGCTCCTAAGTACATCACAATGGGAAAACACACTTGTACAGGAGATTTCTGCTATTTGAGTGCCTCTGATCAAAAGCATTTTGTCATCTTCCCTGCCTTAATACAAGGAAATGCGCAAATAGAAAGCAAGGCTCTACTGCAGGTACACAGCCCTCTGCAGGCAGGCAGCGCCTCGCTTCCAAACCTTATAATAAATAGAAGAGGAACAACCTTTACTATGCTCAGAATGGTTCGCTAAATATTTCAATGAGCATCTTGGTTTTTCATTTGTCCTGCTTCAGTTCACTGCTTGTCTCTCCCATTTGTCCTCATATTTCTGCAGCTGCGGAAGGGCCCTGATGGCACTGAGACAATTGCACGTGCAACAGGAGGGTGTGACCTGCTCCGCTTGCCATTTTGCAAAGAAAGGACCATTTCAGTATGGCAACCTTTTCATTAAAGAAGAAAAAAAAATCACCACTTTTCAGCCAGACTTAGCAAAGAACCTGAAAAGTGAGACTTGAGATAAATTGGAAATTATGTCCAGTTGTTGGGGAAACCACTGACCGTGACAGCCCTCTGCAGATGGAAGACCAGTCCCCATCGTCTGGGCTCCCTCCTTCTCCTACAGGCGTCAACCCAGGCAGAAGAGAGGGGTTTTTAAGATAGACTCTCAGTTTCATCACCTAGGAACAAGGCAGATGAGGAGCCAAAGCTCAGCCTGCCTTCTGCAGGAGTTTATCAGGGCAGGGTCCTCAGGCTCACTTTTCTGAAAGCATCCTAATAAGCACGGCTGAACAATTCCGAGGCTGAGCGTGGGGCAGAGGGCAACACTGGGGCAGCTCCAGAAAGGAGATGTCTTTTTAGCAGAGTTGCTTAAGAAAAAGCAGCCTTGCTCTGCCTACATCCACTTCCTCTGCTTCCACTCTGCTCCACACAGACCATTGAACTCGTTGACAAGGAGCAGCTAAATTGGACAGAACCAGAAAGATAATTAAGCCCCTGCACCTTTGTGAAAAACAAGGGGCCAAAGGAGAGCTTTGTCAGCTCAGACGCTTCATTCAAGGAGCTGATAAAACAGAGTTTATATAAGCAAAAAGGAGTCTCCATGGCAAAGAAACCTTAAACCTGCCCTGAACGGGGATAAAACCTTGAAGAGGAGTTGCGGCCAGCTACAAGAAACCCAACATCTCTTTGCATTTGCATATGATAAGCGACTTTGCTACAAGGCTACCATTCAGCATCCCATGGGCACTCAGAGCCCCGAGTCTCTGCTGGTGCAATAAGCCCCATTTTCCTTGTGAGTTGCGGTGGCACAAAGTGTCTGGAGGAGCATCATTTTGGGCCCTGGGGTGAGGGGCTCAGGGGACAGGACCAGGGCAGGACCCCGCTCTTGCTCTCCCAGCTGTTCCCCGAGCTGCGAGGTCACAGCCCGGGGTCTGTCAAATACCCCGTGCTTCCAAAAATCACCTCGTGAGCTCCATCTTAGTTATTTATAGGAGCTTATTCTTGCAAGTCTCAGTGGGGACTGGAGCCCTGCTATGCTAAATCCTCTATAAACACATATTAACAGACCCCAGACAGGGTTTCCTCTCAAGTTGTGATTTAAAGTCCATGCAGAGATGGCAAATCGGAAGCAATCCTTCCCCGGGAATGTGCTGCAGACCTCGAAATATTCATTGCTGCCTGTGTCTGGTTTTTTTTGGTCATGTGTTTATATAGCTCTTCTCAGAGCGAGTTCTGGGCTAGGCAGAGTGGTGCCAAGGCAGCCAAGGCACATACTCAGTAGCTGATAATGTAATCTCTCTGCCCAAGAACTGCAGTTTCCCAGTGAAGACAAAGCGGCCGGCGCAGGCTGGGTAATCCTGCACGGGCTGCCCGCGCCTGGGATGGCCTAATGCTGCTGCTTGCAGACAGAAGGTCTTTGGGACTGATTGCATTATAATTTAATCCATCCTTCAGCGATTTTAGCTCTCAAGATTGTTGTTATTTTACACCTCAGCAGAAGTTCATGAGGAACAAAATGAGGTTGCAATCCTCTAGGGGAAGCTGGCAAGAGTCACAAATCCATCTTTGTGGAAACAGATTTAAGCTTAGGTCCAAATAATTAGTTCTTTACCCAGGCCTTAAGCTAAGGGGATGTTGAGTTCATCTGCAGAGGCTGCAGAATAACTTCCTGGAAAGCTGCGTTAGGCTCACATCTCTTTTGCACACTCATTTGTAAAGCCAAGGTTCGGAGCAGGGCTGGACTCGGCTCACGGTGCGGGCAGGATGAACCAGCGTCCCTGCCAGCATTGCCAGGAGAGGCTTTCACATGGGACCAGAGAGACCCCCTGGCTCTATATTGAACTCATTTGGATATAAAAATACTTGTTTTCCCCCGCCTTCTGCCTTGTACGGCCATGGCACAGGAGGACATCTGGTACCGTCAGCTCATCGGGAAAAGAAGTTCATCGAGGCAGGAGGAGGGAGGCTCCACACATGGGGACCCAGGAGGTCTGACTGCCTTTCTGCAGCAGATCTCTGCCTTGGGAAACTCAGAAATGAGTTAACAATGTCTTGGGCACCTCTAATCAGAGATACAGCTAAGGAGAGTCTTGTCTGTGCGAACAGCGTGAAAGCTTTGGGAGGCAGAAAGTGAAGTCATCCCCGCCGTTCCATGGGTTGTTCCCTGCTCTCCTCTGGCATCTGGATAACCTCTTTGTGGAGGAGTCCACAATGCAGAGCTGCTGCAGACAGGCTTCCACTGGGCTTTAGCTTATTGCCACAGCATCCCCACTCCAGACACAGCCAAAGCAAAGACAGGGCTGGAGGATCCTCCATGCATCAGCCTTAGTAACGAGTCTGTGCTCAGAAAACATCACCTTTCATCATTGCTCTCCTCCATCACGGCAGTGACCAAAGGTCTTCAGGGCAGGAGAGCACAGTGAAATGGTGTCAGGGCAGGAAAAGATGAAGAAAATCATCTCCTGAAGGCACGTGAAAGGGAGGGTATCAGTCCAAAGAGCAGAAAGTTAGCTACATAAATTTCTCAAGCTCAAGATAAAGCTCAAACCTCCCCCAGGCAAAGTGTAAAAGGATAAAACCTGTCCCATTACACTGAGCCGCTTGAAGCCTTTTGAAATGTAACGGTGGTTTCTGTTGCACAGGTGGGAATCCCCCCTTGCTCCGATTGGCCCCTATTGCAGGAACATGTGCTGCAGGATTTCATCGTGGGGATTTTACCCCCAGCTGGTTTCCCCCCTGCTCAGGAGTCAAGTGGAAGAGCTGGACCTGTGTCAAACTCCTGCTGTACCACACACCCCGTTGGCGAGCCCCTCGTGTTGGCCCAGCTCTGCAACCAGCACTTTGGTCGCTGTGGAGGACACACGGGGTGAATTTGTCTCTCCCCACCCCAAATCCCAGGGAAGATCCCAACTCCATACAGCCAGGGAGCTGCTGACCCCCCAGGCACCGCCAGGGCAGTGGGTGTTCTCACCCTTGGGGACACAGGGTGGGTGGTTCAGGACACCCAGCAGCCCCCGATGCCCCTTTTGCAGAGCACTCTGCAGCCGCCCAGCTCAGCTCTTCCCTTCCATCAACACAGTAGAAAACTCACGAGACCCCAGAATTCTCTCCTTCCTTCCCATCTTCCCTCAACCCCAACCACAATGTGCCACACCTGCACCCACCTCCCTGTTCCCCCATCTCCAAAGCTCCTCTCAGATGCTTTCCGAAAGGGTGGAAGGTATATCCTTCAAGCCACACACAAGCTTTAATTCCCCCCTTGCTGCAAGGGGACATAAAACCACCATGCTCACCACACGAGCTGTCCTGCCAGCCAGGGAGTCAGCTGTGAGCAAACTCTGCTCACACACCATCCCTCCTGCTCCCCATCCAATGACCCAAACCCATCGGGAAGCATTAGGAAACCCCAAACTTCCATTCTTCCAGACAGGAGGGAAGGGGAGCAGCGGCCACATGTTTTGGGGACACCACAGGGATGTATTTCTCAGGCTACAGCTGCCAAAGCTGTGCTCAGAGGAGCGATGGACTGTCAGCACATCCCTCTGCCCGCAGCCGGCTGCACTTTCCCTTATTTATTCCCTGCCTTGAGTTGCAGCGTGTGGCTGCGGCAGCATTTGGAAGTTTGCGTAAAGGTTTTATTGCTTCATTTTTAACCTCTGCACAAATGTCTACATCATTAGCTTGTTTTCCCTCCCTCCCCTTCCCATATCACCCTCCCTCTGTGCTTTTCTCCTCCTGGCCATCCCTGTGCTCCTGTCAGCAGAGTGGGATGTGGAGCTGGGGGGAGATTTATTAGCACCGAGGCTGTTTTGCTGAAGAAGAGAGTCGGTCCAGAGTTTTTCAGTGCCACATCCACAGATGTGCATGTCTGGTTCTCCACCACTGAATTCATGCCTGTGTCTTGACCCCTCAACTGCTAACGAAGCCACCTCGGTCCCTCTCCCACAGCCCATCTCAACAGTGAGGACCTGGCATCACCTTCCTGCATTTTACATCTAAACCCATCACAGCAAAGCATCCCATCACACCTATTGCAACCGGGAGGTTAGGAAAGCACAGGTGCTGCAAAATTTATCACGCCCTGGCATTCCCGTCTGATCTCTGTGCTTGTCCACAGGCAAGAAAGCAGCAGCACAGATTTTCTTTTTTCCTTTTGAAGATGCTCTTCTGCAGTCTGGGTACATGTGCTTGCTATCTCACCCTCATCATGACCAGGCCTGGCCCCACTTTTCTATAATGAAAACATCCAATGTCCTTGTCAGCAGGTTTAACCCCGCAGCTGGACATACAGTACGTAAGGACACAACGACTTACCCAAACCTCGGCACAGAAAGGGCCCTTCCCTCCCACGCCAGCCGTGACTTGCCATTCCAACAAGCTCTGGACACCTTGGATGTCAGAGGTTGGTTTGCTGTCACTGATGTCAAAACTCACCCCTGTCCCCATCCAAAAACCAGCATGGTCAGGGTTTCAGATAATCTCAAACCATATATTCAAGGTGGGGGGTTGAGATATGCAGAACAAATGTCTTTCAAAATAAGAATTCTACCTCTGCAAATATTAGTGATGCAGGCGTCGTATCGGGGATTATCCACCGTCATGGCGTGTAGAGGGAAGATGGATTTCAAGATGATAATAGGAATGACACACGTTGCTTTTTCTCCCTTTCTGCTGACACACAATTTAGCAGTCACTGCAGAATTTTCTTCCCATTTAAAATTTCCGTTTAATAGCCAAGAAGCTCGTGTTAATTCAGATGATCTTTTCTGCAGCGTGGTAAGGAAGGGTGCCTCTTTTCTAAAAGTTCTTTTTTTTTGAGTCTCAGCGGCTGTGTCTAATTGAAAAAACCCTCCTGCGGCTTTCTAAAGATTATGGAGTACATGTCCTTTACCACGCTATCAAATGCCACTTGACCCAAGGTTGGGCAGAGTCAACAGTGTTTAAAAATGAGACTCTCCAAGAAGCATCTCCTCTGACGAGGTGTCCACAAAGCTTTCACAACCCCTTTGAAGGGGATTTAAGTGGACATCTGCCTGTCACCCCGAATCCAAGGCAAGAAACCTGTGGCAGGCAGGGTAGGCACCAGTGGGGACACTGTGGGGACAGTGCGGTCACAGCACTGGGACACGGGGACATGGGGCTGCAGCACCAAGAGGTGTCCCCAGCTCAGGGGAGACATAGCCTCACAGAATAGTTTGGGTTGGAAGGGACCTTCAAAGCTCATCTAGTCCAACCCCCTGCCATGAGCAGGGACATCTTCAACTACATCTGGTTGCTCCTCCAGCCTCTGTTGCAAGCTGGACCACCAGACGGTTGGGCAATGTGTTGTATATTTTAGATGCCCTTCTTGGTTTTATTCCAATTTTCATCTTTCCCCTTGGCTGACCATGCCCTATCCCCAAGCCATGCAGACCAGCGATGTGGGCTACCCCGACCACACAGCAGCTGGTCCTACCGAGAGGAGACAAGAGCAGCATCGCAGCCTCCCCGATAACCCACCTTTCCCCCAAGCAACAGTGAAGACGCTGTCTTGGCAGCTTGTGCCAGCTGGGAAAACACTGCTCGCTTTATTTATATATTTTTCCAATGAAGTGTAGCTTGCAGTAAGGCTAACCCACCGAGTTAACTTCCTCTTCAGCTAAACAAACAGAAAAATCATTACAAAATTATCTCCTGTGCATTAGAGTTGTATATATTCACTTATGCTACAGAGCAGAAACACGGGGCATTGCTTAATTAAAGCTGTGGGTGTAGAGGCTCCAGGAGCACAGATTAAGCATGCAAATCTCTGGGTGTAAGCATGCAGCCAGGATACATATGGAGCATATTAATGTTTTGTGCGTCGAGCCCTGCTGTTTGAAAAGCGGTGACTAGACCTAGTCTGAAGGAGGGAGCCCTGGTGCTGATTAATCCTGGGCTTTCTGCTCTTGCTGAAGTTTATTTACTTACCAAAAAGCATCCTGTGGACAGAGCCAGAGAAGCGAATGGCATCTTCACACCAGGCTCTGTGAATGCCATCCCCGATCAGAAAGTCCCTCCTCCATTCCTCTCCCTGCCCTGAAATAACTGTTTAAGCCCAGCGTTTTCAAATTCTTTTTTTTTTGTACAACGTAATTCAGGTTATTGCCAAGAAGTGCAAATTGTTTACCAGCCTCGTGCAAACAAAGGCTCCTGATCAGCTGCAGAAGCACAGCCCTGGGGTTTTCCAGCAAGCCTGAATTCTTTAATTACTTAACAAAAGCTTAGCCTTACCTTTTAATTTTTTTTCTTTTCTTCAGCTGTTACCTTGGAAAACCACAATCCTGGATGCCTTCCATATCACACGCTGCTGAAAAACCTCGGTTAGCGATGATTTTGCCAAAGTAGTTCCCAAGCTGAGGCTGAAGCGGGACCGAAGCCGTGCCGTGGTGAGGAGAGCTGTGTGACACCGGCAAACTGACCGGCAAAACACGTCTGCTGGTGGAAGCTTCTCCTGAGCACACACCTGTGCTCATGCACACGCGTAAATCATGAGCATCTCCTACAGCTGCAAACCCAGCCTGGTGCCCCGTGAGCACCCCGCAGCATTACTCTCTAATTTTAGAACCTTGATCTTTGCTCTTATCTGGTTTTGACCTCCAGGACCCGAAAAAAAGTGTTTCAGAGAGAAGACAAATGACTTTTGACCATTGAATCATTTTGTTTGGAAGAGACCCTCAAGATCATCAAGTTCAACCATTAACCCAACCCTGGCACTACCCTATGTCCCTGAGAACCTCATCTCCGCATCTGTTCAACCCCTCCAGGGATGGTGACTCCACCACTGCCCTGGGCAGCCTGTTCCAATGCCCAACAGCCCTTTCCGTAAAGAAATGTTTCCCAATATCCAATTTAAACTTCCTTGGTATAACTTGAGGCCATTTCCTCTGGTCCTAGGACTTGTTACTTGGGAGAGGAGGCCAAAACCCTCCATGCTACAACCTCCTTTTGGTTAGTTGTAGAGAATTATAAGGTCTCCCCTCAGCCTCCTTGTCTCCAGGATAAATATCCCCGGTGTAAGTGGGAAGGAGAGCGGGCACCGGGAATGCACAGGGTGGTTCGCGCAGATAAAACCCGGTTCTGCTCCAGCAGCCAGAGGAGAGCGAAAGGCTCCTCCATCCCTCAGCTCTCACCCAGCATCTACACTCCACTGCCACCACAGTTAGAGAAGAGCAAGGCAGCTGGAAAGTAGAGTTTGCTATAATTTTTAAAGATGGCTTGTTTTTTTTTCCATCTCAGAAAACCCTCTAGCCCCTTCCATTGAAGAAATAATTTGCACATTTTTTTAAAAAATCGTTTTTTAATAAAGAGGCAGAATTTGCATTGCATTAACTGAGTAGCAGTTCAAGGTGCAGAATAATTCACTGTCAATCTTGGGAAGGTGTCTGTGGAGGGTAAATAAGCCTTGTGCACAGTCAGTTCAGTGTAAGCTGTCATTGCAGCCAATGCATCAGCCAGGAGAAAAACATAACATTGGCAGATCTCTGAATACATAAATAAAACATGCTCACCACTTGCCATCGGTGAAAAAATTAAAAAAAAAAAAAAAAAAAGCCTGCATTTCTAGCCCCCCCCTTATTCCCCCTTATCTATACCACTTTGCTTTGTAGCGTAAATTCAGTTTTCAACATCTCTGTTTTCACACATCCAAACGGGCTCTAAGGAAAGGAGGGAGGGATGGAAAACAAACCCAAAAGTTGGGCAAAGCTGAGGAAAACGCCAGTTCAGTGCAGAGGGACGTCTCCAGCCTCATCCGCCCCGGTCCCTGCCAGCGATACCCAGGTCTTGGGAAGGGCGGTTTGGCTGGGGGTCTGAGCCCCCAGGATGCTGTGAGAACCGTGGTTTTCCAGCCTGGACCCTGGACGGCCACAACACCCACAGCAGTGCCATCTCCCAGCCCTCCAGCAAGTAACTCTGTCAATTCCAAATCAAATTCCTGGTAGCGCAGATGTTGCAGTCAAATGCAGTAAATTGATTTGCCGTAAGTCATATTTACTGTCTCAGCCATAAATGTGTCAAACCCAATCTTTTTAACTGTAAATAATGCCAGAAATTCCCCCCTCCACTACAAAACCTCCAACAGAGAACTGGAAGTGTTGTATGGAAGTATGGGAGTGTTGAGGTTACATTTACAAAAAAGATCTGCTTCATCCTCTGGGATGCGCAGCAGCCAGGGAAGCCAAGGCAGAGCAGGATAACCCTGGGGAAGATGCAGGTGAGACTCTCGTGCCCAGCACTCCGCAGCAAAGAGAAGAAAGTCAGAAGGGAGACCTGAGATGAACTGTTTTGCTTTGGGTTTATTTACCCTCCAGGTCCCAGGGGAACTGCACACCCAGTGCTACCAACAACCACGAGCCTGTGGATACTTGATGCTTTATCTTGGGAGGGTTCAATAAAAGCAGAACAGGACCAGCTCCAAGACCTTTCTGCCCTGTCCCCACATCCTGAGCGTTGCCCGTTGTTACTTCCAGAGCTGCCTGTGCCTGGATCCCTGCCCCATGAACTGCAATTTGGGTAGATCATCCCTCACCAAGACCATTCCTCTCAGCTCATTCAGTGTCTTAGTTCTCACTGAAACACCCACAACACCACTGAACCCAACACACTGCCTAATATCCTGCTCTGCATCACGTCCACGAGTCAAACGCACCTGTCTCAGAAACACACTCCACAGGCTGCTGCGAAACCAGGGAGAGACAGAGCTGCAGTAATTGATGTCAAACTGCCCTTTCTGCCGGCGTTTCAGGGACTGATCTGACGGTATCAATAGAAACCACAGCTTTGGTATAAGAGAAGGCTCTCCCCAGGAAAGAGACCAAGCTACCATCCTCCCCCTGCCTGGGAGGGAAACATCTCCCCTGGCATCCATCACCTCCTCCCTGCCTGCCAGGAGCATCTCGACGGTGCTTATCACCTCCCCACTCCCTTCCTTACACTCTCTTCTCTTCCCATCTCTCTCCCATCTCTGCTGACAGGATCAAAGCTCTCCACTAAAACTCACCTAGTTAACCACAGAATCACAGAATGTTAGGGATTGGAAGGGACCTCAAAAGATCACCTAGTCCAGTCCCCCTGCCGGAGCAGGAACACCTACATGAGGCTACAATCACAGACATTCATCCCCATTTCCATGGAATTACACGAGAAAATCAGTGTGTGCTGGCTGCAGGAGGGGTGCTTCCCTCCGGCATGTGGGGAAGACCACCGGGTCCTTCCTCCAGCCCTTCTCAGCCTCTTGTTGTCCCACCATGAGTGTCACCATCCCAAGGAGCATGTCAAAATCCATCCTGACAACTGAGACCCATGACTGGAGGAAGCAGGTTGGTAATGGGATTATAGCAGAGAGCTCAACCCTGAGCTGAGGAACCTTCTGTTTCCATCATGGGGCTTTGCCTCCAAGGTTATGGGCTGATCCCACTTCATCAGTTCTGTGTTGACCTTGGAACCCAGGGAGAACAACCTCGGTGGGACAGCCCGGTGAGACAGCCAGCAGCGATGGCCCATGGCGGGGCCAGGACTCCAGATGGATGCCTTGGTGGGTTCCTGCCTTGGTATTTGCAAATACATCACTGGTGAATGTGGGTGTTATGGTGGTGGGACACCTGAGTACAGCAAGACCTCACCAGATGAACCATCGCTTTTTGCACGCGGATTTCTAAGCACCATCCCAACACACTTTACCACCAACAGCTGCTCAGGTGCAATGCCCGCTTGTCCCCCCGCCTCAAATCTGCTTTAGCACCTCCAGCATGGTTTCACAGCTGAGCCATCACCCATCCTGCAACCTTTCATGGGGTTCCCCCACGTTCTTAAATTACAGGACCCGCAGATGGGAGAAGTTCACACTGGAAATCAGAAGTAAGGGCATCACTTTATGAATTTCCAGATCGCTGGTGCTTTCTCGGATCACTAAAACCCTGAATCCTTTCAAGCCAAGCACAAATCTCAAACTAACCATGCTCAAAACGAGAAGGTGAACAATGGAGACAGTAATTAGGAGCAATTGCTGCATAGACAGAAAAATAATTGATCGATATTTCTTTGGATGAGCCCAGCGCTGGGAAAACAACTGAGCTGGGGTAGAATGTGCTCCCTTGCCATCCCTGTGACATTTTTCACAGCTTCATACTGGGGTAGAATTCAATAAAAAAGGGTCTGCAATGGATTTTGCTCACTAAATATTGAAAAGTGTTAAGGATCAGAAAGACTTGGGAAAGGGGACTCGCTCCAGACAGGATTGCTCTGGGCTGAGCAAAGAGAGGACAGTGTCAACGGGTAACCTACCTCTATAAATACCACCTCCAAGCACCCAAAACACTACAAAACAAGGCCTGATGTATCCTTTATTAGTTTTTGCAGCAGGTTTTCCAATTTGTGTCACGCTCAGCATCTCCTGGGGCTTTGGCTGGGAGCCGCCAGTGACACAGAGGACCCGGGGGTCTGATCCTTGCCCATCAATGTGGGGTGTCCCTTGCCCCAAGCAGGCTGGCTGCACAAATTCTGTGTTGCATATGCAACAGCACCAGTTTGTCTCCAGACCTCTAATTCACTCGGGGTTTCTACAGGATCCTAAATGAACTCTGAATTTTTAATAAATGGACCGTTCATATTCCTTTGGTTTTCTATGTTCAGCAGTGTCAATGTGTTTCTAATGCAAAGCCTTTGGCAGAGCTTCCCGAGCCTGGCCCAGGACTCCTTGAGTCAATGAGAGTCTGTGTCTCAAAATAAGATTCTTGTTTTCCTATGCTGCATCAGACTAAAGCCAGCCTGGCATAGGAGAGGTTATTAAACCCAAAAATCCCATATGCATTAGATCCTCACAAGTGCAAAGCCTTTCTTTAAATCAAATAGAGAAGACAGCCCCTTCCTTCCATCCGCTAGCAAAGTTTAAACCACAAGGATAATGCCTGTCACCAATTAAAAAGAAAAATGTCCTACACTAAACAATGCAGAGTGGAGATGGTGGTGGTGGGTGTAACACAGCAGTGAGGGAAAAGCATGCTTGGATGCTTGATTCAATTTGGACTGAGAATTACACACTTATCTACACTTTTTCCAAGCTGATGAGAAATCTCACAGCTTTTCACGAGTGGCTCGGGGACGGTTACCGCGGTACCTGCTTCCAGCTGACCCCGACTGCGCTGTAGGCAGAGCGGCCGCTGCGCAAACCTTGGCCTTGCTTAGTTCCCAGCTCAACGTGGACTCACGGATGTGACACGGTTTGAGCCAGAGGACAAGGTCAAGGTGGAGCATCCATCCTGTGCTGGTGGCACCTCCTGGGAGGAAGAGGAGGGGAGAAGCCATCCCTCCTGCCTCCCTGGAATTAGTCATATGGCTGAGAAAGAGCCTAATGCAAACACTAATTACCCTAATTCTGATACAGTCTAAACTTCCTACACCTGGCAGTGTTTCTTTTCCACCATTTGATTGGGTGCAATTTTATTTAGGGGAGAGTGAGCACAAGAAAACAGAGCTGAGCTGTGCTGGAGCCACCGCATGTGTAAAGGAGTTAATGCGCTAGAGGCTGCTTTCCTATTATCTGGCACCTTAGTTACTGTGTAATCAGACATAAATGCAATATGTAAAAGAGGTACTACATTTTAAAAAAAGCACTTGAAAGTTGCTTATAGTTTTGTTCCGTACAGACAGCATTGATCTCCGAAAACATGGGCATTTCAAGGTGCAAATGAGCCTTTCCTGCCTCTTACAGGCTTTTCTAGTGCTTTGACTTCATGTAAGCGAGGTTAAAGAAGGTGTGATAGGCATTTAATTACAAACACACCGAATTCCTTTGACAAGTTCAAATGAGAGTTTGCCTAAGCAAGAATCATTTCAATCCCGGCGCAGAGCCACCGCACGCTCTGAACCGTGCACAAGGAGGTGAAGACAGAATAATTTAAATAAGAGTCAGGGAAAACAAATCCTTTGACTGCAAAGTTCAGCAGGCAGAGTTGCTGTTTTTATACAAAGCTACTGATCTTGAGGGGGAGGCGTTTGCAGATTCAGTGAGGGAGAAACGCAGAAAATTTGCTCAGAAGTCCAAAACAGAGACTCGAATTAACGGAGTGCAGGAGCTAACGCTTGGGTGAGTGCTGCAAGAAATAGCCGCTGAATTTTGAGCTGGAATTTTTAAATGGACTCACCTCATTTAGGCTTGTGCCTCTCCACACATTCGCTTCCCATGAATATTCAAGCAGAGCAGAGAATTCATTGGCAGGAATATTAGCGAAAGTGGTGCCAATATCAGAGCATATATTAGCCGGCACTGGAATGTATTCACAGCAAAGTACATTTCAGAGCCGTAATTGCACTCGACGGTGCTGGTTCAGCGGGGCCTGGCAATGCCCGGACTGCGTGGAGCCAGGAACCCCCCTGGCCGAGCACTGGGTCCAGCACCCCGGGCACACTCAGTGTCCCCAAAGATGGTGGCTGTGTCACCCACAGGGCTGGCAGCTCCTCACAGGGGCAGCTACAGCCAAAGGGTGCAAAAAACAAGCGGAGGGGAAGAAAGCTGCAAAATAGAACTGGGGAGGGACTTATCCCAGGGAGAAGAGTAGGAGATAATCATTAGAATCATAGAATGGTTTAGGTTGGAAAAGACCTTCAAGATCATCAGGTCCAACTATTAACCCAACAGTGTCAAGTCCACCACTACCCTGAGAACCTCATCTCTGTCTGTCCAACCCTCCAGGGATGGTGACTCCAGCACTGTCCTGGGCAGCCTGTTCCAATGCCCCACAGCCCTTTGGGGAAGAAATTGTTCCCCACATCCAACCTCAACCTCCTCTGGCGCAACTTGAGGCCGTTTCCTCTGGTTCTATCACTTGTTATTTGAGAGAAGAGACCAACACCGCCCTGGCACCAAACTCCTTTCAGGCAGTTCAGAGATCAGAAGGTCTCCCCTCAGCTCCTGTTCTCCAGCTGAACCCCCCAGGTCCCTCCCCTTCATGGCCCCCTTGAGAGACTGCTGATATTAATGAAGATGAAACCTGGTGGGTCTTCAGCAGATCCCATTCTCCTCAGGTGGGAAGGGAACATATTTGTCACCCTACAGCAGCAAAAACTTGTTAACACCTTTGATGCCTTTTGCAGCCAAAGGGTCATCCCTGCATTCACAGAACAGGGTCTGCAGAACAAAATTCAGGGAAATTGCTCCTGAATGGTACTTAACGGTTGCCCATCAAGCCCCCTCCCACCCCACATCCTCCCCAGCCCTCTGAAGATGCATTTCTCACCGCAGCAGGAGAAAGGCTCGTACGCCACTCCCTTTCTTGGCAGTGTCCATATATCTCAGGAAGCCTATAGACAATGAAATAGGTGACATGCCGAGGGAAGTGGCACTGAGCATATGGCTCAGCAGTGTAATATATTCAGAGAAGTTTGATTTAAATGTAGCGGAGAGGTAGGTGGAGGTCCTACAATCTGTTTAGGGAGAGTCATGCCCTTCAAAGGAATTTGAGGTTATTTGTGACAAAATAAAATGTGACATCAAGCCAAGCACAAGGACACTGGTGCTGAGAACGTGGGAATGGCATCAAAGAAAACTGCAGCAGATGCACCGTTGTTGGGGTGTTCCTGGACCACTGGGCTTGGATCAGACTGTCCCACTGCTCAGAGGTCACTCTGCAGCAAGGTGCCTCATGCTAAAAGGCCGGGTCCATGCCAAGCAGCTTCCAGGGCTTTTTCTGAGCTCCCAAATCTTAAAACAAAGAAAACCATCACCAGAGACCACAGGTAATGTCCCCACACGTGCTGGCTCCTGCCCTGGAGCAGGAGGGGGACGGTGCTGAACCTCCAGCCTGCAGCAGGGACACGCTGCTCTGACACAGGCTGCTCTGACACAGGCTGCTCTGACACAGGCTGCTCTGACACAGGCTGCTCTGACACAGGCTGCTCCGCGCCGGGCTTAGTAAGAATAATTAGGTAGAGTAGTTTAAAACAAACACAGCAGCGTTCTGCTGCTCAGATGACCTTAATTAGACTGTAAAGTGGGGAAAACATTAATAGGAAACAGTGCTTGCCTGGAGGTGATGAATAAAATGCATTGATCTCCAAGTATCAACTTGGCAGCCCTTTGTTTGGAGGAAAACATACGATTACACGTAGTCCAACAGTAAATATAGCACAGAACCTCATTTACCTGTTCTGGTACAGGCTGGTCAAGCACATCTCTGCATTCAATGCACCAGCTGCCTGGAGCTACGGGTTACTTTTCTATAGAAGTTAGTGATAGAACAGTCCTTCCCAACCTCGAAGCTTGGGTCTGTGCAGCCACCCATGTCCTGCTACTGAGGCAGAGTGAGATTGCTGTGTAAAATCCCACTTGAACTCACAGATGCAAAAATGAGGAGGTCTTAGCTCACCCCCCTGTGTCACATACATACCACACCTCGTGTTTGCTTGCCAGTAGAGACTCATTTCCCCGTGCTTCTGTACCAGTGGCCTGGAAGCCTGCAGGGTCAGTGTGATGCGCCAGTGTGCTTGGAGGGCACCTGGGGCTGGATGGAGCCGGGTATTATATTTGGTACCTGCTGGTTGCCAGCTTGGCTGCAAACTGATTCTCCGCAGAGCCAGTTGTTCATTACTGGAGCTGTTTGGCACAGTTGCATTTTCCAGGGCACATCTGTGAGAACGAAGGTGAATTTCTGCAAGAGCAGGAGAAGAGAAGGTTTCAGCACTGGGATATTCCTGGGGCTCTGCAGGTGGCTTCCCCAGCATGGGATGTTGGCAGTGAGACACGCGTGTCTTCTCCTTCACCCTGCACAGCTTGGGAGCAGATTTCATTCTGCAAAACTCCTTCCTCCCTCTTGAAACATGTCCTGCGAGGCTCTGCAAGTTTTGTTCCTTTCGCACTTTGTGGTGCCGCGACGGCCGGCGGCAGCCACACTGCAATGCCCTCGCTCGCTGGCCAAGGACACTGGCACAGCGGAGGGGCAGAACCAAGCAGGGATTCTGTTGGTTTTTGCATTTAACTAGAACCATTTTCTTATCCACAACAACTGAGGAAGTCAGAAACTTGTGGCAGAGGAGCCAGCAGCGAGCTGGGTTTCCATCGCTGTTCAATATTTATGCCTTTCCCCACTGCCCATATCCACAGGGTGTTTTGCTGGCCGCTTCCCGTCTCGTTTCTCAGTCTCCAGTATCCCTTTGCCTGTCCCTTTCCCTCCTGCATCTCTTGCAGAGCCAGAGAAAACCTGCATCCCGTACCCCAGGGTACACACTAAGTGCTGAGAGACCAGCAAATACAGCATCAACATGTGATTTGCATCAACATCCCATTTGCAGGCTACGGCAAGGAACCTGGATGAGTTCCTCTACGCGTGTGTACTTTCCATCACCTACATCCCTCCTTTTCACATGGAAGTACTTTCTGTGTCCCAACTGTAGTGTCATTTTTACATGACGCATGCTTGGTTTAGAACATCTTTTAAGGAAATTCTCTGCAGAAGTATTTATTAAATTCCTTTCCAATTCATGCTTGATGTTATCATACACCAGATGGAGCTAAATAAAAACACCACATGAGTGCTGGAGTATACTGATGTGATAGATATATAATAATTAGGATGTGCTGTAAAGCTATTAAGGCTGAAAATCTGAAGTATCTATTATATTTTCCCTATTTCTACAACATTTCTCATAGCATGGTGACAACCAGCAACATTAGCACCCAAATACATATTTTTAAGGCATACACAGACTGTAGTATCTGTGATATTTATCCTGGTGTGACTCAGTCTATCTGATAATAACAGAATTAAAGCAAAGCCCTCTGCACAGTAGACAGCAGTGCCCTGGTCTGGATACACCAGATCTGGACCGATTCCTCCGGGTCGGTGGTTGTGGGAGCAGCAGAGCATCCGTGCTGTAAGGATGGGCAGGGACACAGGGACAGGGGCCAGGGCATTCAGGGACAACATTACCGACTGCAGAAGTGTCATCGCACACTTTGCAGAGAAACCAGCGTGGGGACACTGCTCCCTGCTTGCAGGCAGCAGGAAGACAAGCAGCTCCATGCTGCCGCCTTGCACGGGATGACAGCGGAGAGGAGCAAGTCTGAGCCAGCGTGGGGAACGAGCTGCTAGAAAGACATCCCTGAAACATCGCGTGTCTCCTGTGTTTTACCCTCTGGTATCCCTTAAATTAATGGATCAGCATCCCTGAGCTTGTTCCCAATGTCTGGAGCCACAACAGCAATGTGGTGCTCAGAGGGATGAGCTGCCCAAATCTTTACCCGACTTCTCCGGAGAGACGGCAGCTGGCAGGGAACGCTCCGGCCACCGCAGCAGCTCCAGAGCACCCGTATGACTCGCTCTGGTGGAACCCCCCTCAGTTCGTGGTTCTTCCCTGCTCAGGCAGCTTGTCCCATGGGTCCTGGTGACATTAAGCAGGCAAAGCCACCACCATGTCCTACACACCTGGCCTGTGCAGCCAAGAGCACCTGGACTCGCACTTTCTCATGCATTGCCAAAGCAGCATATCCGTATCACACAGCTCAGTGATCCTCCTTTCCCCCTTCCCTCCTGTATTTAAGATAAAATTCAACCATAAGGTTTTCCTTTCATTATTAATATTCTAATCATTTGAAGCACAGCAACAAACAGCAGTTCCTCCAAAACTGGGCTTCACGACGTGGGGTATATACAGGGAGAGACAGCCCTTCCCAAACACGACCATGTCAGGGAATCCACAGACCCACCGTAGTCCCCCACAATCCACAGTGCAAAGATGAGAATAAACAGACAAAATAATGATTTTCTATTAGGTTGCATCAGCTGCGTTTTGCTCATCAGCCCATCAGGGTTGCAAGGGGAGCACAGTGACAGTTTCCAAATCCCACCTAAGCCCCTCTGCTCACCTTCCCGCTCACATTAATAACTGCCAATAATTAGCTCACAAACAGCCCCGGCTCTAACCCACACCCTTAACCTCCTCCCCTCCTCACACCCAGCAATCTCCAACTATTTAATTATTAGCCAGGATAGTTTATTTTGACTCCCCAGTTCAGCCCTGCTGTTACCGCATCAACGTCAGCAAGACGAGAGCTCCCCATTTCTTCTGGCCCACCGCTCTGAGCCGCTAATGAACAATTTTTAGCAAAGTAAAGCAATACGACACAATTCAATTAAAATGACAAAACGAGGGTAGAAGTGACATGTTTCCTTCAGTGATTTTTTTCCCTTTGGTCCAGGCAAGGTATGAGCCCATTCCCCTGCAGCATCAGCACCAGGGATGCAGCTGGGCAAGGATTGCTGACAGCGCCTGTTCTGGAAGCGGTGGATGGAGGGGGTTCTCCTACCTGTTCAATTAAACATGTTACGAAACTGCAATGGGGAGTTTATTGGATTTCCCCCCCCCGCCCCTTTTCAATGCACTGGAGCTCATTAAAAAATAAAGGGGAGGGGGTGTGCTTGCTGCAAACACAGCTTTCAAATAAGTCTTAATTTAAATAATTAAACAGGTAGCATTTGTTTTTCATGTTGTTTTTATTTTCCTACCGGTTTCCTTGTCAGTTTACCCGAGATTTAAGGTGCTTTGCAGCACCAGGGTGGCTGCACACCTGTGTGATGCTGTGGGCTCTGGACCCCCAAAGATGCTCCAGGAGTTCAGAATATCTGGCCAAGACCTGTGGGGATGGTCCCATTCCATCCCATCCCATCCCACCCCACTCAGAATGGTAAATGTGTCATCACAAGGTCCCCCCTTGCTCCCGCTCTCCAGGGGCTACATTAAACTAAGCAGCTGTCCCTGTCCCCTGCAACTGCAGCCAAACCTCTGGAGTTGGTGTTTTCAGTTTTTAGAAAGCTTTGGGGAACACTAAACAGGACGAAAATTTTATAAGAGAAACATTATACATTTTTATACATATAATCCTCATGTTTCAGGATAAAAGGCACCTTCCAGCTGCCCAGGGTGAGTGGGAAACTCCTCCACGGGGTGCATTAGAGCCTAATTGTTTGTTATGGGTGATACTTCTTGCCCTGTGGGTATTCACTAAAACCTATGGACTCTCCTGAACGTACACATGAATTTAAAAAAAGTCTGATTTTTTAATACTTCTGCCTCAACTGGTCCTGCCTAGGTGACACAGCTCTGGAAATGCACCCCTCGACAGCTTCATCTTCGTCCCCATGGCCACGTGTCACCAGGCTGCTGGGACAGCCTGTCCCCCACGTTCCAAACAGATAACGTCCCCACTGCAGCGGGACACGTCCCGTCCCACCCTCACATAAACCCCCCTGCCAGCCCTGCTAAAACATCACCAGTTTTTCCTATTAGCAAACACAGTCAACTGACCTGTTTACACTGGGGTTGTGAGCGGTGTCACATCCCCTAAGTGCCTTAAAGAAATACTTGATGATATTCTCTCCTTCAGTAAACATATTGATTAGATTACAAATAAGATTACGGTGGAACGCGGCCCTTCGCAGAGAGCCCGGCAGCACCTCTGCTTCCTCCTGACAAGTAGGTTCAAGTTCATTTGTTACACAAGCTCTTGATTATTGCGATTTAATGCGACTCTGCTCTTCCTACCCCCACCCTGGGAACATCAAACAATTAGCAGCTGCATTTTGGGGTGATTATAACACACCTTGGGGGTGTTCAGGAGGCAAAGCATTAAAGAGCAAAGGACTTAAAGACCTAGAAATACAGCAATTCCCTGACACGGCACTGCCTGTGGAGAGGTTTGAGCTGGAATTGATGCAGCAACTGGGGCCGAGCCAGCGCCTGAGCCATGGGGTGACATTAGAGTGGGGTTTGGGGAGCATCTCAGAGGTCTGTGGTGACCCAGGCACCCTGGTTTGACCCTCCACTTGCTGCTGATGTGGATAAGATGGGATGGAAGGGGGTCACCCCGTGGCTGTCCCCACAGCCTGGCCCCGGGTCCACCTCTCGCCATCACAACATCCCCCAGTGACGGATGAGGGGAAAAAAACCCCGCTGCTGCTGAGCTCGGACTAACAGGGATTTAGGGCCAAGAGCCACAGGGAAACTGTGTTTCAGCCCCAGGGAAACCCACCCCAATCTGCTTCTCCACACACAGAAGTTCTCCTGCAAAGGCACAAAGCAGCTGTGAAGTTAATGGTGATGAGAACCAGGACAGACCCTGCTCCACAGCCCCCATTCCTACACCAAACAGTCCTCCCAAAGCACATTCTTGAGATATTTGGGATTTTCCACTTCCCGGCTCAGCTTACCTTGACCCTCTTCAAACGCATCTTGTATTGAGCCTTGTAGGTTTGTAACTTGTAGAAATCACAGCACTTGAAAGAAGGGATGAAATTAGGAGGCGGTGGTTTAAATTGTTGCTTCTGTGTGCACCGTGCTGTTTGACACTGATTTTCTTACATCTTGCCATCACCAGAAGTTCCCTTTGAACACCCGTGTCCTGTTTTGTGAACATTTTTAATCGGCAGCTCACTTTGTTCCGCACCCTGGCTTGTACCTGCCTTTGCGCTTGTAAGCTCACAGACATCTGCTGCCCTCGGCGGTTGTGCCCTCCAAAAAGACTTAAATACATAAATAAACAGTCTGCGGCACCCGTTCTGATCAAAGTCTGCTGAAGCATACAGGCCTGTCCTCGTTGCTCTTTTTTAATTTATTTTTTAATTAGAGGTTTGGGGTTTTTTCCCCTACCGCATCAACTAAGCTACATCCCCTTCTCACTTTCTATTATTTAGCACTCAGCAAATGAATAATTTATACTTTGCATTAGGCAGAAAAGCATTCCCCCCACCGCAGCCCGTGACTGCAGCAGGACCGTGTTTCACCGAGCGGGGATGAGGAGGGATGGAAGACGCTGTTGCTGCGTAGCCGGGCTCAGAGCACCATCTGCCGCCTGCCTGTGCGCGGCTCCGGCCTTTCCCTGCACAGAGAGAGAGACGGATACGGCACCTTATTAATGAAACAACAGCAATTACAGAGCATTTCCCAGCCCTGGGCTTCCCTGTGCTCCCTCAGCAGGAATTGAGCTGAGGCAGGAATGGGATGTGGTGCTAATCCCCTCTGATGGGTGAAGGCACAGGACAGCGAGGACCAGCTGCCTCCGTGACCTTCCCCTTCTAATGAGAAACCCAGGGCTGACCTCTTTACTCCCTCCCACCCCACTCCGCACTGACCCCAGTTTTCTCCCATTAAACTCCTGCTGAGCATTGAACTATTTTGCCAACACTTGGAGTATTTTTTATCTCAGCTTCTCACACATCCCCTTTCTCCCACTCCCAAATCCAGTGACAAAATACAACAGAAATGTTTACTGGATACAAAACAAAACCAGTAGCTTTCCTCGAGTAGCTATTAACATCCACTTTGTCAGAGCAAGCATCTCATTGCACATCTTTCATGCACAAGATGAAACAACTGAGAGGCTCCTCACTGCACAACTGCAGAATGATCCCCTCTTACACCTCTGAGCAGCTTTGGGTGACAGCTTACACCCCCCAGTCCTGCAAAATCAGCTTTAGTGAGGACCAGAGATACAGCAGACCTGTGGGGTCACAGAGCTGGCTATGAGAGAAAGGAGCTTCCCTGCAGAGACTTTTATATATACATGTGTGTATTTATATGTAAATATCTATACAATCTATATATAAACATATATCTACACATATACCATGTGATTTTAAAAAATCAGTCTGGGATTGGGGAGCCGCAGGCGCTGGCTCAGCGCAGCCTGTGCCCACCCAGCACCTCCCAACCTTCCTCCTCAATGGCAAAGTGACTTTACAAACTGGCAGCAGAATCCAGTCCCGGGACACCAGTTCCCATCTCGGGAAGGGGACACTGGCACTGGGGTGTCACTGTCTCCTCACCTTCCCTGCAGCAGCTGCCCCCAGCCCGGCCCCGCTCACCCAGTACAGGTTTCTGTTGCCAAGGAGACAGAGGATGCTCGCACAGCCCTGCTGTGTGTGTTGTGTAGGTAGCAGGGGTCTGGTTTAGCTGCTGTTTTAAATTTAATACCATTGATTATGCACAGGACCAGCTTCTCTCACATTTAAACCAACCTGAACAAAGCAGCAGGTGCAGCCACCTCAAGCTTCCAGTTTGCTCATCCCCTGGTGCTGCCTCAACATCTCTGGGGGTACAAGGGTGGGGAGAGGGCAAGGTCCCACACACATGAGCTCTCAGGCATTTTGCAATCAGGAAACAGAGTTTTGGGGAGTTTTGCTGGGTTCAGGCTACGGCATCGCTGGCCTTGCGGGGACAGGGAGGGACAGAGCTCTGCTGGGATTCAGGGAGCAGTTGGCGCTCAGCTCCACCGGCACCTCTCAGCTCTGCCAACACAGCTATTGCGCTCAAAACAGGGACCCTGAAACATCTGCAGCAAGAACGAGCGCACACACCCAAAACATGCTCCCAACATTCAAGAAGAATAAATGAGGAAGCAAAAACCTCACAACATCAAATCACACACCTCTGCTGTGCACCTATGTGAAGTGTGAGAAATTGTAATTTATTGAGACACTTAACAATTCTCATTTCTCAAACGATCATCCCACCAACTGCACCTCGAGGTGAAGGGCCTTACCACGACTTACCCAGGTTTTTCCTTCTCGAGCTGGAGTAAAGTAGCCTGGGTGCTCAACAGTAACACTACTGAGATGACATTAAGGATTTTCATTTTCTCTTAAAGCAGCTGTATCCAAACATCAGTGTGTTGGTCTCCTGGGAAATGAGATATGTTGTTCTTCAAAGCTCAATCTGTAATAATTGGGCAATGTTCCAATGTGTGTGTTTGAAATTAGAGCACCAAATGCATCACAGTAAACTAGAAAAACACTTGAAACTTTTTCTTTTTGGCAACTTAATTTTGTTATTGGATTGAAAAGTATGTAAGTGCTCAAATAAAACCATACAGTACTTTTACAGTGCAGTAAAAGTGAGATTTGTTATGCATTTATTCAGTACTTTTGCTGAAGCTGGTACATATCACAGACCAAATGCTGCTCATGTTGTTTGTACAAGTTGCCTATTGACTTCTGAACAGGGAAACTCCCAGGAGGAAACCAAACGGGGTGCAGCCCAATTCCTTACAGAAAACAACAGTAAATAAACCGAGCAGGAAAACAAAGGGAAAATATGCCATGTTTCACAAGGAAAACTATTTCTGAAGCGGCAGAACAAAAGCAAAACCAGGTGGTGGCTCTGAGGCACGAAGCCTCCCCAGCACCCCCGGAGCTCCTGCGTCCCCACGTCCGCGCAGCACGGAGCTGGGCTCTCCCGGGAGCCACAGGACACATGAGCCACAACTGAATCCAAAAAGCAAGTTTTAAACTACTTATTCCCCTTCCTCCCAGCTCGATATGTCTTTGGGTAACAACAACACACCAAATTAAGGAGTCCTGGCTTCCCCAGCTTGGTCTCCAGTGCAAACCTTGTCCCAGATGGTGATGGGGGAGTGGAGGCAGCAGGTTCTGGCTGGAGCAGCTTTGGGGGGGGGACAGAGCTGTTCTGTTAAAATGCAGTTTAAAGAACAGTCCCAGTTCGCAGCCTGCAAGATATTCTGACTGGGAGCACTGGGACACTCTCCTGCAGATGTAGCACATGCTGGGTGAGTCAAAGGCAGGTCAGCGAGGCAGAGCAGGCGCTCGTGTGCTGCCCTCCCTATTTATCCCTTCAGCAAACAAATATCTCCCGAATCTGTCAGCTTGACAACTTTCACAAACACAGAAGCATCACTTGCTAAAAAAGCATCTCAAAATACTGAGAATACACTTACATTGCTGTTTGCATGACACTTCCAAAAATCTAAAGATTAGGAGCAACTCATAGTCCCCAAACCTCTTCCTCTCTGCACTTTATACTGTATTTTAATCCAGTAGGTTGATCTGCACTTGCCTAGAGCCCTGATGTGTAAAAATCCTTGCACAAACACTGGAAATGTTTAAAGAAGGGACGTCTCTCACCTTGAACTCGCTGGCACAGGGGCTGAATGCTCACCCGAACACAGGGATCTACGTACCCGCTCCAGGGAATTGCTGCTGCCGAAATCCTCGCCGCAGCCGCACGCCCAGCAGAGCCGCCTCACCCCCGAAGTGATGGCTCTTCTCTGCAGATGGACAAACAACCATCAACACAAGAAAACGGCTCAAGTTATCATTGTATTACACTTCTCATACCATTATTTGTAATTCAGACAATCACGGAAATACGGCGAAGCTTCTCAGATCAGATAAAAATCTTCAATAAAATTTTAATTACTGTGGATGTGATGGCGTTTATCAGAGCACTCGTGCGTGCATCTCTCACTACGTATTTCAGTAGCTCCCTGAAAACGTTTCTATTCAATTATACACCTGCCTAATACAAAACTCTGAGAGCCTCATTACATCCTATTTGTTCTGCTGACTTTCATGCTAGAAAAGGATGATACCAATAGTTCAGGAACTTTACAGCTATGTGCTATCTAATCAAAGGCGTTAAAATATATAGAGACATCAAGGCTTCTGACAGGCAGGGTAGAGAGCCCACCTCAGGTCGGACACACAAGTGCTGGTAAACTCACAGGCAAAAGAGAAGCAACGTGTCACTAACATGGGGGCAAGTGTGATAAAAAAGGGTACAATAAAATATCATGGACTCATCCATGGAGTTTCCATGGGTCTCCAACACAAGCATCTCCAGTTTTGAGGGTGGTACAAAATTGCATCGCTTTTTGGATGAAGGAAAGGGACAGTAAATTCCCTTGCACATTAACTGTTCCTATTTTGGAGGAGTTGTGCAAGCCTATGGGCCAGAAAAGTCACGGTTTGTGTCTTTACGCATCACCAACACACAGAAGGGCTGCTGGACACAGACATTGCCCGGTCTACACCACCCCTCCTCAGGTATGACCTTGCTCTCAAATGTAAGGCTGCTGAGCAGCTTCGGAATAGTCGCTTTTAAATCATAATAACAAAAACAAGAAACAAACAAACTGTAAAGTGAACAACTCACCAGCCGTGAGAACACCTCCTGAGCAGTGCGCCCGTGGCCCCGGGATCACTCCAGCACCCACAATACAGTGAAGAACCAACAGCCCAGTCACAAATGACTTGAATTTGAGCTACTACCAGCTTTTCAGACTACAAGAACAGGAATTTCTACAAGCTGAGAATAATTCTATGGAGTGGAGGGCTGACTGTGCACTTAAAAACCATGTTAGGTAAAACAAAACCAAGAGCTATGGCCTTACAGATGATCTCTCCATCCTCCCAACTCCCTTGGCCTTCCCAGCGTATCTCCAAGCTACAACCTCTATTGAACAGGGAGTACAAGTACAGCACACCATGTAACATTAATAACTTCAATTTTTCCAACCTGTCTTACCCCCAACTTGTTGCTGGAACCAACACTTGCAGATCAGCTTCTTCCCAACTCACCTGCCACAGTTCGGCAGACGCTCGGTCGCTGGACGGCCAGCGGTGAAGAACATAACCAACAATTAAAGGGAGGCTTGGACAACGTTTTGGCCAAAAGTAAGTAGTTTCTTCCCACTTAATAACATTACAGAATTGGAAAGACAGTTTGGAGTTTACAAACAATTAAAAACTTCAGGTAAGTCTCAGACGCGGTGAGCACGTCACTTGAGGAGCCAAGCCGGGCTTTTGGGAACAACTGGTGTGGTGTGGAGTGGGTCCGAGCTGCGCTGCAGCAGCCTCTGCAGACAGATTTGTCTGTATGCAAGAAGTAATTATCAAATTCACGTGATCTTTCTATTATATCACAATTGTGAATTATTTGAGTTGTCCATGAGAGGGGGAATTGAATAAAACACAACAAAAAAAACCAAAAGCTACACATTCAGTACAGTGCATTGGAAACACACCTTCTCAGAAGTTCATGTTAATAATTAAGTGTATCCCTGATTAAATTCCTGTACAGTTGTCCTCCATATTGTGTGGTATGTGTCACACCTTCTTCCGAAAACCACTGCAGTTAACCGCATTTGAACAATAGGGCTGCCCTCAAGGAGAGGGTGTTTTATTAAACCTCCACTAGACAAAACTAAAATACTTCAAAGATCTCTTCTGAAACTTTCCTTGCTTCAAAAACAAATAAACCAAACCCCACCATCCACTGATTTTTGTCCGAGACCCCTAAGACAACGAGATTCCAAGATTCGTAACATTAAATACTTCCAAAGCACTGACAACACAATATAAAAAACCCAAAGTGCATATTTAGGAAACAGCATCCCCTCGGGTAGACTAATCTTTTACTGTACCAAGAAAAATAAATCCAAGAAGAGAAAAGATTTAGAGAGAAAAATACATTAGCAAATACAGATAAATTTGTTTTTAATAAAGGAGTTAATTTTCTTTCAATCCTATATAAAACAATAGCAATTAAAAACTTCATTTTTGAAAGTAAAATATTTACATATGAACAAGTAACTGTGCAAAATTTACATGAAAAAAAAATGGAAAGACAGGATTTCCTAAAAGACAAAATAAAAGGGGTGTAACAGTTGTCAGGTGTTGATAAAAATACTGATCAGCATTCAGTTTACACGCAAGAGAGTTAAATTCTACCATGAGAGTTCACACAAAGAAAGCCAAAGTATTTACAGTCATAAAAGTACTATCAATAGACAATTTAATACAATAACCTCTGAAAATATAAAGAACCAATTAGTATATTTGTAATAAAAAAATAGGTACAAAGAAGGGACTTTGCTCTGGACATCTTTAAAGTAGGTCCACAGCTTGCATACAGTCTTTTAGCAAAATAATTATAGTTTACATAGCCATTTTTATGTTATGTGCCAAAAATTATGTACAATTACTGACAAAATACACCAACCATTTTTCAACACTTGATTCACACTGAGAAACAGTCTTTTGATGATTCCTCTCAACTTTGATTTTATTTAATCTAAGCTTTCACTTTAGCTAAAAAACACAGTGCAAGTAAAATATATTTATGCTGAAAAGGTTTCTCTTTTTTTCCTTTTTTTCCTTTTTTAACTTTACAGCTTTACAAACTATAGCAAATAAAATGCATTTTTACAGATGCTGCTAAAACATTCAGAAGTAACCCTCCTTTATGGGATTTCAGGGCCTCTAATAAGCAATAATGTGATTAAAATTGAGGTTATGTTTAAAATTAACTGTATATCCCTCTAGATTTTGAACATTTGGGGAAAAGATAAATATTCTTAAAAAATCAGTTTGCTTTGCTAACTGACTGTTTAAAAAAAAAAGCTAAATGAAATGAGGTCATCTGCTGTAGACAACACGCCTATAGAATTGATTTAGTTGAATAAAACTGAACTAAAATGTACAATTAATGTTGAAACTGCTACAGGGCTGACAAAGGGTAGCTAGTTATTTGCTAAACGATTCCATCAGTCTTTATATATGGCTTGTTTGGCAAGAAGGCCACTCAATCAAGAGATGAGTTAAAATTTAATTGTCCTTTTATGGTATCCACAGGCCTTGTAAGTATTCTCACTGTTACAGAAATGTATTTCTCTTATACCGAAGAGTTTATTTATAAACAGGAATATAAAACTGTTCCATGTAAAGAGGTGGTTGTTTTTTAAACAATATCCCATTTGCTTGTTACAAAAAGGCGTAATTTGCAAATATATAAAAAATGTCCTCGGGCGTCTCTCCGTCAAAAATACCTTGATCTTTTCCGTTTTACTTAAGGAATGCTTTATATAGCAATAATGAATGGCTTGTCTCTCGCTCATTTTCTAAACAAAATATGAGGTCCCTGAGGTTCACCCGCGTTATCCTTTGTCGCGTAAACTGTCTGGTTGTTCCAACTCCAGAGCTGCCCGGGACTGCTGCACTCGAACCAGATCCCTGCAGATGAGAACAACAGATCAATCACAGCGTGCCAGGGTCCCCAGCTATTCCAAAAGCTTTCAGAGAAAGCAACTATGTACAGGAAGCTATCAAACTATGCTACCAGATCAGCAATTTCTTTTTAATTCTTATAAACAAACAGGCGAACAATCAGAAGTTTTCAGTGACGTTTAATACAGACCAATATACCCCAAAGCCCTGCTCTGATCTGGGGGATGGCACTAACGACAGGTGATCCCAACAACCAGAACAAGAGACAGGATTCTTCACAAGATCACACAGATCCCAAGGGCAGCCCTGGAGCTCTTGACAAACTGGGGAGCAATCCCACCCCCTGGATCATCAGGTCTTAAATAACGTCATAGATCCCCCTTGATCTTCACGGCCCAGTGCCATGAGGTCTCCTTCTGGTGACAAGAAATGTCACCAAGTTCAGGATTAGATTAAGAAGTAGCTATGTAGGCAGAGTCAGACATCCTCTAATGATCTCTGAATTCTTCTCCATAACCCACTAACACTTATCGCTCTGGCACACACTGGTAGCTGTCTGCACAAACCAGCGAGATAAACAAGTAATATATTGTTATATCTGTCACTTAAAAAAAGGAAAAAAACCCAAAACATTTGCTATCTTGAGAGATACCCACATCCTTCAGCTGTTTAGACACACACTGACTGTTAAGTGAGTTATAACACAGGTCTCCTGGGGCTGACCCCAATGCATCTTCACTTGCAGAAAAACACAGTTCTGATATGATATATATGATTAATGCAGCTCTTCTATGACAATTATACTTTCCTTCATATAAGCAAGAAAACCTTGGAGTGCTTTAAAATAACCAGCCATGAGAATAGGCAGGAACACCACCCAGTAACAAGGTGCCTTGTCCAGTAATGACTGGGATTTGATCACGCTCTCTGCATACGCACCAGAAACACCTTTTTTTGGCAGCAGGAGGGGTCGGCGGGCTGCAGGGACCTGAGCAGCAGCACTAAGGCACAGTCGCCAGCAGATGGCATGCAGACACCAAAAACCAGCTTTCAACTCCAATTTTAAAGTCAGGAATCTTTTTGGCAGTTGCCTGTTGCCGATACCTTGCTCTTGGTGTATTCGTGTAAATAATGAAGGTGTCCCGAGTGATTGGGAGCAGGTTATATTTCTGTGCCTTATCTATGGAACCTTTTTTTCCTCCAATTTCATTTACTAGAATAATGTTTTATTTTTTAACACAACTTCAATACTCAGTGACACCAGAAGGTCTGAACACATTCCACCAGGGAATAAAGATTTATCTGCCTGAGAGTTTGGAGAATTTGAAAAGACTGTTCTAAATAAGAACACACGGCTTTGAGAAAAGCCCAGATTTACAGTAGTGCACAAGGCTGCTGAGGTTCACACTAATACAGTCCTCTCTACTTGTGAAAGTAGAGTATTTATGATCAGCGCGCATTATTGATTAAGGAACTGATCTGAACATGTGGGTTAGTTGGACACTGGGTTATGAGCAGGTATGTTTGCTTCACCACACAGCTACCAGTGAAGTCAGACTTCTGTTTCTCAAGGAAGTCACCTGTTAAACCAGCATCAAATCACTGAAATCCTGTAGTTAAAACAGTTTAAAGGTTGAGTTTTCAAAGGGATATTTTAAGGCACTTGCACAACTTAGGAGCCTCATTTTCATCAGCTTCAATGGAAATTAGAAGATGCAGAAGAGCACTGGATGCAAACTAAACTTTGTTAAATACATACATCTGACTACCACCGAAACAACAGAATGGTTTGAAGGGTTCTTAAATTATTTTTTTTAAACATATTCTTTAGTAGAAGCTCAAGCCTGATTTTATTATGTACACTATCCTTCGGTAAATGCAAATGTAAAATGTCAGGAGTCTTCAAAGACAAAGAACAATGCTAGTCCTGTAGGCATGGAATAAGTTAAACAGCTTTTGATAACTTTCAATAAAATCATGTGGATACAGAACTCTAGCACTGACAGCAACCTGTTACGTTGAATTTTGAAATAAACCACTACAATTACTACTTAGACGTGATTTTACGTGTAATTAAAATTCAGCATTCCTAGACATCAAAAGCTTACATTTACACATCTGTGTCTAAGTAATGACAAACCTTATTTTCCACACTTGTAATATGCCTGAACTACAAACTGCACACAAATGGTGACAAGTGGAGCTCAATTTAAAAGTGTCAAGTGACACGGCAGCAAAAGCGCAGCTGTGAGTCTATCAGATCAAAAGCAGCTGGTTCTTAATTAAACAGACAAAAAGATTAGATTTCCAGGGAACCTGTAGTTAATTGGTTAACCAGTAAGTGATTAATCTAGGATAACTAAATTAGTCAGATTTAGATGAAATACAAACACGTGTTCGCAGTAGATGTAAAATACATTCCATAACCTAAGTGACATTAACAGACTATTAACGTTGCACAGTCTGCGTAAGTAAGCGACGCCAATGTTAACACTGCATGAGTTACTTCAGCATATTCCTCAGAGACAGCTTCATTTATATAGACATCTATCTTTGTAAAAGTGCCACATTCTGCAACTTTTATCATTTCAAACCACACTTATAAACCTTTAATACAGCAATTTGTTAACTTAAGTTTAAAAAGTCTTATCACTAACAGGTATTTTAGTAAATTTCAAAACTAAAAATTACTTTAAAAGATGCTTCAGAGGCTTGATTTTTTTAATAAATAAAAATAACATTTACTAATATTCAGATTGTTCTCTAACATTTTAGATCAAGCACATGTAAATCATTGCCTTTAGCAATTCACTATAAAATAAAGTGAATTGTTTTGAAACAAGAGGCTTTTCTACAGTATAAATGCTTTAGCACTACAAATTCGTAACGCTCAGGGAGTCATAAGCATAATTATTAAACTATTACTATCCTGCCACTTGCTATCAGATCCAAAACTCCGTAGGGAAGAATCCCCGAGTTACAAAGAGAGCTTTTGGCCCCGTAAATGCCAAGTTTCAAGAAGATTTTGTTCTTTAACACTAGAGAAACCCCACGTTGCACATGGGACACGGGTTAGTGGTGGACCTGGCAGTGTTTGATGATTTTAAAGGCCTTTTCCAACCTAAACAACTCTAAGATTTTATATTCGAATGGAATTGGTCAAACTGATCTGCTGTAGAGTTACTGAAACTAAGGCAAATCAACAGCTGAAATAAGAAATTAGGCAAGTTCCCACCACCTGAAGCTCCTGCTGTCCAATCTAGTAGTGATTCAGTTCTACCTCACTCCCCTCAGCAGCATTACTCTGCACTCTTAGATTGGCTGCAACCACAATCTCTTCCCAAAACTCTGGAAGTCCAAAAAAAAAGACTGGAGAGAACAGTGATGGCTTTTTTGTCATTCCTCCAGTTCCATCTATCAGGGAATGACAACTCAAATTTTACTCCCTATGCCACTACACAGATGCTAAAAATTGATCTTGGCCTTGGAGCAAACAGATCTGAACCCAAAATACACTTCTGCTGCTCAGAAAGCTGCCGCAAACTATGGAAAAGGTTTTTACAGAGGCTGACACAGCAAAAGCAAAGATCACAGTGGCACTGTACCTCTGTCCCCGATCCAGATCCCGGTGAATCCACTTTCCTTTTCTTTCTGGGACCGATGGCAGCTAATGCAGTCAGGTTGGCATCCCTCTGTCTCATCTGCGCTAGCTCTTGTTGCTGCATCTGCATTGGCCAGAACAAATACAGTTCATTATTTTTCTTTCAATTTCCACAATAAGAGTTCATACTAAGGTGAACACTTACCTCCTTCGCCTTCTGTTTCAACCTAAGCTGCTCTGGGTCTTCTTGTCGAGATCGAGACTATGTTGATAAAGGGTGAACACGGAAGAGTTGGAAAGAAATAAAGAAATAAATTCAGTTACAAAAGCAATTAAAGATAAGTTTCACATAGCATATGAAAGCTTTTCTTAAACTTCTGCAGGAAGCAGAGAATACCCACTGCTCCTGGAGAGGGCAACAGGGGAAAATCTAACAGGAACCAACTGAAATGAAGGTGTTGGTTCACAACTCCTGTGCAAACATTGCACCACAAGAATTGGATTGACATTGGCAACTTATACCGGATTAACAGACCCAATAGAAACCCTGAGTTGTTTTACTAATTACTTCTAGAGTGCTCCTGCCTAGTTTGTCTTATTCATCCTGTATTTGTGTCACTGAGTAAAATGACAGCTTACATCAACTGCTTCCTATTTAGTGTATTTCTGCAACTTATAAAAATCTTTTTGAACTCTATTTCTAGTTTCCAAAATATCTGTAACCTCTCTATTCAATTTAAGAGTATCATCAAGCTATAAAATTCTCTTTCTTTTCCACAATGCAAAGTGTAAAAACTAAGTTAATTTGGGAACACGCAATGAGCCTGGCAAAGCAGCCGCCTCACATGCTTTACCATGAAAAGCACAACAGAGCTCTCGCTAAACAACATATTCATCAAGCTCCATCTTTGAAGATTAGTCTTCCCCTTCATTGCAAGCACTTTAGAATTAAAAGAAACTCTGCAGTTTTGACGTCAAAAATGACACTTTGTAAATGTGTGTGAAATCCAAGCACTTGCCTTTGCTGCACGCATTAAAATTTCCCTTTCTTGTTCATCTTTACGCTGCTTTTCTATTTGATCAAGTTGTTCAAAGAACTTGAGCTGTGCCCGAACATCACTTGCTTGTTCGTATCTTTCATCATCCTGAAAACACAAATATGTTTCCCATTACATTTCTTAAAAACAAAGCTGTTAGCTTGTACTGTACTGTAGAAGAACATATACATTTAAAGCTCAAACGTTCACTTTGTCCTTTTCAAACAAATAGCAAGCATATACTTACACCAGTCAAACTAGCTAGAATTCTTAAAAGCATTTTGTTCTATTCCGTGAATCATCAGATTTTGACTTCTAAACTAATATCATCACAGCTTTAGCATCACAAACATATTCCACGGAGCTGTGTGGTTTTTTTTTAAACGCTGTTTAGGCATTTGCCTATTAAGAACACACATCTGTCAGATAGAAGTCTCTTGAGAATTCAAAGCAGTGCTTTTGTCTGCCTGAGGTACAATCACTCAGATTCTAAACATTCAACATACATAAAAGGGGAGGGTACACCTTCTCTGCATTTGTTTTAAAAACATGTTGTATATGCAAGCCATGGAGTTCTAGTCATCTGTGTGTATTAATATCTTAATGTAAGATGAATCAGTCGAAGAGAATAAACAACCTAACTTCACAGAACAAACACCCAAAGTCACACGTTATAGCCAACTTGACAGCCCGCTGTATTTGTGCAATTTTGCCATTTTATTTGTGCAATTAAATACAGTTACCTTGTAAGAAATGTTCTTTTGTTGAGCAGTCTCTGATAATTTTTCCACGAGGTTTTGTAGTCTTTGTTGCGTAGCATGCGATACGTAGCTAACTACATCAGGATGGATTTCTGTTATTCCATGTTTTTTACCTATGATCAGGACAGAAGTCAACAGTAAAAAATGATTTTACAATGCAGCTAAAGATATGGCTGATCTCAGTCACGGAAATTTCAACGCTGTTTCCAAAATAAGGCTTTCAGGTATTTCTCAGACAAGCATTAAATGGGAAATGGTAAACATACAAAAATTTACATCAGCTTAACAAAATTTAAAATCTCTTAAGAAGTGCTGTATACTACAACGTAACAAGCATTTGAAGAGCGCTTTTTGTTCCACAATCTGTTCTAAACTAGCAAGTAAATATGATAAGTAAGAGTTTCTGGGTTTATTTTTTAAAAAACAAATGTCATTTTTGTTACACCTTATCAGTTTATACAGGTCCAGTAACTTTCATGTTAAATTGCCATCATTTTAGAAGGCAACTCTACAGGTTTGCTATCCCTTAACACTAATTACATAAGCTCGATGATTGCCCACAAGCATCAGAATATACAGAAGTTAAAACTCTAGCAGCTTTACACTATTCAAATCCATTTCTATGGAAAATGTCTTCAGTTAAACCCAAGACTGGTGAAATTTCTTCATTCAAGAAAAATCAACATACCTATTTCTAATATCCTTCTTTGTAAAGGTGCTGGGAAAAGGAACGTTTCATCTTTACAGGACCTGGTTAATGTGCCCACTAGCTCTGAGTTTGTTGCCAATATCCGAGCACTTTCTTCTGACAGGTTGACTCCAGCCATTGATGCAACATCATTAATGTCATCGTCATCCCTTAACAAAGGAAAATCCATTATAACCATAACATTTAGTTCTTATCTGCAAACAATGCAACAATCCCCAGCTGCATATAATTAATTCCACAGTGAGCCTGAATACTTCATTTCATTTTTGCATTTTATTTGCTCTTATTATATGATAAAACTGACATAATTTTATTCCAAAGAGCACAAAAAGTATTTTGACAGTTTTGTACTTCCTAACTGTTTTCTCGAGATCCTTTCTTGCACAAGATTTTAACACCTTGAAACACAAGAGACCAGACACATCTCTACCACAAAACAAAAAGAAACTGCACTCATCGGTGCAAGACAGGCTGTACATCCAAATAACCTGAGCAGGAGTGAAAGAATGAATTCTGTTTGCTTGTCCAGGCAGGAATTGTTTGTGAGGTCTGATATTTACCCTTAGTGCCAGCTAAACGCTAAAACCAGTCTGGCACAACTATGTCCATGGCTGTGCGTTTAAGTTTTTATTAACACTCAAATCTGTCCACAGAAAATCCACCTCTAGTTCTTGCACGTTGACCCAGTCTGATCCAGCACTGCTGGAGCACAGGGACAGGCTGCCCAGGAGCACAAGCACAAACAAGCATATGGTTCCTCACCTAAAAGAGCCTCCCCCAGGTTCTTTCAGTTTATTCTTCTGAGCAGCAGCTACTTGTGTTGAAACAGTGGCAATAGCTTTGTTTCCAGGTAATACTGCTGGTTTTACCACAGGTACTGTAAGAAGAAAAACAAGATTTGTGCTCTGTCGAATTTCTGTGAGAGTTCAGATTTACGAGCCTGTTATGTGTAGTAACAGCAACGTGTCTGGTGCAAAGACTCAACCTTTATTAATATTTTCTGACAGCATTTCACCCATCTACAACAGGATCCTCCCACACAGTTCCAGCACCCAAACATCTTTTGACAGTAAATGCTGCCCTGACACACGTGTATCCCCAGCCAGCACGGCACTATGCAATGGAGATATTAGCAGCCCTACAACAGCCATCAGACAGCTATGGGGCACTTCAGAACCAACATTCAGAAACCAGACTTCAGTTAATTCTGTCAAATATGGCATAAACCATGTATCTTGACCCCTTACCTGTCTGAAGTTGATTCAGTTGAATTTGAGGAGTAGTGAGCATGATACGACTGTGTGGTTGCCGCAACGCTACCATTGGTGTCTGTGTCAACGTCACCTGGGGAGGCCTTATCAACGCCCCTGCTTTCTGAGACTGTTGGATAACCTGCAAATAGTAAGAAAAAAGGAACTGTAAACAATCTGAGAAATAGCTAAGGCTAAGAATCAGGTGGGAGGAACAAACCCTAACAATCAACTCATAAGTTGTGATCTTAACACATCTGTTCATTGATCCAGAATCAGCCCATCTTAAAGTATTTAAACATCTATTTAGATATACTGTACCCTACAGGAAAACTAATATTCCACTTTCTGTAATACAAAAAAGAAATCACTAACCTATTTCTAATTAAAAAACTCAAACATCTATATCCAGTTAAAACTTTCTGCATGTGGTTTCTACATTAGAGACAAACGCAAACTGGATATGCCTGAACAAGATCTAGAACGAAAAATAATAGAGACATGATGATAAAGATATGATAAAGATAATCCAGCTGGCTATACATGTGCTGTTTTCATCCAGAACCAGCATAAGCTACCACTGTGTAATTTTGTACTACTGGATTGTAAAGCAATCTACCAACTCTGCCTATTTTGCTAGTTCCATTTCTATACCTCTGCAAGTTGTCTTTTGCTACTGTTTCATATAGTTAAGTTAAAGGCCAAATTGTTTTATTGTAAATCCAGTACTAACTAGTCAATGTTCAGTTTTTACTCCTTCTCTAAGGTCCTAACATCCTTCTGTAATACCTAGGTTGTAAAGGCAGTAAGACCAACATAATCACCAGCTTTTCTCTCAAGGTAAGTGAAAAACATTCGTGGATTGACCAGACAGATCAGATCTCTCCTCTTCATATTATATGAACATTTTTGGACAGAGCAGGTCAGATGAATGCTGAAAGTTCTACAGAGCATGTTGAAGTAGTAAGTAGCAAAAACCCCCTAGTAATTCAATAATGTATATAATTAATACATATCCTATAAAAAGCTTACACAGATGGTGCTTTGCTACGAGAAGAATCAAAACAAGGTGCTGCACACTATACTGTTCTTATTTGGTTTACGTGCAGGCCTGAGAAAGTCTTTCTCCTCTTTTGGGGAAATCTCTTGTCAGACTTGCAAAGTAGGGAATGAAACATCCTCCAGAACCCTGCTCTCTCATGGATATGCAGCAACTGAGACAAATCTGCCAATAATGAATGTTAAAATTGGTAATCATTTGTAATTTAACCAAGACTGGATTTTAAATCATACTTTTTTTTCTCAGCAGTTAGTTTCTCTAAAGAGATCAAAGATCTCTAATTGAGCCAGACCACCAATTTCAGAAAAGTCACCATGTTTTTAAGAAAACCCTATGCAATAACAGGTGATGCACTTCAGCTGACGTACCAGCGGCGTCGACTGCCCTTGTTTACTAACACCAACTTGTGTGGGCTGAGTGAGGCTGATGACAGGTTGTTGGAGGGTACTTGTTACGGTTGCAGTCGCCTTCCCCGCTGTGCGCTGAACCGAGGAGCTCAGGAGCACGGCCGCAGACGGGATCGTCGCTATCGCCGCTTGCGTCGTCGTCGGCTGCTGCTGTTGACTTTGTTGAATGAAAGCTGCAGAGTCTGGTGTTAACTGTCTCAAGGCGGGTAAACTCCTCTGCAAAGAGGAAAGCATCTGCGTGAGTATTTTAATCCTAGATCACGCATGTAAAACATTAATTGTAAAAAGCAATGCACTTTGTTTCAGTCCATTGGATCGGTCTGTGCTCACCCGAGGAAACGCAATAGCGGCACAGCCAGAAATGCCACGCTACTTCAAGTTTAAAGCTGGACAGAGTGATGGTACCTTCAGTTGTGGAAGTTTGGACATGATGGGCACCTGGGCTATGCAAACCCATCTGGAACCCCTGTGTATATTTAACAATCCAAGCCCACGCTGCCTTCCTCGATTCTGTTTCCTACATATATAGTAAGCTATAACATCTGATGGCTTAAAAACCATACTGGAACACCAGTGAAGATTTTAGAATAGCTCAGAGACCACAGTATTTTACCAAATTCTTACCTCAGTTGTTTTCTTACAGTAACAACTTTTGTCCTCATGAACAGCTCAGGTTGAACAAGCATTTAAGAACCCAGAAATGTCACCACACACTTACAACTATAACCCTTAATCATACATTAGTCAAGCAGAGTTATACTCTTAGCATACAGCAATGTTGTATTTTCTCAGATTTTCAGATGAGAAATATTTATGAATAAACACTACTTTGAGATGGGTCCAATAGCTATAAAATTTATGACAAACAGGATTTATTATCAAGAGGTGACAAATTGCCTGTTTATCCATACAAACAGGTATACAGCACAGGCAGAAGAATATGAGTTTGTCCAGCGGGTACAGTTTTCTGTATCATTCAATCCCTTGTTTTCTTTCCAAGACTAAAAAGAGGATAATATATCAATTCACAGGTTTGGTGCTATGGAAAGAAACTGCTCACCAGTCATAGAAAGAAAACTTCACAGATTCTCAAAAGAGCTACGATGTGACACTATGGTAGAAATTACGTTATTGACTGTGCCAACGGATCATATTAACAAACTCTTGGAACCAAGAGGCAGAAATATTTTTAAGGGAGCAAAGTCTAACCAGGTACCATTTAAAATTTCCATTTACACTATTTTGGAATTCCACCTATACTGAAAATAAGAAGTGCTTGTGTTCATTGCTGCTGATACACATTCACAGAAATATATGCAGACTAGTGAACATGAGTTACCTTCAGGAAAGGCACAAGGTAAGGTTGAGGTGAAGAATTCAGTTCTCTGTACAGCCTACTGGTGAAGTCTTCTGCTTCAATTTTTCCATCCTTCAAAACAGAAATTTCAAATGAGCAAACTTGTAGAAATTTACTTTGACAGATATTCAACACCAAAAAAAATCTAAGACTTAGACATTTATTGAAAATACGTGGGTTTATCATCTATCACTATTTTCAGTTATCAATATCTTTGATTAAAGCTGTGCCCATCATATCCTCAAAAGAGATGTCTCTCACAAAACTAAATATGCATCCCTCATATGAAGATACACGCTGCATTTTGGTCTTGTGACAACCTCTGGCTAGCACGTGACAACATCTGGAATACACAGCTCTCCCTTAATGTAAAGGCTGCTAACAGCCAGGCTAAGCAATACTAGTGTTCATTCTATAAATATTAAGTATGTCAAGCTTTTACATCAGCTTCAGATAAAGTTTTTTTTTTTTTTGTAAAAGCTTGGGATTTCCTGGCGCTCAGCTGTAGTGTCTTCCCTCAAGTACATAATTCATCTTTTTTATTCACTGTTTCATCAATTAAAAAGTGTAGAATTTAAAGTTAATTCAGAAGAAGCTACATTTCTATTTGATGTATCTCAGATTTTATAATCTCCTTCCTCTCCAAAAAGACCCTTCAGTTTTGAGTCTAAATTTGCCCAGATACTGTTTCTTACAACTTCTAATGAACTTGTCTTACCAGCAGGTTCTGTACCAATTCCTTCACGTTTGCTGCAGTCTCTGAAGACTGTTTTCCAGATGATGCCAGTTTTATTAATGTGGACAGAAAGTTTTTGCATTTCTTCACATTTTCCATAGTTTCCTGTTATGAGAGGAGGATAGGTAGAAGGGAAACAGTCAGAGAAGGGAAGATAAACTCTTTTTAACACATGATCTGATCACATACTCTGAGAAATAAAGTCTTTCTTTCGTTCACCACCGCAGAATATTATTTCTAGATTCATGTCCCTCAGCACTTAAGATATAATCAGACTGAAATTATTATTTTGCCTCATATTTACATGTGCATTGTACATTTTTGGTGCCAAAATTTAATACATTTTTAATGAAGTTAGGAAACACCAGGCAGTTTAAGAATGACACATTGTGTATGGGAAAATATGAATTTTAGCAGGACAAAAAATAGGAAAGTTCCTCCATCCCGTGCATGGCACAGTGCGGAGATATATACGTACACGCACACATGTATATGTGAACGAACAAAACCAGATTTTAAATGCGCTCAGTATCTTACTGTGGCAGCGGTGGAGGTCGCTGTTGTTCCTTGCACTGTCCTCTGAGGAGTTCCAGTTTGTACGGCTGTTGCTGTCCCCAATGTAGTTGTTTGTGCAGTACCACCCAGAACAATCTGAGGCTGCAGAGAACATGAACATAACGTTATTTTACTCGGAATGTACCAAAGCCCGTTTTCCTGAATCATCAAACAGAAACTGAGCCACAGGACAGCACCTTTCACAGCCCCTGTAACATAAAAAGCAGTTGCTCAGCTGTTGCAGTGGAAAGAAGGAGCCACCAGATGGCACAAAACACTGCACATTCAGAACTGAAATCCTCAAAGTTGATTAAGAATTGCATGATTTTTGGTGGGAAAATAATACCATAAACATACCCTCATACACAGTGGTTTCAAAACACAACTAAAACAAGTACTAAATTCCTGTGACTGCAATAGCCTTTTTTGCCTGTTGCCCTAAACGCCACTTTGCAAAGGGAGGAATTTCTAAAAAGGCACAACAGACACAAAAGCTCGGGTCTTATCCAGGTCTTTTTGATGAACAATGGGACGAAACATTTTTTCAGTTTTGTAGACAAGTTGGTAAATCACCTTTAAAGAATCAACATTGTAAACAAGAACTTTTCACATGCCCAGTTAATTCATGGACTTTCGACACATTCTAATTCCGAATGTCAAGCCAACTAGAGGGACCGTAATTGTTACCAAGCTAAGGCTAGCTAGAATTTTAACAAATCATTTGTAAACTTGCTCTTTATATAGAAACACACAAGAAAAGAGGCTCCGGTGCTGCCCAAGCTAACTTGCATTAGTATTTTGGGAGACAGAAAAGGAGACAAGGATTTAATTTGTCTCAATTTTTGAGAACAGGATAAATGAAGTCCATGGTATGCTCATTACAGAAAAAATATGCAGATGGAATAATTTCTTTTTGTCCGGTGTAACAGCGGTGCAAATTTACCTAAGTGCGTCTCCTTAATTAACTCTTAGATCTGGAAAGATCACTGGCATAGGCAAAGGCTCTCCGAGGGGAAAAAGGTTAACTGGATGCACAGCAAAACCTGCATGTTTTAAATTAAAACTCTCTAATCCTGTCTACTCAAAGGCTGAAGAAAGCACAATGAAATAGATTAGGCAACAGCAATCATATTGTACCACTGTTGCCTGGAAGTCATGTGGAGAATTTCACACTTTTGCTCTGTGTTTTAAACTCAAACCACCACCACTCAAAAAAACACTACGAGAATCATTAATCCAGACCTGGGTGTTAGAAGGGAGCCCACATATTAAGACGCCACTATTTATCCCCGAGTTACCAGAATCTCCCCAACTCCACAGACCAAAGCAGAGATTGTGTAAAAAGGGAGAAGGCTTGTGGAAGTAAAGGGCACCAGTGTAGCTTTTTTTGTGATTGTGAATTTTGCTGCAGAATTGGGAGGAACGGAGATACATCACAGGAATAATACCATGGCTCCAAACCCAAAGGGAACTGGTGTCAACTTATCTTGATGTTTTCTGCCTCAAGAATTTTATTTTAGCCAGTTCTATGATTATACAAACTAATACAAGAATAGCTTTAAATATATATTCATATACACACAATATAAAGTAAATTGAGATCTGCATATGTTTTCAAAAGGATAATCCAGAAGATATTTCGCCCATCCATATAACAATTATATTTCCTGTATTTCTGGTAATCTTGAGCAGGTTTCCAGCTAATCTTCACTGACGTATCTCATGCACGCATTAATTTCCTACAAACTCACTTGCACAACAGGAGGACGCTGTAGCGTTGTTGTGGGTTGCACTGTTGTTTGAGCCTGAGACACTTGCTTGATAATAGTAGTTGGTGTCACCTGTCGTGCAATAATGGGCGTTCCTGGAGCCTGGGGAGGAGGAGAGGAAAAAAAACCAAAACAAAACACACATTAGTTCCTACATTTAAATACAGTCTCCCCTACCCAGTATTTTGTTTCTGGATAGTTGCCATTGTTACAGATACAAAAGAACACATCTGGACCACTCTAAAACTGTGAGAAGGATTTTTAGTCTTGAACTTAATGCAACTGTGATGATCTCAGCGTACATATATCCATACCCACTTTTTTCTTTTAGTCTTATAAAGAATAATGATTCTTTAGGGAAAAGAGTTCTGCACATTAACCATATATGGTCTTGAACGGTCTTCTTTATATCAGTTTTAAACTTAATGCCATTCAGCTAGGTAAAAGTATTTTTAAGAGTAACAGACACACCAAATTAGGCACAAAACGCAATGCCTATGCCATGTGGAAAAGTCAGTAGAGCACCAGGTTTGATCACTGGTATCTTCAGATCACTAACATCATATCTTACTTTTGGTGTATTCCTCACAGGAAAAAAACAAACCAAACCAAATCCTAGGGGTTTTAACACTATAAATGACCGAACCAACCTGCACTGTGGATATCTGCACCGGAGGGGCACTGGTGGGTGTAGCAGGACGAGGAGTCAGAGTGTTTTGCGGCTGGGACTGGGCATGTGCCTGCGCCTGCATCTGCGCCAGCGCCTGCTGGGGGATCACCAGCAGCTGCCCGTTCTCACTGCGCACCAGGACCATGCCTGCAACAAACAAACTGGTCAACACCACGCACCCTTTGCAAATTTTAAAGAACAGTGTTTTTCAGGTGGTTTTTTTCTTAATCCAAGTTGCATACATATGGAATTAATGTACTGGTGAGTGACTACACAGCTAACGAAAGTGGTTTGGAATAAAAGCAAAACACCCAGCTGCATCCTCACATTTTGTATAGAATAGCTTAATCACAGAAATACTCTATAAAAACGTTCCGTGTGGTGTGCATCAGAACACATGAGGAGTTGTATTCACTCCAACCAAAATATTCCACGTGACCAGAGGTTAAAATGAGCAGTTGTGTAAAAATCCTACCTGCTCTTTACTAAGACATTTGCTTTATGAAACACTGCATATAAAAGAAAATCTTGTCATCATTAGGCAAGATTCCTGTTAGCTTTTCTTTAAGAGGGCGGGGAATCAAACAGTCTTCACCATCAACGGGAACACAATTGTCTAAGTTCTAAATTAATTTCCCATAACAAATTTAGTAATGAAAGCAGCTATAAAATCATAATCTCTCTCATGTGCATCAGCAGCAGACTGCACTGTTACACCCCAAAAGAAAAATAAAACGGAGAGAGAAAAACAAGGCAGTCAGTCCCTGCTCACTCACTCACATCCATACACTTAACCCCACCGGGTAGCTACAGGGAATCAGATTTTAACGTGCAATTTTCAGATTACAGTCTCTCCTTGAAGGCACAATCAGGATCTGGACAACACAAAGTGTTTTTCATTAGCTCATTCATTCAGCCCAAGTCAGTCCACAAGAGCCTCAGAGGACCTCATCTGCTCTGAAAAAGCCACCTAAGAAACCAACTGGGGCCTGAAAACGAGTCTTTCTGAGCAACAAACCGCAGGAGGAAACTTCACCATGAAAATCAAAAGGCGCTATCAAAATGAGAAAGTTTTTCTGAAGTGCTGGTCAGCCCATGTGCGCTCCCCAACCTGGCAATCTGGTCTGTGCCATCTCAGAGCACGACTCCTGCAAAAGAATCCAGCTTTTATTTGCTTTTCTGTTCAGATGAAGTGCTGAAACATGTACAAGACAACACCTTTAGTAGTTTTCTTGGGCTGTTTGAAAATTAGTGTTAAACTGCAAAAACACATATACTGATTTCTATTAAAATGAGTTCAAAAGAAAACGAGATTCTATCAGCTGATTCGCCCCAACTTTTTTTTCTTACATTCTCCACATTAGCGCTCTGATCATGAAGCAGAGTCACACAGAGATGTTAAACTAATTGTCATCAAGAAGGTAACTTTCCATAGCGACTTACTTAGAAGTGTTAAAGTGGGACCAGAAGGTGCTATGGACAAGAGTTATATCCAGAAACAAATATTTTCAAGCCTGTTTTTCTGTAGGAAAGGAGGGGGGGAAGCTTATTTATAATCTTGCAGACTGCAGAAATAAATACTCTAAGTTTAGCTGTCAGGTCCAAAATAAACATTTCCCAAGCCATGCCAAAAAGTAAGGTCTTTTCTCCTGTAACTTACATAGGGAGAAGCATTTTCACTGAAACAGCCAAGCCAGACGCCACCACAGCTTACAAGAACTGTAAAAACCTCAACCGTGAATACAGACCTTGATCCCATCAGCTGCTCATTAGAACCATCACAACTTTCTCACCATCAGCCTCACACTATGGGAAAAGGGCTACTGATAAAGAACAGAGAAACTCAATATTTTAAAGAGTAGAGAGTGACCTGTGACTACACCAAGCTCACTCCTGCACAAACAGGACCTGGCAACCTCTTCCAACCTGCAAACATAAAATCTTGGGAAATGAACTCACGTTGCCCATTTTTGTCACTCCTCATAATAATCAGCTGAAGACGACAAACACTGAATCAGTGGAAATCTTCAATATTATTATAACTGAAACCACCAGTACAGTGGCAGTCTGATTAGAAGAGCTATTTCCAACTCCGCATCAAATATTAAGGCTTGCTGATTACCATTTAGTTTCTAAAAATCAAAAAGGCACAATGCAACTACACACTCCTGTGCTTTCGGAGGTTCTTAAATATCACAGAATTATGCTGACATCCCATAAGTTCCTTCTTTTTCTTAAAATTCACCATTCTTTCTAGCATCAGGAACCAGCACACAGGGCTCTGCTGCCTGTTCAGTCCCCAGCTCCATCCACACACCAGGCAACACCCCAACCTCCCCTTGGGACACCAGCACTGTCAGCTCAGCACTTTGCTCCCCAAAACATGAATCAGAGAGAAAAGAAGGGAGAAAACCACAAAAATGAAGGCTGACTACCCCTGAAGAGCAAGTACGATGGCTGAACAATGAAATATTCTCCCCGAGCTACATGTAAAATTAGAACATGCCTACACATTAACACAGCACAACTGCTGGAACAGACAGTTGAAAAGCATATTAATGTGAGCTTTAGAAAACATATCAAGAAAGTTCAATTTTTGGCAGCCAACAGACAAAACAATCATTTGTGATTCAAACTCTGACTCTAAGCACTATCCTGCTAGATTTCCAACTACGGGAAGTCTGAACCTTCCTTCAGGTATCCAAGTTGTAATAAAAAAGTAATTCATACAAAGCTACATTCGTGTCTGTCCCCATTTTAACAGTTCTTTTATAGTCCTGTTTTTATTTGATATGCTGTTATTTCCAATTTATACAGTTTATAACGTGTCTTTAAGTCACAGTCTACCACTGATAAGCTATATACAAACACAAAAATCAGACCAGCCTTGTACAAACTTTAATCATGGTATGATGATATAAGATATTTTGCCTGTTCAAAATTATATCTTGTTAGTGTACAGGCAACTTCAGAAAAGGTGTAAAAATTCAGATCATGGTGAACTTTGTTATTGACATTTCTGCACAGAAATTCACCAGTAATACCATGTGTGGGTAAGTAATTCTTGCCTGAACAATTAACACCTCTCCAGCCTCACTGAGAATCCTTTAAAAAGGACCCAGCCCAACTATAGACTCTTCTCCAATCCAATGAGCTAAAAAAGAAACTCACTAACCCAAAACTATACCCAAGATGGCATTAAGTGGATTTTCAGCGAAGCTCAGAAAGCTCATTGGAGCTAACTTGATTAAGAATTAAAAAGGAAGTCTCATTTATTTCCTGCTTCTAAACAAACTCAATGTAGGACTATACCAGCCCCTTCTCTCCATCCGCACATTAACCATCTCTCAGTTGATTCATTTGTTGCAATAGAAAAAAAAAAAAAAAAAAAAGGAGGGGCTGATAGTCATATGTGTAGAAAAAATAAAACATTTCTTTCTCTTAGGTTCCAAAACTGGTATTTAAAATATTTAATTACAGACAAGTATCATAATCTCAACTCCAATGTATAAAGGTGCAAGAGCTGTAGGAACCAGATCAGAAATGATTACCAGGTACCAGAAGACAGACAAAATTATACCAAGGTAACTCACTTCTCTAATTAAACTCATCAACATATTTAAAATAAGGATGAAAAAACATCTTTCTGTTTCAAGTTTACCATCCATGATTTTGTTCCACAAATGGATGAGCTGCTATTTGACACCAAATAGCTAAAGATGATGGGAAATGTTCAATTCGAAAAAGGTGACAATAAAACTTGCTCATTTTAAATATCTCTCTGCCTTCTTTTCCTAGAAAGTCTGACCACGTGTACTCTAAAATCATATTCGCTATTAAAAATGCAAATGTTCAAGCATTCTTTCCAAGTCTCTCATTAGAAAACTAATTGAAATTAAAATTAATTACCATTTTTGTTAGAAGTTAGAGGCTTAAGAGAACCCTGAAAGCAGCTCATATTTTATTTTGAATTGAACAATACATCACAGCTCCAAATGAAGGATTAACAAAACTGAGCTGGATCGTTCCTTATGCCCAGAGGACTTGTGCTCCTGGTCAATCTCATGTTCTGGTGAGACCTTCCCAGATCTCACCTGTTTGCAAGAGTGTTTGAATGGAAAAGTTCGTTATCATATGATGTAGCTTTGCGATTCTACATTGTGTCCGCTTTGCCCCTTCTTGTTTGTATTTCCACCTGCTAAAGGCACTTCCATTCACAAAGCGTTGTGCTTGGGTTTTGTTTGTTGTTGGTTTTTTTGTTTGTTCTCTTTTAATTAATAAAACTTGTAAAAATCACTCACTGGAATAAAAGTGAAGAGCTTTGGCCATATGACATGTCAGAGAAACACAAACCAAGCTTTTTTCTAATGCTTTCCTCTTCCTTCTTTCTTTGAAACACAGCTTGGCTTAGCAAAGACTAAAGAAAAAATATCAGAATAATAAAGGAAGATGAACAAAAAATATTTTGTAGCCTTTTCAGACCACTGATTAGCTGTGTAAGTCCTGAGACATAGAGCTTTCTTGCTAGAGGTCCTCTGCATCAAAAAAACCCAAACCAAACCAGTTTTCTGCTTTGCTACCGGTTTTTGCTGGTAAACCTCGGTTAACAATAGTTATAGGAGCTGGAACACTTCCCTTCCTCGGGGACTCGATTCGTACAGTAGGTGAGAAATTGAAAAACTCCATCTACAGTCAGCAAGCACCCAACACCAGGACCACTAACAGGTGTGTTCATGCCTGTTCCTGGGCACACCAGTGGGCAAGAATGGAACTCTTGCCTACCTGTGAAATATAAACCCCAGAAAGTCTCCAACCAGATCCAGTGACATCAGCTCTCCTTCTGATGCAGACACTGAACACAAGGACAGGTTCAAGCACACAGGTTTTGCTCGTTCCCCACAATGTAGCTCACGGTCCAATCCACACCAATTCAGAACCATTACTAAGGAACCAAGACTTCCTACGCTTCTAGTATTTTTTTTAATATAAATAACAATGAGACATTACATAAGAATGAATGGATGTATGCTCTTGAAATTGCATGAAGAATACCCTTTTCCAGTCTCCTGAGGAAATTTTCTTCTTAAAGTAAAAGAGTGACTGAACTTTATTTCCAGAGGAAAAAAACATGGTCAGGAAGAACTGTCATGCAGCAAAGAATCACCTTCAACACCCACACACGCTGGTGTTCAGAAAGGATGCTCGAGCCTGAAAAAAAATAATGCTTCTGGTATAAGAAATCAAAGTCCTTACAAACATCTCCAGAAAAGAGGGTTATTGATCATACAGTCCAGCAACATCTGACAAATCTTCAAATTCTAACTGGAGGTGCTGGGAAAGATAACTCAGAGGTTACCTGAATATCAAGGCAGTTTGCGCCTTAAACTCTCAAGCACACGCTCATTTGTGGCAGATGCTGCAAATATTTGACATGGAAAAAAAAAATCTGACATTAATCATAAGCAGGCTGTGCCATATTAGCAGAAGAAAGCTTTATAATAGTATCGCTTCTGTATTGTCAGAAGAGATTCTGTTGCAACAATAAGGAAGTCAAGTGTCTCTGAGGTTATGCAAGTTGATAAACACAGCAGAAAAACCATACAGAGCACAGGGGTAAGTCAGTGCTCTGGAGATGATTGGATCAGGCTATAGAGACCCTGGAATGACAAAATCTTTATAAGAGGACAAAGTTTATAAGATTTTCTCAATACAAAAAAAGCTAGAAGAATACTGGAGAGACAGCTGGAGAAAAGGAGAGATTCTTGTACAAACTACAGGAATAACTTCCAGCAGAAGTGATACATACAATATGGTCCCTTATTGCAGAAAAGGAAATTATAACCTGGTACCAACATCAACGCTGTCCAACAATCCACCTTTTCTCCTCTTATGACAAATGACCCGTCTGGCAAAGTTCTCACTCTATTGGAATGAAAGGCCAGGAAAAGAAGGAAGAACCTCCCCAGGTCTACTAGTCCACTGCAGCTCCATGAAAGTCTGGGTAATCTTCCTTAAAACAAAACTTTTAGCAGTTCTAGAATTATGTACATACGTCAAAGGAGAGCACCTGTAATAAACCAGCAGATGAGTAGCAGGTCATGAAGGACAATCTACACACAAACTCATCAGAAACTGTAATGACAAATCAAAATGAATAGCCCAGAACTTGAAAATGACAATGCAGCTCTGAAGCAGGTGTTACTGAAGACCCATTCTTTGTCCCTGATGAGATATGAGCACGACCACAGCAGATGCACTTAGTTTAGGTGCTTAGGACATCAGATCATCTGTGCTGCACAAAAGATCCAGAAACAACTTTTACTTGAACTTTCTTGCCAAAGCCTTTGACACCGCTAGCGATCCAGGCTCTTGAGTTTCATGAACAAAAGATGCTGAACGCATCTTACAGGTGCCTGTCCAATGTTCAGCACCTGCTGTGCTCAAGGTGAGCTACAACTTGGCATGAAAAAACACGACTGTCAGGTGTTGCTTGAGCATCTCCGATACAAAACACTTGGAGTGTCTCCTGACAGGCGCTGAACATGAACCACAGTGCAGATCGGCATGGCACAGAGTATGAAGCAACAAAAGCACATCAGTCCTTTCACTTTCCAACTCATGTCACGCTGGAATGAAGTCAAATTTTACCCAAATTTTACCACAACACTCCATTTCATTTCCCTATCAACACCCTCCCCACATGCCCAACCTGCACACACAGACCATAGATCACAACCGATGGTTACAGTCTGTGACATACTAATTCTTGAACAGCTGATTTACAATTATTGCCAACATAGATAAAAGATATATTCTCAAAAATCATCCAAAATCCTGACTGCACTGCACAGAAAAATGTATTTTGTACAGACCAAGTGCACAAGTTCACATTATAGTAAGAAAAAACAAAAGCAGTTTTCCATAGAGTCAAAAGACAAGAGAAACTCAACTTCATAGTAAAAGCTTTTGCTTATTCTTACTATGCAAGAATTCAGCTTCAAACTACAAAACTGCTGTCTAAAAAGGAAAAAAGTGAATCACTTTCAAGCTTCACTTATCTTTTAAGAATATAAATTAAAGGAATAAAGTCATGCTGGAGTGCCGAAATTCACTGCATTTAACAGTGATCCCATATGGAAAAGAATTAACCTGCTCAGTTGAAAAGGTGTGTAAGAAGTGTTCTGAGAAATATGTCATTTTATATAGCAACAATTGACAAACACTTCAACAACAGCGTGATTTGAAACTATTTTGACTTTTCTGGAAAGCTATATTCCTTGAAAGTGTCTTAACATTCCTTTCTAGTCAAGCATACAAAGCCAGAACACCAGAGTGCTCTGTCAAACTGCAACCCAATCATCACGCAAATCTGTCTTGAGTCTGCTGCAGAAAGAGCTAAGAAAAACACTATCAAGAGATAAACCAATTACTTTAATTATTGATCTCCAAGTCGTTCAGATTTAGCTCCACCATTAATTTCAATATCCTGACATCAAACAACAATGCAGTTACACCAAAACTGGATTCGGTTTTGAGAAAGAAAGACAAAAAAAATGTCACTAATTCTTTTGACCTGTTACTCTAAATAGGAGATTTTAAAACTCAACTAGTATTCATTTCTGGCAAACAGTTTGTTTATACCAAGTCATATAAACATCAGTGCTGTTCAAGCATCTGAAGAAATAGGAATGGACAAGCTACTTTCCATTTACCACAGCCTCTAAACAAATACTTAACAGGGAGTAATGCATTAAATCCACATTTTCCTCCTTCAAAAAGGAACAGTCTAAAACAACTAAGTACATGAAAACCCATAAAAATGGGCTTCTTTACCTTGTCCTGACTGTGAATGCCCTACTCTAGGTATATACCCTTTGTAACAGAAGTTATTCTGGTTTGAGAATAAGCCAAACACTATACCTGACTATCCATGTGGACATGTCATTTGGCTGATAGGAACGTTTATTAAATAACACTGCTTTTTCAGTGAGTCTGAACATGGAAATAAAGGTATTTTCACACCTGTAAGCCTGAATATAGAAAGCTTTTAAACAAAAATTGAATCTAGTTTAGATTTTTACTAACCATCAAATGCACAGTCCTGCATAATGACTAAGCTTAATGACTGGGCATGACTAACACTTATAAATAATTAGTGTCTTCTCCCCCCCTCCCCCATGGAGGAAAGGGAAGGGAAGAAAACCAAATGATAAACTGGAAAAAAAAGAAGAATGAAAGGAAATAAGAGGTTGAAGTTAATGGCACGAACACTTCCAATCCACCCTTCACACTACTGCAAACACGACTGCAGGTATGTTCATCAAAAACCAACAGCTCCCCATGCTTTTCTATAAAGTTCTGCACAGTTTAGCTGCTCTCAGCTGTCCCACTGCAGATTTCTTCGCCTGATCTCCTCCACGGATCCCTCAGCAAACTCTCCTGGTCACCTCCGTGCACTCTTTTGCCACAGGTGCTGCAATTCCTCAGCTGCTCCTCGGAGCTGGCACTTCTGACTCATGGGAGCACAACAGGTCCCACTCGCCCCACCGCCACTCAGCTGAACGCTCCTCATGTTATTACACTCAATTTCACCCTCCCTTCCAGAAATACTCGATTAATAAGCTGAAAGCAAGGTGTGAAGACAGCTCACTGCAGCCTTGCTGCCCTCTCAAGCCATTTTAGACAGACCAGAGCACGGCGCCACACCTCATTGCTCGGTTTTTGTTTAAACTCTGCTATCTAGAGCACACATTTTTCAGCTGAATCTATACTGGTTGTCTGCACAGAGTCTACCCAGCATGTACTTTATGCTGTACAAGCGTACTGTGATGGTTTTTAACAGTTCAACTACCCGCAGAAGCAAATATTAATCAAGTTAGAATGGTAAGTTAGACCGTTTTTGCTACGGAGACTTACATGACTCAATACAAACCCTAGAACAGTCGCACAGGCCATGCAGAATAATACTACACACTGATGCAAGTTGTAGGTTACTAGTTGCCTAGGTACTGGTTACAATGCATTACTGGAAAAAATACTCTACTAATGCATTTGAAGGAAAAAAACATCAAAATTAGAAGATGCACGGCGCTCATAATTGACAGTTCTAATTTATAAACAGAGTTCTACACTAGCAAGAAGTTACTCAATTTTTATCAATATACTTTTTTCCAAACCCCACAACTGAGTCGAAGTTTGCACTAAAATCTGTGCAAATACACAGTAAAAGTACTGTCCCTGGGTAAAAGGATTTATAACCTATTTATGCACTTCACTGAGAATCAGCCTTTTATGTTCAAAGTGTAACTTTCTCATCACTGGTAATACAAGCACAGAAACTCACCTTTTAAAAGTGTTATTTCTAGTCTGACAACAGTTACAGAGCCAAAGAATATCCACATTTATACAATGCCTTAGGACAGCTCTGCTGAGGGGCTGAACTGCACCTACACAGACCTCACTGCAGAAACAGGACACAACCGCATCAATTCCTTATTATTATCATCATCTCCTTCTAGGTAACTGATTATCTATACCATTAGACAGAGAGGATAACAGAAGTTTTATCCTCTCCAAAAATATTCTATATTATAAATAAATAAATAAATAAATAAAAACACCAAACAAAAACTTCAAAGCATAAGTAAGGCCTCAAGGACAATTATTTCACTTTATATTAAATATTACACTACAGACACATGAAGAAAATTACTCCAAGACAAGAGTCTCTGCGGTAAAAATCTGGCTCTTGGTTTTTTGAAACACTCAAACATCCAGAAGACAACTGGCATCTCTGGAAGAAAATTACTATGGAATAGAACTGGGGTAAAAACTTCTGGACTAAGCTGAGGTAAAACTGCCCCAAAAAGTAAAAAAAAAAAAAAAATTAAAATAAACCAAAAAAATAAAACAAACCACAACAAAGCTTTATTCCTGAGGCACCAGTGTGTTTCTAGGATAACCTATTCACGTGCTTGTGGTCTCAATGAAAAAAAAAAGCCTCATCTAATTTGAAATATGAGTGATCACACAATCTTCACACCTCTCTAATTGCAGCCTTGTTTGCGTACAGTTTTTACACTTCTCCCAACATTTGAGCTTGAAATGGGACCATTTTGCCACAATAATTTAGCGATACAATCTCCAGCGTGGACATAATCGTATCATTATAAAATATGCTTATTGTATTTACGATTTTCCTTCTCTTATGCAGCAGAAGTACACAAGAGGGCTGATAAAGCAAAAATGCTATCCAGACAAGAAAGGTTTTACAACTGCCAAGAAACCTGTAAATAAACTACAACTTCTTGCATTTAGGAAAAACCTTAATTAGTTTAAAAAATAAATTAGAGTTAACGCATTGACAGCTTATAACACAAGCTCAAAGCCTAAATATCCCCCCAGCCACTGTCTCTATAAAACAACCATGTGTGTGACCTGGCAGAGGGACGGGGACACCCTGAGCCTTCAGATCACAAACTATCTGTGCACAGAAAAAGCCCTTTTAACCTATGAGTGCCACATATTCTCACTAGAGCTTGCCCTCCCTCCACACACCGCTTTATAGTTCATAACGCAACTGAAGTAACTGTCTACCAAGTACCACTAAGAATTCCTTTCTATCAGTGTCTTCAGTTGTGAGAAGCACAATTTTCAAAATCACTTTTTTCATGCCACTAGCTCTTCAAATCTTCTTTCTCAAGACATAATACGCTTAATGTTAGAAAAGTTAAACTTGTAACACTTACTGTCTTCCAACCGGCAAAAAGATTTGTTTTTAATATCAAACAACAGCATCAGATTCAAGGAGCAGATTCGGACAGATAAATGGAGTTATAAAACTTCATAAAGTTTCAACACAGACAACAATTCTGACAAGAGTAGTTATTTTCAGGTAAAAATGCTAATTGTAAGTATTTCTGGCAAAAATTGCATACAGTAGCAACAAAAATGTTTAGCATGTTGTGTTCTTAAATTACCTGATGTCTGGTTCCTACCAAGCAGACTCTCAGTATTTGCTCACCCAGTTTTTACGAGAACAGAAAGCAAGCTTTCCACAAGCCAATCTCTTCTCTTTGGTAAAACCCACTTAGGCCAATACCCATATTTTTTAACCACCTCCCTGACCTAGTCCATATAGTTTTTTACTATTCCATTTACATATCATTTCCCAAAACAGAGAAGACAATAGTAGGAGTTTTTATACACCAAAACATTTCATTTGAAGAGAGTTTGTCACATCTACTAACTTGTGTCTCACCAGTGCCTAAACCTGTTTTATTTCCATCACAGACTTGTTAACTTTGCAGAATCCTGGGTTAGCAAGTGATTCAAGTCCTGGGCAGCATCCAGATTTGTGGTCCTCAAACCAAGATGCTGCATTTTGGAAGTAACCCACATAGATTTACAGAGATGGAAAAGTTTTTCAGCTCACTGAACACAGAACAAGTCCCCGTGTAACTTTGAGTAGCACAGTGCAAAATGACTCTAAATAAATAAATCATTAGCTTCTGGTCATTGACCAATGACCTTGATCATGAGCCTAGTGATACCCAAAAAACCCAGAAAGACAATCTGAAGTGCAGATAGGCATATGAAACAGATTCATACATGCTCTTCCAAAGCCTGTTGGGAACAACAGCAATTTTCCATAACAGAACTGAACGATACGTAGTTGAAGTTACTAGCTTGCACAGCTTAATGGAATCACAACTGTATTCCTATTAGATCCCATCACTTAAAGAGATGCCCTTATCAGACATGCAAAATGAGGCATTGATTTGTCTCATAACACTCATTAAAAGAAAAAATCCTATCACGCAGTTGGAGTCTTAAGTTCTTCAGGGTACAAAGCTAAGTGTGCAGGATTCCTCAGTTATGAAAGTTGCAATAAGAACAAACACAACTTTCAGTCTGGCAACATATGGCAGATCTGATGTAGCAGATTTCAAGTAAAGCAGAATGTTCCTTTTGCTGATCCATGATCTGAACATAAAATCCACCACTCACCCAGAAGAGTTCTGCAGAAGAGATCCACGGTTATCTTTCAGAAAGAAAGATACCACTTCATGTGCCAAGTATAGGAATCCCAAGCTCTAATCTTGGCAAAATATCGATTCCTTTGTGGCCTTGGGCAAGTCAGAACTTCTCTAACTTGCTCTTTCCCCCAGCTCTCAAGCAGAGTTCATACTACTTTATTTACCAACTACACAGGCATGCTGCAAGGATTAAGTTTTGTAAAATGCTTTGAAAGTAAAACACACTATAAGTACTATAAGCAGCTCCTATTATCATTGTGCATTACAGACAGTATTTTTAACAATATACAGCCATGCCAACACAGTTAACAGGCATAATATTGGCAGCACACGCAACATACAGGGAAACTATAATCAGGATATGTTTGAACTCGTTTGCTAGTCAGTGAGAAATAGAAACAACTACATTCCACTACTTCATAGTATTTCTTCAGTTCCTTTCTGTGTTTCTTGTGTTATGGAAGTCTCCTCACCTATTTATATCTCTAGTTACTTTCCCCACTTCTGGGGTATGTTTCCAGTACAAAGTAACCCAAAGAATGCCACATTCACTATGAAGAAGTAACAAATTGCTCTGCAGTGAAAAGATTGTCTGATTCTTCTCAGTCTGCCACCTTCCTCCTTTCTCTATCCACTGTCTCTCGCCCAGCACCCCAGCTCCTTACTGAAGGAAACTGAAGTATGACCGTCCAAGTCAAAAGGACGTGGACCCATGCTTTAAATTAAGTAGATGTTCTGGTAGTTTTTCCATCCTAAAGCCACTCTAATCAAGGCCTAAGTTAGAACCATTCTTAGATAGCTAACACAAGCTAAAAGTCAACGGTTTCTAAAAAGCCAAGCTTCCATTTAACACCAAGTGGAGTCTCCAGCCTCTAAAGCCATGAAGAAAACCTTGAACATGCGAATCCTCCTGGGTCTGCAGGTGTGTGGCACCAAAACTCTTCCAGGTACCTGTTGCTTCTAGAAAGCATCAACAGTAAGTTCACACCAACTGTAGAGCTCATTTGCATGAGTTCTGTTTGGAACTCTGAAACATTCAAGTTTTAAAGGAGCCACGGCCGTTCTCCAGCTGGGAAACGATCCGTTCTGTGGTCACCACAGAAATGGCACGAGACACATCCAGAAAGTCATAGAGAAGTCCAGTCTCATTCCCTATCATCAGCTACTGGCGGATCCAACTGAGTTTTGTGAAAGTCATGAAGAAGTTTTATTATTAGACACAAAGCAAAGCAGATCTGCGATAGCGGTTCTGCTACAGCTGCACAACTGCATTACTGTTAAATGAGAACAGTGGTCATGATCACAGAAGTTAAAAAAGAAATCATCACATAAAATAGGAAGACAACCCATCATACCTGTTATCTGCAAACAGGACTGAGTGGCACAGAATCTTGTAAACGAAAAGAGAGGGATGGTGAAAGTGAAGGTTTCTAGAGTTCAGTTTCACCTGAGCTACTAGAGAAAACTGTCCAGACCTACCAGCTCTATATTGTTCTTACTATATATCTACAGCACTCCCTCCCACCAGCTCGTTCCTTTAACCAGGCACCTTAAAAGCTTAATATGAGATGCTTGTACATAAAGCAGAAGAAGGTAACAACATAAAGCATCTGCAAGAACAGAAACCAAACCTTTGAGCCCTCAAGTTGCCGATGCTGCTAAAGTAAGTATATGCTCATAGAGCTTGGGTTTGAAATTGTGTTATAACATTGCTGGAGAAGAGAGTATTTTGAAAAGTGATTTTCAAGTACACAAGTTTTGCCATCTTACAATATGATTCTACCATGTGTCAGCAATAACCTCTAAACATTTTACAAACAGCTGTGTTGCAAATGATTAATCTTATGGCATAATTTCACACTTTTCTGAGTATCTTTTAACAGCAAACACTGAATGCTTTAACAAACTCACCATTTTTCCTACCTCTTACCATATTACTTTACACAAGACACTTCCTATTATTGCTTGAAGCAGTCTGAAACAAAAACTTGCACAATTTCTTTTCAGTCACAGTTTTAAAAGATGTTGCATCTTAAAAGCAGCTTTGTATGACAAGAACCTTGTGTTCCCACCCCCTAGGAAACTACCTGACAATATTTCTGCATCTTTGCTAAGCAGCTGCAAATAAGGTTATTTTTGGACCTTCATTACCCAGATCTGTCCAATTCGACCACAAAGTTCCAAACACGGGCTCCTGAAGAAAGGACTAAGCACAATCATCTTCTTCCTCAAAGATATCAGTAGTGGAAAACCATCATTAATGAACAGATACTCTGAACAGTCTGGTTTCTTTGAGAAGTAATATACCAGGATCCATTAAGGTCACAACAACTACGGCCCATTAGCTCTTCAAAATCTCTAATTTGGTCAATGTTTGTTGCACAATTGGCTTGATGCAATATAAAGCATCATTCTGAAAGTAATATATTTCAAAGAGTGTTGTTCTAGCCGATTTTCCACATGCTCTTTTTAAGAGAACATTCAAAACCTTTCAGGGTTTTTAATTTTCAGGTCCCAGGTTAATAACACTTATTGACATTTTATATGCTGCTTTCCATACACGCAGAACTTCAACAGTGTGTTGGAGAGCTAGAAACAGTAATTCAGGGTAAGAAAACAACTATAAAACACATGTTGCTTATTGGTCAAACCTTGCATAAGAATTTTCTTTCGAAGTGTTTGCAAGTCCTGGTGTAAAAAGCAACACATGCAGTGTCTGATCTCGAGCTATTTCATACACCAACCGTTACAAACTCTTATGAGCACATGCTACTAACTTTTACAAACAAAAACTTGTGTGCGCAATTTTGATGCATACAGGAGATGCACAGCACACAAGCAGTTGCAGCTTCATTCTACCAAATTGCCTTTAAAAATCTGGCCTATCGCACTGTAATTTGAAATACAATTTCAAAAGCAGAGTCATCTATGCTCCTTTCACTATAGATGCAAAGGCACTCTACTAAGATTAAAGCAGTTGCATGTGGCTGGAATTCCAGAGCTGCTCAGCCCTTGCACCTGTGAGATGTTTGTAAGAGCTCGACATCCATCAGTTCTTAAGTGTTCCGTACAAAATGCTTTATGCAAAACATTTTCAAAGTTGGCTACTTTTGCGGGGTATAAAAATGTAAACCAAAGCAATTTTTAAAAAATAAGCTGTTCCACTAAAAGAGAAATCCTTTCCAATATTAAGTCCATCTCATCATGCAAGAGCCCAACTTCCAATTTCTATGTATTCAGTCATGAATACTTGCTTATTGTAAGAGTCACGCTATTCTTTTGAAGTTATAAATATTTTTAAAGCGTAGCACAGACAAGAAAAGTGCTTAATAAAAAACCTCAAATGTTTAGAACCTATATTGTTTCACTTTGATCTATCGAGACCTCCAAAGGAGCTATTTATGGTCCAATTATGCTTAAGGACTTGCAATGCTGCTTCTAGGAGCAACACATTTCAGTAGGCTACGGCAGTTTGGAAACATCAGCTACCTGGAAAAAAGGTCCCACTGGACTCAACAGTAGTATTTTTCCCATAATCAGGCTTATAATGCAGTATTAGTGAAAATGTAGGCATACACAGCAATAGACTGCAAACCTGGAAAATCCTTTGATACACTGTGGCAATAAATAAATGAGGCTTGTCCAGCCTATCCATTTAAAAGCTTCAAATTAAGCACTGGGATTTCAAGGTCTGAGTTTTACTGCCTTTTTTTTTAATTAGTAACATGTGTCATTCAAATTACTCATATAGGGAATAATCTTCTATACAAAAAAAAAAGGAATATTTATACCAGTTTGAACTTGGATACACAGGATGTCTGACAGACTTCATCAAACTGCATGGCATCCCATACCATAAAAGTATATCACACAAAAAGATGGTGTGTGGTAACAGAGTACGGTTTCTGATCTACCTTATGCGGCAGGTGCATTGCTTTAAGGTTGGTGAGGAGTTTCAATAGATGTATTTTTACTAAGACAAATTGAAACAGACGATACAAAACCACCACTGATTTCATTTGGTACTAGCAGCAAAATTTACTTAGTTGTTCTTTGTATACTGCCTCGAAAACAGTAAATAGTAAGAATACAGCTATTACTATATATTAAAGAGATGGGAAACTATGTGTAGGTTCACACAAATATTTTCAGTTAAAAATGAAACTGGACACAAGTACAAGCCTGGTTCAAAATAGCAAATATATAACCTTAAATCTTCAAATCTAGGATATTTAAGGAGGGACAGAACAGTTCTCAGAAAATAAATGTTTCTCATCCTGCTTTTTACCCACCCACTGAGTTCAGAACCAGATTCCTTGTCCAGAGATGCTCAGCACTAAGCAGGAGAGTAGCTACTACAAAAGCTGCAGCCCCAGACACAACAGGGTGAGGTAAGGACATAGGAGGACTGCCTTTTGTATCAAAACTCCACTGACTAAAAAGATCTTCATAAGCTTCAAATCTGTGAGGTTTTAAGTCAGACTTTGAAGGTATTTAAAGCAAAAGAAGGTAGTTTTCTTGTACTGCATCTGCTGCTTCTCTATTTGTGAGCACTATGTGGTACTGGGGGCACGCAGGGACAGAGAGGGAACGGAACAGCATGCGAAGGTTATACACACTACTGACAAAACCACCTTAAAATTCAAATTACTTCACGTGAATACCAAATAGCATCATTTCATTTGATATTATTCCATTGTCACACCAGCTGTTTGCAGCTTCATCCACACTTACATCATAACAGAGACATCAAGCAGAATTATTTTCAAATTATTACTGCTGAAAAGACTTTTTGGTCACCCAAAAGCATAAGCTAAGTAGTGGAATGCTACTATTCTACTACACAAAACCAGATGATTCTCAATGTTAGACGTAATGTCTTTTTCACAATTAAAGAGCAAGAAATCTGATTTGGATCCCTTCCTTCCTGCAAGAAACACACTTCGAAAACAAAACCCCTCAGTCCTCTCACTTACCTGGTGGTAACTGAAAATTCTGAATGTTAGTTGGATTCTGAGGTGGCTGAGGCAAACGAGGTGCTAAAACTGTAGGAGTCAAAGTTGCTCTGATTCCACTCGTAGTTGCTGTTGGAGTCCTTGGCAGACTTTGTGCCACTGTATTGGCAGCACCTTTAGCCATTCCCGTGGGGGTGCCAGGAGCCGCAGGAGGTATCCCACCAGGATTGGGAGCAACATTGGAGAGCCCAGCTTGCATAGTTTGCCCAATAATCATGTTACCCCCTGTAGTACTGGGCTGGCCACCAGTAGCCAGCGTCTGCTGCTGGGATACTGCCTGGACTATAGTTTTAGGAGACTCAGATTTGATGACCTGTGTGGTGGGAGCTGCTGGCACAGTGGAACCAGACTGGCTGTTCACAAGCGACGTCTGGAGGGAAACTCCAGATCCCACAGTGGCTGTAGCAACAGCAGGAAAACTCCCCACACTGATGGTTGAATTGATCACAGTATTGCTCCCATTTTGAGTGGCTGCACCAGCTGCAGCGACTGTGGGTCCTGCTGTGTGAATCGGTGGCCTCACAAGCGTTACCGTAGGCGCCCCAGTTCCGATGCTCGGTGGTGGCTGTGAAGAGATAACTGTGGGTGAGGAGGAACTTGCAGAGGACGCAGCAGTATTAAGGAAAGAAGTCTGGATGACAGTGTTTGAAGCTGACGGCAAAACAGCATTAACAGTATTTCCTTTCCCCACAGATCCAGGTCCATTGTTAACGAGAGGGGCAACAGCAGGTGCAGAAGCAGTCACAGGAGTCCCAGAGAAAGCAGCACCTCCTGTATGGTGAGAGTTCATCACCACATTACTCCCATTCAAAGTCTGCACTGTCGTGGTCCCAATCTTGCCATTCCTGGTGGACAAGGCAGTTGCCATGGTGCTGATAACCACTGATTTGCCCTGACTGAGGGTCCCTGGAGCAGCAGTGACTTCAGATCCTCCTGCTGCTGCAGTGGTGGTGCTGGTGCTTGTTGTGGTGGCTCCATCCAGAGCTGAAGTCTGGGACCTGGTGTTATGATTAATAACACCCCCTTGCACTCCTCCTGCTCCTGCAAAACAACAACAAGGTTAAACAGAGAATGAGCAAGAAGCAAAGTTCGGCAGAGACAAAATATTCTCCCTCATCACCAAGTCTTCTCCATCTCCCAGGCTCCCTGTCTGGAACCAAGAAAACGGGAGAGACTACAAACTGAAGCTGGCTTTGAAGACATTAGCTTGAAGACTCCAATTTCCCACCAAAGATCGGCAGATTCAATATTAATTGTAACACCCCTGCTTTCAACACTACAATAAGACAAAATGATGAAAACAGATTTGATATGAACCAAGGAAAGGGAGGAGGAAGATCATCTTAGATTTCTTCCCCATTCTATAACCTGAAATCACATTCAGCAACAGGACTGCAAGGAGGGAAAGATGGCAACGGAAGACACGTTAACAAAACATACACCCTATACCAGCACACGCAACCCTCTAATACTTCCATCTCCTACAGAGTACCTCAGTTAGATCAATAGGCTCAACAACAACAAAATACAAAAACGTGAAAGGAAATAAAAACATCAGCCTGGCAAGATACAAAGTACTGCCAGGCCCTCAGCAGGTTACCAGAAGACCCTTCCATGTTATTACGGAATTTGTTCTTGTGGATCTGAAGTTCCCACAGCCAGAGGTGGTTAAAAATAAATAAATAAAAAGCAAAGCAGGCTTTGAGAAGGGACAAGATGATGTAGCTTCTTGTCCTGAATAATCCTCATGCCCCTTGATGAGGCCTGGTGTTATCACAAGTACAATCACACACAGTCCAGGTCCTGGCCCTAAGGAGACAGAAATGGCAAAAGAATAGTGACAGACAGATACTGAGATGCACATTATAAGGGTTATGGAGATCCTCCTAAGAGAGGTTCATTAATCATAACAGAAGGTCTGTAATATCTTCTTACACTTCAGCAACAAGAAAGCAAGAAAAAAAAATGGGGGGGGAGGGGAGGAATTGCAGAGAGATTCTGGGGAGACATTTTTTTTTTTTAATTTCCCTGAAAAACAGTTTCCCTCCATTCTCATGTAGTGAGCCCTTAGTCCCAGCCTTCATCCTGTCCCCCCACAACCTCCGCAATGTGAAGAAGGGGAATATCCCCAGGTAGCTCGGGAGGGTGGGAGAAGACACCGCACAAGGTGGGGTGTTGTGGCCCGAACTCCCCCCCCTTTCCAGGACCCGGTGTTGTGACAACACCCCCTTGAGGGCAGAGGAGGAACGCGAGGTGTGGAATGTCCCCTCCGAACCCCGGGAACAAGGGGAGGGCTGGGGGCAGCAACACCCAAGGCAAGCAGATATGGGGGGGAAACATTTTGAGGGACTTCCTCCCCTTGAAATCCCCCCTCGCTTCCTCCTCTACAGGAAATAGGTGTCATGATTAATAACACCCCCTTGCACTTCAGCAACAGAGAAGGGGGAGGGGAAGGAGCATTTACACAGACAGCTAAGGCGGCATTATTAAGAGGGAATCCCCCCATAGCCTTCCCCCCCGGGAAGGGACGGGGAGCAGCCTCAGACGGCACGGGAGGCACAGCCGTGACCAAGGGGGTGGGCTCTGCCTCCTTCAGCCCCCCCCAGATTCAGAGAGAACCTCTTCCACTCAGCAACAAGGGCAGGAAAAGCAGAGGGGACCGGCAGAGTCCCGGCCGGGCAGTGCCGGCTCGTTCTGCCCCCACATATGATCCAACACCCTCTAGTAAAGCAGGAGCGAGGAGGGAAAATAAAGGGGAGGGAGCAGAGGCGCGGATACACACCGAGGGGGCATGATGAGGGGAGGCTCTCCCCCGTATGATCGATACCACCCTTTGCACTCCCGTTCCTGCCACAACGAGAAGGAGAGAGGGGGAAAGGGGGGAAAGCAGTAAGGGAAGGAGCTGGGGAGTGGGGGGAGGGGAGGGCCCCTCTCCCTCTGAGCCCCCCACCCCTGCCCATGTTACCTGCTTTTGTGATCTCTGGGGCACTCAGTCCCATCTTGCTGCTGTTGCTGCTCTCTGTTTGGGCATTAGCATTGCCTCCTACTACTACTCCTCCAGGGCTTGGGCTAGGGCTGCTGCTGCTACTGCCGCTGCTCACAACATGGTTCCCCAGCAGCCCCCCAGCGGCCCTCAGGGGCTCCTGCGCCTTGTGGTGCTGGTGGTGGTGGCCCGAGGCCGCCAGCTGGGACTCCAGGGATCCCACCAGGTCGCTCACCACCTTCTCATCCACCTCCGTGTTCAGGAAAACCTCATCCAGCAGATCCGAGCCCGCCGCCATCTTTTTTTTGGAGGGTTCCTGTGAGCTGCTCCCTCCTCCCCCCCCTCCCCTTTCACTCCTCCCTCCCTCCCCCCACCCCACACACACACACTCGGCCCCGCCGACTGCGCAGGCGCGCGGGCCCAGCCTCACATCACCGGCCGGAGAGGGATTCCGCCCGCCGCTGATTGGCCGCCGGCCGCCTATAAAAGGCAGGGCAAATGGCTGCTGACGCTTAGTTGGGAGTCGGGCGGCAGCGGCCCGACGGCGGCGTGGCGGGGCGGCCGGGGGCTGGCGAGGAGGGGCGGGCGGCGCGGGGCGGCGGGTCGCGGCTGTAGGTGCGGACGAGGCCGTGCGGGCGGCCGGCGGAGCGGCGGGGGCGGCTGCGGCTCTTTGTCTGCCTCGGCCCAAAATGGCTGCATGTTTCCCTGCTGCTCCCTGCGTCCGGGTCTCCCCCGCCGGCGCGAGTCTGAAGGGCGCCCCACACCTGTGCCAGCTGCGTGTAACTGATCCACCGGCGAGGCGGGGGGGGACGGAGGGCGGGCGGCCGGGCCCCACGCCCAGCCCCGGGCGGGGGCAGCGGTCGAGGAGGAGCGCGCCGGCCCCCCGTACCTCCCTCGGCCGCTGACAGAGGCGGGCGGCCCCGCAGTGCTGCCCGCCCCAGCGGCCGGGGGCTGCAGTCCCTCGGTGAGGCGGGTGGCAGCCCCGCCGGCCGGGCTGCGCCGCCGTCTGCCGGGCGCGGTGTCCGCAGGCTGCGCTCCGCGGCCTGGCCGGCCTGACTCAGCACGCTGGGCCCGACACGGAGGGGCTGCTGCGAGCCCCGGGAAAGCGCGCCCGAGGAGGGAGGGACGGACGCTGCGATTTCAGCGCCGGGAAAAGGAAGAGGGGAGGGAAAAAAAAAGGAGAGGGAGATGACAGTTTTAAATGGGCCACTCGCAGCTCGGAGCCCGGCACGGCGAGGCGGGGGCCCTGCCGCGCTGGGGACGATCCCCGCCTGTGTGTCAGCCCGCGTTACACCCCCGCTGCGGCTTAACCCTTGTAGGGAGCTGCAGAACGGCCCTTGGCGGGGACCGGCCGCCCTGCGCCCGCTCCAGCGCTGCACCCCGTGCCGCCGAGCCCCGGCCCGGAGCCGCGGCCGGAGGGGTGCGGGGCGCCCGGCCGGGCGCTGGCTGCAGGTGGCCGTGTCTTCCCGTACGGTAGGGAGCTGCACTTTGACCTCGTTGTGCAACTGTCATAAAGGAAGTAAATATAGTTAAAAATACAACCAGCTTTTTAATAAATGCTCGATTTTGCCAAGCACTGTTTCCCCAGAAAGCTCAGCTATTGGGATAATATTAACTGAAAGATAAATCGTAGCATGTGGTAAGTTTTAAGGCGTATCAAGCTTAAAATAACACCTCTTATTTCTGTATTATAAAATAAGCTTTGCTCTTACGTTTTGGGAATGGGTGGAATTCGAGGCTGGGACTGTGCTGCAGTGGGACCGACTCAGCAGCTGCTGATGCCCTGGGTGACAATGCCCAGGACCGACTGACCGGATTGCACACTGAGGGCTGTGAAGGTGGAAACCCAGAAGAATAGGAGCTACAAGTTATCTCTGAGAAGAGATGGCTTTAAATAGGTCAGAGTATTCTGTGCTCAGGGTTGCCCAAAAATGGGTGTCAACGCCTCCTGTGTTACGTATTTGCGGTGATTACTGAACTCATAGTACTGTAACATGAATTAAATTGCTCTGCCTGCTGGTTGGCCCCATGAGCAATGGCAACAGTGCTGAAGTACTGGCCCCACATCTCATCCTGCCCCCAAATATGCAAACGTGTCTACATGGAAGAAGCTGTTTACCAGAAGCTCACAGGGGCAACATAAAAACTGGTCGGTATTTGTTCTTAACATACAGGCCTCAAATATAGGGTCTAAGACCCTATTATCAAAAGTCTTAGAAATTCCCAGTTTATGGTAAGGGATATTACTGTTCTAGTTTCTCATGTCCTCTTGCCTGCAGCAGACTTGGGCTGCTGAGTAAAAATTACAGCATTGAGCCTTTGCTAAGACTCCGATCACTTTACCAAGTGGCATCACTAGAAGGGACTGCTGAGCTCCCCTGAGATGTTTAATATTAATCTTTTATTCTTGTTCTCAAATGTTTTGTGCTCTGCAGCTTTTCTCAGTCATTTGAAACTCAAGGGAGAGAATGAAAATGCCCTTTCACTCTCTATGACTTTTAACTTCCATTTTATCAATTTTTGCCAAATTACAATGCCGCAAAGCAGCTGCGATTTTACAGATATCACTGTAGGTCATGTTGCCTGTTTCTTACATGGCAGGAATGTTGCTTCAAGCAGGGTAGTCCAGACCAGTCCGCTGCTGCCCCAGTCAAGCACGTTGCTAGTTTTAGCTATGGTGAAATTCTATAAGCAACATACCAAAGAACTATCTAGAATAGAAGTCTGTTCACATTCCCTAACCAGTGGAAGAGTTAATCTGCATCAGCTGCTCAAATGATTTATTAAGGGTAAAAAGCTAGACTTAAGCTAAACCAGCAGAAAGGTGCAGAGTGGCTGCAAGTCTTTATCTCCCCCGGAGCGCAGCCCCACGGGGGGCCACGGTGCCCAGGGAGCGATGGGGGAAAAGAGGGTGACGGGGGAGATGGATGAAATTATGATCAGCATGAAGGGTCAGAGCAGCCTGTGTTCCTCTGCTGCTCGCGTTCTAGGACAGCTTGAATGAAGTTTTCACTTGCATACAAAACTAGAAATAAAAAGCTCGAAATCTTCATGTCCTTGTTCGAACGCTCTCTTTAGTGTACCATATGGCATATCTACCATATTAGGTAAACAACTTTACAAAATTACAAGAGCAACTGAGATTCATTACAACTTGTGCATGATAAGTGTGTAGGATTCGTTACTGAATAATTTATCTTTTCATACTCTCTGCCTCTTGTTTGACATTGGAAGTAACTTTCTAGACTGGATTCCTCAGGACTGGGATTCCAGCTCCTCCGTACTGTACTGTTCACCTTCTGTTTTAAGTGGTATAAAAAAGCAACTTGCACGAGAATTCTAATATTGGATTAGTGGTAATTATTAGTGTTGGTGTAGAACTAGTCAGACTCGATATTCAGTGAATGCCTTGTATTTCACCCATCACCAATTGCATCAAACGTTATTGAATGTTTCAGGCACATAAGGATTCTCTATAGTGTCAAAAGAGGTGTTCCTTTAACCTGTTCTTTTTAGTATATATATTTTTTAGTATATGCTATTCAAAATACTTTTTTTTCCCCTAGAACTGGCCTGTGTAGATCATGGCACAGAGGCTGTACCTCAAAATACAAGTGGTAATGCAGAAAAGATCTGTTAGAGACCACTTACGAGCTTGATTTTCAAAAAGAAAAGCTAGCTGAGCACCCAAGTGCCTCAACAATCTTCCCCAGTTCGTATGAGACAGAGACTGTCACCAACACGTTACGTGCAATTCACAGGGGAGTTAAATTTACATGTGGCTGTACTGAGACATACCAAAGTCCATGCAACTCAACATCCTGTGCCTAAAATAGGATGCCCAGATAATATACTGTGGGATAAAGGATTATGGTTTAAGGTATAAAAGTGCTGTGCAATATGTGTAATACTGTTTTTTCCTTCCCAACTGCTCTTAACCTAACTCGTCATACTCACTACTGCCTGCCAAGATAGGAAGTATCAATATTCAGACTCATCTCTAAGGGAAGAGCAAGGGAACTTTACGAAGAAAAAGGAGCGTTTGTATGAGAAGATGGAAGTTTCCAACTACATACCCCAGCAGCTTGCAGTTATTTTTTTAAGCAAATCTTCTGAATGGAGATTGCAAGCAAATGTCCAGAGTTGTGTCTGAGGAAGAGGCAAGAAGCAGGCATGTCAAGAAGGATTTGTGTTTTATCTGTACTGAAAAAAGTATTGTGCAAGTTGGCATAATTCATGGGGAAAAAAGTATTATTAAAAGATTAGTGGTCCTTCTGGTCACTACAAGTAGCTTCAATAATTCCACATATTTTGAATTTAGCAAATTATTAGAAGTGACTGGGCAAAATGAAAATGCTTTCCTCTCTAAGCAAATCAAAGTAACTTCTGGAAAATTGAATCCGAGTGATACTCTGACAGAATCTATCAAGAAAATGTGTTTACTGATGGGTCTCATTACGAAAAATCCAATTTGCACATTGTACAGTCAGGATTTGTTAGAATATGTTTGAAATATTTCTTTGTAGCGAGAGGTGACCTTGGCAGTTTTTGCTTCAATTGTTTTGGGATTCTTTGTGAGCAGAGTATTACTCTGCCAGGGATGTTCGCTCAATAACACCCCCCCAGGCAACCTAAACATTATACTAATACAACGGATATTCTGGTTCTGGACTCTTGCACCCTCTTGATTCACAGCTGTTCTAGTTCTTCTCCAGCAGTCTTCTTCACCTTTTGAGCAGTGCAGATCACTGCTCCTCATCCTCCTTTACTCCTTTTCTGGATGCCAATTCTCCACCTCCCCGCAATTTAAAATTAATGGACTAATCAGTGTGTTCCCTCCAGACACAAGCTTGGTAGCCTGCTATAGTCAGAAGGTACCTTCTGTTCTGCTTACAGCTCTGTCTGGCTTCATACATGACAGCAACACACTCTTAGAACTGGAATTCCTTAAGGAACTGAACATGGCTTGATTTTTTCCAGTCAATACCATACTACAGCCTCATTGCCTTTTTGCCCTATCAAAAAGAGTTTTTGCTGGACTTTTTTTAACAATTGACCAGGTACGGCAATTGGAGTTATCCTCTTTATATGTTTCCCTCCACCCAGATTCAAAAATACATAAATAAAAATAAAGAGCTGAAGATAAATCTTCATCTTGCTCGTTCTTGGTCAGTGCCAAGAACAGGTACAGTTAATGCCACATCAGTTCTGAAACAGCAGTTGCTGTAGATGAAAACATTTGTCCTATGGAATGTGATAGGCATGTGTTTTACCACGACGCTTAGAGACCGTAAGTTACAGGAGCAGAGCCGGACGGATTCTTTGTCTCCCTGCCCCTATCTTGATCATTCAATAGCCCTATTAAACCCCTCTTTTAAAACAGAGGAGTATTTAAAAACAAGATTGTGCATGTGCCTGAATATACACATTTTAGCTAAAGAATAAGAAATGTCAAATGAAACTAACCAGACAGAAAGTTGGTAAAACTTTAAGCATACATACAATATGTAGGTCAAAATCCAGATTCTTGTAGATTTGAACCAGAAGAATAATCACATGTGCAAGCATTTCTGAAAGTTTTCAGTTGATAAAAATGGCTAAATCATTTTCCCTACCCCATCTCTGGTTCACAGTCTGCCAAATGCTCTTACCGAGCCTTATGGGAAAACAGGATTCCCATGAGCACCCTGACTCATCTTAGTGACATTCTAAAGAAAACAGACACAAAAGACACTGAACTGCAGACAGACGAGGTATGGAAACTTCATCATTTAAAGAAAAAAATGAAAGAAAACAAGTACAGGAGGTTTGTTTTGGTTATAATGAAATGAGATTGCATCTAAACATTTTGTGGATTTGGAATGCAGTAAGTATGTAAACAAGATTTTGCCAAGTTTTTATTTTAATTACTTTTCTGTAATAACTGATTAAAATACATCATGCTGTAGCTTCTTTGTTGAGCTGCCTTGGACTTAATGAAAATACAGGACAAAAGGCTATTATACAAGGTTTTTTTCTGAATTCTTCAGCAGCCTAAAACAGTTAAGGTATATTATTCCAGATGGTAGGTTACTTTCTTACACTACCTAAAATATATCGTCACTATTAGACCTAATTCAAGGATTTGCCCCTATTCCTTTAATGAGCTTTTGCTCATTTTTGAAACTCCAAACAAACCCAATAACTCAATTAAATATGGGATGTGTTCCCACTGTTGACAGAAGAAACTAGTGCGTGCTTTGAAGCAAGTCAGACCAATGTTTTATCTCTGAAAATACAAAATGGGGAAAATTTCCAGCCCAAAGGAAATGACACACCCAGATGGAGGGCCAAGTTTTTTTTATGTTAAGTTGTTCCTTATTGTCAATTTTGTCTGTATGGGGTTACTTGCAATACTCTTCCATTACCACCAAAGTATAGCAACATTGCCATAACTATTGCTTAATATTTTAGCTAGGACAGTAAACCCACCCATCTATGTAAAATAACCATTTATTAATGACTAGACAAAATGGCAGGAAACAAATATCTTGTTTAGGAAGGATGATTAGTTAGGGAAGAAATAGACAATTTGTATGTTCTTGTCTAAGAAAGTAAAATTGTTTTTATGAAACTATAAAACTTATCTTAATTATTTTCAGCAGAGCAAAAAGGGAGATAGTTGTACTGTTCTGTACAGCTCTGTGGGCCAGTCAGTTTACTCATTCATTACTATTCCTTGCCATGAAGCCATCCAAGTAGCTTTCTACAACTTGGCAGCCTGAAGCCATCCCTGCTACACCCTCATCCCCAGCAAGAACGCATCAAATCTAACATCCTTGCAACTTGAAAAGCTGTGTGCATTTACCTGCTGGTACACGTGCTGGTATCCTCATAGCTCTTACCCCTGCACCATCACCAGTATTTCCACTGACTCAAGGAGGGAGGAAAAAAATTTTAAAAAGTCTGTGCAGGGCCAAGTTGCCCTCTTCCTAAAACTGCCCTGTCGTTAAAAGAGATCTACGGAAAACAGAACCGTTAAACCTCCTCTGGCCGTTTGACTGCTTTTAGATGTTCTAAACTCAAACTTTTTAATTCGGAAGGATCATCTCTCCTACAGGAGCCACACCACCCTCTCGTACGTGGGTGGAGCAGTGAGCCACCCGCATCACACACAGACCAAATCGCTAACTCTTGCCCCATAAAGCCCAGAGTGCATTATTATGCTGTTACAGCTCAGGCTGCTCTTTGCAAAGTTATTCAGTACAAGGTCACTTTGGGCTTCCAATTCATTCTCTTGCAGATGTGAACATGAAATTTCTTTCAGTTTAGAAGAAAAGAAGTTATGTGTTTTTCTAACTCACAACCTCGCCCTCAGATGTACTCAGGGTTCCTTCTGCTTCATCAACAATAATTATGATTCTTTGGACCAATTCATGCTCTGAGTTATACTTGCACAAACATTGCCTTCAAAATGTCTTACTAACAACTCTATGTCCCAGATACCTTATAGAAGTTTGTCACAGGTGATGTCATGGGCAGAGTAAATGCTGAGAATGCTGCTGAGTAAAATGCACAGTCCAAGATGAAGTTGTGAGGCTCTCTAGAAAAAAATAAGCATATTAATATGAACTAAGTGACAAAACAGAAATGCCAAATCTCAAATGTTATTGTTAGGGTTACTTTACAGAAGAAAAATGTGGTTTAAAATTGCACTAATAAACCCCTTGTCATACATGAGGTAATAGAGATATTAGGTGTGAAGTACAGATAATTCAAAGGCTTTGGAACAGTAAATGTCAGAATTTTCAGGCATATGTGGAAAGTGTGCATGCAAATACCACAACAGGAAGGGGAAGCATGAGTTAGAACTGACCAGCCAGAGAGATGCTGCTGTCTTATGTGAAGACTGACTTACAGTTCAGCTTCTGAAATGTGAAGGAGATTAAATGCCAGTTTATTGTCATATAAAAATAAATTACTTTCTGAAACTGCGCTAAAATCCTATTGCTATGATTTATGTTACCATTCTTGGTATCTTCAACCTCAGCCTGAATTAAAACCTGTAAACTTTAAACTCCAAAGGCTGTTTAGTCTTATTTTTAAAAGTAAAATAACAAACATAAAGGAAGAAGAACACCCTAGCAGATAAAACAATTACTAATAATTCACATCCTCAAAGACATTTCTGAAACATGCCTTTTAAAACAAGTCCAAGAACAATCCAAGCTATGCAGCAGATGTTATGCAGGGAAGGAAAAACATACTGCTGAGTCCAGGTAAAATGATACGTTACCTTGCTGAGCAGAAAGCAGCAGAGTCTACTAGTTGTTTGTAAAACAGGTAAGGAGAGGGAGATTAATTTATTTGGCTCAAGAACAGAGTCCACCATGGAGAATTAATGCAAGTGAGGTCTCTGACCTAAAACATCTAATAAAGGTGCTCTTTCCTCTATGTTCTCATCCCAATGATGTGTGCTGTCCTATGATTTGATCTGCAGCAGCAAGAACCGGGCAGCAGGTTCTTGGTTCAACCCCGTTCAAGCCTCCATGCCAACTAAATAGTGCCCAATACTGATCACCTGAATGTGTTTGTTAATTCGTAGCGAGAGAAAGAAGTACAGAGAAAAGAGGAGGAGCTCTTAAGCAAGAACTGCTATTGAGCTTTCTGGAATTTTAGCCAAACCCAATTAGTAAAGATGTATTTCTGTGCAGGGAATGTTGAAATTTGCTAGTCTGCAGCAGCCAGGGGTCTGAAGGATGCAGTGAATACAACCTGTACTCTCCAAAACATATTATCTTTTTCTGGAAAGACTGTCCACAGCGTGATGTATTAGGCTGCACTCCCATCTGCTCCTTAGCCTCTCCACTGAGATGACTGTCAGGTGCACCAATGTCAGTTGTGATAGTCAAGTTGTAACTTGGACTCTTTTCAGCCTAGAAGTTGATTTAGATCATTGGTTATCACTGCAGTTCTTGAAACTCTCAGTGAGTTGTGCATAAACCTGAAACCCAACAAAAATCTTTATTTGCAGACTAATCCTCTGCAGCATTTCATACCTCAAAGACAATTTTTTGCCTTTGTCTATTTTTTATCTTCACCTTTTGCTCACTTCATGCCTGAAAAAACTTTATGAAACCCCACTTTCATCCCATCCCCTCACATCAGTGCATCTGTGGGAAGGATGCACAGAGGTTTGCAGATCACTTCAGCACAACACTACCCAAGAAAAAGCAGCCTATGCAGAAAAAAAAAACCCAAAACAACGAAACAAACAAAGTCAGAGATTTTTCCTAATGGAACTTAGTATTTTAGGTTATGTTCAGTGCTCCCCACTGTCCTAGATAGACAAGTCTCTTTATGCCCTAATTATTTCTAAACTTAGGTCTGAATCCTCTTACTCATTTGAATGGGAGACAGATGCCTAAACACCTTTTTTAGAATCTAGGTCTGGCTTGTAAGACTTCACCCTTCAAGTTTTGTGACCAAACTGCAAACTTCAGCTTTGTCAACCTTTTTTGTATCACATACATCATCTATTTACCTTTCTTCATGAAAGGATCTCTTAAAAATATCTCTGGCTTCCACATTTGTGAATAAATCACTGCCTAGTTAGCCAGGATAGCTTCATCTTGCCATTTCTGATGCAGAAAGCCTCAGTATAAAAGGTATTTGCAATTTTCTAACCGCTCTGTCCCCCCATGCTTCAATGATGAAATGAATTGCAACAGCAGACAGGATTTTGGGTTGTGTTCTTGGTCTTATGTCCAGCACTGTGTTTTTCTAGCCTCATTTTCACAGCTTGTAGACACTGCAGTGTAGTGATGTGAGTGTGAAAATTCAGGAATAGCAGTTTGGGTTCATTCCAATAAAAGATGTTATGCATCTCAAAGATATTTCAGTTTTATAAAGATAAGTAAATGTATGTTCCCTCCTTACTCTGTTGCATCAAAAGTGTCCCAATGACTTTTCACATCTCTAGGTTCAGGTAATCAAACACAACTTTTATAAGCAGGCCCTGCAGATTCATGAGGTATAAATAGCAAAGGCTGGGCAGGTCAGAATAGCACTGTTGGCTCATCCCATAATTTACTGATTTATTGAACCTATCTTAAAAAACTGAAGAGTTTAGAAGTCAGACTGGTAAGCTGAATCTCCACATGGTAATTTGAATCTTCCACACAGAAGTGCTACACAAACAGAAAAATTCTCCAGCATTTTTTTGTAATCTTACCATTGGATTTTCACAAATACAAAAAGCAATTATCATTTTGCATTATAGCAAAGAACTATCTTTCCCTGTAGAAAATTATTGATTTAGCAGGGAAAAGAGTAAACTGAATAGAGTATAAGAACTGGTATTGAATGCATACACAGAACAATAAAATAAATATATACTATTTTAATATGAATGTATTTATAATAAAGCTCATTAAAAAATGGCCTGCTTAATGTAGTACATAAAAATACTACTTTGTAAATCTCTATAGGTAAAGCTTAACCTCAGATACAGATAACATACCTTATAAAACCTGTGTATCTGTACAAAATAATGTTTGTTTTCAGGCAAACTCACATGAGCAGTTCCTCCCCTTGTATTTCACATAGACATATTTGGATTTCATAGAGTTAGAGCACTGAAATAAAGAGCAATGCCCAAATTGTGGTCTTGCTTTGACATTCATAAACTTTGTAAGTCTGGATAAGAAGTTTAAGCTCTCTGCCACTGCATTTTAAATGGTAAAATATATTTTGTCTTGACTGTGCAACGCACTTGGACTGCTGAGAAATGCAATCGAATAATGCAGATTTATGCCAGTTCCACTAAGCACACTAATTAAGAGAGCAAATTCCACACAAACCTAAAACTATGACATTTTATAAAAGATTTCATTTAAATCCAGGCGTTAAACTGACTTTAAATTTGATAATGGGGGTGGACTGAAAGGTGTCAAAATTGAAATGTCTGAGGCACAGACTCAAAACTGGGAAAAGACAAAGGCAGAAAGGGGAGAGAGGACAGAACTGTATCACATGTATTACAATCTATTTTCATCTGGAATAAAAAAGAAAACAACACCTATTGTTATGATGGAATTTTCCTGAGATGTAAGACAAACTAATGTAATGAAGTATTATTTCCTACATAGATAATTGTGTCTCTTTTTCTTAGACTGTGGGAAATGGGGAAACTAATTGTATAAAGCACACGTTTTCTAAAGAAAAGTTACCAAATTTTCAATTTTTTCCTACTGATTAGTGTATCTATTTTTTCATTTCCTTATTTCTTTCTCCTTCCCCCTCCCTTTTATTATAGTTTCCTTCAGTTGACGTCACTTTTTTTCTTTATTATACTTTCTCTGCTTTTCTTTATTGAGAATAAAAACACTTATATGGATCATTTTTTTTTCCTTCTCATCTGTCCTGCATCTTTTCGGTTTCTCCTTCTTTTTCTACTCTCTCCTTCTTCCCTGGGCTCTTTTCTCCTACCCATTCCCTGCACCACTATAGAACCATGTTTTGTCCTTGGGTGACATTATCCTCCTTGCCAGCAGCTACCACATTTCTCTTTGAAACTACTGGTACGTTTCTAACTTTTCTTCCTCTAGGATTCACATATTTCTCCTTCCCTTTGGATCATTCATGTTGTTTGCCACACCCAAATTCAAATCTCCCTTCCACTTTAACCTCTGGTATCCATGCCTGTTTTCTTCCCTCTTCTGAGACCCCAGCCTTCCCGTGCCACCTCTGGTAATTTTCCCCAGCCAACTCCCAGAATTTCAGTTCAACCACCGCTACCATTAGCTGCCGTTTTCCTCAGCAGCTGCATGTGTCCCAGTAATTCCTTGTGCCACCAACTGCAAACATCCCACTGTCCCCAGGTGCAAGAGGTGACGCTCCAGCAGCCATTGCCTGGGTCACAACTTGTTCAGACGTCTTCTCAACAGCTGCCCTCTACCATTAACTCTGCCAGATGTCAGCTCTGCTCACATTGTCACGGACATGGCCATCGGCCACCACATAAGTGCTCTCTCGCCATCACACACCCCACAAATTTCCAGTGTTGCTCTAAGTCACAGGTTTCGCTTCTAACTGCTATGAAATGTCACTGGATCTATCAGTGGTGATCATCACAAATGCCACTAATTGCATTCCAGCTGCCATGGGAGCCTCCTTAGTTGTGGTAACATAGGTTTTTCTGCAACTGAACTAGCTCTGTGGTGACCTACTGACTGTACCCCACCTCCAGCCTCCAAAGCCCACAGTCATTGCCTGTCCAAAATGCTGATCTGTGAACATTGTGTCTGCTGCTATCACAAGGTGCCACTCTGCTCGGTTTCTTCCCAGTCCCATGATGAACTGCCATCAGCTTCTTCAGATGAAGCCGAATATTCCCTCTTCATATGAGGGATGCCAAGGACCACACACTTGTCATGAATTTACACCATGAAAGATAATCTTTTGTTCCCCTTTTCAACCCATAATGGATGAAGAACTGTATTTTTTAGCACAATAAAAAACACTAACAGTGCATTTTAAAAGTCAGGTGTCATATTTCTTCTTGCTGATCACTTATCTCTGATTGTTGTCAAACAAAAGACACCAAGGAAATTCATTACAATAAGAATATTTTCCAGAGGCACGTCGATTCATGGCAATGATGGTTACAACTAAAATTCTACATATTTACATATCACTCCTTACCAAGGTATAGTATGTGCCACTTTGGCGTATGCTTCTTGTTTCCACGTTGCTTTAATTAGCCTTCCTGCGGCATCCACATTGCTGTATCAGTAACTGATCGTCCCTTTCTCTTTCCTGGTATTGAAAACAAAATAAAAGGATAAACCAATCATAGTACCTTTTGCTGAATACAGAACAAAATACTGGAACTAGAGGTGCTCATGAATCAGCGACATTTTGGTGTGCATGAAAAAAAAAAAAAAGAAGCTGAACTGAAAAAACCTGGAGGCCCATGTACCATTTCTAATTAGAGTGGAAATAAGGAATATCAAGTGAAATTTATTGTGGGGTTGGAGAATATAAACCAAAAGAGGGAGTACTGCTTCTCTACCTTTGGTTGCATTGCCTTTACTGACATAATTTTTCCCATTCAAAATAATTATTTGTCACTGCCCCCATAATGAGCTTTTTATTAGTAGTATTTCTCATCCTATTTTTTCTCCATTTGAACTTTTCCACATTCTTACACTAGAGACTCCTCACACAGGGGAGCTGCATGAGTTTTTTTCATCAGGGAAGTTTCTAACCAGTAATTTGCCCACTAAAGGGCACTGTTTACTACAGGAAAAAAAAAGGAACCTTTCCTTGCTCTGTATAGGCTGTACTTAAGGCTGAGCTAAAAATCTAAAACAATTGAATTTAAGGGCTGACTTTCTTATTCAAACATACTCTTTGCCTAAATAACATCTATTAAATAATCGACTATATATATATATATTTTAGCAACTCTCTCCGTGCTAGAATGATGAAAATCTAACAAGACTGCACAAGCGTGTTCATAAGAGTGAGAAGGAAGGCATCTTCCCTATTCAGACAGAGATCTGCTCTCCAGGCTGTGTAAACAACACGAAGAGCAGCACCATAAAATACATAAGGTCACAGGGCAGAGAGCTTGGGGCATTTGTAGAACAGCTCTCTGAGCCACAGTGCACATGGAAGTAGGTTGTCACGACACGAGGGTAAACCTGTGGACCGCACATTGCTGTGTCACTGATGGGAGACATGTCACCGAGCCATGGGCACATGCAGCTCCAGCAAACCCCTTATCGCTCAGACAATGGCTCCCACTGTACCGTCTCCAGCTGCTGGTTTTGAACCTTATTCATTCACGTCACACAAATTAGCGAGATTTGTGCACTCTGACCCGCTGCCCCAAATGTAACGGCCCTGCCTGCTCCCCATCCTCCCTCACGTTGGTTTAGTGATTTCACCTCCCGTGACTGTGTCTGCCAGATGCTGCCCGTTGTCTCTCATTGACCCGCAGATGGCTTGGGGAGCCGGAGAAGTCCCGGGAGACGCTGCACTGAACGACTCATTCTCCAGCTGCGGCCTGGCGCTGCGGTCCCTCTGTCACCGTGTCACTTGCCGCCATCGGCGCAGCGGGTACATCTTGTCTCCCTGCTGAACAAAGGCCGGTGTGCACCTCACAGGGGTGGCCCCTGCGAGCACCGAGGCCTCTCGCAGCGCAGAACCGGGCACTGCTGCTGCCACGGCCCCGAGGGAGGAAAGGGGCTCGGACGGGGGCAGCCGGCCCTGCTCTCTGTGTCACAGCCCTCCCCGAGGTGAGGTAGAGCAGCCTTGGAGCGGTGTCTCCGCTGCACAACCCGGAGGAGCGGGTGAGGTGAGGCGGCGCGCGCCTGGCGGGGCGGGAAACGCTTCCTTCAGAGACCGGCGCGGCGGGGGTGGCGCGGGGGAGGCGGTCACCCTCCATGCCCGCGTTCTGTGACAAAATCTCAGCCACACGGGTGACCGGGCAGAGACACGCAGCTGCTCTGGTCGGTACCGAGCTCGGCGCCGCCGTCCCCCGTTTCCCGCCCCCCCTCTCCCCTCAGCCGGTGCAACGCGGGAAGCGCGGGAGCTCTCGCCCCGCCCCGCCTCGCTCCGCCCCGCCCGCCGCGCACGTGGCACCCCCACCTAGGCCGGTCACGTGACGCGGGCTCCGGGCTTCCCCCCCCGCCTTAACCCCCCCCTTCCCTCCGCGTCTGACCCCGTCTCCCGTCTGGTCAATCGCAGGCGGCCCGGGCGCATGCGCGGCGGGCCCGCATCACGCCCCCTCCCACCCTGCGCCCCCTCCCACCCCGTCTCCCTCCGCGCTATATAAGGCGGGCGCGGCGGGGCTCCCGGCTCCGCAGTGTGCGTGGGCGGGCGCGGCGGCTCCGCGCAGCGGTGCGGCCACCCGCACGGCCTCCTACGTCCTCTCAGCCCGGGCCCAGCGGCAGCGCCATGAGTTCGGGGACCCCCTACATCGGCAGCAAAATCAGCCTGATCTCCAAGGCGCAGATCCGTTATGAGGGCATCCTCTACACCATCGACACCGAGAACTCCACCGTAGCGCTGGCCAAGGGTGAGGCGGCGCGGCGGGGCCCTCCCGGGGCGGTGTGGGGGGGGTGTCGGGCCTACGCTCGCTGTGGCTCCGCCGCCGCGGCCCGGTGCTGGCGGAGGGGACGCGGGGTGCCAGCCCGCCTCGCCCGCCGCCTTCGTCCCTTAAACAATGAGCCCGGCCTGGAGCGCCCGCCGGAGCCCGCCCGCCCCGAGGGGCTGCGGCCGGGCTCGCGCGGACCTGGGGGGCGGCGGGTCCGGAGCCCCGAGCCCTCGGCGCCGCTGCCTTTCCGTGAGTCAGCACTCGGGAGGCCGCTCTGCTCGGCGGAGCCGAGCATGGGCCGTGGCGGGGGCTCCTTGTGGCTCTGGGGCGGGAAGGGCGCGGGGTGCCGGGGAGCCCCTGGCTTCCACGGGGCGTTGTAAGTTCCTTGGAGAGCGACAGAGGAGCTGCGAGCGGGGCTGGCTCCTCGTACCATTGTCAGAGCCAGGAGGGTGATGTTCTGTATGTCCGTCCGTGGTGGGGTTCTCCTCTGCTGTCTGTACGGAGATGCGCGGTGGAATCTCTGCTCGGCTTGAGCAGGGCCTTGGGCCGGTGCTGGAGAAAACACAGTTGCTGTTGAAGTGTTGAAGTGTCTTTGTTCCTTTCGTGATCGATAACTGGGCTCTCTTCAGGTGTGTATCTGCACACAGGTCTGGCTTTTCCTACCTTGTAGGCGGCTCATCAAGGCCTTGCATTTGTTCCCCTGTAGAAATAATGATCTGCTTAAGTGGTGTCATTTGGATTCAGTTGTCACCTGCACTGGGAACTCCCATATTGACTCCTGGAAAAATAAACAAACCTGTCCCGACATGTTTAATCTCTTAAACGAGATCTTGTTTCTGTAATGTTCAGCTTGGCTACTCCAGCTAATGTGCATCAGCTTGTTCTTTCCCTGAGTTTTGTCCATCCCCATTCTGAGAAGTTCACACCTTCTTCATTGCCTTCAGCAACCCATGGGGATTGTCCACAAACCAAGCATCTATTGTTTTAAAAGCCTATCTGCTGGCACTGACTAGCCCAGTTCTCAGCTATCCTCAAGGCAACCTGTGCCACAGTATGTATTCAGTATAATGATGTTTATGTGATGTTGGACATGAGTGTTTGACACCTGCTAGTGTGTATTCTGAAGTTAAAAATGAGTTTTCAGAAATTCACCTTTTTTTCTAATGATGTAGCTGTTTATTTAAATGTACAAATTGAACTATTTATGTTAGTGTTTCACTCAAAGTAATTGAGAGGTTGCAGGAAGGTTGCAATTCCTTTAGTGTGTGTGCAGGAAGGTCTTCACCTTCACCCAGCAGCAAGCAGAAATGGTTTCTTACATAGTTCTGGCTTCCACAAAGCACTTGCTACTTCAGAGCTCAAGTGGTGCATTGCAAAGTCCTATGTGATCAAAGTGCTTTATGGTATGAGAAAGTGTGTGCTCTGTATAAGATTTCTGGCACTTCTTCTATTTATTGGTCTCAGTGTTCAGTTTTGTTGAACTGGAATGCCGAAGAAGTAGTTGTTACAATAAATGGAGATTACATTTTTCCCTGCTTAAAGTGCTGCTCTATAAACTTTACAGTGCAAATTCTGGTTTGTTTTTTTTTTTACCTCTGAGGGTTTTTTACATTCAGAGACTTTATATCAAAGTTAGTGTCAGAATTATGAACATAGCAACATTGTTGGAGTCAGTGACAGCAATATCAACACTGTGTGTTGGGAGGAACAGCTGTTTGAAACACTTGATCTCAGATGGGTTAGAAGAACCATGAATTACTGACATGCAGTTCACGTTGTCCAGGTGGATGGTAGATTATTAAGTTCTAGATGCCACTGATTAAGGCTCATGCAACTTCAGTATGTAATGTAAGTGCTATTCTCTTGACTTTTATCATCCAAGTGATATAAAAAAGAATTTAGGTTGAAAGAGACCTCAGGAAATAATCTGGTTAGCAGGGCTAACTTCAATTGATTTGTATTTTGTTGCTTTTAAATCTGGACACATGTACAATATCTTAGAGATTCCACGTACTTAATTAAGCACTGCAAGAAAGTTCTCTGTCTTGTTTGATGCTAAACTTAAATTGTGAACACAGGAAGTTTAAGACCATTACTGTCCTGTCAGAAGTGAACACCAGAAACTTACTCTTCCTTCTATAGAAGTCTGAAGAAGCTAGAGGTTTTGAGCAAGAAACATCCACATAAGCTTTGCTTTCCAGACATCCAGTCACATTTATAGTGCTTCCTGACCCTTTGGAGCTCTGGCTCAGCAGAGCCCTGCAATTGAGTGCAAACTGTATGGTAAAACATGGGCTGCAGCGCAGTGGAGCTTGTTTCCCGTTCATCTGTAAAGAGTAGTCATGTAACCCTTCATGGGCAACAGCCCTTTGGATCCAGCTGTATTTTGTGGTGTGCCAGAAACGGTGACAACACTTCAGGTGCTCAGCTCCTAGAGCCCTCTCAAGTGTCCTCACTGCTCTTTTGACTACAACAAGGACAGAGTTTTACACCTCTTTCTGTTATAAACCTTGGGAGCAGCCAGTGGAGTGGCTGCCTGGCCAGCTTTGGGCTTTGCAGGTCATGTGTTTCTCCATGTGGAAGCTGATGGGCTGATTGCAGTGCTTGCCAAGCTGGCTGTGGGACTCTGCAGTAGCCCTTGGGTAGCTTTGGTGTGTCTCGCCATAAGCTATGTGCTGCAATAATCTGATCTTCAGCAAGATTCATATCTCAAAGGCCACAAGCGCTGCCTTCAGTTGATAATCTGTTTCTAGTTGACTAAGTTACAGCTGTAATATGATCAAACAGCGGCTGGAGAGCTAAAATAACTGTGAGGTTATATACACTAGTGACTGATGGGAGACAGTCATTCAAAGGAAGCGACTTAGAGCTTGTCCTCGCACCAGTTACAATTCCCCTCCAGTTAGGTGTGAGCTGAGGTGCTAAGCAGCATCAGCGCTATGGGGACAATGTTTGGCCTTGGCCTGCTGTACCCGGAGCTTACTGCTCTGTGTGAGCTGACATGGCATTGAACCGAGGTGAAGGTGGCTCACAGCCCTGACAGCTGAGTGGTGGGGGCAGCCACCTGGACGCTGCTTTTTGTCTCCAAAAACAGGCCTCTGGATGAGTCACCCTGTCCACAACCATCAACACCCCTAGTAAGTTACTAACAGCAGAGTATACCAGGGATGCTCCACACTGGGGTTGAGTGAATCCACTTTGTGCTGTCCTTTTTGTGGGGAAGCTGTGGTGCCCTCTATCCCCATCATCCCTGTGACAGGGCTGTCTGTGCTTAGATCTTTCCAGCTGTGCAGCAGGAGTGGCAGCTGGCTTGCGTGTCACCATGGAGAGTGACATGGCAGGTGCTGGGGAAGAGTCTGTTATGGATGGAATTTGTGAAGTTACTGCAGGAGTCGTGGTGTCCTGGGTGCTTCTACAGTAACCTGCTAGAAATGGTTGATGCAACTCGGATCTATTGGCGGAAAGCACACATCAAACCAGTATGTGCTGAGGCTTATCTGAACTGGAAAAGCTTTACAAAGACAGAAAAGAACTAGACTAGTAAACTTGATGAGCTGCTGTAATGTGTGATTGAAAAAAAATCTGTATACCCGTAGACCATGCCCATTCTCTCGCCCATTTCTAGCTTTCATGGAACAGTGTCTGATATAGCTATGCTACACGTTTTCTTGCACTAACAACCTAGTAAGTCCCAGTCTGACCTATTCCTGTTTAATGGCTCAGAGGTAGCTGCCATACACAGTCAGCTGCAGCCTTTTTTCCACTATAATGTGTAGTATTGCTGATTGGTACCTTCTCAATAGCTGGAACTCAGTAAAGCCTTGGCAAGCTTGTTGTGTGGTCAGTAGATATCAGTCAGAATACCAATGGTGTTGGGTAGAGATAATTTTAATAGGAAGTTCTTGTCATGGATAAAACCTTACCTCTATCTGTATAATAAATATATTAAACTGAAGGTGCAAATTTGAGCCCTGAAGCCTTCTAAGATTTTTTTTTCCTTGCTGCATTGGGGCCTCTCCTGTTCTCCATTGCAGTGGCAGTTGTCTCAAGCAGAATGCTGACACAGGACAGGGGCTGGGGAGGGAGGGGATGTGGCAGTACAGCACAGTGGGGATGTCCTTGCGTTTGGAATAGGAGTCTTCGCTCCAGCTGGTCTATGGTCTTTACCTTCACAGCTTGATGTAAACAAAACTGTTTATGCAGGCGGCTGAAAAAGTTGGCATTTGAGGGAACAGATGTGTGTGATAAGGAGATTCAGAGGTACCCTTTGTTTTGTTACCTTTGGCAAGTATTACAGGAGTACATTTTAATTGCATAAATATCTTGCACAATGCTGCAATGGTAATACTGGACTAATAATAATCTTTCTAATGCTAAAGTGCGATCCTTTGGTACTGAAGACCGGCCTACAGACAGACCTGCTCCTCCGAGAGAAGAAATCTATGAATACATTATTTTTCGAGGGAGTGACATCAAGGACATCACTGTCTGTGAACCTCCAAAAGCTCAACATACTCTGCCACAAGATCCTGCCATTGTTCAAGTAAGTTAGCCTGAAGTGTTGCTAGAAAGCTATGATAAAACATTGGTGATGAAAGACTTGATTTTTGGTATAAACTTAAAATGAAGGCCAGTAAGTGTCTCCAGGAATCTTCAGATTGAAGTATCCTGAATTCTGTTGTAATGTTTAAAATAGCAGCCACATTAAAGACTTCAGTCAACAAAAGCCAGAGCTAGTTACCTAGCTGAGGATGCAGAAAAAACATAAAGAGGTAAACTAACCCTTCTCAGTATTTACTTAAGCTTCAGTAACAGTATACGTGAAGTAGAGAATCACTGCCAAAACGAGCTGACTTGTGGATGCTGTAAATGGAAATGTACTTTGTCTTGTTGCAGTCTTCACTGGGCTCTGCCTCTACATCATCCTTTCAGCCACATGTGCCTTACAGCCCGTTTAGAGGTATGCCACCTTACAGCCAGCTCGCTGCCAGCTCTTTACTTAGCCATCAGTACGCAGCCTCGTTAGGTTTAGGTAAGTAAAAACTTTACTTGCTAGAATAAAGGTACAGTCCTTGTATGCAGCTCCCGTGAAACCAAACAACAGTAACTAATTCTGAATTCCTTGTCAAGCGTCAGGCTGCAACAAGCAGTGAATATAAGTAGTTAACAATTTTATTGTGAAGAGGCCTGCATTTCTCTTACACACAGACACACATCGAAAAATGCAAAAGAAGGAAACAAACTAAGTAGCTAAAGTTTCTTTCTGAAGGTAATGTGAATACCAAACAGTTGAGGCCAGTTCATTTCTAACCTGACATCCCTCACATATCCATCACATGTAAAAAGAGCTTGTATTCACAGAGAGGACTGTAAATAAGCTGCTCTAATGCTGTTCTAGAGATTCTTGTATCTCTTTCCAAGTCCTTCAGATGTTTCACTACCTTGTATCTTATCCATATATCTTTGCTTTCTCTTCTTCCCTCCATCTCTTTAGAGAAATTGGTAAGCCCTCCAGCATCAGCAGCTGCTTCCAGCCCTAGTTCTTCTCCGTCTCCACAACCTGTTTCAGAGCCTGACATGTCTTCAGAGCCCCATCAGCTTTCTTCCAAGGGTAACAGCAGTTTGAGGACTCCAAATATTTGGAAGAACTGCATGGCACTTGCAAACACTCTGTTCTTGTTAACCCCTCCTAGAATGGTAGTACTTATGTGGATAATGCAAGTAGAACTAGTTTGTTCTCAGCTGGTTTTGCCTTTCATTATGTGAAGCTATACCTCCTGTCCTAGAAGTATCAATTAGAGAGACAGGAGAAACAAAGTACAGGACAGCGGATCCTCTGGTGTAAGTATCAGGAGAGGGCTGAGGTTTAGTGATGCTGATGTGCTGCATCCTATTTAGGAACATGTGTCACCTTAGAGACTGGGCGAGAAATTAATTAGTCTTTCTTGGAAAGAGACGCTCACTGTTTACATTGTGGGTGGCCTTGCTGCTAGAGACAGAGGTTAATAGAAAATTCAGGAGTATTGCTGTAATTGAGGAGATACCAGCATAGATTTCCTGCATGATGGGGCACAGTACCTTGTCAAGACTCCTGACTAGTAAAGCATGACTAACAGTAGCAATTTCTGAGTTGTGGTAAGCTGAGATAACATAGTTCTGGGTGCTTGCTATGTGTACAAACTCTTAAAGGTGGTTGAGTAGAGATACTAGACTGACCATCCTCAGAGCAGAGAGACCAGGTGCAGCCTGCATTTAAACATGGTAATTAGTTTCATCTGTTTATAACTTAAGCATGTCTGCTTGTGTTGGCATGAAACTGTTTTTACTTACTCTCTGGTTTTGGCCGTCTGTCTGTATGGACTTTCTCAATATTCTGGCTAAGCTTTGAAACTTTGTCATGTTAAACATGCACAGCAGCTTTGTCCTACTGATTAATCCTTAGGATATGTCTGTCTTCCTTGCAAGTTTTCCAGGTGTACATTAACTGGGAACCTGCATGATGGTACCTACTGGGTATATCTCATGTGGACGTGGGTGACCCAGAAGTGTCAGTGGCTTGGTTTGTGTGTACTCTTCAGCTTTTCACTTTTCTTGCTCTTAAAGTATATTCAGTTAAAGTTTGCTTCCAAGCAGTTCTTGCGCATAACTACGTAAGCCTGTAGTACTCCAAAACTTCTAATTAAATCTAGAATGCAGTGTTTCTTCTGAGTACTGAAGACTGTCACTTTTTAATATAATTGGTGTAAGGTATACCAAACCATGAAAAGTATTTACATGTTTTGTAGTGTGAATAAATAAGCCTGGATGGAAGAGCAACAGAAGTCTTGGTAACACTTTGGCCTTGACCAAGAAGGAATTTAAAAGGGTAACTTTGAGATCCTGGTCTGGTTTCAGGTTTTCTTTGTCTGAAAGCTAACAATAAGCAGTAGGGTTGAAGGACTTCTAAAAGCAGCTTACAAAATGGGGTATAGTTGAGGTGGTTAAACTTTTGCTACAAAACGTTCTTGACGAAGTGGGGAAGCTTGCTTGAGCAGTTCCAAAATGGTGGATTTTTGCTTCAGATGTAAAGTATGTAAAATCAAATCCTGTATAGCCAAGGATAAAACTAGAAATTAGATTTTGGTATAAACTGTCTTAAGAGACTGACCTGGCTTGCTTACCCTTATGTGTGTCTAACTTGGTTTAAGAAATAAATGGGTAGATTTCCTGATTTTAAAGCTCTGGATTTGAGAGCCATGACTTGCGTGGCAGTAGCGCCTTACCTACTCTATATGCCACTTAAACATAGTGTGTAGTGACAAACACTCAAGGCTTTGAGTAATTCTTGACAAAACTGATTCTCCATAGAAGTGGGCAGGGTTTGAACAGTGGCAGATTTTGAGGCGCTTAGTCACTGGGATTTTTTCCAGGTGCTGGCTTTCCTTCCGTTCACCCAGTGCGCAAAAGCCCCATGGTGGAGCAGGCTGTGCAGACCGGCCCAGTTGACAACGTGAATTCGCAAAAGCCTCCCCCAGTGAAAGTAACTCCAGGGGCTCAGCGCAATGGGCGGCAGGTTCCGCAGAGCAACAGTAAGACAAATGGTTTGTATCTGCCACTTTGAAGTGTTGTTTTCAAGCACCAAAGGTGCGTAGCAAGACTAAACTGTTTGGTTTTGGTTTTGGGCTCCTTTATCGAGTTTATCCTTCTCGTTCAGTAGACGCAGTTCAGGCAGCACCTGTGCCGACCCAGGGACAGGTGAATGATGAAAACAGAAGACCTCAAAGGAGAAGATCAGGTAGGTGAACCTGACACTAAACAGTTGTGATAGCCTGTGAAGGCTGATATTGATGATTTTAGTGATGGATTATCGGACAGAAGAGTGAGCGTGTAATAAAGCTTGATAAGGCTTTGGGTATCCAGAGATGGTCCCTGACAGAATAGGTTCTGGAGTCATAGAAGTTCAGAACATTTCAGGGACAGAATTCTGGTGTCTTTCCTAGACACTTGAAGGTATGTTATACAAATTGATGCTATGAATTGGCAGTAGAAATTAGGTTTCTCTGCAACCTGAAGTATTTTTTACTGGAAAGGCTGGCCTGTTTAAGGATTTCCAGAGCTCTTGTAGCTGGGATCAGCTATGGAGCCCTCACTTCCACAGAGCAGGGGTCTTATCTCAGGACTGAAGTTAAGTGATTCTATGGTTAAGCACAGGTCAGAAGAAAGTGAAATTAAATTAGAATAGATATTTCTGCCCAAGCAAAATGAGAAAAGGCAGGAAACAAAACTTCACACTCTCAGGTCTTCAAATTAATTTGCCTGAGGGGCAGCACTGTAGAAGGGTTTATAGTGTTTCCAGGAAGGAGTTGATAGCTTCGCAGTTGGAAACCAGAAGCTGCGCAAAATACAAGCCCCTTTTGTGGACAGGTAAGTCTCAAGTGGGTTTTCTGCACCCGGTGGCCTGTTCCTCTTTGCCATCACAACAGCTTTGTAGCCTGTTTGTGCCCTGCTTGCAGATGAATAGACAGAAAAGGTAGTTTTCCCTGCTTGCCTCAGCTTTTGGTATAGAACCTGTTCTGATTCTCTCCTCACATTGGAAGGAAAGTTATGTATACTCTGTCTTAACGGTACGGCTGACATCCAGGGATGCTTTTCAGAGAGTTAAAGTATTGCTGTAAAACGTCTTCTGCAGTTCAGAAATTACTTGCAGAGAGGTGTGGCCTTAACCGCAGGACTAGAAACTCCTGAGCTCTAACCTGGGTTCTCTCTAGTCTGGTGCAAGTCATTTAACCTCATGTGCGTTACCAAGTGTTTAAACTCTCCTGCTTTCAGGAAACAGGAGAACCAGAAACCGCTCCAGAGGACAAAACAGGCCAACTACTGTGAAGGAAAATACAATAAAGTTTGAAAGTGACTTTGACTTTGAAAGTGCAAATGCACAATTCAACAGAGAGGAACTTGATAAAGAATTCAAGAAGAAACTAAACTTTAAAGGTTTGTGACTTCATTAAATATGAATTGCTGAGCTGGCAGTAAACACTGTGTAGACAAACTTGTTTTGAGAAACTGCATGATTAATGTGGCAGCATCTCAAACCTTGTTTGAGGGAGCAGGAGAACACATGGCTCTTCAATAAGTATCAAGGAATGTAATAGCTTTTGTTATCTCAGATGACAAAGCAGAGACGGGGGAAGAAAAAGGGGACCCTGGAGTGGCAACTCAAAACAACGATGGTAACGTAGAGGAGGACCTTCTGGGACCCAACTGCTACTATGACAAATCCAAGTCTTTCTTTGACAACATTTCTTCAGAACTCAAATCGAGGTGAGTGTTTTCCAAAAGCTTGCTTTTTAAATGCAATTTTTAGGCATAGAATTCTGGACATAATCTGTATTACGTGGTTTAATTCATTAAAAGTCTTAGAATGCAAGAAAGTTGGCAAAACAGTCCTTAGAAGGGAGTGTTGGCTCGTAAGTGATATTAATGGAGCTTTCTGCAGTGGGATTGAACAAAAAGCGCAGATTTCAGCTGAAACTGATACACTTGCCCAAACTATGATAGAGGAATTTCCAGTTCTGTTTCCCAGTGCTGACTTTGAGCTCATTGATTTTAAACAAATTCCTTATCTCCTTTGTGGGAGGAGGCATCAGGGTCATGCTGTGCTGAAGGTGCTGCGGCTTGGAGACAGGAGCCTGGGCAGAGAGCTCAGGTCTGTCTTTGGAAATGCCTTAAATTAAATGTTGGGAATATTAAAATAAAGCTTCATCTTTTGCTGCTGACACTGATGTTATCAACTACCTGGCAAAGTCAGACATCCCTTGAGTGTTGGTGTGAAATTCCCTTTAATGTTTCTCCCTCCCTCAAAGCTTTCTCCCAAGTGCTGTGTGGTGCTCAGGGCCAGGTGGGCTTGTGCTTTTCAAGAGAACAAGACAGGGTTTGAATTTGTAGACCATGGCCATCCCTTTTCTAGGCCTGTCTTTAGTTTTCCCTGTAAAAGTAGCTCACAGAAGCCAATAGCTGGCACTGCCAAATCCCCACTCAGTTGTGCTTTAGTTCAACACAGGGTGCTTGAAGCTTCCTGACTGACGTGCTGGCCGTTGGACGTTTATATTGCATCTGAATGCAGTCGTGTTCAGTTCTAGGCGCACCACGTGGGCTGAAGAAAGGAAGCTCAACACAGAGACGTTTGGAGTGTCCGGACGGTTCCTTCGTGGCCGCAGCTTTCGTGGGGGATTTAGAGGTGGAAGAGGAAGCGGAGCAGCGAGGCGAACCCAAACCACCCACAGAGCTGGTACTGGCAGAGTGTAACTCCAGAGGCAAGTTTTTTAGCAAGAATAAATTGTCTCTGAGCCAGGTGTGTCTCTTGTTCCTTGTTTGAACTGTCTGTGCAACCTCTTGGGCTCTCCAGTCTCATGGATATATCAAGATTTGTTCATTGTTGTATCTGATATGTTTTGAAGTGGTAGAAGGAAATATGAGGAGTTTCAACATGTTGGTTTCTTGGGCCAGCTTTCTGTCTGAGGAAGCAAGAGCTGCTTGGTGGGGCTGAGGCTTTTGCAAAGCCTTTCATTTGATACCTGGGTGTGAACTTATCTGCTTTTCTTGGGAGAATATCCCCATTATATCAAATCTAACTCTGCCTTTTTTTTCTGAATAGGTTCTAACATCTGTCCTGAGTGGATGAAATTGTAAATAGAAAGAAAACAACCAACTGCTGCACTAATGTGCGAAATCGTTCGTATTGTTTACTGTCTCAGCTCAAGTGACAGAACTTCATGTACTACTGCTTATATTCTGGACTTATTTTGGACCAGCAACTGTCAGCTGGAATATTCTTTGGAAGAGGGAATATGTTCAGGGGTACCTTCTTCAGGGTGTCTTTTTATTTGTGTTTGGTTTGGGTTTTTTAAGTGCAGACTAACATGGTTCTTCTTTCTGGGTCTCTCAAAGGCTGCTATAGTCTAAGCTTAAAGTCAGATTCCTTTTCTGAACCCTGAAGAAGACAAATCATGCTATTTTAACACAGAACCAAAGCTCACCTGAAATAAACCAGCTCTAATTTGTTTGTTCTGAGTAACCAAACGGATTCTTTGGTGCTGCTGGTCTCACAGTGCTCAGCAGCAGGTGTGAAGTAGCACTTGGTATCTGGAAGAATGGATTCCTGGTGCTGAGGAGTTGTGTATATTGTCACTTGGGAATACTGGATTGTTGATCATGTAGTAGTGTAAACGACTGTACAACTGTTTGCCAGCTGGTGCTAGTGTGGCGGTACTACAGGTTTACACAGCGCTGGGTGCTCCCTGGAGGTTTGGGGTTTGGGGGCCGGTGCTGTGTCCTCGGCAGGATGGGAGCGAGTGGCTGCACCCCTGCATGCAGGTCACAGTTTTTGGCAGCAGTTGCTGTCTGGGAAGGGGATCAGAGCTCCCAGTTCTGCCTCCGTTCGTACCTCACCCACAGGTAGCGCTGGGCGCAAACAGTTCTCTGTACACTAGTAGGCTGTGGTGGAACACTATGGAATGTTTTCATTAAACTAGGGATGCGATCCATGTAATGAAGCTTAGCAGATGGGCATGTTTAATTTGTTTCCTCTGTAACCCCCATACTGTAAATAGTTTAGTTTTTCTTTTGTTTTTTAAAAAAAATCTGTTATGTGGGGAGAGGGGCTGGGAGGGGGGTTACATTTCTTTGCATGAATATGTGGGTTAAATTGCTATAGGCATGTGTCCCTTTTTTGGTTGGTAGGGAGTTTTGTTGAAAAAGCACCTTGATGACCGAACCCCTTACATAGCTAGAATTCTTTAGTTATGCGTTGACCTAGGTTACTGTAAAAGCTTGGATTTATTTTTGTAGGACTTTATTGCTGAGAATTAGAACATAGCAGTGGGGCTGCTCTTTGGAGTAATGTAAATTGTAATTATAATAAACATGTAAATGTTTAATGTTTCCCTCCTGATTTGTTTTGGACGTAGCTCAGTGACATCAGTCTGTGCAGCTCGGCAGATGTCTGTCCAAGTGAGACTCGGATCCAGGTTGGAGAAAACTGTGCTGCAGTTGTGCCAGGCCTGGGAGGAGTTAGTGTTTGGAAATGGCTTAAAAACCCCAATCCAGGCTCTGACCCCTGTGTCATTTGTGTTTTGAATCAGCCCAATGAGGGTTCCTGTTGTCCAAACTGTCCTGAGTCAGCACCCACTGCTCCCTGCCTGACCCAGCCCCTGTCCCTGTGCTGCTGGGGTGTCACTGGAGTGTGTTTTGGGGGTCAGGGCTGCTGGGGCAGTAACCACAACCACCTTCAAGTCCCTGGGCTCACACCAACAAAACAGGGTGTGTGCTGGAACAGCTTCCTTGGAACCTCCTGCAGCCTCTAATTTCTCTGCTGGCAAAACAGCTGTGTCACATTGTCAATGGGCTTGTCCAAGGTGGCTGTGGCAAAATAAGGAATCATTAACTGCTGCATCATAACCCCTTTTTGTTTATTTTTAAGGCAGTGACTCCCCTTGTTTCTACAGTAAAGCCTCAGATCTAATATAAAGTGTTATAACACCCAGTTGGTGATGGTGCTGCAGGTACTGTGCTGTGGGAGCAGTGTGAGGGGCTGGTGGCTGCAGCTCAGCCCTGGGCTGCTGAACTCCAAGTCCATCTCCACCAGGAATGTTTATTCTCTGGGGTCTGGGGCTGGCAGCTCAGGCAGCAAGTCCCAATGTGAGGGAATGACACTGGTCACTTGGGCCATCGAAATTTCAGTCTGAGGGCTGATAAATGAGATGCCAGTTCCAGACACTCACTCTCTCCCTGCTGTGGCCTAACAGGAGGAGGAGCAGGAGGAAGCAGCTGCAGCTCTCCTGGCCTTGATTCCTGTGGGATGCTCTGCCCACACTTGGCTTGGCAGCACTGAGCTGTAAACAGCTTCCTTGTGGTGTGGGGGGTCCTGGGGCAGTTCCCGTTCCACTCCCATGGTGGACAGAAATAGGGAACTTGTAATAAAGGGACAACTGTAACTATTGCAGGTGGGTGCTGAGCCCAGTGGGTAAGAGCTCAGGAGGGGACTGAGGTGGCTCTGAAATACAAAAAGCCAACACCAGGCTCTACAGCACAAACTTAAACAAAAAAAGAGGGGGAAAAACTGACAACTCAGCATGGACAAGAATCATTAAACAAACTGAAGTGCCCAGGGGGAAAAAAATGCAGAGTTTTTGTCCTTTAATGGGTCACAACTGCTGTTTTGTATCCAACCAAATACTCCCAGTGAACTGCATACAAGGAACAGACAGACTTTTTTAAAATAAAAAAATCAGTAGGTTTATTGTAGGTCTCAGGAGGGCACACTATGAGTGGAATGCCTACGTGCCTATACAGAACAACCTCTCCCTTGAATTAAAAAGAAGCAGCTAAGCAGTTGAATTTCATTCATCATGATGTTTTCTTCTGCTTTTTCTTTTCATTTTCTTCCTTTTCTTTTTCAATTTCAGCAACATATTTCTCAATTTCTTCAGGGTTTAATATCTACAACAGAAACAGAGGCGACCCTCAGGATACTAATGCAACCCAGAGGCTTTTATTTAAGCACCTCCAGTTCCGACAGGGAGAGTTCACTGGTATTTATCCAGACACAACAACATTCTTTGGCCACTACTAATAAACAAAAGTATTTGCCAGGGCAGAACGTGAGATTAAGGGCTGGAAGTTCATAAAAATCAACAACAACAACAGTATCAGAGAAACCGGCTGCAATGGGAAAAGACAAAACTAAGACTTTACCTTCAGCGGCTGCTCTCGCCTCATAACCGCCAGCTCAATGTTCTTCCCACCAGACTGCACCACCTTAACAAGAGTCAGATTTAATATTAGGAGTGTGTCCATCAATTAATTCTAACCACCCCCTTTTAGGTCGTCTTAGAAGGAGAGTGGACACGGATCAGGAGTATTTTGCTTGTGAGCTCTAAGCTCTCACTGCAGTATCAGGGTTCTGCTGCAGGCAGCAGTGAGCTCAGCGCTGGGGAACAACCCCTCGTTTGGGCTGTCTTCTGGGTCTTCAATAAAGGAGCAAAACATCCCGCACACGGTTTAGCACACCTTTGGTGCATTTCGCACCCAGAGCTGAAGTCTGTTTTCCTCCCCACACAATTGTGAGTAAATTCTTCTGTGGAAGCTACAGAAACTGTTACCTGAAATACAGGGTGTATAATACACCTGCTGTTCCGACCCTACAATTTAATCCCACGTGTATCGCCCACAACAAACAGTTTTCACAGATCCTTTTCTAGAAAACCCTCATGCATGTCACAAGAAAACACACACACTCGCATTTCAGCAGCTAATCCAGACAGAGTGAAAAGCCCCAGGAGGGATCTGAAACAGACTCACCTCCAGAAGAGCCTTGATGACAAGCTTGATAGTGAGATCGTCTGTTTCAATGGCTTCATCAGTGTAGTTCTTCTCCAGAAACTCTCGCACAGATTTGGCTCCTCTGCCAATGGCATTAGCCTGGAAACATCGAGGGGAAAAAAGATGATAAGTGGAAGTTTAGAAAAGACTTCATTTACAGAATAAGCAAGAAATACAAGTTGTGCAATTATAAAATCTAAAACTGTTTAGTGATCATCACGTATTTTTCAGAAGACTGAACGTGTTACTGCCCACATGTCACACAAGACAGCTGCCCGGCACAGGTGGGATTTTGGAAAACAGGGCAAGATTTCCCAAGGAAAGCTGGACCGCAGACTGCTGCTCAGTAAATTTGATCATGAAGGATTTTTGCAGCTGCGAACCAGCACCATCTGGTCAGTTAGATCTCCTTTCTAGACCAGCCCCTCACAAATACTTCGTTACTTCTCCACAAGAGACAGAATCAACTCACCTTCCAAGCATGGTACGTGCCAGAGGGGTCGGTCTGGTACAGCCGGGGGGTCCCATCGAAGTCAAATCCCACAATAAGAGCAGAGATACCGAAAGGTCTGCGGCCGTTGCTCTGCGTGTACCTCTGAGCAGAGAGAAGAGAGATTTATTTCATCTGGGCGAGATTCACGGTTTGTAACAGTTTAAGAGAAACCAGGAATGTGCCAGAACGAAAGACACAAATGTGAGATCACAGTAAAGGGACAAAGTGAAAGTTCGGAAAGTGGCGCTCTGCTCTGGCAGATGATTACAGGAATTACACTATTATCACCATCACTACACTAATACATGGCTGTGCATAAGTAAATTAGGCTTTTTCTAATCCCCACTAGTTGCTGAAAATCAGTTTAATACCCTGGCAAATGAATAATTTTATCACAGAATGCAGTTGGACATATTTTTACACTGCTAATTCATTTTAAATTCATGAATATCAAATGTAAAATACATTAAGTCCTGCAGGGATTTGCTCCTCTCTTACCCCTCCCTGCAATGGCTCAGTGGGAGGAAAAACAAACAGGAGCTGTGAGGTTTTGACAACAACCCGGCACGGTTGTTATGAGAGTGAGCGAGAGCGGGAGATTAGCAGCGTGTTCCTGATGATATCACCAGTGGAGTTACGCAGTCCTCAGCAACACTAATTAATTTCTTCATCTTGGGAAAAAACTCAAGCAGTAATCAACCCTTCTTTTCTATTGCTCCATCCCTATTTCCAATAAACACCCGCAACATTTTGTTGTGCTGATTTTTACCGATCAGCCGAACAGAACACGGCCTGGACAGACATCTTCCATATTTAATCTGAAGCACTGTTGGTCAGGATGTATTTTTAAGCACCTCTGTGTGGTCCAACGTACCTGTTTCAGACTCGCAATGTAGCGTGTGATGTACTCCACGGTGACAGGATCCTCCACGGTCAGCCTGTGGCTCTGACACTCCACACGGGCTCTGTTTATAACTATTCTGGCATCAGCCGTCAGCCCTGAAACGATGGGGTGTTCTCAGATTCACGCTTCATACCGTACGCACAAATAAAACACCTGTTCTTGCCCCAAGAGGCTCGCGAGATCAGCGACAACAGCGATGAAAAAAGCAAACAAGAGATCGCAGTTCCTCACGTTTGCTGGGCGAGAATGGCGTTTGGGAGGCAACAGAAAGAACCCGATGTACTAAAATAAGCAGAGGATTCAGTTTACAGCTTTCATGTTTAAGTTAGATAATGTAATTCTCAACCAGGTAATGGAAATATTACTGACAGACAGACAGCACTACATCTGGCAGCAAATTATCAATCTCAATTCCCACACACATTGAGTTTATTTCTTATGCAGTCTCCCTAATTATAAACCAGCTTTATCTGCACAGCAGATCTTGTCCAATTGATGAGGCTACAGCAGCATGACGTTAGTTGACAAAAATAAGTATGACCCTTACGAAAAAATATTAAAAATAAATTTATTTCTTATTTTACTTTTTAGTTAATGGTGCTGTTTTCAATTTAGAGCCTTGTTTCTACTAGACAACTTGTCTCCAAGCTTGTGAACCCCCGTGTGTATCACACCCCTCAGCTGAGGAAACCAGGCGGCAGGAGCTGAGCCTGTCACTCCTGACACTACAAACCCCAGAGTGTGTGCAGGTTAAATCAGATCTGCCCTTAAAGCATTAGTGACACCAGCACAAAGATTCCAAACTACTTGAAGAGAAACCTCTGAAATAGATTTTATCCCCATTTACGTTGTATTTTTTAGCTGTCATGCCTCATGTTTAAGCTTTGAACACTGGAAATTAAGGCTTTTGGAAAAGGGAGAATGTGGAACTGGAATATTTATGCTTCAAATCCAGAGCTGTTCATTCAGGAGGAGCCTTCTGAAGTAGAACAGAGGCGATTTTTCTTTGTTTTATGCAAGACTGCAAAATTTAGCTTTTTTGGCTTGATGCATGTGGGAAAAGATCCCCAGAACTGACAAATGTCTCTTACAGCTCCTGTGGTATGTGTTAATAATAGGTATTGTAAATATAACATATAAAATTTTAACTATCTAATTTTTAATATATAAAATATCTAAAACAAATGCATACATATACATTTAAATATATATATTTAAATGGGATATACACGGATCTGTACCAACAACACATCAGTTCTCAGTCTTCATCCTCACAGTAAACCTAGAGGACCTTAGCAGCTTTAACACATATATCCTATCATTAGATCATTGGCTCGCTCTATATATTTACCTTACAGCAGGCTACTCCTATTTTAAAAAGAATAAGCAACCGTGGAAATATACTCCTTCCCCACAGTCCTCAGCCAGTTATGCTACGTGTTGTATGTTCTCAGAATCCACTAACGTACCCAAAGGTGCTGCAGTAACTGATAAAGCCCTGAAGGGACCACGTACCTGCAAAGGCCATGCAGACATTGTCATCCAGAGCACAGATCTTCCGTACGGTTCTTTCATCCTGAAGTTTTGCCACAGACTTCTTTTCCACACCAAGAACAACAATATCCTTCCCTCTTACTCCAACCTTCAACATATTAAAAGAAGAAGAAAAAAAGTTAAGCTAGGCTCGAAATACTTAGTCTTCGCAGACTTTACTGAAATGAGCAGGAAGCAACAATAAACACAAGACCCTCACATTGTAAACATTATTTCCACTTTGAGTCAATATTTTAGTCCCTATTGCCACAACCTGGATAAAGAACCGATGAAACAAAAATTGCATTCGATTCCAGGATGCGGTTTCATAATCAGCTTATACCAATTAATATCCATGTGGCTCCCCAGGGAGATGTTCCCGCTCCTCTGATCAGCGGTGTTTTCCCCAACTCTCCCCACTCCAGATTGGTCTTTCTGCTGCCACAGAAGCAGGATGAACAATAAAACTACAACTAGTCCAGTGCTACCGCTCGAGTCAGAACCCAAAACACCGAAGATTTGACCAAGTAAAACCTACAAGCAGCCTGTCCGCACCTCGATGTCCCAATTCAGACTTTGAATACAGCTTTTCCAACACCAGAGAGGAAAAAAAAAAGTTGAGCTTTTACACTCATTCCCACTGCGTCTCACAGGGTGATGGGGGTAATTTTGTCTTACAGGGTGGCCCTGCTGTCACAGATGCGTTACAGATGTTTCCAAAAACATTAAACACAACCTATCAATCAACAAGAGACAAGACAGAAGCATATTATATTAGATGTTAGCTCAATTTTCACAGTATTTTTCATTTCTGCGGGAAAAAACAAAATATATATATATTCTAAAGTAACTCTTGTTACATTTATTCCCATCCCAAAGGCAGAACATTTTCTTCCAGGAATTTTGTTCTTTGGGAATGAATATTAATACACCTTTTCCCTCTCAAATTAAATTAAAAAAATATTTTTAAAAATTAAAAACAAACAAACACAACAAAAAAAACCCCAACTTAACTGAGCAAAAGCTTAGGACATCTGGAAACTAAGAGACAGAAAGTTGTTCCCACATGCCTTCACTGACACGTTGCCCAAACCACCGGGAATCTGCATCTTGCAGGAAAAGAAAATGAGAAACCGCTGCCATTCCCAGCACATGCAGGGAATGGACCAGAAGGTCCCGGTTCAGCTTTGCCGGGGGTCGAACGGCAGCTCCGGGGCCGGGCCTGACACCCCGGGACCGCACCTGTCCCGGGCCTCACGCTCAATGCGCAAAAATTCCCAACGTTCCCCCCAAAAAGCCACAGGAATGGCCTGAAACAGAGCGGGAGCTTTACAGCCATCCCCTCTGAGGAAAACGGTGATTGTTCGGGCGGTTCCAGGCCCAACACCCGCCCGGCCTCGGGGCAGCTCCGGCGGCCGCTCTCAGTCCGTGATGGTGACAGAACCCCCAGGCCAGGCCCCAGCCCGGGCCTCCCCTCAGCGGCCACCGCCGCCCCGGCCTCACTCACCGCCGTGGAGCCCTTCTTCACCGCCTCCTGCGCGTACTCCACCTGGAAGAGGTGCCCGTCTGGGGAGAAGACGGTGATGGCCCGGTCGTAGCTCATGGCTGCCGCCCGTGCGTCCCCGCGGGCCGGAACCAGTCGCCTCCCTCAAAACAGCACACTCATCCCCCGCCCCCCGCTTCCGGAGCCGCCCGCCATCCCGCCGCCGCGCCGACGGCGCCCCCTGCGCCAACTGCGTACGCTGCACCCCGCGGAGGGGCGGGGCCCCGCCTGCGCTCTTGGCGTACGGAGCGCCGCGTTACGCATCCAGCGTAGGCTGGCCGGCGGCTCCCCGCTTTCCCCGCGCTGGCGCGCTTGGCGTACGCGCCGGCCGCCTTACGCAGTTGGCGCAGCGCCGGCAGGGAGCCGGAGCTCGGCTGCGACAGGAAGCCCCGGCTGCAGGGACGCACCATGTGCGGCCGGCGGGGAGGAGGCGGCGGCGGGGGCGGCGGCGGCGGCCGCTTCCCGCCCCCTTTCCCGAATCCCCGCCGCCGCCTTCCCGCCCCGAGCCGGCGGTTTGGGCGGCGGGGCGAGGGCGGTGCGTGCCGGCCGGCGGTGCGGTGCCCATGGCTCATTGCTGGGCGCAGATCGTACCATCTGCGCCGGCTCCCCTCCCCGTGCACTGCGGAGAATCTGTGCACGGCAATAGCAGCCAGATAATAACAATATTATTAGAGCCTGGAACCAATATATTATAGACACATAAAAAAAGCCCCAACCATGTCGGTTGCCTTTGCTTCTGCTCGCCCAAGAGGCAAAGGGGAGGTCACCCAGCAAACTATCCAGAAGGTAAAAAGCATGCTTTTCTACAGACAATTTTAGACATTTATTCCGTCCACGCTCCTGTGGCTGAGGCAGGAGGTTTATTTCTAGGGCGATGAGGAGAACTCGTGAATTTCCGAGGGCTGCAGAGATGGACAGCTGGAGAGAGAGGTGGGGGAAGGAGGAGGAGGAGGAGGTGGAACAAAGCAAAGGTGTTCAGAGCACTGCAAAGGGAGAGCCGGAGAAGGACTTAGGGAATAAAATTGGGATGGCACGTTCTGCTGCTCGCCAAGGGGAAAAAGGCTGCCAATAATACCTTGGGAAATTGCAATAAAATTTGCAAATATATGATTAATTTATGATGGCATGTTAGCTTCTGGCCCCTGAAAAATCCAACCTCAAAAATGAGTTAAAATAAAATACTGAATTTGCAAAGCTTTTCTTTTGTATTTGGATGCAGAATTTTAATCATGCAGAAGACAGAGGGAGCACCGATCACTGGTATTTTTCATATATTATTATTATGATTTGTGGTATGTTTCTTGATGCTTGGTGACCAACAAAGGTTTTATAAGATTTTCTCCGGAGAGGAGCTCTCAGAGGGGTCTCCTGAGGACACCAGAGCAGAGGGGTCCTAGTTGGGAAGTTGTTTCCTATTTGCACGGTTGGCAGCAGGACTGTGTACACATCCCGACACCCCTTCCTCCTGCAGAAGGAAACGGTCTGGAAGGAAGGGGCTGGAAACGTCGATAAAGAACATGCACGTTTTTCCTTTTCCCACTAATTCTCATTTGTACCTGTACCGTATTTCTCGCGTGCTCCGCGCTGCAGAGGTGCGTCGTGGTGCGGTGGCACTGAGGTGTGTGGTCCACTCAGAAATGGTGACCGGTGGAGCAATGTCACCGGTAGTACAGCAATGACCTGGTCATCAGTGGGTTTTCCAGCCAAACCATCATCTGGTGCCAATTTGTGACTTCTAGGGAAAAAAAAACCCTCAGTGGAAGACTGTGATGGAACAGAAGTTAAGGCAGAACAAAGTGCCACAAGTGACCAAAGAGGTCACTTGGATCTCAGGAGACTTACGGGGAAACTAATCCCATTTTATGTAGCTCTTGCAGCGCCGGTGGTATTGTGAACCCAGTAATTTTAAATATTAAAATATTTCAGACTCAGTGGATAAGTTTTTCTTTAACCTCCAGATTGGTTGACGTTAGGACAGAATTTCACAGTTCAGATAGTTTGTACTTAAAACCATGAGAGTATCCACAGGCAAAGGGCAGCCAAAGTATCTTTGATTTGATTTTCAACCCCTTTTTGCGTATTCATAAACTTTGTGAAAGCTTCAAAATGTTATTTCTTTACAAACAATGTGTAAAAACATTTCCCATCCCGTGTACATTTGCTGGTGTGTTACCTGAGGACTGTTTGTCAGTGCTGGACTGTTGGCTGAGATTTTCTGTTGGACAAGTGGTGGTGCTGAGGAAGAGACTCGTGGATACCGTTAATGGGATGTTTCATCGTCAGGGACAGAAACGGGGCCATGAGTGAAGGAGCAGGTGCTGGGAACTCAAAAATCCTCATTACAGTGAGCCTTCTCCAACATATATCACTGTGACAGAAAAACAAGATTACTCTTATTTGCATTTGTAATATATAAGCAGCTTATTTTTATTTATTAATTCAATTTTGATAGTCTTTCAAAGCTGTTATTATCCCAGTACCAACTGTTCCTGAAATGGATTTCCCATAGGAAGTTAGAGCTTTGTGGTGCTTTAAAATTGTTCATCCAATAGCATTTGCGGGCCAGTAAACTTCCGTTTTTCTGTGCAGTGGAGATCAGAAATTGGTTCTTTTTTCCTAGTAAGTTAGGAAAAGAGCTGTTCCTGATGCCTTTTTCAGTAAGCAAAATGTTTTCCAGCTAAATCTAGAAGCATAGCCCTTTTCCGATGAAGGTATCTGTCACATTGCTTGGCCTCTTGCTGTTGAATACACATCTTAACTGAAAGTGAAAATACTGTCAGTGATACCTGCTGTGGGAACCGAAAAGGATCAGTTTATATTTGCTAATTCTATATACAGAATTTCCACTGATACAGGTGGAAATTCTGTACAATGAGGACAGAGCACGAAACAAAGAGCTGCACTGTACCACAGGCAGGAGTATCTTCCCTTAAAATGCCCCGCAGCGCCCGGGTTGCCGTGAGAGCCCAGGTGGGCGTGCGGAAAAGTTAAGACCGACTTGGAAATGATGAGCAAGAAGCCGGACGAGCTGAGCTCCCTGAGGGAGTGACCACGCCGGTCATTGAGCCCTTTGCATCCGAACAGGTCAAGAATTTGTTCTGAGCAGAACACAGACCTACACAGCTTAATTCACATGTAACTCATGAAAAAATGTTATTCTTTCCTCAAGAGTTCTTCTGTCATAATGACACAATGGTTCAAAGGCCCGGTCTTGTAAGCTGTTAATAGTAGTGGTACCTACAAGGTGTATTATGTAGTGAGTTTTTGCTTGACACAAATCTAAATTTGTAAATATCATCGTTATTTTTCCACTCATTCAGCTGCAGAAAGTTTGCTGCATTCACAAGAAAGCTGAGGGAAAGAGACAAACTATTATATTTGAAATTTTAAAACAAATCAAAGGGTATTTTAAGCTTTTCATTGTAGTATCAGTTAATTAAATAAAGGTCAGTGGCTCAGTTGTCCATCAGCCCTGATTTTCTTGGCACAAGTCAGTCACTAAAATGTACTGAATGAAGCTAAGCAAGCAGCCACTGAGACACATAAATTAATTGGTATATAATGACTCTCTTTTCATGTTAAACCCTTCCTGTATTAGAACTGAACTACCCCGAAGAACGCATTGGGACGTAATTCTCTCAAATGTGCTTCCAGTAGATCCAGTAATGCAAATTTTCTACTTCATCAAGTTCAGCAGTCTGCACACACGAGTCCTATGCAGGAAAACCAGTAGGTTTAAATTGCTTGAAAGTATATTTCCTATTTGAAAGTAGGTGTGTTTGTAAAGTCTGAAGTTTTGGAAAGGGCTGGATGATATTTTAGAAAGAGGCAGAGGTATTTCTTAGTAAAAGTGTGTTCCTTCTTCAGCACAGAAGTCTGTTTGCCATTTAAGGAACAAGAAAGGTAAGTCCGGTAATTCTCCTGAGTTGAATATCTCAACTAACTCCTTTAAAGATAACTGTTCATAAATGATGATTTGAAAAGCACAATCTTGTGGCTCAATAAAGTCACATGTAGATACTTTGTAATATCCCAAAGCAACAAAACTGCACAAGACAGTGCGAGGGCGAGTGTGGAGTATCACAAGAACCCAGGACTTTGATAGGATTCTCATAGTAACGTGTTTTGATCATATTTCTTTTATGCAGATGCTAGATGAAAATCACCACCTAATACAATGCATTATGGATTATCAGAGCAAGGGGAAAACTGCAGAATGTACTCAGTGAGTATTATGAGGTTTGGGATGTCAGAAGTTTTTGGTGTACTTAGGAACAGTATTATGAACAGTTTTGTTCACTCATCACTGAGAAAACAGTTGGACTATTTTTTTAGATTCACTTGTATTGAGAAATGTATATGGTTCTTGGAACAGAGTTGGGTTTTTTTTCTGAAGTATTTAATATTTACAATATTTTAACAGATAATTTATTAAAATAATTATAAACAGTTATGGTTCTTGGACCACTTGCTCTATGCAGATTCATTAAATACAAGCGGAATCTGGTACAAAATAAATAACACATTTTCATCAGGAGGTAATTAAATGTTAAGAATCAGCCCTGTGGTTATGTATGGCTAAAACGATGTGCATGTGGACATACCAGTTTGTGTCTCTGCTTACTACTCCTAATCTTGAAAGCAAAATACTTCTATAAACGTTAGGAGTTAAATCTCAGTCAAGAGGAATAGCCGGTCTGCCTCGTGAAAGGTAAAGTTATGGGATTAAGCCCAGAAAGCTGTACTTTCCAAAAAATTGTCTAAAAAAGATACCTTTGCTAAAGAAGTCATGTCACCATTCTGCCTTCATCTTTTCGCTACTTCTCCCACTTCGCAACCATTCTCCCCCATATCAGAAGAAAACACAGGCTAAAGAAGAAATTATTTTCTCCTTATTTTTTCCCTGTTTCCCAAAGTGTAACTCTTCACTTTGCTCAGTGGCACAGCTGTTAGTTTTCTTTTGTAAGTTTTTCACCTCCTGTTCTTCATGAGGAGCTTTCCCAGTTCACTGAGAGCTGTTGGTTCTGATGGGGTTTCCTTGGGTCAACACTCCAGTTGGAGCACTCTTGTGAAAAACCTTGTTGCTCTCAGCTTGCTGGCAGGGCAAACAGGTTCTGGTTTTTGGAGTGCTGGAATTTCATTACTACCAGGATCCCTGTTAAACAGAGGAAGAAAAAGTGGGTAACTGTTAGAGCAGCTGAGTGGGTGTCAATACCCAAAAACAGAGGTCCCAGCTTCACAGATGACTCCAAGTGCTTTCAGAGGAGAGTATATTTTACCTCTCCCTTCCCCCAGGTTTACCTATTGGTAAAAGGGGTGTTGGACACGCTGATCCTTAATGAAAAGTATGACAGTGCAGATATAGGTCATTACTATTTATTATGACAGATGAAAAGTGGGCCAATTTAATTTAACTAACTATTTCTAAATAGCAAAAAAAAAAAAAGAGATAAAGGTTTGGAATTTTCTGTCTTGTTAACCCTTTCTAAATAAGCTTTACTCCATATTCTGTAGATACCAACAAATCTTGCACAGAAACCTGGTTTATCTGGCAACAATAGCAGATTCTAACCAGAATATGCAGTCCTTGCTTCCTGCTGTAAGTACCAGTGCTACCATCAGGTATTTTTACTATGGCAGAGGGAAATGTTCTTTAATTCTGTTCCTGATCACTGTCAATAAAACATTTTTTAGTATTTTTCCAGCTAGAGTCTTGAAGTGGTCCAGTAGACCACTAAACAAATCAGAAGCTACTTTTACTGTGTTTAAAACGTATCTTTAAAACGTATTTGTGTTAATCCATGTGTCTGTACCTCAAGGTCTATATACTGCAAGTGGTGCAGGGGCACAGATCTGAACAGGCTCCATTTGTTCCAGATTCATTATTCTTTACCTATTCTTACTGTATTCTTTACTCAGGAAAAACATTCCACTGTTGTATATCAAAAATCTAATTCGGCGTTTTGGCATTGGTTTGTGTTATTCTTGCTGAATGGGTGGATTTCGGAGGTATCACACAGAACACAAAACACAGCATAGCTTTATGCCTGACAAAGGTCAATTTGTCAACACACTTCTGCATTGTCTTTGCTAATGCAAACCCCCTCAGCAGTTATGTTCTAACCCACACAAAATGAAATTCATACGAGTAAGGAAGAATGGGCACAGATCACAGTGCTGCCTGCCGGCTTCTCTGTATCGTGCTGAATGTCATTCACACACAGTCGAATTAAAGGTTTATGCAAGCAAGCCCAAACCGTGCAGAAAGCACGTACTTAGTTGAGGCAGTTTTTACTCATAGTCAGGCTAATTTGAGGGTTATTATTTTTCTAATTAAAACCTAACCAAATATTCGCTTCTCCTCCTTGTTTGTTTGCAGCCACCGACACAAAACATGAACTTGGGCCCGGGAGGAATGACTCAAAGCGCATCCAACCAGTCTCTCCATTCCCAGAGCAATCTCAGCGATGCCATCGGGACGGGCCTTCCTCCGTCCTCCCTCATGCAGAGCCAGATCAGCAATGGTGAGCTGCCGGCCCCTTTGTGCTGCTTCGCTGTTGCTCGGCAACAAAATCATTAATGCAGAATATACTTACTGAGCTGTAAAAGACCTTTCCTAACTCACCTTTCAAGCATATGGGGATTTCAGGCACATGTGGAAATCCTCACAAAATGGCTACAGTCAGTAATGATGTTGGCTTCTGTGAGGGCTCTGGGCTGCTTAGGGTTTCTATAGGGGAAATAAAACCTTTTGTTTTTTTTGAAATGTGTAATGAAAATCATCAAGTAAAGATGCATCCAAGTTTTTAGTAAGAAAAATTATATATTGTGTTATTTTTCTCTCGAAGGTGGTGGGGTTGGCCAGGGCAAAGTGGAATTGCTTGCATGACTAACCACACAACCAAGCCTTTAGATTGTGAAGACCTTCCAGGATACGTGTCTTCTTAAATATAATTTGGTGTTGCCACAGTCTTTGTCCTCTACAGAAGCTTGCAGGGATTGTGCTACGTAGCCAAAGAGTTTGCACAGGCATTCATATGAATAAGACAATCTATTTGTTTCTTTTGGTTGTGCAACTAAAAAGAACCTAATTGAAAGACATTTTTTTAAAATTGTGCATTTTATAGTATGAGCAATCTGTTTATTTATTTTGTAGTTCATAGCTATTTAGTCAGTTCTTGCGTCTGTGGGTCTTTCCCAGAGTGACAGAAAGATAAAACAGTTTCTCCAAATAGAAATATCTGATTGTAAAATCACAGACCCTGGCACGGGGACCCGAGTCTTGAAATTACTTCTGACATTTTTAAATATCTATTTGTGGTCAAGCTGATAGTACCTTTTAAACTAATGGATGAGGTACCTGCTTTAAACAGTTACAGCTTGTAAACTGAACTTATTAAATTTATCTGGGCCTTCTTTTTGAAAGATTTATTACCTAGTATAATTCTTATAATAAGTCAGTCAAAGCATTGGTTTGTGTTACTAAGAATCTACATTTTCAGTGTCACTGTTGCTGGTTTTATTTGTTTGTGCCCCCTGCCCCAGCCCAGTTTTTTGGTGTAGTTCAGTGCTGGTGGAAAGAACCAGACTGGCAGTCCTGGAGACTCGAGTCACCCGCGAAACAGAAGCAGCCAGGGCTTTAATGCTCACTGCACTTGCCAATAATAGGCCAGATTTTCTTGTTGCTCTCTTTAATTTTTCCAGGTCCTAATCACGTGTCTATGCAGCAGTCAGGCCAGAGCACAATGCCCACAACCTCCCTGAGCATGAGTGTCAGCAGCCACGGGACTGGGCCCGGTTACAGCCACACGGTGCCTGCGTCTCAGAACGTGCCAATGCAAGGCCAGGGGTCAATAGGCAATTATGTCTCTCGAACAAACATCAACATGCAGTCTAACCCAGGTAAACTCTCTCTTCCTCCTTCTGGGCCAACTTGACTTTTCAGTGACCTCGGAAGCTCACCACACATTAATTTGTTCTGTAAATATTTGCTGTAGACAGCGACACACATCCGAGAGGAAAACACAGCTTTAAGACATCTCTGAATTTCAAGGTGTCGGGCAGTGGTGCAAGTCAGAACAGTTTCAGACTGACTTCAACTTACACCGACTCGCTGTGGTTTGCAGTGAGCTGGGGAAAAGACTCTTAACTAAAAATGCAGCAGCTCTGATAGCCCTGGGCAGCAAATCCCACAACTGTGGTAGGAATCTGAGAAGCACCTTTATCCGAGCTGTAAGAGCCTGCCAAAGAGTACTACCCATATACTGTTTGTACATTACTACCCCATTTTTGTTATGTTATTGCTGCTTTGCACTGCTTGCAGGGCATAAAGAGACTAAGAGACAACTCAGAATTAACCTCTTAATTTATAGAAATGTTTGCTGCTGAGTATTGAATGAGATGTCCAATGCGTAAGAGTTCTTTCTGAAAATATGAAATTTAGGGATTGAATAAATCTTAGAATGTGAGTTTATTTAAACTGTGTAATCATCAGGTATATAATCAGATGGAAGTAGAAGAGTTGATTTTGAAAGAAATGCAGCAATGAATTAGTCAGGAGGTAGAGAGGAACAAGCATCAGTTCTTATTTCTTTAATTCTACTGTAATAATGATTACATTCTTTTAAATAAACTAAGAATAATCAAGGCTAGATGTATTTGTACAGGTCTGACTGATGCAAATGGAAAGAACTGACTGTGTAATAACATCCTTTCTGGATTACAGTGCAGCAGAGTTAAATACGTCTAGTAGGAAAATATCCCCCACTGTGGAAAACGCACAGAATAATCAGGATGTATGTTAGTTGAAGGTTCTAACTTGCTTCCAAAGAAGCTAGGGTAAGAACTGTCACAGCCTTTTAGAAACCAGCCTTCTCCCTGTACATCATAGTGTCCATGATGCACCAGCAAGCAGCAACGTCACATTACAACTCGGCGCAGGGCGGGAGCCAGCACTACCAGGGCCAGTCCTCCATCGCCATGATGAGCCAGAGCAACCAGGGCAACAGCATGATGGGCCAGCGGCCCATGGGCCCCTACAGAGCTTCACAGCAAGGTAACGGCTTGGGCTACTTACTGAGACAGTTATCATTGCATTGATGATATTCGGTCCTTCCTGTGGGGATAAGTAAGTCAACAGAATTTCCAAGTCATCCTAATGAACAGGGAATTCCATCCGGGAGCAGAGGAAATCTTGGATGGTGGAAGGACCACGACAATCAGATTTATCTATTTAATTATTTCAGGTGTTTAGAAAATAAGTCTATCTAAGAACAATCAGATATCTCTAAAGAAAAGATGAACAATTTGCTATACAGCTCACTCAAGCCTCTGGGAATCTTTTCAGTTCTTTCAAATGGTATTGGATCCACCATAACATGGTACAGTTACCAAGGAACACATTTCTGCGGAGAAGATATATTTTTCCAGCAATTAGTATGAAAAATTAGGCCAAGGAAAGGAAAACACCAGAGGATAAATACCATGCTCTAAGACCTCTCTGGAAAAAGTTCTTAAGAGTTAATAAGAGGCTGCTAGACTGATTTTAACACAAACTGGATTTTGCTAAGAAACAGATTAATATATTAATTAAAATATATTGAATTCTGACTGTGTTCTAGAGCATGAAATACGTTCCCGAGCTTTCATCTACTCAGATCAGTAGATGAAATGTAGCCATTACTTTCAGTATTGCCACAGAAGTGAGTGGTTTTGGGACATGTTACTGACTTGCGTTATTTCGATTTCAACCAGTTTTTCCTGAGAATGGAAATTTATTTCCTTTTTCTAGTGAGCAAAACATCTTTGAAACTTCTCTCAATGTCCACAGTTTGTTTACTTATCCAGATGTAAACACCATTTTCTAAAAAAAAAAAATATATATATATATATGTATAAGAAAAACCCATCCCTTAGGAGTCCGCAGGCTCAGTTTGCTCTCTCTTGTCTTTGCCCGCAGGTTCCTCGCAGCAGTACATGGGGCAGGAGGAGTATTACAGTGAACAGTACAGTCACGGCCAGGGCTCATCAGAGCCCATGAATCAGCAATATTATCCCGATGGTAAATCCTCCGAGCTGTCGTCACTGGAATGCTGCTGTAGACCCGCATGACCGCCACATCCAAGGACATGGCAAAGCCATCACAATTCATTTCCACTTGAAATGCTAGAAAATTCTAATCCCAGGGCATGGGAGCCTGGTACACAAACATTCACATCAGTGCATCCCACAATCCAAACTGCTTCAAAAAGAGCACAAAGCCAAGTTTGGATTAGTAAATGCAAGAGATTTATCCATAGGTGTGACTTCCCTTGCCATGTATTTGACCTCCTAAGTGGTCTGTACTTCATTTTTGCCTCATCTTTGTACATAAGCAGCTTCATAATGCGTCATTCAACAATGCATCTATAGTTATATCAACAACATATCTGATGAATCTTTGCAATTCCTTGCAGGACATGGTGATTATGCCTATCAGCAGTCATCCTACACTGAGCAGAGCTATGACAGGTCGTTTGATGACTCTACACAGCACTACTATGAAGGAGGTAGGAAAATACATTGGCAATCTTTGTAAAACAGAGCTCTAATCCCCTAAAACACTAGTGAAATGCTTATGAAAGTGTAAAATATTACTTGAAATCTCTGCATCACTAAGCACTACTTAGCTATTACTTAAGGAGTGTCCAGGAAGCAGTTTAGCTATGGATAGCAGTTTTTATATGGAGACTCTATCAGACAGTATCCGCAGCATCATGTCAGTGATATCTTTGTGACTCTTTTTCTTCAGAAACACTTCTGGGATTTAAAAAAATCCTTTGGGGAACAGGTTCCTTGTTTGTTTGTTTAGTGATGTGTGTGGATAAACAGCTCTCTCCTGTTCAAAAAAACCCTAAAAATCACTGAAGACATAAACATCCTGATTGGCAAAATGCAATCATCTGTTTCTGAGCAGAGCACTTGTCTATGAGTTCCAGACCAAAGCTCTTTATGTCGTTGTTTTCCTTATGATTCACATATACAGTGAAATACCTGCCTCATCTATAACCAAATTGTTTAAATTCTTCCCTGGTTAGGAAATTCTCAGTACAGCCAGCAGCAGGCAGGATACCAACAGGGAGCTGCACAACAGCAAACATATTCCCAGCAGCAATACCCAAATCAACAGAGTTACCCAGGACAACAGCAAGGATACGGTAAGAAAACCATCATAGACCAGTCAAGCGTTTACAATTCTTCATCCTGACGCCTCCTTTCCTAAGCTAGAATGTGCTGTAAACGATTTCCTGGATTAACCTTGGACATTTACATACTAAAACTAGCTGAAGAGCATAGCATGAAAAGGGATTTTGGGCAGTAAGATCCATTAGTACAGCACTGCATTCCATACTGTCATGTTAGCATCCTGAATCTCTCTCTCATGCAAGATAGAAAGTTCACTTTGCCTTTGAGGCAGCTTGTATGTATCCTCAGTCTTTGGGAGAATTAGAACATTTCAGGTTATTTAGTATGAAAACAGGGGCTGGAGAGACTGGAATAATCTAAAGACCAGCTTCAAGGCAAGGGATTGCTGGTGCATCTCCCAAATGGGATGGTACTTTGAACTGGTCATGTTGTCCAAACTTAATAAATTGATGTTGATATAAACAGCAAAGCCATTTTAGAAATGTAAAATCTCATGAAATTTATTGACACCTGACTGTGGTACTAGTAGATAGTTCAGCCTACTAAAACCAGACATATTCTGTTAAATTAAACCCCAATTCAGTTTATTATGTTAAAATCTACAGTCCCAAATAAAAGGAAATCAATATCCCTGTGCAGTTGTGTGTCTGATTTCCATGTTTTTGCAAGAGATTTCTTAGGTTCTGCCTGATCAGCAGGGCTTACGGTGGATAAATAGGAAGTTAAATGTGCAATTGTTACTGAAGTAAAGGCCAGGTGGTGCAGATAGGTAATAACTGAGCTGTGCCAATACAAATTTCAGAGAGGCAAGTCACTTATATAATATTTTCTGAGTGAAGTTTGAAACTTGAACTGAAGTTTACAATGCTTCAACTAGAACATTATTAGTATTAACTCTTTGTATCATGAAGCTAGAGGGGAGGTCTGGGCAAATTTACTTACAGTTGACACTTGCAGGGCGTCCTTTGTTACCATCATGTTTTACACTGTGTTAACCATCAGAACTCACCCTAGCAAATCGAGCTTTAGTAATAGATTCTGGTGTCTTCTCAGGTCCTGCACAAGGAGCCTCCTCACAGTATTCCAGCTACCAACAGGGACAGGGGCAGCAATATGGAAGTTACAGAGCTTCTCAGACAGGCCCATCCGCTCAGCAACAGAGGCCTTACGGCTATGAGCAGGTAAATTGTCTAAATCTCTACTAGGAAAAAGCAGATTGAGCTGTTAGCTTTGCAGAGAAAGCTATCTGATCAACTGATGCAGGCATATTGGTGATACTTCAGTGGGTCTTTCAAAATTCATAGACCAAAAGAAGTTGTCTAACTCACTGTTTGTAAACCTCAGGTATATTCTTCTCCAATGCTTTTATTTCTCTTTTTTATAGGGACAATATGGAAATTACCAGCAATAAAAGAATACGATCCTGTATTGGATTCATTTCAATCGTATATCCATCTTTTGAACTGGATGTACAGGCAGTTTTGATTAATTGTAATATGTTGGTTACCCCTTAGCACAAAGCAGCGTCTGTATGTGAACAGTGTTCATTTCATGCTGGATATGAAGCAGTGCACTACTGGTAACAAGACAATGCTTTAATGGTTTGATATTTGGTGCTGTGTATAGTATTGTATGTTGATACAATGCAGAAGTTTTTTTTCATTTACTCCCCCCCAACCCCATTCTTGATGTTTCTAAATAGCTTTAGGATCATTCGATCACAGTTGTGCCCCGCTCTGGAAAAGAGCCAGGTTGTTCTGCAATCTGACTCGATACAAAGCCATTCAGTCCAGGGAGGGATCCTGCGGTAGGTTACTGATCTTTTTTAGCTGAATACATGGAGGATTACCTGCCAGCCTCCGAAATCCATGGCTCTTAACTTTTATTTCTTAAGAACAAGGGGATGGATACATTCCTTATGTGAAGACAGTTCTATGCTAGATGATAAAAAGAAAATTAACTGCAACTTCTGTAATACCTACCTACCCAAGTCTTATCATTCAGTAATCTGCCTAAGTCCACATTTCTGTTTTACAAGTTACAGAAAGAGGTTCAACACCTGTATTCAAGGAAGTGTTAATCAGTAGAGGCACCTTTTATAGATCCATATAAATCAAGGTATTTCTGTCATGGAAAGAAATACAGAAGGGAGCTCCGAGCTCTGCAGTGTCAGCCTGCTGGGCGACAATATTGCTTCATATTGTGCTTAGCTGAGAAAAACATCTGCCAAAACTCCAGTCTTAAACCTGCTACTCCAAGTTTTATAACTCGCATATACATTTTCATGCCACATTTCACAAGCAGGTGGCTGGCATCCCTTCTTTATTTCCCGTTCTTCCATTGCCCTTGCTCAGATTTTCCAGCAAGCGCTATAACCATAAATATTGTCAAACTTTTGGTTGATTGTTCGTGTAGCTCATCATCACTTTTATTTTTCTCTTGTAGCTTGACAGAAATAGTTCAGAAGTAAAAGAAAAAAAAATCCATCTTTATTGGAGATAAGCAAGTAAATTCAGCTTTAATTGTGAACCAATATCATGCATATAGAGAGGGGAACTCTTAATGGGGTCAACCAGTGAGAGAATACCTAGAGAGAGAGAATTTAGAAATAAAAACTAGTGGTATGTGAAAGCCAGTATGAACAACGTTAAAGTCACTTCTGTTCAGTTTTATATGTTCTTTAAAAGTGTTTAAAAAAAGCACTTAGAAAGTGCTTATATAAAGTGCTGAACAAAACACCATGTCCAGATTTCTCTGAGGCAAAAGGCTCGATGACGATAATCCATGAGCATTTTTTAATATGGGATTAATTTCAAATTTACAATAGAAATACACCCTCTGTAGGATTTTCTCCTTTTATTTGTCTGAGCTGGTGTATTTATGGGATTTTGAATTCTAGTGCTTTATATTTTGGAAAAGCAACACCACAAGGAAGGAAAATAACAGATCTCTCAAGTTGTTACTTTTTTTTCCCATAGAGGAAAGTCGTTAACTGGACTGCTCAAGAGTTGACTGTTAAATGTTGTCCAGGCACTGCCCTTGCTACGTTACTGATTTTAATTACTGATAAAATAGAAGACATTTTTTCAGTCAGTCCTCATTTCTCTCATCTTTCCTGCTGGTGTTTTCATACGAATAAGTACTCTCAAATAGCAAGGAATGAAAAGAAGTAAGATTGTTTTCTTTACAATATATTAATATTACAGGTAGCCAGAAGAACGCAGTATTGCTCTTTGCCAGCTTGGAAATATGCCTTTTATGTGGTTTTTGAGAGAATATGAACAATTGAAACAAAACAGCAACATTACACCAATCTGAAATGTCTTACATTAAGAACTTCTTGAATGTTGTGTATATAATGTATTTGAAAGAGCACTTTGGAAATAGTTTGTACATTTATTTCCTAATTTATACATGATTTTTGGTGTTAATATTTCTAATTGTTAATAACAAAATGTTTATTTAATGTGTTGTCCATTTTTATGTATTAATGTGGAAACAAAGTGATGCCAGCATTTTGACTTCTTCCATTAATTGTATCATTTTCTGTTTTGTAATACAGAATGCTTGAAAATTGTTTAGGTTAAATATTATCTGAAAATGAAGTTGGTGGTACTTTTCTTATGACACAGACTTTTGAATGGAAACAAGAGATAGAAGGAGATTCTTGTGAGTTGCACCTTCTCCGATATACTTCATAGATAATTGTCACAGAATCACAGAATGTCCTGAGCTGGAATGACCCACAGATCACGGAGTCCAACTCCTGTCCCTGCACAGCACACCCCACAGTTCACACCGTGTGTCTGCGGACGTTGTCCAGTCTCTTCTTGAACACTGTCAGGTTGGGGCTGTGAGACGTCCCTGGGAGCCTGTTCCAGTGTCCAGCACCTCTGGGTGAAGAACCTTTTCCTCATGTCCAACCTGACTCTCCCCAGCACATCTTCCTGCCATTCCTTCAGGTCCTGTTGTGTGTGGATGACAAAAGCTTGTTCCATTTTTCAAATTATGTGATAGAATTATAGAATCGTTTTGGTTGGAGGAGACCATCAAGATCATTGAGTCCAAACACTAATCTGACTTTAGCACTAACCCACATCCCTGAGAACCTCATCTATGTGTCTTTTAAACCCCTCCAGGGATGGTGACTCCAGCACTGCCCTGGGCAGCCTGTTCCAATGCCCCACAGCCCCTTCCAGGAAGAAATTGTTCCCCAGATCCAACCTCAGCCTCCCCTGGCGCAACTTGAGGCCGTTTCCTCTCGTCCTGTCCCTTGTTCCTGGGGAGCAGAGCCCGACCCCCGCTGACTCCAAGCTCCTTTCAGGCAGTTCAGAGATCAGAAGGTCTCCCCTCAGCTCCTGTTCTCCAGCTGAACCCCCCAGGTCCCTCAGCCGCTCCCATCACACTTGAGCTTGGAGGAGACTGAGGGGTGACCTCATTCATGGTGATCAATATGTAAAGGGTGAGTGTCAGGAGGATGGAGCCAGGCTCTTCTCGGTGACAACCAGTGATAGGACAAGGGGCAATGGGTGCGAATGCAGGAGGTTCCACTTAAATATGAGAAGAAACTTTTTCACGGTGAGGGTGGCAGAGCCTGGCCCAGGCTGCCCAGGGAGGTTGTGGAGTCTCCTTCTCTGCAGACATTCAAACCCGCCTGGACACCTTCCTGTGCAACCTCATCTGGGTGTTCCTGCTCCATGGGGGGATTGCACTGGATGAGCTTTCCAGGTCCCTTCGAATCCCTGACATTCTGTGGTTCTGTCTGTGAATCTGTTCCTGCCCTGCTCAGCCCTGGGATGCGCAGGGTCGCTCTCTCACAGGCTAATTTAACCCTTACGGGAGCGAGCTGCGTCCGGGAGGTTCTAGGCTGGGACACAACAAGTGCCTTTGTGCGCACCCCGGTGCCCAGACTCTCTGGGCGGCTGCTGGCGTACGAGCGGGACCCGCGGGCTGAGCGGAGACGGGCAGAAACCGCCGGGGGCCTCCGAGCGCACCTTCCCGCGCTTTCGCCGCAGGGGGCGGGGCTGGGGGCGGGGCTGGCGTGCGGGCGGCCGTTGGGCGGGACCGGGCGGGCGGGGCTGGGCCGGGCCGGGCGGGCGCCATGTTCGCTCTGTGCTGGGCCGGGCCGGGCGGCCGGGCGGTCCCGGCGGCTGTCAGCGCCTTAGTGCCGCGGTGCGGGGCCGGGCGGTTCCATTGGAGGTCAGCCCTCCTCCTCAACCCGGTGCCGCTGCCGGCGGGGGGCCGGCAGGCGCCTTTCTCCACAACCTGCGTGAGGTGCTCGAAGAACAGACGGCTGAGGCAAAAAAGAGTGATTTCGGAAAGGAAACTGGTAAGTCCTGGAGTGAATCAGCTGTCGGTTTGTAATGCAGTTGCCTCTCAGATACCTCTCAGCAAACAGAGCTTGTCGGCTCCTTGCCGTTCTCTACTCACGATGATCGAATAGATGAAAATCATGCGAGGAAATACCTTTCTAAAATCTGATAAACTTACTGAATAGTGAGGAAATAACTCTGCCATGTGACACTGTGGGTGTTCAGAGGGGTTGTGTAGCAGTAAGTGTGACTTCAGCCCCAGCACCCCTTGAGTTGACAGCGAGCATAGGTCCATAAAGCAGAAAGTCTTATGTAACTTTAAGGCTAAAATATTGTTTCATTTCTCCTTCTCTCATAGTGTTACATAGTGATCAGATGCCAGACAGACAGCATTTTATGTCAAAGAAACTGCAGGGTCTTAGAACTTCTTTTTTTTTTTTTTTTTTTTCTAATTATGTGCCTATGGAAAATCTTATTTTCCAGTGATCAATAAATCATTTCCAACTTAAAGCAATCGTTTCATATCTCGCCATGTGGTGGTGCCAAATACTTCTCTAAAAGAAGCTTTTCAAGAGACCACTGCTCATAGCATGACTTAAATTTTCAGGAGTTAAGGGGTTTTTTCAGTTGCTTATCTTGGTATCAATACTAATACAACTTTTCCTCCCTCACATGCTGTTTGGGCTGTTTAATTGAAGTGACCCTTATTGCTCATTCTCATTATAAAGTCCCTTAGTAGTTGACAGAATTTGAATGTTACCATAATCAAGGTTGTGTGCTCTCTTTTCATCTGGATATATGAACAATCCACGTGTTGGAAGAAGACTGATAAACTGTACTTAAAGGATACAAACCCATCCTTGTTACAGACACGCTACTTCGTGGATCACCGCAAAG